>NC_136111.1:9385794-11785794 GCF_965212315.1 Lampetra planeri
GGAGAGATGGAGATGAGGGGAGGGGGAGGAGGAGAGATGGAGATGAGGGGAGGGAGGAGGGATGGAGGTGAGGGGAGGGGGAGAGATGGAGGTGAGGGGAGGGGGAGGAGGAGGAGAGATGGAGATGAGGGGAGGGGGAGGAGGAGGGATGGAGGTGAGGGGAGGGGGAGAGATGGAGGTGAGGGGAGGGAGGAGGGATGGAGGTGAGGGGAGGGGGTGGAGGAGGAGCGAAGCGGAAAACGGGAGAGGAGGGAGGAGAGATGTGGATGGCGAGGCGAGGGAAACGAGGCTGGATGGCTGAGATGGGGAGGGGACGGGCAGGAGAGAGGGTCGAGCGAGACGAGAGGAAATACTAAAAAGGGGGTGGGGGGCGAGGCGATAAACGATGTAAGAGAGAGAGGAAGGGAGGATAGTGTGAGAGATGTGCAGAGGAGGGAGAGGTTTCAGAAGCTTGACGAACAGAGGGAGGGCAGGAGACATCAATGCCGGATCGAGTGTTCACGAAGAGATGAAGTGAGTGACTGAAGGAGTCGCCAGGCATGGGGGGGGGGCTAGAGATGGTAAACCAGGGGAATCGAGAGGCTCGAAACGGAACTCGGCGAGAGGAAGAGCTATGACAGGGGGGGGGGGAGGAAATGAGTTTGCGAAGAAAGAGAGAAGCTGGGACACGAGCGGGATATCCAAGAGGGAGTTTTGTTTCGGACGTGAGAGACCGCGACAGCCACAGCAGAGAAGCACAGAGGTAGAGCCAGGGAGGGAGAAGAGAGAGAGAGATAGGAGGCAGGGGATCAGATGAGAAAGAGAGACGGAAAGCATTGAGATAGGAGTGCGAGACAGAAACAGATGGGAATAGAGCGAAGTGACACACACACACAGCGGCATGGAGACAGTAAGAGAGCAGCCGCTGATAACAGTAAACACAGCGCACACTCAGAGACAGGGAAACACACGGGAAGAGGCACCCCGACACAGACAAGACAAATGCACACGGACACAAACGCATGGAGACACGTGAGCTTGGCAACACGATTGCATGCAACCGAATCGCCCGCATGTGGACGTCTCTGCAACCGATTGCGTGCCCGTTGTTCCATCCCGTACCGCACACACACACGGCGCACTATGACTGGTTGGTGGTCACCATACTCTTAGGTTTTTTCGGTAAAGTCACGTAGGTGAAAAAAAAAATGAAAAAAAATAATAATAAATAATAGAAAAAATAATAAAAATAAAATAATAAATCACGACGTTTCGGAGGCAACACAAGCTTCCGTCTTCAGGTGGAACCGTCACAGCACAATTGCTGTATCTTGATATAATTTGTTATATTATTTTATTATTATAAATTTTAATTATTTATTTTTTACCTACGTGACTTTACCGAAAAAAAACTAAGAGTATGAATCCTTGCAATCACGAAAACTTCAAATCTGGTGGTCACCAATTCTGCGAATGAGCGGTCTAATTTCCTTACCGCGCAATCACGCGCTCAGATGCGGACAAAGCAGTCGCGGGCGATCGTGTTGCCTGGTTTCGAGAACGAAGATTTGGTTGCGCGACTGTGTCGCTCAGGTGTGGTTCCGGATTCAGACGAACTCATCACAATACCGGTCCTCCGGTTTCTCCCCCTCCACATTCAGAGTGTCTGCCTGCTATGAATGTCCACACGGCGACGAAGCCACTTCGTCGGGCTATCATTTGTGATGGCCGGGTCGGCCTCTGAAGAGGAGCTACCACCTGTGTCAAATAATAAAAAAAGTGTCGTTCGAGTTTATACCCGTAGCGTTGGGGTGAAGCTGAAGGGTTGCTGAGCACCTCCAACAAACTTTTTTTTTTTATATTTTTCTGTTTCTGTCGAGAAGACGGCGTCTGACGCTGTCTTCTCGACAGACCTGTTTCTTCACCTGAGGACGGCTGCTTGCGTTGTGGCCGAAACGTCGTGAGAATTATTTTTATTATTTTTATTTTTATTATTTTATTACTTCCCTTCTACATGACTTTACCGAAAGAACCAAGAAGATGAATCCCTGCAGTCACGAAAGCTTTAAATCGAAACGTGCGTTTTGTTTGCCAGGGAACCGATGCCCTTGTTTGATGAACGGCAATTCAAGAGCTTCCTAGCTCACAGGGGACTTCAAAATTAACTGAACAATGTAAAACTGAAGACGAGCGGCGCGTTTGCCTCCAAAGTTCGCACCAAATGTCGCACTTGCTCCGCCGCTCCTGTTCCTCTTGTAGTAATGAGGAGCGAGCTGCATGTGCACGTGCTGGTGATGATCCGAACCGTGCGCGGCTCGTGGTGACTTGCAGCACGGAATGCACAACTTAGACCAATTAATACTCTTTAGTTCTTTCGGTAAAGTCACGCAGGTAGACAAAAAATAGATCACGACGTTTCGATCGCAACACCGGCAATCGTCATTAGGTGGGACAACCACAGCAAGAAAAAAATGTGGTTGTCCCACCTAATGACGATTGCTTGTGTTGCGATCGAAACGTCGTGATCTATTATTTTTGTACCTGCGTGACTTTACCGAAAGAACCAAAGAGTATGGATTCCTGCAGTCACGAAAGCTTCAAATCAAGACTAGACCAATTAAGGCTATAAATTAACCGATGGGCGTCGCAGCTTTTTTGACACGCTCGACGAATATCGAAACGAGGTGAATCGAAGGTATTATTGATAAGGGTAGGTGGAGGCGAAAGGCTGAGAAGGGACGGATAGGAGAAAGGAGGAGGGATGATGATGCTGTCAGCGACCTAAGTGTGGGTTTTCGGCGACGCAAATCAGGGTAGTGGTGTTTGTAAAGTGACGACGTATTTGCCAAACGACGTAAAAGTGGGAAACGTAAATTTGGGTATTTCTGTACAGATGTAGTGACAGAGAAAGGTCACTACTGTGTCGGCCCGTACGAAGGCTGGGGGCCCCAAGGGGGTGCCTGGGGGGTCACGTGGTGGAGGGATCCGGACCCTCCCAGAGGTGGGGGAAGTGAGGCGTGTCCTGGGAAGGGAGGCGTGGCCTGAAGAGAGCCAGCCACGCCGGGGCGGAGCCAGCCACGCCAAACCAAATATAAGCGTGGTGTGAACGCAGAGCGAGGCTGCTGTTGTACTGTACTCCAAGGTGAAGAGATCTTCGGTCGTCAAGTCCCGAGTCGTCGTCCTGGGCCAGGCAGGCCGTTGCCTGCCTGGTCCAGTCTGTGTCGTGTTCCAGAGTGTTAGTGAGTTGAGGAAGGTGGTCACCACCTCATGTAGAGTGTTATATTATTTACCGTTTAATAAATAGTGTTGCCTCCAAGTTGCGTGTGTGTGCACCTAATTCGGTCTTACTACATTTGGTGTAGAAGTGGTCATCGAACTTTCGCTGATTAATTTGAAGAAGCTGTACCCTTCGCTGCCATGGTGTAAAAGCTGGCAGCGAAGTGCAAGACCCAACCGGAGGTGCGGATGGAGGGTGTGGGTTGCACCTGGCCTCTCCCTGCGACGACCACGGAGTCTGGGGCCCCGGTGATGTGCCCCGGGGGATGGGTGACTGCAGCCTGCATGGGAGGAGGCTGCGAGCCCGGGCTGATCGCCATCGACGGCGAGTTGGAGCGACGTCGCTCGTCAACTCGACCAGCTGCTGGTGGCAAGGGAGTGGCCGGGTGTGGTGAGTGATGGCGAAATTGCAAGATGACGCAGCTGTGGCGTTAGCGCCGTTTCGGCGGTGCCGGCGTTCCTGCATTTCACTGCGGCGGCGTTCCCGCCAGTTTCACAGCGCCGGCGTTCCCGCCATTTGCACCATGCCGGGGGTTTCCCGCCACTTCAACGTGCCGGCGTTCCCGCCATTTCAACGTGTGGGCGTTCCCGCACTTCCCACAGCGGCGTTCCCGCCATTTTCACCGCGGCAGTGTTTTCGCGATGGCGGCGTTCCCGCCTTTTGCGCCTTGTGTGCTGCGCCGGCCTGGCGGCGCGCCGCTGCAGCCCTGTGATTACGGGCCTCCCTCCCCACATTGAACTAAGAAGAGCGGGGGAAGGCATCGGTGGTGAGAGCGAGAGGGGCCCGTGATTGAAGAGAGGGTTTCGACGTTGGAGACACTGCTGGGAGGGACTTTTTCAGTTTGACTCTCCGGTTTTGTGTTCCTCGCGGACGGTTAAATACGGCGTCGAGATCGGTATCTTCTGGGTGTAGTTAATGATTAATTCGTTGTTGGTGTCCCGAGCTCCGTTGATATATTGTAGGTTGCCGTGTTAACGACTCGTGTTGTTACATCGTTTTGTTGCGAAATCGCCATTGTTATTGTGTATACTGTATGGAGTTTCGCTCGTGATTGTCACGTGTAACTGTAAGAAACTTTGATCGTCATTGTTGCCAAGGTACAGACCGTATGGAGCTTTGCTTGGAATTGTTAACAGTGTAGGGACTGTTGGGTACTTGCTTGTGATTATTTACTATGTACGGATTGTCTGGAGTATTGATTGTGTGTGTTGCCATGTGGGGACTGGATGGAGCATTGCGCCAAATGATTCACTGTACGAATTTCATATACTGCATATACTGTATTAATCAATTTGGCGATTCTTGGGGTTTGTGTATAGTTTTTTTGCTCTCAAAATTCGAATGCCCTGAGTCCCATGGTTAATGTTGAAGGAGATTTTGAAATGACAGGTTCGATTTGTTTCAAACTCGCTGGTTGGTTCCTGTCCGTTGTTGCACAGATGATGTCTTTTGTGCGGGAATGCTCCTTGTGTTCTATATGGATCAGGGGTGCGTTTCCGTTAATTGCCGTCAAATTGCGTTGCTCTCTCCACTCGGTTGGTACAGCTGCATGCTGCAATGCGAGTCTCGGAGATGATGTGTACGGATACGGGATGTGAGGTGTATTGTTGTGACCATTGAATATTCGGGATCGTCACAAATTGTGCGTACCTGTTCGGCATTGGATCAGTTCTGTGGGGGATCATAATTCAAATTGTATGTGTTGTGATGGTGTTAAATTGCGATGGTGACATGCTGCCAGGGATTTGTAATTGTGCTGCTGGCTGTCACCTATCTTGGGGCGCAGGTCCTGACCAGGATGGCCCAGTGAGTGTTGCGTGTCTAACATGAACGTTGTGGTCCCATCATGCTGTCTGACAGCTTGACCTGACAGCCCGGAGATCGAGACACTCCGTGGCTTGTCTAGCCAAGTGGGCTGTGCGCTCACATGGCTCAGAGAGTGTGGTCCCGTCATGCTGTCTGACAGCTTGACCTGACAGCCCGGAGATCGAGACACTCCGTGACTTGTCTAGCCAAGTGGGCTGTGCGCTCACATGGCTCAGAGAGTGTGGTCCCATCATGCTGTGTCTGATGGCTTGCCCTGACGGCCCGGAGAGTGAGACACTCCGAGGTGCGTTGAAACAGTGGGCTGGAGATTCGTAAGGTTCAGGTGGAGTTGTCCTGTTACGTTGAGACTGTATCCCTCAGTTGTTAGGGTGCATGTTGTGCAGTGAGTGAACGATGGGTCGTCTCGGCTTGGTCGGTACAGCTATATGCTGCGATGCGAGTCTTGGAGAGAGACTGGGTTAAAATCCCACCGATATGGCCGACGCGTGCTGCTGGTTGTGACGCCGCGTCGGAAAGGCGGTGGGGTGGTAACATGGAAATTCCCCCCCCGATATGGCCGACGTGTGCTACTGGTTGTGACGCCGCGTCGGAAAGGCGGTGGGGTGGTAACATGGAAATTCCCCCCCCGATATGGCCGACGCGTGCTACTGGTTGTGACGCCACGTCGGAAAGGCGGGGGTGCTAACGGGTGACTGTCATTGCATGCGTGATTCTAACGGGGGGGGGGGGGGGGGGCTGTGCTGGAGCGTAAGTGGGTTAGCCAGTTTTCATGTATAATTGTTGTTAATTCCCCGTTTTCTATGCGGTTCCCTTTTACCCTCGTCGATTCTGTATGTATTACGTGATTGTATTTCTTATCGGTCGCCGGTCATTTATTGATGTTGTTGGTTCGGAGGCACACCTTTTCGATGTTTCACAGTTGTGTTACAGCCGGGGACGGCTGTGTGTTTATACAGGGGGGGGTGATGTAGTGACAGAGAAAGGTCACTACTGTGTCGGCCCGTACGAAGGCTGGGGGCCCCAAGGGGGTGCCTGGGGGGTCACGTGGTGGAGGGATCCGGACCCTCCCAGAGGTGGGGGAAGTGAGGCGTGTCCTGGGAAGGGAGGCGTGGCCTGAAGAGAGCCAGCCACGCCGGGGCGGAGCCAGCCACGCCAAACCAAATATAAGCGTGGTGTGAACGCAGAGCGAGGCTGCTGTTGTACTGTACTCCAAGGTGAAGACATCTTCGGTCGTCAAGTCCCGAGTCGTCGTCCTGGGCCAGGCAGGCCGTTGCCTGCCTGGTCCAGTCTGTGTCGTGTTCCAGATTGTTAGTGAGTTGAGGAAGGTGGTCACCACCTCATGTAGAGTGTTATATTATTTACCGTTTAATAAATAGTGTTGCCTCCAAGTTGCGTGTGTGTGCACCTAATTCGGTCTTACTACACAGAAAAGGAAAATGGGGGGGGGGGGGGAGGGATACCGTTTTTGGATCATCTGCTTTAATCGATACCGTTAGGCGATGAAACATCGATCTGGCGCGTATACTGTAGTGGCCTCCACCTTTTGGACAATTCACCAAGTTGGATTACGTCGCTGGCAAGTGCAAAGAAAACAGTATAAATCTCAGAAATATTTCCGCCAGTGAAATGCAGTAATCTCGAGGTGGCCAAGGTGGCTTAGAGGGGGTCAGAGCGCTGAGCTGGCACCGCTAAGATCCTGGGTTAGAGTCCGGTCAGCTGCCTGCGATTAAAGCGGCCTCTCAAGTACAGGGAGTTGATGGAATCAGCTCGGTCACCATTGCATGGCTGCACAAGTGAAACTGTCACGGTCAAGTTGGTTCTGCACTGAATTAAAAAACAAATATTGGACACCAATAATACCGTTTGATGTATTGAATGGTGTCCCATCGTTTTATGTGGAGTGCTCTTGCAAATAGTCATCTGTCACTCCAGCAGCATGTTTAATCATTCCAACTCTGCTGATGAGACCCAGAAGGTATAAACCGGTCCACAGGTTGCTTGTTTAACAAAATGCTTGTTGATAATATTCATCTAGAAATAAAATAGGCTGACCATTTTTTTTGTATGTGGAGACAGAATAAAGTCGTGATTATATTTGCATTTATACATTGCATAAGATTAAAGTGTTCATCCTACAGTTGACTTATATAATGCATGGGTTAAGCAAAATGAAATAGAGGAACTTCCCTGTCAATAAGGAGAAGATCTCGTTCTTTTGGCAGAAATGGTAATTTTCCTTGAACTAACGTTTTCAAAGTGTACCCAGTAACGCGCGTATACGGACAAAGTCTACTCTTCACTTGCAATTGCCTTTCACACGAATTCTTGTTGACATAGCGCTATGGTCAACCTATATTTGATTTCAATGTAATGTTTCTGTACCTTAGTGTTGTTGTTTCTGCTGTGATCAATCCGGAGGTGATCTGCCTGAAGCAATTTATGTTGCAGGGAATTAAATATTTAGCTTTGATTTAAAATGTATTGATGTTTGCAATATCGTGATGGTGATTTTATTTTTGTTCTGATTGCTCTTTACTTCATTGCTGGACATTGTTTTGTTTGTTTTGCTTTCGCTATTTTGGTGACCCAGATCACGCTTAAACATGACACTCGTCCTGGCATCTTGTGCTCACACATGGTTAAATAAACTTGAAACTTGAACGAAGGTGTAGTAAACACCTTTACAATGTGTACCCATACACCGGTGCTTTGTACATATTTACAAAGTATACCCAGAAACATGTATCCAGTAAACGCTCATAAAGTGCACACAGAGACACGCATACACATTTGAACAATGTAGCCAAAAAACACATTTGCAAAATGCACGCAGAAACGCAGGCACATGCATATCTGTAAGGTACCCAGAAACTGCAAGTTTATTTGGTCCCTGTCACAAAATGTGGAATTTCCATAACTGCCTCATCAATGTCCACAACAAAAATTAGTGAGGAGCTGCTTTGACATGTGTGTATGTTGGTATGTGTTGAGGTGTGTAAAAAAATGTACGCGTACATTTACGCGAACTAACCCAAAAACCTCTTATGGATAATACACACGTTTTACACACCTCGACACATTTACACGATCTTACCCCAAAATCTCATGGATAATATTGGTCGAGAAAGCCTGCGTGTTAAACTGTGTATATTACGCGACGGTGTGTGTCACCCTATCTATAAGCTCGCATCAGACTAGAGCAGTGTTCTTCACTAGTTTTCAGTGGCAGGGGAGGGGAAGGCAATTCCGCCGATAAGACGTCAGTATGAGGGCCGCCACAAATTTGAAACCATTGGAGGTCGACAGCACGGTTTGGGGTGATATCACTCGTCGTGTATTGCCGGGGGCTGCACGTCAGGGGCCGCACTAAAGGCCACCAGGGGCCGTTAATGGCCCGCGGGTCTTGCAATGAAGAACACTGGACAAGAGCCCCTGTTTGCCACTGTGGTGGTAGATGTGAGCCTTGACGGGCATAGACGATGGTTTTCTCTGGTAGTCGGGGATGCGATAGCTGGGTCATGCCTAGCTACAGCATACCCAAGCAGCTTTTTTTTCTTGGATCGAGTGGCTACACGGACACAGCGTGGACTTGCTGATGTGGCACAGAAGGACTTGGGAGGTGAGTGGACTTTCCAGCGGTGTCAAGATCGGCCTCCGTGGAGGAGGCTCGTGAATGACGCTCCTGGACACGCCATCCAGCAGCAGAGGAGAGCAGAGAGGTAACGCTCACAACCACGAGCAGAGCGCCGGACGGATAAACACGCGGCAAGGTATCAACAACAGTGTGGAGCACACGCGGTGTCTCTGGCAGACATCTCCGGTCAGTCAAGCAATAAGGGGCCGTCCATAAATGACGTCACGCACCTAGGGGGGGGGGGTCAGACATTTGTGACGATGTGTGACGAGGGGGCGGGGGGAGTTTGAGAAATGACGTCACATCAAAATGCGCAACTTTAAATAAATGTAGACAACACGTTCTACTTAATTAAATATACTTTTTAATACATGTTTTCTCTTACAAAATCAGAGTGCAGCGCCACATTAAATACGCACGACGATGACAATAGTTTAAAGCGATTTGAAGCATGTTTTATATTTTTTGGGGGGGGGGGGCAGAGCTTTGTGACGTCACATTTGAGGGGGGGGGGTCTGACTTTTTGACGCCGTGTGACAAGGGGGGGGGGGGGGTCAAAAATCGTCCAAAATCGCGTGACGTCATTTATGGACGGCCCCTTACTCCCCAGGGGAGGGGGGGTCCGGTACGCTCCTCGCCTGGCTGAAGCGCCGTGGTGACGATGCCGCCCTCTGGTGGCGAATGGCGATTATTGACTTCATTCCGCGATGGGCGACTCTCCCCGGGGTCAAGTGACGCTCCAGGATGGTCGTCTCAGAGATGTGTTCTTCACCGATTTTCAGAGGCGGGGTGGGGACGGCGGGCACACTTTCGCCGATGAGACATCAGTGCGAGATCCGCCGCAACATTTGAAACCATTGGGGGTAATGACAGCACGATGGGAGTGTTTTTCGCTTTTGTGTATTTTCGGAGGGCGCACGAAACTAAGAACGGTCACCAGGGGCCCGCCAATGTTTTTCCGCGGGCCTTGCACTGAAGACCACTGCCTCTCATCGGGTGACTTCAATGTCCGTATGGATTGTACGGACGCTATCCCTTGAGCAGACGTGATTGGAAGGCATGAGTGAGATTAGCTCAACAATAATGGCAGGAGGCTGCCAAGATGTTTGTGCAGCCAACGGGGTTGTAAAATACAAAAGTATAATCTGTAAGTTACGGGAAAACAGCAGAATAACAGTGCAGGATAAACATCCATACATTTACAAACACTCAGCCTTTGTGCATAATGAAAATAAACCCAGCAGTTCCTGAACTGCATTGTGGTCCTCGTCTTGCGTCACTAACAAAATAAATGTTAACAATTGTGAACGACTGACAGGCAGCAAGGGGCCGTCCATAAATGACTTCACGCACCTAGGGGGGGGGGGGGGGTCAGACATTTGTGACGATGTGTGACGAGGGGGGGGGTGAGAAATGTGACGTCACGTAAAAATGTGCAAATGTAAATAAATATAGAATTGTTATAACAACACTAATTGTTATAACAACACTCATACAACATCAGAGTGCAGCGCCACATTAAATACGCACGACAATGACAATAGTTTAAAGCGATTTGAAGCATGTTTCATTTACAAAATGGAATTATGGTTTTGGGGTCGGGGGGCAGAGCTTTGTGACGTCATATTTGAGGGTGGTCTGAATTTTTGTGACGCCGTGTGACGAGGGGGGGGGTCAAAAATCGTCCAAAATCGCGTGACGTCATTTATGGACGGCCTCCAAGTACACAGGAGTCACCAATACTCTCTGCTGCAAAGTATGCTTCTGGGAACCATACATGTGGAGTCCCAATTAGCCACACTTTGGTTCCCATTAGCCACACTAATTGGGCACGAGCAAGTAATATATTGTTTTCGGAACACTGTGTTTAGAATGTTGGCACGTTCACTCACTTTGGTCACCGCAAAGTTTTCCTGCAGTGCTAGAGGTGACTGTGGTGTATGTCAATGTGGCCCAGCCAGGGGCTCAACTACCTATTTCAACTGGGGGTATGCAAGATACGACTCACTTTTACTGAAATAGCTTCGCAAGTTTTTTTTTTTAAATCTGTTTACAATAATATGTAAGCTATATATATTATTTTAGTTGCACCGTGTATTGGGTTTAGAGGAAGACAGTCTCACGGTGACAGTATTAATAAAAAAAATATTTTGATGTACAATGCTCACAATTAAGTTATACATGCATCTTGATTTCATGCCTGTGCATCGGTCTAGGGTTTTCTCAAAGGGGGTGGATCACGCAACTTTATTCTCTGGATATGATAGCCAGATGCGTTAATCGGGCTCGGTCCATGGTAGACCACAGGTAATTTTTAATTTATATTTTTCTAAAAATATTTTTTTCTCAAAATGAATTACTTATCTGTTAATTCGGGGCCCCCTTGTGGCCGACTGGGCCCCTTTGCGTGTGGAGCCGACGTCCACCCCACCGCCCTCGCTGGGGAGGTGGGACGCGTTGTCCGCCCCTTCCGTTCCCTCCTCCACCGCATCGATCGGCTCCCGGGGACATAGCCAAACTGCTGGCTCACCGCTGCACGGAGTTAACCCACACTCAGCCGTGTACACCACAGCCAACGCTAACGCGCGTGCTGCGTCGTTAGCGCGCGCGCGGCCACGCCATGATGGCGTGGAGGAGGCCGTGATGGCGAGGAGGATGCCGTGATACACTCACTCATCTTACACTAACTCACTCACACATCATACACTGACTCACTCACACATCATACACTCACTCATCTTACACTGACTCACTCACACATCATACACTGACTCACTCACACATCATACACTCACACAACCACTGACCCATTAACTCATCATACACTGATTCACTCATCATACACTCACTCATAATACGCTGACTCACTCACACATCATACACTCACTCACACTACCACTGACTCACACATCATACACTGACTCACACATCATACACTCACTCACACTACCACTGACTCACATCATACACTGGGAGTGTCATGCTGACAGATATGGCTGCAAGTTTGGTCGTACATGTTATGTATATCGTTTATTAGTTAATTTGAATCAACGTTCCTATGATTACTGTTGTTACATTGTATTTTATAGCTTTATTTTGGTGATTTCGAAAACATGGTTCAGCCATGTTTCTTGCGGAAGTGCGGAGTTGGCCTGATAACTTGAATCTAAATTGTCTCATGGTTGTTATTGTTTGTCTTGCATCACACTGGGATTTTTGCACACAGCATTGTAATACAGTGTTTTTTTTCTGGAAGATTTGCTGGTTTATCCAGGATGTTTCTGTTGCGCGTCGTCGCTTTAAGATGTTCTCTGTTCATATTTTGTTTGTTGCGGTTGCACCAGACTCAAGAGCCGCATGGCTCACAGGGCTATACCAAATAAATTTAACTTGAAATGCAGGGCCACGAACGCGCTCGCACCTGCGGGCGATGATCTCCTAGCACGTGCGCACACGCTGCGGCTCCGCGTTCACTCTCGCAGCGCATTTTCCCACGCAGACGCTCCACACACAAATCACAAGCACCACACCGATGCTCTGTGCTAACCTTTATTCTCGGCGCAAATACACACTCCCTGGGGGAATATTTTGCGAGAAGAGCCTAGCCTACTGCTGCCTAAGTGCCCAGTCACTCAAACATCATACTACGTACCTCGAAGCTGTACTCACGGCGTCGCACGGACGCTGTGAGAGTCGGATGGAGAAGGGGGCCGTCCATAAATGACGTCACGCGATTTTGGGTGATTTTTTACCCCCCCTCCCCCCCTCGTCACACGGCGTCACAAAAAGTCAGACCCCCCTAAAATATGATGTCACGAAGCTCTGCCCCCCCTCCTAAAACCATAATTCCATTTTGAAAATGAAATATGTTTCAAATCACTTAAATCTATTGTCATTGTAGTGCGTATTTAATGTGGCGCTGCACTCTGATGTTGTAGGAGTGTTGTTATAACTAAAACTGCAGATGTTCAGAATATTATATTGAAATTCTCTTATAATTATAAAATATTTAAAGTAATTATAACTATTAAAAAAATACTTGAAACGTTGTAGTAGAACGAAGCAAAATGTAGAGTACAATTATAACAATCACATATTAATTCCATAGAATGAAAAACCTTGGTAGAATAATTCAAATAAAAATGATTCATAACAATCATTCAAAAATTTTACAAAATTTATGCTTCTTCATTCTCCCATGGAGAAGCAAAATGCTCCTTCATGGAATAAATAAAAGGTGACCTTAGTAAATTTAAATATTCAAATAGTTAATAATGAAAATTAATCAAAATGAGTGTTATTATAACAATTCTATTGATTATATTTATTTTAAGTTGCACATTTTGAGGTGACGTCACATTTCTCAACAACCCCCCGCCCGCCCTCGTCACACATCGTCACAAATGTCTGACCCCCTCCCCCCTCCCTAGGTGTGTGACGTCATTAATGGACGGCCCCAAGGACAAGAGAAAACTTTACCTATCACTGCCTCGTAGCAGCACTCGCTGGCATCACACGGATGCTGCGAGCGGCTCGAGGAGGCAGGGCGGCAGGGAGTGGGTCTTGGCGGCCCAGAGGTTGAAGACAAGAGACCGAAAATGGTCCCGGGCTCCTCTTTTTATTTCCTTAACTTCAAAGGCCCGGGGTGACGTCGTACCGCGCGGCCAATCGTGCGCTTACATGTAATCGTTGCTTCACTTGCACCTTTTCCTGCATGACCTATTCCCCTAACTTCAAAGGCCCGAGGTGGCATTGTACCACGCGGCCGATCGTGCGCCTACCTGTGGTTACCGCCCCCTGTTACCGTGTCCTCCGTCGAGTGCCGCGGTGGCGGCGCTGATCACCTATTGTCTCTCGTTGCCCTTTGTCTGGCAGGGCGCCTGGCTGGCGAACACTCACTCTGCAAGTGTGTATTCGGTATGGGGGGGCCGAGATGGGGGCAGCAGTGGCGCTGCGATTCTCCTGGCCTCATGCTCTTCTTGCTTAATATTCCACCCTCAGTCCCTCCCGATGTTGTGAATAACCCATTGCGGCTGGCCCAGTGAACCTTTTGCACCCATACAATTTTAAGCCAACTCAGGGGCACCGAAATGTGATCTGTCCTGCGGAGGTCGGTCAATCTCCTGGTGCCGGGAAACCGTGGGATTTTCCTCGTAGGGACTCTTTGGATGAAAACCCGTTGTGCCAGGCGATCCCCCGCCAGGACACGCTGCATGTTGGTGCTCAGTGTGTGCGCTGCATGTTGGTGCTCAGTGTGTGCGCTCAGCGTAGGGCCAGCGGGGAGTCGCGGTGCTGGCAGAATTGCTCTGCGGCCGTGGCACCACACATACCCCACAGCTGCGCCCCTGGTTGCGAGACTCTTTTCCCGTGGGCATTGAGCTACAGAAATACCCAGGCTTGCCAGCACAATGAAGTTACGGTACAGCAAAGTGTGAACTGATATCATCTGTCCCTTCTGTACGAAATAGAATGTTGCCCACTCACATCCTCCTTGCCATGAGCTGTATCGCCTGAGTACTCTGATTCAGCCCTACCTGGCTCAGCTTCTATCTTAACATGTTACACGTATCTGTTGACTGGGGCCTCCTTGTGGCCGACTGGGCCTCTACACGTCGCATACGCTGCATACCCCATCATTGCGCCCCTGGACCCAGCAGAGGTATTTGAGAGCAAAGGTTCGTCATCCGTGTTATGCGACAAGGGATGCGCTGATGTAGGCATAGGAGGATTTGTAGCTGAGTGGACTTTCCGACGACTGGTCCTAGCGGTATCTGCAGAGTGGCTCGTGAAAGATGCTACGAGGCAGTTGGAGGCAGCTACCTTCGAGCAACATTGGAAGACGGAGGAGGATTTCTCACAACAATGAGCAAAGAGCGCTGGGCAGCTACAACAAAGCAAGTTGGAACAGTGAAGAACAGTCATGTCCAATAGAGAATCCCATAATACATGGGTGTCTCCTATGATCTATTGTGAACAAGCCTTTAACACTGCACATGCCTTTAAAGTGCACCTAGCTTGGCACATGTACTGTGATGATATCACCACCATCTATTGTTGAGTGACAGCTGTTGTGTGACCTGAGTGTGTTTGTTTCAGTCGTGCCGTCCCAGCTGATTGTTGATTCAGCATTGTATTGATCGTGTCTCTGTTGACAAATCCACCACCCACTCACCCACCCACGCACCCAGGCACCCACCCCTCACCCACACACTCATGTATCACATCAACTCGGACATCCACTCACATCACCCTCACACTGACCCACCTATTCACATTTACTTACGTATTAATCCACTCACCCACTAACCCAACAACAGCCTCCATTCACCAATTGGTAGCCGTTACGTCCCCACAGCGCGTGTGCCAGGCTAGATGCACTTAGAGACCACGTGAAGCGTAGAAGCCTCGCTGCTGGGGCAGACCCAAGTGTTATAGGTTTAGAATGGGGAACCTTTTTTCTGCCAAGGGCCATTTTGATATTTATAACATCATTCGCGGGCCATACAAAATCATCAACTTTAAAATGAGCCTGTTATATTTGGTCAAACATTTAATTAACTCACCCCTAATGTGATGGCTGGAACAGACCAAATTATTTCGCGGGCCTTATACGGCCCGCGGGCTGGACGTCCCCCACCTCTTTAGATGATCACTCACCCAACCACTCACGATCACTCACCCAACCACTCATGCATTCACACATCCACTCAGACATGAAGGCCGACACAGCACACGAGGGGCTTGGGTGGCCAGAACCACGCCCGGCCACCTTTGCCTCCCTCGTGGCAGTTTTTACATATTGCAGCAGGTACTCATTTGAGTCGACCTAGGGGCAGCCCAGGACCGGTTCAGATAATCGACAGTGGTGTTGTTGTCCGTGAGTGGGAATCGAACTTGGATCGCGGGTGCGCTAACCATTACGCCACCACTCTCCAGAATTATTACCCACTCAATCACCCACCCTCGCACCATGTTCCTGTCACTTCTAATCTGGGAACTCACTGTGACCATCTAAAAATGGATGACTCAGCACCCATGGCTTTCGGGAAAAATCACAGTTACAGGAATATACAATTTTGTTTGTCTTATATAAACACACGTGGCTTGTTAAAACGATAACCAGTTGAACCGGTAACCGTTTCCAGAATCGATTACCGGGTCCGAATCCCAGATACCGGGTCAGTGATCGTTTGCAATGTATTTTTAGTAACGAATGCATCGATTGGCGAACGTACAAATGGCACGGCGGCAACCTAAGCCACCGCGTTTTTACAATTGCCATCGTTTCTCAGTTATATGGGCGGTAAGGCGGTAACCGGTTTTTTTACCGGTTTTTCATGCAGTTACTGGTCATGGGGGGTGGGACTATCTTAACAACCCGATGACATACCCAGGTTGGATATCCAACAGAAACCCATTGAAGTGGTATGGTCAGACGCACCTTCACAGCACTTCGGTGACATCCCCACCACGCGTGTCACTCCCATACATTTTAAAACAGCAATGTAGTGACATCACTCGAAAGTTGTTATGGTGCGCCAGTCTATAATTTACATTTTGACTGCAAATTTGTCTTTTTTTCCACAAAAGTGTATCCCAATTGTGCCTTTTGGCATCATTTTACGAAATATCCATTCGGATCTCCTGTTGATCAGCCGTGCACGCCACTTCGTGTTAGAGCGAGCAGCCCGTGAACGCGGAGACCATAGAGCTAAGATAAAACTATTTAAGCTACAGGGTGCTTCAAAAAAATGTTAACACTTACGTGAAAGAACGGATGATATACTGTAACATGATAACAAATGTATGGTAATAGCTTCAAAAAGTCAAAGAATCTCCACGTGTTCTCCATCATTGTCAACACGTGCCGGGAATCTTTTCCAGGTGGTCTCCAGAGCCCGGGGAGGCACATTTCTCGTTGGTATTGTTGCAAATTCTCCGAAGTGTTAACGTTTTTTTGAAGCACCCTGTATTTTTTATTTTACCAGGTAAAGCCACTTAGCTATGTAGCTGTTTTTCAGAAGCGATCTAGCCACAAATGATAGCGGAACGAAGTGACTTATCATGTGGAAATTAATAGCAACCAAATACTCTCAACGTATGTTGACAGGAAGAACACGCAAACTCCAAATATACAGCAGGCGTCTGGGTCTGGATCGAACGCACGACATCCTGTACACCAGGAGAGGGGGTTAACATCTCGCCGCCGTGGCGATCTACCTTTGAGTCTTTCAAATAGTCAACACAGCAGCAGCGAGGCTGCATTTACCCACCCTCTCTGCCACTGAGAGTAATGATCATTGCATGACGGTAAAGCGTATCTGTTTAAATCTCACAGAGCCGGAATATAACTAAATTATAAGTGAATGACCAAATAAAAATGTGATTTTTTTATGTGCAGCCATTGATGACCGGGCTGAAACCATCAACTCATACCTGAGTAGCCGGTTCAATCACAGGCGGCTGCCTGGATTCGAATCCAGGTTCTCGATCAGTGAGTGGTTTCAGCTCATCTCTCCGACCTCTCAGAGCCACCCGGCCACTTCGGCCATAATTTGATGGTGTATATATTTTGTCTCTTTCGTTATCAAAGCTACAAACTATTATCAAACAGCCACTGGACACAGCATTGGTAGACATTTCCAGAGCTCCCAGCCAGTTGTGAAAATTTTAAATTTTTATGGAGGGGGCCAGTTTACCAAATAGAACCAACCAGGTGTGTGTATTACATGTGTCGTGCAGGGACTTCGGAGACGAGGTTTTGTAGAGGCACCTTTTATTAACACACGACCTCGCCTACACACACTCTGTAGTCGCTAGCCTATGACATAACACTAGCCGTCTACCATCGACGGCGCTGACGGAGACAGCTAAGAGGCTCCCTAGCAGCGCAATGTCTAAGACGGCAGCGACAATGGCGACGAGACGACAGCAACGACGAGATGATCCAATCCCAAACCGGCAGCTTCGAGCTCCCGCTCTCGGCCCTTTTTATCCTGCCAGCGTAGCCTGGCTCCGCCCTGGCCGTGCCTCCCTTCTCAAACCTACTAGCAGGTTCCAGGGGCTTCCAGATGGGGCTCTCCATGACCCTTGCCCCAGTTCCTCCGCCCTGCCGACACACACACCGTGTATATGCTCACCGGCGAGTGTAGTGTTTGTATACCGCAGTTGCCGCTGCTGGTCACCAGCCGGCGCTATTACACTGCACATGTGTAGTAACGCTTACGACTCGATGACACCGGAGTTGGAGGCACACTTGTTTATTTGAACACCAACTTTGTGACATACACAATTGAGGGGGTATCGGCCCCCTCACCCGTCTATCTGAGGACACACCTCTAGGCTAACCTTAGCCTGCCTCTGAGTCCTCCGCTAATGGGCTAGGGGAGGCTATCTTGGCCCGACACTGGTCAGTCGGGCCCGGTACCCAGAGTCCAGACCAGCACTGGCTCTGGCTCTGGTACCACGCCACTGGCTCGAGCCTGCGCGGTCCTGATAAGGACGGCGTACCAGGGGGAGTCCAGGGCTCTATCTCAGACGTCTTCCTCCTCCTCTTCTTTAGCTAAACATCACTCCCGAGCCCTTCGATACATTCCCCTTTTATACCCAACCCCTCCCTGAGGGGTGGGGCCCCGGGGGATCATAACGACCGAATCGACCCCCCAGGGTGTCTGGCGCGGACGTCGCAGAGGGCACCTGCTCGTGCACACATGTAGCCCCGCCTACTGTGTTTGTTTACCATAGGCTGCCATGCATAACGGGCTCTCTCTCTAACACCCCTACATCACTCCCCCCCGCATAGCATGCAGCCGTCCCGGCTGCCAACATACAAAAATTTGACAATAAAGGTGCCTTCACCCCCTGACCGCGCGTGTGCCTCACTATTTTTGAACAATAACAGGAACCAGAACAAGAACGCAACAGCAAGATGAGAAAACAACCCGTCGCACCCCCCCCGAATAAATACGAATTCCGTAAAAAAAACAGCCTATATACAATCAGCAGGGAACCCACCACGCACACACAACACACGGTGAAGCCAACATATGTACATCCGAGGAGTGGGGAACACACCACCCACACAACATCCAATGAACACAACAGCTATGTACACATTTTCCGGCCTCACAACAGTTTGCGCATTTTAGCGCGCGTCCTTGCAGCGGGCCCCTCACACGGGGTAACCGCGCGTGGCGGACCATCAGGTGGCAATTGTCCGTCTTGGGGTGAGCATTCATCCGACTCCGCGTGACCCTCGGTATCCGCAGGAGGGGTGATCGGGCGTGAGCCCGTCACTCCTGATGCACCTGAAGGTGGCACAGCCGGCAAGGCATTAGGTGAGAGCGACGGAGACGGACCCAGCGAGTCGGCCGACCCCCCACATGCTTGGCCACGCGCGTGTGAAGTGTGATTGTGTACCGCAGAGAAGGGTTTTAACCTAGAGGGGTGCACGAACCATCGCCGCTTCCCCCACTTGATGCGCACGCACTGCGGTCGTAACACCTCCACCACTTCCACAGGGCCCCGCCACGGCTGCACCAGTTTAGAGGAGGTTGCCAGTGGCACCTGGGGGCAGTGCAGCCATGCCTTGTCCCCCGGCTTCCACTGCAGCATGTGCGCTCGACTCAATCTGAGGCGCTCATTCGCCTTCTGACGGAGGTCAGAGTTTTGCATTGCAGCATCCCGTGCCTCGGTCAATTTGTCCAGATTAAATTTAACGTGGTCAGCCAGATTAGTTTTTCCCTGCGGCACGGGGATCTGCAACTGGGCACGAACAGGCGGGTCTGGTTCTCGGCCGTACATGAGGTAAAAGGGAGAAAACCCCGTAGCTGCATGGGGTGCCATCCGGTACGCCGCCAAGACCCCCTGAATTTGTAGGTCCCAATCCGTTTGCGAGTCCGAAACTTGTTGTGATAACATGGACGTGATGGTGCGATGCAACCGTTCGACCATCCCGTCAGTTTGTGGGTGATATGGGGAGGTCCGAATTTTCTTTGTGCCCAGGAGATCACAGACTTGTCTGAGTAGTTTACCGGAAAAATTTCTGCCCTGGTCGGTCAGCAGCCTCTCCGGAGCACCTTTGTCCAGGACATAACCCTGAACAAAGGCCTCCACGATGGCTGCTGCCGACTGGTTGGCCAGAGGCCAGGCCATAGGCCAGCGTGTAAAATACTCGACACCAGTCAACAAATATCTATTCCCCCTGGGGGTGGCGGGGAATGGTCCCAAAATGTCCAGAGCGACCAGCTCATTTATCCTGGACACTTTGATCGATTGCAAGGGCGGGTTAGACTCCCGTGCCGGCGGTTTGCGTTGTGCACAACGAGGGCATGATCCCAACAAATCCCCAACATCCCTCGTCATGCCAGGCCAATAAAAATCAAGTTGCAGCAAGGCGAGATTCTTTTGGGTCCCCAGGTGTAGGAGGCGCTCATGAGCGGCCCATACCACCCTGCCCCGCAACCCAGTAGGGACCACCAGCCGATGTCGACGCGACTTCCCGTCCCAATGCATCAGCAGGCCTTGGCACATTTCCCATGCGTCGGAACCACCTCTTTTTCCCCCCGCCGCACCGCCAATGCGACGTCGCCACCCGAGGAGGGAGACATCCTCCATCTGGAGGCGCCCCCAGTCAATGACGGGCAACCCCAACAGGGAATCTTTGCCCTGTTGTTCGATCGAATTAGTAACTACTGTATCGTCGTCGTTGGCGGCCGCCAAGACAGGAACCGATGTGTCCCCTGGAGGTCTGCAACGTCCAGACCCCAGGAGGCATGCACACTCGGAGGTGGTTGGCAAGCGCGACAGAGCGTCCGCGTTGGTGTGGCGAACGCCCTTACGGTATGTGGTTTGGAAATCGTAATCCTGGAGGACCTCCAACCATCGGGACAATTGTCCCGATGGCTGTTGAACCCTCAGGGCGTACTGCAGTGCCGCATGATCTGTGCGGACGGTGAAATGCCGACCGTACAGATATGGGCGATACTGTTGGATGAAATGGACAATTGCCAACAGTTCCCTACGGGTGACACAATATCGTTGCTCCGCTGGAGACAACACCCGACTGCCGTACGCAACCACACGTTCCACGCCGTCAACCACCTGAGAGAGCATGCCCCCAATACCCGTGTTGCTCGCATCGGTGTCGAGCAAGAATGGTTTTGAAAAATCAGGGTAAATCAGGGGAGGAGCGTTTACCAAAGCGTCCCGAAGGGAGCAAAAAGCAGCTTCCTCCTCCTGACCCCAGCAGAACCGAACCCCTTTTGATGTTAAAGCGTGTAGGGGTTTTGCTATAGTCGCAAAATTAGCGACGAAGCGTCTATAATACGACGCAAACCCAATAAAACTCCTAACCTCTCCCACTGAGGTGGGAGTCGGCCAGGAGCTTACACACTGCGTTTTGGCGGGATCGGTAGAAATACCTGAGCGTCCCACGATGTGCCCCAAATAACGCACCGACTCGCGTAACAAATGGCATTTTTGGGGCTTAAATTTCAAATTAGCAGCCCGCATCTTTAGGAAAACCGCCCGCAACCTCTGGAGATGTTCATCAAAAGTTTTGCCAAAGACAATAACGTCATCCAAATAAATCAGGCACGACTCCCATTGCAATCCAGCCAAAACCAATTCCATCAACCGCTGGAAAGTTGCCGGCGCTGAGTGTAAGCCCATCGGCAACCGGTTGAATTGAAACAGGCCGTGCGGAGTACGGAAAGCAGTTTTAGGCTTTGAATCATCGTCCAGAGGAAGCTGCCAGAATCCCGAAAGTAAGTCCAATGTGGAGAAGAATCGCGCTCCCGCCAAGGCGTCAAGCGATTCGTCCATCCGTGGGAGCGGGTATGCGTCGGCAACCGTAATTTTATTAAGGCGCCGAAAGTCAACACAAAACCGCAACGAACCGTCCTGCTTCTTAACCAGGACGATCGGCGCTCCCCAAGGGCTGTTGGAGGGAGAAATGATGTCGGCGGCTAGCATGTCATCAACAGCCGATTTGACATGGTCCTTTTCGGCGGGACTCAACCGAAAAGGATTCTGGCGTATTGGCGCGCTGTCACCCGTATCAATATGGTGACGCAGCAGATTAGTGCAGCCCAAATCGTATTTATCCCGACTGAAAACGTCGGAAAATTCCCTTAGTAGTGTCTTAAGACGTTGACGCTCTAAATTTGACAGGTCCGTCGATCCCGCACAAAGCGCCTCGAGCCACCCTTCATCGCTGTCCGAATGTGGTCGCGGTGCAGGGACAGCGCCGACATGACTCGCGACGGGTTCCTCACAGGGCACCGGCGTTGCGTGAGCAAGCACGGTCCCCTGTGGGACCACCACCGTCTGCGAGCCCACATTGAGGACCGCGATGAAGGGTTCTCCTTCCCCTCTCACTATGGTCTGGGCCGGGAGTAAATCAGGTCCACTGACCCCGGCCCTAGACGGTCCCAACAGAACCCCTTGAGCCCCAATGCCCTTAGCGAAGGGCCGCCGAAGTTTCAAAGGAATCAACATTTGCGCCCCCGGAGGAACGCGCACCGTTCTATCTACGAACGCCGGCACCGTCGCGAACGCCGTCCGGCTCGTAGCGGGGGATGGCAGAAACGCCATGCGTCGGCCCGATGGGAGCTCAATGCATCCCTGGTCGATTAATATCCTAATCGGCATTTTGGCCAGGAAGTCCGTCCCCAGCAGGCACGGAACCGCCAGCGAGGAGGAAACAAAAATCGGCCCAGACAATTTAATATCCCCGACACAAATTTGGGCACGAATTTGTCCGATGATGCCAAGTGAACCCCCGTTAGCAGCAAAGAATGGCACGTTAACAGGCATCAAAGGACGGCTTTGGGCAGGGAGAATGTTATAAATCAACTCCGAAATAATGGTCGCCAATGCTCCTGTATCGACCAGGATGCGCACCTCGACCCCATCGATGTGACCCACAACGGCCGACGACCCTGACGACGCGGCTACAACCCGATGGGCCAACACGGACCACTGGCTGGGTTCAATCTGAGTACCCAGAGCGGTGCGTGTTGGTGCCATGGTACGCGATATTGGCTCCCCCTTCGCTGCGGTGTTTGAGTGTGTGACGGGCGTGTGCGTGGGCCAAGCATGAGGGGTGCCGCGACTCGCCGGATTATGATGGTGGAGCTTGTGACGAGGGCCGGCGTCCCGTTGAGGTGTCGTCCTGCGCTGCCCAGGAGAGCGGCACCCCGAGGCGACGTGGCCCCGGATGCCGCAGTTGTAACAGCGTGGAAGCGCTGGTGACGACGATGGATGTTGTAGACGGCTTGAACCGGCCCGGTCCTCCCGTACTCCCGCTCCATGCTGCCGTTGATGGTCGATGGCGCAAACCTCTTCCGCCGGGAGGGTGGCTGCAGCGACGGCACGCCCGCTCGCCGCCTTGCTGGCCTTCCGTCGTTGAGAGGACAGGTTTGCGTGGAGAAGACGGGCCGCTTGGAGGGAGCACATCTCTGCATCGTCCTGTGCGACAATGACGATGTCTAAGTCGTCCGCCAGCAAAAGTATCTTCTCTGTCACCATGGCGTCGACACCCTCGTCATCCATTCGTGGAAAGGCCTCCTTCGCCAGTGCCAGGAGGCTTGTGCGGTACGCCAGGGGCGACTCCTTCGTCCCCCGCTGGCGATCGTAAAAGAGTTGGCGACAGTCCGATGGTGGACCATATACCGCCGACAGCACCTGCATCGCCTTCCGCAGCGTGGAGCGCCTCTCCTTCGAAGCCGATGTTAGAGTGGCGAGGGCGTCGCTGTCGAGAAGTGCTGGCAGCGCGCGGAGAGCCTCGGCGTCTGTCCACTGTGCCATCTCCTGGTGAGCGAGGAAGCGCCGCTGGAAGCCGCCCCAGTCGCCATCCTCGCCCACAAATTCCTTGAGTGGAGGTAGCCGCTGATGTAAGGCAGCGGCTGCAGAGGAAGAACGCACTCCCTCGTCCGCCTCACTCAACTCAGCGTCGGCACGAACCAGCGATGGCATCGCCGGTCGCACCCGTGGTGACGTTCCGCCCGTTGGTGGTGACGCGGCAGGTACTGTACTCCCGCCGTTGGACGCGATGCTTAGAGCGGCCACGCCCTCAACAGCAGCTGCAGCGATGGCGGGAGTTTCAAAATGTTGCTCCGTGGAAATGGCGGGAAGGCGCTGTGATCGTCGGCTGCCGTTGCCCCGTGGCGGTCCCGCAGCCCCCAGCTGCGTGATGGTGTCGAGCACGGCGGCTGCGGCGTACAGCAGCTCGGTCAGCTTCGCGTGCGCCTCCCTCAGCCCCTCCATCGACGGCTCCCCTTCCTCCAGCTGCTGTGGCGTGGATGCGCCCAGCCCCGGCTGGTCGATGGCATCTTCAGCCGTCTCGGGCCCTCCGACTGCAGTGGTGTCTTCTGCCTCTGGTACCCCGACTCGAGTCGTCCGGCGTGTATCCATGTTCGTACTTTGTTTCACTTCTGACGCCAGATGTAGTAACGCTTACGACTCGATGACACCGGAGTTGGAGGCACACTTGTTTATTTGAACACCAACTTTGTGACATACACAATTGAGGGGGTATCGGCCCCCTCACCCGTCTATCTGAGGACACACCTCTAGGCTAACCTTAGCCTGCCTCTGAGTCCTCCGCTAATGGGCTAGGGGAGGCTATCTTGGCCCGACACTGGTCAGTCGGGCCCGGTACCCAGAGTCCAGACCAGCACTGGCTCTGGCTCTGGTACCACGCCACTGGCTCGAGCCTGCGCGGTCCTGATAAGGACGGCGTACCAGGGGGAGTCCAGGGCTCTATCTCAGACGTCTTCCTCCTCCTCTTCTTTAGCTAAACATCACTCCCGAGCCCTTCGATACATTCCCCTTTTATACCCAACCCCTCCCTGAGGGGTGGGGCCCCGGGGGATCATAACGACCGAATCGACCCCCCAGGGTGTCTGGCGCGGACGTCGCAGAGGGCACCTGCTCGTGCACACATGTAGCCCCGCCTACTGTGTTTGTTTACCATAGGCTGCCATGCATAACGGGCTCTCTCTCTAACACCCCTACACATGCATTAGGTGCCGGTGGTGATGATGGTGGTAGTGACGATGGTGGCAATAAATAAGTGTTAAGTTACGAATTTTGGAGTCTGTTAGTCTCCGGATATGGAGTACCATTTGTGTTGGGGGGGTCATTAGTAATCAGTTGTATTACGTCTATAATATAGCAATAAAATACAACCCGTTGTCTATCCACTGCTTCCATTTGTCTTCTTAGTTTTTCCTCCTGTTGGCCAAGGGAACATCAATATTTATTTATTTCCCTAATGTACAGCGCCTTGAGCACCTCGTATAAAGACGTTCTATAAACGTAATGTATGATTCACTGTTGGATGATGTCCTCACCAGGGCCATGTCGGCTATGGGAGGTTATTTAGCCATACTTCACCACGCTGGTCAGCGTGAGTTGAAGGGGGAAGCGAAGGACCGATTCAAATAAGATTATCGACACTGATGCTAGCCGGGGCCGGGAATATTTCTTAGATTGGCAAATGTATCGCAGAGGACGGAACCACTGTGCCGCCTATCAGTACTCAATTACCATGAGCACTCATGTATGGGTGTTTGGGATCTTTGAATGTTGGTATGGTGTGTGAGTACACTTTATAAATCGAGGTCGACTCAGTCTCAAATGAGTACCTGCTTTTGTGTGTGAAAAACATCGCCACTGGGGAGACAAAGGCGTTCGGGTGTGGTGTTGGTCATCCACCTCCTTGTGTGTCGTTCCGGCCCTCATAGATGCACGCTAAGAGCACTTGCCCCAACAACCTGTTACGGCTACGTGGGAGATCTTCGTCGTTTGTGTGCAGCGATGGCGCTACGAATCCAAGTTAGAGTCCTACCCACGGCACACGTCCGTGACGGCTATCTGAATCGGTTCTGGGAATATTCAGTCCTGGGTACACAGATCAACTCAACCCGACACGAGTCCCTGGAATAAAGTTGTGGCATCGAACAACGGGGGGGGGGGGGGGGGGACACACCAAGACTGTCTGGGGCGTTGTTCCGACCACACCCTGCCACCCCCCCTCTCGTGTTCCGCTGTGTCGGCCTTCTTTGATGCTCGCGAACACAACAGGCCTGTGAAGTTGAGTGGCTTGGAATGTGTGGGCCCCCAATGTGTGTGTGCGCACGTGCGTGTGGGCACGTGTGTGTGTGTGTGTTGTGTGCGCATCCCTATTTGATCAGAACGGCCGTTTGATGTCGGAGGATATCAGGGTCATCACTTTTATCTGAGAGCAACTGGCGCAACTGTGAGCACAGCACATCGACGCACACACAGTCTCGCGCACGCGGGCATACAAAGATCCCCCGAATAGCCTTTAACATACTCTTACGCCAAGTGCTGCTGTGCTGTTAGCGAGCACCTATTAAGGCCGGCACGGCACGACGAGACGGTGGGTGGGTGGATAACGCTACCCCAGTGCCGATGTTTAACACACCGCACCAGGTACGCTCGTTAAGGCTGAGTCGACCTAGGGGAGGTCCAGGATCGGTTCAGATCTTCGTCACTGATGTTGCCTGTGAGTGGGAACCGCTCCCCATGTACGTGCACTTACCTGGCCACGCATGCGGCACACGTGCAGCACAAAACAGTCACACGAACGAAAAAACAAATATCCCCTCCGGTTAGCCTTTAAGATACTGAAGGTCGGAGTGGCGCACGAGCGGGTGGGTAGCCAACACCACGCGAGGTCGCCTTTGTCTTCTCAGTGCCGATGTTTAGAGACCGCACCAGGCACTCATTTAAGGCCAAGTCGATCTCGGGGAGGCCCACGGCAGGTTCAGATATCACTCCCAACTGTGATATAGCTGTGGCCCGGAATAGAATTTGGGTGACCTGAGTTCGATTCCTCGCTACCGCTCCCCGTATGCACGGCCTATTGGTACAGGACACACATTCAACAATAACCGATTTAGATGTGTCCGAAGTACGATCTATCAGCTACTGGACGACAGCCTCCCCAGAAAAGTCGCCATCTCTCATGGCCCTGCCATGATCCATGTCGCTCCCGCACATGAACTGATTTAATTAGTCCACCTGTCGGTTGAGATCACTCATTTGGCTGCCCCTCCAGTTCTTAGTCTCGACCACATCGGCTCTTTAGCGACCTGCCCTGCCCCAAGCAGGATAGGTCAAACAACTTGGAAGTTCTGAACGGGACGTGGCAGGTAAGCGCTGGGGATATCACTGTCAGGGTTTGTGCGCGCGCGCGCGCAAAATGCATTGGTTACATCAAAACACACTAAGGGGCAATTGCCCCTTGTGCTATGAATTACAGCAAAATAAGAGAAGAGAACTCACTGAAACAACTTCATATGCAACAGACCACAAGTGACAGAGACATGCACTGGATTGGCTCATTGAGAAGAGTGACCGAGGGGAAACCTCAATGTATGTTGAACTTCTTTCGCACCGTACATAGCCAACCGTGCTAATCGGAGGTGCGGGGGAAGGACAACAAACTAAACACAAAAAGCAGTTTCAAGCAAATGAGTTTCCAATCTAAATCCAGATGGAGGTGGCGACCATGATGCCGTGAGAGTGTCCATCGACGGACGTGCTGACTGTGTAACAACGAGAAGACCAAATGAAGGAGCTATATATACTGCGTACAACCTAGAGAAGGTGGCGGCGGCGGTGGTGATAAGACTCAAAGAGCGGTCCTCAAGAGCTCGGTGTTATCAACCGTGCAACCAGCCGCGCGATCTGGCAACACGAAGGAGGCGATGACCGTGGGATTGTGTTGTCAGCATGGGGCAGAGAGATGGTTCGGCAAAGTTCACCAAATAACCCCGCACAGATGAAGCGTGGGGAAGTATGGTCAAATATAATGCCCACGACTAGTACGGCGTGGGGAGGAGGCCCTCATCCGGCAGTGAGAAGATGCATCATCGTGGTGATGACCACGATGATGCATCATCTCGAGAACCGTTCACAATTCACACAAACAAGCAAACACACACGCGATGTACGTCACACGATGCTCCTGGCCCAGCTTTATCAGTGACGTCACGCAAGTGCCCACGCTTTGCCCCACCGCCTCGGCCGGAGTTGTCACCGCCACCCCCCCCTCCCGTCCAAACACAGCCCTTTAAATCTGGGCACATCACGGGTCTCGAAGCCAGACTCAGCCACATCACCACCACCACTACCACCCGACTTCGAGTTCAGAGTCGAGTGAGGAGGAACATCGCTGACTGACACAGTTAATCAAACTGTGGTTCGTGGCTGTGTGCGTGTGTATAGTGCACACGGGGTACTGAATTTGTCTGTTATACATCGACACAGGCAGACGAGGCAAGAAAGATACAAACATGGGCAGGACCGGGACGCGCATCTTCCTCGCCTTCTTGTCCGCGCTTACGTGCTCCCTGCAGGTGCACGCGCAGGTGAGTTGACACGTGCGCACACACACGCGCATACGGGGCACACATACGTACACACAGGTGAAGCAGGTTTATCGCCGGAACACTGACACACGGACACAATATTCGTAAGGACGGTTTCATTCCAAGCTTTACCTTTCACCCTGTCCGGGACTTTAAGCGCTGTCCTTATGTTAGAGGGATGTCACTGACATCACAAAATACATCACCTCGTTCAGCACGTTAACTCATAACTTCATCTATATAGGGACGTCTCCAACCACACCCACCGTCATCCAGGACTCTAACTTATCGCCTCATCCTCTAGAGCAGGGGTGGGGAACCATTTTTTCTGCCAAGGGCTATTTGGATATTTATAACATCATTCGCGGGCCATACAAAATTATCAACTTAAAAATTAGCCCGTTATATCTGGTCAAACATTTAATTAACTCACCCCTAATGTGCTGGCTGGAACTGCTTCTCTTTGGTGAGGCATGTGATGTTAGCTGGTATTGATGATGTTGCTACTTGCAACTGCTTTTCCAGATTTTCTCCTAGATTTATTGAATTTCGAGTCCCGCCTGCGGTTGCCTTGGCAGGGCGAGACCAAATGATTTTGCGGGCCTTATACGGCCCGCGGGCAACACGTTCCCCACCCTTGCTCTAGAGCATGATTGTCCAAAATGTTTCCACGCAACCTATACCCCGATTCATCTTTCCGAGGTGACGGATTTACCTCCATTCAGATACAAATTGAGTCGTCACACGCTGCACGTGTCGCACAGAGCTCTGAATCTAATCCAGACGAACACCGAGGTTCTTACCTTGATCTCACGGCACCAACTCCGTCGTTTGGGTGACTCTTTCCATTGGTGACCAAGGAAGTGGAGCGGTGCCCACAGCGGTTTGCGGTGACCACATTTTAGAATCCCGACCACGGCCAACATCCGTGGCGAGCGATATCTGAACCGGTCCTGCGCTACCACAGTTTACCAATGCGCACTGACCAGCGTTGGTTTAGTATGGTCAACCGACCTCTATGATTAACACGGACATGACGAAGGCCTTCATCCAGCGGTGGATTGACAAATGCCTGTAATACTACACCATCTATTTAAACTAGAAACCTCCAAAGAACGGAGAGCGGTGGGTCGCGAAGAGCACGCCTGTGGTCGCGTGGATTTTTCTCCGGATCCTCCGGGGTTTCCCTTCATATTAATAAATATGCGTTTCGAGTATTTGTCTGCTATAAATGTCCACACGACAAACCACTTTATTGGCCTATCGTTTGTGACCAGGTCTCTTCTGAAGAAGAGATATCTAGCTCAGTGGGCCTTACCTGGCAAAATAAAAATAAAATTTTAAATAGTAATAGTTAACTCGTCTGACTACTTATGGTTCCAGCACAAAATAGTTCATCTGAAATAAAATCACTAAATTGCAAATTTTACAATTGCAGGTAAGAATAATTATTTTTGATCATCTAAAAAATTTGCCACATTACACAAAGACGTTCTAAAAACCCCAAACATACTTTGGTCAGATACAATTGCATAGTTATATACTTATACACTATACTGGTATTTAAAGTAAGGTTGTGTTTCAATTACTTTAAAGAATATGTTATCATTAAAAACATTTGGCATGGAGGTAATAATAACTGAATTATTACATTTAATGATTAATCAGTGACCTCCAGGCAAGCGATCCGTTATCTGTGTCCTTGCTTCTCCCTGTGCCCTTGTCCCCTCCAACCCCCACCTCACTCTCTGAACTCTTCTCCCCCACCCATCACCCCCCGCCCTGTATCATCATATCTCTATTTCCCCCTCCCCCATCCCCCTTGTCCGTCTTTCTCTCTTATTTGGGATTTTCCTACCCACATTTTACCCCGAATGTGCTGTCGGTGTCGCTTCGTGAGACACGAATCCCATTCGGAAATCTCGCAAAGCAGTGCGATCAGTTTGCATTCGAGAACGGTCCAGAGATGTGGCTATCACAGAGAAGCCGCTGAGATCCAGTCAAGTGACCATCTGCCGCACACCGTTGGGAGCAGCACTTTCCTACTTCGCTCTGCCACTGAGAGTAATGCTCGTCTCATGGCAGGCGAGCTTATATTTGTAATAAATCTGAGTCAAGGCCGTAATTATGATATATATTGGGGGGGGGGACATATCCCCCCCCAAAATATATTGCTATAAAATAGATTTCTGTTCATATGATTGTAGTTATAGTTGTACTTTATTAATCCCTAATCTCTGCGAATGAAACAAGAAAAGGTAAAAAAGAAAAAAACAGAGCAATGTAATACAATATTAGACATTATTGTAAAAAATACGGTAAATAAAAAGTTAATCCTATGTGTTAGTTAATTTTTTAATATTTTAGGCAGGAAATTCGTTTTCAAATTTAGATTTTTTTTCTAGGGGGGGGTCCAGACCCCCTGGAAGATTTGGTCTCCCCCAATGTTGACTTCATGACTACGGCCTTGATCAGAGTTGGAATTAAACAAAATTAATAGCAGAACCAAATTGAATGTGATGGGCGCTTTTTGTGCGTGCAGTGGTTGGGCTGAGACCACCAACTATACTTGAAAAGCTAAGGTTTAATTACGATCACTGGCAGAGCCAGTGGGGGGAGGGGGTGGCACGTGCCCCCCCCCCCCCAATGATCCGATCGAAATCCCTAATTTCGATTGGATCATTGGGGTTTATTAGTAATAAATCGGCATTTTGCGACTCCCACTGCGTAGCATATTATTATGTGCCAGGGACTCTATATGAGATGATAGGACAATAGTCTTAGTTCATAATTGCAAATAAGTAACGGCAAAGCAGTTATAAGTGACTCAGAATTGTGCGCAGTTGCGTATCCAGTCCACGACTTCCCTGAAAGCATCAACACCTTCAGCGAGCGCGATGCTGATCACACAACGCGGTTCGAATTCGACCCTCGATCGATGGCTGCGCCATCGCCGCACACGCGTCGAATAAAAAGCAAGGGAAAAGTCCTTACTTACTAACTAACTAACAACTCCTATCATTTTTCATTGCTGGAGGGGTTGCCCCTCCTACCTGAAAATCTTGGCTCCGCCATTGATCACGATCGGCTGCCTGGATTCGAACCCAGGGTATCAGCTCTGATCTCCGACTCTACCCCTTTTAATCTATGTGTAGTGTTGAACTTTACGCGGTCAACTTCTTCCTTTTCTGTCGTCACTTTAGTTGTCCAACACAGCACATTAAGCCACCATCCTTTAACGCGTTCTCCGCTCGCTCGCCGCGCCCCGCCGGCCTCGCTCGCTCCATTCCTCCCTCTCTCTCTCCATCTCTCCCGACTCCCTTCGCTGCTTCCCCGTCCCACTCCAGCCGTCGCTCTCTCTCGGCTTCTTTGTCTCACTCTGTCGCTCTCGTTCGGCTTCCCCGTCTCACTCCGACTATCTCTCTCGTTCAGCTTCTCCGTCTCCACTGCTACCCTATACGTCTTCTTCCACTCCACTGCTACCCTACACTTCTTCTTCCTCTCCACTGCTACTCCATGCTTTGTCTTCTTCTCCGCTGCTACTCTATGCTTCTTTTTCTGCCCCGACCGACTCCGTCCAGTTCCCAGCACAACTCCCGTCTTGCTCTGACGCTCCCCTATTTATCCCCCTCCTCATTAATTCCCAATTAATTAGTTGGCGTCCCCCCCTAACGCCCCGCGCCCCCGGCCCCTGCTGCACCCTGTCTCCATTCCCAGACTTGGAGGCGCCACCTTGTACTCAACAACAACAACCGGCCAATCACTGCCCTGCATCATAATTGCCTAACGGGCCGTCTCCGACTCACTCGTTGGCCCCCAGCAACAGCAGCATGTCCCGATTCGACCCCACTGTTCCCAACCCGCACGTGTGTACAATTACCCCCCTTGGGGGAAATTCGTTTTCAAATTTAGATATTTTTCTGATTTGGGACCCCCAGACACCCTGGAAAATTTGGTCCCCCCAATGTTGACTCCATGGCTACGGCTTTGACTCACACTGACTAACGTTTGTTCTCTTCCTCACCATTACTCTCTCTGTTGCCAGGTCAGGGACCTCAAGCAGTGCTCCAATGATCCCGAATTCGTAAGTTTCCGCACCTCGCAGCACACCTCGGCCATCGCTTCCTCACGGAAGACGCGTCTCATCCACACGAGGATTCATCCACACCACGATTATTGGGCAGAACGGCTCTAGTGGCACATTAACATATTGCCTTCGAGTAGGAATCTGGCCGATAGGGCACGACATATCCCTATTCCGTTTAATTCACTGCCTGCCATTCACATTCTGGAACGCAACGTGCATACACTTTTCAGAAATTCAGCTTTACATGGATTACTGAACTATTCTCGCCGATGTGTGCTTACTTGTCCGTCACGCAAAACCAATCTCTCAAGATGATCAACATTGGCTGAAGCATCAACTGGCTTTTGTCGTCGTCACAAACTCGCTCACATGCTGATTGCAGCCATTTCCAAACAGTGCCACGGTTCGTACAGTTGCCACCATATCGCAGCTCCATTCTGTGATACATTTGACTTGTCTCTACAACGTCTGAGGACAACAGCAAAGAATAGCCGATCATATTTATTTAAACGTGCAGTCGTGCAACGGTGCCACTATCTTTGATGACGTTAATGCCTGCCACCTCGTGTCAACATCTGGAGCAGTAAACTTTCACATTAGCGCATATTCACAGTTACATAGTTTGCAGAAACATGAAAAGTCTGTTTCTCTTTGAAACACCCTCGTGCATTCCCATTCGGTGACCATCAGTGGTGTAGCGACACGTCAATTGATCAATTAACATCGATTCAGCAGTGGGCTGACAATCGGGCTGTACGTGTACAATGATGATCACTTCGCATGTGCCACCTGTGGTGCTTGATGATGACGTGAATGATGATCCTGGTAGTGACGATGATGATTGCGATGATGGTTGGTCATAGTGGTGGTGACATCTCACGTGACCTGTGATATTGATGATCAAGGTGGTGATATCAGTGAAGATGATTATAATTATTATGGTGGTCAACATGATTGTGTTAATGCTCAAGTTTATTTTGTTTAACCAGCTGAGAACTCAAGATGCCAACATAGTGTCGTTTGCAAGAGTGACCCGAGACACCAACATGACAAAAGCGAAACACCCCAAATAAAGTTCAGCAATGAAGCAAACATAAATCAGAACACATCCAAAAATACCAAAAACTCTTCATGGTGATGTCTTTGTGTCCACGTGAATGTACCTGTGTGCGTCTCCATGTGTGTGATTACTCACGTGTGGCTAAAGCACAGCAAGTTGGCACAGTAGGGGGCACAGGTGGTGCATCAGCCAGTCATCTCGGTCAGTCGACCCGTGGCACCTGGGTCTGCCCCGTGACCTCCTGCCAGCGGGCGTTCGACACTTCACGTGGCCTCAACGTGCACATAGCCTGGCACAAGCGTCGTGGTGACGTCGCCGCCAATTAGTGACGAATGGCGGTTGTTGTTGTTGTTGTTGATTACTCACGTACGTACCCATGTCTGTTAAGGCTATACGAAGAGTGGGGGGGGGGGATGTTTGTCTTTGGTAACATCATGCCTGACATATGTCTCTCTCCGTCACTCTCTCCTGACCCCACCGTAACCGTGACCCCCCCCACTACCCACCCACCCACCACAGGGCCGCTACTGCCCCACGACGTGCGGCGTGGCGGACGTGCTGTCGCAGTACGCCAAGGGCGTGGACGAGGACTCGAGCTTCATCGACTCGGTGCTCACGCAGCTCGCGGCCAAGCACGGCATCGTGGAGGGCAACGTGAACATCGTGAACGAGGACGTGCGGATCACGCGCGACGAGGCACAGAGTGAGGGAGGAGGCGGAGGAGGAGGACGCGCGGGCACTCGCAGAAGGAGGGCACGTGCAGTGGCAGAATTAGTCGTTGCCAAACATTGCAGTCGTCGTAATAATATTGATCATAATTTGATCATTTAGTCGGGTTCGGCCATTGGACTTAGAAATAAAGAAGCGGTAGGTTCGGTTTTAAAAACGTTGCTCCGAATCCCAAGGCGCTGTCGCCACCCAGAAGTACAAATGGGCACACAGTCGATTGGGCGAGTCGCGTGTTGCGGGGTAAAACGTGGGCACTCCCACCTTGATTTGAAGCTTTCGTGACTGCAAGGATTTATACTCTTAGTTTTTTCGGTAAAGTCACGTAGGTAAAAAATGAAATTAAAATTAATAAAAATAAAATGATAAAAATCACGACGTTTCGGGGGCAACACAAGTCTCCGTCATCAGGTGGGACCGTCACAGACAGATTTGCTGTATCAAGTGTATCAAGTGATACAGCAAATCTGGCTGTGACGGTCCCACCTGATGACGGAGACTTGTGTTGCCTCCGAAACGTCGTGATTTTTATTATTTTATTTTTATTAATTTTAATTTCATTTTTTACCTACGTGACTTTACTTAAAAAACTAAGAGTATACACTCCCACCTTGCTTCCAATACAACTGGCCAGCGTAACACAGCAGGACAAATATCCTCGAGGGGGGCTTTCTAGGGCTCCCTCTGGCGGAGGCCCTTCCGCCAGCAGTGGCCAAGTAACCTTCTACTTTGGGAGTAAGGCCAGGGGTTCTCATAATCTAAGTGTGCTTTTTAGAAAAATCTGATTATGCTGTTATAATCACTGATGTTAACCATTATGCTTACAATGATCTATTCACAAATCATATGGAATGCCCAACCTCACCTGATCTCCGAGGCTAAGCGGAGGATGAGCCTGGACAATGCTTGGATGGGAACTATCATGTAGAAAACAGGTGTTATAGGTTGCTGCACAGAGCGATGTGGTGGGCAGCAGAAGGCAGTGTGGCGAAATCCACTGTTGAACTGTAATATGCTCCGTCTATGCCGCCCTCTCCCTTCACCAACCCTCACTGACCAGCGTGGCGATGTTCGGTCAAACAATCCCCACAACCTGCACGGCGTGTGGTAGCCCTCATCCAGCAGTGGATTGTCAATGGCGTTGTATGGAGGTTTGTGGGGGGGGGGGGGGGGGGGAGCAGTTGCGACACAAACTTTTGGACAGATTTGAGAATCCCAGGGTTCAGTGGCCAGCCTGAGTTCCATTCCCAACCGTGGCTAACACGTGGTGTTAGAACATTGCCCGAGCTTCCCGCAGGTCAACTCAGGCTGGTGAACAGCATCAGGAGGGAAACAAAGTTGGCTGGCCCTAATAGGCACATCGCTTTTCCCAGCAGTCTTATGATGTATATATGGTGAATCTCTGCTAAATATATATATTTTTTTGTGACGACAATGTTGCTAACAATTATGTTGCTTGTGGTTACGGTGGTTCTGGCGATGGTGGTTTTGGTTGTGATGATTGTGGCTGTTGTGGTGGTGGTTTTGGAGGTCGTTTTGGTTGGGGTGGCAATGGCTGTGGTGGTTGAGGCTGCGTGGTGGTGGTGGTGGTAATTTTGGTGGCTGCTTCGGTTGTGGTAGTGGTGGCCGTGGTGGCTTATTTTGGTTGTGGTGGTGGTTGTGTTGATCTGTGCAGTCATCAAGGACTCGGGCCAGAAGACAGTGCAGCAAATTCTGGAGGAGGTGCGGATCCTGGAGCAGATTGGAGTCAGCCACGACGCCCAAATCCAGTACGACTTTCCCAACCAAAGCTCCCCCATACAGGGTGGTTGCAGATTTCGTCAGGCATTTACTCAAACTTTTAGCCCGTGAGCCAAGGGGGTTGGTCGGTACCACGTGGGGTGGCAAATGCTCCGAATATCCACCACGGGTAGTGTCCACTGTTGGCCAGTGGTCGCCATGGGCAGTATCCAACATTGGCAGACAAATTAGCGTATGCACCGTCTGTTTTATAGACACGTTTCCTAGTTATTTTATTATTCTGTAGATATCCAATGTCAGATTAGTTTAAAAATAATATATTTTCCAAACTGATGTTCTCCATCAAAGGTGCTATAATACTGTTATTTAATTACATCTCAGAAAACACTGCCAGTGACACCTTTCCATCTGGCGTATTTGGAATCCAGAAATATAATTCTTCGATAATATCATTGTAATAATTCGCCACCCGAGTTGGCACCGATCAACTATTTTATTGGGACAATGGCTTAAGGACAGTTTCACTCAATTTGCTTTAATTGTTCAAGCTATGAGCGATGTGCGGAGGCTGTCTCTTCAATCTTTGTGCTGTGCCCCTTGGCAGGGAGCTGTCCGAGATGTGGCGCGTGAACCAGCAGCTCGTGACGCGACTGCAGCAGCAGCTCATTGACATCCGGCAGACGTGCTCACGCTCCTGCCAGGACACGACAGCCAACAAGATATCGCCCATCACCGGGAAAGGTATCGCTCACACACACAGACACACTCAATCATGTGTGTAACAGAGGCACCAAGAAGTCACCCATAAACACTACAGTACACGTGGCACAACAGGCAACACACGCACGCACGCAGGGATATATTCTCAATGAAAAATAAAAACGGCACATATACAACACAGACAGCATGAGATACCCCATCACCATGGGATATTTCTCGTCTTCCTGTCCACCTGCACCTGTGTCGCATGTTTTATATGTGCCCCACGTGTTCCTAAATCGCGTGTCCTCCCTGTCAAGTTTGATCTTTTCCCTCGTGTTCTGTTTTTTTCTTTGTCTAATCCTGTTATGATCAACGCGCCTCTTATCATCCAGCCCCTTGCGTCCGGCGTGTTCCGTGTTTGTCGTGTCTCATCCTCTTGTCTCCACGTGTATCCCGTGACCCTCCCTAGACTGCCAGCAGGTGGTGGATAACGGGGGCAAGGACAGCGGACTCTACTACATCAAACCCCTCAAGGCCAAGCAGCCCTTCCTGGTCTTCTGCGAAATCGAGAATGGCAATGGCTGGACCGTCATCCAGCATGTACGTGCGGGTACTCATGGTGGCACGTGGAGGAGAGTAATGATGATGGTGGCTTTTATTTGCCCATCACACACACAAACATAAACAACAGCTGCTGTCATTCACCGCTAAGTGGTGGTGACATCACCACCGAGCTTAGATCCATTTTAACGTCATGTGAAGTGTTAAAAGCTAACTGTCAGGTCACAGGACAAACCTAGGTGTCATGGGTTGATAACTGGCAAATGCGTACCTGTCCTCCTAACTCTGCCAACATGCTGTGTGATTGGCATTAATGCATTTTAGCTGCCTGGCACTCTACTTATTCTCTTAGGTTTTTTAGGTAAAGTCACGTAGGTTTATTTTTATTTTTACCTACGTGACTTTACCGAAAAAACCTAAGAGTATGAATCCTTGCAGTCGCGACAGCTTCAAATCTAGAACTCTACTCATTTTTGCGAGCATCACTCCTCTGCCCTCCATTGTAAGTTGGAGGGTGATTGCATTCAATTGCAAAGCAGTAGAGTCCTTAACGAACCCCCTACACAGAAACCAATCTTGATAACAGTTACGCACTTGTATACATTCGCAAACGCACGCACGCACGCTCATGCGCGTGCCTTCTCGCTTGCCTGCCCGTGCCACACCAGCGTCACGATGGAAGCGTGAACTTTACGCGCGACTGGGTGTCATACCGCGAGGGCTTCGGGTACCTGGCGCCGACGCTCACCACCGAGTTCTGGCTCGGAAACGAGAAGATCCACCTGCTGACCGGGCAGCAAGCCTACCGCCTGCGCATCGACCTCACCGACTGGGAGAACACGTACAGGTGAGAGGCGAGTTCACCTGGGTAAAATTACCTGGGCACACTTGTGTAGTGATCAGGTGTGCAGGCGGTGCGACTGCACTGGGGCCCAGCCGCTTGGCTACGGAGAGGAGGGCAGGTTTGGACAGAGCGTACCATTTTGTTCTTTCTTCTTCTCCTCCGTCGTCATTGTCGTCGTCATCCTCGGCCATGAGCTATTCACTGTTGGATGAAGGCCTTCCCCATCTTTAATAATCTCGTGATGCAACAATGCATCTATCTCCCCGGCACATTTGTGATCTCATGAGTGCAAAACGCGATATTTAAAGGGCCGTAATGCATGTGACTACACACACCTCTACATCGCGTCACGAAGCAGTTCCATCAAGAGCCAAACGCGACTCCGAAGCCGCAGGTTGCCGACCCCTGATCTAGGTCCTGCACACAAGCTGAGCTCATCACTTCATTCAATTTTACTTAAACACTTTCGTGACTGCAGGAATTCATATTCTTTGGTTCTTTCGGTAAAATCACGTAGATAGAAAATAAAAATAAAAAACTAAAAAACACTGAAAATACTCATCACTTCATGTTTGTCGTATTTCTTTAAAAGGAGTCTTTAGATTTCTATGAAACTAAACAGTTGTAGTTTTAATGAATACATCTCTATGAAAGTGGATCATCAACTCAACGTAAGTCCGTGACGTTTCCCTTGGAGTCGATCTTCCTCATATCTCATCTTCCACGCTCTCACGGGCTTGCGATTCAACAATTCATCTAGAACCCAAGCTGATCCCATTACATCATCTCCGTGGAAAACTTCATCATCTCAGGCTCATTCTCTTATTGGGTTGCCACTCCATTGTTCAGTCTCGAATGTCGGCCTTCAACCCTTCCAGTGACGTGCTCTGCTCATGTTCACTTGTGTTTGTTCTTTAATTCATTGCACACTGATCAGCGTGGTGAACCTTTGTCTAACAACTTCCATGATCGACATGACATGGAAAGATTTTTATCCAGTAGTAGATCGATAAAGGGCTGTAAATTATTGAGTTTTATGTTGTATACGTCCGCCGAGGAGATCGAGTGAAGAATCAACTCTTGTGCAGGTTCTGGGTGCATCGTTGCTTCGTGGGATTGCAGGATATGATTGAGGTTTTGCGGGGGAGGTCTTCATCTAGCAGTGGATTGACCATGGCAGATGATGATGACGACCTGTATGCAGGTACGCGGACTATGGACACTTCAAGTTGACGCCAGAGTCTGACGAGTACCGCCTCTTCTACTCCATGTACCTTGACGGTGATGCCGGCAACGCCTTTGATGGATTCGACTTTGGCGACGACCCGCAGGTGAGGCACCGCGCTTTCAATTTCCCCTTGTGTTTCTTTATCCGAATGATTGCCGCTTGTGACGTATGTAAAGGGATGCAGCCCTACAATTGTTCGCTCACGCGACTGCTAGCGGAAGAGCCTCCACCAGAGGGAGCTCTAGAGAGCCCCTCCTAGAGGGTACATGGTCTCATCTTCAGACGTCTTGGTCAGACGTCTTGGAAGAGGTAGGAGGCACCCACACTTCTTGTAGAAGCTCCGAGCATTGTGGAGTGAAACGTCGGCCGCCACGCCGACCGACACTCATTGCAGAGCAATGCAGCACAAAACCTAAGATGTAGAGGTTGCCACAATTGTTAAAAGGGCCCTGGAAATCAAGTGCAATAAACGTAGTCCATTAATCAACTCTATCAACGAATCTATGAAACTATTTCAACTATTTTTTATATTACCAGGTAAGGCCCACTGGGCTATATAGCTTTTTTCAGAAGCGACCTGGCTATCACAAATGATAGCTCAACAAAGTGGCTTATCACGTTGAAATTCATAGCAGCAAAATACTCGAAATGCATGTTTCTATATGTGGAGGGGAAAACCCCGGAGAAAAAATCCACGCGACCAAGGGGAGAACATGCAAGCTCCAAATATACAGCAGGCGTCAGGGTTGGGATCGAACCCACGACCTCCTGCATACCAGGCGAGGTGGTCAACGTCTCTTTACCGTGGCATCCACATCCCGGCTCTCATAATTGTTGTCGCTGTGTCCACTCGGCGTCACGCAGGATAAGTTCTACACGACGCACCTGGGCATGCTGTTCTCTACGCCGGAACGCGACAACGACAAGTACGAGGGCTCGTGCGCCGAGCAGGACGGCTCGGGATGGTGGATGAACCGGTGCCATGCGGGGCACCTGAACGGCAAATACTACTACGGTATGATGAGGACGGGGCGATAACGAGGGGAAAGGAGGAGAGAGGTGGGCTAGGCAAGATGGATGAAAATACTGCACGTATATAGATTTTTCACGGCTGATAACTACAGTAATAAAAACAGAAAATACACATTGCGATCCGGCGAAATTTGCTTTGTAATTCGGCATTCGCCGGAGCACCGGTCTAAAGGGTGCATCAGTCTGGCGATTGTCAAACACAAATTGTTGAAACAAGAGCCCGTAGTACTATGTACATCACCCCATGCAGAGTCTTCAAGATTGTAGTTGTAAATATGGTATAGTAAATACCAGAGGTGTGGACTCGAGTCATGTGACTTGGACTCGAGTCAGACTCGAGTCATGAATTTGATGACTTGCGACTCGACTTGGACTTGCATAACAATGACTTTGTCCCACCTATGAGATGTGGACTCGAGTCACGTGACTTGGACTCGAGTCAGACTCGAGTCATGAATTTGATGACTTGCGACTCGACTTGGACTTGCATAACAATGACTTTGTCCCACCTCTGGTAAATACGGTAACTTTTTAGAGTAGGATATTTATTTTTCTCTATATGTTTATTTATGTCACTTTCATAGAGTAAACAAATTCAAACCACTCAATAAAAAAACATACGCATTACACCTAAACACGAAGCATTACACAAGGATGTGCAAAAAAAATCTGCTATTTTAAATAATGATGCAGTGATTATCCCGGCGTTTTTGAAAATCCGGAGCCCCCTTCCCCTCCTTTACCGAAGCCACCCGGATAATTAATCGATGGTCTCTTGTAATTTGAACAAGAAACCAACAGAGGGAGTTTACTTTGGGAGTTCGGCGGTGTGGACGGTCCGAGGAAGGTCGGTTCCAGGGCAGTAGGGGGGCAGCATCGGAGTGACCGCAATTTTCATAACCGAGCGGTTTTTGCGGAGGGCATTGCAAACTCTTCCGCTCGCAGTCAGGGGAGTGTCAAATACGTCGCACCATCGATGAAAATCAATGGTTCTTCAGGCGCACGACATGTAACACGGATCGAACTGCATACACAATAATAAATGTAGTTCAGTTTTCGTAGATTATATTGCAGGACGTCACGTATCCGACCGTCACGCGTCTGCCTTAACAAATGAACCGCCCGCACCCAGTGTAGTGGCAGTTGTGCATGCTGTAACTGTCATTTTTGAAATTGATGTTCACATATCTACCGATGCTTCAGTCCTGAGAGAGAAGGATATGCAATGCACGATGTACGACATTCAATTTAACAGTAGATTTGCTTTGCTTGCATACGCTGCTGTGGGGTCCATGTTGTGGACAGCAGAGGTCAGTGTAGAAAAATCCATTGTATGCTAAAGTGCTCTCCACCTCCACTAACCCCTGATGACCGGCGTCAGAAAAGTCCTTCATATGGCAGTGGGCTGACTCAGGACATTGCCATTGCCATGTTATGATTATGATGATGCTGATCGTGGCTACAAGATATGATTATTATAGTGATGATGGTGGTCATATTCGAGATCACGACGATGATGATGACAATAGCAATGATGAAGGTGGTCATTATAATAGCGATTATTGATGACATGGCTATGATAGCGATGATAATGATGGTTACAATAGCAATAATCGATTATGGTGTTCATAACAATAGCAACGATTATGGTAATGGGGATGACGATGATAATCTTGGTTTCAATTGGGACGATTCATGATGACGGTTAATAGTGATAGACATTATGATGATGAAAATTGATGGTGACGATAATGCCCCACCCTGCCAGGTGGAAAATACCGCAAGGCGGATGTGGAATACCCATATGATGATGGCATCATCTGGGCCACGTGGCACGACCGCTGGTATTCGCTCAAGATGACCACCATGAAGCTGCTGCCCATGGGCAGGGACCTCTCTGGGCATGGTGGCCAGCAGCAGAGCAAGGGCAACAGCCGCGGGGACAACTGAGCAGGGACTTGGCCTTCACCTCCTCATGACACGGTGGCTAGGAGATGTTAATTGCCTCGCCTGGTATACAGGATGTCGTGGGTTCGATCCCGATCCCGACCCCTGACGTCTGTATATTTTGAGTTTGCATGTTCTCCCCTGTTTTTCCCTCCAAATTTAGAAACATGCGTTGAGAGTATTTGGCTGCTATAAAAAAAATGTCCATGCGATAAGCCAATTTGTTGAGCTGTCATTTGTGGCCAGGTCACTTCTGAAAAAGAGCTGTATAGCTCAGTGGGCCTTACCTGGTAAAACAAAAATCGTAATTTTTCGTTGTAAAAAATGACGAAATAATCCCCCAATCCGCCTGTTCCCCAACAATTCTCCCACCCAGCAACTGGCACCCACGTGAATGAGTGGACACGAGAATGATACTACGATATATTGTATGACATAGGGCCCACAATTTATCGTTCCGTCCGTTTTAGAAAGTATAGTCCCATCGTGATTATCGTGGTTCGTGTTTTTTTGTTGCATATATTTTATTTACTAACAAAATGGTTATTAAATAAAGGTATTGCCATCAAAGTTCTCAATAAAAAAAAGCGAATGACCCTTCAATTATGCTTTGCAAAATGTTTTACGGGAGTGTTTGGATGTCAAAGTGGTTGGTTATATGGCCTTGTGATTCACTGCTACTTACTTAAATATGATCGGGTAATAACTCACCGCAACGAAGTTTGCAGCAGACTTTCGGTCTGGATTCGTTTTCGTCCGAAACCAGAAATTCAGTTTGTGTTTAAAATAAATTAGTGGGGTTATTAAAAGCGGTGGTATAGTTATGGTGACAGGACAGGGGGGAGTGGTTAGGGAGGGGTTGGGGTCGGTTTGGATAGGCAAGGGGAGGGAAGAGGAACAGAATGGGCATATTAATAAGGCTTTTTTATATATTTTTTCTCATCAGGCCCTCTTTCTTGTATATCTTCTATGGAGAAGGGCAATTTCCCAAAATGTTGCAGGTTATATAATTTTTATATTAAGACCATGTTAGTGAGGAATGTGTTGAGCCTTTAAAAATATTAAATTAAATATACACAAAGTAGAATATAAATTCTAACAATATTTTCTGATATAAAATTAACCGTATGGCGGGACCCCGGGGTCCCGAATAAACGGAAGTCCAAAGCGCACATAAACGCCGCGACCCACCCCCGCCTTCTGACAGTAGGAGGCGGGGCATAGGGCATGGATAAGCCACGCCCAGGGGGATAAAGGGAAGCCCCGACAAGGAATCTGGGGTTCGTCTGTGCGATCGTCCTGGGGTCCCGCGTCTTCGTCTCCGAGCTCCGCTCCGCACTTCGGGCTTCGGCTGGGCATCGTGGATCAGCAGCGTGTGCTGGCTGACCTGTTAGTTTATAGTTAACCCGTACTCACATAGCGATAGAGTAGCCACACTCAATTATAGAACCCAAAGCGGTTAGAGTTACCCCATTTGCGAGTTGTTTAGTTAAAGTGCCGTCTCCAACTTAGTGTGCGTGTGCCTCCGTACATACACAACACTGGTGTCAGATTGAAACGTATAGTTAGTGTGAGGCTACAGCGGGTATGTTGACTAGATGGAAGGTGTTCAACAAGTCGTCTTCGGACGAGGAGGAGAACGAGGGTGTCATCCCTCAGACGGCCCCGGCTGCTGGAGCCTCGGAGAGGGAGCGTGGGGATGACTGGGAGCGTGGGGATGACTGCTTGCGTGATCTCCTGGTCGCCGTCGCAGCCCTCGCTGTCATCCTGCAGGCTGATGTCGACAATGGGGGACGCTGCGTCTGCGGACCTCTACACCTGCTGCTTCCCACTTGCGGGACACTGCAGGGGCACCTGGCGTCATTGCTGGCAGAAATGCGAGCGCTCGAGTTACCTCTAGAAGGGTGTTTTGGCCTACTCTTCCGCGTTGGCTCGTAGAATGAGTAATTCAGTATTCAAAAGAGGAAGAAAACTGTGTGAATGCCAGAAGCAAGTAATAACAATAATTTAGAGTACTTTGTCAATGCACTGCTGCATGAAGGCTCCCTGATATCGTCAGTTATGGGGCTATGTTACGGTGCGAAAGAAGTTCAACATACATACATTGGCAAGCGCAAACATCCAATTAGCACGGCTAAAGAAGTCACCACGTCGTGCATGTTTGCCTTTGTTTCTCGTTTCAAAAAAGTAAAGGCGCAACCCAGCATTCGCTTGGCTACGTCACTGAGGCTGATTTTGGTCCACCATTCAGAGTCTGTTTTGTTCGATTTTTGTCAAGCCATGATGCTAGACTCTAGTTATTAATACTCTGCAAGATGACACACGGAATGCCAAAACCGGCCCAGAGCTTGCTTGCGTTAAACCAATGCTACGGACATTATGCATGGAACTTGTAAACAAACAAAATTTACTTTTTGTCTGTGGCTGGATGGATAAAAACAACAGCTTTGAAACGTGCTAAATATGAATGCTAAGTTTCTGCAACCGATCTTATGGAGGCAGTGGGTGCTGTATGGATCGCAGCGACACCGCCAGGATGTTTGCACGGACGGCGAATTTGTCGGTGATGTGAGATGATTTGGACGTCACCAAAGTCGCAGCTCGGAGATTATTTGAGCCTCCATTTGTGGAAGGCATCTCGCGCGTTGATTTCGCGCGCGGTTTAGCGAAGTCCATACTTGTCGTGGGAGACAGAAACCCTGTGTTTCCACATTCGGGTCCTCGATGAAGTGTTTTATTTGCCACATCCAGGGGCGCAAGTGCTTATTTCAACGGGGGGTATGCAAGAAACGACCGAGGGCCTCCCCTCATTTCTCCCGACTGACTTTTACTGAAATAGCTGAGGATGTTTTTAACCTGTATACAACAATACGTAGGCTAATAAATATACTGTATACTGTATTTATTGTTTTAGTTGCACCGTGTATTTGCTTTAGAGGAAGTCTCACAGTGACAATATTAATAAAAAAACATTTAAAGGTACAAAACTCACAATTAAGTTATCCATCCATGCGTCTTGCTTTCACGCCGGCCCCACCGGTATATGATTTCCTCTAAGGGGATGGATCGTGCAACTTTACGCTCTATTGATATGATAGCCAGATGCGCTAATCGGTCATGGTCCAGGGAATTGTTTATAGAACATTTCTTTAAATTTCTAAACATTTTGTACTTGTTTATCTGTGGATTCGGGGCCCCCTTGTGGCCGACTGGGCTCCCACGCGTCGCAAAACGCTGCCACCTGCCCCACAGTTTACGTCCCTGGCCCCTTCTATAGCAGCAGCCCACGATCTCGTCCAGCGAGTGCCGATTTACAAATACTGTAGTTATTTTAAGCTCATATTGCGGAGGCGCGCACCGAGAAAGGTTTCCCGGAGTTTAGTCGATGGCGTAGGGTTTCCTTTAGGTCTTGTCGGAGCGGCAGAGCGGTGTTGTCCGTGCTATTGGAGTGCTCCCCGGGTCGTCACGGCATCGCGTCGAATGTTGGCTGTGGGCAGTTGCCGGATAAAGCTAGTGCGGAGCCTGGAGAATATGTTATAAAGGGGGTGTAAATAAAAAAAAACACAAATATTAAAACACAATTCTAGATTTGAAGCTTTCGTGACTGCAATGATTCATATTCTCAGGTTTTTTCGGTAAAGTCACGTAAGTAAAAACATTAAAATTAATGAAAGTAAAATAAAACAAAACAAAATAAAATAAAATTCACGACGTTTCGGAGGCAACACAAGTCTCCGTCATCAGGTGGGACCGTCACAGCCGAATTAGCTGCATCAAGTGAAGCAATGATTCAAGATGTAATCCCTTATAAGCAAGTTGAAGGGAGGTGGAGAGGGGGGGAGAGCTTATCAGGCTGTGGTAGCCAATGAATGGAAACGTATCGGGAGGGAGGAGGAGCGGTGATCAAAGACTGCACGCAGTGCTCAACACAATGAATGGAGACGTGTCGGGACGGAGGGCGAGCGGCGATCAAAGACTGCACGCAGTGCTCAACACAATGAATGGAGACGCGCCGGGACGGAGGGCGAGCGGTGATCAAAGACATCACGTAGTGCTCAACACAATGAATGGAAACGTGGCGAGCGGTGATCAAAGAACAATGAAGAGATTACTGTTAAACACTGTGGATGTTAACACTCGGTGAAGTAAATTAAAATAGTGCCTGTCAGATAAGATGGTCCAAAAAGTGTAATTAAGTCTTTTTTGCGTGGTTAATAACATCTTTCCAGTGATTACTGAGTTTGTACCCATCATCACGGTTGAAATTATGTCTGTGTTTGTATATTTGTATGGCTTCGTGTACAAACCTTTGATGGTAGCCCGGAGGTTTGCAGAGAACCTTGGTCTCGGAAAAGACAATTTCATGAGAGCCCGCCGAGTTGTAGCAATGATCGGCAACGGCCGAAGAATCAGTTCTGCCGTGTTTCAGATCTGACTTGTGCTCGCGGACACGATCAGCAACATGACGTTTTGTTTCTCCAATGTAGCAATCACCACAAATGCAACTCAATTTGTAGACTCCAGGATACTGTAAGTCAGGAACGACATCCTTCACAGATGGAATCAGATCACGGATTTTATGCACTGTACTCACATCCGCTGCTGTGTCCTCACCGAACTCCAAACAGATCTTATTTAAAGCTAGCCTATCACTAATCTCGGAGAGAATAAGGTTACTCCGATCTGAACTCGATAATTTAGACAAGACTCTCTTACAAACACATCTAATGTTAACACAAAAAATGTCACCTTCTGATTGGAACCACGTTGATAACATGACTTCTGCTTCTGCTGACTCAATGTCAGCCAAATGCAAAGCTAACCTGATTTCTAAATTCAACCTCTTATCTAAAAAGAAACCAGAGCCACACATCGCAAAGCTGGATGTTAACAAGACCGTGATTAATCAGAGTAACATTCCAATTTCTGACAATCTAAATACGGTACTGGCCAAAGGACTAAATTTCGCCGTCACCCCTAAATATATACCAGTAGAGGATATGATTTCTCAGATTGATGTAGCCCTCAGAGGCATAGGACACATCCATGCGGATGTAGCAAGAGCTGAAATAGCTACTATTCTTAAGAATGCTAAGAAACCCACTAGTAACATCAGCAAAAACGAACGCTCTGAACTCGCGAATTTAAAAAAGAGAGATGATATAGTCATCCTCTCGGCAGACAAGGGCAATGCCACGGTCATCATGGATAAAGATTCATACAACAACAAAATCCTGGACCTGCTTAATGATGGGAGTTACTCCAAAATTAAAAACGATCCCACTAAAAGCCTAACGACAAAAACCAACAGTATCATCACGAGTTCGACTTCCCTAATCGAACCAAGCAAACGTCCCTCTCTAAAACCATCGGCGGCAAGACCTCCCAGACTCTATGGTCTTCCAAAAATCCATAAAGAAGGCACCCCGCTACGACCCATCGTGTCGACGATAAACTCTCCGACGTACAAACTAGCCCGTTTTCTATCAGATACTCTGCTCCCCTTCACAGGCAAGACCTCTTCGGCAGTACTCAACTCAACCCAATTAGTCTCTATGGTTAAGGACATGGTACTATCTCCTGATGACATCCTCGTCAGCTTTGATGTAGTATCTTTGTTTACCAAAGTCCCAGTACCGGACACCCTAACAATAATTGAGGACTTAGTCCAACATGGATTGAATTCTGATGTACCTGCGCTGGTTAGGCATTGCCTCACCAACACCTATTTTACCTGGAATGGCACCATCTACAAACAGAATGAGGGTACCCCTATGGGCTCCCCCTTGTCACCAGTTATAGCCAACATGTTCATGGAAAAGTTTGAATCAGACGCCATCCAGACATTCACCCTGCGTCCTTCCCTGTGGAAGAGATATGTGGATGACACTTTCGTCATCTGGCCACATGGCCTCCCAGCATTGAACCACTTCTTGGACCACATCAATTCTAGACACCCATCTATCAGATTCACCATGGAAGTGGAGAAAGACGGTAAACTACCATTCTTGGATATTCTGTTTAAGAGGAGGCTTGACGGATCCTTGGGACATTCTGTCTACAGGAAAGCCACCCACACAAATTCCTACTTGAAACCGGATTCCCACCACCACCCATCTCAAAAGAATTCTCTCATCAAAACGCTATACCACAGAGCCCATGGCATTTCTGACCAACACCACCTGACTGATGAATTAAGACATGTACATCGGGCCCTCAGGATGAACGGATACTCTGACCGCACTATCCGCCAAGCTGTCTCTCCCACCACACAGAAACAACCACATGAAACTCTGACCAAAACTATCACGTTACCATACATAGCAGGCGTGACCAAAAAGATCTCCAAAATTCTAAACAAACATAAGATCCAAGTCCGATTCAGTACAGTGCATAAAATCCGTGATCTGATTCCATCTGTGAAGGATGTCGTTCCTGACTTACAGTATCCTGGAGTCTACAAATTGAGTTGCATTTGTGGTGATTGCTACATTGGAGAAACAAAACGTCATGTTGCTGATCGTGTCCGCGAGCACAAGTCAGATCTGAAACACGGCAGAACTGATTCTTCGGCCGTTGCCGATCATTGCTACAACTCGGCGGGCTCTCATGAAATTGTCTTTTCCGAGACCAAGGTTCTCTGCAAACCTCCGGGCTACCATCAAAGGTTTGTACACGAAGCCATACAAATATACAAACACAGACATAATTTCAACCGTGATGATGGGTACAAACTCAGTAATCACTGGAAAGATGTTATTAACCACGCAAAAAAGACTTAATTACACTTTTTGGACCATCTTATCTGACAGGCACTATTTTAATTTACTTCACCGAGTGTTAACATCCACAGTGTTTAACAGTAATCTCTTCATTGTTCTTTGATCACCGCTCGCCACGTTTCCATTCATTGTGTTGAGCACTACGTGATGTCTTTGATCACCGCTCGCCCTCCGTCCCGGCGCGTCTCCATTCATTGTGTTGAGCACTGCGTGCAGTCTTTGATCGCCGCTCGCCCTTCGTCCCGACACGTCTCCATTCATTGTGTTGAGCACTGCGTGCAGTCTTTGATCACCGCTCCTCCTCCCTCCCGATACGTTTCCATTCATTGGCTACCACAGCCTGATAAGCTCCCCCCCCTCTCCACCTCCCTTCAACTTGCTTATAAGGGATTACATCTTGAATCATTGCTTCACTTGATGCAGCTAATTCGGCTGTGACGGTCCCACCTGATGACGGAGACTTGTGTTGCCTCCGAAACGTCGTGAATTTTATTTTATTTTGTTTTGTTTTATTTTACTTTCATTAATTTTAATGTTTTTACTTACGTGACTTTACCGAAAAAACCTGAGAATATTAAAACACAAATTTTTTTACTTGCACAGTAAAGTAATTATATTTTTTAATTTGCTATACAGCCAGATAATAAGACAAATCTTTAACCTTAAACACCCAGTCGTCCATAAAAGTTGAAGGCAGTATAGTACTATAGTAATAGAGCAAGTGCAGAATCGCTGAAGCGGAATGTGTAGCTTGAAAGCATTTAGCGCGGGGCATTTGAAAGTGCGGGGCCCGTAGTATATGTAGCTGCTTGTGCTACGAGGATAATCCGCCACTGGCTGTGAGGTCGATGTTCGCCAGCACAGGAAGCCACCACGGGGAGTAGATTGCATCTGAGGTCTGCTGCCGATGATGCTAAGTGCGGTATTGATTTCGCTCTCGACGAGGATTCGCGTGAGAGCTGGTAACGACCCACTGGAGCGCACTACGACTTCACGGTCGTCGTTTCCCCACGCTGGTTCCTGCGTCTACTCATCAATTGTATTTACATTTGTGTAGCCACTGGGCGGCACTCTAGTGGAGTGACATTGCCGGATGTCACTGCACGACACTGTGTGAAGCGGGTTGCGCAATGTCGACGTCGCAGACGTCCGTGCGAGTGGCTGTACGAACGGCACTGTGCTCTGTGTGTAGTGCCAGCCCCGGGAGGATAGGGGGCGGAAGAGTGTCATAGAAGGTCCGGGGTTGAGAGGGGCCATGGCACTCCGGTTGAACCCAGAGGTCGAGTGACCGGAGGTACAGACCCCGGGACCCCCAACAAGTGGGCTGGGGGAACCACGTGTCCAGGGACAGGTCCTTCTCGAGTCTTTGTGTCCCGGGGTGGGGCGAGCCCGGGACTGGGGATATAAGCCGGGGTTCTGAGCGGCACCGGCTGCTGTTGTCCGAATGAAGATCTCCACGTCGTCGCCTGGGAGAGGAGCTCCAACTACGGGACCCAGACCCGAGCTGGGGTCCGGTCCGCTATAGCCACCCCGTGTGTTCAGAGTAGCTGGCCCAGAGGATAAACCTCCCTAGGTTACCTGGTGGAGGGGCAGCTACCCCTCGTGTTAAGGATGTTATTGAATTAACGTTTTGCCTCCAAGAAGTCTCGGTCTCAATCTGTACCCACTACACTAGCATGCACTTTAATGTTTGCTGGGCTCTCCTTTGCCTCCCTGAGCGGTATAATACTTGTCAGTTACCACATATTTTAGCAACACCAGCTCAAACATGTGCCATGGTGTCGCAATGTTAAGCGCACAGGACGTCCAATGCAGCGTTTACCGATTCAATCCTATCTCGCAGCGGAGCTTTGCAACAATTGGGCAAGCATCTTAAATTCCTCCACCTAACCCCAACAGTATATATAAGTACACCACAGTCGATTGTCAGGGCACATTTGGAGGTGGGGGGGGATACATTTTGGGTAATCCCGCCTCTTCCTAGACTTCTGTCTGGCTAGCGTGGAAATGCAGACCAGAAACACTAAACTGTAAACGGGCTCTCCTGAGCGACCTCAGGTGGAAGCCCTTCCATCAATAGTGAGCCTGTCATTGCAGGGCCGCCACGTTGAGTTATTACCCAGTACTTCATTTCAGCCGCAACAGTCTGGAATGCCGCGATCTAAATATTTTTGTAAACCAGCCTTAGCCATCTCCTAGTGATACTAATTGTGTCGTCTCTGGATTATAAATAGGAATACGGCATACAATTGTAGTGACTGACTCGGAGACACTACGAGTAGGAGGCACTCTGTTTATTAACACGGCCTGACAGTAACACTGGCGACGCCGAGATGGTGAAGATGGAGACGACGGTACAGACTCCAGCAGCAGCACGATGGGATCCCACTCCAGACGACAGCCCCGAGGTCCCCCACAGGGGCCCCTCTTGTACTGTCAGCGTGGCCTGGCTCCGCCCCCGGCTACGCCCCCCTTCTGGAACCTACTAGCGGGTTCTCGGTGTGCCCCTTCCGTGACCCTTCCCCTAGATCCCTCTCTGGTCTATCACGTGACCTGCCGTCAGGGCTGCTGTAAGCTGCCGATCTCCTTCCCCGCCAGCAGCCAGCGCTATGCTGCTACGTGACCGATTCTATGTCACTACACAATTATTATGGATAGGCGTACCTTGTACTCGAGTGGTAGTAGTAGTGCCTTATGCAGATGATTCCTCCTCCAAGCTAACTTAAAAGCATTCCAAAAAATGATTAATCCCTGATGATAACATATTGTATGATAATTTGTTGTAAATCTGGACACATTTCTTTCTGGATGTTAAATTGCATGTTTGGATAGAGATATTGCTTGAATGTAGGGCTTTTGGTGTTGAAGATAATACAGTCATATTGGTGGAATATGATAAAGCTCGGATTTAAGGATGGGCTGCAAGACACCACACACTTCATGAGCTAACGTGTCCTTTGTTATTACATTTCATAGTGGTGTGTTCATTAAAACTCACTATTGTATTTGGGGAAATCTGCAATGTTAATGTAACTGTTCACTTTCCTAGAAACAAAACATCTCACCTCACTGCACAGTAAGTGGATTTTGGGCAATTTGTAGGGACTTTGGAGCATTATTCCCTCACATGAATTGGTTTTCTCCAGGTCCCAAAGTTTTCCTCACAAATGCAAAGTAATTCTTGAATATTGGACAAACGTGCAAATTGTACAAACATGCAGAACCATCCTGAAAATGAATCTTGAGACTGTTCCCTAGACACATTTAAAGGGAGAACCATTCACCCTCATAGATATCTGCAATGTTCTCTATGGCTTCTCAAAAATCCTAACCTCCGAACTCCAAATGATTTAAAATTCACTCCCAAATTTTTCTCCCATACGTGTAAACATCACCCTAGTACTCCCTCCACTGAATCCTAATCCAGTCCCAGCTCAACTTCAACATTTTACCATCTTGAACCCTGCCTACGTCTCCCCTCTCTCATCTCGCTCTACACTTAGCAGCCAAGGCTTTCAATCAGCCTTAGTCAGTGGGAGATCGCTCATTCACATCTGCTGCCAATAGTCTGGAACTTTCTGCCCCCAGCCATTCATGCTGTAGCCTTGCTGCCCCCATTCCAGTCCAGGCTCCCCTTGAAGTCTCGATGTTTCGTAACAGCCTTTTGAGATGCGGTTGCAATCAGATCATTATATATTCCACTTGAACTGCGTCGATAAAAGTGATAATGTACGTTCACTGAAGTGCATTAGCTGATGAGTGGTAACCATGGAGATATTGGAGCACAGAGTTTGTAGTCCTGTTACAGAGGGGTTTTAATGATGTCTTTTGATTATGCGACATTAAAACACTACTGTAATCCAACAGGTAATTCACGCAGGACAAAGACACACCTGGTCACATGCACACAACAGATATTCTCTTCACCTGAACACTCGAGGCAAGCACTATTTGTGAGCGTCTATTAAGGCATGGCACAAGAAAATGCTGATTTGACAAGCACTACTCTCACCCGACCGTCTTTGTTACTCGTGTATAGATATATTTGAGTAGTGACCACACCACCCCCGCCGCAACAGGTACTCAGTTGACGAATGAGTCCACTGAGGATGTTCCAGGTAAGGTTCAAATATCACTTGGCGACCGGTGGTGCTGGCGTTGACCATGAATCTCACGAACATACATCAAACAAGGCTCTCTACGACTGGATGACAAAGCGATCACTAACCTATGTGACACACACAAGTCTCTCTGACGAGTCTGGGTAAGTGCTGCTCGCGAGCACTTATTAAGGCCAGCACATGTAGGACTGTAAGGTAAAGCTACCAAATGGCTGTAGTAACGATTTTGCAGGGGAATCACAATTTTAAAGTCTGTGCCGGTGTTACAAAACCTTTGTTGAAAATGTGCATTTCGCCTGGCCCCCATGCACGACTCATCATCTGGAAATCGGGCGGGGCTACCTGAATAGTGGGCAGGGTCGGCCGAGGAGTGGGTGGAGCCAACTTCAGGAAGAGTGAAGACCTGTGGGCGGAGCGAGTGGTTGAGTAGGCGTGGCAATGTAAAAGTGGGCAGGGCTGACCAAGGGGAAGGGGCTTCCAGCCCCACAATGCATCCCGGTGAAGCCTCCAAGTGAGTTGGTTAGCTTTACTGTAAGGCTATGGCAGAAGTAGATAATGTAGAAACATGATATCGACACACAAAACATGTTACTCTCTCACATGCTCACACAAAATAACCAGCATTCACCCCATCATGGTGTTGATATCACTGCTGTGGTTGTGCCAGGCTAGGTGGACTCCGAGGTCAATAAGGAATTGGCCAAATGTTCTAACGTAAGACTCCTTTGAAAAATAATCTTCAGACTCGTGAGACTCTCCTGGATTAATAGAGAATATTATTATGGTAATACTTGAGGACAGTGGTTATAAGTCGGGTCCCATCTGACCCATGTGCTTCATTTTTCAACACCATCAAGCTGGAGATAACAGCGCCCTCCAAAAGCAACCCAGGACCCCCCACCCCCCCGCCAATACTTTAGGCACAGTACTGTGAGAACCTGCCCCCCCCCCCGCCAGACCCTAGCCACAAGCACTTGCAGCCATGACCTGACACACATTAGACCTAATCCGACGAGTGTGGGGTTGATGCTGTGAACACCAGAAACTAAACAGCTAAAATCAAAATCTCAATTTGAAGCTTTCGTGACTACAGGAATTCATATTCTTTGGGTCTTTCGGTAAAGTCACGTAGGTTAGAAAAAAATAATAGATCCCGACGTTTTGATCGCAACGCAAGCAATCCGCCTGATGACGATTGCTTGCGTTGCGATCGAAACGTCGTGATCACGTAGATAGGTTGAAATAAAATAACAAAAAATAACAAAAGACTACGGTAAAGTCACGTAGATAGGTTGAAAGAAAATATACAAAAAAATAACAAAAAGTTTTTTGTTATTTCGTTTTTTTGTTATTTTCTTTCTTTCAACCTATCTTATTTTCTTTCAACTTATCTGCGTGCCTTTACCGAAAGACCCAAAGAATATAAAATCAAAACATTTCACACATTGGGGCAGAATAGAACATGCTAACCATCCAAACGCTAGCCTGACCCTGAACCAATGAGCCAATCATCCACTTTTGACTAGCCCTGTCCCGAAATCCTAAAAATCGAGACAACCAGCTATTAGTGCCAACCTTAGCCCTAAATAACCAGCCAACCAGCCAATATAACTAGACCTTTCCCAATTTATGTGTATCGCGTCATCAGCTTCTATTATTTGCCATATTTCTAACCATAAATATTACTATTTAGCTAACGAGCCATGAAAAATTACCCTTCCACTGATCCTAAGCCTAACCCACTATTCAACCGGCCGCTAGTACGAGCAGCCCCATCCATAAATCTATCCAATTTACCAACTAGCCACGAGTCCAGCCGTAGGCAACCTGCGGCTCCTGAGCCGCGTTTGGCTCTTTAAGGACTTGCTTCGTGACGTTCTTTATTCAGGACCGTCTCGTATTCACATGCATTGTGGCACTTGAAATATTGAGTTTTTTTACGAAATAAAAAAAAAGGTCTCTTCTTGCTATTTTGGGTGCCGACTTCTGCATTAGTGTTAGATCTTCCTCTGAACATAACTCTAAACATAACCAAACCTTTAGTCAATTGCAATTGAACTGCGTCATTCGTAATGATTTTCAATTTACATTGCAATTTTCATGGCGATTATAATCGATCCCAGCTTTGCCCCTGATCTCATCTTTTCAAAGGGTGCCCCTTTCCCCTTTTTGTCCACATTTCCATTGTTGGTGTCCACAGCGCTGTGTGGTTCTGCAAATAATTTGAGGACTGCACCAGCATCGGTGTACAAGCACAGATACAATAACAACGCACCTCCTTTGTGATTAAGTCTGCCGCCATCATAGAGTGAGCGATTTTGTGTTTGCTACTCTAAAACAGTAAAGCTTTGATTTATGGGAGGAAGAAAAAAAACCCCGATATTAAATAAACACTTCTGACATCCCAAAAAACTCTCAAAATATACTGCGCATTGTGCATGCCAATCCCCTGTTGGATGAAAGCCTCTCCATGTCACGCCGGTTGCGAGGGTTATATGAGCATACTTCACCGCGCCATTCAGTGCAGGTTGAAGGTGTGGAGCACTGGTCGTGGGAGTAAAGAAGCACGTCGTAACAACAGATGTTCCTGCACTGCCTTTCGCAGCCCACAATAAAGTTCCCTAGCAGCTTCTTAAGTTTTTTCGGTAAAGTCACGTAGAAAGTAAAATAAAAAAAAATAAAAAAAAAATTCCCTAGCAGCTTATAACACCTGTCATGCATAGCAGTCGCCTATGAAGCAATACTCCAAACTCAAACCGCGCAAAGCTTCTGAGATGTAACGAGATCGGGCGCATCGAGCGGCTAATTCGGTTCGTGGGCCAGCATGGGCAGTCGTGGGGAAGTTTTGGTAATAATTTACTAAATAGATAAGAGTCTGCCTCACACACAAATTAAACAAAATAAACATTTTGGTCCTTGGGCCATCGGGACCAGTGTTTTCCAGCAGCATGTATTTAGGCAGGTCAACTCTGCACCCGTGTCAACTCTCTGTGTATCATTACCGTGGGCGCCACGATGGTGAGATGTTAACTACCTCACCTGGTATACAGGAGGTTGTGGGTTCGATCCCGACCCTGGCGCCTGTGTTTTTTGGAGTTTGCATGTTCTCCCCATGGTCGCGTCGATTTTTCTCTGGGTCCATCCAGTTTTGCCCTCCACATTAAAAAAAATACCATGCATTTAGAGTATTTAGCCGCTATACATTTCCACATAAGCCACTTGGTTGAGCTATCATTTGTGGCCTGGTCATTTCTAAAAATAGTTATAGAGCTCAGTGGGCCTTACCTGTTAAAATAAAAATAGTGTAGTTTAGTTTTAGCAGAGACAGGCCTGGATCCAACGAAAATGTTATTTTTTTATTTTTTTATATGGAGAGAAACTCTCGTCTCTTCACATTTCAACTCCCTTCAACGTTTGTAAGGTACCGCAGTGGAGAAGCGCTTTTTCACCAATTATGACGTTAACATTTTCCACTCATTCTTAGAAAAAGGAATTGCCTGTAACGTTATCCCATTATGACTGGACACTGAAAGCGTTTTAAGATTCACATATTCTCAGTGACAAACGAACCAATAAACGCTATCCTATTGCAATAATGGTGGCATCCCTTTGTTAATCCACCACTGGATGAAGGTCTCCTCACTCCCCGTCATAGGGGTTGTGTGAACATACTTCACCACGTTGGTCAATACCTGTTGGTAAAGGTGGGGGAGGGGGGGCAGCACTGGTTTCAGATATGACTTGCCACTGATTTTAGCCGTGGTGGGAATTAAGATGTGGTCCCTGGGTGCATGGCTAATCGCACTGAATCACTGTGCTCCAAATACATGGAATGTGCCCGAACTCATCAGATCTCAGAAGCTAAGCAGGTTTAAGCCTGGATAGTGCTTGGATGGGCAACCAACAAGCATAATTGCTTGTTGTAGGTTGCTCTTGGGCAATGTTTAAGGCTCCTAAATCAACAGGCCACAATGACCAGTGCGGTGAAGTATGATCACATGTCCCCCAAGACCGAAAGGTGTGGGGAGGCCCTCATCAAGCAGTGGAAGGACAAAAATACTGTACATGTACACATATGGTCAATTGTACTGTCTATTTTTTTATATTTCAAGGGAACACTAATTACGAATGTGGTGATATTTTATCTCTCACTTTAATCGTTTTTTTTTACCATTTCCTTTTAAAATACAGTACTTAAGTGTTATTACTATCATTACAATTAGTGACATATTTATTTCTATACACTTACACATATTATTGTTCCACAGTAATTAAACTTTAATAAGCACGAATAAATGTCTTTACGTGAACACTCAAATGTGACACCACAAGTGATGCTTCATTGCTCGCGATGCCTGCCCTGGTTTGACCTGACTTGATCTGACCTGATCCATGCCCCCTGCCCCCCATCCCGGCATTATAGAGTCACGAGGTGGGGGGCCCATATTTTAATGATACCCCCTTCCCATCCCTAACCCCCTCCCCAAAAACCCCAACTCAAAATGCCATGCTCGTTCAAGTCCATGCGATTTGACGAGCAGCTCCCCACGTGACGGTGGGGAAAATGACGGGAAACGGAGCCTGTCTCCAGGCCAAGGCTTCTCAAACTCTGGTCCCAGGTCCTCCCCACAGGTTGGAGTGGGGCATCACAGCCGAGTGTGGTTGGGTCAGTGACCAGGAAAATATTCACTCACTGAGTACACCATATCCAAGTGCAATAGCAAGGGCCGGAGGGCAGGAGTGTTGGAGCTTTGGATGCAGTAGGGGGGGGGGCATTGCGAGCATTGCACCTTACCCCAGGCGCAAAAATGTCGAGCGACAGCTCTGCCACATCCACCACACCTCTCGTTATGGCTGTGGCTACGAGTCACTCCAGTCTACCAGCGATCTGGAAAATATTCAGTGAGACATTAAGCCCTAGAGTAGTGAGACACCTTGAGGTATCTATTATTATAGCTACCAAACTTTCTGGTTTGGCCAGGACATTCTGGGTTCAGAAAGGCTATTATGGTGTTCTGAAGAATTTGTGAAAATTGGAATGTTGTCTGGGTTTAACATTTTCTGACCTCGTTCTTGACTCATTATATGGGCAAAGGGCAAGGCCACCTGTGTACTGGGCGGTGTTGGCAGAAGAGGGGGTGGGGCCTATGAGCAGTTAGGGGGGGGGGGCAATGACAGGAAGAGTGAGGGGGACCTCTGGACGGAGCTAGTGGTTGAGTGGGTGTGGCCATATAAAAGTGGGCGGGGCTGGCAGAGGGCAGGGGAGCCGTCGTTAGACCAAGTGTCCAATTTGAGCCTCCCAGGAATTTGGCAGCTTTGGGTAACATAATATCAGCGTAAGAACCCGGGAAGTGCTATTCATACAAGTACCTTGGTGCTACGCTCGCCTGGCATTGCTTATATCTCATGATGCTGCTTATATTCATGGTGTTGATGGCGACCATAATGCGATGATGTCATGAAACACTGTGCACACCTGGTGATTGGTAAACACGGAAACCCACACTGGTGAGGACTGAGGACGGAGCTTTGAAAAACCCTACACTCAACCAGAACTTAACTAATTCTGCTGTGTGTCCTTTACCAATGCTGGCAGCCGCTCCTAAGCCAAGAGGGAAGGGAACCTCTCTCTGAGCCCTCAATCCCCAGGGTCCCACAGTCACTCCCTCTTGGGCCTCCATGGGACGCCACTCCACAACAACGGTGGATGCTTCTCAGACGAACGTCTCAGGGATGGAGTCTGACTGCTCAGGGCTGAGATTGCCGATCCTCCTGGCATCCGGGCTGCCCTCTGAGGGCCGCCCCTCGGCCGGCAAGGCTCGCACCCAGCGAGAAACGGCTCCACCGGGCCCCATACCACCCGCATCCCCCACGTTGGACCCCTTCGCGGCACCCGCTTGGCTCGTGAAGAAGGTCCTGCTCGCCGGGGCGTCCCTTGGCAAGCACTTGACGGGGCCTAGCCGGGCCTGCACTGCTGGACTGTAGGGGATGCCGTCCCAGCCTTGCCCATTGAGCTCGGCGGGGTTTGGGCCCCCCAGGCTCGGCAGGTCTGGCTGTGATTGCGAGAAGAGGAAGCTGTTGTTTCTTCCACCACTGCTGCCACTGTTGCCGCTGCTGCTGCTGACTTTGCAGCTGCTGCTGTTGATACAGTGGAAGCGGCGGCCATCTTCCACTCCTCCGGGTCCTTGCCCTGGGCGACCTAGGCCCTCCCTGGTGTTCGTGCCCACGAGGTCCTGAGTGTCTGTGACTCCGGGGCCTGAGCTGCGGGTGCGAGTGAGGGGGATGGGTCCTCCACCTCCTCCTCCTCCGACTTCCGCTCCACCTGGGGCCACGTGTGACCTCGAGTCATTGTCTCTCAGGGTCATGAGGTCAAGGTCGAGGTCAGGGGCCCGGGAAGGAGTGGCGACCATGTCAGGATGTGGTAACCGGTTGAGAGGGTCTGTGGGAGAAGAGAGAAGGAGGTCACAAACGGGTGCTTGGAAATGTACACACCAGGGTGGTGGGCATCTAAGGACAATTATCTGGAACTGTGATGTCCAATCACTTAAGAAATAAATTAATTTTCCATTTGGTGCGTCACGTGTGGTTTGGGTGGGGGGTTCCTGCTTCCTGTAATCAGCCAGAAACGCCTTTTGGCGTCCTCTGGTCTAACACCGTTTGAGACGAGTGTATTAAAATAACCGTACCAACGGTAATCCCTATTGAAGTATGGTGGCATGTATAGGCATGCATTTAATTTTTTTTGATAGATTCCCTAATTAGTCTTAGCCAGTAATAGCTAGATTTGCACAGAACTTCAACATTATCAACATCGATTGAGTGCCCTTGTTGGCACGCGTGTTCTGCTACTGCTGACAGTTGTATTTGGGATTATTTAATATTTCTTTGGTGTTCTTTTAGGATCGTGCTGATCATTAGTCCTGTTGCCCAACATAGTATTTGCCACAAGTGCAGTTAATCCTGTACACACCTTCTGTTGATAGCTTTGGTAATACATATTTTGTACCAGATATTAATTTGTGTATTTTATGTACCGTGTCAAATCTGACGTGGATGTTTTGTTTTTCGAAACATCTGGGTAGTTTCAATGCTCGTGTTATTTTATTTGGTTTTGGCATTCAATGCCCTGTTGATTTGTGCATCATTGTGACTGTTCATTTGCAGCGCTTCTTTAACATGTTTAATTTCACTTCTCAGACTGTCACCATCTGACACTTTCTTAGCCCGATGAATGAGCGTCTTGATAAGAGCAGAGTTCATAGGGAGGGGTACCATGGGGGATGGTGTATTCTGTGCTAATGTGTGTGGTTACCATGGGGTCCTGTGTCTGTGTGTGGTTACCGTGGGCATGGTTACCATGGGGACGGTGGGTCCTGTGTGTATGTGGATGTTGCCACGGCATCCACGCGTGAGTTCTCCGCTGCACTGTGCTTGCTCCTTCCGCTGCAGAAGCAAAATAATTATGGGGTCACAACGATCATCACGGCGGGGATGAATGGGTAATAGAGTTGGTGACAGTGTCATTGATGGTGGTGGTTTGGGGAACCTAGGGACCCGAGTTCGATTCCCGCTCACGGCCAACACCAGTGACGATTATCTGAACTGGAACCAGTCTTTGGCCTCCCCTAGCTCGGCTCAGCCTCAAATGAGTAGCTGGTGCGGTGTGTACAAACATCGCCACTGGGGAGACAAAGGCGGCCGGGCGTGGTGCTGGCCACCCACCCCCTCGTGTGCCGTACCGACCTTCATAGGTGCTTGCTAACAGCACTTGCCCCAACAGTTTGTTTAGACTATGCGGGGAATTTTTGTCTTTGTTTTTTTGATGATGGTCGTGAGACTGATACTGACTATGCAGGCGATGATGGTGTTTAAGGTGGGGTTAATGCTTCTTTTTTAATTGGTGTCAATCCTGATGATGGTATTGATGACGATGGTGCTTGTGATGATGGTGCTGATGATGTTGAAGACAGCGCTGGAAGTGTATACTGACGGTGTTCAGAGTGGTGGTGATGATGACAATGTTGATGACTGTGCTGATGTATATATGTTGAAATTCTTTTGCAGCATACGTAGCTAACCACGCGAATCGGAGGTGCGGGGGAAGGACAACAAACTGAACTATGACATCTACACAAACCGTTGCTTATGTGCGATACAAAAGAAGAAGAACAAGAGGAAGAAGATGAAAGAGCAAGGTATTGTGGTTAATTTGTAGCAATTTGTAGTTCATTTGATGTTGACACTGGGAGTGAAGCTCTTCCATACCTGCCACCGCTCCGCGTGCCCCCAGCACGGGGGAAGTGTTCTCGTAGGGGGACCCCTCCCCGTCCCCGTCCCCATCCGCACTGGACCCCCCCTCCAGGCTCTCGCTGGAACCGTCGCGACCTGGGACACTCGGCCAGCCTCGCTCCGCCACCCTGGCACATTGGGACACACGGGCACATGGGGACACGGGGATGACGGTGATATGGTATATAAGGAGACACAGGTGTATGGGCACATGTGACACACAGAGATAACGGTGATATGGTATATCAGGAGACTCAGATGTATGGCCACATGGGGACAGATTACAGTGACAAGAATATAAGAGGATTTAGGGACATAGATAATGATTGGTTCGGATATTGCACCATATACTCCCGGGTAGCTCAAAGCATCTCCATGACAAACATACTTAAGGATATAAAGACAAGGGCAAATTGGGGGTGCAGGGTCACGGGGATATATACACTAATCACAGCGTGTATTTTGATTGTGCATAAGGAGTGTGTAGAGAGCTGTTAGGCTGTGTGGATGAGAGTGCCATTCACACACACGGGGGGGGGGGGGGGGGGGCGGTATTGCAGCAGTTGGCACGCTGCGTTATGAACCCGGCGACCCGAGTCCAATTCCCGCTCGCAGCCAACACTGGTGATGATTATCTGAACCGGTCCTGCGGCTTCCCAAGGTCGACTCAGCCTCCAATTAGTACCTGGTGCAGTGTATACACATCGCACCAGATGTCACTTGATGAATGTAGTGCACCACTGTGTGTGCGCGCACGCGCGTCTCACCCGGCCCCCGCTGCCTTCCTCCTCAGCAGGTGCTCCACCACCTCCGGGTCGGACTCCATGAGCCGCAGCAGAACCTCGTGCTGAAGCTCGGGCGGGATCTGCTCACCTCATCATCACGCACACCTCGTCATCACACACGTTGTCAACATGCACACTGCGTCGACGTTAGCAAGCACCTATGAAGGCCGACACGGCGCCATTGTACCCTATTTAAGGCTGGTTCGACGAAGGGGAGGCCCAGGGCCGGCTCAGATATTCGTCACTGATGTTGGTCGTGAGCGGGAATTGAACTCGGGTCGCCGGGTTCATAGCGCAGCGTGCCAACCGCTGCACTGCCGCTCCCCACTTTGCCTTTGTGACGCGTGTACATACACAGAGCAGACGCGCGTGCGTGCACACCAGAAAGACTTGCTCGTGCTGCTCGATGAGCGAGCACGTGGTGGCGATGACAGCCGTGCTGTCCTCACGCACGCTCCGCTCCCCACGCAGGAGGTTTGGCCCGAACACCGTCGCCAAGTTCTGAGCCGTCATCTTATTTCCCTGGACACACGCATGCATATACGAACGGATACACAGAGGCACGCATAGACATGCATGGGACAAACACGCACACATGCACGTATAGATGAATATACAGGGGCAACACACGCATGGGCACATGGGAACACATCGACACAAGGATACGCACGTAAATGCACTATCACGTGTGCACGCGTGGAGGTGGACGCACGAGGATACACACGGCCATGCACGTGCACACAGGGGCACAGATAGACGCACATGGGAACGTGCGTGCAGACAGGCAAACACAGGCACACGCGGGTATGTGACACTACCACCAGGTTCATCTGGTTCCATAATACCAAATGTATACATACCACTGAAATTTAAGATATGCTCAGAATTGCTTTGTTACAATCTGAAAAGCCAATACCAAATTTTGGAAAAAGCTCCTTATACATCCAATGGCATCTATCCCATTTCCCTTATTTCTACAAACCACTTCCTCTAAATTAGCATTCAATGGGCTAGTGCAGGGGTCGGCAACCTGCGGCTCCGGAGCCGCATGCGGCTCTTTTGAACCTTGACCGCGGCTCCGGGGCGGATGCTAGCGAGGGGAGGAGGCGCACTGTGACACCTGCTCTGGCGTTGCCGCTGCTGACAGGTCGCCGCTCCGCTCCACACTGCCCGCCCGGTGACAGGCAATAACGTTGCCGTTGCTTTGTCACATGTTTGGAAGAAGTAAAAACCTTCCTGGGCAGCAAAGAGCTCACCTTTGCTGAGCTGGAACAGCCAGAGTGGCTGGAAAAATTACATTTTATGGTAGACATGACAGCACATCTAAACACGCTAAATACAACCCTTCAGGGGAAAGGAGGCACAGCCCTGCACATGCTGGAGGAGGTTTTGGCATTCGAGCACAAGTTGACAGTGTTTGTCAAAGATTTACAGAGAGGTACACTGTCTCACTTTCCCTCTTTGAGAGAGTTCAAACAAAGTCATGATACGATAAATTTGGAATATTTCAAGTCTGCAATCACCACAATGCAAAGTTCGTTTGGGAAACGATTCTGTGAGTTCAGAGAGGAAAAAACGACATTATCCTTCCCTGTCACTCCCCTGGCGATCGATCCATCCCTATTGAATATGACTGCATTTGCAGGTGTAAGCCAACCTGATCTTAAGATGGAACTGGCCGATATAGCCGACAAAGATATATGGGTGTCCAAGTTCAAATGCTTGACCGCTACTCTTGAGGATGTTGCCCGTCAGAAGGCCATTCTGGCTCAGAATCATAAATGGAGTGATATTGAAAACCTTCCCAAACAGGACAAACTTGTATTCGAAACATGGAATGCCATCCCCAACACTTATATAAACATGAAAAAGTATGCATTTGGAGTCCTGTCGATCTTCGGCTCCACATATGTATGTGAGCAGGTCTTCTCCAACATGAACTATATTAAAAACAAACATCGATCACGCCTCACAGATGACAGCTTGCAAGCCTGTGTGAAAATGAAGGTGACGTCTTACAGCCCTGATGTGCAGACACTGTGCACTGAGGTTCAGGAGCAAAAATCCCATTAACCAGGTAATTGAGCTATTAATTTGCAAAAATATATTTTACATTGTTAAGTGAAAAAGTCCTTTTTTTATTCAGATTGACAGCTGACTGCACGATCTTGTATATAGCAATAAGGTAAGAAACAATATATGCAGTGTTATATTTGTTTTAAATGTTGCAATGGTTTTGCGGCTCCCAGTTTATTTTTTCCTTCGGAAACGGGTCCAAGTGGCTCTTTATGTCTTAAAGGTTGCAGACCCCTGGGCTAGTGTAATCACTGATTTGGACAATATGAATGTAAATGTTTTTGAACCTTAAACACTGACCAGGCTCGACCCCCCTGCTTAGCATGGGACACGCAGCGAGGTGGGGGTACGCCGCTCACCTGCTCTCCCGTGTCGGCCTGCGTGCCCGCGTGGCGTGCCACCGTGGCGAGGAAGGAGAGCACGCGGTGCAGTGTGTCGCAGTTACACGGGGGCAGCAGGCACACGAGCAGCCTGAGCAGGGGCACCTGCTGCCCCGGGTCCAGCCCTAAGAAAGAAAGACAAAGACCCCCCCCACCGTATAGCCTTAACAGACTGTTGGGGCAAGTCCTGTTAGCGAGTACCTATGAAGGCCGAAATGGCACACGAGGGGGTGAGTGGCCAGCACCATGCCCATCCGCCTTTGTTTCGCGACTGGTGATGTTTGTACACACCGCACCAGGTACTCATTTGAGGCTCAGTCGACTTAAGGGAGGCCCACAACCGGCTCAGATAATCGTCACTGGTGTTGGCCGTGACCGGGAATCGAACTCGGTTATCAGGTTCGTAGCGTAGCGCGCTAATCACGACACTACCGTTCTCCAGCCCTGACACACACTGGTTGTAATTACTGGCGAAATGTCGTACTCGAATTGTAAATATTATGGATTTACTCTCCAACACACCGGAGTGCTGTTTTGTTTACGTGACAAACCTTACTAATTGTCTGTGTCGGGTGGTGGCGGGTATAACGACACATTTATATTTACACGATCTAACCCAAAAAACTTCTCTTATGGATAATATTGGTCGTGAAAGCCTACGTGTTAAACTATATGGAGGAGTGTTGGTGGCACGTTTTAGCGGCTAAAATGCAGCAAGGTGTCACAGTGAGTGATACAGTTGGGGCATCCGCCAGTCATCTCAACTCGTATAACACCTGCGTCCTGTCCCGCGACCTCCAGCAGCGAGCCTTCGACATTTCACGCGATGGCCTCAAAACCACGTCTAGCCCGGCACGAGCGCCGTGGTGACGCTGTTCGCCGCGTGCGCGCGCGTGGCAAACCCGCACCGGCGGCGTGCACGAAGGCCGGGTAGAGCTCGCGCGAAAGCAGGGGCTCGGCGAGGTCGCGCAGGAACTCCTTGAGCAGCGCGGCGACGTCGTGCGCGCTCGCCTCCTCGCTGATAGACGCCGCCTCCTCGCCGCCGCGGTCAAACTGATCCCGCAGCTGCACAGAGACAACAACGGGGAGCATGCGCAGACCGCCGGGGGGCATCAGCAGGCGGCGGGCGGCACAGTGGTGATGTTCGCATGAAGATTGCGTGGGTTCGACTCCCGAGTTTGTAGGTTCTCCCCCCTGTTCTGTGTGGCTTTTCTCGGGGGCCCTCTGGTTTCCTCCCACAGCTAAAGGAGACGCGCAGTGTAAACCGGTCGTCGGCCAAATTTCCCAATGTTGGAATATCACCTGCAAACGACTCAATTGGATTTACACAGCTGGAACATAGCACCCTACAGTGAACAAGTTGGCAGGACCCCCTCCTGAAAAAAGAGTGCTGAGGCTCTGTATGATTTTCCTGAGTAAACAAGCATAGTAATCATAATACATTGTAATAGTAAGCCGGTTGCATTGTTGCTGCAGACTGTAAATACATTTTCTCCCCCGAGGAATAATTCAAGTTCATTTAAGCTACCAACGCACAGACTGTTGCGATCATTGCTGTGAGGGAGCACCTATTAGGGTTGGTATAGCCAACATCTCCACACCAGCACCTATCACCATCACCACCATCACCTATTTATACCTGCCATCTTCAACATCATCATCAGCACCATCATCACAAGCAACATCATCAATACCATCATCACGATTGACACCACTTTAAAGACATGAACAGCAACATTAACACCACCATAAACACCATGATCACCATCATTAATGACACGTCACCAACACTATCACCCTTTCACCCCTGCCGTGATGATCATCGTGACCCCGTGATTTTTTTGCTTCTGCAGTGGAAGGAGTGAGCAGCGGAGTAGTGACGCGTGGACACAGTGGCAACATCTATATGCACACAAGACCCACCGTCCCCACGGTAACCATCCCCAAGGTAATCACACACGTGCACACAGTACCCACCGTCCCCGCGGTAACCATCCCTATGGTAACCAAACACACAAGACCCACCGTCCTCTACAGTAACTATCCCCACAGTAACCATCCCCGCAGCACACACACACATGGGACTTACAGTCCTCAAGGTCTCCATTCCCATGGTAACCGTAGGGTCCACCGTCCCCATAATGACCATCTCGACGGTAACCACACACACATGCACAGAACCCATCGTCCCCAGTAACCATCCCCACGGTGATAAAACACACACGCACACACACACCTGCCGAACGCGTTTCTTGGAGCTGCCCACTCTGAAGATGCCGACCGTGTGCAGAGCTGTGGAGAGAAGGGGGTGCACAATTGTGATCCAACTCGCCATGACCTATCCACAGCTGCATGAAGTCCTGCCCAAGCCGTCACCATCCCTCACGGTCACGTGATGCGGCAATCCACCGAGTGCCTGCACACGAGCCGATCTCATCGCACCCATGCGTCGGCGGTGCCCTCGGGGACGTTCCCTCCGTTGGCTGCCACTGCGTCGTTATTCTCGGCCACTGGCCTTCGTCACTTCCAGCCAACCGCGTCCTGCCCAGGCGTGACTGACTTGTCTTAACAGTTTGAAGCGTGTTTCTCAATTCTGACCCATCGTTCTCGCAAAACCCAAATAATTAGCCATAAACAATTGACGCCAAAAGCAACATCATAACCTGAGACCACAATCAACTCTCCCTTAACTCTTAACTCATGCGTTTAAGGCCATGGAAAATGTCATTACTGGCCTTAAACACGAATCCTGACTAACCACTCACCTTAACTTATATTCCTATTCATTAAGCTTAGACCCACCATTCACCCATAATGCATGGTCCATAACAGATTAATTGTTGACCCTTGAACCATCACCCGAACCTTTAATACCATGCCTTTTCACTTCTACAATCAACTTGTTCCAAAATATTGATCAATGAAGCATGACTGTAGGGGTGGGGTCATTACTCCAGATATCAGGAGCACCACCTCAACAACCTAACCATGTTGGTGGGGTCATGACCCCTGTTTGAATGTGGGGTCGTGACCCAAGACAGTGGCTGTGGGGTCATTGCCCTTGATTGTGAGAGTGCAGTTATGCACCCCATTGTGACCCCTTATGTCAGGAGTAAAAACTCGACTACTGACCATGTCAGGCTGAATCACTGGAAGGTCGTGATCCTCTTCATGCCCTGATCAAGGGGGATAGCCTTCGTAGCGTAGCGCGCTCACCACGACACTACCGTTCTCCAGCCCTGACACACACTGGTTGTAATTACTGGCGAAATGTCGTACTCGAATTGTAAATATTGTGGATTTACTCTCCAAACACACCGGAGTGCTGTTAAGTTTACGTGACAAAGCCCATGACCTTTGATTGTGGGAGCTGGGTCATAACCCATGACCGTGTAGACAGGCAAGCTAGGGGCTCATTACCCCTGATAGAAGGGGTGGGGCTCATTATCCCCGACGGAGGAGGAGTGGGGCTCGTTACCCCCGACGGAGGAGGAGTGGGGCTCGTTACCCCCGACGGAGGAGGAATGGGGGTTCGTTACCGTGCTGCTCGAGGTGGGAGCAGCACGCCTCGACGACGCGGGGCACGCGGGGGAACGTGGGGTTGAGGCTCAGGCGCTGCCCCTCCCCTCGGCGCCACCGCCCCCGCGTGGAGCCCCCGCCGCCCCCTGCCGCTGCATCGGCCGGCAGCGAGAGCTGCAGAGCCTCCAGCAGACGCGACGGGTTCCCCTGCAGCTCCGCCAGGCTGTCCACGGACATCGCACCCTGCGGGGGGGGGGGGGACACGCAGCGGGGGGGGGGGCAGAGACGGTGCCGCGGAGGCGCGTGGGAGGGAGACGTGAGCGCATTGGGGAGACGTGGGGAGATACGGGCAGGCACGGGGAGAGACATGGAGAGGCAGGCACACGGAACAAAAGGAGAGACGGGGGGATGGCGACAAGGGGACATGGGGAGACGTGGGGAGGTACGGCAGGCACGGGGAGAGACATGGAGAGGCAGGCACACGGAACAAAAGGAGAGACGGTGGGATGGCGACAAGGGGACATGGGGAGACGTGGGGAGATACGGCAGGCACGGGGAGAGACATGGAGAGGCAGGCACACGGAACAAAAGGAGAGACGGGGGGATGGCGACAAGGGGACATGGGGAGACTTGGGGAAGTATGGGGACATGGAGAGACGCAGTGAGGCATGGGGAGAGATGGGGAGATGAAGCTGGGGAGACACAGGGAGGGAGGCATGGGGAGGCATGGGGAGATGCAGGGAGGCATGGGGAGTCATAGGGAAGTTGAGAGACACAGTGCATGCGTGGGTATGAGGTTGTATATGTGTGTGTATATGCATTTGTATATACGTGTGTGCGTGTATGCGTGCGTGCAAGAGAGTGTGCGAGTATGTATGTGTGCGTGTGTGTATGTGTGTGCGTGCGTGTGTGTGCGTGTGTGTGCTCGGCAGGGTCGAGTTTGGGTAGGAGCTGAGTAAAATCTTCCCTTTTTTTGGGATTTGTGATGCTCGCATCTCACATCTGTTTGTGGTCAAACCAGGCACATTCCACACAGCAGCCAAACGCACACACACACACGCACATACGCATACATGCGCGTGCACGCGTGCACACGCACATCCCCCCATACACCCGTACAAAGACACATGCACACACACACAGAGGTTCTAATAAATTAGTACATACTCTTATGCATTCACCCACATTCACGCACGTACACACACACAAGCAAACACCAATCTGTACACACACATTCTCACACATGCAAAAGATTACTTTTAGTTTTATAGACCAGAGGGCCAAGTGCTGTCGGTGAGCACCTATTAAGGCCAGCACGGCATGCAAAGGGTGGTGTGGCTCGTGTCTCCATAGTGCGGATGTTCTACACACCACACCAGGAATTAATTTAAAGCTGAGTTGACCTAAAAGAGGCCCAGAACCGTTACAGATATATATACCACCAATGTTGTTCGTGACTGAGAATCGAACTGAAGATGTCAGTTTTTCAGCATAACAATGCGCGAACCAACGGCTCCACACCAAAGACAAAGGTCCCCCGTATAGCCTTGACAGACTGTAGGGGCAAGTGCTGTTAGCGAGCACCTATGAAGGCCGGAACGGTACACGAGGGGGTGGGTGGCCAGCACCACGCCCGACCGCCTTTCTCTCCCCAGTGGCAATGTTTACACACCGCACCAGGTACTGATTTCAGGCTGAGTCGACCCAGGGGAGGCCCAGGACCGGTTCAGATAACCGTAACTGGTGTTGACCGCGAGTGGGAATCAAACCCGGGTCGCCAGGTTCATAGCGCAGCGTGCTAACCACTACACTACCGCTCCCCACACCGTATGCATATGCACACACGCACGTACACACACATACGAACAAAAAGACAAAGATCCCCCGTATAGCTTGTGGGAAGGGTGAGGTCTTTTACAAGCTACTAAGTGCACCGCACACACGCACACGAATACAAAGACAACGATCCTGCCGTGTAGCCTTCGGAGACCATTGGGGCGAGTGCGGTTAGCGAGCACCTATGGCGCACAAGGAGGTAATGTGGGTTTGCGCCATGCCGAGCCGTCTTTGTCTCCCCATTGCTGATATATAAACATTGCACCAGGTACTGTAAACATTTTAGGGGAGGCCCAGAAATGGCTCAGATATCGCTGACCACTGATGTTCGCCACGGGAATCAAACTCAGGCAGCTGGGTCTTTTGCACCGTGATCAACACTGCGCCACGCACAACAAAGACAAAGATCCCCTGTATATCCGAAACAGACTGTAGGAGAAAGTGCTGTTAGCGAACACCTATGAAGGCCAGCATGGCACACGAGGGGGTGAGTGGCCAACACCACGCCTGGTCGCCTTTGTCTTCCCAATGGCGATGTTTACACATAGCACCAGGTACTTATTTGAGGCTGAGTCCACCTAGATGCGGCTCAGGGCCGATTCAGATAATCGTCATTGGTGTTGGCCGTGAGTGGGATTCGGCTGCCAGGTTTGTAGCACAGTGCGCTAACCACAATACTACCGCTCCCCACAATCACACACACACATGGACATACGCACGTGCACGCACGCACGCAACCAGAAACGTACACATACATGTACACGTGCAGACGCACGTTCAAACTACATGTGAACAAACGCATGTACGCACATACACACGGGTTCAAAGGCCCCGAGAGACCAGCAACAAACAGTACTATTGGCGTTGAAATAAAAAAAGTTAACACATTGTGGAATTGAGCAAGCTTTTAAGAACTTGTGGTCGTGGCAATTGCACCATGCTAGGTGCACTCTGAAGTGTCAACACATACACACACACACGTATATACATAGGCATGTAAAAGCCCAAACAAATGAGCACGCACCAACACACGCGCGCACGCCGCTCTCCGCTCTCCGCTCACCCTCCTCTGCTGGGGCCGTGTCCTCCCTGCCGTCGCTCTCCCCGCGTTTTCTCCGCCCTCGTCTCGCGTCGACCCCGCGGCGGACGACTCCAGCGCCGACCCCGTCAACTCCGACCCCACGCCCCGTGACCCCGTGCCCCCTGACCCCACCGACCCAGGATGGGCGAGCGGCGGGGGTGGTGGCGAGGGGTCCGGCACGCAGGACGACAGCAGCTCCCTGCGCTGCTTCAGCTCCAGGTCATTGGCAATGACCTGGAGCAGGGGCAGCCCGAAGGCACGCGGAGGGGACTCTGTAGGGGGGTTGAGGGGGGCACAGGGGAGACACGGGGAGACAGCGGAAGGGCACGGGGGCAGAGAAGGAGATGTGGGGAGAAACAGGGAGGTGGGGTTGGTATGGGGATACAGAGGGAGACACGGCAAACACGGGGAGTGAACCGGGGAGTAATCAGAATTGTGGGATCGAGAGAAACGAGAAGTGATAGGGATGCACGAGGAGATGTGGGAATGGATGCACGGGGGACATGCATTTCCATGCACACGTAGGAACATAACGAGATACACATTCTTTTGCAAGCATACACACAATGATGCACACACAACAGTGTACCAGTAGCGGCAATAGCACTACCGCGACCAAAAAAACACCACTACAACATCACCACCACCAGTTGTCTATAAGTTGTGATGACGTCACCTCAGTGCCAGGCCTGGTTCACTCTCACGACGTTGCTCACCGGGAGACAAACACTGGTTTTTTTTGGAGAAATAGTCAAGGATCGCTGGCGGATAATCACGGGACAGACCCACGAGTGGTTGCTCATCACATCACGCAAGTCTGCCTTGTTGTTGCCCCAAACACACACACACACGTGTGCAGCCCTTTATGTCAATCCACTGCTGGATGAGGGCCTTGCTGTGCTGTGTGGGTAATGGGGGCGGGGGGGGGGGTGTTTGACCATGCAGGTAAGTGCAGCCTGGGGAAGGCGGGCAGGCTTGGACCCGGGAGCAGGAGAGTCAACGGGGGGTTTGGCTGCACTCTTCTCTGCTGCCCCCACATAGCCCTCGCAAATAACAGCCTGGTGCATGCACGGCATTCGCTCATCCAATCACAATCCAGGCTCAAACTTGCTTAGCTTTGGAGAAATAACTTTGGAAATCGGACACGTTTCAGGTCATTTGATCATGAGCCGCACACGCTAGTAGAGCCCAAACAGACTGTTTTTGCAAGTGCTGTTATCGAGTAGCATCTATGAAGGCCGGTGTGGCCCTCGAGGGGGTTAGTGGCCAGCACCATGCTTTTATTTTAGGCTGAGTCGACCTCGGGGAGGCCCAGGGCCGATTCAGATAAACGTCACTGGTGCTGACAGTGAGCGGGAATTGAACTCGGGTCGCAGGGTTCGTAGCACAGTGCACTACCGTTCCCCTCCACACACACACGCACACACACGCACGAGAGTTCACGGGAGCACTGTGGCCGTGGTTGACGTCGAGGGGTCACTCTCATTACGGCTCCACCTCGCTCGCCGTTACCTTTGTCCTTTGACTTCTCCCGAGACAAAGTCGTGTCAAGTTTCCGACGCAAGGATTTTTTCCGTTTCTGGCCATCTGCACGCGCAAACAAAGAAAAAAGATCCCCCCGTGTAGCCTTAACAGACTTTGGGGGCAAGTGCTGTTCGCGAGCACCTATGAAGGCCGGCATGGCACACGAGGGTTGTAGGTGGCCAGCACACACCACACACACGTATGCAAACATATGCACGCAAATAAAATTAGGTAATAATCAACAATCTTATATGTTTCTGCACAGTCATTGGTGAAGCAAATATTACTTGATTTTTTTCGGGGGGAAACATCGGTTCTCAGCATTGCCGGCACATTGCCCTCTAAGCCATCAATTTCAGTTGCAGAGAGATCAATTCATTTCGCGAGTTGCTGAGACATGTCTACTTTCTGGATTGTATGTATGCAGGTTGTATGTATGCTGTATGTATGTTGAACTTATTTCGCACCGTACGTAGCCAACCGTGCTAATCGGAGGTGCGGTTGGAAGGACAACAAACTAAACACAAAAAGCAGTTCTCAAGAAATTAGTGAATTCGACGGGTACCCAACAATCACTTCTCCTTCTAATCTCGATATCTAAATGAGCCGTAAATCACGTGACTTGAGTGTGCCCCCCCCCCACCACCACCTCGTTCTTCTCTCCCCATCTCCCTCTCATCCACCGCCATCTACATTGACCACCGCTGGATCTCAGCATGCCCCCGTGTGGCCCTTACGTGTGGGTGGTTCCACTCCCCCACCCCCGAGTTAGATCCAGTGCATGGCGGGACTGAGGGGGGCATACCCCCCCCCCGCCCCCAATGCTCAGCCCCATTTCTAACTTCCTATAGCCAAGTCAAAACAATGTTGGGCAAACCTTTTCCTCATATACAGTCATACCTCGGTATACGACCGCTTTGGAATACGTCGAATTTGGTATAGGTCGTGTTTTGACGAGAAAAAAATGTCTTGGGATACGACGTCTTGCCTGGGATACGACGTCTTGCTTGGGATACGACGCGCTTGCTAGAACTTGTATGGGTCGGGATGAGTCACCGCGTACCCGCGTAGACCCCCATTCACAACTCCTCCCCTTCCTCACCACCATCCTCGTAGGCTATCAACTCCTCTCAACAAGGTGAAGTGATGTTACATTTAAATTTTATTTACATTTATTTTAATTTATTTATGCATTTATTTTAATTTATGTATGCATTTTAGTAATAAGTAGTGTCTAAATTATTTTATACAACCCCATTAATGTATAATATGCCATATGAAATATAATTTCTTATGCTCTGGAATGGATTATTTCCTTTCCCTTTATTTCTTATGGGAAAAATTCGTTTGTTAGACGTCATTTTCGGTACAGGTCCTACCTTCTGGAACGAACTAACGACATATATACCGAGGTACCACTGTAGTTTAGTTTTGGTGACCTTCCCTCCACACCTCCGATTCGCACGGATCGCGACGTACGGTGCGAAAGAAGTTCAACATACATACACACGGGGTGAGAGTGACAGCCGAATGCATGATGGACGCAAGCAGATCATATCGTTACTCCTTCCGTTTAACGCTTAACATTTGTTTAACGTTGTTTTAAGGTTTGTTTAACTGTTTCATGCTCTCCCGCTTGAGTTTTGTGTGTGTGTGTGTACGCCGCCCCCCTTTAAACAAGGTCACGCTGCAGGGTTCCCCGGATTGGTTAATCTCTCTTGAATGGTTGATCCCCTCACGCAATCCTCCTCGTTGGTTGTGTTGTCCCCTCCCCCCCCCCGATCTGTTGGTTCCTCTGCGGTTTCCCTGAGTGGTTCGAAACCACTTAGCGACTGATCCCTCCTGAGTGATTGATCTCCGGAACTGTTGATCACCAACCCCTGTGTGATTCTCCCCGATGCATTAGTGCCCTCATGCGGTCCCCTCATTGGTAGGGCGTCTCATGCAATACCTGATCAGTTATGAGAATAAAAATAAGAATAAAGATAATTATAATTTTTCTTTTTATTATTATTTTTCTTCTTCTTCTATCTACGTGACTTTACCGAAAGAAGCAAAGAAGATGAACTCCTGCAGTCACGAAAATTTTAAGTCAAAATGTCGTCCGCTGATTGGTTAATCCCCTCATTAGTCGATCCCGCACCCCCCCTAATATGATGCTCTGAGTGATTGCGCCCCCCTCCCCCACACATGCAGCCCCTTCTCTGCCCCTCCCCCTCAACGCCCCCTCCCCCTCCCCCGCCGGCAGTTGCCACCTTTCGGGATGGCGATGTTGCAGGGCAGCTGCATGTCGGCGAGGCGAGCGAGGGCCGCCTCCTGCAAGCGGGCCCTCTCGAGCTCGGAGAGCGCGCCCAGCGCCACGGGGCCCAGGCGCACGCCCTCGCCGCCGCCCGTCACCCACGTCAGGTCACCCTGGGGGGGGGGGGGGGGTGCAGAGGGGGAACGGGGTTAAGCGATGTGGGGAGGAATGCATGGATGTGCTGCAAGGGACATGCACGCAGAGATATTGGGGATGCACGAGGAGACCGAGAGCCGTAGGAACTGGGCACAGGAGACAATTCGCCCCATCAGCAACTCAACGAATTGTCACAATTCGGGCTCGCGCGATTCATGCAATCCATTCTCGCCTGTGGTCTCGTTTTCGCCCGCTCGTTCTATCTCATTTGCACAGTTTTGTTTGCTCAGCTTAAACATAAATATAAAGTCTTAACGATGGAATATAACTTGCACAAACCATCATTAAATATAACACGTATGTATCTATGGGGACAATAAGAACTGATTTTAAGTTGTTGAATCGACGACTGATGAGGACATTGGGCATGAAGAACAGGGAGGAACAGTGAGAACACGTAAACACGGGAGATGCTTGGTTGGGATTTTTTTCGCTCACACAAATATATTCAGATTGTCGCTGCAAGCTATGTTGTTTGTGAGCACCTATTAACAAATAAAAAACTCAACACGTTCGTCAATAACACCGCCTTGAAGGTAAAAATATGGGCAACGTTTTTTGGGGAATGGCCCTTCATAGCACATTCTATGAAGGGACATTTCTCAAATTACGATGTTGCAGGGCATCTTCATCGTACACTTTGCGAATTGAGTAAGCGCTACTGCCCAAAACTGTCCACCACCAGAACATTGGCTAAAAACGAGAGGGACACACCCATCCCCAGAGGCACATGCCTATCCGTTGCATGATTTAAAAAACTAATCGCAAGTCCAGCACCGGGCCATTCCATATGGCAGAGCGGATAATCAGCGCCGAAGCGAAAACGCCGAATTGGTTAAATGATCAGATCGGTAATTTGTTTTCTGTAATTTAAAAACTGGTTGCATTGAATATCACGAGCTTTCAAATTATTAATCGTTCATTGAAATTGGTGGAGCCTTCTACGAGAATTTTCTGGACATGCATACGAAGTTACACGCGTACAGATTAGCCACATATGGATTATAATTGACAGCCCTTTCAATCCAATGCTGGATGAAGACCTCTCAATACGAATGTGCCACTTGATGCAGTGGTACGAATGCTCCTTTATAAGACTTCCCGAGCCTCAATACATTTTTTTGCAAGGTGGTCTTGCATTGAGATGTTTGGTAAATTCCATTGATAACTTACAGGAGGGAAAAAAAATCAGAGAACCCGGAGAAAACCCACGCATAGGGAAGGATAACCCAAAGATCCGCAGAGGATTCAAATCCATTTGCTGTGCTGACACATTTGTCCTGGCCATCTCGCAGCCCAGCAGTGACGAGGTAACATTTACAGGCGATGATGTCCTTTTTCTTGTGACAGGCAAGTAGTACCTAATGTATCGACCCTGGAAATGATTGCACAACAATGAGCGCTAAGTGGACGTCTATACATATATTTTATGACCCTGATATTAATTTCTTATCGAGGATGGTTTCATTGGTGTTTACTCAGGTGGAAGGAAAGAAACCAGTTTTTAACCTGAATTCAAGCACTTTCTTGAGCTGAATAAAAAAGTAAATACACGCACACAAATAGATACGCAAACAGCCCAAATACACAGAGGAGACAAAAATCCCCCAGAAAGCCTGTAGGGGCAAGTTCTGTTAGTGAGCACCTATGGAGGCCGGCACGGCACAGGAGGGGGTGGGTTTTCAACACCACGCTCGACCACCTTTGTCTCCCCAGTCGCGATGTTTACACATCGCACCAGGTACTAATTTTAGGCTGAGTCGACCTAGGGGAGGCCTGGGACTGGTTCAGATAATCGTCACTGGTGTTGGCAATCGAACTCGGGTCGCCCAGTTCGTAGCGCAGTGCGCTCACCGGCACGCCACCGCTCCCCAAAGACGAACACAGACACAACAACAGACACGCACAAGCACTGCTACCAAATTGTCCTTCCGATCTGACCTTTACACACTGGGGCCCGCTAATGAGGCTTTAAGCATTGAGGTTTAAATATTTAATCGATGTTTTGGTATTAGAGAAACATTAAAACTGTGATTTCAATGTTACAGACGTACGTAGTGTAACCCGCTCACCCTCACCGACGATACTCGCACAGTTGTATGCACATGCCATCACAATGTGCTGCGCACGCATTTGAATGCAAATAAAGACACATCCGTGCACAAACAATGGTTTACGCATGTGAATATGCCTGTCTCCACATCGCACGACCACGGCTGCATTCTCACAAAGTGGTACTGCTCATTTTAATGACTCTCCTGAAAACAAAGATGATGAACATGATGGGAGTACAACCCGATGGAAAGTGTTTATCACTAATTATGATTATCAACATTTTTTTCCCTCTCTCTGAAATGTTTTTATAATTGCTTGAAACGATAGCCCATGACGACTGAACATCGAATCCGTTTTTAGATTCACAAATATTCAGTGACAAACGAACCATCAAAAACACTTTACTACTGCAATAATGGTTTACAGTCCTTTCTCAATCTACTGCTGGATGAAGGCACCCCATGCCATCTCTGACCATACTTCACCACGATGGTCCGTGAAGGTTAGTGAAGCAGGGGACCAAGCACCGGTTAAGATATCACTCGCCACGAACGTTAGCCATGGCTGGGAACCAGGCCCTCTTGGAGGAGGAGGAGGGGGTATTGTCAGGCTGGTGAGGTCCGTGACTCAAACTCTGTCAAACCTGAGTTTAATTCCCAGCCATGGCTGCTGTCAGTGGCGAGTGAAGTCTTAATCCGGTTAACGAACCTTAACTGATCTTAACTAACCTTAACTAACCTTAACTAACCTTAACTAACCTTAACTGCCCTGCACCGACTGGTGAGGTATGGTAAACAATGGCGCATGACCAGCCCGGCGTGGGGAGGCGTTCATCCAGCAGTACATTTACAAAGAGCTAAACACTATTATTATTATATCTACAACTTCACACGTGGCTCTTTAGTGGAATCTGGAACTAATTAAAAGCTTTGCTCTCTTCATATAAAATCTGGACATTACTGATGGAAAAAACTAAATAATATATATACTGAGGAAGACATGAATCAGGGAAGAAAAGCATATCAGAGACCCATTGTGGCGATAAGGGATGATGACCAATGGACGAGACTTGTGATGGAATGGCACGGAAACTGACAGAATGTGCCCCGAGACCTCCATGGAGACAAGAGGTCAGCTCATCCGCAGGGGCGAGATGGATTCTGGCCTCGCGAGAACTTGAGGGTTGATAGCAGGGTTCATCCAGCAGTGGATAAAATGGGGCTCATGCTGACGAAGCTGATAATGGCAGATCTAATGCCACTTGTTGTCCTATGGATGTTCACTTCAGTTTAGAAATGCGCTGCACAAATCCCACGTATTACAAAACATGTCTCCGCTAATCAGAAAAAAAAATCAAAGCAAAGAAGGATATGTGATCAAATACAAAGATCCCCCGTATAGCCTTCAGAGGGTGTTGGGGCAAGTGCCGTTAGAGAGCTGACACGGCGCACGAGGCAGTCGATGGCCAACCCGACTCCTGGCCGTCTTTGCTCCCCAGTGCTGATGCTGACACGACGCACCAGGTACTCATTTCAGGATGAGTCGATATAGGAGAGAGCCAGAACCGGCGCAGAAATTCGTCACTGTTATTGGTCGTGAGCGGTAATCGAACTCGGGGTTTCCGGGTTCGTAGCGCGGTGCGCTAACCTCTGCACGACTGGTCTCCGATTAAAGCACGCGCACAAACAAGCCGAGCACACGCTCGACACCGCACACAAACATGCGTATGCCAAAACACGCACGCTCACAATACCGTGTGCGCGCGTGTGTGTATAGTACATACGAGTGTGTATACAGTATATACGAGGATGCAATCAGCACTGGCTGCGTACCAAAGATGTTTATGTAAGAGATTCCGGACCTGCATGTGCGTGTGAGTGTGCACGCGTGATTATGCGGGTGCTTAAAGCACACACACACACGTATATACGAAAGATACAAAGATCCCTCCCCCGCAAAGCTGTTGGAGCAAGTGCCTGTTCGCGAGCATCTATGATGGCTCGTGTCACACGGTAGATATTCACCATGGCACTTGTTTCTCTGGATAAACTATCGCATGGTAAAATCACCCCCTCCCCCAACAGATGTTTACATTTTTGACCACCGTGATCGTAGAGCTCTTTGAGGTGGCATTGTTCCTTTTATTAAATGGTCGGGTCAAAGACAATTCATGCTCAAATGAGCAATGAGGCATCGGTGGCTCATCTCCGTTTTACAGTCCCGAGCCAGTGGTGCAAATGTCACATTTCTATGGTTGGAGAGGAGTCTATCTATAGGACAACCACAGTCGACTTCTCTATGAAGTAGTACCCATTTTATAAACCCCAGAGGGAGGAATGATGGGCTGCGTCAACGACAAACCGAGATTTGAACTCGCAACCATCCGATTGCAAGCCGCCCGCTCTACCGCTGAGCCACTTTCATTAAATACGTTTCATAGTAGTAGGTTTTTACCCTTTCAACTGGTACAAAAACTGACACCTTTATACAAGGCATCATGTTTGCAATAACCACAACACAAGCAGTCAAAATGCAAACAAAAAGAAACAACTCTGATGATGATAATGATATGCACTGCCCTACATTTCCTCATTTTCTTGTTTACTCACCCAAGGGGTTGAGTAAGGGTTAAGATGCCCTCCCTGGGGTCGACGTTAGATGTCCTCTCTAGGTTGTCTGCACGGAGAGGACCCAGGGCAAGCAGGGAGGGGAAAGATCTATCCTCGTGTGGGACGATCTGCCGTGTGGAAGATTGCCCAGGGGTGTCGCCTCCACCACGGAGAAAGATGTCACACTTAACACCCGGGCTGGCGTCGCCAGAAACAGCACCGCGTCCGGCCTTGTTTGTCTCTCCAGTGCTGATGTCTACAACTCCGCACCGGGTACTCGTTTAAGGCACGGGTCTGGGACAGATATCATTCGCCGCTGACGTTCGCCATGGCTGCCAAATTGAACTCGGGGTCGCCAAAGTGGCGAGTGGTGCAGTGCGCAAATAAATGTCCGCGCCGGCAACGTGTATATGCACACGTACCTGCATGTGTCAACGTACCCGAAACACACACAACTATGATGCAATTATCGTGTGCAACAGGCTCACTTGATCCCATTGTACATTTTAGCACGAGAACAGCGTAAAGGGCACGACCTTAACACCATGGTTTGGGTTCAATTAGAACGCGCCGAATTATATTTTGCTCTGCGTTTCATCGCTTTTTGTGAAACATTCTCATGTAGGGTCATGGGACCCACGGCGAAATCCATCTCACTTGCGCTGTTGCCACATTCTCCAGATCGATCTGCTGCGGGTGGAAATACTGTACACGTCTGTCGAAGCTGCCAACGCGACATTTCTTCCCATTCCGCTTTCCTCTCTCTCTCTCTGCAATAAAATCTCGAGAGTTAGTCCAGTGGGAAAGGTGGAGTCTTTTACAAGCTGCTAAGTGCACCGCACACACGCACACGAATACAAAGACAACGATCCTGCCGTGCAGCCTTTGGAGACCATTGGGGCGAGTGCGGTTAGCGAGCACCTATGGCGCACAAGGAGGTAATGTGGGTTTGCGCCATGCCGAGCCGTCTTTGTCTCCCCATTGCTGATATATAAACATCGCACCAGGTACTGTAAACATTTTAGGGGAGGCCCAGAAATGGCTCAGATATCGCTGACCACTGATGTTCGCCACGGGAATCAAACTCAGGCAGCTGGGTCTTTTGCACTGTGATCAACACTGCGCCACGCACAACAAAGATCCCCCGTATATCCGAAACAGACTGTTGGGGCAAGTGCTGTTAGCGAGCACCTATGAAGGCTGGCATGGCACACGAAGGGGGTGGGAGGTCAACACCACGCCTGGCCACCTTTGTCTCCCCAGTAGTGATGTTTACACACCGCACCAGGTACTCATTTGAGATTGAGTCGACCTAGGAGAGGCCCAGGACCAGTTCAGATAATCGTCACTGATGTTGACCGTGAGTGGGAATCGAACTCGGGTCCACCGGGTTCGTAGCGCAGCGTGCGGACCGCTGCACGACCACTTCCCAACACACAATCACACAAACGTGCACACACGCACATACGCAGAGTCACATAGTTTCAATTTTAAGCAGACAAGTCACACTTGGGTCATAGTATGGGAGTGAAATGTCACGTGCCTTCCCATAATTTTGCAGGAAACAAAATGTACAATTCAGGGTGCAAGACGCACGCAGGCCCACACACACGGACCCCCACACATGTACATGCGTGTGTATGTACACACAGTGCATGTACCACACGCACTCACAAGCGTTTGTCAACACGTAAGATGACGCCTCGTGAACCGCACACAACCGCCGGAACAAGAGCGGCACGGGCTACTGCACACAATGATAACAAAGTAAAAAAAACCCACAAGTACGCATACGCCGTGTTACAGGCAACATAGGCACAGGTGGTCGAGCGAGGGACACAATATCCGCACCTAAGTGGCCATGGCATCACTCTGCCCATCTTTTTACAAGACCCGGTTCACTGTGCTGGAATCTCGCTGTTGGGAAGTCGCGGTCGAGAGCCGAGACGATGAGGAAAAGAGTCGTGAAACTTTTGCTGACAGCAACGAAAGGACAGAGCCCAGGCGCTGAGGGTGGAGTGACGGAGGTTCTCTTGACAAAGGAGGTCACGGGACAGACCCGGGTGGTGAGGGTGGAGTTGTGAAGGTACTTTCATAGGAGTTCCTGTGACAGAGCCCCAGGTGGTATTGGGTGGAGTTATGAAGGCTCGCCGACAGGAGCTCAGGCAACAAACCCAAAGCCCCATAATCTTAAAAGAAAAAAACTGGCTACTTCTCCTAACTCTGTGTTATTTTTCTCCAACGCTCTCGCTCGCCGCCGTGAACGTCACTCCCCCGCCTCCTGTTGATGATGGAGGGCGGCTTCCGCCAGTCGCCCGCCTGCGTCTTTCACGATTCCCCCTCCGCAACCTAACGGGCCGATCCCGACAACACCGCGGCCGGTGCCCGCTGTCAGCAAGCCCCTCTCGGTCGCCAGCTCCCCCCTTTGCACCACGTCGGCCCGCCTCACTCTTCGAGCCGACTGCTGCGCTGCTGTACTGTGCCCACTGGGTCTCGTTGGAATTTCCCGCACCCCCTTTTCTGAAAAACAAAACTGTGAGCAAGAAGATGACGTCCGTGGTCCGTGGGGTGAGCCAGAGTGCTTGGAGGACAGAGACACTGAGCCAATGCTTGAAATCTGGGTCTCTAGCGCCTGTGATTAACTTGGGTTCAGCTCTAGTCAATCGAATGTCTTAGCCCGGTCACTAATGACAGCACATTGTATTTGGTTTTCACTTCGTTTGGCTAACTTCCGGCTGTGTGCGCTCATTTTATGACATCTGTAGCAGTGCAACTTGGGAAAGCGCAGCACACCCTCGCGTTTGTGTGGATACACAAAAAACAAGGTTAAGTTGAATGGATCTCTCAGAAATAGTTCTGTGGTGTCTCCTTCTGGGAACCGTTCTCCAACACACGGAGCTGGTGTACCGAGGCTACGAGAGGTCTGAACCCACACTTCGTTTCCGACAGATGCCAAGAGCACAGGGAGAATGACGCAAGGACAACAACAACAACAAAACAACACTAACAATGGCGTCCATGCAGGAGCGACCCTGCCCTTTCCCCAGCGAAACGATTCTCTGTAAGTTTTTTCCCGGGGTCTTTCCCGGTCATGCCGGGGAGGGAGATGCTCCACACGAACAAATAAACATTGGCCGTGCTTCCATTAAAATGTCGGGACACTTTTTGCTAAAAAGATATTATTATTAAATGCAGCGTGGGTAAAAGCCGCATAAAACTTTATCCGAATTTAAAGACTCCCACTCACGCGATGACATCAGCGAAGAGCACTCGAGGTGGCTGGCGGAGGACCTCGCCAAAATCAGCTTTCCTCCTCGTCTCTTTCGCAATGAAGCAACGAGGAAAATGGTGAAAGAGAGTGGTGTTACCAATCTCAGAGTAGCCGAAAGAAAGTCGACTCAGATGGCCAGGACGTGTCGTAAGAAGAGAGGAAACCCACGTCAGAAGAAGAAAGCCGATGAACATGGCAGCACCAGGGCGGAGTCCGAGAGGCAGGTCTAGCGAGAGGAGGCTATTTGAAGTGATGAACCAGGATAGGACACTGGAGTGGATGTGTAGATGATGGCCCAGGAGAGGAATGAGCAGAGAAAGAAGAGCAGGAAGGCAGCAGACACCACCGTGAGTAAGAGACAATACCAGGAAAATGAAGAATTAACAAACCTATCGTTTCATCATCCAACAATACGTGACCCAGTGTGGAAAATTAGAAGTGATTGTTCCAAGGATAGCGTGTGACATTTCCTCCGTTGACCTGAGGGCTGCCACAAGAGATGAGTGCAGCTCCAGCACTCATCCGAGCAAGGAGATGCTTTTTTGGATGCGTACAGTGAAATTTGGTGGACGTAATGGTGAGCACACTGGACTTGCAGTCTTCCTGCGCAGCTGTTGAACGATGGGCACGTTTCTTAAACCACCCCAGCCGCTACTCCGACCTCTTCGAAGACACTCTAGGCCAACATACCTTCGAGAGGGACTTTTTAGAGCTGCCTCTAGCGTAGGCCCATCTGCCAGCAGAGGCGTGAGCAGGAAATTGCAGGGCTGCACCTTTACCTTTTATCTTTACAGTGGAAGTCCTCTTATCTGCCATACCATTATTATATTTCCGTTATCCCTTTCGTTTTCTCTTTAATTAACCCTTTTTTGGGGTCCTGCTACAGAGCCATGTTTGTCACACGCAAGTCCAAAACATTTTCTCGTAATTCTTCTCCCTGCAAATTTTACCAAAATTAATTCCAAAAAACAAATGTTACATGGTATGGCTTTTATTTTGCGCAGTAACTGAACATATGCCGTGAACTCCCTTCACTTGAGAATCCAGTTGCATTACGGGTCGCCTGAAACCCGAATGTGAGCCCAGGGTCTCAGCAGCGCAGACTCAGCGGCCCTGAACCCTGCTACGCTGACTCCACTGACACACCCGGCCACTTCTTGTATGTGTGAACAAAAATGTACAAGTAAACGTTTGGAAGTGCTTTCTTCAGCAGTTTTTGAAAAGGCATTTTTTACATATATAACAACAACCACCATTCGCCACTAAGTGGCGGTGACGTCACAACGACGCTTGTGCCAGGCTTATGTGCACCTCGAGGCCACGTGATCACACATCAACACAAACACACAGACACAAAGGCTGTACACACAAACACAATACAAAGATCCCCGTATAGCCTTAACAGAGTGTTGAGGCAAGTGCTGTTAGGGAGTGGGTGGCCAGCACCACGCCGCGTTTGTCTTCCCAGTGGCAACATTTTTACACAGCACACCAGGTACTTATTTGAGGCTGAGTCAACCTAGGAGAGGCTCAGCACCAGTTCAGACAATCGTCACTGGTGTTGGCCGTGAGCGGGAATCAAACTCAGGTGGTCGGGTTCGTAGCGCAAAGCGCTGACCACTTACACTACCGCTCTCCAAAGAGAGCCTCACAAACACACACACACCATGCAACGTCTTCTGAGCCAGAAGCCCCACTATTGTACGGGGTCCCCCGCTCGGCTTTTCTCTCCCCATGTGCTTCGAATCTGCACCTCTTCCCCAGTAATATTCACTGTCCTCATATCTCGTTCCAGCACATCCTTCCATCAAGTGCTTAATTTCAGCCAGAGCAGTGCGGGAATTATTTTGGCTTGCTGAATCTATCTCGCCTTATTTTGTCCTCACAATGTTCATACATTTGTTCAGAGGAATACAGGAATGCAGGAGGTCTCCGCTTTACGACGATCCACTTTACGACGTTTACATAATGCCACCACGGATCGAGTTACAACGCAAACTTGATTTACGACGCATCTTTTGACATAACCCCGAGCACATTGGAGAGAGTCAGTCTGGTTTCTGATGTGTCTTTACGTGTAGCTTTTGTTATTCTGAAGTGTTTTTGTGGATTTTATCCATTAAGCCCTGTTAAATACGGCTGATAAAAGGAAAAACACATCGGAAAGTGATGTTTCGACTGTTTTTACTGTCTATAGGAAAAACAGGTCCGATTTACGATGATCCAATTTACTATGAAGTTTCCAAGAAAGCAGGGACAACCTGTACAGGGTATAACAATATAGGATTATTATGGATAGATGGTATCTTGCACTCCAGTGGTAGTGCCTTATGCCAATAATCCATACCAAGGCCGTAGCCATGGAGTCAACATTGGGGCAGACCAAATCTTCCAGGGGTCTGGGGGTCCCAAACCAGAAAAAAAAATCTAAATTTGAAAACTAATTTCCTGCCATTTCCTGCCTAAAATATTAAAAAATCCACTAACACATGGGATGGACTTTTATTTACAATAATGTCTAATAGTGTATTGTATTACATTGCTCTGTTTTTACTTTTTTTTTTACAATTTCTTGTTTCATTGTATTTAATGTTTGAGATTCGGGATTAATAAAGTACAACCATAACCACAATCATATACACATAAATCTATGCGTTGATTTATATGAAGGCAAGTCCATATATTGTGGCCAAGGTTTAGCAATTGTTGTTTTGATTTAAATAGCACAGCAATTATTACTACTTTTATATTTTTTATAGCAATATATTGGGGGGGGGGACATTTTGAGCATATTTGAATATTGGGGGGGGGGGTGTGTCCCCCCAATATATATTATAATTACGACCTTGATCCATACTAAAACACAGCTTCGCAGCATTTCGTATAATGTCTTATTTTACAATTATTGAAAAATGACGTGAATTCGTTCAAAAACTGAGCACCAATCCCAAATTACCATTGACTAATCCAAAACCCACAAAGGTGCATGGGCATACACGTATGAAAACAATCCCAGGTCACTCTTAAATGACAGAACCGTGTTCTGGTCTCTCAAGTTCTCACCTGCTTAAACAAAATAGTAAAACGTGAAACAAATACATGAGCACAGTAATAATATAGACAAAGATCTCCTGTTTAGTCATACATACAGACTGTCAGGGCAAATGCTTTTGTCGCGCGCCTATCAAGGCCATATTAGTGCACGAGTGAGTGGTGTTGCCAAGCCGATTTGTCTGCTTGAAGATACAGATTATACACCACACTAAGTACGTTTTTCAGGCCGAGTTGACCTAGGGAAGATGCGATGTAGGTTTAGACACCGTTCGCCATTGACGTTAGCCGTGGCCGGAACTTGAACTCAAGTTGTTAGATTCTGAGCGAAGTGCTCCCACCACCATCATCATCACTTCACACACGTACGTACGAATGCACACGTACACATAGATACACACACAGACATACACGTGTGTATGCATACACACACGTACAGCCACGCGCATACACACAGGCACGTACACATAAGGCACACACCCTCTCCGTTGTCAACATCATAATAACCACCACCACCATCATCATCATCATCCATCACTCCATCTCCTCGCCCTCCCTCTCCCGAACCTCCACTGCCCCATTCCCTGTATCTCTCGGCTCTCCCTCCCCCACGCCCTTTCTCCTTGCTCTCTCATCCACCCTCATTCCCACCCTCTCTCTTCCCTTCTGCACACACACACACTCCTGTGTTTACATATGCAACTATTTATACCAAAGCGTGGGATCGTCTGGGAGCGGGCTGTGTGTGTGTGTGAGGAGCGGTGGCACAGTGGTTAGTAGTGCACCGTGCAACCAACTCAAGCCGGCTGAGTTCTGATTCTCGGCCACGGCTAACATCAGTGGCGAATGATATCGTAACTGGTACTGGGCCTCCTCTATAACGACTCAGTTTTCAATGAGTAGCTGGTCAGGTGTGTGTAACAATGAGTACAGGGAAGACAAAGGCGGTCGGGCATGAATCTGGCCACACCAGCTTCCTCGTGTGCCGTTCCGGCCTTCATAGGTGTTCGCTAACAGCACTTGCCCCAACAGTCTGTTACAGGCTACACGGGGGTTCTTTTGTGCTTGTGAGGATGTGCCTCTGTGTGTCTGAATGTCGATGTGTGTCTATGTGAGCCACCGTGCCTGTGCGTGCGTGTGCCTGAATGATTGTCTGAACGTGTTATCGTGCATGTGTAAATGTGCATGCGTGTCCGAGAATGTGTGTGTGTGTATGTGCCAGTGTGTCTGTGCGAATGTTTGAGTGCGATCACATCTCAAACGTTTTTTAACACAAAAACTATCCATGACATCATCAGCCTCAGCAGGCAACATCGTGTGGCCACATGATCCAATGTGTATTTACAGTATTCCTGGCCAAATCTCGACTATTTAATCAGGTGGGAAGACACTGAGAAAGGTAGCTGTAGTTCGGGAGGAATGATGGCTACGATTATAATTTGTTAAAACATAAACAGCACCCTTTGTTAGTCCACGGCTGGATGACGGTCTCCCCATGCCGTGTTTTAGTCGTAAAGGTTATATGACCATACTTCACCACGCTGGCCGGGGCAGGCTTGGTGAAGGGTGAAGAGGCTCAGTACCGCTTCAGATGTCACTTATCACTCATGTTGGCTACACCTGGGAGTCAAACTCAGCTCACCGGGTTCTTAGCCCAGTGCAATGCCCACCGCACCGCCGTGAATGCCACCGACAACGTTTTACGTATTCCTATTTCAAGCTGAACCGTGTCTTCATTGAGAAGAAGACTCCGTATTTATCCTGGAGAAATACGATGAGGTATGAAGCTCTTTTTCACATGCGCAGTCGGGGCGGGTCAAAGAGTTACAGCAACAAAACACGAGTGCAAAGTTTCGGAAATGTAAGCAAATTACCAAGAAAAAACAATAACATAGATAAATTTCGATTTAAAGCTTTCGTGACTGCAGGGATTCATCTTCTTGGTTCTTTCGGTAAAGTCACGTATTATGTTTTATTTGTATTATTTTTTTACTTCCCTTCTACGTGACTTTACCGAAAGAACCAAGAAGACCGTACCTTCTTCTTTCGTATGGCTGATCAAGATTCAGAGCAACAAATACAATTTCACATTCGGGTGCTTCAAGCCAGATTACCGCATCAGGATCAGCTCGGTGTATCGCTGTGATACCTCCTCGTATTTGTGGATTGGGCATTGCGTCGTTCGTTCTACGTTGTATGATCTGTTCTGGACTACCACAGTTGCACATTGGAGAGTTTATAATTTTGCATTGATGCCATGGTTTGTACAGATCCTACCTGTGTAAAAAGACGATAATTATCTATGGAGAAGCGCGCTCGTGTGGAATGGCGACACAGTGGTTAGCGCACTTCGTGACTCCATCCACAGCTACGCCAGTCGCAAGTGACATCTGAACTGATCCTGGCCTGCCCTTTCACCAACCAAGAGTGACCAGCGTGGTGAAGTATGGTCAAACAACCCCATCCCTCTTTCACCGACACGGTTGCGGGTAGGTACTCCTCCATCCAGCAGTGGAAAGGACAAAGAGCCATTCGAATTAAATCACTGCGGGTGTGCAGCTCAAGTGCAGAAGTTCACAGCGCCAACAGAACGATGGTTCTGCTTGGCCTCCCTCGGCACGAAGCGCTGCCGTCAGCCTGGCCATGGCGATGACACTTCCCAGGTATGGGAACTCCTCCACCCTCTCCAAAATGTTACCCCATCGCTCATCGAGAGCTCACGGGGATGGGCGAAAAGGCTCCGTGTTTGAAGTATTTTCTTTTTGCTTGCTTCTTTCTCTCCAAATTGTGACTCCGTGCCACCGAGCTGTCGCGAGACAAAGACATCTCTGCTCCTCGCTCCGTGTTACAGCATGGCCTCTGCGGTGGTTACATCACAGAATTATTTCTGACTCGGGAGCATAAAGTGTACGGTACAAAAGATGTGTTTTGCCACACTGTCATCTGCTGACAATGTAGCACGGCAGGAGCCTGTAACACCTGTGTTATGCAGGGTGGTCACCCATTCCCAATACTATCCAGGCTAAACCCTGCTCAGCTTTCGGGGATATGACAGGATTCGGGCGCATTCCACGTGATTTGGTTGTAGGCTTCCTCCCATGTCTCTCGCTTATCACGCATCCTCGGAAACACCTCTCCCCATCTAATTGGTCACATCTGTCATTTTCTCACTAAGAAAAGGGCCTCTCTCTTAAACATTTGGCTCATTTGGAACCTCTGCCCCACACGGACACATTACGACTGCAACTTCTCACTCTTTTTCTTCTTCTTTAGTATGGATTCATAGCGGCAGATGAAAGATACAATTTTAATTTTGTTACGCACTCAATTGTCTGTTCAGACGCAGAGTGGATCTCGTCCGTTCCTCCTTTAACGGAGTGAAGACAGCAGCTGCTTACAACGTGGTGGTCGATCGTTTGGGATTGGTGGCCACACTCGCAGGCCGCCGATTCTTCGATGCGCCATTTGTGCATCAAAGATTGGCCGCATGGGCCATGCCCGGTCCTGATTCGGTTGATGGTCGACCATTGGCGACGTGGAAGGTTGAAACCGGGAGGTTCGATGGTTGGTGCCCGTATGGGATGTTTATTTTTGACGACGGCCGCAGTTCAGACTCTCGCTTCCATCTCTCGCCTTCATTTGTATTTGTGGCGTGGAGTGAGGCGGCTGTGATCTAGAAGGGGTTGCGCGATTTTAGGGGAACAGGCGGCACTGGGCTTATGATCCCGATGTATCGGAAGGTGCGGGTTAACGAAATTTGAGAGACGCACATCTCTCAATATCGCCGTCTTCTTGCAGAGCTGTACGGATGCTTCGATTAATACTGATTTTTAAGCTTGAGATACAGTTACACAACTTGCTTTTAATGATTATTTATCAACATCATTAACCATATATATTATTTAATAATAGAGGTTGTTTTCGGTTAGATCGCGTAAATAGATAAATGTGTCGTTAAAAACCGCCACCACCCGACACAGCCAACTAGTAAGAGTTGTCACGTAAACAGAACGTGGCCAATTCGTCACTAGTACAGCACTAACCGGTATGTTGGAGAGCCAAGCCACAACATTTATAATCTGAGCACGACGTTTCGCCAGTAATTACAACTAGCTTCATACTGTTTCAATGTTTAATGATTTCATGGCGCTTTGGGTGGCAAATTTGCGCAAGAAAGGCACCGCAAGTTAACCAAGAACAAATTGACTTGTCCAAGATACACACACGCGTTGAATCGCGGTTGAGATTCAATGCAACGTCCTCCGTGGAGACGGAGCGATGGGATCAGCTCGCGTGTTGCAGGCGCTGGATGCGGATTTTCGTTTCGCGTGACCGTGGCTAGGGTTGGCGATGGCCTGGGGAGGCCTTCATCCGGCAGTGGATTCACCACGGTTACAGCCAATGATAATACGTTTCATGTACTGGGTTTACGAGACAAGCACTTTCGGTAAGTCACGTAGGTAGAAATAAAACACAATAAATCACGACGTTTCGATAGCAACACAAGCCGTCGTCTTCAGGTGAAAATCGCGACAGCCATAGCAATGTCTGCTGTGACTTTACCGAAAGAACTTAATAGTATGGATTCCTGCAGTCACGAAAGCTTCAAATCCAGACAAGCACTTAACCATCAGAGGCCGTCACATTCACCACGATATGAATAAAAAAGAGTATTACAGGAACGAACCATGACTCCATGAGCCAGAATTGCAACAACGGAGCAAGGCACGGGGGGGGGTCATATTGGTAACAACCCTACATTACAATACATTTAAGGCCAAAGTTTATTTGTATGCTTATGCACCACTACCAATGCCGGAGCTTAACAAAATAATTTGTTCTATTTGCCATCAATCATTGTTTTGTCCCGTGTAACATTTCGATTGTCAATCTTCTCCCTAGCTGCAGCCTCCGGGCATCTCCCTACCACCAGCTCCACTTTTAAACAGCCATCGATCTCGTGGGGCATCTCTCTTCTTCCCATCTCTCAACATCTTACAATGGGTGACGCTCTCAGACGCGTCTCCTCGGTCTTTCCTACGTTCGCACCGCTCTCCCTTCTTCTGTGACATCTCTCTCTCTTTCTCTCTCTCTCCGCCTGAGCGAATTCCCGGTGCCGGTGTGAACGTCTCTCCAGTTGCCGTGGTTACAGGGAATCGTGATTAAGTTGCTCGTCGGCGTGTTATGTAGGCGGTCACGAAGCACACACGTGCTGACGAAGACGAGAGATTCGCATTATCGCCTTGAACAGACTGCTGGGGGCAAGTGCTGCTAGCGAGGCCGGCCCGGTACACAAGGGGGTGGCCAGCACCAAGCCCGGCCGCCTTTGTCTCCCTAGTGACGATGTTTACACATAACATCAGGAACTCATTTGAGGTTGAGTCAACATAGGGGAAGCCCAGCAATGGTTCACATAATCGTCACTGGTGTTGGCCGTGAGCGGGAATCGAACTTGGGTCACTGGGTTCGTAGCGCCATGAGCTAACCCCTATCGCTCCCCTACACACGCGCTCACACACACACACGCATATCCGCACTGATGCTTCACACACTCGCACACAGGCATGCCTATACAGCACGTGTGCACACATTCAACCCCACACACACACACTCACACTCTTACAAACATGCACACATCTATTCACACAAATACACATACAATCCATTCATATACACACACACTCAACTACACAATCACGATCCAATCATTCGCCCCCTCCCCCTTGCCTGCCTGCCACCTTTTTTGTATTTCCTCCCCCCCCCCCAATTTTATCCCGATTGTGTTATCGTCATCGTGTTGAAATAAAAACAAATCCATTGGAATCTCTCGCACAGCAGCGCAACTCTTCATGCTCGAGAACGGCTCACAGAAGCGGACGTTACAAAACTACTTCTGAGATCTCTTCAAGTTATCTTCTGTCCCAGAGTAGGTGACATCACTTTCTCACTCAGCCTGCCACCAGAAGTAGGGTTTGTAACATAACAACAAAACCGATATTTGTAATTCTTGGGGCTGGAACTCAGCCAAAATGAAGGGCAGAACCAAATTTAATGTTAAAGTTTTGTTTCAATAATAATGTCTTACCCGGCTGAGACAGCTACACTTGAAGACTCGCTCAATTCAAACCCAGGTACCCCATCGATGTCAGCTCACACACAACAACAACCGCCACTAAGTGGCGGTGACGTCACCACGGCTCTTGTGCCAGGCTATGTGCACGTGAAGTGTCGAACGCCCGCTGGCAGGAGGTCACGGGGCAGACGCAGACTGAGATGACTGGCCGATGCACTATCTGTGCCCCCTTCTGTGCCAACTTGCTATGTTTTAGCTGCCTGGCGCTCCGCTTGTTGTTGTGAGCGTCGCTCCTCTGCCCTCCGTTGTTGCTGGAAGGCGACTGCCTCCAACTGCCCAGTAGCAGCGTCCTTCACGATCCTCCTCCACAGAGGCCGATCTTGACACCGCTGGTACCAATCATCGGCAAGTCCACTCAGCTCCACATCCTCTTGTACCACATCACTCCATCTAATCTCTAGCCTGTGCCGCGCCCATTTAGCCCCCTCTATCCGGCTGAACAAAAGCTGTTTAGGCATGCATGGCTGGGCATGCGGGCTACATGACCCAGCCAACGCAGCCTTGCCTGCCGGACGAGCTCACTGATGGAACTTTGTCCAGATCTTTCAAGGATTTGTGAGCTCCTCACGCAATCCAGCCTGGTTAAACCCAGGATGGATCGTAGGCAGGACAACATAAATGTTTCAAACCAGCGGAGATGTTCCATTAGGGGAGTCCACGTTTCGCAAGCATAGAGAAGGGAGGGCATGACCGTGGCAGAAAAGACCTTACGCTTCGTGTGGAGCGACAGACTAGGTAGCATCCACACAGCATTATGCAACTGATGAAAATATGCCTCTCCACTGATTCGGAGTGAGACCTCTGCTGTCAAACCGGAGCCGGTCATGAGCACACTGCCCAGGTATGGGAAACTCTCTACTCTCTCCATAACTGCCCCATCACCAATTGGGAGTTGTGAGGATGGAGTGTATGATGGTACAAGGTACCCAGGCGGGTGCTTAGTTTTGTTGGGGTTGATGGTAACGCCCACCTCTTAGTGGCAAGCTCCAGGTTCAGCAGCAGCGCCTCCAACTCCTCCTCTGAGTGAGCATCAATCACCAGATCATCGGTCAACGTAAGATGGTTGACCAACACGCTCACTCACATTCATCTACAACACTTGCCAATGCCAATTTATTCACTGAATTCAGTCCCAATGTGTCTCAAGATTTTTTTTCAAGAGGGTCCTGCATTGCGATGCGTGGCTTTTAGTAGAAGTAAATCTGAGTGCCTGGAGAAAACCCACCACACATATAAGGCGGGGGGGGGGGGCGTTGGGAGACACTCGGAACTACCATCTCGCAGCCTCATGTCTACAACACCTGGGAAGTCCTGGTGGGTCACTCATCCCATTACAAACCCACGCTCAGCTCTGCATAGTTTCTGAGATCCAAAGAGATTGGGTGAGTTTATGGTGATTTTATCGCGCACAGTTGCACTCCTACACTCACGCACACACCCTGCGTTCGGCATCAGCATGTCAGGTTGACACTGGGCTAAAGAAGAAGTGAGCTGATGCACTTCGGGAGGCTTTGGAGCTGAGCGCACCTGCTGATGACTAGTAACAGCGGTGTCAAGAATGGCCTCTGCGGATGAGGCGAGAGAAAGGTTGCTCCTCAACAGTTGGAGGCAGTCGCCCTTCGGCAACAATGTAGGGCGAAGGACTGACATAACAGTGAACAATAGCAGATGTATCACCTGTGTCTGTCCTGTGACCATATGCGAGCAAGGCTTTGACACTTCAGGTGGCCTCAAAGTTCACCTCGCCAAACAAACGTTGTTTGGGCATGCGGTGGCTAGGCATGCAGGCTTGATGATACAGCAAACGCAACCTCGCCTGCTGGAGGTGTTCACTGGTGGTACTGTGTCTAGATGTTCCAAGGGTCGAGTGAGCTCATCATAAAATCAAACCTGGTTAAACCGAGGACAGACTGTTGGCAGGCTAGCCTAAGTATTTCAAGCCAGTGCAGGTGTTCCTGTGAAGGGATCTGTATTTCGCACCCATAAATAAGAGAGGGCAAAACTGAGGCCAAAAATGTCCTGAGACCTGTGTGCGGAGCCACAGGCCAGGTAGCTTCCGCAGAGCATTTTGCAGCTGATGAAAAGCTAACGGCACTCAATTTATCCAAAGTGAGACCATTGCTGCCAAACTGAAGCTGGTCACAAGCAAACCGCCAATGTACTGTATAATATCTCCTACATCATCTCCACAACGGCCCGATTAGACATAGGGAGATGAGGGGGTGGAGTGTTCGATTACCATGAGTATTCTGGCAAGTGTTTTGTATTGGTGAGGTGACAATAAAAGCCCCACCTCTTTTTGGCCACCCGCAGGTTCAGCAGCCGAGTGTCCAATATCTTTTCAGAGTGAGCAGCAAATGCCAAGTCAGTAGGGAAACATTCTTAGCCCTCACACGGATATCGATCATCCTCTCATTGTATATGTGCCAGATGGAAATTCCACTGGTACAGCCACGGAAAGCTTCTTGAATTATCTGGACAAAATACATTCACGCAAACATTCACACACACACACTCATCAACGGAATTTGTTCGGCTTCAGACTGCTGGGCCAAATGTTGTTAACAAACACCTATTAAGTCTGGCTAGAGGTGGTGAGGCCACCACCATGCAAACCTGAGCACAGATAATGGGAGGGCCAGGCCAGGTAAAGACACCACGTAGCCAATGAACGTCATGGCCAGGAATCAAACTCAGTTTACCAAACACGATAAACCAATATGACACCACTTCTCACTTAAGAAACACTCACACACCACTCACTCACACACACTGATGTCACGTTGACAACACAAGCAAAAATGCACAACGCACTCAACCACTCAACGCAGAAAAACACGCGCGCACACACACATGCACTCAGCCCCTCTCCTCGTGCCTCATGCACACACGCACTCTCCCGCCTGCGCTCTCTCTCTCTGCTCGATGACTCATGGACGTGGGTGCCGCTCTCTGCTCAGGCTGAGCCAATTCGCACTAATGACCCACGCGCGCACACGCACGCACAAGTGCACAATCTGACACGCGAAGGTGCGCGTGCTCGCGCGCGCATTTCCACATGAGCACAACAACAGCCGCCATGCCATCGCCACAGCGCTTGTGCCAGGCTAGGTGCACTCTGGCGTGCCCTTTTGAGGCCACGTGAAGAATCGAGTGAACGCACGGAGGCGCGCGCACGAGTGTGAAAAACCGACATCTACGACGCGCGCACGAGTGTGAAAAACCGACATCTACGACGCGCGCACGAGTGTGAAAAACCGATATCTACGACGCGCGCACGCTGGTACTGCGGTGAAAATCATCAAAAGTCGGCACGTCCTGCCTGCTCAAATGAGCAGTGGGTGGCAACGAGTTCTGGTGGCTGACGTTGTTGTTGGAAATTCCGCGTTTTCATGGAAGGTGCCAGTTTATGCGTATAATAATGTCCTCGACGCGGTGGCAGAAGGTGTCTGCTATGATGTTATTTTGGGGTCGTTCCACAACTTTTGGGAAGCGGTGGTGGGTGCACGGTGTGATGAACCAGTGGCTCGAGTTCAATGGCTGGCCACGTTTTAAACCATTAACATATAGTAAGGTCAGATCAGCTACGTGTGACGAATTCCATCCATGCACAGAGAATTATAATCAGAATGACGCTGTTAAAGCGACACATAAAAGGACCTTCAAATACCTTTGGCGAGCAACCACACATTAACACATGACCTTTGCATTATGTAATAATAACATTAAATATACTTAAGGCTCTCCGTTACAGGTGACTGGCTGCGTACAAATTAAAAACGCAGGGTTGCTAGGTCGAACACATGCCTCTCTGGCTCCCGATGAGTGCGGCTAAGATGCTTGCAGTGATGGATATATGTAGAATGTAAAGGCCATTTCTGTGTGGGTGGGCCTGCATTGCACTGTGTCAGTTGGGCCGGAAAAAGTACGAGTGACTCAGCTTACATGGATACAGTTTTGATTCAAATGGTAAATATAATTTGCGGCCCCTTTGTCTCTCGACAGGACGAAGGCTTCCTGACACCGCGTTAGTCGTGGGGGTAGCTCATGGATTGCTCGCACGTAATCATGCTGACCAATGCAGGCTGGTGAAGAGGTTTGGAAAGACCAGGACCGGTTTGGATATCACTCGTTGATTGATCTTCTTGGTTCTTTCGGTAAAGTCACATAGAAGGGAAGTAATAAAATAATAAAAATAAAACATAATAAAATACAATTCTCACGACGTTTCGGCCACAACGCAAGCAGCCATCCTCAGGTGAAGAACAGGTCTGTCGGAAAGACAGCGTCTGAATGAGCTCATTCAGACGCTGTCACGAGCTCATTCAGACGCTGTCTTTCCGACAGCCCTGTTCTTTACCTGAGGACGGCTGCTTGCGTTGTGGCCGTAACGTCGTGAGAATTGTATTTTATTATGTTTTATTTTTATTATTTTATTATTTCCCTTCTACGTGACTTTACCGAAAGAACCAAGAAGATGAATCCCTACAGTCACGAAAGCTTTAAATCGTTGATTGATGTTAGCCCCCTGGCAATCGAAGTGAGGGTCATCGGGTTCATGGTGCTGTGCTGGAGTAAGGTGTTATTTATCCCGCTTATTATGTCTACATCAATTTGTATTCTGAAGCCCATGTGTGATGTCCCTTGCCTACCTTTCTGTGGGATGTAAAATCCCTAACGTTCAACGTCTGATGATGAATACATTTCTCCTAAAGAGTTTCCAGAGTGTGATAGACTTCACTTATCCAGGTTCACCCGCCCGGAGGAGGTGACACCAGATGTCCCGATACTGCCAATCTGGAAAACTTTTCTGCAGCACAAAGTAAGGGATAGGGGGTTTGTTTTTGAGCCATCGGCGACCTTCACGCTTTCGCTGCCGTGAAAGTCGCTCCTAAAGAGGGCGCGTGGAAACGCAGTGAGCGACGCCACCAAACACGGAACCCACACAGCTCCGAGCGTGACACCGGCTCTGACTCTGCCAAGGGCCCCCACCATCGTTTGCTCTCTCTCTCTTTCCATCTCGATGCCATCTCCTCGCCGATTATCAGCTCCATATCTTGCGCCAACACTGTGTCGAACAGTCGCCGCACTGAGACGCAAGTCAGACGCTTCTCATTTCTGCCAAGCGGCATTGCTTGAGAGATGAAATTGCTCTGTGCGCTACGTACGGGCAGGGCTTAATTCTCACCGAATATTTTGTGGGTCATTGGTGGACTGAAGTAGGCAAATAATAAATAGCCACATCCATCGCGAGAGGAATACTGGATGCGGTCTGCCGGTTTGACCAAGGTGAAATTCTACCCTAAGTTTATGCATCCCCAATGACAGGATCTCATTGCCGGAACATGCAATTTCGGCCTTAATGGTGTCACAATTCACAAAACGTACAAATACCGATTATTTCAGACTTCCCGTTAAATGCTCAGCCTGCGGTACCACTGCAATGGGTGGAAGGTCTTTTGTTCAATGTCCTATGTTGTTTCTTGTAGTAGATATTTTCTGTCACCCATGTGTGGAATTTCAATGTCAAAACCCATTTTAGCACCTTGAGATTTACATCACAGGTGTGAGGCTCTATATACCAAATAAATGCTGATGATGACATTGACTTTTATCCAAATCTCCACCCCTTCACCGACTCAACATACGGGGTATCAATTATAAGACGTCTGCCACTTTCTTCAAGCACTTCAAGGGATATCCTACGATGAATGCCTCCTGGTTTTTAATACAAATTATCTTATTAATGCGGTCCCCCCCCTAATAAAATGCCACGCATACATATTTAAATATGTCGTACTTTGACCACAAAGTCTTTCTTCTAATTGCCCTTCCACAAATTGCCAGTCCATACAGGAGCCTGAGAACATCAGAGGCCGTTGCACAATCCTGGTGGACTGTGCCGCCCCCATCCACCGTATTCATTACCCAGGCCTGGCACCCTCAAGTGTTCATGTGGCCTATGCGGGCAGCATTTTGGAAATGACGCTGCGGTACAGGACACTGTGGGCAAATGTGTACGTGACGTTGATTCATCGTCTCACCGTGGTGGAATGTACCATTTAATAACGATTTTTTTGAAAGTTCTGAATGACAAGGCAACTTTACAATAAAATATTAATATTGCATCATCTTTACGAGAGTAATTGTAAACCCCATGTATAGACAGACGGACAGAGCTAATGCATTTACTCTTCAAACCTAAGTAGGAAAGCGTTCAAATGTCAATGAAAACTTATTGAGAGAAGGCATTACGTTTGGGACATTCAGCGGCATAGTTATTCAGTGTGCAGGCGGTGCAACTGCACCGGGGCCCACACAACAGTGGGCCCAGGGCTACGAAGAGGGGAGGGCGGATTCCTTTGCACCGCGGCCCATGCCAGCCATGCCACCAGAGGCATCTCTCCTAACTTTGTGACTGCATCTCACTCGGCTCTGGATTTACAGACTCACAACTCCCCATCACCTCCCAAAACCTATCATCAACCTCCACTCGGTGGGGAGACCATGCCTCGGCTATCCCTGCTGCCTGATACGCCGTCCCCTCGGTCATCCGTAACGCCCCAAACCCATTGTTCAAGCTGATGACGAAATAACACCGTCTCCTCCTGCAGCTTGGACCGATTCTACGCACTCCTGAGATTGTTCACAATCACCAGTGCATCGTAATGATTTTTTAAAATCACCAAACGAAACTGTTGAAGTCAACAATAATATGACGAATCTGAAAAGCCTGGTTGCAGGAACATATCTAAATATATTTCCCCACTCTTTTGTCCCAATTGCATTCGAGTGCCGTGTCAGAGACTGGAGTCTGGAAAAATACATTGCAGAGCTGTTTTTGAATTCCACTTAACACATTCTCGAATTTACACTGTTTACAAACACACCAATGTACAGTAACATGGCAGGTTGCTCAACTTAGTACAAGATGGTTAGCCGTTGCGGGGAATCGAACTCAGGCCGTTGGGTATGAACCGTAGTGCAGCGGCGCTCACCGCCCTCCGCGTCATCGCTCCACGCAAGGTAATGCGAACGGCTCGCAGATGGTCGCTGGAACCGTCACAGTGGCTTGTCGACGAACACCGAAATTCACTTTTGCTCGACTCAGTGGAGGGTACACGGGAAGAATGAACCATTCGGGCGACTGAATGAGGGCGAGCGGAAGGTGCAAGGCGGCTGGTGGGAAAGTGGTGGCCAACGAGTATGCATATTGGTGGGGCACGGTAGCCCTGCGGGTATGGGCGTATATCTCATGTCATAACTTAATTCAAGTGCAACAGGGCACGGCAGTCAAGAGGCCCGGGGGCTGCTTTGCCCCCCTCTAATTTTCCCAAAACAACCAACACAATGCATATGCGAGTGCCCCCTATCTGCTGTACTAATTTAATTAAACCCAGGAATGCAGCACGAAGTGGATTATGTAAAAACTGCATGGTAAATCAGGAAACATTTTAAATACTTTAATTCTTGTCACGCTCCACGGTATATATAAAGCACCGTCTCCAACTCGCATCCACTCTACCTCTATGGGCCCATGTGCAGTGAACAAGGGTGATTGCGCTGAAACGTCGCCTATTACATACATACTTGTCTTTGTAAGGCCACAGTGTTATTGATGAATGTGTTGAGTTTTTGTTGTTGGCGCTCGCGCGCCACTGCCTACGCAGCAGCAACAGATCATTGTTGTATGAAGTGACAGCGCAGCGTCACCATTTCACAGCGGGTGGTGAGGCCGTCCCCGGTGCTACAGACCTTGGGCAGTGGCTCGTACGTGATTCACATTTGATTTTTGAGTGAGATTGCGCGAGTTAAATGCGTGTCGTCAACCCTCCTCCACCCGACGAAGCCAATTGATAAAGTTGTCACGTGGACACACTTGCCAATGTGTTACTGCTTCAGCACACCGGTGTGTTGGGAGAGCAATCCGCACACATTTAACAATTGAGTACGACGTGACACTGCTAGTTAAAACCAGCATCACCAGGCAGCTGCCAGAAACAAAAAAGCAAATATGAATCGTGACGTTGGTCTGCATTGTTTACTTGCAAACACGAGCGGCCACTATTGCAAACCTCTTCTCGAGTCTTTGATGCTAAACACCCCATAATATGAGGTTTTGAATGGTATTGTTTATTTTTTGTTCACCCATTTCCCTTCTTCTGTAGTTGGATCAGCACCACGTGGCCTGTAACCACAAGACGTGGTCACCGCAGGTTTATTTATTTATTTATTATTAGTACTACTACGCTTGTTTACCCAGAACAGCATCACTAAGTCTGAGTGGTCGCTGATCGGCTGTGTGTTTCCCAATCAAGTCGTTTTGTTTCCAATGTGGGCCGTGATGCCGGCACACAATGGCCGGCCTACTCTTCTTCACGTGACGTCACAGGAGGGATCTTTATCATCCACTCTGAGCGAAGCAGACGGCACGTGGTGTTGTTACGGTCGATTCACGCCCGTGTGGTACTAACAAGGGCGGCTGACTGGATTCCAACCTTGAACTTCTGCAACAACCGGCGAATGGGGTGGGGGGGTAGAGGAGGTGGAGGGGTGAAGGTTGGGTGGACAAGGTGCAGGGTACTCACGGTGTAGGTAACGCTACGCTCCAGGGTCACGTGGTCTCCCACGGAACTGAATCGCATCATCGCGTGGGGAACGGTCGACTAACATCCGGGAAGCAGGACGACTCTCATCCGGGAAACTGGTCGACTAACATCTGCTCACGAGTCTTATCGCCATTCGGAGAGCTGCGGTGTCATCGGCATCCGGGCAAATGGTAAACTAGGGTACAACTTAAGTAATTGGTGAACTAGCATCTACGTAATTGGTTCCCGAGCAAATGGTAAATTGGCCAACTCATATCCAGGTATTTGGTCGACTCACTTCAAGGCAGGCACTTGATCAGCATCTATTCAGGTGATCGACTATCATCCAAAGTTGACTAGCATCCAGATAATTGGATGACTACTATCCAGGTAACTAGGTTGAACAACATTCAGGTAACTGGTCGACTGCTATCCAAGTATATGGTTGACTAACATTTGGGCTTCTGGCCGATTAACATCCAGGCGGCCACTTGACCAGTATCTGGGTAACTCTTTGGCTACCACCCGAGTACTACAGCAGGTGGTCCAACTAGCGTCCGGCAAAGCTGGTCACGGAACATCCTGGTGGTAGCAGATGAACTAACATCCAGGTGCAGCAGGGTTTGTTGACATCTCAGTGGGAGTAGCCGGTTGGATTTAAGTCCGTGGGTTTCGGTTGCCTCTGCGAGCCGACGTTTGCCTCGTCTGGAGATGTGCTTTGAAGTTTTGCCAGGGGGGATGTCCACCCTCAACAGTCACAGCGAGGTCCCTGTTGAGACACAGCAACACCATACCGTCTTTATACGTCATCAGCCATAACATGATCAGCCGTGATTTATCCACTGCAGGATGAAGGCCTCCTTCCCCACGCCGGCGCCACATTTTGACGGTGTCGCGACCGCGAGTCAATCGACCTCGCACGTGCACACGATCCCATCTCGTAGCTCCATCTCCGCGTTGGATAGACCCTCTGGCGTGTTCCCTACCGTGGAAAATACTGGAGTGTGCACACTAAGTTTCTCGGACCATACCTATCCATACAGTCTGTAAGAAAGAATGCAGTCTATCCTTAACCGCAGAGTCTAAACCTAAGCCGTACGTGTACGTACAGCCCTTTTCGTCACTCCACTGCTGGATGAGGGCCTCCGCAGGCTGTGTGGGTTACGACCGTTTAGTTGAACATACGCTGGTCAGCGCGGGTTGCTTTGACGTGGGAGCATAGAACCACAGTACAACAATGGACTGCCCTTTGCTGCCCACAACATAGTCCCAGCAGCAGGATGGTTGTCCATCCGAGCGATGTCCAGCCTCAATCCTGCATAGCTTCCGAAATCTGATGAGATGTGGTGCATTCTGGGGGTGTTTGGTCGCAGGCTTAGTCGTACTGTTTGTGCTAAACAATAACAGTCTATATGCCTGGCAGTAGCGCATTGCGCCTTGAACTCTGGCCACTGGAGTTCGAATCCAGACCACGGCTAACAGCAGTGGCAAGTGATATCTGAACCACCCCCTCCCGCATCTTTCCTCGGCCACCCCGAAACCAACCCGTACTGACGATCGTGGTGAAGTATGGTCAAACAACCCCCATGACAGATACAGCGTGGGGAGGGCTTCATCAAGCAGTGGATTTACACACGGCTCCATATTATTAATTATTATTACTTATCATAACCATAGTTTTCACCTAAATTTCACAGTCTATGTCTTATACCTCGACTGTCCTAAATAAAACAACATGGCAGGAGGGGGCAACGTGATGAAGCGTCCCCCCCACCACACACCTCCACCCACCCACCCACTCCCCTCCACCCTCCCCCACCCCGTCCCCCTCCACCCCCTCTCCTCCACCCACTCCCCTCCACCCGCCCCCCTGTCAACACGCAGTTTTTTGTGAGAGGGCATCGAAATTATGTGAAATCCCATCATGGAAAGGAACATCGGTGTTAGCGACGACTGTCATGACGAGGGTGGTGTTTTGCCATCGATCAAATAACGTGAGCCTTATATCGTCAGATACTATAACCTACCAGGCTTGAGCCTGGTAGGTTATAGTATTAGGGCTTGCCAGGTGCTGTAGGTTTGGGCTGTGGTGAGGTGTGGCCAGGAGATGGCCGTGCTGAGTATACATATATACACACGTGGTGGGTTTTCTCCGGGTTATCCAGTTTCCTTCCACATGAAGCCAAACACTCAGAGATGAAATTGGCCCATAGGCGACGTTTGCGGGGTGGGGGGGGGGGGCACGGTGGGGGGGGGACAATGTCCCCCCCTCCACAAACTGGACACCTTTATACAGTACACTTATTTTCGGTAGTTTACAATAAAGATGAAAAAATAAATCAAATATATGCAGCCGCGATTCCTAATGTGAGGGACAAAGCGAACCCATGCCCCCCCGCCGTCCCCCAAATAGAGAAGTCAAACTCCCCCTTATGAATCGGGCCAAACATCTCGATCTGGCAAGAGCCTCCTGACAGAAAGTCTTGAGAATCAGCGAGGCTTTGCCGTCTAAATAATTGGCGTTATTAGAATGTGTTTTTAGAACATCATTATTCTCCTACATAAATGTTTTGGCCCGCAACACGCTCGTTTTAGGCCATGCCCTTTCTCCATGCAAAGGTGAAGAAATATTTGGCAAAGCAAAACAAATATTCACGTTTTGGCCGACGTGAATTTGAGGTCAGTATTTTCCATCTGGCGACTGTGGCACACGGGTGTGGGCCTGGAAAGGTTTACGCGCATTAGAATTCATCTGCAAACCACGACCACGAGAATAGGTTTTCCATTTTTTCCGGCAACAAAACTGGTGTTACGATGTTAAAACACCAAACTGAAACCTTTTACAAGGAATCATGTCTGCAAGGGGAAAACCTATTCTCATATTTTGGTACTGGCAAAGGAGGTCCCATGATGAACCACAACCAGTTTACACAATTGTTCATCGTGGCGTTTCCATGCTCTTAAGAGTCACCAGTGAGCCACAGTCACTTTACACCAAGTCTGTAATGGGGCAGGATCGGTTTCACGTTTCCTAGCGCTGACCAGCGAATCAACAACCGACATTGATCAATTGCAGAACAAAGCGGTTTGGTTTTATTTCCTCTCTTTATCGCTCATCAGCAACCGACAGCCGATTAGAATGCAGTCGTGTAACAACACAGCGAAGAAGCATGAACCAGTTTGGCGCCTCTTAGCGCTCATCAGTGAGTTATTGCCGTTCACGTTGTGTAACCACACAACTGACGGGACGGACAGCGACTGGTTTCATTGCTCCGAGTGCTCATCAGCGAGACAAAACTCCACTTACACAATTCAAGTCTCTAAAAATGTGTTTTCTACGGCAATGACCAAAGATATTAATATATATCATTAATGAATTTGGGTGGAGCGGTGTCGTTGTGGTTAATGTACTGCGCTATTCATCCCAATGAGCGGCTGTTGATTCCAGGTCACGACTAACATCAGTGGCGAGTGCTATCTGACCCGGCCATGCCCCCCCCACCACCCCCACTTTTTTTATTGGCGTTGGGAGACCTTCCTTCATCCAGCAGTAGATGGCCAAGGGGCTGTAACAGTATTAATACTGCTTTTAGTAAGTTGATCTGAGCGAACGTGCTATATACACGTGCTATGTTCAGGAAATGCAACTAGCCAAACAGTCCGTAAGAATAAAGGCTTTTGGCAAATGCAAATTTTTGTGTACTGCATTGCAGTATTACCATTTGTCCACTGCTGGATGAAGCCCCCCCCACCCCACCCTCCAAGCCATCGCCCTATCCCTGAAGGTTACACGATGCAATAATCCACCTCGCCCCTGCACACGAGTGGACGTCGTCGCTCCAACTCGGCGCTGCACGGCCTCTCGGGCGTGATGACGAGCCCACCGCGTGCTTCACTCCGTCATTCGTCTCGACCACTGTCCATCTACCAAACCCCTTCTAATGATGTCCTTCCTGAGCCAACTCTTCCTAACGGTCTATCCAACGTGTGCATGTTCTCCGATCTTCCGTCTGTTTCCCTCTTTATGTCTTTCAGTGTCATTCAAAGCGCGCACCTTTCCATGTTTTCGGCCCGTATGTTGCATTATACTCGTATTTACAAAAGTATAATTCAGTACACGTGCATTGTGTGTTCTGTTGTGCAATGCCCAACGTCTAGGCTTCACCAACCGCACTGGACTGACCAACATGGTCAATGTGTGGTCAGTGTTATGGCATGCGACCAACACGGCGTGGGAAGACGTTCATCCGTCAAGGCATTGATAAAAAAAAATGTGTGTACGTGTAGAGTTGCACATTCATGTACGTGTCTGACACGTGCAGTATGAAAAACAACTTAAGTCAGAAAAGTTGTCATTTTGTTTCTCAGTAATGTCGGAAGTCCCATATTTCTCATGCCAACCGTCTACATTCTGCACATGCAACGAAAAGACCAACGGAGTAAATACTGGTGCAGCATTGACATCAGACGTTGCTAAAGTTTGCATATTCCAGTGTACCAACTTAAACGCCGCATTGCAATTTAAAATGGCAGTGTCTCTCTCTCTCGGAGGAGGAAGCAGGCCAGAGAAGGACGCCCACCGCGGAGACGTAAGCAATGAGTTCACGCCACTAGGCAGGGAGGGAGATTGTGAAAGATGGCGTCGGATTGGGGTGGCCTTCATCCAGCAGTGGATAGGTCACGGCCGCTGATTATGATGACACTCCTCGAAAAAATGGGAACCCGCGCGGCTCTCGTGCGCTCTGCTCGTGGCACTGCAATGGAAACTCCACATTCCCGTGACGGTGACCAGCTTATCCGTGGCACAGCCACTTGCCCACACAGGAGACCTGCATGCAGGCGTCCTTTGATGTAGAACACGTGCGCGCCTCTTCGAGGCCGAACGTCTCATTTCCAAGGGAGGAGACGCGCGTACGCGGAAAAAGGTGATCCATTTATAGACGCCTCCCCCCCTGAGTTATAATCTCATAATCCTCTTACTTTCTTATCAACAGGCTGATTGGATATTGTGAAAGCGATGCCTCCATATATATGTCAGAGGAGAGCGGTAATACATTGAATGCGTGCATTGATATTGGTAGGAGCCTTGCACACTCTTTGGCATGCCAATGTACTCGTCTCGATAATTTTGCCATTTTTATTTAATTGGGTAATCCATACACGGACCACCCTACATTTATAAAGGCTTTCGAAGCGTGTGCAAGGCCGCTGCGCCTCGATGGCGAGATGCTATCTCTCTCGCCTGGTATGCAAGAGGTCATGGGTTCGACCCTGACGAAGCCTGTATATTTTGAGTTCGCGTGTTCTCTCTCCCCGTGGTGGTGGTGATGGTGGTGGTGATGATGGTGGTGGTGGTGCTGGCGTGGGTCATTCTCTGGGTCCTCCGGGTTCTATTCCCCCTCCACATTTAGAAACATTCTTTGAGATTGTTTGGCCGAGACTATGAATTCCCACATGTGACGACGAGCCACTTGGACGAGCTATCTTCAAGTGTGCCCAGGTCGCCTCTAAAACAAAAAGAGCCAATAGCTCAGTGGACTCTACCTGGTAAATAAAATAGTTCCGATTTTAAATCGTGACTTAAAGCTTTCGTGACTGCAGGAGTTCATATTCTTTGGGTCTTTACCGAAAGACCCAAAGAATATAGTTTCGATTTTAGTTGACCGCGGTATCATTTTCACCAAAGTTCTGAGCGCGCCACAATCCCAGGTATGTCCCCCCCACCGCCCCCCCCCCACATGAGATGTGAATCGCTCCGGCTCTCACGTGGTTATATAAACATCTCTATCTGTGTCTGTATCTATTTGTCTATCTCGTGTGTGTGTGTGGGAGAGCGTATCTCCTGGGGGGAGCGGTAGTGTCGTGGTTTGCGCGCTGCGCTACGAACCCGGCCACCCGAGTTCGATTCCCACTCACGGGCAACACCAATTACGATTATCTGAACGGGTCCTGGGCCTCCCCGAGGTCGACTCAGCCTCAAATGAGTACCTGGTGCGGTGTGTACAAACATCGCCACTGGGGAGACAAAGGCGGCCGGGCGTGGTGCTGGCGACTCACGCCCTCATATGGCGTGCGAGCCTTCATAGGTGCTCGCTAACAGCACTTGCCCCAACAGTCTGTTAATGCTATACGGGGGATCTTTGTCTTCGTTTGTACCTCCTGTGTGTGGCATCGTGAATGGAGGCACACAACCACGCACCTTGCATGTCGAGTCGGCTCCGTCTCCTCCCCGGGTTGTCGAGGTCTCCAACAGCTCCTTCGTAGTTCCACCAGCTTATCAGCGCCGCCTCAATGCGTCCAAAGGTTCGTCGACGGATGTACGAGCTCCTCAATTGATCCCCGATGGGTGTACACAGGCTACTTAATGAGTGCAAGTTGCTTCTCAAGCGGTTCAAGGCTTCCCCAATAAGTCCAGAGGTTTTCTCAAAATGGTTCACGACTTCTTCACTGAGCTCCTCCAAGGAGTATGATCTCCAATGGCTCAGTTTCAGTTCCTCTAAAAGGGCATTCGCGTTTGAGGCTCCAGCAGGTCCTCCAGGGGTCCGATCTCAGGTCCTCCTGTAGCAGGTTCTGCAGTGACAAGCCGCTCCCACTGACTGAGGTCTAAGATGCCTTCGGGTCTCGCTGAGGTTCCCCAGATCTCCCTGGTCGTCTCGAGAACAGGATCTCGACTGGAGTCTTCAAGTGTCTCTATAAGAGCCGAGCCCACATAACCTGCCAGGATATCACAGCGACCAGCCCCCCCCCTCCGTCCTTGGACAGAGGCAATGAGGTCGTGTCGCACTCTTTGCGCGAGTCCCGGTCGCGACCTGGCCAGGCGAGGGTAAGTTCCACTCCCGAGGTATGGCTCGTGGCGCTGGATCAAACGTCGATGCAGATTTCTTCTAAACGGTCCGAGAAAGGTGGCGGCTGGTCCTGGACGCCCCTAGAAAGCTTCTCTGGGTCGTGGCTGGGTCCGCGTCGTCGGTCCGGGTCCTCCTAGAATCGCGGCGTCTCCCCCCGCGTCTCTCCACGCGCGTTTCCGTTCCTCGGCTCTGGGGCCGCGGAGTCGCGCGGGATGGAGGCGGGGCCCGGGGCGGAGAGACGCGTGTGTGTGTGTGTGCATGTGTGTGTACGCGTGTGTGTGCGTGTGTATGTGTGTGCGTGCACGCGCGCGTGTGTGTGTGTGTGTGCACTTGTGTGTGTGTGCACGCCGTGTGTGTGTGTGTGCACGCGTGTGTGCATGTGTGATGTGTATGTGCATGTGTGTGTGCGTGCACGCGCGCGTGTGTGTGTGTGCACTTGTGTGTGTGTGCACGCGTGTGTGTGTGTGCACGCGTGTGTGCAGGTGTGATGTGTGTGTGTGCACGCGTGTGTGTGCACTTGTGTGTGTGTGCACGCGTGTGTGTGTGTGCACGCGTGTGTGTGTGTGCATGTGTGATGTGTGTGTGTGTGTGCATGTGTGTGTGCGTGCAAGCGCGCGTGTGTGTGTGCACTTGTGTGTGTGTGCACGCGTGTGTGTGTGTGCACGCGTGTATGCATGTGTGATGTGTGTGTGTGCACGCGCGTGTGTGTGTGTGCACTTGTGTGTGTGTGTGCACGTGTGTGTGTGTGTGCACGCGTGTGTGCATGTGTGTGTGTGCACGCGTGTGTGTTCACGTGTGTGTGTGTGCGTGTGCACGCGCGTGTGTGTGTGCACGTGTGTGTGTGTGTGTACACGCGTCTGTGTGTACATGCGCGTGTGTGTGTGTACGTGTACATACACGAGTACACGTGAGTGTGTGTGTGCACGTGTGTGAAGGCGCGTGTGTGTATGTGCACGTGAGTGTGAACACGAGGACGTGTGTAGTGTACGCGCGTGTGTGTGTGTAGTGGGGAGCGGTGGTGTAGCGGTTGGCGCACTGAGCGCCGAACCCGGCGGCCCGAGTTCGACTCCCATTCACGGCCAACACCAGCGACAAATATCTACGAGGTCCTCCCCTAGGTCGAATTAGTCCCTGTTGCGGTTTGTAAATATCGCCACTAGGAAGACAAAGGCGGCCGGGCTTGGTGCTGCCCCCACCCACACCCCCCACCACCCTCGAGTGCCGTGCCAGCCTGTATTGGTGCTCGCTAACAGCACTTGCCCCAACAGTCTGTTCAAGGCTGTACGGCGGCATCTTTGTTGATGTACACGCGTGTTAACACGTGCCAATGAGATGGGTACACACACACACATCTAAAGAGTGTGCACGCGCGCGTGCGATGGTACATGCGCGCCGTCGTGTCCACTCAACACGCAGTACGAACGCTCTTCTTGCATGTATGTTGAACTTCTTTCGCACCGTACGTAGCCAGCCGTGCTAATCGGAGGTGCGCGGGAAGGACAACAAACTGAGTTTTCCATCTGGACACATTGATGTATTGTGGAAAACGCTTAAGTGCACGTGTGTAGATGCAAGTATACGTGTGCGGACGTGCAAACTAAACAGCTTAATAAGTGCGGGATCGTGCACGCGCGAGTGTACATTCAAGATAAGAATTGTGGCGATCACAATTCCCCCCCCCCCGCGGGCCTTACCCCTCGGTGATTCATATTCGCAGGTGAATACATTTAACATTTGGTTCTTATTCTTGTAAACATCGTGATGGTGACCGTAGCGGCCTCTAGCGGTAGCAGGAGTCACGTAAAACTCATTACCTAGGACGTGTACGAATGGGTAATAAACACCACATCGGTCGATTCTGACGCATGCGATTCGTGTGCACGAAGCGTTTCTCTCAACAATCGCTATTAATCGATTAATCAAGGCATCGGGTTTAGTCAGCTCACTTGGAGTTCGCTTCATAGTCTATAAACTCAATAATATTTTAAAAAAATGGTATCAGGCAAGGCCCACTGAGCTGTGTACCTCTTCTTAGAAGCGACCTGCCCACAAACGATAGCTCAACGAAGTGGCTTATCACGTGGACATTTATAGCATCACGATGATGTACAAGATTAAACACATTTTTAGTCGTCCTGCTGCGTTGGCAGCGATGCACAAACACAATTACTGGAACAGAAGAAAACGCACACTCGTCAACAATAAATACGTACGTATAATAAGGGACGTTTTGGGAAACGGCCCTTCGCCGGAGCACATAAACCTGTACAACATCAGTTCGGGCAAGTGGTGTCTGGATTTTGTCCGGCCCTCCTCTAGGGCGACTCGGGAAGAAAAAAGAGTAAGTGGGCCTGAAATAATGCAGTAGTCATCACGATGGCAATTATTGAACCGGGAAATCTCCTCTCTCGGAGTCCCAATGCCGTCACCCATGTTCGGGAGGGTGGACCAGATGTTTTGTAACCCCATTCAATTCTCGAAAATGTATATATATATTTAAAAGTAAGGTTTATTTAAAAAAGAAAATAATATGCAAAGGACAAAATAATGTCAGGGGTCAATTCGTTGGTGGGTGGGGGGGTCACAAGACATCTGGACCACGCTGTTACTGCATTGGGAAGTTTGGCCAATTTCATGGGAGTTGGGCTTCGTGTGGGAGGAAACTGGAGGACCAGGAGGGGAAAAAACCCCCACCAGGAGTATGAGGGGATGTTCATCCACCCAGATAGATTTAAGATTCCACTAGTGCACTGCCTTATCCTGGCCAACCTCGTGTGATCATATACAGCATCACCAGAGGGGAGATAAAGATGCACGGGCGGGCGTGTTCAAGAAATACAAAATTGATATTCTTACTTTATAGGAGGTCGCTGATAGCGTTAATATCGAAGATAAATGGGTGATCCATGCGTTTGCTCGGTGTGTCACGCATTGGATTCCCAAGTCGTGCTTTTAACCGATAGCATGTGATACTGTATCTGACCCGGGCTTCTTCCAGGTCGACTCAGCCTTAAATTAGTACCGTATCTGGCACGGTGTGTATAAACACCGGCATTTAGTGAGACAAAGGCGGTCGGGCGTGGTGCTGGCTACAGCAACCAGCCTCAATAGGCGCTCGCTAACAGCACGCACGCCAAACATGCGCGTGCATAGGTAGGTATGCGATGCATGGTATGTGTACGTAGTGTACTCTCGTGTGTGTGTGTACGGGTACAATGCAATACAATTTAGCATGGAGAGATGCACGCTTGGAATTACGACACCGAAAGACCTGAAGTCGTCAGAGAACGTACGCAAGTCAGAGACACCGTATCGACGGTTAAGAACAAAAGTAAGTGGGCTTGGGCAGGAAGTGGGATCGTGATGATGATGATGGCCGGACATTGTGAGAGTGTCAGTCAAAACTCGGAAGAAAAAAAACACGCCCGAAGGGGGACATCCACCGCGGTGCTGAAACGATGAGATGAGTTCGCGTGTGCAGGAGCGAGATCAAAATGTGGGATGACCACAGCTTGCGGAAGGGGAGGCCTTCATCCAGCAGTGGATAGATTATGACTGGAGGTTATAGTACTGCACTGGTGTGTACACACACGCGCACACGAGTGAGTGTGAATGTATCTATGGCTGAGTGTCCGCTGTGTGTGTGTGTCCACGTGCGTGTGCCCCAACTTGACAGCAGTTGTAGATTTGTGAACACAAAGACAAGATACACGTGCGCCATCTCTTACACAACCAGAACGTAGCACGCGCACGCACGCGCGCGCTCTCACATTCTCCAACTGAGTTCAACTTTCACGCGGTTTGTCAACGTGCAAAAATGGTCACGGTTCGTCCGTGCCTGAATTTTGTTTTATTTGTTCTTGCAGCGAACAATGGGGACGTACTGTAATTGCTATTGTTACGGCACTGCGGTCACCGACGTTTGCAGGCAAAGGGGGGGGGGGGGTGATGGTGGGGGGGTGTCGCGTTCATTGTCGTACGTCCGGTACCCCCTTGGCACCCCCCCCCCTCACCCGTCGCGCTCACGCGAGAGAGACGGGGGGGGGGCCTCTGGAATTCACGTTTCCTGCCCTCAGCTCCATTTTAGCCCAAACACAATCATGCACACACGGACGCATACATACATACACGCGCGCGCACGTGATACTTGCACATGCTTACAAAGTGTCACGCGTACATGGGCGTGCACACGTGCGCGCATGCACTCGCGTGCACACGCTGACACATACATAGACGCGCACGTACACACGTGCAATACATGCACATGCGTACGTGCACACGTGCACGCATGCACACATACAGCAACACGAATACACTGTCGAATAGAACACATACACTCACATAGTCCACACGTACAATACATATACGTGGAATACATGCACGTACTTACAGTATCACACGTGCGTACGTGCACGCATGCACACAGAGAAACACAAACACACGCACAAAAGTCACTTAGAACACATACACTCACATATCACAAACGTAGTCCCACACACTTACACACATTCACACACGCACACTGTACCAATACTAGCATACGTACGCATGCAGATTTCACATTCAAACGCACGTATCCCTTACACGTACGTTTACACACACACACATGTACACATACGTGCAGACACTGGTTTCGTAGCCACGAATTTCTCACCCCAGAGAGCCTCACAGAGTCTCAAGGACTCATTTTCAGGAGGGCCCTGCATTGGAATGTTTTGACAATTACTTGAATGTTTGGCATGTGGGAGGAAACCAGAGCACGCCGAGAAAACCCCCAGTCCGCTGGGGCAAGTGCTGTGAGCGAGCACCTATTAAGGCTCACACCTACACGCAGGAGGAGTGTGGTGTTGCCAGACGCACGCCCGGCCGCCTTTATTTCCCCACTGATTGGGGCGGTCGAGGGATCACACACCACATCAGGTACCCATTTAAGTGCCAAGTCGACCTCCGAAAGACCCCGGCCCGGTGAAGATATTCGCCACTCACGTTATCCGTGAGACGGAATCGAATTTGGGTCGTCGGATTCGTGGCGCAGTGCTTAGACACAAAGACAAATATCGCCCGTATAGCCGTTACAGACTGTTTGGGCAAGTGCCGTTAGCGAGTGACTATGAAGGTTGGCACGGCACACGAGGGGGTGGGTGGCCAGCACTAAACCCGACCGCCTTTGTCTCCCTAGTAGCGATGTTTAGGCATGCCACGCCAGATAATCATTCTAGGCTGAGTCGACCTAGGGGAGGCCCAGGACCGGTTCAGATAATCGTCACCGGTGTTCGCCGTGAGCAGGAATCGAACTCGGGTCTCCGGATACGAAGAGCAGTGCGCTAACCATGACACTACCGCTCCCCTCCCACACATACGCAACGCGTGCACACATTCAGTGAAGTATATTTAAAGTTCGTGTCGTTGAAGGCAGCAATCAAATGTATTTGTTTAGCATTGCTTACCCCGCTCAGTGTGTGGTTTTCAATCATGGTGATTGTGATGGATGCATTCAGTCGGAGTTTGTGATCTGCTTTGCGTTCGCACGCCCTTATAAATCACGAGTTCGGTATTTATTCGATAAAGTAGTCGATCTACTTGGTATGGTCGATCAATTGCCGCCGGCCACGACATGCTGCCTTCTGAAGGTGGGAAACCCCCTACGAGACACGCCCAGCGTGGGAACAGAGGTGGTACTTTTTTCCCACGACTATTTTTGTGTTATCCGATTAGTCAAGTCGTCGAACCGATGATTGGTAGCGTAATTGATTACTCAATCGGATATCCCAGCTCGGTTGAGAATGTTCAAAAGAACAATTAAATATATGTTTAAAAAAGTGATTTCACAGGTGCATGCAGACGACATACAGAGCACGCGCATGTCGATGTTCATACGACTCGTCAGGACAGACTGGTCACGCCACCAGAATTTCTAATTTCCATCACGGGCTCATGCGGTCGCCCGCCGAAATTGCGTCGCTCAACTCTCCACCACTCGAGTCAGATGGTAAAATTGACGTTTATCGTCAAATATGCAGCGCGACTCCAAAAATCCGCGCTCCGATAATCCGCAGTTTGCGACTCTTCCCGCAAATACCGGGAGCGACTCATCGCCCCGTAATCCGCGGCACACCGCGTCGGTGGCCCTCGCGGATTTCCACGTGTGATAGACGTAATCTGATGGCTGTATTTGAATGTTAGAATTTACTTTTTAAAGCGCTGCTTTGAAAATCGCAGAGCTGCAGAGAGGTTGGCGGAGCTACAGAGGATAAAGTGTGGGGAATGCATTTCATTTGCGTGAGCGCAGGCAACTAGCTGTGCTAAAGTAATCTGTTTGGTCGGAGTAGAATTTAGCATTTTTTTAAAGACTCGGATATCAAATCGGAAAAATGAAAAAAAAACACATGGAACCATATGGCAGAGTTGCGTCATTTGGGTCTGAGAAAAATATGCACAAGGATGGGCTGTAGAAAGCACTACGCCCGGCCGCCTCCGTCCCCCCAGGGCTGATGTCTCATTTAAGACCAAGTCGACCTGGGGATAGGTCTTGGACAGACATTCGCCACTGTGAGCGGGACTCGAACTTAGGTTGCCAGGTTTCGTAGCGCAGCGCGCTAACCGTTGCACCACCGCACCCGTATATGCACAACGCACACATGCACATACACAGTCTGTACATACAAAGACAAATGCACACACACACACACAAGCCTGTAAGCGCAAAGACAAAGGTCATCCGTATTGGGGCAAGTGCTGTTAGCAAGCATCTATGAAGACAGGCACAAGACACGAGGGGTGGATAGCCAGCGCCACAAGCGACGTCTCCCCAGTGGCGATGTTTACACACCAACACGGGGAGACCCAGAACCAGTTCAGATAATCGTCACTGATAAGCGGGAATCAAACTCGGGGCCACGGGTTCGTAGTGCAGCGCTCCCTTAGATGCACATACGCAGCTTGGACGCGCACACACGCACACACACGTAATCATATGCACACACGTGCAATGACATGCACACACACACACACTGCCTGGACACACACACATATGCACGCACACAAATGCACAACGTTCACACACTGACCCAGCCTGCAAATACACACATGGACAGCCATAAACACACACACACAGCCTCCACGCACACACACAGCCTGCACGCACACACGCACAGCATTACGCGCGCACACACGCTGCGTGTCTGGCTAAGATATGCCCATATTAGTCCAGCGTCCATAACTTCAGAAGTGCTGGATAGGGGCCGGGGGAGTGACTGTACGCGCGTGTGTGTGTGCATGCCTGTGTGTGTGTACGTACGTCTTGAGCACGGGTGTGGAAGGGTAGGTGGCCGGGAGAGGTGGTGCAGTGGTTGGGATACTCTGCAACCTTGCCAGATAGGTTAGATCCACGGCCATGGATAACAAAGAAACACACTTTCCTTACTGCTTCTTCCCTCGCACTGCTCCACTTTGGAATTCCCTCCTCCCGTCATCGTCTATTTCCCCAAGTTCTTAGCTCAGTTTCAGAAACGTTGATAGTGCTGTTATTTGCTGGCCGCTTGGTGTTTTTGGGCCTTTGGTTGGGCCTGTCCTCTCATGATAAGAAAAAAATAAACGCATGACAATTGGCTACCCCGACCTATCCTGGGCTTTCCCTAGGTTCACTCAGACTTGCATGAGCAACTGATGTATGCAAACATTGGTGAGCATTTGGGAGACAAATGCGAGATCGGGCGTGCTTATGTCGCCTCATTAGAGTGCCCCCAACAGCCTATAAGACTGCCTCAGCAATCGATACTGCTCAGCAGGAACGTTGAGTCGTTCAGGCGACAGTGAACCGACTCCGCTTATGTTCAGTTCCTGGCCGTGGCGCAACATACATCTCACATACATCTCACATACATCTCACATACATCTTACATACATCTTACATACATCTCACATACTTCTCACATACATCTTACATACTTCTCACATACATCTTACATACTTCTCACATACATCTCACATATATCTCACATACATCTTACATACTTCTCACATACATCTCACATACATCTCACATACTTCTCACATACTTCTCACATACATCTCCGAGTGCGTAATCGGGTGTCAAAACCTGGCTTGGGTCTCAGTAAAGTCGACTTCGACGAAACGACCCAAGCGCTGAAGAGACAAAGGCGACCAGGAGTGCGTGGCGATGTTTAGCGTCACCTGTAAAGAATTGACAAGAGGGCACCTGGTGGGGTACCGGCCCTAATAGGCGCTCGCTAACAATACTTGCCCCAACACTCTATTTAGGAGAAATGGCGAGTGTTTGATCGCGTGTGAGTGTATGGTGGCGTAATTAGCGCACTGCGCGCTATGAACCCGAAGACCCGAGTTAGATTTCCACTCACGGCCGACACCAGTGACGATTATCTGAATCAGACCTGGGCCACCCCTAGGTCGACTCAGCCCCAGAATGAGCACGGTACTTGATGCAGTGTAAATATCACCACTAGGGAGACAAAGGCGGCCGGGCGTGGTGCTGGTCACCCATCCCCTCGTTACGACCACTTGCCCCAACCGTCTGTTGAGGCTAGATGGGGAAACTTTGTCTTCGTACACACAAACTCAGTCGTGTGGCACGGTACTTATCTTTAATCAGACAATAATAAGCATCATCATCAGCTCCACAACAGATGAAATGAGTACAAACCCACGGAAAGCCACAGCAGTAATTATCTTATGAATGAACTTGTCCTGCGATATGAATCGTATCTATTCTTATATTAGTTATATACCCACAAGAGTCTCATCGAGTCTCAAGCCTGTTTCCCAAACGGGTCCTGCTATAGCTCTCCGATGTATCTTCGGGTGGTATATCACGTGATATTCAGCACGGTCCGAAGTTTCGGCTCCGCTTGCTGGCGGAGCTTATTGTTATAATGGCGCGTTTGGACAATTCCATTTACGAGTGCTTGGCTTCGTATGGGAGCAACCCGGAGTTCCCGAAGAAACCCCACCACGTGCATGCGAGGACAGCGCTGCTCAAAGGTCAGCATAGATGGACTCACGAACCTACTTGCTGCACTGTCATCTTCTGGCCACCTCGCAGCCCAACTTGTTTGGTAGTTTCACGAATCTCTGCGTGGTCCACCAACCCTTGCCCAAAACAAAGCGCTGGATGACGGAAACACTTCCAAAGGTTTGATGATGCCAACACAGACTTTAGAATACAAGTGTGTGTGTGTACAGCTCTGTCAATCGATTGCTGGATAAATACTTCCGAAAAGGGGGCTGTTCATGATTGCATTTTTCAGGTCGTGCCCAGGACTGTATCGGATATCATCAGCCACTGTTATTAGCCGTGGTCGGGAATCGAACTCAGGTGGTCGAGTTCAAGCTCTCTTTTCTTTCGTAAGACTTACAGAAAATAAAAAAAACGAGCAAATATTTCAAAATGTGTAGCGGGTTCATAACCGCTGCACCGCCGCTACACCCCCGTGTGCTACGGCGCATTTTTCCGGATTATAAGTCGCTCGAGAAAGTAAGCCGCACACGAAACTCGTGCCGTCACACACGCACACACATCTAAGAAGCATCCCCAACTTTTGCTTTAAAACAGCACGCGGCGAAAGGCGCGGGGTATAGTTGTGAGAGTACGGTAGGTCGCAACTACAAACAGTGCCTCTTGATTCATGACCCAAAAACTTGATTGTTCATCGATTCGGGCGATGGGGGGAAAGGTTGGGTGAAGGGGGTGTGTGGGTTTAGGTTCATGGAGGTGGAGGAGATTGACGTCACACGCCTGGTGTGTATCTGTGTGCTCTGTGTGACGTATGAGTGTGTGAGGAGACGGGTGAGACGAGGAGGGACGAGTTAGGGGTTACGATTAAATGCGCCATCCAGTGCAAAAGCTACGTCTCATCCAGTACAGAACCGCCTGGCCCAGAGCATATTTACAGAGGGCACAAGGACACAGACATTGACGAAGAACAAAAGCTGAAACGTATGAAGAAGTACCAGGATCGCCCAGAAAGTAATACCCCAACTGGCAAGGAATGCGCCCTCTCGTTCCTCGATGGCGTAAATCCATCGAGGTGAAATGGGATTACAAGGAAACTTAATGCGCATGGAACCAATACATCTGCTAATTCTATGGGGTATGTTTAACTTTTTTTCAATGCATTTTGGGTCGAGAACAAAGAAGTGGGGCGACCCTCGCAGCGTGAAGAGGTGCACGCATCGCGTTGCTTGGAATTACGCCGACAGAAACAGGCGAGGAACACGCGGATTAAATAACGACGCGAGTCGTGAACATCGGATTGCCAGTTCTGACAAGTTGTCGTGCTCGGGTCAGGGCGCGTCGCTCGAAGGGGCCCATGGCCGTCGGTCGAGGCTCACGACGGCAATGGCCCTCCAAAGGAGGGGATACACCCCGAGGGGACGTCTACCATGGCAACGGAGCGATGCAGTCCAGCTCGTTCTCAACGATCATTGGCGATTGAGGATTTTGTTTTGAATTGGAGGATTGTGTGGAAATGCCACGCTGAAGTGGCGTGTGGAACGGGGTGCGGATTCTACGTGGGATTTGTTTGGAATGCCATTGTGGAATTTGGTGGGAATGTCACGTGGTATTTGGTGAGATTGTGACGTGGAATTGGCGAGGAATTGGTGGGAAAGTCACGCGGAATTTGGTGAGATTGACGTTGAATTGGGTTAAATTGGTGGGAAAGTCACATGGAATTGGGTGAGAACTCGCATTGAATTGGGTGGGAAGGTCACCCGCAGGTCGGGATTGAACCGTGACCCATGTGGTCACGTCCCCCATCTCCGTACAGTGGCGCATGGAGCACGGGGAGGGGAGGGAGGGCAGACGAGGAGGAGGAGGGAGAAAGAAGGAAATGGTTGAAAAAACAGGAAATGGATAGAATCAAACTCACGGACACGCGGGGCACTCACACGGGGACACACGGAGACACGGCACACGGGGACACACGTACACACTCATGGTAACATAGGGACACACAGAGACACGAAGACACAGCGACACACATCACCATAGGACATAAGAATGCACAGGGACATATGGGCTCACTCATGGGGACACGGTGGTGTGTGGAAAATGGTACACGGTGACGCGTAGGGACATTTCACGAGATGAAACGAGTGGGACATACTCCTGGTGGCATGACAAATCGTTACGGATACACATGGACGCACGTACACACGGAGATACAGGGACTAGAGGGGACATGGAGGCACGGCCAGACATACGCGAGGACACATGGATTCACTCACGTACACACGGACACATGGATTCACTCACGTACACACGTACACACGGACACATGGGGGGTACACACGCGGCCAGTAATGTAGAACATTAGGGTGACCCTGCCCTATGTGTGAAACCAATCAACCTCCGCGTCGTACTTTTGGGGGCCAAAATAAATAATCGTTGTGTATATTTCTAGTTCCAAGCATAGGCTCGACCATATTTGTGCCAACATTTTAGATTATTCGCCCTTCGCGAAGACCATTCGAAGTTACATTGGTCACTCGGTCACGATTGGCTGTGCGCATTAGTTGTGGGGTAGGGTAAGGGGTAATAGAGTTCGGTGTGGGGGGTGAGGTATGGGTAGGGGGGGGGGTCTGTAGAGTGGGGGTCTAATTGGTAGGAAGTCTACAGGGAAGGCGGTTTATGGAGCATGGGGTCTGGTAAGTAAGGGGGTCCCTGGGGTATGGGGTCTGTGAGGTAAAGCGTCTGGGGAGTCGGGGGGTTTATGGGGTATAAGGTTTATGTGGCATGGGGTCTGGGAGTCCGGGCGTTTGTGAGTTGGGGGGTGGGGGGGCTATGTGGGATATAGGGGGGTTTGGTTGTTTTTTCTGAGAGCCCTGATCCCCAGAGTTCGCTTCTCCCAGAAACCCCCTCCCCCCTCCCTCGAAGCTGGAATCTGATTGGCAGGGCTGGGGGGCGATGGAGGGGAGATGGAGCTGGGGGGGTGGGGGGGCTTCCCAATCGTGGAGGGTCAAGCGTGGGAGCGGCGGGGAAGCGAGAAGCGGGGAACTCCAGATACGAGGGACACACCCTGGGCCCCCCGCCCCAACTCCCCCCCCCCTCCCCCACATGCTCCCTCCCTCTATCCAGTGCACTCAATGATATGTTTAACTCCTTTAGCTTCCACGCGGCCTCGAACCGCATCTGCGAAAAAGAGCTTTATAGCGTATCAGATTCCTCCAGTATGAAAAAATATCGTGATTCTGCATTGCAAAGCCTTTTCTTTTTTTTAAGACCGAAAGGACCGAGCTGAGAGAGACAATAAGTTGCGTGTGTAACACTGTGTTGACAGTTTACAATTAACTAAAGATAACATTCTCCAATAACACTGCCCTCAAAGTATTTCGTTGGCGACGTTTCAGACAATGGCTCTTCATAGCACGGAATTGGATTTCTGCTTATGTTTGCTTTTATCCAGAAAGCCACACGGTAGCGTATAATGAGTTTATGTACGGTATTTTGCTTTTTACATTGCATGAATGGGCTCTCATAATTTTTGTTTTTATGGAATGTTGGTAATCCAGCAGCAACATTTGTTTACAAGCCTAAACGGGCCCGGGGTTTTGTCGCTTATTCACATGCTGCTTGATAGCGCTCGTCTGGAAAACCAGGAGACTGATTGAAGGTATTGTTTTATTTATATATGGGATGGAGTTGTACTTGTCTTTTAAATTTTATGCAGCGAGGTTTGTGATGAGACAACGCTCTCCAGTTCAGTTCTATCTTCCACAGGAATTTATGGTGTGATTTCTTTTTTTTTAATCTCTGAACATCTTGGGAGATATGGATCCGACTTTGGCCAGCAAGATATGTGCCATTGATGATGTTGCGAATTTCATCTGTGAACTACAGTACTTTAAAATAATATCACATGTTCTCCAAAAAAACCCCCACAATCATCAAAACAGCATTACTATTTGTTTTACTTGAGCGACGATACTTGATGCCACAATTTCAACATGAACGTGTTTTTGCCGCAGTGAGTAAAAGGCAAAAGTGCAGCTCTCGCGGGAGCTCGAGTGAGCCCCTCTGGAGGGTATTTGGCCTACTCTTTCATAATAGCCATGGCATCTTGGGAGAGTTCGGGGTACCCACGCTTCACCCCTCCACAAGCGACCTGCCGATCGCGTACCTGTGGTTTTGCCCTTAGCCAGTGAGCAGGGAACTGTGAAGGTTCCATTCCCTACGCAGGCCTCTTGGTAATGTCCGTCTAGCACCGATGCCAGTCGGGGGGTCGACACGACCCATCATTCCTTCCGGGTCGATAAAACAGATAATGTACCACTTTGTTGGAAGTCAAAAGTGAATGGTCATCATTGGCAAGAAACAAAAGTCAGGCCGCGGGCACGTGACTGGAATTTCAACCACTGGCCTTGACCAAGGCGGCACTTTACATACATCGTTGTACTGCACTACGCCGTCACGTCTATGCTCTCCGCACTGACCATCGCGACGAACTGCGGTCAAATAACCCCCTGCGAGCAATCATCCAGCAGTGGATTGGCAAAGGACTGTGCACGTATACAAGACGTGGGGTGAGCACAAAGCGGCGGGCGTGCATGCACAGGTAGCACGCGCGTGTTCATGCCGACACGGCGGTTGTCAGCGGTGTTACATTATCATACATTCACGTGTGTTACTGACACACTGGATGTTGTATAAGTAGCCATCCATATGCATGAGCGTCCTCACACTTAAACAGCATTACCACAGCCGAATGCATATGAGTGGCGAGCGCACTGCACGCTGAACCTCGAGTTTAAAAACACATTCATGCGGAGGGAGCTGGTAGGAGCGTTGGGTTGCTCGGTCAATGGCCAGGGTCAACGGTGGCGTGGGCTATTCCGCAAATATGTCCGACTGTGAGGGCGGGCACAAGCCGGCGTGAGTCGGTTAAACGTTGAGTTTTATAAGGGCACCACGGGGTGACCAGCCCCTCCCCATCCAGCTCCACCCCTCCCACCCCCCACCCAGCCCCACCCTCCCCACCCAGCCCCTCTCCACCCAGCCCCATCCCTCCCATTTTTGGATGCACGACGGACGGACACAATAATCCCCTGTGGGCTGGTGTAACCAGGAGGTTCCTACCAGGACTATTTTTTTGTATTTAACCAGGTAAGGCACACTGAGCTATCGAGCTCATTTTCAGAAGCGACCTGGCCACAAGTGAGAGCTCAACGAAGTGGCTTGTCACGCAGAAATGTATCGCAGCCAAATACTCTAAACGCGTGACGTCGATTTTAAATTTCGAGGGAAAAGCAGGAGGAGCCGGAGAAATCTCCACGCGGGATAACATGCACACCAGGTAAGGTAGGTGAGAACATGTACACCAGATGAGGTAGGGGAGAACATGCACACCAGGTGAGGTAGTGAGAACATGCACACCAGGTGAGGTAGGGGAGAACATGCACACCAGGCGAGGTAGTGAGAACATGTACACCAGATGAGGTAGGGGAGAACATGCACACCAGGTGAGGTAGGGGAGAACATGCACACCAGGCGAGGTAGTGAGAACATGCACACCAGGTGAGGTAGGGGAGAACATGCACACCAGGTGAGGAAGGGGAGAACATGCACACCAGGCGAGGTAGTGAGAACATGCACACCAGGTGAGGTAGTGAGAACATGCACACCAGGTGAGGTAGGGGAGAACATGCACACCAGGTGAGGTAGGTGAGAACATGTACACCAGATGAGGTAGTGAGAACATGCACACCAGGTGAGGTAGGGGAGAACATGCACACCAGGTGAGGAAGGGGAGAACATGCACACCAGGCGAGGTAGTGAGAACATGCACACCAGGTGAGGTAGTGAGAACATGCACACCAGGCGAGGTAGTGAGAACATGCACACCAGGCGAGGTAGTGAGAACATGCACACCAGGTGAGGTAGTGAGAACATGCACACCAGGTGAGGTAGGGGAGAACATGCACACCAGGTGAGGTAGGGGAGAACATGCACACCAGATGAGGTAGTGAGAACATGCACACCAGGTGAGGTAGGGGAGAACATGCACACCAGGTGAGGAAGGGGAGAACATGCACACCAGGCGAGGTAGTGAGAACATGCACACCAGGTGAGGTAGTGAGAACATGCACACCAGGCGAGGTAGTGAGAACATGCACACCAGGCGAGGTAGTGAGAACATGCACACCAGGTGAGGTAGTGAGAACATGCACACCAGGTGAGGTAGGGGAGAACATGCACACCAGGTGAGGTAGGGGAGAACATGCACACCAGGCGAGGTAGTGAGAACATGCACACCAGGTGAGGTAGTGAGAACATGCACACCAGGTGAGGTAGTGAGAACATGCACACCAGGTGAGGTAGGGGAGAACATGCACACCAGGCGAGGTAGTGAGAACATGCACACCAGGTGAGGTAGTGAGAACATGCACACCAGGTGAGGTAGGGGAGAACATGCACACCAGGCGAGGTAGTGAGAACATGCACACCAGGCGAGGTAGTGAGAACATGCACACCAGGTGAGGTAGTGAGAACATGCACACCAGGTGAGGTAGTGAGAACATGCACACCAGGTGAGGTAGGGGAGAACATGCACACCAGGTGAGGTAGTGAGAACATGCACACCAGGCGAGGTAGGGGAGAACATGCACACCAGGCGAGGTAGTGAGAACATGCACACCAGGTGAGGTAGTGAGAACATGCACACCAGGCGAAGTAGGGGAGAACATGCACACCAGGTGAGGTAGTGAGAACATGCACACCAGGTGAGGTAGGGGAGAACATGCACACCAGGCGAGGTAGTGAGAACATGCACACCAGGTGAGGTAGTGAGAACATGCACACCAGGCGAGGTAGTGAGAACATGCACACCAGGTGAGGTAGGGGAGAACATGCACACCAGGTGAGGTAGGGGAGAACATGCACACCGGGCGAGGTAGGGGAGAACATGCACACCAGGTGAGGTAGGGGAGAACATGCACACCAGGTGAGGTAGTGAGAACATGCACACCAGGTGAGGTAGGGGAGAACATGCACACCAGGTGAGGTAGGGGAGAACATGCACACCAGGTGAGGTAGTGAGAACATGCACTCCAGGTGAGGTAGAGGAGAACATGCACACCAGGTGAGGTAGTGAGAACATGCACACCAGGTGAGGTAGGGGAGAACATGCACACCAGGCGAGGTAGTGAGAACATGCACACCAGGCGAGGTAGGGGAGAACATGCACACCAGGCGAGGTAGCTAACCTCCGTGGCGAATTATATATATATCAGGGATGTGCAGTCAGGGGAGGCAGAACCTCACCTGTCATACTCCAATGAAAATAGCTGTTACGAAAAGTAAAAAAAAGAATGATCAAATGAAATTAATATTAAGATTTTTCCACTGATCTGTGTTTCAATGTCATTCCTGTACGATTACAATTATTTTTATAATCAAAATCGCCAAATTTGCGGAGCTCCGCTGCAAATACAGGAAGAGACGAGAGGTGAGGCAGCGACGAGCTCAGCCTCCCCTCTGATTGCGCAACCCCTCAGTAACTGGATGGAGCGCGGGCAATAAGCGCGTGCCTGTTACTATCTCAATATGTCACCAACGTAATATTTGTAGACCCATTCAATTCATGTCCTCACCTTCCATACTCCAGGTAACTTATTTCACGTATATGTATAAAGATATTTAGGCGTTCTGGTCTCGTCATGAAACTACAATTGAAAAACATCAGGGGAGGCAGCTATTACATCTGCCTCACTGAGGGGGGCGTGTTAGACCACGCCCCCTCAGTGAGGACACGCCCCCTCAGTGAGGTCACGCCTCCTCCGTGAGACCACGCCCCCTCAGTGAGGACACGCCCCCTCAGTGACGCCACTCCCCCTAAGTGAGGACACGCCCCCTCAGTGAGGACACGCCCCCTCAGTGAGGCCACGCCCCCCTCAGTGTGTCAATCTGGCTCTGACACGAGCCAGTGCCTCCCCAGCAATTGACCTCACAGCACGTCACTGATATATCTGTATCTATTTCTAGATTTGAAGCTTTCGTGACTGCAAGGATTCATATTCTTAGGTTTTTTCGGTAAAGTCACGTAGGTAAAAAATAAAAATTAATAAAAGTAAAATAAAAATGTTATTTTATTTTTATTTAACTTTTATTAATTTTATTTTTTTACCTACGTGACTTTACCGAAAAAACCATAAGAATATGAATATATCTGTATCTCAGTGCCAGATTAAGCTAGTGCGGGGCCTGAAGCATATGTTATAAAGTGGCCCTATATATTTAAAAGAACATAAATATTAAAACACACATTTTTAACTTGCGTAGTAAATTGTATTTGTTCATTTGCTATACAGCCAGATAATACGACAAATCGCTAACCTTAAAAACCCAGTCGTTCATAAAAGTTGAAGGCGGTATGGTACTATAGTAATAGAGCAAGTGCAGAATCACTGAACCGGAATTGATAGCTTGAAAGCGTTTAGCGCGGGGCCCTTAAAAGTGCAGGGCCCGTAGCTACTACACATGTAGCTACTTGTGCTACTGGGATAATCCGGCACTGATGTATCTATCCGAACCGGTCCTTGCTCACGCTCTCTCGACTCCCCACCCCCAACTCACCACTCAAGTAGCTCCCACGATCGTGCCGGGGGAGGTCCTCATCCAGCAGCGGATTGACAATCGGGCTGTACTGTACTTGCTATACACACTATTTAAACAAATTGCCATCATCATGAGCATAGCTATTGAAGGATGTCATGTGTAGCACATGTTACTATGAAGTTGCATCAGTGCAGTTTGCATCCCCGTACGTCGTACATGATCAGCATGCATTAAACTACTGAATTGTCGTGAATTACTAAAGCACGTGTACACTGTTACTGCACGCCGTGGGGGGGCGGGGGGGTTATTTGACCATACTTCACCGCGCTGGTCGTTGGCGCGGGTTGGTGAAGACGGGGAGTCATTGGCGGTGGAAGCGGAGCGCGTTACAGCATTCCATTCTGCTGCACCGCCCTCTGCTGTCAACGTGGTGTAGTGTGTAGTAGTGTGGTGTATAGTAGTGTAGTGTGTGTAGTAGTGTAGTGTGTAGTAGTGTAGTGTGTATAGTAGTGTAGTGTGTAGTAGTGTAGTGTGTAGTAGTGTAGTGTGTATAGTAGTGTAGTGTGTATAGTAGTGTAGTGTGTATAGTAGTGTAGTGTGTAGTAGTGTAGTGTGTATAGTAGTGTAGTGTGTAGTAGTGTAGTGTGTATAGTAGTGTAGTGTGTATAGTAGTGTAGTGTGTAGTAGTGTGGTGTATAGTAGTGTAGTGTGTATAGTAGTGTAGTGTGTATAGTAGTGTAGTGTGTAGTAGTGTGGTGTATAGTAGTGTAGTGTATAGTAGTGTAGTGTGTAGTAGTGTGGTGTATAGTAGTGTAGTGTGTAGTAGTGTAGTGTGTATAGTAGTGTAGTGTGTATAGTAGTGTAGTGTGTAGTAGTGTGGTGTATAGTAGTGTAGTGTGTATAGTAGTGTAGTGTATAGTAGTGTAGTGTGTATAGTAGTGTGGTGTATAGTAGTGTAGTGTGTATAGTAGTGTAGTGTGTAGTAGTGTAGTGTGTAGTAGTGTAGTGTATAGTAGTGTAGTGTGTATAGTAGTGTGGTGTATAGTAGTGTAGTGTGTATAGTAGTGTAGTGTGTAGTAGTGTAGTGTGTAGTAGTGTAGTGTGTATAGTAGTGTAGTGTATAGTAGTGTAGTGTGTATAGTAGTGTGGTGTATAGTAGTGTAGTGTGTATAGTAGTGTAGTGTGTAGTAGTGTGGTGTGTAGTAGTGTAGTGTGTATAGTAGTGTAGTGTGTAGTAGTGTAGTGTGTAGTAGTGTAGTGTATAGTAGTGTAGTGTGTAGTAGTGTAGTGTGTAGTAGTGTAGTGTGTAGTAGTGTAGTGTATAGTAGTGTAGTGTGTAGTAGTGTAGTGTGTAGTAGTGTGGTGTATAGTAGTGTAGTGTGTAGTAGTGTAGTGTGTAGTAGTGTAGTGTGTATAGTAGTGTAGTGTGTAGTAGTGTGGTGTGTAGTAGTGTAGTGTGTAGTAGTGTAGTGTGTAGTAGTGTGGTGTATAGTAGTGTAGTGTGTAGTAGTGTAGTGTGTATAGTAGTGTAGTGTGTAGTAGTGTAGTGTGTAGTAGTGTAGTGTGTATAGTAGTGTAGTGTGTATAGTAGTGTAGTGTGTAGTAGTGTAGTGTGTAGTAGTGTAGTGTGTAGTAGTGTAGTGTGTAGTAGTGTAGTGTGTATAGTAGTGTAGTGTATAGTAGTGTAGTGTGTATAGTAGTGTGGTGTATAGTAGTGTAGTGTGTATAGTAGTGTAGTGTGTAGTAGTGTGGTGTATAGTAGTGTAGTGTGTAGTAGTGTAGTGTGTAGTAGTGTAGTGTGTAGTAGTGTAGTGTGTATAGTAGTGTAGTGTGTATAGTAGTGTAGTGTGTAGTAGTGTAGTGTGTAGTAGTGTAGTGTGTATAGTAGTGTAGTGTGTATAGTAGTGTAGTGTGTAGTAGTGTAGTGTGTAGTAGTGTAGTGTGTAGTAGTGTAGTGTGTAGTAGTGTAGTGTGTATAGTAGTGTAGTGTATAGTAGTGTAGTGTGTATAGTAGTGTGGTGTATAGTAGTGTAGTGTGTATAGTAGTGTAGTGTGTAGTAGTGTGGTGTATAGTAGTGTAGTGTGTAGTAGTGTAGTGTGTAGTAGTGTAGTGTGTAGTAGTGTAGTGTGTATAGTAGTGTAGTGTGTATAGTAGTGTAGTGTGTAGTAGTGTAGTGTGTAGTAGTGTAGTGTGTAGTAGTGTAGTGTGTAGTAGTGTAGTGTGTATAGTAGTGTAGTGTATAGTAGTGTAGTGTGTATAGTAGTGTGGTGTATAGTAGTGTAGTGTGTATAGTAGTGTAGTGTGTAGTAGTGTGGTGTATAGTAGTGTAGTGTGTATAGTAGTGTAGTGTGTAGTAGTGTGGTGTATAGTAGTGTAGTGTGTATAGTAGTGTAGTGTGTAGTAGTGTAGTGTGTAGTAGTGTAGTGTATAGTAGTGTAGTGTGTAGTAGTGTGGTGTATAGTAGTGTAGTGTGTATAGTAGTGTAGTGTGTATAGTAGTGTAGTGTGTAGTAGTGTGGTGTATAGTAGTGTAGTGTGTATAGTAGTGTAGGGTGTATAGTAGTGTAGTGTGTATAGTAGTGTAGTGTGTAGTAGTGTGGTGTATAGTAGTGTAGTGTGTAGTAGTGTAGTGTGTAGTAGTGTAGTGTGTAGTAGTGTGGTGTATAGTAGTGTAGTGTATATAGTAGTGTATAGTAGTGTAGTGCGCATAGTAGTGTCGTGTGTATAGTAGTGTAGTGTGTAGTAGTGGGGTGTATCGTAGTGTAGTGTATAGTGTAGTGTAGAGTATTGTATGGTGTATAGTAGTGTAGTGCCTCCATAGAGACCCAATGTGTAGTGTGTAGTGTATAGTGTAGTGTATAGTGTAGTGTAGTATATAGTAGTGTATAGTAGTGTAGGGCCTCCATAGATCCCAATGTGTAGTGTATAGTGGAGTGTATAGTGTCGTGTATAGTGTAGTGTATAGTATAGTGTATAGTGTAGTGTATAGTGTAGTATATAGTGTAGTGTATAGTAGTGTAGTGCCTCCATAGAGACCCAATATGTTCGCTTAGCGACCACTTCCCTGTTAACGACGGGCTGTTGTAGGTACAGTAAATAATAATTAATGCATCGATTAACCATGTTTATTTTAATATTCTGTGTTTATAATGTGGTTAGTAACTTTATGTATTAATATCCACCGTTTAAATATTAGAAAGTACTTTTTTTTGGGTGGAAAAAGGGTAACTTTCGATGCCGTCGGAACGAATTAAGCCTCTAACGTGTATTTCATATACTCGCTTAACGAGCAAATCACTTGACGAACGGTTTCGCGGAACCAACAACCGTCGTCAAGAGGGGGATTCCACTACCGTATTCCGACCGTTGACAAACGTGGCCTTGGGCAGGACCACATCGCGAGAAGGGCACGATGTGCGTTGTTCAACGATATCCCAGAGTCGTGGGGACGTGTTCGAGGCGACGTGCCCCTGATGAGATGGAGCGCGACGAGATCGACTCGTGTGCCCGTGTGGATTATTCTCGTTACTTCGCAAGAACATGCAGAGGGCCTTCATCCAGCGGTGCATCGATCATGGCCAACCATCGTGATGAATATATGTGTAAGTCTTCTTGGTTCTTTCGGTAAAGTCACGTAGAAGGGAAGTAATAAAATAATACAAATAAAAATAATAAAATAATTCTCACGACGTTTCGGCCACAACGCAAGCAGCATTCTTCACCTGAGGACGGCTGCTTGCGTTGTGGCCGAAACGTCGTGAAAATAATTTTATTATGTTTTATTTTTATTATTTTATTACTTCCCTTCTACGTGACTTCACCGAAAGAACCAAGAAGATGAATCCCTGCAGTCACGAACGCTTTAAATCGAAATTTATATGTGTAAGGTTTGTTACATCATTGCGCAAACGAAATGGTCTATCTAGAAAGGGGGGATGTTTACAGGTGAAACGTTGTTTTATAATAACAACATAAACAATAATTACTTCTATACTGATACAATTATTTAGTGAGCGGGCGTGCATGCAATTCGAATAGCATTCGTAATAGGATTAACAGCTTTCTGCGTATGCCTTGTTCGGCTTCAATACACGTGGCTTCCTTCAATCACGGGCCTCTGGATTCGAGCCTCGACTCTGTGGGACTCACTAACAGGCTCAGGGTACCACCCGTAGCGTCGTGGTGCATGGCTACCCCATTAGAGACCCCTTTGATGTACATCAACATTGCCATCATTATTGGAACCCTGGAGATGTCCTATTCATGCGGAGAGTTGAATGAGCAAGGCGTGCTTGCTAATGAAGAGCACGGACGGGTTTTTTTGTTTGTTGTATTTGCAATTCATATTTAAATTAAAGGGGCTATAGCAAAAGGGAAATTATTTGTAGAACACGACGAGAGAGAATGCTTATCAACGAAAGGGAAAAAAATATATATTTTAATCTGACATAGTCTTCAAACGTTAGCCACGAGCTGTGTGTGTCTGTTATTCACGAGAATATAATTAGACGTGGCCAGGGGTCGGCATTATCAATTTTTTTTACCGAACTCGATAAAAAAAAATGACTCGTTATTTTGGTTGCCGATCCCTGGCATTGGTCAATCCATTGCCGGATAAAGGCCACCACAAATCACTGCTACCTCCCCCGATCGTGCGATGTAATAATCTACCTAGCTTTGCACACGAACTGATTGAAATTGTTCCATCTCTTCGGTGGATGTCCTGTCGAACACCTTCCATTCCTTGGCTACCACTTGATACAGTCATTTTGCTGTGACGGTGCCACCTGAAGACGGAAGCTTGTGTTGCCTCCGAAGAGTCGTGATTACAATTGTTTTTCCCACCTACGTGACTTTACCGAAAAAACCAAAGAGTATGGACCCTTGCAGTCACGAAAACTTCAAATTTAGAATAACCACATAATTATTTATATATATATATTTTTTAACCATCGTCCATCCATTTTTAGCGACGTCTTCTACCCAAGCCAACTTATTTTATTCAGAGACGTGGGCTTGGGCAAACAATGGCTGGAAGAGATGATGGCCGATGGTCGAGCCTAACGTCGGAGCGGCAGTCAAATGAGGGAACGTGTCCAACAGGCCGTCTACCGGGGCGTTATAGATCAATTCGTGGGGTAGCACGGTGGCGAGGTGTTAACTACCTCGCCTTGTATACAGGAGGTCGTGGGTTCAATGCCGACCGTGACGCCTGTATATTTGGAGTTCGCATGTTCTCCCCGTGGTGGTATGGAGTTTTCGGCGGGTCCTCCAGTTTTTACCCTCCACATTAAAAATCAACGTCACGCGTTTAGAGCAGAGGTCCCCAATCCCGGGGCCGCGGACCGGTACAGGTCCGTGGCCTGTTAGGAACCGGGCCGCACAGCAGCAGGAGGTGAGCGGTGAGTCAGCGCGTGGCCCGCCCCCATTATTTTATTTACCACTTCCGTCCGCGCCTCTTTCCCGCACTGCGCACTTGTCTCAGTCACAGTGTTGGTGTAAGCCCACGAGCTGCTAACCCAGAGGCAAAATGAGTAAAAAACAAACGTCGCTGGAGAGCTTCTTTGAAAAGGGGGAAAGACCCAATGATGACCCCCTCTTCCCCCGGTCCGTGAAAAAATTGTCTTCCACGAAACCGGTCCCTGGTGCCAGAAAGGTTGGGAACCGCTGGTTTAGAGTATTTGGCTGCTATACAATTCCACGCGATGAGCCACCTCGTTGAGCTATCATTTGTGGCCAGGCCGCTTCTGAAAAAGAGCTATGCAGCTCAGTGGGCCTTATCCGGTAAAATAAAAATAGTTCATTCGTTTTTAGTAATTTGCGTGCAGAAGCTCCATTCCACCGTGAGGTATGGAATGGTGTGGGGGCTTTCATTCAGCAGTGGATAGACAATGGCTGATGATGTTGATGACTTACAGTTGGTAAGGGGCGCGGGCTTACGGCACGAACTTCTGTGGCGTGACGAACAATTTCTGATGCTTCAGAGAAGATTATGAACAGAAGATAGGTTTCGTATTGTGTAGGCTCAGTGTTCACACTGAAGTTTCAAAGCCAGACTGACAAAAGTAAGATTCTTAGGGTTCAATATTCATTTCACATAGGTCCATTCGACCACGGTACCTTAATATGTGAGAGGTTCAGGAAGCCAGACTAAGGTATATTTGGATTCATAGGTTCCAGTGTTAACCTCAAATGGTCACAGGAGACAAATATACCTTGAGGATTGAGTATCCACTGCTAACTCACAAGGCTCATGAAGCCAGACTAATGCACGTTTGGGATTCTTACGTTTCACTTTCAATGCTGAAGTCTCAACAGGCCAGACTAGGGCACGTTTAGAATAAGCATTATGATGCCTCGGTATGAACGGACGAGGCTCATGGAGCCAGACTAGCAAATCGTTCGGCGAATATATATATACCGTATATATTTTAACGTCTCAAAGCCAGATGAATTCATTATGAGGACACGTAGGCGTCACTGCCAATACAAAGTCTAGTTGACATACACAGCACAGACACGACTTCACGGACCAACCAGTTTCAACATGTTAAAGCAGCAGCCCTCAGTGCGGACACACGAGGGCGCATTTTCACACTTAGTGACACGGACCTCACACGCCAACGAATCAACAAGGATTTGAACATCACAATGAGACAAGATCCTCGTTGACCGGCGAGGATTTGAACGTACCTCAAGGGGATCAATCTCCCAGTGTCTCAGCGCAAGCAGACCTTGGGCAATGCTCATCTCTTGTTGGCAGCCCTGAACCATTGTTGGAAATTACAAGTAATTGTACCAAAAGCCAACCTTTGTTTTCCAATAAATTAGTACTCAATGTATTTCAGAGCTGTGTGAACATGATCGCTCCAAGGTGTATCCAGACATTTGTTTGTACCGGGGGCAAGGTGGCATCTTACCCCCTGCCCTACTGCCCCCCACTACAGATAGTTGGGTGCTGCATACATCCTGGAAGGGCATGATAACAAAAGAAGTCTGTCAACGGACCAATCAGCCATTCATCACATCGTTTAGCAAATAATGACGACTGGACTAGTTGAGCCCCATATAAAGCACATGGCATCAGAGGGAAGGACCTAGCAGGGATTCGTGTGTGTCCTGGAAAATGCCAAGTGAAGACAAAGGCGACCACTGATGGGCTGGAATCAAACAGCGCAAAATAATGTAGCGTCAACTGTGTTACTGGGTTATATGTCACAAGGCCTTGACAAGTGGAGGCACTGGGTTGCCCAATGTGTCAGTGACACGGCGCGGACTACATTAGGAGTCTCATCAGCAGAGTGTAGTGTTAAATAACAATAGTTATTCAAACGGTGTGAGAGAGAATACGTTGCCCCAGGGTGTGGCTGGGTAATTATTTCAGCTGCTGCCTATATAAATGGGACTGTAAAAGGGAGCAGTAGCTGTGTTTTCTTGCGTGTCGCCTCTCATCTTGGTGCTGGAATTGTACTACCAACGGCGTCTTCGCTGGCGTTAAAGGCAAACGCAATCCAGTTAAACATGCAACGTTTTCGATTTAAAGCTTTCGTGACTGCAGGGATTCATCTTCTTGGTTCTTTCGGTAAAGTCACGTGACTTTACCGAAAGAACCAAGAAGATGCAACGTTTTGCCAATGTTGGCCCACTTGCCAATGCTGGGCCAACGTTGGCGAGTGGTTGGAACCGTCGAACCATCGTTCCATGTTTGTTTGGGACTATTTGGACACTGCGGGAACTTAAAAAGCAGTTTTAGCAGTTTTTAGATTTTGCAGGATAATTCGTGATTAGTTGGGAGACGTTGGCTCTGATTGTGAAAGAAAACGGTGCCGAAAACGTTCGGCGTTATTAATTAATCGCACCCGTCGCCTTTCTTTGACCACAGCTGCATTCTCCGCCTGTTGACGCGGTCACTGTGGTTTATGCATCATTGTTAATGCGATAATTATTTTGAAATCATTAAACGCAGAGGAGGTCGCATCGCCTGCCAAACGCATGCACGAGCACGCGTTCACGCTCCAGCGCCTCCTAAAAAATGTAATTTCAACAAACACTCACAAACATCAACAACAGCAACACCAAATTTGACCCCTTTTTCACGAATGATGAGAATCTCTGACGGAATTCCGACAACGGCTGAAATACAATATGGTGATTTGTAAAAAGGTCGAAACTTTGTCATTCGTCTCATTGTCCTACCCCTGCCAAAACACATAACGGTAAGATAAAAATACAACTTTTAGTGACGTCAATCAATTGTGTATTAAAACTCGCAAGATGGTTATATCATGTGACATGTATGCATGCTCAACTTCTTTCGCGCCGTACGTAGCCAACCGTGCTAATCGGAGGAGCAAGGCATGCAAAGCGTGCTGTAGGGGACCTTGCCCATGGGCACCTTAGCGTATTTAGGTGCCTACAAAAAGCACCTTTTGTGTGAGCTGTCGCTCTAAAAACAGCAAAAACAGCCATTCACCATCAATACAAGGTATGTGCCAGGCTCGATTCTCATTGAGGAAACGTACAAATTGAAGTCTTGTTTGATAGGAGGACACAGAACGGACCCATGTTTATAGTTTAGTTACTAAACGCTCGAGGGATCTACATATATTGTCACTTAAAGCTACGAAGTATCTGGGAGGCTCAACCAGAGCACACGGCTAGCTAGCAACTTCTACATCTGTCAGCCCCAGCAACTTTTCCATAACCACACCAACTCAGCCACTAGCCTCATACACACTGAGCAGCCTCGCACTCGTGACTATTATAATTATTTAAACCAGTTGTTGATGTAGTGGTGATACGCGCTGGCAAAAGGGATCGTGTGGCAGCGCGTGGTGATTGGTCAACTAGAGTGGGTGCTCACATCGCGGTCCGCATAGGCTCCGCCCCCTCGGGAGCGGAGGACTATAAAGGGGGATGCGCGCGGGCGCTCGGGGAATTAGTAACCAGTGAAGACGGAAGACGGAGGAGGAAGAGATAGGGCCCTGAGACCCCTAGCCCCGCTGTCCTTGTAAGGGCCGGGACCCTGTGTGGCTCAGAGGCGGGACCTTGGGACCCGCGGCCGGACGTCCGTGTGAGGGCCGGGTGGCGGGACCCAGTGGTCGTGATCCATACCCAAGCTGGGGTGGGTCTGTAAGTTCCCCTGGAAGCTACGGGGCTGGAGAGCCCGTGTGTGTGTAGCCGGATGGAACGTGTAGCGTGAGCTGTAGTGACCACACGTGTTATTGTGGCTCAGGTAAGTGTTAATAAAGTGTGCTACCGTCAAGTGGTCTCCCGCCGTAATTTACAATATTACATTTATACAGGAAGCCTCACTCTTGATCAGGAGAGTTCTGGCATGTTTTCGCAGTAGAGGGCGATCTTACTTTGTGTAATCTCACAATTAGTATTTTGCACGCAATTTCTGAGCATTGGGATATTTGGCTCAAAATAAATGTATTTCTGTTTTTAAGCTGTGAGATAAAACCATATAACCCGCAGGAAACCCATGCAGAATAGGGCGAGAAACCGATACACTCCACACAGAAAGACGTCCGACTCGGGATCGAACCCAGGTCTACCTTGCCCCGAGGCACAAGTTTTAGTCACTGCGCCAGCTTGGCTCCGCCTACTGCAAATAGACCACGCCCACTCGCCTGATTATAATCTCGCCCACCGTTCAGGTAGGCCCCGCCCTTTGCCCGTATCATTACTCCGGAATAAACAAACACCCCATTCGAGACCCAAAATCGCACCCTCCTGACTTTGACATACAGCGCCTAGAAGACACTGGGGCACCAACAACCGCTTCAGAACATCAACGGGCCGACATGGGCACATCTTCAACATATGTGAAAACTCCTGAACACCTGTGAAAAGAAGCTCTGAAGCTCATTGGATTCTAGATTTGAAGCTTTCGTGACTGCAAGGATTCATATTCTTAGGTTTTTTCGGTAAAGTCACGTAGGTAAAAAATTAAAATTAATAAAAGTAAAATAAAAATAAAATAAAAATCACGACGTTTCGGAGGCAACACAAGCTTCCGTCTTCAGGTGGAACCGTCACAGCATGATAGCTGTATCAAGTGAGAGCTTGATACAGCTATCATGCTGGGCCGAGATGGGCACATCTTCAACATATGTGAAAACTCCTGGACATCTGTGAAAAGAAGCTCTAAAGCTCATTGGATTCCTCCGGTAACAATAAATATTCTTATTCTGTCTTGAAGTGAAGCTTTCGCGACTGCAGGAATCCATACCTACGTGACTTTACCCGAAAGAATCAAAGAGTATATATTCTTATTCTGATTAAATGGAACATTAAAGTCAAGCCACAGTCGTGCGAACGTGGCCATGAACCCAATCTATGGACCATATAGTAAACCATCGTAGTCGGTGTGGTGCTCCCTCAATCCAGGAGGACCAGCACAACGACACGAACTATCTCCTGAAGCCCTCTCGTGGTGGCGAGCAGACCTCGACATGCCTATTTAGCTGCTGAACGTTTTGACACAAACAAGAATGGAATATTTCGATTGAAAGCTTTCGTGACTGCAGGGATTCATCTTCTTGGTTCTTTCGGAATAGCGTGAGGTTGGAAATCATGAAACCTGGCACAGATGTAAGATTTTCGCACATACTTCGGAACCAGGACACACTAATACTGGCACGTTTGGTACCTTTAACTGACACACAAAAACAAAGGAAAAGATAGCCCGTATAACCTTAGCAGGCCTTTGGGGCAAGTGGTGTTAGCGAGCACCCATGAAGGCCGGCTCGGCACACGAGGAGGTGGGTGGCCAGCACCACGCCCAGCCGCCTGCCTCCCAAGCGGCGATGTTTACGCATCGCACCAGGTACTCATTTGAGGCCGAGTGAACCTAGGGAAGGCCCAGGACCGGTTCAGATAATCGTCCCTGGTGTTAGCCATGAGTGTGTCGCCAAGTTTTTAGCGTAGTGTGCTAACCGCTGCCTCCCCCGCTCCCCACAATTGCCAGACACGCACGTACGAACACAAACACGCACGCACGTACGAACACACACACACACACGTGTGAACTCACCCCAGGCGACACAAGCCAGCAGGAGGATTCTCTCTCCGAGGAACCGCCGGGTCCCCACAGCTCCCCACCATCCTTCCCCGGCCCATGCAGAGAACTCCATATCATCCTCTGAGACCCCGTCTCCTCCTCCAGTCCCTGCATCCCTTCACCGTTCCTCCTGGGCCCATGCAGGGAACTCCACCGCTTCCTGCGAGTCCCCGTCTCTTCCTCGGGTCCCGGTACCCCTCCACCATCTCTCCTGGGCCCATGCAGGGAACTCCACCGCTTCCTGCGAGCCTCCGCTTCTCCCTCGGGGCCCGGTACCCCTCCACCATCTCTCCTGGGCCCATGCAGGGAACTCCACCGCTTCTTGCGAGCCCCCGCACCGGCCTCCTCCCTCTTGGAGCCCGAGTCTTCCGCAGATCCCCTGGGCTGCACCAGCACCGACGGGAGGAAACGTTAATGAAACCATCAAGACGCATCACTGAGGTCAACTCGGCCTGTCTTAACTTAAAGCACCCATAACACGATCACCAAGTCGGTGCAATTGAAGAAAATGACCATTGTCACAGGGTCAGACAACTGAGTAAAAGGACCATTGTTACAGGGCCAGACAATCTTGAGACGTGGCGGTTGCGGAGGCCTTCATCCATTATTGGATTGATGGAGGCCAATGATGATGATGATGTTGGCATTTTGAACGTATTGTGGCTGGTTCATGTTATATATTTATACAGTATCGTGCCTTATTCAATGTTTGGTTATGGCCTTCACTGCACCACGTCGACGTTAAAACTAACATTGTATATGTTATTGTTGGACACATTATTGGTTTTTCATTGTCATTAGTTCCATTATCATCATCACAGCTTCCATCGTCAAGAGACCGACGGTCGTCATCCATAGTACGGTATTGTACCATCATCTTAAGTGGCCCCATCATCAATAATGCAAACATCAATATACCTACTACCTGTTAATCATTATCATGAGCCACTTAATGATTAGTCCCATCGTCGTCAATAATCGGGTTACCCGACCCATTATCTTCATTCGTATTTTGTAAATTATTATCCCAGACCCCATTATTCCCAATGACCACAATGATCACCAAACCCATCATCATCATCAACAAGCAATGTAATCACGCTGCTAGTCTTGGCTTGAGACGGCTCTGATAATGGTCCCGAACCCGAGTCTCAAGACCCTGAGCCTGCGTCTGCGTGTCCCTCCGTGTCCCCCGGCGTCTCCCCGTGTCTCTCTGCGTGATTGCAGCCACACTCAGGAGAAGCAAAGCCGCTCGTGCGTTTTTGAGCTGAGCTGAGCCGTGTTGGTGCCAAACTCATGCCGAGCTGCGACGAAACTTACCGGCCTAAGTCTATGATTTTAGAATCGATTCATCGATGTGTGAGGTGGGTGGGTGGGTGGGGAGTAGGGTGGGGAGGGTCCCATACCCCGCGGGAAGTGTGGGGGGACTCGGCTGATCGTGACGTAGGTTGGCCCTCCACGATCACCTGTTGGGGGAGACAAAGACAAAAAAAAGTTCCCCTTAACAGACTGTTGGGGCAAGTGCTGTTAGCGAGCACCTTAGAAGGCCGGAACGGTACACGAGGGGGAAGGTGGCCAGCACCACGCCCGACCACCTTTGTCTCCCCAGTGACGATGTTTACACACCACACCAGGTACTCATTTGAGGCTGAGTCGACCTAGGGGAGACCCGGGACCGGTTCAGATAATCGTCACTGGTGCTGGCCGTGAACGGGAATCGAACCCGGGTCTCCAGGTTCATAGTGCAGCGCGCTAACCGCTGCACCACCGCTCCCCTCAAATATATTCCACACACAGAGGAGGGATGCCGCAACATAATTTTTCACAGAACGATTCACAATCCATTTTCGCGAATTCGACTTAATTTACATTTGTATTTCAACATGCAATTGCATCATTAACTCATCCACACTCCGTATCATCAAACCACACTCGCCATCACCCAGCCATCCACATTCATCATCACCCACTGCCCCATGCCATCCTCTACCTCACTATCATCATCATCATCATCCCACCGCCCCCGACTCCTCACCCATCCGTCGAAGCTGACCCCCGCGGGCTGTGCGCGGGGGTCTGTCTGGGGTCCCAGGGAGGCGAGGTGAAGCGAGGAGAGCGCGTCCGAGCGGCAGAGGGGACCCCCTCCAGGGGCACCGCCCCCCAGGCCCCCCGAAAGGCCGGGGTCCAGGCTGCGGGTGGCGCGCAGCCGTGGGTGGCAGTGCTGCTGATGCTGCATGACTTCCGATACCTGCAAAGACAAAGGTCCCCCCGTATAGCCTAGTGCAGCCTAATCTGGCGAATTGCCCGATGATGCTGGATGCAATTACCAGCGAAACGTCGTACTCAAATTGTATATGTTGTGGTTTCACGCTTCAACACACCGGTGGGCTAAAGCAGTGAACTATTTGTCTTTTGTCAACGTGACACTTTTTTACTGATTGGCCGTGTCGGGTGGTGGAGGGTTACGACACATTTATAAATAACGCGATCTAAACCCAAAAACGTTGATTATGAATAATATTGGTCGCGAAAGCCTGCCACGTGTTGAACTTGTGCAGCCTGTTGGGGGCAGGTTCTGTTTGCGAGCACCTAATGAAGGCCAACACGACACAGGATGGGGTGGGTGGCCAGAAAGACAAAGATAAAGATCCCTCGTATAGCCCTAACAGACTGTTGGGGCAAGTGCTGTTAGCGAGTACCTAAGAAGGCCGGAACGGTACACGAGGGGTGGGGGGTGGCCAGCACCATGCCCGACCGCTTTTGTTTGCACACCACACACTCATTTGAAGCTGAGTCGACCTAGGGTAGGCCCAGGACCGGGTTCAGATAATCGTTACTGGGTTTTGGCCGAGAGGGGGAATCGATCCCGGGTCGCTGGTTCATAGCGCAGCGCGCTAACCGCTCCACCACCGCTCCCCACACTGCCTGTGTGCACTTGCGCGCCTGTACGAACATTGCACTGCACCTATGCAGCCACACTGCACGCGCACAGCTCTACACACGCGCGCCAATACACATACCCGTACACACCGCTGTATACACTCACCTTCACACCAACCTGTACACACGCACTCACCAGTACACACACACACACATTTTCAACAGTACATATAGCCGTACACACATGTACACGGTACAACCTCAAACACACGCATTCATCTGCACGCACTCACGTGTACACACCAACCTCTGCACACACAGAAACCTGTACGCACGCGTACGGGCAGACTCACCTGTAGACACACACGAAGCGCGGGTACGACAACAACCCCCACCCCCCGCACGGGTATCGAACTTTAGTCCTGTTGAAGTGTGGACCATGAATCCCTCTCTGTCTTCAATCACCGAGCGGTTGCAATGAGCCTCGTTTAATGAACCCGACACACTCAAACGAGTGCTCACCAATCACCTGTGGACTCTCACCCGTGTTTGTCCGTGTGTGTGTGCCCGCGCGCGTGTTCATATTTGGACTAGAGTCGGCAAATAACCTTCCGGTTTATGTATTAAAATTAAACTTTAACGAAACATGAAGTTCATAACGCACTCGGAGGACACAGCGCGGTTAATTGGCTGGATAATGGGTGGCACGCGCGCCAATTTACGACCTCTAGACCCCCCCCCTCCTCCCACCCACCCAGACACATTGAGAAAGTGTACACAAAAACACGTGGACGCTTTTAAAGAGTGTACCCAGAAACACGGCTCCAGACCAACTGCTCATTCGTCCGTGGCAATGTTTTGGACGTGGTGGTCATCCATCCAGACGCCATCCAAGATCAACCTTGTTTAGCTTCCGAGCTCTGGCGAGGCGAAGCGTATTACAGGTGATCTGGTCAAAGGGTTTGTTGTATCAACATTCAAAAAAGGACACCCAGAAACGTTCAAGAAGCGTACCTAGAAACGCGAAAACTGATTATAATTGCAGGGTGCACCTCGGCATCGTCATCGTCATCATCATCAGCCATGTTTAATCCACTGCTGGATGAAGGCCTCCCCAGGCCCTTACCATCTCTCAGGGTTCTGTGTTGTAACAATGCACCTGTACATTCGTGTACATATTTACAAGGTGTACCTAGGCCCCCCCATGGCATACGTATACCACACGTGTACACATTTAAAACGTGTCCTCCCACGAGGAATGGAACGTCCGAGTGGACATAAACCGAGGAGATGTAAACGATGAAATCAGCTGGTGTGCAGGTGCGAGGTGGATTGCCACATCGCAGAATCGCGACGAGAGATGCGGCGGTCTGGCGGAGGTCTTTATCCAGCAGTGGATGCACCACTGATGGTAAAATCACCGGAATCTATTTGCGCATCAGCAGCAGCAGTAGCGTCTGAGACCTCTCTCCCCACCCAATGGCACCGTGGAAGTGATTTCGTTTCAAGAATATATCGACATTAACTTGGTGACGCTACTGCGCTCTGCAGTGGGTGCACAGGCACAGTTAAGATATATTTTAAACGCAGCACATTCGTCAATAACACTGTGGCGTTAAACGAAAAGAAAAACATCTAATAGGTGACGTTTCGGGCAATGGCTCTACAAAGCACGAAAGTAGATCTCGTCCAAGTTGACTTTTGAACGAAACAAAAAAGTTAAAAGCCAAAGAGAGTGTCCGGCAGGTGTCGGAGCAGGATCACTCATGGACGCGTGGAGTTGTTGTGGAGGGTCGCACGCGCTGAGAGTCGGAGCTAGAACGTTTTTTGTCTTCATACTTCATCTGGTTCTGCAGTGGCGAATGGTATCTTACCCCCCCCTCTCCCCACCTCCAAAAATAAAACCACGTGGGCATATTTAATGAGTGCGCTCAAAAAGACGGGTCCACACTTACAAGATGCATTTCAAAATGTTGGCGCGCGATTCTGTTCACCGGAACATATCCTCGGAACGTGGAAACCCGAAGTCACGAAGTTCAACAAGAAAGTTCAAGACGTAGTAGGCTTTCGCGACCAATATCATCCATAATGTAGGTTTTATTTTAGGTTAGATCGCGTAAATATAAATGTGTCGTTAAACCCGCCACCACCCGACACAGCCAATTAGTAAGGTTTGTCACGTAAACAGAACGTGCCAATTCGTTACTCGCTCAGCACACCGGTGTGTTGGAGAGCAAATCGTCCTACTCATAAAAATAGGAGTAGGACGTTTCGACAGTAACTACAACTGGCTTCATCAGGTGACAGCCAGATTTGTGGAGAAATCCTCCTGTTTCGTTCCTTAAATATCCTCTGCACTAGTAACGAATTGCCGTGTTCTGTTTACGTGACCAACCGTACTAATTGCCGATCTAACCCCAAACAAACCTCGATGATGGATGCACCAAGAGGCATTGGTGGATGTACATTCTCGGCGCTTTCAACAACCAACCGCCAGACCCAGGGGGGGGGGGGGGTCGGCAATCTGCGGCTGCTCCTTGACGTTATTGATTAAGGAGATCACCACCGTCTCGTATTCACCGAGGTGCATTGCAGCTCTTGAAATATCGATTTTTTATTTGACCGAATTCTAAAAAAAAATTACTATTCTTGTTATTTTGGTTACCGACGCCTGCGCGAGACAACGGCCTTGCCACGTGGTGCCGGTCACGGGGCTTGTTTGACCATACTTCGCCACGCTGGTTGGTGCAGGTTGGTGAAGGGGGAGCCCGAGACCGGTGAATAGGGAATGTGTTGCTTGTGCTGCATCAGTGCGTTTTGTCGCCTCTACGTGTTGCTGACGTTCCCCGCGCATATTTAAAGGGACATTCCCGCACATCGAACCCTATTTCACTATTGACTTCAATAATATCATTGGAGATGCGTTCCAATGGAGAAAAATTCGGCCCCGTATTTCATGTAGAAATCGAAAACGTTATCATAAAAAAATACTCAAAGTTAGTCGCGACGTAAAAGATGCTGTGCAGTACTTACATCAAAGGTAATAAATGTATGGGGTTTTTTGCACTCCTGCTATCATTTGCACGTAATTGCCTCTTTCCAGACATCTTGAGTTACATTTATTGAAGAACGTTGAAGAAGGGTGGGTGAAATCCTGCACAAATGTTGTAGTTTTTTTGAAAGCGAAATTCCGTATGTCGAGTTTTCGTATAACGAAGCGTGACTTAAGGGCAAACAAGCGCATCTTGTCATTCGGAACATACGATATAAGATTTATATAATGTTATGCCGTCGGAGTGTCCTACGGACTATTTGCTCATCTGTCTATATTGTACATTCGTCTGCTTCAGCAACTTCAAAATACGAATTTGGGCATCCATTGATATACGGAAAAGATGTCCTGGAACAATTGTCAATTAAACGAAATTCCGTACATAGAACCCTCGGTTTGTCATTGACTTCCATACTATACCTATATCGAATTTCTTCTCTAATTAATAAATTACGTTCTAGTGAAATTGCAAATATAAAGTTGCCTTACAACGAGGGATCGATCTATTGACAACTTTGGATTCACCGAAGCCAGCATAATCGGTTGTCAGAAGGTCGTAGAACAAAGCGATTCAAGTGTCGTGCAGAGCTTCCTCGCTGAGTCCCAAGACTCCTTGTCAGGAAGCTCCTGCCACATTTGAGTTGTTTGGTTAACTCCACGAATGAGCGCTTGTCTTCACGTGTGAGGAAACCGGAGAACGTTCGAGAAAATCCAACACACTTAACACGAGGGGGCAATACTACATCAGTCCATGAGCCAGAGCAGAAATTGACATATATGTGTACCAATGAGAGCGAATTATTTGATAGTCCACTCATTTTAAATAGTTATCACGGAATTCATTGTTATCGGCCACATACATGAATTGGAACCACTGTAGTTAAACCATCTCAGGTGGTACCGACAAGCGAAATATCTGGCCCGGACTCTGGCTTCACAAACCATTTGCTGTACTGCCATCTGCTGGTCAACTCTCAGCACAGCGGCGTTGGGAGTCCCTCGAATTGAAGCGATCCATCAATTGGACAGCGGCGTCAGATGGTGGAACCTTGAAAGAAAAAAAACCCCGTTTTTTTGAGAGTGCGTGGCGTTAACCAACCTCAATGAATGCAGCGAAACCATTAGAGTCCCAAACAATGTTATCTAAATCTTTATATCGGCGTGTCTTCATTAATACGTTGAGCGGCGCGCATGGTCTATGCCTAGCGTGCATCATCGGTCAATCAAACTTAAAAATCAAAGTCTCGGAGCTGGACTATGCCGAATTAACGGTACACCAGATTTAAAATAATGTTTTTTTTTAAATTGCGTGCAACCATTTGGTGACCAGGCTGACACCGTTAAAATCGCCACACTTGAGAACCCAGTCTCGAATTGAGCTTCTCAGAGGCGTGGTGGTTCACTCATTGAGTTCGATTCCCGGCCACGGCTAACGACAGTTACAATGTAGCATCTAAAATCAATCCAGCAGTGGATTGACAATGCCCTGTGGGGGTTGGCGGAGCTGAATTTCTCATAGAATATTTGGAATTATTTGCAGATCACTAACCCCCTGGACCCTAGATCCTCTGGGGTAGGTGGTAGGGACGTCTCCCCCACCAGAAATCAGCCCTGGACCGCTCCGGTTGGAATTAAACCGTGGACCGTGAGGATCTCAGCACGGCTGGCTCAGTCCTTGGTGTCTCCCTGCCTCCCTTCCTCTCTCGCTCTCTCTCTCTCTCTCTCACCTTGTCTCTCTGCGCACTTCGCAGCTCCCCTATCACCAATCGCTGCTCATAGCACGCCATCAATGGGGAGCCGTTTTGGCAGGTGGGGGGAGGGTTGGAGCGGCTAATGGAACCGCTGAGTGAGGCAGGCGCACTGACCGATGGATGAGTCCCAGAGGATCGAAGCCCCTACCACCACCACCCTCCATCCTCCATCCCCCGTTTGCTCAAAACAGTGTGAGCGCTCTAACTTCTAAAGCATCGAGAGCTCGCCGCGAGGCAGCCAGTGGACTCAGAGCTGTCAACTCGTGTATCTGCATGTCACCGTGCAGGCTCCCCTTTGCTAGGAGGTGCTCGAGCGGGAGCGCGGAGAATGCTGCGGAGTTCTGGCCACGCGCGCGCTGGCAGCGTCTGCTGGACAGCAGTACGATGCGATTTGGAGTTTATCAAGCGCCCAAATCCCTCCCAAATCATAATAAACAATCTCTATAGCGCCCGTGACATGGTAGTGTGATGCGATCGCACCTCAAGACGTTGAACAAATATGTGGTGCACGTGATAGTGGTTTTATTGTGGTGATAAGATGTGATCGCAAGACTAGTTGTACATAAAGGGCAACATTTACATAAAGGAGAGTTAATTTTTATTTCATGACTATTTAATTATGTTTGTAATTTTACTTAGTCGACCCAGTTGTGCTGTTGGTGTTATATCACGAGATGAATCCATTCGGAAATATCACAGTGCAGTGCTCCTCCCTCACCACCCGCCATCTCACTGTTAGAGAACCGGTCCACGAAAGCATATGTGATAGAACTACTTCAGAGATCCTTTCAAGTGACCTCTAATCCACACAGTCACGGGCAACACCTTCTCACTGCTCTTGTGATAGATTAATGCGCTTCGCATTACAGCCAATCTGTAATGTTTCTCAGAGCTGATTTTAGGTGAATCAGGTACCTTTGTAAGATGTTGTTTTTGATGTGTGCTGTCATTGGTGACCGGGGGGTGAGACCATTAGTCGGTAAGCTTCATGACCCAATTTAATCACAGGCGAATTCAGGATTGCTTCCTGTGTTCGTCAGCGAGCAATTATAATTGCAAATTATAAATACAATTATAATTGCTCGCCGACGAACCTGGAAATCAATCTCAGCGTCTCTCACCTCCAACCCACCCCGTGCCGCCTTTGGGCACCGTATCGGCTACGGGAAAATCATCTGCATATAGGCCGATGTTTGGCTGTCACGTGCCCGGTGTAATCCCTTCGATGTCGTCTGTATCCCAAACAGCAATAGCCAAGAGTTCAATTGAGACGGCGAAGCGGTGACAGGGATCAAGCCTGCCCGGCACCCATAGGCGGAACCAACTTGCGACAACTAAAACCGTGTGGGGTCTAACAGAGGCGGTAACTGCATCCGCTGAGGCAAATGCATGAAGTATTTTCCAAGCCCTTACGCGGCTCAATGTCCCGCACCTCCGACTAGCACGCTTGGCTACATACGAAGCAAAATAATTTCAACATATAGCAAGGCCATAGCCAATGAGTCAACATTGGGGGGGACCAAATTGTAGAGGGGGTCTGGGGGTCACCCCCAAAAAAATAATAATCTAAATTTGAAAACTAATTTCGTGCCATTTCCTGCCTAAAATATTAAAAAATTCACTACCACATAGGATGGACTTTTGTTTTTTACAGTAATGTCGGATAGTGTATTGTATTACATTGCTCTGTTTTTTCTTTTTTACTTTTTATTGTTTTATTGTATGTAATGGCAGAGATTAGGGATTAATAAAGTACAACCATAACCACAATCATATAAACAGAAATCTATTTTATAGCAATATATTGGAGGGGGGGGGGGCATTATGAGCATATTTGAATATATATTATATATTATATATATATTATAATTACGGCCTTGACATACAGTCCACACAGCATGGGAGGTCAGGATAAATAAGATTCCGCTCCTCGAATTGACGCCGCACAGAAGTGACGGCCCGGAGGGAGACGGTAAATACATCTCAGTCTGAGTTCAAGGAAAGCGATGCTCACTCAGCCTGACTGACTCGCCTTCCCCGGCGAGTCACGGCATTCGGATGCCCATCATTCCGCCACTGTTCCTACATGTGATACGATACGAGGCGAATGGAATTAGTTGCGAGAGCAGTTCTGTGAGGTCATCGTCGAGGTCCGCTCACTGACACCACGCGGTCGTGGGCGTTGCCCGTAGCGTGTGGATTCGGAATCGAAAGATCAGCCCAAGATAGCGGCACAGTTAGAATACAGTTTCTCTCAACAATTATTGGCTGATTATAACTCACGGTACATGCATCCAATCGTGCGCGTAATAATTTTGTGTTTTTTTTTCTATTCATAGTTGTTTGTATTTGGTTTATGTGACCACTGCGGCCAATACATTCGCCATAATATAAAACATATATATAACCAATTCATGTTTCATTATCAGCGCTGGAATGTGGACAAATTCAATGCATAGCTAAGTTTAACATGAATGTTTTCATTATTGTGCAGTCATTCGTGGCCATGTTGAGATGGGGTTACCACCTCTGAGTAACCAAAATTCAGGATACATCACGGGAAGAAGGGAGACCTACATGTAACTGACAAACACCATTACATTGAATTACGAATGTCCCATGAAGATCTACAGAATTCGGACGGCTAACTAAAAAAGAGGACCTTCCCTGATCTTGGGAAACCTAGGACCGGTTGCAACCCTCGGTTTAGACTGGAGACCATCCACCCGCTTCACTTGAGAACCCGATTCAACCACGTGCGACTGCCTGGACACAACATCGATTCTCACATTGAATCATGACCCTGATTTGGCGCATATCATGGAATCCCGAGGGGAGGGGGGGTGCAAATTTCATCGCCTTTGAGGCCCGCACGAGACCGTCACTCCGTGCCGCAGGCTCTCCCGAGCGGAACGCGTCACCGTGGATCAGCGCACCTCGTCCGTCCCGAGCGGTGATTATGAGATTTGCCAAAGCCTCGTCTGCTTTCTGTACAAGTGACTGAACGCATAAGCCACAAAGTTCATTTCAAAGCCCGGCCTTGCGTTGAACATTTACCTGCTGAAGCATCTACAGTTCCACACTGACGTCCCACTAGCGAAGGCTTTTCCTTCTCGCTCACCATCGGTCAGTCGCTCCCTTATCGCTCTTCTGTCGCTACTGCCATGTTACTATTCCAGTGAACTTCACTGATTGATTCGTCCACCCACCTATGTTTAGGACTCAGTCTACCAGAATTACCGTTTCATCTCATCCACGCTGTGTTCAACCATCAAACTGCAGGTTACAACAACATACTCACTCACTCACTCACCCACTCAACCACCACACTGCAGGTCACAACAACATACTCACTCACTCACCCACTCAACCACCACACTGCAGGCCACAACAACATACTCACTCACTCACTCACCCACTCAACCACCACACTGCAGGCCAACACCACTTCTCTTTCTGCTTCTTCCATCGCACTGCTCGACTTGGGAATTCCCTCCCATTGTCTCCTTTCCAAAGCTCTTTGAACCTTGCTCAAATGAAAAAAACACGTGGCAACTTTTATCAATTACAACGTGGATAGTTGTTTTTTGCTGGCCATTGGACGTTTTGGGCATCTGGGCTTGCGCTCAGCAACCTCCCACCTTCCCTTAGCAATAAAGACACGAGCTTCTTCAGCAAGATCCACCTGCCACACATTGTAGTAGATACAGACAGGTAAAGGTGCAGCCCTGCAATTACTTGTTCACGCCACTGCTAGCCGAATGGCGGAAGGTCCTTCAACCGGGGGGAAGGTACTGTAATGTTGAAGGGACTCTAATATTGAGCAACTCTACCACGCTGGACAGAGGTCTTGGAAAAGATGGGAGCTCCCCACAACACCTAGGCACACACACGACCTGTCTGCCGCTCGACTTCGACATCATACGTCACACTGGGGCAATGCAACACGGTGGGGCTTCATGGCACGGTCTAAATGTGGTCCCGTTTAACAAAAAAAGACACGTAAATCTGGGCACGATGGAGAAGGACACGCGCACTGCGGTGTATCGTGGCGAAGCGACGAGGTTTTGTCTTGTAGCCACTGGCGAAGCGTTTTAGAAAACGATGGGGGGAGCGGGGGGGACATGACTCACGTGTTGAGAAAGACGTCGAACAGATGGGAAGCATCCGTCATGTAGGATATGACAAGAACTTCTATCCAAGCTAACGCGGCACGATGGCGGCTCTCCGATGATGTTTTAGGATTTTTTCGCACGTTGAACTTCTTTCTCACCGTACGTGCTTAGCAAGCCGTGAACAATCGTGTTGATCGGCACGATGTCCGACGTTTCGTTCCAGGCGCTGGGAGAAAAACGCCGCAAATGATGGTGGACAACACGCGGTACAAGCGGATAACACGTCGGAGATCTGCAGAGCGCAACCGCCAACATCTGTGCAATGTGTCCTTGGCACGACCTTCCTGTGTTTCGAGACACATTGATTTGCCGGTGGTAGAGCCCACAGTCACAAGGCAAGGCAATTTTTGGATAGTTGTTTTTGTTGCATTGATGTAACATGTCATGGGACGAAGTATCCATTCCAAATTCCTCAAATGGGAGTGCATCACTCGGTATTACAGATCGGACCGTTTAACCATATATCAGATAACTGCTTCTGATATCCCTTCAAGCAACCACTTTTTTAGCAGCACAACATAACATATATATTTATTTTAATAGACCATGCACAGAAACATGTCAGTAACATGGTAGCCAATTTTTTTATTTTTCAAAGCTGGAATAATCCAAGATAAATGATTTAATCACAGGCGGCTTAAATCCCCAGATTCGAACTCAGGCTCTCAGCTATGCCCTCTTGGTGTTCCGACACAATACGAGCCCTTTGAGCTGAGCCACCTGGTCACCTTGGGGCGTAACTTTAAAAGCAAGCACCTACACCTGGTACGGTGATATAAATACATATCTTTATACAGTACAGTACATCTAAATCAGCTCAAGCAGCCCGTCAATCGCGTGACATCTGTGTGGCCACCCCCTACTCTGCATCCCTCCATTCTCCCCACTGCCTGCTGTGAAAACAGACGCTGATCCGTGCAGCCGCGTTGAGGGCCTCGTGTAAGCCTCTTCCTCCCGATCATCTTTCCTGACCCTTTGCACCTCTGTCTTCGTTACTTTCTCATCCCTATCCTCGTACTTTCCCATTCGTTGTCTTGTCTTTTCCCGTCCATTTTTCCTTTCCCACATATTTATCCCTGACTCTACTCCCCCTTTCTGCGCCACGCGTCAACAAGAAGTAATTCATACCATGAGTGTAATTCGGCTGAAACCAGGACGCGTTTTGGGTTTTTCGGAAGTATTTGTTTGCCGTAAGGTTTTGTCCAATGCTGCGTCTCCCACCGTTATGTTGTTTCATAATGCCTCACATTTTTTTCCGGTTAGCGGTGGCTATTTTAGCCCACGTTATGGGAAATCGCTAATGGATCTTTAATTTGCCATGCATGTTTTTAATGGCTAAGCCTTTGTGCGACGAAAATAACGGCTTCACATTTCATTGGCATTTATTAAAGAAACGTCCTTTTGAGTCTTAACATGTGAGGCTGCAGTACACCGAATAGGAATAATGGGGGCACACATTGTAAAATACATGAGGAAGTTTTACACGTTTTGTTATTGTTGTTATCATCATCTTATACAGTACCGCAATAACCATTGGTGGAAATTCCACGTTTGTATGGCAAGGGCCAGGCCAGCTGCCTATGGCGGGTGGTTCGTTGTGCATTGGTTCCCACACTGCCCTATAAACCTGGAATTCTGAGTTTGATTCTGTGCCATGGCTAACATCCACCCCATAATACTATGCCCCCACCCCACCACCTTCTTCAACCCACCCTGACCGGCGTGGAGAAATGTGGTCAAAGAACCGTCATGAACAACAGCATCGGTGAGGCCTTTATCTCGCAGTGGATCAAAGGGCGAGGGCCAAACCTTTTAAATAAGCGTGGAGAGGCGCATGCTTGGATATACACGAAAAACGGGACGCAAGTTCGAGACATCATATTGACTATGTAGAACATTAAGTGGGCTTGGGTAGGATTCGTCGCAAAAAGGAATGATAGCCTGCGGTCGAGACTGCAGTGGCAGCAAAAGGAGGGGGAAATGCTGTAGAAGGCATCCACCGCAGAGATGGGGCGACGTACACAGTTGCTGGATTTGTTTAAGCGGTGCAAGGCTGCAGTAAAGGTTCAGGGACGATAACACATATATACCAACATGTGGGAAGTCAACAGTGGTTGTACTATGGATTGACTGGACTCTGCCGTGGGAATGTGGAATGTCCATCGCTGGCTTAGAGTCATCGGTGGAGATGAGCGCTGCTGTTCTGGCGCACATTGTATCAGGTGAGATGATTTTGAGGAATCGCGATTTGAGACGTTTTAGTTTAAAACCTGTCAGCTCCGAAATAAAAACTTTGGAATGATATGTCAACTGTGGTCATTGGCCTCATTTCACGTGGTAAGTCTCGACTTGGAAGGGCACTCAATGTTGATGCACTGTCTAGATACGACCGCATCTAAAGACGCAGCAGAGAAAAAGTGGGAATACTTTCTTCTTTAGAGAGAGGCGGTCAGGTATAGGCAGAGGAACAAATCAAGATCTGGACTAATAAGCAGGGGTAAGGAGTCGAACAGCGCAAATTCAATGTGAATCCTGCACGTCACAGAACTACCATCCTTGGAATTGCTTCTTAGCCACACGTTGTCACGTGTGTGTGCTTTCAGGAACTGAAGAAGCTCCCAGCAAGTTGAACGAAAATTGGGGACATCATGCTGAGCGAACAGCACGCGCGGTACACCCCGAGCACATGTCTGACGGTTTGATGTATTATTTATCCAGTTTTTTACTACCTCGTTTGCATTGCCTACGTGATGGGGTGTTTCTTTTTTTAACATGCTGTTGTTGGGAACCAGGGTGTAATCGCTCTGTGGTCGGGCTGCTACAACTCGGATCCAAACGCAGGATTGATTATCAGCGTGTTGCCGGCTCAGCCTCTCTGACACGGCATTAGTAGTGCTCCGGCCTTGATCCATCCGGCCACCTCCTCGCCCTGGAATTTTGAGATGGGAGGACTGTCTCGCTCCTCTCTCTCGGTGATGGGTGCTCAGCGGCCGTGATGGATCCCTGCCTGGCTCGTGAGTGGTGGAGCTAGGGGGGTGGGGGGTGGGGTGGCTTCCCACTCACTCTGCGTGCGATTGAGCGAGCGGGTCTGAGATGTGTCCCCGTGTGTAGTTTGACATCACGAGAAGCCCTCCTTCTGCCTCCTTCTGCCTCGTTAAGCCCCCCTGTAAAGCCCATAATGGCGATGGCCTGAGGCCGGACTTGTGGCATCTTGGGCAAGAAGCTGGCCGTAAAGGATTTTTTTTTTTAAAGCTGTAAGAAAAACCCAATGTTCGTGGTCTCTGCTCGACAGTCCGTGATCGCTGATGACGACGTGTGGAGGTGTTTTGAGAAGAGGTGGAACGATGCGTCGATTAATCGTGGCAACAGATCCACAGGCGGCACGGCAGAATGTGCCGCCCCCGAACCATTAACGGCCTTCGGCCAGGAAAGTCACAAAAAATTTGCACAAGAACGACGCATTCACGCAAGCACCCGATGCTCCGTTTTGAAGTTTTAAAATTAAACATCTTTGAGTTGTATTATGTTTTGAATTAGATAATTGTATTTCTTCATTAAAAGCTTATATCATTTTATATCTGGAAGCCTTAATTGAAAACGACATTTCGTGTGAATTTTCTCTCGTCGTTAAGAAGATGGCCTTGCTGGGGGTTCGGTTCACCTGTATGGGATTGCGGGATCGAGATAAGGCGACACGGAGCTGCTGGCTGTGCGAGAACACCGCTGTCTGCAGATCAATGGCAACGTAATCGAACGTCTGTCCCTGCACCTCCGTCGTTCATGCAGGGGGCGCGTAGGTTTGCAGCGCCCCCTGCATGAAAACGACGGAAAGTGCAGCGGTCATCACAGATAGATAAAGTTGTGCGCTTATATAAGAGTATAATTCATTATTCACACATCGTTGGTGTTTGATCGAAGCAGTCGTTTCGTGTGACCGCTTCTTTGTAGCCACAATAGGCGCTACATTCACCATTAATTGTACAAGTACGGGGTATCTGAACCATTTGCACAGATTCCCAAATCGGGTCGTGACATCCGAATTGTGACACTTCGTAAAATCGTGAAGTGAGGCCAATCGTCGCTTGCCTACTGACCACTGACATTATTTGGACACTCAAAGCCAGTTGTTTTCGACCGGGGATACGCAGATCCGTATGGATAAGTGGCAATGTCCCAAGTTCTGGGGGCGGGGGCACGTGAGGTGATTTATAAATGTGCGAAACTATACCATCCATGAGGGCCATTGGTGAAAAATCATGTATGAATCTGCCAATATATACAATAACTACGATGAAATGGAAATCCATATGGTAACCTAGAATTATATAATAGAAAAACAAACTTTTCTGAAGTCATTCATCTAAATTCTAAAACAATGGCGGGTTTCCAAGAGTAAGCAGCGAGTGTGAACAAATGACGTCATGCATGCCGAGCGTCCGCTGATTTTTAAAAAAAAATTCGTTTGCAGTTACGAGCCAGTTAGGAAACCACACAAAATGGACAATTGGTTAAAATGTTCACGTCTCATTATGCATACATTTATTTATTGCTCAGAACCACGTGGGGTCAGGCAAGGTGGGGTACTCGGTTGAAACAAAATTCAACTGCTCGAAACCAGCGGTTCTTAACCTTGCTGGTGGTGCGAGACGTGGCCAGATTATTTGTATCAAATCTTGTAACTCAATTTTTACCCACTTCCCAATGTGGTATCGACTGCAAACTTGGTATAATTATGTCATACTGATGACAATACTATATTCTATCATTACAAAAAAAAATATATTTTTTAAATATTATTTTATATGTTATGTTTTGGCTTGGGTCTAATTGTCCACGCTCAACTCACGTTGACTGTCAATCACCACGGTCCCTTACGCTATGGCAAGCTTCGGGGCCACTCCCTGGAGTCGTGGAGTTCTGCCATTTCATTAAAGCGTGTTTTAAAAAACAGTTTTACAAATATATATTACTTATTTAGAAGATAAATGAATTGAAAAAAAATAAGCACGGGCACGTAAGCACAACTACTTTGTGTCGTCAAACCTTTTTATTGATTAACTTTATATATGTTTTAAAGATTGAGAACCAAAGCGGCGCAAGGCTGTGGTCAAGGTTTAAGAAACCACTGCTCTGAACGACACCCTTTGCCCTGCGCCCAGTGGCGCAGCATGGGCAGCATGGGCCCTGGTGCAAGGCACGAGATGGCCCCCTTCCTGTCCAATGTCCTTCCCTCTCTTTCCAAAGCCCAACATCTGCGTCCTTCCAGCCCATGGGTCCGAGTGCAGTTACACCTCCTGCCCTCGGTAGCAACAGCAATGCCCACATTCTCACCATAACCTGAACCGTAATGTGAACTCGAGACTTAAACATTGCCTCAGAATCCTCTGAGAGAAACCATAATCGTCTTAAATTAGCCACACGGTATCAACATGCATATAAGTGCTGCTAGGGAGCACCTATAATAGCCTACATGGCACAGGAGGGATACTATGGTAATCATCCGCGCCACACAAACACGCACAGACAACAAACAACGGCACCATTGTGCCCTTTGTTGGCGGATAGATTTTAATTATTATTTTGAAGTTATTGGCCTGAAAATCAATTTAGCCTCTTACGGATTGAGACGGATCGCTTGGGTTTGCTTCGAGATCGTCTACCGAAATGGGGGTGGGGGTCGGTGGTGGAGGTGGTGGTCTTAGTGTGGGTGAGGGGGTAGGAGCCGATGGGGGAACAGAAACTCACGACCACCTTCTTTTCGTCGTCTGGTCGTTTTCCGTTCGCTGCGGAGAGAAGTAACTATGACTCGCCACTGGAATTATCTGCGGTCGGTTGTCGGGTTCACACCACAGGGCGCTAAACATCGGCAAGCCACCCACAGCACTGACCCGGCACCAAAAAACATTTGAACCACCACTAACTACTGCTGCTGTCCAACAACAATGTTGGGACTGTATTAATTGATAAATCATGAAAAAGCCACTTTGTTTGCCAAACTGAGTTTTGTGTTCGTATCACGTTCTTGGGAGAGCTCGGGCTACTCAGACCATCTTGAGTTGGCTCTCCCGTGAACACGATGGTTGTTCGTTGCTTGAGCCATTGGTCCAACAATGGCTTATCGGTATCTTCCAGGTGAGGGCAAATGCTACCAATGACTGTATTTGAGAATGTTATGTCTCGATCACAAACTCATATGATAGCAAGGTCACGGCGGTGGTCATTCATGAGGAAAACATGTCATTTAAGAATCATATGTTTGACAAAGACTATGAATATGAGAATATGAATTTGACAAAGACTATCGTTCTATTGTGATATGAATCGTGTGCCGAATATTCGTAAAATGTCTAAAGGAAGTGTGTTTATTTAAAGCGGATAGTTTACACGCGAAGGCGTGCGCGACCTTGCTCAGCGTTGGAGTCGATTGCATCCAAGTTAACAATTCATATTGATACTTTTATAGTCAAACAATCTGTGCGGGAATGTCTTACAAAGAGCCTTGGGAACTCAGTGGTGATGCCACACCCCTGCTATTCGGCACGATTGAATCGGGGGTCGATGGTTAACTCAGTGATCATCGTGTGATGAACACTCTTAAACCTACACAGGACAAAAGGGAGATTGCTGACGGCTTGGTGTGAATTCTTGAAGGTCACAGTTCAGTATGTGTACGTTTTCTCCAGGCATTACGTTTTTACTCCCACACGCAGCATGTTTTTTTCTTTTAAACCAAACATTATTACAATTTTCACGAGCCTATTAATCCATTCAAAATGCTCGAAGTTGCCTAAACGCACGACCTCGAGTTGACGGCTCACTGAAGCAGATCTCGTAGAACTGCTCCTGTGGCGAGAATTTTTTGAGTGCGGAAACCATTTGCCACCTCCATAGCTATATAGGAGGGGGGGGGGTTAATTTTCCACATTGCAACTTCTCTGAGCTGGAATGTAACCACATTCCATGAAAGGCATTGGTGCCTGAGCAGAGACTCTCAACTCACCGCACTTGAGATCTCGGTTTAATCACGGGCGGCTGAAACTCGAATCTCACAATCATATCGGGGCCCTCAGCCAACCCGGGCCCCTTCTCCTTTGCAAAAAAACACAGACATATTCAGAAATTAAGTCGCGAAATCCCCAATGCAGAGGCGCTCGTACAAGAGACTCAGTGAGGTATTTTTGAATAATAGGAGACTATTATTGGTAGTGTTATTTCCTTTGCTGGGATGATTTCCTTTGATGGAATACATTAGCTGTGCTGATTGTGACAGCCCAAGTTTACGTCGGCTCAGTGGAATGCCACAGCCTCTCCTCTGCTGCTCCCAATGTCTGGATCCTGGAATCCCATCCTGCCCGTTATCGACACTGCTGGCTCCCCTGCCCATGTCCAAGTCCCGCGGCTCAATATCTCCCTCTCTGCCCACAACTGTCTTGTCTCTAGACATATCAAATTCGGTATTTGCTGCGTAGGTTTTCGCATTTGCCTTGCCACAGCTCAGCAATGCGTTTTTCGGGATGTACAGCGCGTTTTTTGGCACGATGTCCGACGTTTGGCTCCGTGTGCCGGGACCTTATTGAGGAACTGGAGAGAAACGTCACCTCACCGTTCGCAACAACACGCGGGGCAACCCAAACACACATCGGGGAGCTGTGCAGCACAACCGCAAAGACCTTCGGGGTGGTGGTGTTGCCAAAAAAATACATTCTTCGAAACGAGGGTCTGGTCAGAGGTGTTGAAAAAAAATGCGATTTTTCCAGCTGGCCACAGGGAATTGAACCTAGGCTACCAGACACGCGGGCCGACTCCTTGCCCTGTCGCACGTCAATTGCCTTCAAGCCGCCCGGCCACTTCCACCGTGTCAGGAGTCTCACAGCGCCTGGCTGGTGTTGCACCACCCCAGCGCGATTTACTTGTCAACTCTGTAGTGATGTCGTCCTTCCCCCCGCGCCTCCGATGTGCACGGTTGGGCTACTTGCGGTGCGAAAGAAGTTCGTCGTACTTCTTCGGCACGGCACCGTCAGTGCCCAAGGATTAATTTCAGCCGGCTCTGTGCGGGTTTTGCCGACCCGAGGAAAAACATTTTTCCGCACCCGGCCGTCCACGTCCGCTATACCACTCGCTGTGATCGCTCCATCGGCGGGTCGTCAAGACGTCTGTCCAGCGTGGGATAAAAAGTCAATCAACAACACCTCTCGGGCTCCCTCGAGTGGAAGCCCTTCCACCAGCAGTGGCGTGGGCAAGCAAATTGCAGGGCTGCACCTTTACCTGTGGCTATCAGTCACGTGGTCACCCATTCGTACCTGCGATTAGCACGGTTGTGTACGTACGGCGCGAAAGAAGTTGAACACACACACTATTTCCATTTGCCAGTCACCCGAAAGAAACCCTCGGTGAGAAAAATGAAGCCGAAATGGTTCCAAACCATCACCACCACCACCACCACCAACAACCACGGCCGCTGTTGGTTGCCCGAGCCCAGAGCCGAAATCAAGAGCAACACAACGTCAGCGATTGAGCATTATGCACAGCGCTATTCTGCCCGCCGCTATTCTCGCTGGTCGCGATTTGTTCGAGCTGCGTGTGGCGTGGGAATCGGCAAGTCGCGCACGGCTCCACCGAGCGAGACCGATCGCTCGGGTTTGATGTTGGAGGGACTGGTGGGGCTGGTGGGGGGTGGAGTATGGGACGGGACAAATGAGCCGGCGATAGGGGGAACAGCATTGTTGGAGACAACTCGAACGTCAATTACGGACTCTGCGATGATTTTTCGGGCTGCACCACGTGTTGTTTCGGCGCGATGGCCCAAGTTTCGCTCCGCGTGCTGGTCGCTTCTTCATGCAGCAGTGGAGTGATCATGCCTGCTGCTCTTGCTGATGATAATGACCATTATTATCATTCGAGCTAAGAGCTGGCCACTCTGTGCCTCATTAGGCGCACATCTAAGTGACCATCACTGCTGACCGATGCACAGCCTCGCGTCGTGACACCCAGCCCTCACCCAGCCCTCACCCAGCCCTCACCCAGTTCTCTCCCAGCCCTCACCCAGCCCTCACCCAGCTCTCACCCAGCTCTCTCCCAGCCCTCACCCAGCCCTCACCCAGCTCTCACCCAGCCCTCACCCAGTCCACACCCAGCCCTCACCCAGCTCTCACCCAGCCCTCACCCAGCCCTCACCCAGCCCTCACCCAGCTCTCACCCAGCCCTCACCCAGCCCTCACCCAGCCCTCACCCAACTCTCACCCAGCCCTCACCAAGCCCTCACCCAGTTCTCACCCAGCCCTCACCCAGCTCTCACCCAGCCCACACCCAGCCCTCACCCAGCCCTCACCCAGCCCACACCCAGCCCTCACCCAGCTCTCACCCACTTCTCACCCAGCCCTCACCCAGCCCTCACCCACATCTGACCCAGCCCTCACCCAGCCCTCACCCAGACCTAACCCAGCCCTCACCCAGCCCTCACCCAGCCCTCACCCAGCTCTCACCCATCCCTCACCCAACTGTGACCCAGCCCTCACCCAGCCCTCACCCAGCCCTCACCCAGCCCCCACCCAGCCCTCACCCAGCCCTCACCCAACTGTGACCCAGCCCTCACCCAGCCCTCACCCAGCCCTCACCCAGCCCTCACCCAACTCTCACCCAGCCCTCACCCAGCTCTCACCCAACTCTCACCCAGCCCACACCCAGCTCTCACCCAGCCCACACCCAGCCCTCACCCAGCCCTCACCCAGCCCTCACCCAGCTCTCAACCAACTCTCACCCAGCCCTCACCCAGCCCTCACCCAACTCTCACCCAGCCCTCACCCAGCCCTCACCCAGCCCTCACCCACCTCTCACCCAGCCCTCACCCAGCCCTCACCCAGCTCTCACCCAGCCCTCACCCAGCCCTCACCCAACTCTCACCCAGCCCTCACCCAGCCCTCACCCAGCCCTCACCCAGCTCTCTCCCAGCCCTCACCCAACCCTCACCCAGCCCTCACCCGGCCCTCTGCCAGCCCTCTCCTACCTCTCACCCGTTTCTCACCCAACTCTCACCCAGCTCTTGCCACCACGAAATGTTGTGCAAACATAACTCTTTCCGCTTGCGCCTCGGACTCCCCCTCCCTGCCACCTCTCCACCGTCGCCGCCTTTCATCTGCCGCGAGACGGATGATCCCGTAATTGCCCCCGGATGCGCTCCAAGTTGCACCGTGTAAATCTGCCGGGGGTGGCCTTGCAAATCCGTCCGTGCGACCCTCGCCGCTCGCGGTATTTCTTCGGCACGTTTCGGGTTCGGACTGCGATAGATGCGGCGGGAAAGAGGAAAGGGAGTGGACAGGGGTGGTGGGCTGGGGGGTGGGGTGCTGTAGGGTGCTGTGTGTGGGGGGGGGGGCTGCACTCAATCGTCGATGCTCGAGCAAGCAAGGGGATGTCATTAGGGAGCGCATTTCCACCGCGCGTGTTTGCAGGGATCAATGAGGAATTCTCGTCAGAGTCTCGCTCCGCTCCAAACGTCTACTTTGGCGGTCCTCGGTCAGTGGTGGAAATTCCACATTCCTTCGGTGGGAGTCAGAAACACTGGAGCACAACAGCTAGTTAGCTATCATTAAAATGGTACTCATTTAATCAACCCCTGAAAGTTTATAATGATGATGATGGTGATGATGTGTAGTTTTTATAAGTCCCTGCACCACTCTACCTGGCGATCTGACATAAATTCACGGCCATGGTGCAAAATATCTGAAGCATGGTCATACAACCCCCATAAATGACACGACACTGGGATATACTTATCTAGCAGTGGATTGTCAAAAGGCTGAAAATGTGGTTGATTTATTATTACATTGACTACAAACACACTCACACAATAGATATCCCGTTTAATCTGGACAGACTTTTGGGAAAGGATTGTGAGTGATCGCATATTGATGAACTATCTTTTCACACAGGACTTAGGAGGTACAGCCCATTTATATAGCTGGATTAGGGCCTTCCCTCTGCTGCCCCTGACGCGGCTTTACCACCTGAACGTGAAACTGTCGGTGTTGCTCTGCATCTACATCAGCCACTACGAAATAAGAAGAAGATGGGCCATCCCACGCCGTGCGGAACGTGGGTGACATTTCACCATACTTCACCAGGCTGGTCAGTGTGGGTTTGTGAAGAGTATCATATCGACCAGTGGTTCTCAACCAGTGGGGGTAAGCGGACCCCTGGGGGGACGTGAGGTGATTTATAAACGTGTGAAATTATGCCATGCACGACAATCATTGGTGAATAATCACGTATGAATATGCCAATATAAAATAACTACGATGCAATTTTAATCCACACAGTCACCTCGAACGATATGAAAGACCTTTCTAAACTCATTGATTGTCAACAATGTGGTTTGCCAAGAGTAACCAGCGAGCACGAACAAATGACGTGGAGCATGCACAGCGTCCGTTGATTGTGTTTTATTCGATTCCAGTCACGAGCCAGTTAGGATGCCTCACGAAATTGACAATTGGTTAAAATATTGATGTTCATTAGTCATACATGTATTCATTTCTCAGAACCACGTTGGGCCAGGCAAGGGGGGTACTCGGTTGAAACTAAATTCAACAAGGGGTACAGTCGCCAAAGCAAAAAATGTTGTGAACCACTGGTAATAGAACATTGGGAGCATCACATTCCATCACGTTCACTGGAGTTTGCTTGCAAGTGCCCTCCTGGGCCCACAACGTTCAGGCCCGATGCCGGTCCCGTGGCGTTGGTCGACCATGGGAGCACGAGCCAGGTTTCACAAAACCCGCTTATCTTCTTGGTTCTTTCGGTAAAGTCACGTAGAAGGGAAGTAATAAAATAATAAAAATAAAACATAATTAAATAATTCTCACGACGTTTCGGCCACAACGCAAGCAGCCGTCCTCAGGTGAAGAATGAAACAACCAAGCTTGGAGCGTATATTTAAGCTGGGTTGGAGGGGGGGAGGTGGGAAGAAGAGCGCCTTGACAAAATAATTTGCATATCAAGAGGAAATTATTTTGTCAAGGCGCTCTTCTTCCCACCTCCCCCCCTCAACCCAGCTTAAATATACGCTCCAAGCTTGGTTGTTTCATTCTTCACCTGAGGACGGCTGCTTGCGTTGTGGCCATAACGTCGTGAGAATTATTTTATTGTGTTTTATTTTTATTATTTTATTACTTCCCTTCTACGTGACTTTACCGAAAGAACCAAGAAGATGAAATCCTGCAGTCACGAAAGCTTTAAATCGAAACCCCGCTTAGCTTGCGTGATGCGACGCGACTGGGCGCATTCCGGGTGGCTTGTTTCGCGGGGCACTTAGAGAGTGCGCTACTCTGTAATTCTGTTTGCCGCTGGAAATCCCGCGCGTTTTTTCTCCTGCAGTCACCGTTTATTTACAAACAGGCGGCCGTAATCCACCATAAACATCTCTCTAAACGGCGAGCGGAATGCCACCGAAGATATTTTTGTCGTTGTTGTTGTTGGTGGTGGTGGACAATGGGGAGATGGTCGCGTGGTATTTGAGATGGCTCAAATTGTTCGGCCTGGGAGGTAGCCAGAATAAATACAGTCCGGCAAGTGAGTTCCCGAACCTTCTGCGTGGATTATGTGAGCGATATCCACCCCCCCTCCCCCCCCTGTGAATGAAGCTAATTATAACTCTGACAATGGGAAGGCAATCATACTCAGGACCAGAATCTTTATGTATCCACTGCTGTGGCTTTCGGTCATTTGGGGGCAATTTGGCCGTACGTCAACAACGTTCGAATCAATGCCGTACCACACCACGACGGTGTGACGCGCCAAATCGGCAGAGATGACATCGAGTTCATCTCCATTGACGCAACAGATAACAATGACCAAACATCTCAGCGAGGGATCCCCCTGGACGGAACAGACAATTGAGGTCCGGTGACGCCTTCTTCGACGAATAATGGGCGAGTATTTTTGATTGTCTCGGAGGAGCGGTGGCGCAGTGGTTAGCGCATTGCGCCTATACGAACCCGGCCGTCTGAGTTTTATTCCCGGCGATGGATAACACCATCGGCGGGTGATACTCGGAACGGGTTCTCGTGCTCACCTTTACCGACCCGCACAGACCAGCGCGGCGAAGTATGGTCAAACAACCCCGATAACTGACATGGCATAGGGAGGCCTTCATCCAGCAGTGGATTGACAAAGGGCTGTGAATTACTGTCATTTATTGTCCTTCCCATGTCTTCGCTTTGAGAAGCGACAGAAAGCCAAACATCGCGCCTTTGGCACTGCTTTATCGCTCACCCTCTCTATGCCCGCTCACCAAAGACAAAGATTCCGTGTAGCCTGTAACAGACTGTTGTCGCAAGTGCTGTTTGCGAGCACCTATGAATGTCGGCACGGCACACGAGGTGGGTGGTCAGCAACACGCCCGGCCGCCTTTGTCTCCCTAGTGGCGACATTTACACATCGCACCAGGTACTCGAGGCTGAGTCGACCTAGGGGAGGCCCATGCCCGGTTCAGATAGATGATATAATCGTCACTGGTGTTGGCCGTGAGCATTAATCGAACTCGTTTCTTAGCGCAGAGCGCTAACCGCTGCACCACCGCTCCCCCCACACCACTCACCACCACCACTCTCGTCACTCCCCTGCCACCCCATCCTCCCCTGCCTCCCCCGCCCTCCCATGCCCTACCCCCGTCCCACAAACAATCATCGGGCTCTCCACAAGCGTCAGCGCGAGCACTGAAAGGCGGGCGAATCCACAAGGGCTTATCCGCGACCCCGGGAGTCAGAGGTCTCCTTAGCCGAGGCCCCGATGTCACCGGACTTAGAGAGCGAGCGAGGGGCCGCTCTGGGAGGGGATTAGGAGTGGCAGGGGAAGGGGGGAAGGGGGGGGTGGCGATTCTGTTCGGGCTGCGCCGCGAGCCGCCTCTCAAGAACCGTGGCAGAAGTGACCCTCGTCAGTTTAACACGGAGTTAAGCTTTCGCGACAGATATTATCCATAATAGAGGTTTTTTTTTGGGGGGGGGGGGGGGGGGTTAGAGCGCGTAAATTTGAATGTGTTTACGTGACAAATCTTACTAATTTGGCTGCGTCGAGTGGTGGCGAGTTTAACGGCGCATTTATATTTACGCGATGCCACCCATTGCTCTCAACTGGTTATACATCGAGCTCGTTCATAACCAGCCGATAGGTGATTTGGGACCCAGGGGGGGACCCGGAGTGCACAGTTGTATAAGGAGGGATGTATCGTTATCATCGTCATCATCATCGTCATCATGATGTGCTGCGTCGTCATCGTCATCATCATCGTCATCATGATGTGTAGCGTCGTCATCGTCGTCATCCACCGGGGCTTCGTCACAATCGGGTCGCACCAATGCTCACGGTTTTTCGCCGTTTGTGCACGGTGTCCGACGTTTCGATCACCGTGCTGGGGCAGTTGTCATCAGTTCCCAAAGCGAAACCTCACACAGTTTGCCGAATGGCACGATTCGTAATTATTATTCTGTCTCCTTAGGCACGGACAGATGGTCTAGCGTGATTGCTTATATTACGCTTTATAATTCTAAAACCCTTCGTCAATCCACTGCTGGATGAAGGTCTCCCCACGCCACTGCGGTCAACGCCGGTCGGTGACGAGGAGAGCCCAGGACCGGTTTCAGACTTGGCACAAATGTTGGCAGCCATGGCTGGGAATTGAACTCGGGTCGCCGGGTTTGTAGCACATTACGTTAACCCATGCCACCGCTCCGCCAGAACATACCTACCCAGACGAGACGGTGTGCGTATGGAGCAGCAATGTTGATGCGAGGGAACACAAGCGGTGGCGTGTTTTGTTCGTTGAGCGATTTTCTGTACCGTCTGGCTGTATTCGGAGAACAATGTACGGCTCTAATAGTGTTTTTAATTTATGTTTTCTCTCTCTTCACATGAAACCCCGCTCATTGCGCCGTCACGCCGGAATTGATGAGCGGTGGCCCCAGGTCTCCCTTGCGAGCGAGATGTGGATCTGCACGTGCCCTCACCTGGTTAAATAAGATCCCTTATCTCTTCAACACAGCCCCTGAATTGTTCACGCCCCCCACCCCTACCGCCCAACGCCCCACCTCCCCCCCAATCCAACACCGGCCTCTCGCGAAATCCACATTTCAGTGACATTTCAGTTGCGATAACGAACAGCAAAACATTGCCGACTGCATAAATAATGAGACAACACACCTCATTCCCAACACTTGTCTCATGCATTAACAAAAAATTATCTTAAAGTATCGTGGAGGCAAACATGCGAAGGAAGGTGATGCAATGTCGGTTTATGTTGTTGCGCATCTATATTCCCTTTGACGACGCGAGCAGAAGATACCCCTGCGATGGCTGACAAACTCGATTAGTTCATTCTAGATTTGAAGCTTTTGTGACTGCAAGGATTCCTACTCTTTGGTCTTTTCGGTAAAGTGACGTAGGTAAAAAATAAAATAAAATAAATGAAAACAACGAAATAAAAAAAAACTCTAACAGATAAGTGGAAATCCTCCCCGTAGAGGGCATTAATTCCAGATTTGAAGCTTTCGTGACTGCAAGAAAGATTCAAATCTAGAATTAATGCCCTCTACGGGGAGGATTTCCACTTATTTATTAAAGTTTTTTAATTTAGTTGTTTTCAATTATTTTATTTAATCGATTAGTTCATTTGCAGATGTTGGGTCTACCCACTGTTGGATTGAGGCATCTCCACACTGCGTTGGCCATACTTCACCACGCTAGACAATGTGAGTTGGTAAAGAAGGGGGCTGTCCCAAACGGATTCAGACATCGCTTGCCACGGATTGGCAACTGTGGCCGCCTGGAAATAAATGCATAGAGCAGTGCGCGAAGCACTGCACCACCGCTCTGATCCAGCGAGCAACGGTGCAGCACTCATTTCCTGTAACACTCATGAATTGAAAATCAATATGAATTTACCAAACATCCCAACGCGGTACTAGGTTCATAGTGCGCCAACCACTGCGACAACGCTCCCCAATCAATGACTCAATAACATCATTCACAACGGATCGCCAGTTGCGGTGGCATGAGAGCTGTTGCACGATGATTCAAGCGTCCATCATTCAGCTCACGGAGGGGTGGGAGGTGGGGGGAGATGCAGGGGAGTGCGGCGGAGAGAGAGAGAGAGAAAGAGTGGACAACCACTTCACATTCTGTACGCCCGGTTGATTTTCAAAAAAAAAAAACACAAAAAAGAGAGAAGACAGAGAGACATCGACGAGCTTGATCCAGCACCACCGCCCCCCTCCCCTCTCAAACCCTCCAAAAAAAATGTGCAGGTGGTGGGAATTAACCTCGAAGGAGCCAACCTCCCAACCCCGGAGGGTGAAGGTCGGCATCGGTCGGAGGGGAGGGGAGCACGGCATGGGGGGGGGGGGAGGTTTGGTGGAAGGAGAGAGGAGAGGAGCAGGAGAGAGAGAGAGACAGAGGCGTTCAGTCCGGGACCCCCGCCGGCTTTGCTGCATTAGCCGCGCTGCTGAATGGTGGACGCACGGCGCTGGCGGTCACGGGTGGTCTTAAGTGGCGCTGCTGCCCTGCTCCTTGCGTTCTTTCTGGATCATTTGCTTTTTGCTTCACTTGCTCGGTTAGATGGAGGCCGGGGCGGCTTTGTGGCGTCAGGGAAAGGAAGGCAGTCGGGTGGCGGGGGGGGGGGCGATGGGGGGGGGGGGAGCTTGTACCCGGAGTGCTTCTCGTGTTCATGCTCCCCTTTGCTAATTGCATTTCATTAGCGGTGGCGGCTTGGCCAAAGCTGCCCGAGCCGGTCAGTCACACGGTGCGAGGAGGTCAACGGTGCCGGCGAGTAATGCGTCGCTGTAATCTGCAATCCGATTATTACCGTGGCAGATGAAAGAACAAGTACCCGCGATGCGAGACTGCGGCCACGGGACACGAACAGTTTAGCGCATCCTTGTCAATCGTTTCCCCCGCCACCCACCCACCCAGCCACCACCAGATTCTCTCCACGGAGGAATAGCCGCCCCTTGACTAAAACGCCCAAGGTCACACGCCAGGTATATTATTTATTCTCAGTGTGCTAACCACTAGGCCACCACTTTTACTCCACCCCGTGTAACTCGGCCAAATTCAGGTTAACCTGAAATTGCCACCGAGAACGTTGCGGCTTCGTTGCTTTGTTCCTACCTGCAATACAAAATGACGCTAAATATATTCATATTCTTTGGGTCTTTCGGTAAAGTCACGTAGATAGGTTCAAAGAAAATAACAAAAAAAATACAAAAAACTAAAGCTTTAAGTCAAGAACTGAAATATGTTCAGTATGTATGAATTACTGAATCGTCTAAGTCTGCTCGATATTCGTGCAGCTGGTGAGAATGCTCATTAACTAGAGCAGGTGTTGGATTAACGATATCTTGTAAAAAAAAAAGGTAAGGTTGCAATTATTAATATCGTATTGTTATTTTGCTGACATGTGCCAGAACTTAAATTTAGATGTCACTTCCCTTTAACCGAGCGATGTTCGCAGGCGACATCTTAAACTTCCCCAGAGTTGTTTAGCAATTGTAAAGCAGTGGCTTTATTTCAAAAAAAGGTACAGTTAAAACTTTTCAATAAACACTTTACAGGAGTTCGCTTTAAAATGCAGGTTATATAAAGACATATTTTGTGACTCGAGCACCACACTTATTTTAATATATATTTGTAAAAACACAATAAATAAATGACAGCGTCTGCTATTTTGGACGAATCAAAGGCGCGACATGAACTGGAACAAAACAATGAATGTAACAATTACGGAGCATATTTTAAGCATCGCCTCCTCCTTTGACAACAAACCCCTTGGGGAGATTCTCGAGACACGATCAACAAGAGCACCGCTGTTGGCATTCTCGGCTCCACGTCGGGCGTGAAATTGCGAACCAACGTTCCTTCAAACAAAAATACGGCATGCATAGCTGCGGTCGTATCCTTTGTGGACGGATCTTCCCACGTCTTGGGATGCCGATCCTACGCTTGGGACCAACAACAAAGGGCTTGGCGACGTTTTTTTGCATTTTGATGGGGTGGGGAATATAATAAAAAAATCGGAGCGTGTGATGCGGGACGGACGTCACTCCGCTGGGTCTCCTGGCCCCGCGCGTCCGCGCCAGCGACACCGCGCCTACGATCCATCCGAACGACGCGCTCCCGAAAACACGACGACCCGGGCCCCGCAGCACCGTGGCGGGTCACGGTGACTCCACCGCGTGCCGCGCGTGGAACCCTTTTCATCAATATTTTCTTTTTACTTCTTCCCCGAGTTTCCAAAACACTCACGTGGCGGGGGGTGGGCTGAGCCGCGGGCGGAGGGGGGGGAGCCCGGGCCCAGCGTTTGGTGTTCTAAGCGTTTGTGATGGAAACCCCCGTTGACCGGCTCGCCAAGGGCTTGTCGCCTCGGGAATGATGAAGGCGTTTGGTGGCGCGGCTACGTCTCATGTTTGTTTTCGTCCTTCCCCAATGAGCAGCGTCCGGGGTCTGCAGAAGGTCAAGCAGGCGGTGTCTGTGGTGTCTTGGCAGAGGCATCGTTGTCCACCTCCTCCTCCTGTTGTTGCTGCTGCTGCTGTTGTTGCTGCTGCTCCTCCTTCCTCTGTTCCTCCGCTGCCTCTCGCTCCGCCGGTGCCGCCGGTGTTGCCGACGCCGATGCCGCCAGGCCGGCCCTGGTCCCTGGGATCCGCGTGGCGGCGCGATCGGCCTCTGCTCCCGACGCCGTACGGCACCGTCTTCCTGTGACAGCGCCACACGCGACAGAGAGGGTTCAGAGCCTGCGCATGGGGTCAGGGGTTAGGGGTTTTGCGTCTTTTCAGGTTTAACACAACACACGCAAAGGACGTTCGAAAAGGCCCTCGGCGTTGTGCATTATGCAGACAAACAATCAGCAGTTCCCGAAGAACTGCATTGTGGTCCTATTGTTTTGGGTGACCGTGAAAATAAATTTGAGCGAATGTGACCGACTGACAGTAGCAGTGAGACACAGATGGACAACTGAGGACTGGTTTTCGTTTTTATTAGGGCTCCTCAGCCAAGTAGTCACTGCTGCAAAGTCTGCCTCGGGGAACCACACACAGGGGTGCACGAATCTGAATCACGTAGACTAGAGCACACAATGCAACATACAAGTCCACACTCAATGTTGTCCCACATCCGACCGCATAGCCGCATATAAGTGAATTCAAACCGCATATAGCGAATTTTGGGTAGAAACAGGTTAGCCGCATATATGCGATATCGCACAAATCGAACTCGCATGAAGCGAGGGAAACCGATATGTGGAGTTCCGACTTCGACATGATGGAGCCCGTTAGCTTGGCTACTGGCAACTCTGAATAATTTTAGAAATTTCAAGAAAACACCATCATGTCGAACATTAGTGCAGCATGGAAAACCCTGAGTTTCAAGCAATCCACAGGAGCGTGTAAAAAGCACTCGGCCTTCGTGTGTCTTTTAATCTGGCGGTCGAGTTTCATTTCTCACTGACCCAAGTAGGCCTCGAGGCAGGACTGTAGAGTAGCCAGAGCCATAGCGGTGGTATACTTGATGCGGTGTGCCGGGAATGGAAACTCACCGACCCGGACAGACCCAGCTGAATTTAAGCCCTGGGAAGTGGGAATATGCCGCAGTGATGATCTCGAATCATTAGGTGCGCACTCATCCACTACCTCCCCCACCACACCCACTCACAAACCGATAAATGCTCACGATACAGGCCCACAATTCGATTCAGGAATGTAGTTTGCTTACCGTTGTTATGATCAACGCGGCTATACTACACTAATAATTATCACCAACGAGAGTGAAACTGTTAGAAAGACTGCCACGTGAGGTATAAGTCCTGCTGTGGTTCAAGCACCCGACTCACGATCAGAAGGTATGCGTGTTGAACTTCTTTCGCACAGTACGTTGCCAGCCGTGCTAATCAGAGGTGCGGGATTATAATCGCACTGTGATTATATCATAAATCACACTGCGCTCATATGAGAATCGAACTGCAGAAGATCGTTTCCCGAGTTAAAATCCCGGTCAATTAAATGAGCACCGCGCATTTTTCGTGAGCCATCAACGCGACCCCCAATTGCTCACTCACGCGAGCACTGACACACAGTTTGTGCTTAGACTCGTCTAACAGCGTTGACGGGAAGAGTTAAACGCCGAGTGTCAAAAACTCGGAACGATGAATTTGGATTTGAAATTCACGTGAATTCACGTGCGCCAAATTGTTATTTGACAGCCCCATGGAAATCATCTGTTGGATTTCGGGCTTCCCCGTGCCACGTTGAATGCGGGGGCTGTTTGCGAGACTTGGCCAAAGCCTGCCAGCGCGACGGGTTGGTAATAAAGAGGGAAAGAGGTTCTGATGCCACTCACCACTGGCGTTAGCCATGGCTGGGAATCTTATTCAGGTCGTGGGGTTCACAGCGCGGTGTTATTATTTTAATTAGACCAATACAACTAGACACTTAGGTTTTAATCGGTAAAGTCACGTAGGTAAATAATAATAAAATAAAATAATAATAAATGAAAATAAATCATTAAACTTGATATCACTTATATTCTTGGTTCTTTCGGTAAAGTCACGTAGAAGGGAAATAATAAAATAAAAAAACATTTTTTTTTTATACTTATATTACTTTATTATTTCCCTTCTACGTGACTTTACTGAAATAACCAAGAATATGAATCCCTGCAGTCACGAAAGCTTTCAATCAAAATTTGATATCACTTGAAAGGCATTTGATCTGAGCAGTGTGTGTATAATTTACATTATGTGTAAATGTATAGAATGTACAGTGACACAAATCTATAACAGCTGTGACATTAATAGAGTAAATGTATTTAAATGAAATACATAACTGAGTCTTATACACAATAATTAATTCAATCTATTCATCAGTGTATCTGACACAGCCATTGTGAACTTACTGAGAGGGACAGAGACACCCAAACCCAGGGCTTGCAATCAGCAGTGCCGGCTGCGTGACTGTGACACAGCCAATGTGAGCTCCATAATAGAGAGAGAAATAACCACACCTCGGGCTTGAACGCAGGATATATCAGCAGTGCTGGCTCGAGTGGATGCAATAACCATGAAGATCCATTTGAGTTGAGCCACCTCTGCAACTGCGATGATGCCTGGATCTGGATCTGCATCAATACCGGGGAGTTGCTCTGAATCCCCAGACGTCCCTGAAGCGTCGCTTAACCCACAGCATGAAGTCAAAAATCACTGAAGGGCTCTCAAGAGCGGTTCCAATTGCAAAACAAAAACACGTGTTCTTAGGGGACACCCACGTCTCGTGTTCCTGCCATCTTTGGCGTACTTAGCTGCCTATGACCAAAAAACCTAGAATAATGCTCCAGACTTTGTCGGATCTTGGAAACTAAGCAGGCTGGAGCGTGGTCAGGGGTTCTGCGGTGGGGAGATGTTAACTACCTCGCCTGGTATGCAGGAGGTCGTGGGTTCGATCCCGACCCTGATGCCTGTATATTCCACGTTCTCCCCGTGGCCGCGTGGATTTTTCTCTGGGTCCTCCGGGTTTTCCCTCCACATTTAGAAACATGCGTTTAGAGTATTTGGCTGCTATAGATTTCCACTTGATAAGCCACCTCATTGAGAAATCATTTGTGGCCTGGTAGCTTCTGAAAAAGAGCCATATGGCTTAGTGGGCCTTACCTGTTAAAATGAAAATCGTGTATCGTTTTAGTTTAAAAATATCTGGAATAATGCCCCCGATTCTGTTGGATCTTGGAAGCTAAGCAGGTGGAGCCTGGTCAGGGTCGTCCACTTTTGGGAGAGAGGCGGGAAGGGGCGTTGTTATGTCACAGCCCATTTGAGGTTTTTTTTAAATGAATGCAGCACTGTAAGTAAAAAAAAACCTATTATTCTTGATGTATATTTCGTTTTAGATACATTTCACATTTTACTTGGATAGGGTGGAGTGGTGGCACCTTGATGAGAGTGCCACTGCTATTGACCCAGCGTTTAAAATTCGATTCCTGGTCAGGGATAGCATGAGCCGATGGTGCCCCCTCTGCCACCTCCATCAAATCCTTGCTGACCAAGCATGGTGAAGTATGGTGAGAAAAAAAAAGCATGATCCCACATGGCATGGCCTTGGGTGGGTGACCCCGATGCACGAGGTGTTCGTAATATCAATAAATGTACAAACCTTTGCCAATCCACTATTGGATGAAGCCTTCCCCCACGTAATGTCGGTGTAGGGCTTATTCCGTAGCTAATAATTTTAATCCAGATCATCACCGATGATAAATCCTTTGCTGGATGGAGGCCTCCCCAAGCCAAAGCCACTGCAACACGATCCTGTGATGCAACAATTCACCCAGCAGCTGCACGTGAGCTGATTTCATCGCTCCATCTCTCTATTCGGACTAACTGTCGTATTCGTTCCATTCCTTGGCTGCCGCTACGTCCTTTTTCTCGGTGATCGCCCCTTCGAGCGACGCAATCCTGCCCGAGCTCCGCTTTAACTTTCCGAACAGTTTTGAACGACTGTTCATGAACTCTTCGTCTGTTCTCGAATCCGCGACTTACTCTTTCTGCCTCCCAATGTATTTATAGCGGTCGATTGTGACGAAGTGGACCTTGTGCGCGCGCGCGCTGCATTTACTCAAACGCACAACGCGCGGTGCGTGCGCGATTCGGCGAGGGCCGTCTCTGACGCCCGTCATCAACCCGAGTCACCTCACCATTGGAACCTCATTTGCCAGTAAAAAATATGATAATTGTTTATTTACCCTTCTATCTGGCAACAAAACTGACACCTTTTTTTTTTACAAGTAGTCATGTTTGCATAGACCACAATACCTGCAGTCATAATGCAAACAAAAAACGCAACTCTGATAATGTATGCACTGTCCTTGAAGTTGATTGGTCCACACCCGAGACAGCTTTCCTTAGAGCCTAGTCTCACATGGTGTTAGACCAGATGACGCCAAAAGGCGCACAACTCAAAGACAATGCACCATCAGAGTATGAGAGCTCGGGGTGAAGCATTTACACCATTGGAACCTCATTTGTCACCTCGTCCGTTGCGGCAGCGTTCTTGACGCGACAGACGCAAGCGCCAATGCGCCGATTGCGATCTCTCATTCAACCCGCTCGTTCGCTCGCTCACCTTCGGCTCATCATCTCACTCGTCTCGTTCTCCTCGCGCCGTTTCTCACATCGCGCATACAAATGTAAAGATCCCCCGTATAGCCTGTACCATACTGACGGGGCAAGTGCTGTTCGCGAGCACCTATGAGGGGCCGGCACTTTACGGGAGGGGGTGGGTGGCCAACACTACGCCCGGCAGCCTTTGTCTCTCCAGTGCTGATGTTGATACACAGCACCAGGCACTCATTTAAGACTGAGTCGACCTAAGGGAGGCCCAGGACCGGTTCAAGATATTCGTCACTGTGATTGGTCGTGAGCGAGGATTGATCTCGGGTCACCAGGTTCGTCGCACAGTGCACTAACCGCTCCGCCACCAATCCCCACTCACTCCTCCACTCACTCCTCCACTCACTCACTCCTCCACCACTCACTCACTCCACTCCACTCATTCACTCACTCACTCCTCCACTCACTCCTCCACTCACTCCTCCACTCACTCCTCCACTCACTTACTCACTCCTCCACTCACTCCTCCACTCACTCACTCCTCCACCACTCACTCACTCCACTCCACTCATTCACTCACTCCTCCACTTACTCCTCCACTCACTCACTCACTCACTCTTCCACTCACTCACTCCTCCACTCACTCACTCCTCCACTCACTCCTCCACTTACTCACTCACTCACTCACTCCTCCACTCACTCACTTACTCACTCCTCCACTCACTCACTCCTCCACTCACTCACTTACTCACTCACTCACTCCTCCACTCACTCACTTACTCACTCCTCCACTCACTCACTCCTCCACTCACTCCTCCACTCACTCACTCACTCACTCACTCACTCACTCACTCACTCCTCCACTCACTCACTCACTCCTCCACTCACTCCTCCACTCACTCCTCCACTCACTCACTCCTCCATTCACTCCTCCACTCACTCCTCCACTCACTCACTCACTCACTCACTCACTCACTCACTCACTCACTCACTCCTCCACTCACTCACTCCTCCATTCACTCCTCCACTCACTCCTCCACTCACTCACTCACTCACTCCTCCACTCACTCACTCCTCCACTCACTCCTCCACTCACTCACTCACTCACTCACTCCTCCACTCACTCACTCCTCCACTTACTCACTCCTCCACTCACTCCTCCACTCACTCCTCCACTCACTCACTCACTCCTCCACTCACTCACTCCTCCACTCACTCACTCCTCCACTCACTCCTCCACTCACTCACTCCTCCACTCACTCCTCCACTTACTCACTCACTCACTCACTCACTCACTCACTCACTCCTCCACTCACTCACTCACTCCTCCACTCACTCCTCCACTCACTCACTCACTCCTCCACTCACTCACTCACTCACTCACTCACTCACTCACTCACTCCTCCACTCACTCACTCACTCACTCACTCCTCCACTCACTCACTCACTCACTCACTCCTCCACTCACTCCTCCACTCACTCACTCACTCCTCCACTCACTCACTCACTCACTCCTCCACTCACTCCTCCACTCACTCACTCACTCACTCCTCCACTCACTCACTCACTCACTCACTCACTCACTCACTCACTCACTCACTCACTCACTCACTCACTCACTCACTCACTCACTCACTCACTCACTCACTCACTCACTCACTCCACTCACTCACTCACTCACTCACTCCTCCACTCACTCCTCCACTCACTCCTCCACTCACTCACTCACTCACTCACTCACTCACTCACTCACTCACTCACTCACTCCACTCACTCACTCACTCACTCACTCCTCCACTCACTCCTCCACTCACTCCTCCACTCACTCACTCACTCACTCACTCCTCCACTCACTCACTCACTCCTCCACTCACTCCTCCACTTACTCACTCACTCACTCCTCCACTCACTCACTCACTCACTCCTCCACTCACTCCTCCACTCACTCCTCCATTCACTCCTCCACTCACTCACTCACTCACTCACTCCTCCACTCACTCCTCCACTCACTCACTCACTCACTCACTCCTCCACTCACTCACTCACTCACTTACTCCTCCACTCACTCACTCACTCCTCCACTCACTCCTCCACTCACTCACTCACTCACTCCTCCACTCACTCACTCACTCACTCCTCCACTCACTCACTCACTCACTCACTCACTCACTCACTCCTCCACTCACTCCTCCACTCACTCACTCACTCACTCCTCCACTCACTCACTCACTCACTCACTCACTCACTCACTCACTCACTCACTCACTCACTCACTCACTCACTCACTCACTCCACTCACTCACTCACTCACTCCTCCACTCACTCCTCCACTCACTCCTCCACTCACTCACTCCTACACTCACTCACTCGCTCACTCACTCACTCACTCACTCACTCACTCCTCCACTCACTCCTCCATTCACTCCTCCACTCACTCCTCCACTCACTCCTCCACTCACTCACTCACTCACTCCTCCACTCACTCCTCCACTCACTCCTCCACTCACTCACTCCTACACTCACTCACTCGCTCACTCACTCACTCACTCACTCACTCACTCACTCACTCCACTCACTCCTCCATTCACTCCTCCACTCACTCCTCCACTCACTCCTCCACTCACTCCTCCACTCACTCACTCCTCCACTCACTCACTCACTCACTCACTCACTCACTCACTCACTCACTCACTCACTCACTCACTCACTCCACTCACTCACTCACTCACTCCTCCACTCACTCACTCACTCACTCACTCACTCACTCACTCACTCACTCACTCCTCCACTCACTCACTCACTCACTCCTCCACTCACTCACTCACTCACTCACTCACTCCTCCACTCACTCCTCCACTCACTTCTCCACTCACTCCTCCACTCACTCACTCACTCACTCACTCACTCACTCCTCCACTCACTCACTCACTCACTCACTCCTCCACTCACTCACTCACTCACTCACTCCTCCACTCACTCCTCCACTCACTTCTCCACTCACTCCTCCACTCACTCACTCCTTCACTCACTCCTCCACTCACTCACTCACTCCTCCACTCACTCCTCCTTCACTCACTCCTCCACTCACTCACTCACTCACTCACTCCTCCACTCACTCCTCCTTCACTCACTCACTCCTCCACTCACTCACTCACTCACTCACTCACTCCTCCACTCACTCCTCCTTCACTCACTCCTCCACTCACTCACTCCTTCACTCACTCCTCCACTCACTCACTCACTCCTCCACTCACTCACTCACTCACTCACTCCTCCACTCACTCACTCACTTCTCCACTCACTCCTCCACTCACTCACTCCTTCACTCACTCCTTCACTCACTCACTCACTCCTCCACTCACTCCTCCACTCACTCCTCCACTCACTCACTCACTCACTCACTCCTCCACTCACTCACTCACTCACTCCTCCACTCACTCACTCACTCACTCACTCACTCCTCCACTCACTCACTCCTCCACTCACTCACTCATCCACTCACTCCTCCACTCACTCACTCCTGTAGTCACTCATCGACTCACCTCTCCTCACCTCTCCGGTGAGGCACTCTCTCGTTCCTCCCCCCTCTCTCTCTCTCTCGTCCCTCCCCTTACGATATTTATTTTTCATCTTACTCTCTCATCGTATCTCTCCCTCTCTCTCGTCTCCCCCAATGTCTCTCACTTACGCATCCTCTTTCAAACGCATTGATCTCATCTCTCACTTATTTATTTCCTCATGAATTCATATCGTCTCTCATCCTTCATAGTATTCGCATTGTCTGTCACTCACGAGTCCTCTGCCGACACTTCTCTCTTTTCTGATTCTCGTTTTCACAAACTGTAACTCTCTCTCTCTCATCTCTAATTCAATCTCTCATACATTCATATATTTAATCTCGTTCTACCATTCAGTCAATTGTTGATTATTTCACTTACTCATCCAACACTCCACCCTCTCTCACTGCTTCTCTAAATGTATCCAACTCATCAATCCTTTCTCTCTTTCATTCATTTTTTAAAAAAAATCATTAATTCTCATTCGTTGTATCATTCACCGATCCTCTCGTTCACTAATCCTATCTCATGCATAGAGGCTCTTTCTCACACGTCCCACCCATCGCCTCATTCTCATGTATTCACTCATTGCCCAGCTCTCGCTCACTCATCTGTACCCTCTCACATCGTCGTTCAATTAAACTCAATCTTCTCGCCTCTCTCACATTCTGCCATGTTCCTGTTGTCATTATCTCTCTCATTCAATCTCACTAATCCTCCCCCCACCCCATTCTACCCTATTACCCCCTATCATTCATACACTTATTTTCTCATCTCTCATTCATTCATTCATCCTCACTTATGCTTTCTATCATTAATGTATTAATTTGTTCAGTCTCATCCTAATGACAATACTTCATTCGACAGCCATTATCCCTCTCTCTTGCAACGATCCATCCTGTCTCTCTCACTCACTCATCCTCTCATTAAGTCCCACGAACTCATTCATCTTCTCTCTCTCTCACGCATTCCCTGTCACCCTCCATCACATCCCCCCTCCTTCACCCCCTCTTTCTCCTTGCCTCTCCCCGACCCCTCTCTGTGTCTCCTTCACTCTACCCCCCCCCACCCCTCTTAATCCCAGAATATGTGTCCCGTGTTTAAAACTCCAGGAGGGTCCTACGAAAAAATAACCAACAACAACAACAACAACGAAAACCACCGAGAGAAGGACTCACTCGGGCGAGTTGACCCAGATGATGTCGAGGTGGCAGTAGTAGATGCACTCCCTGTCGAGGAAGGACGCGCAGGAGCATCTCTTGGTGCGAGTCCGCGCGGCGGCACGACCCCCCGCGGCCGCCGCGTCTGTGGCCCCCCCCGGCACCGCCACAAGCAGAGAGCGACATTGTTAGCGGGGGACAGGAGACAGATTAGACACGGGTGCGTGCACGCCTCTGTGCGCCTCTGCGCGCCTCTTGCGTTGTATGCGAGTGGGGAGCGGCGGCGTGCTGCGCTCCAAACCCTTGTCGACATCGTTGACGAATATATGCATCGGTCCTGGGCCTCCCCCCTAGGTCGACTCGGCCTTAAATTAATTCCTGGTGTGTGAAGCGTCAGTAAAGAGGTGATGAAGGCGGCTGGTTGTGGTCCTGGCCACTCACCCCCTCGTATGCGGTGCCGGCCTCAATAGGCACTCGCTAACAGCAATCGCCCTCACAACCTGTCAAGGCTACACAGGGGATCTTTGCCTTGGTGTGCACCAACGCTCTCTGTGTGTGTACGTGTGTGCGTTTAGGGCGCTGCGCGACCCGAGTTCGAATTCCGCTCACGGCCGATTATCTGAACTAACCCTGGGCCTTCCCTAGGTAGACTCAGCCTAAAATGAGTACCTGGTGCGGTGTGTAAAATACATAGCCACTGGGAAGACAAAGGCGGTCGGGCGTGGTGTTGGCCACCCACCCCCTCGTGTACCGTGCCGGCCTTCGTAGGTGCTCGCTAACAACACTTGCCTTAACAGTCCCTTGCAGGGCTATACGGGGGATCTTTGTCTTTCTAGCTTAAGAAGACCCGAATTATCCCTGAAATTAAACCGTCAACTGATCCAGAGCCCCCCCCCACCCCCCCGGGGAGCAGAACGGTCACTTAAGAACATCTCATGATCCCCCGCGACCCATGACCTCTCCGTGTCTGCAGCTGGGCTTCTATTGCAGAGTTGACGCGCAACAATCCAATTCGACGCGCGCGAGAGTTACCCTCGGTGAGTCCAATTAAACAATGGGTGAACAGCGCAATTAAGCCCGTTCGATTAACACGGGATTATAAAAAAAGTATATATACAAAATCGTACAAACATTGCGACTTGCGGTGAGCGTGTCTATCGTCGGGGCCGAATTTCAAACTCGGTATTTTCCGGAAGACTGCAAGGCTGGCTCGGAGTTTGGGAATATCGGCGTAAGGGACTACCACCAGAGTGCAAGGGATCCTTAACAATAATAATAATAATGATGATCCTATATTATTGTACCTAATTTCTGCAAATCTCAAGGAGAGGTTTACAGGAATAGAGGGCACGGTGAGGCCAACACGAGGGGGACATGGATGTGTCTGGGTGTCAAAGTAATTCCTGCAACAGCGTCCCGGCTGAAATGAATCCCTAACGGTATTGTTATGAAATGACCGCGATGTGGGGGTCATGTCTTGAATACATCTTCCACGCTGTGCTGTGCATGCACATCAGTGAATTCTGATGTTGCAGATTGTATGGAAACGAACGCCTCTGTGTTTGCGTGTTGTTTATGCGTGTTGTGTGTGGGGAGCGGTCCTGCAGTGTTTGGCCTTAATAGATGCTCGCGAACAGCACTTGCCCCGAGTTTGTCAAATGTTGTACGGAGGATCTTTGTCTTTGTTGCTACGCCCTTGGAAAGTGCTCATAACTAACACTTTTCGCAATGGGTATTTTTGGCTTTTTACTATTAGTGTTTATGTATGCGAGTGTGGGGACACGTGTGTGTGTGTGTATTTACGTGTTTATGTGCGCCCGTGTGCGTTGAGATGTATTTTTTTGCGTGGGGAGCGGTGGCGTAAAGATTTGCGCCACGCTCTACGAACCAAGCCCATCCGAGTTCGATTCCTGGCAATGGCCACTAACATCATTGGCAAGTGGTATCTAAATCTATCCTCCTCTAGGTCGACTCTGCCCTAAACGAGTTCCAATCTCTGCGTGTAAACTACACGAGCAAGACAAGCGCGGTTTCACGTGGCGCTTGCCACAGAGCCGTGCAAAAAACCTAAATGGGTGCTCGCAAACACCACGTGTCTCCCGGCCTGTGCGTCGCGAGCTAAAACGTGGCACAGTCGTCGCCAACACTGTGATCCACATTTGTCGAAACAAAGTATTTGTTGCTGCTGCGTTGGCAGTGGTGCACATGCACAAACACAACCTCGCGTTCAGAAAACACTGCCCGCAAAGTAAAGCAATATATATTAGGCGACGTTTCAGGCAATGGCCCTTCTGTACAGCACGCCTCCCAGTTACGCGCTATGAAGGGCGATCGTTCCAAACGTCGCCTATTGTATAAATGCTTTTCTTTTCAGGCCAGTGTTATTGACGAATGCGTTGTGGTTTTTTTCACATTTGCTTTTGGGTTAGGCCACGTCATAGTTTTATGGTAATTTTAAAAAATAATTTAACCCTCCACCACCCGAAAATATTTTTCTCATGTGGGGGGGGGGGGGGGGGGGAGGCGATTGTTGTGTCCGTGTGTGTGGTTGTCACGTGTACGTGTTTTTCAATTATGTGTACACATGCATAGTCACAAACGGAACACTGCATTCAACACAGCACACAATTGTAATCAATGACTGCAACCTAACGTCGGGTTTTCTAAGCCAATCACCAATCACAATCATGCATTACATTCACCGAGACAGTCTTGAATGAGTCTCAACATTTGTGCAATGAAAAAAGCCACCGATATAAGGGGATAACATTCACCCACAAACGGAACAGTGCTCCTGTCCGTTGGCAGCTTTAGTCCGGTGGTGGAAATTCCACATTGCTATGGCAGGGCCCCATAAAAAAAATTGCAGCCACTGTTGATTTAACACAACGCGCTCTTTTTAAAAAAATCTACTCTGGACGCAAGATGAGCCGAGTGGAGCCTTCCGATTTCACTCCGCCGAATGCATATGCCAATCCACTGCTGGATGAGGGCCTCCCCATGCCGTGGTGGTTAACATGGGAGTAACCCCGGAGAGTTGAAAAAAAGGAGATAATCACACAGCTTACAGCGGGTATCAGCGGCTACTTTAGGTTGTGGTGTAAGAGCCAGAGTGTGAAATCTCATTACTTTAATATCAACATTGCGGTTGATTGTGGCGGCATATATGTGGCTGCAGGGATCACGTGAGCCCAACGCGCAGCGTAACGACCACGCGCGGATCTAAAAACATCGACGTGCGGCATCTGTGAGTTGAAGAGTTGACATTAATCGATTGTGGCCGTTAACAGCAGCGCTTCATGGACGAATCATGAGGATGAGTCTCCCATCCACAGGGTGCCAGGTGCCTGGGAGGGGCAGTACAACAAGCGGGTTACTGACCCGACCTTCGTATCGCATTTCCGACCGCTATCCACGTTTGGAGTGCGCGCCGTTCTCCGAGTATTTTCATTTTAACCCACTTTAAATGGCGATCACGAAGATATACGGAGTCCGTTGTCAGTCCACTGCTGGATGAAGGCCACAGGACCGGTTCAGACTCATTCATTCTTCGCTGAATGCGTTGCGCTCATGTGACCCCAAACATATCAGATATCGCTCGTCACTGATGTTAGCCGTGGCCGGAAATCGAACTCGGGTTTGTCAGATTCATGGCGCAGTGAGCTAAGCACTGCGCCACAACTCTGTCCCCGGGCAATCGCATGCAACGATTTGGAATTAACAGGCAACGCCCGAGTGTGATGTGGGGTTGGATATGACCCTGCGTATTTTCGTGAACGCTGGCTTAATTGATCAGCCTCAGGCACTACTACCACTCGAGTACATGGTATGCCTATCCTTAATCATTCTAGACAGTAGGATGATGATTGTACCCGACATTCCGAGAATTATGAGGACGACGTGAGTGAGCATCGGGAGGACAAAATAAGGCGATGTGCAATTGGTGGGGTGCCAACAACATTTCTGGAACAGCATTTATCGGACTGGCGTGATTGTGAGAGCAGAGGGGTTTGCCGTGTGCCCGGAGCGGGTGAATCTTACCCCCAGCGAGGAGTTGAGCCACCAGGGTGGACACAAGCGCTGCGTACAGACACAGGCGCATGGCTCAGTCAGCAAAGTCCCACAGTTCCGAAGAGACGTCTGCACCAGCAGCAGCACCACCAACAACAGCACCGCCAGTACCGGCAGTAGCAGCAGCAACAGCAGCACCACCAGCAGTGACAGCACAACCACCAGCAGCACGACTAGGAACCAGCAGCAGCACCAACAACAGCAGCGGAGGCAACAGCACCGCTAGCACTGACAGCCGTAACAGCATCAGCTCCAACAACAATCACTACCAGCAGTAGCAGCACCACCACCACCACCACTAATAGCGGCACAAACAGCAGCTAGGAAGAGCTGCACCTGCAGCAGGAACAGCACCAAACGCGTAGCGAGCTCAGAGGCAGAGAGGGGAAGTGTGATCTGAGCCATGTGGATGCGCGGCTGGGTTTATATACCCGAGTGAGAGCACGTGTTGTGTGTGTGTGTGCGTGTCCGTGGGGAGCGGTGGCGCAGTGGTTAGCGTGCTGCGCTACGAACACACGGCAGCCGGAGTTTGATTCATGACCAATAAGAGTGGCAAATATATTGGAGTCGGTCCTCGTCCTCCCCTTGGTCGACTCAGCCTTAAATGAGTACCTGGTGCGGTGGGTAAATATCAGCACTGGGGAGACAAAGGCGGCCGAGCGTGGTCATGTACCACACAACCCTCTCGTGTGCCGTTCCAGCCTTCATAGGTGCTGGCTAACAGCACTTGCCCCAACAGACTGTTAAAGGCTATACAGGGAACCTTTGTCTGTACATAAGTACATTACAATTCACATGCAGACGATTGGGACTGCGTACTGAAAGCTGACATTTGGCACGAGTATTATCAGAGTAAAATGCAAATAATGAAGTAACATTCTTGAATGCAAAAATAACAAAAACCCACCAACAATCGTCAATAACACTGCCACTAACCCTTAAAAGAAGAAAATATTGACTAGGTGACGTTTCATGCATTGGTCCTTCTTCACACCACATAGAGAAGCCAGGAGGCAAAGTGCAAATAATAAACTACATATTTAAAACTATAAACTATATATTTTTTTATTTTACCAGGTAAGGCCCACTGAGCGCTACACAATATCTATATTTCAGAAGCGACTTAAGAACAAATGATAGCTCAACGAAGTGGCTTATCATGTGGAAATCCACTCGACCACGCGGAGAAAGACACCGCAAACTCCACATATACAGCAGGCGTCAGGGTCGGGATCGAACTCACGATCTCCTGCATACCAGGCGAGGGAGTTAACATCTAGCTCTCAACGGCGCCCCAATAAAAATAGCAGCAAAACAATTACTCATAACCATCAGCCATGGTCAATCCACTGATGGATGAGGGACTCCCCGCCCCGTTCGGGTTGTTGGAGTTATTTGACCATACTTCCCCACTCTTGTCACCGTGAGTTGCTGAAGGCGGGGAGCACAGAAGGACAATACAGTACAGACAATTGTTTTTTATCTGCTCACCCACATGGCCTGTTTTGTGCGATGTGATCGCCCATCCAAGCACTATACAGGCTCAACCCTGCATGACAAACACACACGTGTGTTCTGGACATCCGTGAAAAAGAGCTTCACAACTCATCGGATTCCTCCAGAATAAGTAAAGGGTCCATTCGCTCGGTCCCTCCCCCGGTCGCTTCGGGGTGGGTTTCCACACATCTCTCTGTGTGTCTCTGTTTGTCAAATTTCACCCTTAACTTCTAATTTTAGCAATCTTTGGAGATCGTAATAAACCAGCCTATGCGTTAACTGTGTGCTAGCCGACTCTCTGTGTTGCATTGCATTACATCTCCAAAAGATGTGCAAAATGTTGTTTTCTCAAACAATTTCTCTCTCTAAAATGTACCAGGCTCTAATAGGGCCATTCGATCTTCTTTCCCTCGGTCGCTTCGGGGTGGATTCATTGACATGCTAATTTCTCTGCTCCAGCAGCTGCCCCAGCAGACTCACCTCCCTCTCTGCCCCCCCCTCTCTCTCTATTTAAGACCTCGACACAGAGGCATTGGGTTTCTGTGTGTCTATGTTGTGTGTCTCTCTCTCTGTGTCTCTGTTGTTTCTCTCTGTGTGTTTCTGTGTTCTCTCTCTCTCTGTGTGTCTATGTTGTGTGTATCTCTCTCTGTGTGTCTCTGTATTGTCTCTCTCTGCTTGTGTGTCTGTCTGTGTGTCTCCGTGTCTGTGTGTTGTCTCTCTCTCTCAAATGTAGTTCTACCTGATGACGGTTGCTTGTGTTGCAATCGAAACGTCGTACTGTATTATTTAATTTATTTTCTTTCTACGTGACTTTACCGAAAGAACCAAAGAGTAATAAGTAAAGGTTCTGATTTTGACGTGTCCGTATCGACCGGACACAAGTACAGTCGCATTTAGACCCAATCAAAAATACACGCCGTGTTGTCAACTCGTGGGGCCAAGTGTTGTTATTGATAAACTACGAAGGCTCACACCTCTACATCCTGTACATACAGGCATATTTGCTTAGTGGCGTAACGCGCGCAGGGTTTGCAAACAGCAGTTGCATTATGTACCGGGTTGCAGGCAGTGAGGTCACCTAAGAATAAGCAGGTGCAGGTGGATGGCCTGGGTGACAGCAGACGGAGAGACGCCAGCAATTAGGGAAAGAGGCGGTGATTGGCTGTTTGCAAATGCAAACGCAGAGAAGGGGGCACGGAGGCGAGAGATAGCGGCGATAAGGGGGAGAACACGCACTGAATGAGGAGGGGGATAAAATAGGACAGTGTGAGGCAGAAGAGTTGAGTTGGTTGGAGTGAATTCAAGAGAAGCCCGGGACCCCGCTCTCCACACCTCGTCCTCAGCAGCGGTGTTGGCTGATCCCCCGCTGGAGGCAAGGGCGAGGTTGGGGGAGTGAGGGTAGGCAAGCTAGCAGTAGAGAGGCTAGCAGAGTGTATAGTGAGAGGCTAGCAGTGGAGAAGCTAGCGGAGTGTATAGTGAGAGGCTAGCAGTGGAGAAGCTAGCGGAGTGTATAGTGAGAGGCTAGCAGTGGAGAAGCTAGCAGAGTGTATAGTGAGAGGCTAGCAGAGTGTATAGTGAGAGGCTAGCAGTGGAGAAGCTAGCAGAGTGTATAGTGAGAGGCTAGCAGTGGAGAAGCTGGCAGAGTGTATAGTGAGAGGCTAGCAGTGGAGAAGCTAGCAGAGTGTATAGTGAGAGGCTAGCAGTGGAGAAGCTAGCGGAGTGTTTAGTGAGAGGCTAGCAGTGGAGAAGCTAGCGGAGTGTATAGTGAGAGGCTAGCAGTGGAGAAGCTAGCGGAGTGTATAGTGAGAGGCTAGCAGAGTGTGTAGTGAGAGGCTAGCAGAGTGTATAGTGAGAGGCTAGCAGTGGAGAGGCTAGCGGAGTGTTTAGTGAGAGGCTAGCAGTGGAGAAGCTAGCGGAGTGTATAGTGAGAGGCTAGCAGTGGAGAAGCTAGCGGAGTGTATAGTGAGAGGCTAGCAGAGTGTGTAGTGAGAGGCTAGCAGAGTGTATAGTGAGAGGCTAGCAGTGGAGAGGCTAGCGGAGTGTTTAGTGAGAGGCTAGCAGTGGAGAAGCTAGCAGAGTGTATAGTGAGAAGCTAGCAGTGGAGAAGCTAGCGGAGTTTTTAGTGAGAGGCTAGCAGAGTGTATAGTGAGAGGCTAGCAGTGGAGAAGCTAGGAGAGGGGCAACGTAACGGGCTAGCGGAGCGAGAGAGAGAGCGAGTGGAGCGTGGCAGACGAGCAGTACGAGTGGAGGAGTTGCGACGGAGACGCGTGGTGCTGAACGCGATGAGTTCTGTACGAATAAAGTGACATTGGAGAAAAGAAGAAGAAGTCGTCCGTGTGAAATAACACCACGACGTTTGCACAACGACAAAGATCCCCCCTCCCCCCCCCAGTTTCTCATAGTGAGTGTATATATGTCATCAAGTCATCACGACTCGCATCATCGCCACGTTGTGTCATGCCCGACCGCTGTCGTTTCCCAAGTGCTGAGGTTTCCATGCCGCACCCCGGGTACTCAATTAAGGCTCAGTTGGCATAGGGGACGCCCAGGACCGGTTTTGTTATCACTCGCTACCGATGTTAGCTGCGGCCGGTAGTTAGTCGCGCTGTTCCCTAACTCCTGCGCCACCGCTCCCCATGAGTCCTATATGACCTCCTGCAAAGCAGTAACAGACTGTAAGGGCAAGTGCTGTTCGCGAGCACCTATGAACGGCTGGCATGGTATGCGAGGGGGTGGGTGGGCAGCATTAAACCCGGCCGCCTTTGTCTCTCCAGGACTGGTGCAGGATATTCCGTCACTGATGCTGTCCGTGAGCGGGAATCGAACTCGGGTCGCCGAGTTCGCAGCGCAGAACGCTAACCGCTGGCTCCACCGCTCCCCACGTCCATGCGGACACACACACAAGCACAACGCCGCACACACACACACAGGCACAATGTCGCACACACACACGCATCCCTGGGCTGCACATTGTGTGCCATTGTGTGCCTGCATCAGCGTTCTAATGTGTTAAAATTCGAAAATTACTCCGCAAATGACTCAAGTTTGGGATTACACGCAAAGCCATCGTCACCCCCCTACTGGCAGACGAATGGCCCGGGTCGCTCTAGCAAATAGCGACTCCTCTTTTTTCGGTTAAACTAAACTGAACACATACGCGTGCAATCACATGCGTTATTGCACACAGACAAAAGGCAAAGATCCCCATTAGAGCCTTAACAGACTGTTGGGACAAGTGCTGTTAGCGAGCACCTTATGAAGGCCGGAACGGCACAAGAAAGGATGGGTGGCCAGCACCACGCCCGGCCGCCTTTGTCTCCCTAGTGGCAATGTTTACACATTGCACCAGGTATTAATGTGAGACTGAGTCGACCTAGGGGAGGCCCAGGACCGGTTCAAATAGTCGTCACTGCTTTTGACCGTGAGCGGGAATCGAACTCGCTACGCCAGGTTCGCAGCGCAGCGCCCTAACCGCTACACTACCGCTCCCCAAGGTCACACACACACACTGCGATGGAGAGAGGGAGTGTGCGTGTCTGTCATATACAAGGTCTCAGGTACATTTAATCTGAGATGTTTTCACAGCTGCCTGAATGCGTGGCTGTGGTGTGTGAGAGTTTGTGCATATATGCTGAGAAGCAGTGGCGCAATGGTTAGCGCGCACGGAACCACAAACCCGGCCTCCTGAGTTCGATTCCCGCTCACGGCCAACATTAGCGGCGAGTGATGAACTAATCCGGTCCCCCGAGGTTTGTAAGCATCAACACTGGGGAGACAAAGGCGGACCGGGCGCGGTGTTATAGCTACCCAGCGTGTGCCGTGTCAGCCTTCTTCGTAAGGTGCTCGTCCATGTTAGAGGCTATACGGGGGGATCTTTGTCTTTGTTACGGATGTATACTCTTAGTTCTTTCGGTAAAGTCACGTAGGTAAAAAATGAAATTAAAATTAATAAAAATAAAGTAATAAAATAATCATGTTTTACCTACGTGACTTTACCGAAAGCAAATTTCGATTTAAAGCTTTCGTGACTGCAGGGATTCATCTTCTTGGTTCTTTCGGTAAAGTCACGTAGAAGGGAAGTAATAAAATAAAAATGTTTTATTATGTTTTATTTTTATTATTTTATTACTTTCCTTCTACGTGACTTTACCGAAAGAACCAAGAAGATTTACCGAAAGCACTAAGAGTATGAATCATTGCAGTCACGAGAGCTTCAAATCTATAATTTGTACGGATGTGTCCGTTCGCCCAGTGCGTGTACACATATGTGCCTCCGTTTATGCCTCCAGGGCACACGTGTCTCTCGCGTGTGCTGTACCTACGCGGAGGGAGCGTGGAGGAATGCGCGCGAGTGCCTGGGAGTCGGTGCGGGGCGTCCTCGTGGCGACTCAACACGTCCCATTCATGGCCCCGATGTTTGCCTCCTTATTCGCAGCAGCAGCAGCAGCAGAGATTTGCCTGTGCGAACCCCCTATTAATTACACGCGTTTCCAGGAATTAGCGACTCCTGTTTCGGAATGGCACCCGGAGAATATTGTTTATTTTTGTGCACGTAAAATATTTTTTTCGAACTCACTCAAAATTCATTTCATTTTCACGGAGTGGCGGCCGAGGATTTGTTACGCAAGTCCGAAAAGTCGACCGCCGAGGAGATGAAGCGATAGAATCAGTTCGTGCAGGGGCTGGGTGGATTGTTGATGATAGGTGGATTGCAGGTGCTGGGTGGAAATAACGTGTTTGTTTTCTACAAGAGTGTTGTAGTATTTTGGGCTTGCTATCGGGCGATGGCACGGCCCAGCAGTGGGTAGCGCGTTCGTTCGTTGCAGAGGTTTTGTGGTTTGAATCCGGAAGGCCGCTGTGGTTAATACTGTGGGCGGATTGACAAATGAAAAATACTCGTGAGACTGAGTGAGGCTTTGCTTGGTAAAAATAAAGCGTAGTAAAGAATAATACGTAGTCTCAGAGAATTAGCAATTATATTCTTGTGCAATGCAATATGTTCACGAGCTAAATGCCAATGTCGAGGTCTGCTCGCCAGGAGAGGGCTTCAGTAGAGGTTTGCTTGGTGTGTGTCTCGCTCGGCGTGTCTTTGTGTGTCTCTCTCTGCATGTGTGTCTGCCAACGCTGTTCCCGTGTCTGTGTTTTATCATTCATTCTTACCTGATGATGGCTGCTTGTGTTGCGACCGAAACGTCGTATTCTATTATTTAATTTTCTACGTGACTTTACCGCAGTCACGAAAGCTTCGAATCTAGTGAGTGTAGTTTGTGTTGTCCCTCCTCCGTTGAAGGATCGTAGGGACTACAGCGGGTTACTATGCGGGCCACAGTTTAAGTTGCATGGCCGGAGTCATCTTGGACCCCGATAAACCACCACGTGCAACAGCGCTGTGATCAGACTCGGCGCGCGCTCTTCCAGGCTGCGTTGCTCAGGAACGCAAAGCGATTTCTTATTTCTCATGCCCGTTCACAAGTCCACTACGGATGCCCGCAAACTCAATTGTTTTTTTTTTATGTAAAGCAGAGTATAACAGTTGAATATGTATATATATAAAACACACACACACTTAGTGTGCTTGAATTATTATCAAAACGTCACCAAATAAGAGTCGAAACATATTGAGACGGGGTTTTCGTCAGATCGATGGTACTGAGATGGAACGTAACGCTTCATATCCCGGTGGTAGTGATGCGCATTGCACCAAGGTTCAAGGCACACAGAACTCTCGTCTCATCCCACTCAGAACATTCGCCACATTCAACACTGAAACGTTTTCTCATCGAATACGGAAACCCTTGACTCATCCAATACCACATCCTTATCTCATTCAACATGAACCCCTTATCTTGTTAGGGGCCGTCCATAAATGACGTCACGCGATTTTGGACGATTTTTTGACCCCCCCCCCTCGTCACACGGCGTCACAAAAAGTCAGACCCCTCCCTCAAATATGACGTCACAAAGCTATGCCCCCCCCCCCCCCCACATGTTGTAGGAGAAAACATTTATGAAAACGTCAATTTAAATAAGTAGTACGTGTTGTCTATATTTATTAAAAGTTTCGCATTTTTACGTGACGTCATATTTCTCAAACCCCCCCCCCTCGTCAAACATCATCACAAATGTCTGACGCCCCCCACCCCCAGGTGAGTGACGTCATCTATGGACGGCCCCTTAACGCGGTTACGCGGAGACGCGGATACTCGGGATGAGCTGCGCTTAAGTTGGGGGGGGGGGGGGGGGGCGGTGGTGGTGGTGGTGGGTGAGAGAGGGGTGCGTCGGCTGAAGCGGGCGTCTTGGTGGCGAGCAGGGCTCGGAGCTCGTGGGTGAGGGGTAGCTTGTACTGCGGTTCGCAGGGCGAGGGTGCGGGGTGCAGGCCGGATCCTCTGCGCTGCACGTGGGGGTGGTGGGTGGCTTCGTGAGCGGCCCTCCTCGTGGCCGTGATGAACATGACGAGGTCCTCGAAGGCCAGCGTGTCCCCCTGCAAGAGTCGACACGCGATTTGGGGATCGCGAGCAAAGGGCGGCCGGCTCGGGGTCACTGTGGCTGAGTCGTTGATACATCGGGATCGATGGGTTTGCTGGGAACGATGCGTCGACTGATTGGTGGGCACCGCAATTGTTGATCCGGACACTCACAGCGCACGCATTGCATTGTGGGTGTAAGGATCACATAATTACAAATTAAGTGATAATGATCTAAGTTATATGTGCACACAAAAATAACCACCCACAATAGTTAGAAAACCAGGATGAATAATAGAAATAAGACGGAGAATAAAAAAAAAGAATTATCGATTTTTTAAAATACTTAATTTAATTACTGGGGTTGACAGGGGACACGTTTCTTGGTTTGATGTAATGACAGCTACATCCAAATACGCAGTGCTATTGAACCCTCCACGCATAGCAGAGCAACATCCACTCTCGTACTGCCCCCACATCTACGCTGCACGAACCCGCACCCGCCAGCGTGTCGAAGTGCGGTCAAATAACCTTCCATAACCCACGCACGGGGGTGGGGTGGTAGGGGGGGGGGCAGGAGGCCCTCATCCAGCAGTGGATTGTTTCTTCGTGTTACACATAGGGCTGCGCGTGTGCACCTGCGCGAACTTGCACCGTGTTCGAATGTGCACGCAGCGCTTCTCCCGTGAGCTCACCGAGTACTTGAGACATCCCTCGCAGAGCTCCCGGATGCCCTCGCGGATATCGCGGTCACTCATCGCGCTCAGCAGCCCCAAGCGGCGTCCTCGCAGCACGCCGAGCCAGCCACTCTGCAAGCGACCGCGACCACGACGAGAATTCGCGACAGAGTGTCGGAATTGGACCGCACGCCGCTCGACAGAGAGCCCAGGCATACACAGAGACCCACACTACTTACATAGAGACCCACAGACTTACAAAGAGACTCACAGACTTACATAGAGATCCATAGACTTACATAGAGATCCATAGACTTACATAGAGACCCAAAGACTTACATAGAGACCCACAGACTTACATAGAGACCCACAGACTTACATAGAGATCCATAGACTTACATAGAGACCCACAGACTTACATAAAGACCCACAGACTTACACAGAGACCCACAGACTTACATAGAGACCCACAGACTTACACAGATACCCATAGACTTACATAGAGACCCACAGACTTACACAGAGATCCACAGACTTACACAGAGACCCACAGACTTACATAAAGACCCACAGACTTACACAGAGACCCACAGACTTATATAGAGACCCACAGACTTACATAGAGACCCACAGACTTACATAGAGCCCCACAGACTTACATAGAGACCCACAGACTTACATAGAAACCCACAGACTTACATAGAGACCCACAGACTTACATACAGATCCATAGACTTACATAGAGACCCACAGACTTACATAAAGACCCACAGACTTACACAGAGACCCACAGACTTACATAGAGACCCACAGACTTACACAGAGACCCATAGACTTACATAGAGACCCACAGACTTACACAGAGACCCACAGACTTACACAGAGACCACAGACTTACATAGAGACCCACAGACTTACACAGAGACCCACAGACTTACATAGAGACCCACAGACTTACATAGAGACCCACAGACTTACATAGAGACCCACAGACTTACATAGAGACCCACAGACTTACATAGAGATCCATAGACTTACATAGAGACCCACAGACTTACATAAAGACCCACAGACTTACACAGAGACCCACAGACTTACATAGAGACCCACAGACTTACACAGAGACCCATAGACTTACATAGAGACCCACAGACTTACATAAAGACCCACATACTTACACAGAGACCCACAGACTTACATAGAGACCCACAGACTTACATAGAGACCCACAGACTTACATAGAGAACCACAGACTTACATAGAGACCCACAGACTTACATAGAGATCCACAGACTTACATATAGACCCACAGACTTACACAGAGACCCACAGACTTACATAGAGATCCACAGACTTACATAGAGACCCACAGACTTACACAGAGACCCACAGACTTACACAGAGACCCACAGACTTACATAGAGACCCACAGACTTACATAGAGACCCACAGACTTACATAAAGACCCACATACTCACATAGAGACCCACAGACTTACATAGAGACGCACAGACTTACATAGAGACCCGCAGACTTACATAGAGACCCACAGACCATAGAGACCCACAGACTTACATATAGACCAACAGACTTACATAGAGACCCACAGACTTACATAGAGACAAACAGACTTACATAGAGACCCACAGACTTACATAGCGACCCACAGACTTACATAGAGACCCACAGACTTACATAGAGACCCACAGACTCACATAGAGACCCATAGACTTACATAGAGACCCACAGACTTACATAGAGACCCACAGACTTACACAGAGACCCACAGACTTACATAGAGACCCACAGACTCACATAGAGACCCACAGACTTACATAGAGACCCACAGACTTACATAGAGACCCACATCATAGAGACCCACAGACTTACATAGAGACCCACAGACTTACACAGAGACCCACAGACTGACATAGAGACCCATAGACTTACATAGAGACCCACAGACTTACATAGAGACCCACAGACTTACATAGAGACCCACAGACTCACATAGAGACCCACAGACTTACATAGAGACCCACAGACTTACATAGAGACCCACATCATAGAGACCCACAGACTTACATAGAGACCCACAGACTTACACAGAGACCCATTGCCTTAGAGACTCGCAGAATGAAGAGATCCATACACGCACATTAAGTGCAATGTGGATTTGTACAGGGTCGAAATGCGACTGCGTCTTAAAGATGCTGTACAGCAACAGTCGGCATAGTTATTCAATAGCAAGAAGCAGTCATGGGCAGATGAAAAATAAAAGGCTTCGAGCCGGGACTTGAAGAGCCCCTGGATCAGACTCAGGGGGGTCACCTTCGAGACCGTGATGGGAATCCGAGCCACGTCCCACTCGACATCGGCCCCCACGTCTTTCAGACAGCTGATTATTTTCTGTGCGGAAAAAAGGTGAACATCAGAAACAGACGTGAAGATAAATGCCACCTTATCATCGTCGTCACAGTCAGCCTCGATAATTCCACTTCTCGTTAAAGGCCTCCCCAAGGCCTCGTAACAATCCACCAGAGTCCATGGCTTATTGGCAAGAGCTCTTCACTTATTATCTGCCGCGTGTGTGCTGGCGACTTGCTGCCTGTTGCCACTCGCACCTTTGTACCCATCTTGATCTCGGCCTTCCCCGTCTACCATTTCCCCCAATCACCGTGGTCAATGCTCGTGCTGGAGGGCCTTGGTGGTGCGTTCATCGTGTGGATCCTCACCAGCGATTCACTGACGGGTCTCTCCGGGTCGGCGCACCCTGGACACCACGCCCGGTATCACTCCTGCTGTGGCCGTGGCTACTAGTCACGGTGCCTATGCGAGTGCACTAGCTGCGCTAAAAGTATCCGCCAGGCAGCCCTGGATAATGCTGCGCGTGTGTTAACCATTGCCAAAAAGAAACACGCACCGTCTGCTTCACAGTGGACGCTAAAGATCCCGGGATGTCATTCGAAACAGAGTCGGCCCTCGTGTGCTGAAGTCACGGTCCAAATTTGACATTTTTGAAAAATGATTTAATTTGTAAACGCATCACAATCGTTGCCCCCCACCCCCTCACCTGCGAAAAAAACGTATCAGGACCCTCCTGAAGAATTGTCTTGAGACTCGGCGAGACATTTTGCCGGGTATGAAAGCTCATGAATAATCACAGACATCAACACGATAATCATAATACAAATTCCGTGAGACGCGAGGGCTCACGGTGCAGGAGGCCTCCTCCGGGGCGTGAAGGCGGCGGCGCGCGGCGCTGAACAGCGGCAGGGAGCAGACCCCGTGGGGGCGCCGCACCACCACCAGCCTCCCGCCGGCGGGCAGCGAGGACAACACGCGGACGAGAGTGGCCTCCGAGGGGCTCTGTGGGGGCGAAGCGAGCACGGCCGCTTTACCATCATCACCATTGACGCCATCATCATCATGGTCACCATCATCGTGATCAGCAGCAGCGGCATCATTGCTATCATCATCGTCTTCATCGTCGTCGTCGTCGTGATTAGCAGCATCATTGTTATCATCATCATCATCGTCGTCGTCGTGATTAGCAGCATCATTGTTATCATCTTCATCATCATCATGGTCGTGATTAGCAGCATCATTGTTATCATCATCATCATGGTCACCATCATCGTGATCAGCATCAGCGGCATCATTGTTATTATCATCGTCACCATCATCATCATCATCATCGTCGTGATTAGCAGCATCATTGTTATCATCATCATCATCATTGTCACCGTCATCATCGTGATCAGCGGCATCATCATCGTTATCATCATCATCATCGTCGTGATCAGCGGTATTAGAATCATCAGCAGACCCATCGTCATGATCATCATCATCATCAGCGGTAGTAGTAGCGTCATAACCTGCAGAAAGCAGCATCACCATCATCCTCATGATAATTGTGATTATCAGTAGCAGAATTGCCGCCATCGTGATCAGTGGTATTATCATCATGATCATAATCAGGAGTCAGCAAACCAATATAATAATGAGCCATTTTTTCGAATTCGGAACAAACTCAATCCTTCAAGAGCCGCAATGCACGTGAGTACATTCGTACATACACCACGTGACGACGCAGTACGTAAAGAGCCGCATCCGGAGGCGCAGGTTGCCGACCCCTGATCATGATTATCAGGAGCACCAATATCATCATCATCATCATCTGCAGCGGCAGCGGCAGGACCATCGTCGGGAGACAGAGGAGAGCCTCACCATTCTGGCGAATTGCCCGATGATGCTGGATGCAATTACCAGCGAAACGTCGTACTCAAATTGTAAATGTTGTGGTGTCACGCTTCAACACACCGGTGGGCTAAAGCAGTGAACTATTTGTCTTTTGTCAACGTGACACGTTTTTACTGATTGGCCGTGTCGGATGGTGGAGGGTTACGACACATTTATAAATAACGCGATCTAACCCCAAAAACGTTGATTATGAGTAACATCGCCTCTGTACCCTAACCAGTGGCGCAGCTGGCGAGTGTGCAGGCGATCAAACTGCACCGGGGCCAATCGAGCTGGAGGGGCCGTGCGCGCCGAGATAAGGGGGGGGGGGGGCCCATCGACTCCCTTGCGCCAGGGCCCTTTCCCAGCCACACCACCCAGTGGCCTCAACCCTCACCTCTCGACCCTTCCCCTCACCTGCAGGCTTCCCACCTCCTGCCCTCCCCCCGTGTCCAGCATCATGACGAGCGCGCGGTCGGGGCCTCGCGTCGCGCCGCGGGCTGCCCCCGTCTCCCCGGGGCCCCAGGGCCGCGGCGGGGAGTGCAGGCAGCCGAGTCCGACGAGGGCCCGAGCCACATGCGGCTCGTACGGCTCGCAGAGCACCCCGTGGTGCGGCTCCACCTCCAGGTGCCTCGCGATGATCTCCATCAGCCTGTCCGCGCCATCGACATCGTCGTCGTCGTCGTCATTGTCATCGTCACTGTCAGCCGAGATCGAGCACGGTCTGGCGGAAAATCAAGCCATCGTGCTTCTGCGCACGAAATGGATGATGTCGTCGTCGGTCGATATCCGCGGTGGAAGTTTCTAACCTTTAGCTGCAACTCCGTTTGTGAGTGTCGACCACTGGCCATTCAAACCATTCCAGCCGTGATTGTCACGCGCAAGCTCACTTACTTTAATTCACGGTCAAAAGTATGTCCCATACCTTGCTTGCGTTATATAATCCACGCGTTTCCACGTCTGTCTCTGTAATTCCAAGCACGCATCACCCCATATATATCCTTGCATATTTTCAGCTTTTAGATTTTCTTTCTCAATGTCCATATGTCTGATCCATATATCAGAGCATGTGCAATCAAATATTGAATAAATACAATGGAACAAAAGCTGAAGAGTGAAGACGAAGCGTGAAGACGTGGATCTTATTACAACTCAGAAACTCCACGGACAAGAGCCTAGGCTCGGCGCTCCAGGGTCACCAGAGCCACTGTGAAACATTGAAACACGCTCGCGTAGGACGCCTCGCTACAAGGGATGATGGCCGGTGGTCGAGACCAAAAATAAAGTGGTAGCCCCAAAGGATGTGAAAGCCATCCGAGAGAACCTCCACTGCGGACGTGAGAGCTATGGTATCGTCTCGCGTGCGTGGACTCTATGGATCTCTGAACTGGTGTGCAGGATCAATCAATCGATCTATCTAGGCTGTGGCATCGTGGAATTCTGAACAAAATGATAATAATGACGGCGAGGAACATACCTGTCGAGGTACGCGTCGCCGAATGCGTGATGACCCTTCCCCTCCGTGGGGGCGGCTGCACCGTCCATGGGGTACGGGGCACAGATGCGACCTCCTCCTCCTCGAGACACAGACACGACCTCCTCCTCCTCGACGCCGCTCAGCATAGAGCGCGTGGCAGCGGCATCCCCTGTCACCGGAGACGACTGCGTGGTCGTCATTAATTAGTTATCCCAACTCGACAGGGGCTTTGTTCTCGCTTGATTGGTTTAGCCCAAAGGTAGTTCATACTGCCTGCTCGAGAAGTGAGCTCCTCGTCAACGTAACATGATCACGACAAAGGTACTTGTGAACATGTACAAGCCCTCCTTTGTCAGTCCGTTGCTAGATGAAGGTCTCCCCCACGCCAACTCGGTCGTGGGAAACAACTTGATCATACTTCACCACGCTGACAAAAACAACAGTTGATCGCGGTGACCCCGCGGTTCATAATGCCCTGAGCTGTGAACCCGGCGACCTGGGATGATTTCAGGCCACGAGTAAACGTCAGTGTCGAGTGTTTATCAGAACCGCTCCTGAACCACATCTTGACCCACTTCTAGAGCCCGCACGAACCAACGTGGTTAAGTATTGTTAAATGAACACTACGATCGACGCAGGGTGAAAGGAGGCCTTCACCCAGCGGTGGATTGACAAAGGCTGTAACACATTACTATTATTACATCGTTACACTACCAGTCCAGCGAAGCATTATTGATTCTCAAGAAGGAGGATAAACATTACGCGGAGTCTTGCATTGTAAAATGTTTGGCCAATTCCCGACTGAATATATTCATTGTTACAGTGTGCCTCTTGTCTGAAGACATCTAGTACTAATGTCTTGATGGCAGCAGAGACTACCAATTAAACATATATAGCAAAAAACGAGAAAACACCATCTTATCACAGACACACGAACAGAATACACGCAAACAGGCGTCTTGTTCTAATGTCCCAGGCCTTCGTACCTGTAATTGAATCCAGCACAGACGCACCTTTGGATTCCGGCACACAAATGTGTAAGATTGGCGTGAGTAGCCGGGCAAGCCGTGTATGTGAGCGAGCGAGAGCATGTGAGTGAGCGAGTGGGCGCTCTCTGGGTTTTGCCACTTGCTTGCTAAAGAGTGTGTGTTCAGGTGGGGCCTTGACTCGCGTTGGGCTATTGACATTTTGTGTCAAAAAACCCTCAACCACTTAGTTCTGGGCGTTGTTGAGTAATTGGTGCAACGGCAGGAGGAGGCCAGTTCAGAAATCGTCGTTCGATTGGTGAAATTAGCTTTATTAAATAAAGGTCGTTTGTTTTAACCGTGCGAGAATATGCTGAGCAACTCCGATCGTTCCTCATCGGGAAGCCTGGGTTTTATTTACAACCGAGTCGATGTGAACCGTAGCGTACATTTTTTTCTTAAAACGGTGCTTTTCGCAGGCCAAAATAATTTATTTTTATAATTTATTTTTGGGTTAGGCCACATGCTGATCTGGCAGGACCAGATCCAGGAAGGCAGAATACAATCCAGCAGCGGATAGATCAAGGAAGATAATTATGATGAACACAGCACAATTTGGCTTGTTATACAGCATCTAAATGTGACCGCATAATCGCAATTTGCTGCACAGAAACAGCGGGGAGTATTTATTTTGCACAGAGAAAGAGACAGTCAGTTGTAGACAGAAGGGAAATAAAAGTGGAGGAGGTTTTGAGCCGGGTCTTGATCAGGGACAGAGAGTTGACAACACGAATGGCTGGTGGGAAGGGAGTTCCAGACTATGGGGGGGGGGGGGGGGACAGCAGAGGAGAATGGGCATTGTGTTGTCACGCAGTGTGGGTGGGGGGTGCGCGCCAGTGTTTGAATTTTTTCAGACGGCATGGAGACCAGGCCAAGGCAAACATGACGCAATGGTTCGGGTGGTGGGTGGACACGGCTGGCTGCGACCTGATGAGGGCATCACTCGCTCGGTCGCTCACATCCACCCAGGCAGCAAACAAACCGACAGCGCCCGCGGGGGTGGCTGTTCAAACAGCTGCTGGGACTGCACTTGGGGCTTGACTTTAAATAAACTAGACCGCGCTGTTTGAAGAGTGATGCACGCATTCAATTCAGCACGGTGGAGCTCACACATTAATTAGTTTACAGCCGCTGTGTCAATCAATTGCTGGATGAAGGCCTCCCCTCCCCCCCCCGACTCCCCCCACATGTGCCGCGGTGGTCGTGGGGGGTCTGATTGACGGTTCCTCACCACGCTGGTGAGCGTGGCGTGCGCGTCGGTGAATGTTTCGGCGGCCCAGGACCGGTTCATGTCGCATGTCAATGCCGTCGGCCGTGGTCCAGAATCGAACTCGGCTTGCCGTGTCTATAGGGCAGTGTGTGCCAACAAAATGTGCTCCCACTGCACCCGGCAAAATCAGAGGGAAACCGGTCCAGAGTTTACGCGTCCGAACAAAATGCTGCCGATCAGTACGAGTCCGGTAGGCAAACTCCGACTGGCCGATGGGCTTAAATTAATGTCATTGACGCGTGGAGATGGAGAACGAGAGGGCCGACAAACTGCGGAGTTGGAGTAATGAAATCGGCTCGCGTGCAGGTGGCAATGTGGATTGTTGCATCGCAGAAGAGAGATGGAACCAGCTTGGAGAGGCATCTCAACCAGCAGTGCATTGATCAAGGATGGCGATCACGACGAGAGAACGAAATCGAAAGGACTGTATACGTAAAGACCATTTATCACGCGGCAGGGAGATGGGTTGGGGGTGACGTTAAATTCTACCCATCATCGCTTCAGGGTCATCTAACAGGCCGATCAAGTCAAATACTTTCATTGCCAAATAAAACCACGTCTTTAGCTTGCGTTCATGCCAAAAACCACGTGTCCTTCTCTTCCTGTCTCTCAATGTAATTCCGAGGACGCACCTCTCCATGATTCTTTGCACGCTCTTCTGCTTTTTGTTGCACTCCCTTTGACGTTGCCCACGTGTACGATCCGTGCGGTATGGCAGGCAGTACTTACACCTATCACAACCAAGTTGTTTTGTTCACCGAGCTCCGTTATCCCAATGTACACTCCAGCCTGCACTCGCCCGCGTCTACATTTCAACATAAATATGAAGGTGTCGTTAAAAACCCGCCGCCACCCGACACCAGCCGACACAACTGAAACGGGAGGATTTCTCCACAACTCTGGCTGTGACCTGATGAAGCTAATTGTCATTACCGGCGGAACGTCACGGTACTCGAATGGTAAATTTTGTTGTGGGGTTTACTCTCCAATGTACTCAACTAGTAACGAATTGGCACTTTTTGTTTACGCGACAACCCTTACTAATTGGCTGTATCAGATGGTGGCGGGTTTAACGACACATTTATACAGCGTGCTTCAAAAAAATGTTAACATGTATAGGGGACGATCGCTTTTCATGGAAAAATAACGGATAATAAATTGTAACATGATAACAAGAGTATGTTAATAGCTTCAAAAATCAAAGAGTCTCCACTTGTTCGCCATCATTGTCAACGCGTGCCTGGAATCTTCTCCGGGTGGTCTCCAGAGCCCGGAGGCACCATTTCTTGTGGTGTTGTTGCAAATTCTCAGCGGAAGTGTTCACGCTTTTTTGAAGCACCGATCCCACCCAAAAAAAAACATCCATTATGGATAATATTGCTCGCGAAAGCCTACGTGCTAAACACACCCTGCCGTGTTTTCCAATCGTGATCCCCTCATACCCCGTCGAAAAAAACCCTCGAAAAAATATCTTAAATTTGTTTAGCGACCGTATTGTACGTGACTTTAGTCTCGCTCGTATTCATCTTGAGTCACACTCTTGATTTAAACACAAAAGTAACGTTACGTGCCGATAACAGGCGGCCGTTGTAACAACCGATGGAAACGAACCACGGGAAATGATGCGAGAACTTAATAAAGAAGAGGTTTTTTTTTTTGTTAATCATGCAATCAAAGTTAAATTGGGAAAACAATGGGGCCCTCCAGCGTGGCCGTTTCGACAGATGTAACATTTGGAACGATGGAAGAAATTGGAATATGTGGCTCGAGGTGTTTTTTTTGGGAGAGAACTCCACTCCCCCCCCCCTTTCCCAATCTATTGTTGGTCTCCGAGGACAGCAGCGTCTCTGCGTCTCCCAGCCAGAGTGAAGAGGGTAAAACTAAAAAATGACACGCCCGTCACTGCCCGGTGACAACGTGACTCACCGTCTCCGGGCGAAGAGGGCGGCGACTTGGCGCCAGCACGTGTGCCACTTTGTGTTGCTGGGTGGGCGGGGGGGGGGGGGACGCGGTTCGAACCCCTAGGCCGCCCTGGTCATTACCGAAAGTGTATTTTCCATGAAAACTGCTTATACAGTGTACGTTAAAGTGCCAATGGTGTTCTTTGAAAATGAGTAGGCCGTGCGTTCGCAGCGTCAGGGTTCACTACTCGACTGGGAATCAATAGCATCATCCACCCACTCGTCCGAAACTACACGCAGACGATGTCTGTGGAAAGTAGCGCCATCGTGATGGCCTTGTGCCATCGGAATGGCGCGTATTCCAATGCACCGATGATCTGACAAGGCGACCGTGGAGTCGGAGATCGTCTGTGTGTGGGGGGCGACTGGTGCGGACTGCAGGAGGATGAGGCCCCCCCCTGCCCCCCCCCCCCCACTGCTGAGGATTCAGCCCACCTCCTCCCCCCCATCTAAATTCTGAAAACAAAACAAAACCGACGCTGTGTGGATGAAAGGGTGCCCCAGCACATTGCATCGTGTGTGGTCACCGCATCGCGCGCTTTAAGATGCTCTTTTATGGCTGTCTGGAACACTCTTCCATCCGATATTAGAAAGCAACTGGGAGCTATGCACTTCAATATTTAGATTGAAAACGTATTTCTTTAGCACTTATCTTTGTGTTTGGTTTCGTGTCTAGTTTGTTGTCCTTCCCCCGCACCTCCGGTTAGCACGATTGGCTACGTATGGTGTGAAAGAAGTTTAACATACATACACACGTGTGGGGGGTGTGGGGGACGTCTTCTTCATCCTGCCGGGGATTGACGAATGGAAGTAAATGACTATTACCGTATTTGAGGACATTGTGGAAAATAAGACGCATCCAATCTTCTGTCTGGTGTCCATGAAGTTATAAGAGTCTAGTCACACTCAACACACACACACACACACGCACCTACCGGATATTCATACGCGCTCCCAAACACTGCTTTAAAATACAGGAGTAGAAATGTGCACAATAATCCGTAGAATACGGCATAATATTACATGTAATGTAAAACAAACAGTGGTCCCGCGGTAAATTCCTCCACATCGTTAGTTAGCGTGAGCTCTGATGACCCCGGAGGCAAAACTGCGGTTGGATTCATGAGTCGTAAGGAATATAAAAAAGAACGGCGCTTTTGAAATGCGACATCGTTTTTTGGTTGCCTGCCGCAGAGTCCAGCGGTCATCTTGACCGCAATCCTTGCAAGCGCTCGGCCGCTGCGCCATTATTCGTGCGAGAAGACTCACAGAGTTCAATTGAGAGTTCAATTCACTTGAAAATAAAAAAAACACTTCTATGAATTCCACAACAATCATGACACGTGAGCAAAGTCAACACGGCGAGCAGGGGAGGGCGTATCACGTGACTCCCCAGGGGCATAAGCCACACACAGTTAGGCAATAATGGATGCACTGGACTGATGATGATGACACCGGTAGAGAGTAATCACTTTGGCTAATTGGCGCCTTAATTGATATGGCCACAGCGTTGAATCTTAGCGGGTCGGACGCATGACACACACGGCATGTTGATGTAATGCATGTGTGCAAGGCATCCTGGCAGGATCGAGGCTATGGTGAAAAGAGCATATTTTGCTGGCTCGACATCACCTTCTGTGCGTGCAGAATTACTTCACCAATGTGTAGTGGGGTAAAACGGATTCCCATAGTGAATGGAGCACGAGGTAGTCGAGGGGAGTGTAAAAGGGCGAGCGAACGAGACGCCGCTTTCGTATGGGAGGACGAAAGAGCAACGCTTGCAGGAGAGAGCGAGTGAGATGGAGAGAGGGAGGTAAGAGACATGTCAGACATGTGATTGGAATTTGCCTCCCTCCTCGCTAGGATGATAAAGTCCAAGCGAGGAAGAGCCACAGGTGTTGGGCATCTCACCTGTGTGCACTGACCGGCATGCATCACAGCTGCTGACAGGAAAACATCGCCGCAGGGCGCCTCGCGGCACCTGGCAGCACCCAGCCGAGCGTGTGGCACCAGCAGATGTGCGCACGAGTGTGTCTGCTCATTCTTCATCGAAGCCAGAAGCCCCCCCCTCCACTCCCCAAGGGGGGCATTCATTTAGTGCGTACGCATGGAGGGGGGAGGGGGGTAAACCCAAATGCGTACGCTAGCGTATGGGGGGTCTACTGACAATGTACGCATAGGAGGGGGGGGGGGGGGGGATGAAGCCTCGATCATAATTTGTCTACATTTGGCCTTCAAATGAGTTTGATGGTCCGGCGGTGGACTGTTTTCTTAAGCACGTAAAATAGTATTAATCCTTGATCGTTTCTGCGTGGATTAAATATCGTCTGTTCTATAGGATTCGGGGGGGGGGGGGGATGCGTCAGGCGAATGTAAAAAGTCCGCGTGCGTACAGGGAGGGGGGAGGGGTCAAGTTTTGACAGATTTTTGCGGACGCACCTTAATGGATGGCCCCCAACCCCGTGAGTGCACGGGGTCGACTTCTCGCAGTTTCCGTCTCCATCCATCCACTTCTGTTCTGTCTCTTCCCCAGTGACATCGACTGCCCTTATACACAGAGACGCATCGGCATGCATACAGAGCCATAGACTCGCATACACTGCACGATCGAAATACATGCACGGAGAACCATATACTTAGAAAGAGACACATGAACTCAAAAGACATACATAGAGACACGTAGGCAGATACTTGTGTATTATTTCGAGCTTAAAGTCCCACATTTGCACGGTGTCAGCTGCTCGGATTAGCTCTCTCCATGCGCTTCTACTCCGTGCCTCGTCTCTCGTCGCATCCGCTGTCTCTCACACCTCGATCCACCGCATCCGTCCATCTCCCCCTCACTCTCACCCCTACGTCTTCTGGCCTGTAGCCGGGGCATCTCCATAGCCCTTCTCATTGCATCTTCGATTAGCACGGTTGGCTACGTGCGGTGCCGAAAGAGGTTCAACATGCATCCATATCCGTTCTCTCTTCTCGAGAATATCAGTAACGCCTTCCAAGGTTCCCTCAAGAGATATTCCCAACAGCCATCTCGGAATTATCATCTCTGTCCTTTAAAGGCCTCTTCCATTGTCACCTCTCCTCCTCCATGCCCACGCCTCTGCCCAACGTAACCGCGCTCTGGTCGCATCACGGTTCTCTGTATTTCCCCTTTCAATGTCACGGGCATATTTCTATCCCAATACAATTCCTGCAAACCTCGCCCTGTTTTTTTTGCCATGTACACGGAAGTGGTGTCCACACCCAAACACATACAAATCACGACCACTCCGAGGACATCAGTGTGGTGCACAGCGTGGTCAGCATGGGCGCTGGTGCAAGGAATTAAACGAGGCCCCCTCTGTACAATGCTGGGCATGCCGTTAAACTGCGTGCGGTGATAGTGTCACCTCCCCAACTGTCCTTCCCTCGTCATGACTCGAGAACCCTCGTACAAAGTGTGGGTGAAGAGGAGTGGGGGGGGGGGGTGGAAGAAGTTTGAGCCATGAATCTGCACTTGGGCAGAAAACTTGACGGATGCCCGACCAGGGTAAGTGGTGGCGCAGTGGATAGGGCACTGCACTGTGAATCTCACAACTTGAGTTTGATTCCTGGCCACGGCTAACATTAGTGGTTAGTGACATCCGAATCAGCTGTGGGACTTCTCGAGGCCAGCTCAGCCTTAAATGGGTACCTGGGGCATCTCAAATCATGGTTCCATCTCTATGTGATCCAGCAACTGCACACCTTCAAAATGAAAGCCCTTCAAAACGACACCTTGACCATGGCAGTCTGTCCCCTGGGAACAACTTAATATAAAAAAGTTAAATAATTTATATATGAAGATGCTTTTTCACGAAATTCGTCTATCGGTAGGTCACGTGTGGTGCGGCAAAACGTGGGTATTCCTACCTCTTTCAAGACACCTGGCCAGCAAGGAAGAAATAGGCCAAGTACCATTTGTAGGAGGTCGCTACAGGTGGGGCCATGCAATTACAGGTGCAGTTCAGCAATTGCTGCAACTGTGCCCTTACATACATTGAGAGCTGGAATCTCATGGGAGGATGGAATTGGGTGGTAAAAGGCGATTTTATAATAGCACTAACGACGTTAACGACGGCAACGGAAACGACGAGGTGTTGATTTTGCAGACGCCGATAAGAGAAGGGAGATCGGGGAAGATTCATCGGGCGCGGGGGATGGAATGAAGCGTGACATTCCACGGGAGAGCGGCTGAGAATGACGACACGAACAAATAAAAATACCCGCAGTAAATTGTAAGTGGGAATGTGTAAATTAGGCTTGCGGGGACAAAGATTAGGATTCCTGAGTTTGGGAGGAGGGGGGGGTGGGGAGAGGGGGGGGCGGTCACAGGTCACGAGAGCCATGCATCACTCGCGGACAGCTTCCTCACAAAGGGCCGCTCCCTTCATCGCTACCGCCAAGGGACACGGTCCATCCGTGCCACCTCGGGCCGTCTTCATCCAAGTCTCGTGGTAAGACGCGGCGGCTTCAGTGGTGGCGATGGCCCGCTGGGGCCTCTCCCCACCCCCCCCGCCCCACGACGGAAATTGCTTTGCGGCGCCTTTCCTTTCGATTCATAAACTCCCGAGTGAGACGAGGGGAGAAATGTACAGGATGACGAGAGAGAGAGAGATGCAGTGATATGAGAGAAAGTTCGGATTAAAAGATATAGGTGGAATAAGATGAGAATAGAGAGAGAGATACAGATGAGACAGAGCTGTCGTGAAACGAGAGAGACCGAGGCAAGAGACAGAGAAGAGAGACACAGACAAAATGGAGATGCGAAAGATGAATTCACCTTATTTTTACTTACCTTTTATATATTTAGAAGCTGAATTCGATGACATTTTGTAAATGTATCTTTTTTTGGTCACGAACCTACGACCCCTTGAGTGTGTGGGGTATTCCAAGGATCTTGCTTAGTTTGTGTTCACGCCGCCGCTATGGCAGCATCGGACCCATCGGTCATTAGCGGATCGGTCAAAAAAACTCACCAATAACTAATATAGCATGAGCACGCCTTCATCCAGCAGTGGATTGACCACTGGCCTTGCATTACCATTCTGAGGTTTGATTCATTCCAAAGCTCAGAGGCAATGCGTGTTAACTGCTCACGTAAAAACGAAGTTCGTATCGCAACAGAATACATTTGTAATGAAAATGTGAACATTCTGATGGCATGAAATCAGTCGACGCATCGTTCCCAGCAAACCCGTCGATCCGATGTATCAATGACCCGGCCACAGTGACCCCTGTGCCGGCTGCGGCCCTCTCCGAGCCAGGCCGCCCTCGCGATCCCCAATCGCGTGTCGACTCTTGCAGGGGGACACGCTGGCCTTCGAGCACCTCGTCATGTTCATCACGGCCACGAGGAGGGCCGCTCACGAAGCCACCCACCACCCCCACGTGCAGCGCAGAGGATCCGGCCTGCACCCCGCACCCTCGCCCTGCGAACCGCAGTACAAGCTACCCCTCACCCACGAGCTCCGAGCCCTGCTCGCCTCCAAGACGACCGCTTCAGCCGACGCCCCCCTCTCTCACCCACCACCACCGCCCCCCCAACTTAAGCGCAGCTCATCCCGAGTATCCGCGTCTCCGCGTAACCGATGAGCGTTAACCAGTTCATATTGAATGAGATAAGGATGTGGTATTGGATGAGGCAAGGGTTTCCGTATTCGATGAGAAAACGTTTCTGTGTTGAATGTGGCGAATGTTCTGAGTGGGATGAGACGAGAGTTCTGTGTGCCTTGAACCTTGGTGCAATGCGCATCACTACCACCGGGATATGAAGCGTTACGTTCCATCTCAGTACCATCGATCTGACGAAACCCCCGTCTCAATGTTTCGACTCTAATTTGGTGACGTTTTGATAATAATTGAAGCACACTAAGTGTGTGTGTGTTTTATATATATATACACATATAAAACTATTATACTCTGCTTTACATAAAAAAAAACAATTGAGTTTGCGGGCTTCCGTAGTGGACTTGTGAACAGGCATGAGAATAAGACATCGCTTTGCGTTCCTGAGCAACGCAGCCTGAAGGAAAAAACGCCACTTTTTTTCAAATTTTCTTGCTGTGGTTTTCACATCTGATGATGATTGCTTGTGTTGCAATCGAAACGTCGTGAGAATGTTATTGTTTTATTTTTATTATTTTATTATTTCTCTTGTACGTGACTTTACCGAAAGAACCAAGAATATGAATCCCTGCAGTCTGTTGATAAGGGAAATCCATCAATAAAAAGTATAATCCTCATCAATATTATTTAGCCAAAAATACAGATTGAGAAAAACCTATATGGATGGCGGGGGGAGTGATATGACACTGACGCAATAGGGCAGAGCGACCGTCAAAAGGTTAGAGTTCAATGACATGGGTTGGTCGACCTTTGACCTTGGGGGAAATAAAAACGTTTGCATGAAAACGCGCACGCAGAGTTAACCAACTTCAGAATTCACCACAAAGCCCTTTGTGCCTCACAGCGCCACGGCGCTCAGTCAATCAGCAGATTGCCAACTCCGTCTTCAAGTACAACATGGTTTTCCGTTGCTTTTCGCATCCCACGCTCAAATCATCCGCCAACGACGCCCGACCTCATCCGGTCACGGAAAGCTCAGCGGGAATCGAACTTGGCGAGTGCTTTTGCATGGGAGACCACCAGAGCGTGGCAGGTGTTAATAATACTGGAATGGTTACATTCAAAATAGCGCCTTTCATCGATGATCTCAAAGCGCTGCACAAGACAAAGTAGCATCAAAATAACTCATTGGAAAAATATCACAATGAAAGAAATGCTGAGAAAAATCTCGGGTCACCCATCGACCGAAGCTTGGACCTGGGAACGCGGAGGCGACCCGCATCCTCAGATCTCAGAGACCTTGAGGCATATATGGACGCAGCATCATCCGGGTGTATGCTGGGGCAAGCAAGGTGGTTCAGAGCTGTATCAGTAGGCAAAAGCATGCATGTGGCTGAGAGGTGGCAAGGAGGTGATAGTACAGCAATGGGTTTAGTCCAAAAATATGATTCAAAGGATTGAATATATCTGTGGATTGAAGCCATCTGTGTGGAGATTTGACTGTGTGTGTCATGGTTAGCCTGTACGGGCTCTCCGGTTTCTTCCCACGTGCTAAACATTCATGGTATATTTAAGCTGGGCCGCTCCAAGCTTGGTGGTGTTTCATTCTTCACCTGAGGATGGCTGCTTACATTGTGGCCGAAACGTCGTGAGAATTATTTTATTGTTTTATTTTTATTATTTTATTACTTCCCTTCTACGTGACTTTACCAAAAGAACCAAGAAGATGAATCCCTGCAGTCACGAAAGCTTTAAATCGAAAATTAATGGAATTGGTCAAACAACCCAATGCAGAGCATTCTCCTGAAAAGTATTCTGAAGGCTCAGCGTGGCATCCTGAGCTAATCAAATGCATTATTAGTGCTGGTAGAGTGGTCGAGCAGCGGTTAGCTCAGTGCACTATGAACCCGTTCACCCGCGTTCAATTCCCGTCCATGATTAACATTAATGGTTAGGGGTATCTATGCCACTTTGGGCTCCCCCGCAACCACATTCACACGGATAAGAGCAGCGAAGAATGGTCTGGAATTAATTATTCACATTGATAAAGGGCACTTCATCCATAGATCCCAATGCAGCGTTTATGGTTTTCCGGAAATAAACGGAACCAGGGTAAACGGCCAAAACTCGGGGGTGAAGGCGAATTTAATGAGGTGAGTTTTCAAGATGGGCTTTAATAGCTCTAACGACTCGGTCTTATACCAAAGCAAAGCGTTCCACAGCCTGGGAGCTGCACTGCAAATAAGGCCGATCATCCCAGGAACAGAGCCTTGATCTCGGAGTACTTAGACTAAGGTGATACCGAGGTCTCTGGGACATCGTCGGAGAGTAAACATGGATGCAGTGCCTGCAAACCACGTGGGGGGCTAACCAACAATGATAATTTTACTATCGCTGCAGGTTTAGCGTGCTGTTGAAATAAACACACGGACACTTATCGCGCTCTTCAAAGACAAATATAATTATATTTTAGTTTTTAAAGGAAACATTTTGCTTATTGTTTATAAATAAGCATTAATCACAGCTCAAAGACATGGTTTACAAAAACAAATACTGAATACAATAAATACTTTAAGTATGTAAGTTAGCTTTATATACATTAACAGTTTTATAGCCTTTAAAAAAATACATCTCAGTGCAACATCACAGATAAGATGCAAAACATTTTCTTTTCTTTTTTTTAGCATTTTTCATATATAGACCCAAACTTGATTTCCAAAACGGTTACCAAAAAGCGGTGCACTTCCTGCTTCTCCTGCTGTATTAAACGTTGTGTGCCCTGCCTGCAGCAGAGAAGCCGCACTGACGAGAAATGCGCAGAGAGACCGTTGGGGTCTGTGCACCCTAAAAAGGTATGTACAATATTTTACAACGGACGCATGATTGTACTTGGTCATTGATACAAATATTTCCCGACGACAACAATAACGACGACAAAACGAAAAAGTGACTCTTGCAGGATAAATGCCTTTCGTTGGGGAGAACGAAAATAACAAAACGTACCACTTTAACGCGGCCACTTAGTATCGATTTCGTGCAAGCGAGCTGAAAGAAGAGCGCCAGGCGCTGAGATTTTTCATAACGATACGAGATTTTTAAAAAAGAAACGCAACGACGATAACCCCTCCTGTCAGGGCGCCCCTTCCTCTCGCACGTCACGAGTTTCATCTCGGCTGGCGTCGGCAGCACCGTCGCCGGCACGGCTCTTGCTCGCCGCGTTCACTGTCGCTGCCACCACTGCCGCAGGCTCCGGCCTCTCTTCTGCCCAAGTGCCGGTTGGCCCGGCCTGGTCGCTCGCCGCCGATTGCGTCTCCTCTTCCGTGCATGCCGCACGGCCGTAGTGCAACGTTTCTAAGTGCTGATTCGGGGACGGCTCCGTCGAGTTTTCCGCCGCGATCCCGGTATCCTGCTGCTGCTGCTGCTGATGCCGATAAAGATGCCGAAGATGATGATGATGTAGATGAGGTTCGTGATGCTGATGAGTCTGTTCGGGCGTGCACTGCGCCGGCAGAAATCCCGCCGTCGAACAAAGACCGGCGAAGACGCTCGTCGCCGCCCCCGGTGATGGTGGTGGAGGAGGACGGGGGGGACCGCTCGCCGGCTGCTCCCCCGCCGCGCGGCTCCGCGCGAACGCCTCGGCTTGCTGCGGCGGCGGCGGCGGTGACTCCTCGTCACCGGCGAGCTGCGCGCGCGGGAGGCCTGTGCTGGGTACTCCGCTCTGCGGGGCCTCGCCGCCCATTCCGCACGCGGCGTCGCGAACAGGGGGCCTCGCCACACCTGTGTGGACCATGTGGATCCCGCCCACGGACACTGTGCGGCACGGGGCCCAGGCCAGGCCCTGCGAGTGCAGGGGGAGGTGGCTGAGGAAGTTCTGCAGAGGCGCGGTTGATGCCGTTGCTGCCGTTGACGTCACCAGGAGCTGTGGCATCAACTCCTCCAATCCTTTGATGTTCCAGTCAGGAGTCATTACCTGCAAGAGTCGATGAATGAAAGCAATATTGACTTAAAGCTTTCGTGACTGCAGGAATTAATGTTCTTTGTGTCTTTCGGTAAAGTCACGTACATGGGTTCAAAAAAATATAACAAAAAACTACGACGTTTCGATCGCAACACGACCGCTTGTGTTTTGGCCACAAACGAAGTGGAGAGAGAAAGAACACGCAAAATTCCAAATACACACCTGGTGTCAGGAATCGGGACCGAATCTATGACCTCCTGCATACCAGGCGAGGGAGATAACATCTCATCACCTCCGGCGCCCCATCACAAAGCACAGGAATGGGATTGAGACAACGCTCACCATGGGTTCCTCCGTGTCGTCTCTCGCGCCCAGCTCGGGACCACGGGACGGCGCCCGCGTGGGCAGGGTGAGCGCGATGACGCTCGCCGCCCTCCCGCCAAAGTCCCCGAACGTCCTCAGCGAGAACTGCAGGCCCTCGCTCGCCCCGCCATGCGAAAACCGCCGCGTCGCCTCCTCTTCCTCCTCGTCCTCCTCGTCTTCATCCTCCTCCTCGTCCTCCTCCTGCCCGTGGGCTCGCACGCTATCCTCCGATTCCACACGCGCGAGCCGTTCCCCGCGCCGAGCGGGAGCGGAGCGGAGCCTCTCGTCGCCCGGACCCATCCGCTCTCCGGAAACGGAGCGGCTCGTTCCGGCCGAGCGGAGGGCGCGGGCGGCCGCGTCCGCGCCCGCGCCCGCGTCCGCGCCCGCCGCGAGCTCGACGACGACGCCGCCGCCGCCGCTTCCTCCCTCCTCGTCTTCCTCCTCGTCGTCGTCTTCGTTGTCAACGTCGTCGTCTTCTGCCCCCTCCGATTCCTCCACGTCGGAGAACTGGTGCACCTCCTCCCAGCACTGCAGCCGCTCCTCCTCGGCTCCTGCATGGGGGGTGGGTGCGTTTGGGAGGATGGGAACACGAGTTGGCTTGCATGGGAGCACGTGTGTATATCGACGGCTCTTTAGTTTCTCCCCAGGAACCTTAGTTTGGCTCTAAGAGTCACCCGCACGGTAAATAAGACCGCTTCGCTCCAGTGCTCGGATAATAATATAACAATAACACCTTCATTATATATCGTGTCATTCATGCCAACAGCATTCCACAAATCCCATAAGAACCACATCCCATACGCGGGGGTTGGTTATGCACGGCATGAAAGAAGCCCAACACACACATACGTATGAAGCAAACGAAACCCCTACGACAAAGCAAAATGAAAAATGTATAAATAAATTAAGAAATCGTACCAAAAGATAAAGAACATAGAAAAACAAGTTATTAAAACAAAGAATGTAGTTCTTTAGGTCACATCCCAGACCACAATCTCAACTTCCCAACCGAGCCAGGAAATCTTCACAGGAGAGATCCCGACGCTGGCTTACAATCCAATCCTCCAAGTACTCACCCCTGTCTACCTCGACCACACCCTCAACGTGTTTTACTCCCTCTGGTGTGCTCACCACTCCAGCGACCAATAACTTCTCACAAAACCCTCGTGTGCACATTGCCCACGAGAAGCCCACTCCCTCCCTTCAACAGATGTACACGAAAACAACACGCAAATGCACAAAACAACAACTGCCACTCGCCGTGTTATTTTGTATACAGTACAACGCTAGTAATCCCACGTCGTGGCTTCAAGTGTCAGTGATGTCACCGTGGAGCTTATGCCAAGCTAGGTGCACTTTGAGGCCACGTGAAGTGCCAGAAGTTCGCTGGCAGGAGCTTACAGGACAGGCCGATGTGCGTACGAGCACACGCAAGGACAACTCGGTCACATGCAAACCAGCCTGCTACTGAAGGCAGATGTGGGATCGTAGTAGAACGGTACAACAATATATATTTTCTGCACCGTCCCCTGCTGCCCGCAATTTGAGACAGGGGGCACCCATGGATGGGATTTACCGATTGAGTGGCCCCAGTATCACATGACAGAAGGCAGTGTGCCAGAATCCATTGTTGTGCTGTAATTGTATGCTCCCTGTGTTCGAGACCTTCCCAAAGCCACACTCACCAGCGTGGTGAAGTATACATATATAGTCAAGTAACCCTCACAAATGACACGGCACCGGGAGGCTCTCATCCAATAGTGGATTGACAAAAGAGCTGTGCATTTAGTTTTTGCCGAACGGTTAATGTGTCGCACTGATGATCCTCAAACGTGATATCCTGAACGTGTACATTCAGGACCCACGATGCTAAGCAAGTCACTTGAACAAATGTTTACCCAACTTGGCTTTCTACGACAATGTCTGGCCAGACAGTTCAGAGGTCAGAGCACTGAGCCGGCACTGAGCTGGCACCACTGAGATCCTGGGTTTGAATCCTGGTTCCAGCCACCCGTGATTAAACTGGGTTCTCAAGCGTAGCAACTGATGGTCTCAAGACTGGTTACTAATTAGTGTACAACACGATAATAAATTCGGTTTTCTACAGAAATTGGTCCAAAATTACATCTCTGAGAATAAAAAAATGTATATCGGTTCATCCACAGTACAACAATCTCGTAGAATAGTGTGTGGGAAAGCGCAAACTCTACTTTAAAGGATAAAATAAGCACTTGAAGGATATATTTTACACTTCTGCGGCAATTATCTGACACACATGGGTCGCACTACTCAGCGAGATATAAGACTAAATACTTCATCACACGACGTGGCATCAATAAGAGCAACTACAATCAGCTGGGAAACTGGAAAAACATAGCAAAGAAAATGGACTAATTTAACTTTGCGGTTTTGTTTTTACGAACGCTGGAAGTCATCACATTGTCGACGGGTCTTGGGGCTGTGCAACGTCGCGCATCACGAGAGCAGGAGACATTAAAACATTTTCTCAAAACACAACTCCTCGCGCGCGGTGAATGGAACGAGGCATTCGGCGCCGCCTTCCCGAGACAAAACAGCGCGGCGTCAAAACAATTTACAGAAAATCATTTCGATTACTTCAATGTGAAGCGGTGCGAGCGGGCTTGCGCGCGTGGTAAAAACACACTCACGTGTTTCGCAGGGAGGAAAGGGTGCAGAGCCAATGTGGAGATGTGCAAAAAAACATATGCTTGACTCACTACGTCGCCTCCACATTTGGCAAGGCGTGTTTTTTTTTGGTTAGCCGAGTAAAAAAATGTAATGTCACAGGGTAGAGGGCTCTTTGTTTTCTTTCAAGTGAACGAGCGGTCCCTTTTGAAGGTGTAATGACTACAAAGCGGAGCGCCGTGTTGTTTTGTACACAGCGCTCAGAATTTCCCGTAGCGGCTTCATCAACATCGTAACGTCGACAACATAGCACGCTCGCGAATCTCAAAAATGTACACATGGGTACGCCGTGTTCAAAACAGGCCTTTGATAGTTTTTACTTTATTTAAAATGTTAAGCGTATATATTTAAACTCTTACCGACGTTTTCTGGAATGCAGATGAGTAGACGTAACTCTGATGCTTTCTGGAATGCAGATGAATAAACGTAACTCTCTTGAGAGGTGGATGGGTGGCACGGGAGGTTACTAATGACCATCAGCGTTGCTGCTAAGATCGAGAGTATGCATCACTGGCGATAACCCCGACATTATTCAAACGCAGGAGATGTCTCAACTTGGTCACTTAAGTCTGCATAAAAATATTACGTGATATGATATTTGCACAGAAACTCAATTGCATCTGATGGATAATTTAAATCGAAACGCAAAATAATAATCCTCGCCAGTACAGCCTAAACCTCGTGGTTGTGAGCTAGACCATTGAAGGCTTTCACACAAAGGTGTATGTGGGGATAATTTAGCCACACATCAGTTTGTCTTGGGCACTAAGTGGGGCCGTGACAGTGATCGTCTTATCAAATGACTGATTCCCCACGAAAGGAATTGGGAATTTCCATTCCTGTCAGAGGGCAGGCAACACGGATGAGCACCACCCAATGCTATCTTGAGCAGGGAGACAGATATTTTGAGATTGGTTTTCAATCGAGGTGGTTGGCACTGATGAATATCCTTGGTCCGAGTCTGGGAGTCAGCTGCCTGTGTGATTAAACTGGGGTCTCAAGTGTCGTGAGTTGCTGATCTCAGCCTGGTCACCAATGACAGCACAAAAACCAATGAGATTAAAATTGAATTTTTCACCTAAGTCACCAAAAATTGTCAACTCTGGGAGTACGAATATTTGAGTTTGATTGCCATCTGACGAGGGTTTCTTTTTAGCAGCGCAGGTGGAGAATTTATCGACGCTATTAATGCCAATAGCATAATAAAAAATATATTAAATCTTGACTCAAAGCTTTCGTGACTGCAGGAATTCATATTCTTTGGGTCTTTCGGTATAAGTCACGGAGACAGGTTCAAAGAAAATAACAAAGAAATAATAAATAAAAACTACGACGTTTCGATCACAACACAACACAAGCGGTCGTCATCAAGGAGGCAAAACAAAATAGTTTGGAAAAAAACAACAGGAAAAAACGGTTGAAAAATTCTAACGCTCAACTCTAGATCTCAAGGATGGAGCAATGGCACAGCAGCTTGTGGACTTGAGCTCTGGACCCGGCAACCCGAGCTCGGCTACCATCAGTGGCGAGCGATCAAACCCAATTTTGAACCACCCCCCACAGTCCCCGCGCCCCCCCCTGCTACCCCCCAGCTTCGTCTACCTACTCTGAGCGGTGTGGCGAAGTACGTTTAAACAATCCCCGTGACTGACAAGGCACAGGCAAGCCTTCTAATCCAGCAGTGGATTGAGAATGGGGCTGCAATTTATTACGAGTACTCGAGATATAAACTTTATTGACGAGTTTACCAAGTTCGCAAAAAGTCATGCTTGAGATTACGTAATGGTTGCCAACAGGCGGCGTTCATCTTCGGAGGACCGAGAGGACACGTGGGATCCGACGGGCAGCCGTCAACACAAAAGTCGTTTTGCGTTATTTTCAAGCGGTGACGAGCAGACAGAGCTAATGCATGCACGCTTTCAACCTCAGCTGGCAAGCGTTAATAAATGGGTTTAGCGACAGCTCCTACTCACACGGCGGCGCCTGCCTAACCCTTGGTCGCCACGGAGATGCTTGCCCCCCACCATCTCCCCCCCACCCCCCACCCCACCTCAGAGAAATAATCTCACTTCCATCTGCGCTTCCGCTCGGCACCCCGGCTCCGTAGCTCACGGGTGCCGCCGGGTCAGGTGTGATGGGACCCCGCGAGAGCGCCCGTGCCCTCGACGCGCCCACAATCTTGACAGCGATCGGAGCAGAATGCGACGACTGGGTCATCTGCCTGTTTATCTAGCGAAGCGGTCACCGGGAGGAAGAACGAAAATACGATCGCGGGGGGTTTTGGCGGGTTTACGCTGAGGGGGGTTTGGTCAATCAACAATATTGTGCTTGGGATCCCCCTGTGCCTTCTTACATAATTTATCATTGTGTTTGTGTGCGTGTATGCGTGTCTATGTGTGCGAGAGCCCAGGCTGTTCCACTTGTCCGTGTGCGTGGCCCCATTTTTTATGGCAATCTACTGCTGGACGAACGGATCAAGTTGGTGGGACAAATGTGAGCAGGTTGGGATGGGTTCTCCATGGGAGGCGCTGTAGATTTGCGAAAGTTGGAGAGCATCTGTCATGGGCATCAGCCTTCGGTTACGAGGATGATGCCAGATAGACTGCTGGATGAGGGCCGCGCCATGCCGTGTGTGTCGTGGGGAGGATAATTGACCATACTTCACCACGCGAGATCAGGGCAGGTTGACAAGGGCGGAGAGCAGAGGTGGGAGCATAGAAGCACACGACAGCAAATGCATATTTCTGCATGGCTGTCTTGTGCCCACAGCGTAACCCCGCAATCTAGAACATTCTGCTCTCGGTGGTGGTCACCTATCCAAGGCTATACAAGTTCGACTCTCACTTGGCTTCCGAGATCTGATGAGATCGGGCTCGTTCCGCGTGATTTGCTCACACGCACTGGTCCACGATTCATCTCCAATTTGCCAGTGATAGGGATTGAAGCGAGTGGCCCTAGTGATTGATGAGCCACACTGTGGTTGGATTTCACCCCAAAAGTAGCATAACTCGTAAAACGGCGGTAATTAGTTTGTTTTGGTCTGTCTCCCACGTATGTAAGTTGAACTGCTTTCACATCGTACAGAGCCAACCGTGCTCATCGGAGGTGTGGCGGAAGAGGTGGAATAGAGAAACTTTCCCCACCTTTCACCTGCCGCACAGGGAGATGCAGAACCGGCCCTAGACCTTTGGGGGCCCTAAGCAAAATTTGGTTGGAGGCCCCTTTGATGTATGATTTTTTTCACCCACTAGCTAGCAGTGACTCTAGGGGGCCCTCTGCTGGCCACGGGGCCCTTTGCAATTGCAAGGGTCGCTTAGTGGCTGGGCCGGCTCTGGGGAGATGGGTTCGAACCGGCGACCTTTGGATTGCAAGTCCGGCGTGCTCACCGCTACACTAGGCCATCTCAATAACTCGCATATAATTTGCTGAAATTGTAAATAGTCGATCCTCGCACGCACAAATTGATGGCCGTGTGGGAATCAATAACAATTTATCATTCGATGACAAAACCGAGGCGCAGACGCGTCATCTCACTCGTATATCGATCTGTCTTCCCACGCAAAAAAAGTAAACGTCGTTTCTGACACAACCCATCGGTCTAATCGTAGCTGTAGGAGCAAATATTATCAGCGGGACTGATACAGCACAAACTCCGGACCGACATCCACATACAGCGTCTCATCAGCAGAAACCAGTCCAGCCTGAATAGACGCATCATCCATGCACGGTGGTGAAAGCCCTCATTAACGCTGGCTCAGCAGCAGCACCATCTGCAGGGCACAGGGTGACAAGCGCACACTCGTTACTGAGCTGTTTCAAACCGCTTCTTCGCACTTGAAGGTCCACCGACTGCAGTTGGACGGGTGCCTCAGAAGTCGGAGATCTGAACCAGTATCGCTGGAACTTGGCTTCTAATCCAGAAATAATTAACTAAATTAACTTCAAATTTTTTTTATATTTACCAGGTAAAGCCCACTAATCTATATAGCTCTTTTTCAAGAATGACCTGGTCACAAATTATAGCTCAACGAAGTGGCTAATCACGTGGAAATGTAGAGCGACCAAATACTCCAAACGTATGATTTTAAATGTGGCGGGAAAAACCGGAATACCCGGAGAAAAATCCACACGACCACGGGGGGAACATGGAAACTCCAAAAATACACAGGTCAGGGTGGGGATCGGGATCGAACCCACGACCTCATGTATATCAGGCGAGGTAGTTAACATCTCGCCACCACGAGATTAAATAAGATTCCCAACTGCAGTGAGTTTACGGTCACAGCCTGGTCGCCGATGACTACTTCAAGGTTTGCCTTTGATATAGTTAAATTCCAACTCTGAGAAGCAAAACTATTATATTGGTGAGACCGTCATGTGACAATATTTGATGAGAATGGGTGTGAAAGTGCGCCCCCTACTGTGCAAATGCTAAAAAAGCCACTTGAAGGATTTTACTGAAATTACTGTGAAAAAAACTTTTTTGCGGACTGTTTTCGGATACATAGGGTAGGCTATATGACACAGTTCCGAAATGATCCTTCATCTCCTGACGTGACACAATAGCACAGTTGAAACGGAAAAAATACCAACAAATAGCGTAAACAGTTGACTGACTTATAGCCTGGTATGGCGGTGACGCTGCAATCCAGAAACTCGGAGGCAGGATTGGTGGAGCAAATATGTAGCTATAAGGTGTGAGACTCCTAGCTACAGGGACATGAGTAGGTAACCGTAGTCTGATTGCTTTCCCTTCGCAAGCATGGGTTACCTGCAGACACTCTGATTTCCTATCACGTGTAAAATTGCTCATAATCTGGCCTAAACACTCCTCGAATAACCCTCCTGAATATGAGTCTTGAGACTAAATCTTTTTTATTTAAATCTCCAGTTAGGCAAATACATTACTGGTGTCTTACCGGTGGCTTTCGCTTGGCTAAACATTTTCCAACAATGTGAGCACAAAGGTTTTAACGTGAATTATGGGGTATATTTAACAAGGACCAGCAGAGGGCCTCAAACGTCCACACTGAGCAATTGTTACACATTACAGAACGTGGGGGATTGCTGCCTTTCACTCCACGGTTTGCATTTATTGCCTAAGCCCAGGCACTCTCTTGTTTTAACAGTCACTAGGGGCTTGGGTACAACACGTTATGAGAAGAGATGATAATGGCCGGTCGTCGAGACACATGACTGAGTAGCAGCCAAGGGAGAGAACGCGCCCAACGTCCACTAGATATGGAGCGATTAAATCAACTCGTGTGCAGGTGCCAGATGGATTGTCGCATTGCAAAACCGTGAGTGATGGCAAAGGCTTCGTGAGCCCTTCATCCAGCAGTGGATAGATCATGGTTGATGATGATCACCCTCATGACTGATGATAGTGGAAAGATAATATTGCTTTAAACATGTATGTTTAATGGTGAAATGTATTGCTTTTTACATGTATATTTAATGGTGAAATTTAAGTAGTAATGTGTGTGCTGGTTGGAATTCAGGTTCAAGACGAGAGAGTGGTTACAATTTTGAGTTCTTGAGGTAACCGAGTGACTCGGACAACACTTAGCCAGCAATTTTGAAAAATCCTGGATTTTAATCTGGGTTTCTGCCTGTAGCAGGGTTTTTCGTAAAGTGCAGTGCCCCATAGTGTGTGGATGAGGTTAAATATCAGGAGGAGATATCAAAGAACTACTACTGATATTCTACCTCATTTATCCACGCTCTTTAACACACGTGCTTATGTGCTGAATAGATTGTTGTATTCATAACACCAAGAGTACATCTGGAATAGAATTGGGGGGGGGAAAAAAAAGACCAAAAATACATTCTGTGAACCTGCGCGACAACAGTTCACACTCGTATTAAATAAAATTATTCAAATGAAACACGTCCTCCACCGCAGAACATAATGTGCCGAACACACTGCCTCTGTGATTTCACAGTCTACCGGCTCTTCCCCCTCCTCCCCCCAGGATCCCACCTCCCCACAGTAACTGCGCTTCACTGCGCCTCTACATCTCCCATTACACTTAAGTAACCGCGCGCTGACAATTGTTCCACCGAGCCAAGGAAAGACTGGCGGAAGGGAATGTTCCGGGCAGTGAAAATCACTCGTGTGCCTAATATTCGCTGTTGCTATTATATGTGCCCCTGCATCGATCCTCGTAAAACATTACAGCCCATGCGACGATTCTTACGATGACCCGAGCCTCAGCGCGGAAAATAGTTACCCCAGGAGTGACGGAAAATGCATTGTAATATACATGTTCATCTGCGTGTTACCACATGGACAAAAGGAGTTATTTATCACTGATAAACACGGATTATAAAATCCGCCCTTGAACCCTCCCACATAAAATCTGAGAAAAGGATTTTCACTGTGTGCCAAATGTGAACATTTGACAATGTCAATCGCTGAATTCTTATTGGCTACTGGTGCATCATATGTCAGGGCAGCCCCATGTTTCTTCAGATTGATGGAAATAACAGTCAATTCGAAATGTATCGATTTGATCAGCTCTCTCACTTAATTTTCCATGCGCTGCACTTAAAACGCGAGTGCAAGTCAAGCGTTTTAATTTCCAACTGCAGTCATCGCCTTTTACCCTGTGAGGCAAATTCTCGGTGCAGTTGCCAAGCAAGCGTTGGGTAATTCTGGCGGTTCTGGCGAGATTACGGCGTTCCGTGGCCACGAGCCGAAATCCGTTCCTGGCCTCTGCTGTGAAGGTCTCCCACCAATCGATGGGACGCAGCGATAACCAATTACCATTGATCACCGAAACCCGCATCGGGGCCGATCGACACAGCCCAGGAGTGGAGCATAACTCGGAAAGGGGAGTGATGTTGTTTTGTTCATGCAGCCCTCCAGTGAGGACAGTATCGACTGCCCCTTATACAAATACACATGCAGCCATTTTGTCAATCAACTGCTGGGCGATGGTCTCCATATTCCGTGCAGGTAGTGGGGATTATATGGCCATACTTCACCGCTCTTGTGCGTGTGGGTGGGTGAAGGCGGGGAGCGTAGACAAGACAGAATCACAGTAAAACAATGGATGTTGTTACACTGCCCTCTGCTGACAACTTAGTCGCGCGGCATCCCAGCCAAGCACGATCCAGGCTCAATGCCACTTCGCTTCCAAAATCTGATGAGATCGGGCGCAGTGCACGTGATTCGGTCGTAGGCTCCGAGTTTGGAGGTTCGATGGTAAATGCGTGCCAGCACTTTCACTCTTGACTCAAGCTCCTGCGACGATGCTCTCCACTCCCCGATCTCACCATCCCACCAGCCTCGCGTAAACACCGCGGGGATAGCGTATTGAACAGAGCGGCGGGCACAGGAAACAAACCCGACCTGGATCGTCCTCCTCGAGCTGGTCCTCCAGCAAGGTTGGGTTGACCCCGACCTCCAGACACTTCTTGCTGTGAGCTTTGGACTTCATGTGCTTCGTGAGATTCCCTGTCGCACAAGCGAGAGAAGCACACGAGGCACCGCGACTCCGTAAGGGATTGCTCACGGTGCTTTGCACACACAGGAGGCGACCGAGCAAGCACCCATCTCTTCTGACTCTCTCGTCTGCTGAGCCAAAAGCCAGTCCCGTCTGAGGTGCCACGGTGGCGAGATGTTAAATACCTTGCCTGGTATACAGGAGATCGTGGGTTCGATCCCGACCCTGATGCTTGTTGTATATTTGCATGTTCTCCCCGTGGTCGCGTAGATTTTTATCCAGGTCCTCCAGTTTTTCCCTCCCCATTTAGAAACATGCGTTTAGATTATTTGGTTACCATGAATATCCACGTGATGATAACCCACTTTCGTTCAGCTATCATTTTCAACCGGGTCGCTTCTGAAAAAGAACCATATAGCTCAGTGGGCCTTACCTGTTAAAATAAAAAGTAGTTTTGTTTTAGTTTTAATTTCACAAGCATAGCAAACGCACGTCATCGTCACTGATATTTCTGTGGCGAGCTCACATCCCACCTCCAAGTGGATGTGTAAACTGCGGGAAGCGATGCATTAATGGTGTACTGGCATGTGCATCGGGACTGTATTTCTTATGTTTAAGTATATCCCCCCCCACTCCACAACACATTCCAATTGTGCAACCGATGTCATGAAATGAAGATTTAAAAGTCAGAAACCTGCGCGCCACGCCAACACGGACCGATTATTTACAACGTCGCGTCGGCGCTTTCATTCATAAATGCCGTCTGTTATTAATGCGCTGCCGGCGTGCGCCATCGTCAATTTCAATTTGGCCTCGCGTCCGCCACGCGGCAACTCGCCCGTCACCCTTCACTTGTTGCTGCGAAATAAACCGCCGGGGGTAGAGGCGCAATCGCCGGGATTGTTTTGGCACGCGCCGCGGTCAGCAAATGCGGCGTTCAGCAAGTATGAATGATTTACTCCGATTCTAAGACCTGCGACGGAATTTCGAAACGGCGCGGCCAAGAACTCGTCGTACCTACACCGTGTTTTTCTTCACACCCTCCTCGGCGGTCGTTAAGGGGAGCGGACGGCACGTTGCCAATTGAAACGGTGCAAGGGCATGGCACGCCGTTTCCCCCTTTTTTCCCCCCCACACTGTTGTGTAGCCTCACCTGCGGGGACTGCGATAAACAGCGCAGGTTCGCGGCGTTAAACGGCTTTGGCACAAAGCGGACGTGGCCTCGTTAGCAAATTGTTCTTGCCGTCGTGCGAGTCTCTGTTAAGTGCACGCGACTTACAAGACGAAGCGTCGTTCCTCGCGCACGCCATACACGTGCATCAGAATGCTGGGGCGACAGTTGGCATCTATATGCAGCCAGAAGCATGTTACCCAGCTGCACGTTGCAGCATTTCTCATTTCCAAAGTACATCGTGTATTCTCGAAGGAGAGATTTAATCTAAGCAACTATCTTGCCTATGACCAAATGAGCCCGAATTTGCCCAACCTCACGAGATCTCAGATCCAGCCAGGATGGGTGACCACCAGGGCTTAGCAGGTGTCGTAGGTGTGGGGCTGCGAGGTGTGTCCAGCAGATGGCAGTGCTGAGCCTCACCCCCTCGTACACGCACAGCGGGGTTTTTCCGGGCACTCCCAATGCAGCCAAATTAAGCTAAACAAGTCAATAATGGTATTAGTGGTAATGGAAAACTGTCTGGGGATATGTTGTGTTGTTTACATGCAAATTTCTCACTTTAACATCACTAGCCCCGCCCACTTCGTTTATGACCCTTGGGCTACACCCATTTGAAACCTCTAAAACAGCCTGCCTCAGCAGCTTTCCCACTCTTTTTTTCTCCTGATGACGATTGCTTGTGTTGCGATCGAAACGTCGTAGTTTTTTGTAAAAAAAATTAAATGTGTTCCATGTGACTTTACCGAAAGACCCAAAGGATATGAACTCCTGCAGTCGCGAAAGCTTTAAGTCAAGATCGTGCCGTAAGTTAAGTGGCCAGGTGGTGCCAGTCATCATTATTGCAAGTGTTGCCCAGGATTGCTGAGTTGTCTTTTTGTTCCCATTGTTTGTTTTTCATGAAGAGTTTGTGCATCATTGCAATGTACTTTATTCATGATACCCCAGGTCCCCTTTGCCACGAGTGGACTTTGTGTCACTGCACTCTCACTCAGTTCCAGATAACCCGACTCCACAGTGCGGGATTATAGTCGTAGGAGTAGACATGCTCTGGATTATCACACATCTCCTTTTGCTAGCCCAGTGCATGTGTTTGCGGAATGGTGGCGCAATGGTTTGTATACACTGCGCTCTCAACTGGGTGACCCGAGTTCAATTCCAGGCCAGTGGCGAGTGATATCTGAACTGGTCCTGGGCTTCCCTGCGTCATTACCAACCCCCAGCACTGGCCAAGTCTCGACAAACAACACCCACGACCAACATGCCATGGGGAAGCCCGAAATCATCCAGCAATGGATTTACATGGGGCTGTAAAATAATAACTTACTGTACGTGAATTTAAATTCCAACTTCATTTTTCTAAGTTTTGAGACTCAACCTATAACTCTTCTCGCCAACGCTCAAGACGCAAATGGGTCTCAGTGCTCGCTTGAGTGAGGATTGGGGGACGTGGTGCTCACTTCCATCGATGGCTTACACGCTCGGCTTTACTAACTTACAATGAGCAGCATGGAGAAGTATGGTCAAGCAACTCCTATGAGTGACACCGCAAAGGGAGTCCTTCATTTAGCACTGGCGAGACAGCAATTTAACTTCTTATTATTTTGTATGGATTTATTTGCAGAGGAGGCAAGTCAGGTTTTGGTTAATCGTGAGAGAGACATGCTGAGGGAAGGGTGACGCTCTGTGCTGGTGGTTTCCCAGCCGGAGGGGAAGAGAAAAACCGACCCAACGTGAGAGGGAGGAGAGAGTCAGGCACTAGAAACGCCGCCAATGCGACAAGAAAATTCAATATACATGAAAGCCAAACTCGAATTGTCTCTCTGCTATAACGAGCGGTGGAGTAGCACTCGCCTCCATTCAATTGGCAATCCTCAGCAAGCAGTGGCAAATCCGCATTGCTATGGCAGGGGATAGTACATCTGTTGGATGAATGCCGAATCGAACGACCACCCCCCGTTCTACTTCAACATGCTTTGCGAATTGGAAACTGCCAGAAGTGCCACTCAGCCAGATAAAACAAACAACAGCATGAACTCGCATGCAAATGCATGTGCATGCTTTAGATGATCAAAATCTGTTTGTTTTCCCCCCCGGGTCTGCCTGGGGAGGCTCAGGGGTACAGCGAGCGGCATGCGTTGCAAGGTTGGAAGTTCAAATCCCGGTCGGGGTGGGACTCAGCTCATAATCCCCTTTGGGGTGAATGAAATAAGTGCCGCTTTGTTGGAAAGATGACTGTTATAGTTGTTTTATGGATTGCCCCGGATAGGCTTTGCACCCAGCCTTTGGAGTGTGTCATTTTCACCACTGGCTCAGGGCTGTGGACAGGAGATGAGCAACATTCCTGCTGAACTCAGTAGAAAACCACCGGTTTCTTTACAGAGATGGATTGTCTCCATGAGCCCTTGCGTAGCGAGTTGCTGAGCGCCGTCGGTCAACTTGTATCTATATATACACACACGCAACCCAGCACAGGCTTTTGGCTAGCCATGGAACAAAGATGGTCACTGCATCGCGTGCTTTTAGACGCACGTCTGCGGCTGTCTGGAACGTTCCTCCTTCCGATATTAGAAAGCCACTGGAGCTGTGCACATTTGAATCTAGATTGAAAACTAATTTCTTTAGAACTGCTGTTTTTGTGTTCAGTAAGTTGTCCTTCCCCGCACCTACGATTATCACGGTTGGCTACGTACGGTGCGAAAGAAGTTCAACATATATACGTAGAGACAGAACTGTACTTGAAACGCGGTGTCTGCTTAACGCGATGGACTATTGTGCACTTGAACCTTTGACTCACGAGCGATGATATTTAAGGCTGCAGACGTAAAACACAATAGGCGCCTCGCAGCCGTGCGATTATTTTAGAGTAAATCCGACTCGCCGCGCTCGTCGCGACCAAAATAGAATCGGAGGCTTCAATCCGAGGGGACGAAACGTCCGCCGCCCAGTCAGTTCCGTGGGCACAGCTCCCATCCCGGGAGACTGTCATGTGTGTGTGTGTAGGAGCAGGCTGCTGTGTGATGGTGTCAATCCGCTGCTGGATGAGGGCCACCCCCCCCCCTCCCGCTGTGCGGGTCGTGGGGGTTATTTTACCAAATGTCACCACGCCGGTCAACGTAGTTTCGACAAGGTGGGCAGCGTAGGTGTGGGAGCGTATACGCACAGAACAAAAATGGATATTGCCACACCGCCCTCTGCTGCGCACAGCTTAGTCTCAGAGAAGCCAGGTCATAAACGGTGGTGGCCCATTCCAGAATTGTCCAGGCTCAATACCTGCATTCGCTTCTGAGCTCTGACCAGATCGGGCACATTACGGGTCATTTGGTCATATGTTATGGAGCAAGGCTTGATTTCTCAATGCATATTTCCCAGGCTACTGGAAGATCAGCAGGTGGCATGTGATGAGTATCCACAGCCAGAGAGAGAGAGGGGGACATACTGTGCGTTGTGTGTACACCAGGCACAGAAACTCTTTCTGGGTCGGTGACCTGGACAGACCTGGCTGAAATTAAGCCACTGGCCATTGGTCATAAAATAACTAAACTCAATGCAAATCACCAGCATGCTGCCTAGCAGACTCGTTAGTAAGATTGATGAATGCGATTGAGAGGTTTGCATTGGCCCGTTGAGCTACAGGAATCCACCACGATCTGCGGTCCTGCGATGTCGACGTTAATAGCGAACGCCTGCGGAAATGTCGCAGGTGGTGGCAGGAATCGAACCGTCGAACCTGGCGCTAAAGCGGCCGTCAAAAAAATGATTTGGCGAGCGGTTGGAAGAGACGGCTTTGCTCGGGTGGCCTGGTGCCAGCCGGGTGAGGGTTGCAGGTGTGAGCGTGGAACGTGGCACGGGGAAGGGGGGGGGGGAGCTGCTCGCGCGGCAGCATGGCTGACGGAAAGCAGAGCGGCCTGCACGAGCCAACATTCGAATCGCGGCATGCACCGCATTTGGGGCTCACTGAATGCAGGCTTTTAAAAAGGAGTTTGGCTGGAAATCGGATGCTGTGGGTTAGGGTGTGTATAACATGCGTGCGTGCGTGCGTGCGTACTCACACACGTGCGGTGAGTGAGTGCGATGTGTAACCACCCCCCAGCGGGCAAAGTTCAATTCCTGATCTTGATGCACAACAGCAGTGGCAAATGGAATGTGGAATTTAGTCTGGGTCTCACCGATGTCAACTCAGACCAACATCAGCACCGTGGAGACGTAAGTGGCCGAGTGCCAACCCCATGAGTGTGGTGCCAGCCCTAATCATCATCGTCATGATAAGCCATGACCTGAATGAAGGACTCGATGCAACAATCCATCTAGATCCTGCAAATGAGCTCATTTCATCGTTCCATCTACGCAGCAGAAATCCTCTCTGGTGTGTTCCCTCCTTTGACTGCCACTCCATCATTAGTCTCGACCACCAGCCACCAACCCCTGCGATTTAACAATCCTTCGAGAGCACTCAAAGCGTAGATTTACGCAGCCTACACAATGATTCATAATGGATTTTTTTGGATTGGGCCACGAAATCCTTCTGGCCAAATTGATATATTGTAACGCTCCTCCACCCGATATTGGCAAATATCATTGTCACGTTATGTACGAGCATTTATTATAGTTTCAGTTCACAGGAACATTGAAGGACAATCCTCACAACCAAATTTAGCAATTAAAATACACCACGTTTTTCTTTCAGTAGGGTAGGGGGGTTTCAAGACACAAATCTGTCCAGATCACTACGTGGCCTCACCCAAATTCAATTACGACTCAACCCACCTGTAAACCTGCAAGTGAGCCGATTATACCATCATCCCATCGCTGCGGTGGAAATACTTTCAGGCAATTTATTTCCTTTGGCTGCCACTCCATTTACATTGTATTTTTGTTATTTTTAATTATCACTTAATTATCACGGACACATTCGTCGCAGCGGGCACTCGCCACCAGAAGGCCGCGGCCGGGCCCTGTTTGCTTGTTTGCTGCGTACTGCGTACCTTTGGTCTTGAAGGCGAAACAGCAGACGCGGCAGGAGTAGGGCCGCAGGTCCGTGTGCGTGCGGATGTGCTTGCGCAGCATGCTGGGCTTCTTGCAGCGGATGCCGCACTCCTCGCACACGTACTTGCCTCGCCCGCGGCCGCGCACGTACACATACTCCTCGTTTGACTTGTACCTACAGTGGTGGGGTGTGTGGGGTGCCGGAGAAGGCAGGTGAGGGGGGAGGAGTATGGGGGGGGGGGGGGTGTGGTGTCAGGGGACCGGACAGGCGAATACACGTGAGAGAAGAAAATCAGAGGGGTCCTGGGATAAAAAAAACTTGTTCGCCAGAGCTGCGCTATTCTCTCCCGACTGTCGCTTTGATGACTCAGCCAAACTGGATGACGTAAAAATGAAATCCATAACACGCGTTGCTGCTGGAGGGGAGTTGGTGGGCAGGCCTTGGTGACATAATCATTAGCGCATCACGTGGCTGAGAGGGGTTTCGTGCTTGTCGCGGAAGATGTCCGGGCAGCCACCATTTATAAAGTGACTGAGTAATTGACCACAAAAAGTAGCCGATAATCGTTTTAAGTCGAGCAATCGACAAGTCGCCCCAGCTCTACTGATAACCCCACACACGATCTCATTGGCGGAGGGGATGACAGAAGGTAAATCGGTAAAATCATTGTGCGTCCATCTGTGAGGAGATGTCAATAAAAATTGGATTGTAAAGTGTTCGAAGGAAGCTGGCATGGGTTACCTTATAAGTACGTTATGAGGCTTATCCAGGACATCCCTCAACTGACGGGCGCGTGTACCGTACGCTGACGTTACGCGACAAAGGAAGGAACTCGCATGACCGCACGCCCACCGTGGAGCAATGGAATCGGCTCGTGTGCAGGTCTCTAAATGGACTGTTAAATCGCAGGACTGTACGAGAGGGCGGTGGCTTGGGGGAGGCCTTCAATCAGCAGTCGATTGACCATGGCCGATGATGAATGTGATGACGATGAACATGATGACGGATGAGTTGTCAAGTAAAAGAAGCACGTTCCAAAGTCAACCTAGCCGACGTGCTGAACGCGGCGTCCTTACCCTCCCTTGAAGATGCGGATGCGGTTGGGCTTAGGCCTGGGTCCCGTGGGGTCGCAGGTCTCCGCGGCGGCATCTCCAGCCTCCCGCGCACCGCCGGGCGTTGTCGCCGCCGCCACCGGTTCCACAGGGCCCTCGGGGGCAGCCGGGATCTCGACTTCGCCGACCCCGCCGACCCCGCCCACCCCGCCGACCCCGCCGACCCCGCCGACCCCGCCGACCCCGCCGACCCCGCTTTCCCGGGAGTCAACCTGGAAAACGAGGGTGGCGACTGAATGCGTCACCGCCATTGTCTCCATCGTCAACATGGTTTGAGACGTTGAGCCTCAAGGCCACGATACACCACTGGATAAATTCAGGGCAGTGTTTGCCAGCAAATGTAACTGGCAATAGTTGCCGCACTGTTGTCAATTGTAAATAAAATATATTCCCCAAAGTCTGGATAAATCTGACTGCGGCTTCCCGACAGTGGGCAACTGGGATGGTGAATTGCAATCAGATCATATACAGAGGTCAAATAACTACCCAGAGTTGTGCGCTCTGTGGCCCCATCTCTGTAATCCTCACTGACCTTTCAACAAATGTTATTTTCATTGGCTGGGCACAAATCCACCACTCTACACGACTGACGGATCAAGTTGCCAAAATCGTTCCTCAACAATGCTTTGCTGGTGACAACCGCCCTAGATTTGCCCTGGTGCATAATAGCATTTAACATGCACTATATCTTTAACATGGTAATCACTTGGACTGTAAAGAAGCATTTCGAGGGAGAGCTAGTGGTGTGCGTAGAGACCACTGTGGTCGATACACCCAAGTCTGTAGGGGACTACAAATTTGGATTAGGGCCAAGCAGGGCCAGGGGGCAGGGCCAGGGGGCAGGGCTAATTACGCTATAACTGTGGGTGATGTCAGTCGGTACCCACTGAGGCCACAGTGTTACCGCATCATCTACACACGTCTCCACCATTCATTACGTGTGGTGTCCGTGGCACGGCTCGGCTTCTGCAGCGGAAAAAAAACAACCTTGTGCCTCTTGAACTGTGCTGGGCTGTACAGTGGAAAAAAAAGTATAAGGGTTCAGTATCGATGCTCAAGATTAAGGCAAGGCTTGGGCTCCCTTAGGATTCTTATACTCCTTTTACACGAACACATCTCAGCTTAACAAGTGCTGGGCCCCTCCTGGCCACTCATGGATTTTCCACTGTCAAATTTCCACGCTGAGCCAGAAGCATGCGCTGGCCACAAAGGGCATCAGAGTCTGGCTGAGAGCAAAGTAGCTTCGCTCTCCCATCTGATGTGCCCTTCAAACTCCGATGTTTTCTCCCCGTAAGCCAAAACGGAATAATCCAAAGAAAAACTGCCCTTTATCCATCCACTGTTGGATGAGGAAACCCCACCCCCCTCCAAGCCACGTCATCACGGGGCTGTTTAGCCATACTTATGCTGGGAGGGTCAGGACCAGCTAGGATGTCGCTCGCTGCTGATATTAGCCGTGGCCGGCAATAAAACACCGGTCACCAGGTTAATAGCATGGTGTCCCCAACCGCTGTGCTACCACAATAACACTGCTCAGGTACAACGAATTGTACGCGAAGCGCACATTTTGATTGGGGCTATTTCTGAAATGTGCGTTGCGTTCAAGAAATGAAATGGCATGAAAATAGGCTGCTGTTTATTTTTATGTTGTGGAAGCAGATTAAAGAACATGAGGGTGACCTTTTGTGCCAGTACAAGGCTGACTGCATTTACATTCTCCTCTCTGCAGTGTTAGCTGCCATATTATGCAGATAAGACGTAAAAACATCCAATCTTACAATTCCAGGAATCATTGGCAGAGAGCTAATAATGCACGATGCATTTTTACAATGTTGGCAGGAATGTTACCTTAAATTAAATATACTCCACTTAATGCTAGCTTCCCCACACGTTTAATCATTCACTTAATCCCAGCTAATACATCACATAAATTTAAAATTAGTGCAACGTGGTCTGGCATTGGGTCGCTTTGTGCCAGACTCTTGAAATTGGAAATAATACGGGAATTTAACATTCTTTCAGTGCTAAAAATGAAGGATGAAAGTTTAAAAATAAATACGGAAACATGTGCTGCTGGCAGTGAAGGGCAAGTACCTTAGCCAACCTTGGCTTCCACTGGCTGGACTGCACCATCTGGTCAGCCCGTGCAGGGGTAATCATCGTGCTCGTGTAGATGGACATGGTGGTCCTCTGCCGTGAGCACAGGAGGCCCAGCGCGGCCTTGGTGGACAGGCCTAGGGGATTGCAGCTGCCTCTGTGGTCCAAGTCGCGCCCCCAGGAGGCGTAGACCGACTCCGTGTTCTTGTCCTGCGGCACGGGGCTCGGCCGGCAGTTCACCAAGAAGCACCAGGTGACGGTCGTGGTGGGCTGGAGATTTGGAACGTCCTGGGCTTCCGCTGAGACTGCCTGCTCTCGGCCAATCTCCTGCATGCACGTCGACACCTCAGTTGCGGTGCCGGCCATGTCCGAGATGACAATTTCTATCGGCGGCGTGGACTTTGGAGGGGAACACTTTCCAGGGAGGGGGTCGTCATAGGCAGGGTCTGGGGCAGGTGGCATGTTGCTCGTGAAGCGCACGGATGGCAGAACTTGCGTTGAAACGCTCGGCTTGTACTCCTTGTCCGTTTCCTCTCCTTGAGTCACCTGCTCCAGCACGACAGAGACTTCCAGCTTGGAAAAGGAGTCGGTGGATGCTAAACTGCGGGTTGAGTTCACGGGAGTGGTGGACCTGCTCTCCGAAGTCTCGGTGGTGCAGTGCTGTCTCAACAACGTGGGCGGCCTTGACCTGACGGGTGAAGATGCTTTGACCCTCTCTGGCTCGGATGCCCGCTCAATGCCCTCCTCCAAGCCGACGGAATGGTCTTCTTCCTTGGCCCGCTTCTGGTTTTGTCCGCGGATTTCCATGGCGATTTCAAAGCTGCTCGCGGGTGACAGCATGCGCTTGCCAGCCACGGGCAGAGGCATTTCGGACACGCCGTCCAGCCCGGACACCGGCAGCGATGACAGCTGCATCTTCTCACTCAAAAGCTGGTGCGACGGTGAGGCGGGTGAAGCTGGCGTGATGGGAGACACGTGAGGGCTTGCGGTCGCACGGCCGGGTCTGGGACGAGGGCCCAAGGCACCCAACACGAGCTGTCTATTGTTCCACTGGCAGATGACGACTGGCTGAGGTCTGCTTTGGGCTTGGGTGACCAGCATCTGTGAGAGGGTGGTGTACATGCTGTAGCTGTACGAAGGAAACGGAGTCTGGATCCTCACCGGAACCATGAGGGAAGTTACTGGCGTCAGAAGTCTCGGATGTTCGGTTGCGACTATCGTTTGTGACATCCGCGGTAGGTGCAGCGGGTGCAGGGGTGTGAAGCCGCGCCCCGAAGCGGCCTGGAAGAGTGGGCCTCCGCTCCCCTTGGCGTCCGAGAGCTCTCGCGGAACTAACGCGCGCTGCGCGAACGGCGGCGGTGCAGGGATGATGAACGGCACATTCGTCTGCACCGCTATTTGCGGCACGTGGAACCGGGGCACGCCGAGCTGCTGGAAGGGCAGCTGGAGGTGAGGCAACGTGCTCAGGCCCTGCACGACGGGGATTTTCAGTGGGCAGCCGTAGACTCGCTGAAGCGGCGGCGGGCTCGGCGCCTGCGGGATCTGGAAATGCAGCGGCAGTTGGTGTCGGTGCAGCGGCATGGCCGGAAGGGAGAGTGGTATGTGCAGGTGGGAAAGGGAGTAGACGGGCTGCAGCGTACCCACGGCGGGTAGGTGGCCCAGGGCGCCGCTGATCAATATAGGAGCCGGTGGAGGTGGAACAAACATCCGCTGCGCAGGCGGCGGCTGTGCGTCTCGACGAGACGCCGAGGGCTTTGGAGACGCACTCTGCTCGGGTGTCCGGGGAGACATCCCCGTCGAAGACGTTCTCTGCACGTGCTGCTGCTTTGTGTCCGAAGCGTCGCTTAGCCACGACGGCCGAGAAGACGTCTCGCCCTGAGGCGGGGCCGGTTCGGGGCTGTCCGGGCTTCCGCTTAAAGACGCCTGACGGACCAAGATTCCTCTTCGCCTTGACGTGCCAATCGCCGCTGTCGACGTGACCACCGGCGCCGTCGGAGCAGGATGCTGCGTTCCGCTGCCGTAGTCCAGCGACTTGCTACGGGTTTCGGACAGCTGCACCGGCTGCTCCGGGGCGGGCCCTTGCTCCGAGGATGAGCGGCACATCTCCTTGACTTCGCGGCGGTGGTGCGCGCTGGGCACGGTGAGGAACTCGGATGGTTTGCTGGCGGCGGCGGCGGCGACGGTGGCACCGGCAGCGACGTTGGCAGCGACGGCGCTTTGTGCTTTGGTGGCCGTGTCGTCTCGCTCGAAGGATGCGGAGAAGCTGGAGCCGCGCGAGATGCTGCTCGACTCACCGCTCATGCTGCGCGACAGCGACGATGACTCGGTGCTCGACTCGTTGGAGGAGTGCTGCAGGTCGGCCAGGCGCAGGCGCTTCTTCTTCGGGGGCAGCTTCTCGGCGGGGAGCTTCGACAGCGTCTCGCTCCTCTGCGGCCACTGGAACTCCTGGGCCGCCTTCTCCTGCTCCTTCCTCGCGGCCTCTGTCAGGTCTTTGTCCGTGTCCTCCGTCACGAGTATCTCTGGCACCAGGAGGGTGGTCTGCCGTACCGGCTGCTGCTGCTGTTGCTGCTGATAAGGCACTGAAAATGTAATACCCTGTGTTTCTGCGCCCTCCGCTCTCTCATACTGGCCCGTCGCACTTTCCTTGAGTAAAGACACGCCACTCGATTGTGTCGTCGGCTCCCCCTCTCCCTGCGTCGCTTCCACCGACTCCGCCCTCTCGAAGGAGCTGGGTCGGCTCAGAGACTTTGTATGCTGAATCACAGAAATCTCCTTGCTGCCGGTCCGCGTCACGGTCGGCACCGCCTCGAGCACCCTCTCGACGGCCGAGTGAATGTCCTCCCCTCCTCTGCTATGAGGAGCGTGAAACGAGGAAATGCGATCGCCTCTCTGAGAAGGGTGCCCTTCCGCCGCCGCTACCGTGTACGTCGTCGCCGGGCGGAAGGTCGCAGCCGGTTCGCTCTCTGCAGGGGCGCTACTGAGGCTCGCGGAAGCATAATGTTCCCGTTGGAGGTGTGCAAGCGCAGACGATGATGCAGTCACGGTTTGTTGCCACGATGTCAGAAAGTGTCCGTGCAGCGGCGCCGTGGGCTTTTCCGGTGGAAACTCCTCTTCTTCTCCAGCCGTCTTCTCCTTCCTGCGTTTCCGCACGCCCACAGCGCCCTCCGAAGCCGCCGCGGACACCTTGAAGTGCACCATCTGCGGCTGCGTGTCCCGCTGCGGCGTCTCCGACTCGAGCGGCACCTTGGGGGCCGTCTGCTTGAGCTTGGGGGCGTACAGCTCCGAACAATAAAACTTCTTGTGCACCGCAAAGTTCTCCGCCTTCCTGTAGCGGACGCCGCAGATTTCGCATTCGTACATCGACCCTTTCCGTCTCCTCACCTGCAAGAAGGCATCATTCTCCGCGCTCTCCTCCTGAGAGTAGCTCTCCTCCAAGCTTCGATAGCGCCTCGTAAGGGTCTCCCCCAAGGAGCAGCCCCTCTTCCCTTCGTCCATCGACACAGACTTGAGCTCGGAAAATTCTGGCGGCGGCGTCGCATGGCTCTCGCCGCCCAGGGGCACCTCGATGGCCTTCTGCCGCACGAGGGTGCGCTGGTGCCCCGGGTACGGCTGCGCCTTCCCGCGCGGCGGCGTCGCCTCGTCGAAGGAGCGGCTGGAGCGTGACGAGCCTGGCAGGCGCCCGGTGGCCTCGGCCCGCCCCGCATAGCCGGGGGTCACCGGCGTCGAGTTGCTCCGGTTGAGCGGCGCCGCTTCCGCGCTCCGCCGGGCCGCCTCGGGGCGGATCGAGAAGGCGTGGCCGTGCGGCGGCCTGTGATGCTCGGCGAGGTGGTGCCGCGGGGTCGCGCCCCTCGACGCGTCGGGGTCGCACTCCGGGTGCTGCTTCGAGAAGTCGAAGCTGCCCCTCCGCGACCACGACATGCGGCGCGGCTTCACGCTGTCCAGCTCCTTGTCGTCCATCACTGCCTCGTTGTGCAAAATCAGCCTGGAGATGTGCTCCTCTATGAGCTTCTTCTCCAACGGCAGCTTCCCCTGCCCGGGCCTCGCGACGGTCTCCGCGACGGCGGCGGAAACGTACGCGTCGGTCCCTCTCAGACCGGGAGGCACGTTCTTCCCCAGCACCATCTCCCTGTACGTCATGGCGGGCGCCGCGCTGGGCGGGCTGCCCTGGTGCTCGGCGCTCTCCGAACGGGAGAAGTAGCCCGAATCCGTGCTGCTCTTGCTCATCGGGCTCAGCAGCTGCAGCGAGGGGTGCGGCGGGCACCTGGGCTGCCTCTGGAGGCCCTGCGCTTGGTCACTCTCGAGCCTCTTCCGCTCGGCCAGCTTCAGAGTCCACGCCAACTTCTGCCGCACCGCCTGGTGCTCTCCGGGGTGGCACGTGGTTGGCCGCTCCCTCGTCGCCTCGTACAGCTTGGGGCTCCTGCTGCGCAGCGCGGGTGGCTGCGACGGCACCACCATTCCGCGCTCCGGGACCATTCCCGCGGGCTGCAAGCAGGTGGCTGTCGCCAAGGAGCCGACCCACTTTGCCTCTGCTTCGGCGGGATGAGTCGGAGGCACTGCCACGTTTTTGCTCGTCATCGTCGGAGGCTCGGGGCCCATTGATGAGCTCGCTTGGGCCATTTCCTCGAGGCCGCTCTCGTCCTCGCTGTCCGTGGTCTCGTCCCCCTCGGAGCGGCCCTCCTGCTCGTCCACGCTGCCCGACTCGAGGAAGGACCCCTCCCCCTCGTCCCCGCTGGGCCCTGCCCCGGCCTTCATAGCGTGCGCGTGCGACTTGCGATGCTTGTACAGGTTGCTTTTCGTCTTAAAAGAGAAGCCGCAGGGTGCGCAGGGGTACGGCCGCTCGCCGGTGTGGGAGCGGATGTGCTTCTGAAGGACGCTCGGCTTGGCGCACGCCCGCCCGCAGTATGAGCAGATGTACTTGCCTGGCTTCTTAGGCCTCCTCTCCTTACGCAGCAAGTCGGTGACCTGCTCGCACACGGGCCGGACGGTGGACCCTCCGGGGTGCAAGACGTATGCCTGTGCCGCCGCGGCCACCTCCGTCGACGGTGCGGCATCGCGGGATGCGGCGGGCCGCCGGTAGTAGCCTGCCTGCTCTGCCCCGCAGCTGGACGGGAGTGTCACGCTGTAGATGTACGGTGCCGGGTGCGGCGGTGGCTGAGGCTGAAGGGGCAGCAGCTGCTGCGAGAGCGCCGGTGGAGAGACGGCGTGAAGTTCGCGGCCGGAAGCGCGATCCAGATCGCCGTGAGATCCCGGCCACCATTCGGCCTCCAGGCTCTGCGGCTTTGAGATGTCGACGGAGGTGGTTGGGCGATGTGGGGGCCGTGGCTCGAGGCTGACGACACTCGTCGTGTGGGCGGCACTCTCGTGCGAAAAAGAAGCTCGCGCCTGCGCTTCGGAAAGGGCGCTGTCTGCGTCGGCGGCTGCAGCGGGCTTGCTGTGCACAAGATTTTGTCCCGGCTCCATGGCTCTCAGCGAGCCTGCCAGGGTGCAGTCGGACACCCAACCCCCCGCAGAATCATCCGCACACGAGACAGCGGCAACTCGAGCTTGTCCGGCGACATCTGGACCGATCCTTGAATCACTTTTGGGCTGCGGAGATTTCGGATTCTTTCCGCTCAACATCTAGGCGTGCCCAAGGAAAACATCGCCCTGTGAGAACCCGGCGTTTTGCCGCGTGCCACATTTAGCTCCGGTTCTGCTCCAGGAATACATCAAAAAATGAAAAGAGTAATTTGCACCATTGAGCCTTCTCGTGTTTCCATGCAGCTGCCCTATTCTTAAAAGCAGCCCCCAGATTCGTATTTTGTGCTTTCGACCGAGCAGAGCCACAGAAGCGCGCGTCCATTCCACAGATCCATCACTCTGGATGTGTAACTGGCGTTCGGAGAAGCTGGTTTTCTTGTTTTTAGGGACGTGTTTGAAGCTCCGTCTATTGCGTTGTAAAGCCTTGTGAAAGTGCCACGTTCATATCCACTCACTCATTCACCTGAAACAACAAATGGCAAAACACATTAATTCACAGAACATAATTACCCTATTTTTCACACTTGTTTTGATTATACTGAGAAGGTTGCGTAATTATTATTAACGTCAATAGTTATATCGATGATTGACTTACAACCGAATCACCATTGTGCCCGACCTTGTCAGATCTTAGAAGCCTAACAGAGCAAAGCCTGGTTTAACAGTTGAGATGGATGAACACAAGGGCTTGCCAGATGTTGTGGGCGTTGGGCTGCACAGCGACCAGGCGATGGCAGTGCAGAGTGTCACCTCCTCTTACACGGCGTTGCGGGTTGTTGTCCACATTTTCCAGTTTCCTCCTACATGAAGCTAACTACTCATTCGGGGAATTGGCCAAACATCCCAACGCAGGAGCCACCTGAAAGGGAGTCTTGAGACTCGCTGAGTTTTTTTCCGGGTAAATAATTGGAATTGTTAATTTCGGTTGTTGTTGTTGTTGATGTATTCCCCAAAGTATTTTAATTATCAAGTTCCCCTTGCAAAAGAGACTTGTCTCAGTGTTCTCCCAACAGGTCATGCATAAAGAAACGAGTGTTATTCTATACTATTCAACCATTCATTACATTGCATATTTCAGGTAGATTTTTTGAAGAGTGTGAAGAAAACATTACAAACGCACGTATTCACCGCATTTTAAAAGGGCCCTATTTAGCGGTGACTGGCACCTCGCTGACAAACAGAAATGTGCGGCGTGAACTGAGGCAGTGAAAATGACAGCACCGGGTTATTCGTCATTTATAAAACAGCAAGCGAGACATCGCGGAGCCTCCAGACGACACGACAAAGAAGCGTTCTAGCGCATGCAAAGCGTTCCTTTTCATAAAGTGTAAGGACAGCAAAGGTTCAGCCCCTGCAATTGCCTGCTCACGCCACTTCTGGCCAAACGTCCTCCACCAGAGGCTGCTATCGAGAGCTGCTAGCCTTTTTTACCTCCTCTTCCAGTGCACTGGCCAGGCGTATTGTAAACAAAGGTGGAAGTGACCACACTTTGCCCCACCACACATGACCTGTGATCCGACTAACCACGGTGTACCCACTTACAGTGTATTGCTGGTTGGCCAGAGATAGGTGTTCTTGGTTCTTTCGGTAAAGTCACGTAGAAGGGAAATAATACAATAATAAAAATAAAACATAATAAAATAATTCTCACGACGTTTCGGCCACAACGCAAGCAGCCGTCCTCAGGTGAAGACCAGGTCTGTCGGGGAGACAGCGTCTGACCAGGTCTGTCGGGGAGACAGCGTCTGACGCTGTCTCCCCGACAGACCTGGTCTTCACCTGAGGACGGCTGCTTGCGTTGTGGCCGAAACGTCGCGAGAATTATTTTATTATGTTTTATTTCTATTATTCCCTTCTACGTGACTTTACTGAAAGAACCAAGAAGATGAATCCCTGCAGTCACGAAAGCTTTAAATCGAAATTTAACAGAGATAGGTGGTTTAAAAGAAACTTGCATCATCATTTCAACTACCACGCTGGGATTATTTAACCCAACTGGCCACTGCAATTGCAGTGAGCCAAGCATTACACCACAGCAGTGTATTTAAACAAAAAAACCTCCAGTACAATGATACTATTACTGGAACGGATCATGTAAGCAACTGTCTTGTGCATATCACAATTTGCAAGGTGACCATTGCAAAATGATGTCTGTAACTGTGTCAATGTACATATCTGCGTCTATCCACTGCTGCACGAGCACCTCCCCACTCCTTGTGGGTCGTTGGGGCTATTTTAATCTGACTTCACTATTAGTGTTTGTATAAACCACTGTGATGTGTGTTTGTACACCCGGACGCCACCGCACCCAACTGATCCTGTAATCCAAGGAACCAGGCTCGCTCTTAGAAGATCGTGAGTTCAAATCACGGTTAGGGGTCAGCTCAGCTCACCATCCTTACCTGGTTGGTCAAACAAGTACCACTTTGCGGGACATCGGTAAGGGCTTCTCGCCCTATGGGAGACTGAACCCACCATGGTAATATGGAGTTTCTACCACTGGATTATGGCTGCCAATGGAAGGGCAGTGCTTCCCAAAGCTTGTTTGAGCCTGGAGACGAGGTGCGATACCGATATTACGCTTTTGGGATTCAGGATTGGCCTCACTGACTGCCCTTCAAATCCTCATGTCACCCAAACCAAACTCCCCCCCTCCCTAGTCTCAAACTCTTCTGCTCAGTCATCCGTGCTGACGACTACCGGCTGAAAACCTTCCTCTTTTCCTCTGCCTATGACCGACTTCCCCTCTCTACCAAGCTCAAGCCACACTCGATTTGTATGGCAACTTGAAATTCGGTTGCAGTGAAATGTTATCGAAAAGCCACGGGCGTGTTGCACAGCAGCATTCACAAACTGCACCAACTGAACGGACGTTCTATTCCTGCAGGCGAATGCCTCGGACGCATGTCGCCGCGAGTCGAAGACGAGACACGAGTCGACGTGTCGGCGCGTCGTTTAAACCCAGGTTTCAATTTCAGCTGAGTCATGTCCGGGTCAGTGACCCGACAAATATTTAAACTCCCGGCACACCACGTCCATTCTCGTTATCGCTGCGGTAACTGGACGTGCGCCTACTCTGGTCTGCAAGCGACCCGGAAAGAATTCCATGAGAAATTAAGTCCTACACTGTCCCCCCCCCACCTCCAGTGTAAAGCATGGGTACTCCCATCTCTTCCAAGATGTTTGACCTGCGTAGAAAGTAGGCCAAAATATCCTTTCCTGGAGGGGCTCTGTAAAGCTCTCTCTAAGTGGAGGCTGTTCCGCCAGTAATAGCATGATGCACTTTTCCCTTGACTTGAACATAAAAACAAGTATAACCCGTAAAAATAAAGTTTTTCACTATAAATCCTTTATATGCGTGGCGGCTAGAGTCCTCTCGTCCTCTGGTTTGAGATGGCTGCCACCTATGGGTAAGATGATTGCATTGCACCATTAAGCAATTGGTAATTAAATATAATATTTTTGTCCTAAAAAGTGTAACATTTTGGAAAAATCTTTTTACGAACATTAATTGTCACGCCCAACGAGTCTGTGTGGAAAATGTCAGCTCGATTGGATCACGGGAAGTGGGTTAAAAAACGACCGAAAGATTTGCACGGTCGTAAGCAAGCAAGCGAACTTAATATAAAGGATTTTAAAATGACATTCGAAAATCTGTTGTACATTTTTTTTTCAATGTTCAATTCTCCATGTGCTATCGTTTCCTACTGTCGGAGCGCAGCCATGTGGAATGCTAGGACAGTCCCCGCTGACTCCTTTTCACCCGTATTCCCCATCTCTGCCGAGCTCGAGGAGGCATTTCGGGGCAGAAGGGCTCAGCCAAGCACAGCAGCTGGGCTGGCGGTGCACGAGAGCGTTACGTAACATGGCGCTGGTGGCCTAATAAACAGCTGTGCAACTGCTGGAGGAGATGGGCCTGCAAGGAGAGATTCTTCCTCGTGGGGATTTGACCCTGTCCCCTATCCAAGAAGGTTAATTCTATATCACCATCATCAGCCATGATCAGTCGACTGCTGGATGAAGGCCTCCCCAAGTTGCCGCGACTCCTCACGATCACTGTGATGTAATAATTATTGACAAAGCATTCGCATAAGAGCTGGTTTCGTCACTCCATCTCCTTGGTGGACGTACTATCGGGCGCACTCCTTTTGCTTGGCTGCCCCTCGTGTCTCACTGTTTTTGACAATCGGCCACCATCCCTAGCCATGATGTGTGCTACAGTCATGATGTGTGCTACAGGGTCACCGCAGTGGCGAGATGTTAACTCCCTCGCCTGGTATACAGGAGGCCGTGGGTTCAATCCTGACCCTGACGCCTGCTGTTCATTTGGAGTTTGCGTGTCTCTCTCCCCGTGGTCGTGTGGCTTTTTCTCCAGGTCCTCCGGTTTTTCCCCTCCACATTTAGAAACATGTGTTTAGATTATTTGGCTGCTATAAATTTGCACATGATAAGCCACTTCGTTGGATTTTCATTTGTGGGTAGGTAGCTTCTCACAAAGGGCTATTTAGCTCAGTGGGCTTTACCTGGTGCGCTAGAAATAGTTGAGTTTAGTTTGACCCGAACCCACTTACTTTCTTTTTTGAGCCTGAACGATGCTAAAAACCTGTGTACGTTGCCTAGTCTGTGCTCCTCTTTTTGTCTCTCAGTATAATTTGAAGCTCATGTGTCCGATGGGGATATCAAAACAACCTAATAAAACAGCAATTAACATACTTTTTTTGAAATTCATATAAAATTATACGAACAAAGTAATAATTTATGTTATTCACGAAAAAATGTTACGTATATTTTCGTAGGTGCCTTTGCAATTTTAGCCGCTGGACATACAGTATATCCTATTGGCCTCTCCCTCCCCCTAAATCGGGCCTTGGCCTCAAGGGAGAAGTCGTGGTATGGAGCAATGTTCCACGGGCGGCATGTGTTCTGTGTTCGCATGTCTGAGTTTCTCCGTGTATCCCTCTCTATAAAAGCGGCCGGGCGTGGTGTTGGTCACCCACCCTGTGCTAGCCTCCATAGGTGCTCACTAACAGCCTTTGCCCCAACAGGCTACACAGGTGATGTCTTTGCATCCCCCCTACCCTGTATACCCGTTTGTGTCCGCGTGTATCTTTGCGTCTCTGCGCATCTGCCCTCCAAGTATTTATGTGCTCGTCTATGTTGATGTACCTGTCATTGTCCGACTGTCTGTCTGCCTTTATGTGTCCGTCTCCTTGCGACCTATTTCCATGTCGGTGTCTCTGTGTGTCCGTCTCTTTGCGCCAATGTGTCGGTTCCTGTGTCAGTGTATGTCTCTTTATATCCATGTCTTTGCCTGTTTCGACATCTCTGTTTCTGCATATGTCTTCGTGCATCTGACCAGTTCAGATATTCACCGCTGGTGTTAGCCATGGGTATGCGTCAAACTCGGGTCACTGGGATTGTAGCACGACGCGCTCACCACTAATCTACCGCTCTCCACGGTCATACTCACAGATGTGCGCACACACACACACGCGCGCACAAAGACACACACATTCACACCACACTACAGAAATAAAAAAATCCCCGTAGGCTCTGTGCCCTGACAGCTGAAAAAACAAGGTGTTGGCATTTGGGATCGAACACAACATGCTACTGTACAACCCCACAAAGCAGCCCCTCGACTGTTAAGCACAACTGTTTATGAAACGATCGTATAAAGTGTAATTGGAGGACATTCTGGATTACCGGTTAGCTCACCAAGGGATATATTTAATTCAATTTCAAAACCTCGGGGGTAATAAGCTAAAAAGGCATCAACTCGCATCTGTATGCCAGAGCAGGGCCGCCCAGAGGTTCCTGGAGGCCATGGGCAGAATAGCACGTGGGGACCCTTTTATTTCAGCACCCACTCGTCCCATGTGAGGTTTGTTGTGGGGCCGTCTTTTGTGTGAGATTCAGTGCAAATTGCCCCTTTTGCCCCTCCCTACCACCCCCGGCCTCTGGGACGGCCTTGTGTCAGAGTAAAACAGTCTCTCTCACTCTCCTCCTTCACTCGTAACACGTGGCTTGTGCTTTCGTTCATTCACCGAGGGCCGAATAAGATCTCTTTGGTGGGCCCACACATTTACAAACACCTTAGCAAAATCCAATGTTAATGCAAAAGATAATTAAACACACAATTAACACACTAATGCGATGCCTGCATTCGTTTTCCACACACGCAGACGTGTATGTTAATGTCCCCCTCTAGCACCTAATTAGTGTGGATAAAATGCTTGCAATGATGAATACTGAATATACCACGGTTATTGATATCTGCTAGTACAGAAAGCAGCACCACAAGATAAAACAACATTTGTTTTTATTTTACCAGGTAAGGTCCACTACTGAGCTATACAGCTCTTTGTCTAAAGTGACCTGACCACAAATGAGAGTTCAAACGAAGTGTTTTATCGTGTGGAAATGTGTAGCGGCCAAATACTCTAAACGCATGTTGATTCTTCATGTGGAGGGGAAAACGTAAGGACCTGGACAAAATTCCACACGACCATGGGGAGAGAGACACCGCACACTCCAAATGTACAGGCGTCACAGGGTGAGGGATCAAACCAACGACCTCCTGTATATCCGGTGAGATATTTAACATCCCGCCACCACGGCGCCCGTACCATATACCCTGGTATTGCCTAGCGATTGGATAAACTTGACCGTATTGTCATGCCTCAGAGGGAGAGCAGTGGCACTGCTCTGGGGAAGGTTTGGAGTATAGACACGGGAGCATATAAGTATGGGACAACAATGGATTTTGCTGCACTGCCCTGTCAGTGCACGGTGGCTGCCCATTCAAGCAACGATCCAGGCTCAACTCTGATTGGCTTCTGCAATCTGACGAGATGAGAAGAATTCAGAGAGATGTGGCCATCGGCTTTGCCGTACGTGATTCACAACGTGGTGGAGAGATCACACGTAACCAGCCATGCAACACCGCCGGATGGAATTATGGGTCTAAGGAAACGTTTTGATTGTGGAAATCCTGGCGGGTCGAAGCCGCGTCAGTGACTTATATATTTAAAAAAAACATCGCGTGGGTTTTTCCCATCTCCCATCTCCCCCCCTCCCCACCGCCCCTCCAACCCTCCCTTGCTCACTTGGGCACAGTCACCCGAGAGCCGCTTGGCACGGCCAGAGCGGTGGATATCCCTGACAGCTGCTGCCGAAAAACTCACCACTTTACAGAGTCGTGAAATTACTACCACACCTTGACCCCCCCCCACCACCACTATTGATTACAATCACATGGAAGGAAGCATGCAAGTATAGCTGCAGATATATTACACGGCTCCGGTTAGGCAAACATCGCGTATGTGGCTGTGCACGTGTATGTGCGTGCGTGGGTGGGTGCGTGATTGAGTGCGTGTGTGTGTGTCTGTGTACATATTATTGTGAAGAGCGGTGGCGCAGTGATTAGCGCCAGAGCTAAAGTTATCATGATACATTTTCCAGAGCCCCCAAACACACCGGACCCAGACCCCCCCCACCCCATCCGATGGGGCAGGGTCGGGGGGGGGGGATATTCTCTGGAGCTCAGCCACGGACAGCTCCAGTTTAAATTCAGCACCGTCTGCTGCACAACGGTGTGGTGCATCACGTCTGCGGTTTTCTTTTTTGCACAACGCTCTATATTTCCACGACCCGGGTTCGATTCCCTGCCGCGACCGCTACATCAGTGGCAAGCGATGACTGAGCTGGTCCTCGCTCTCACCTCGATCGACACGGCCTCTAAGCGGTGCGAGGTGTCCAGCATCAGCACTTGAAAGACAAAAGCGGCGAGGAGTGATTCTGGCCACGCCATCCCCACACGTTGCACCCCAGCCTCAAATAGGTGCTCGTTACCAGCTCTTGCTCAACACTCTAAGGAGGCTCTACTAGGGATCTCGAGACCACGTGACACGTCATTAATGTCAATGCAATAACGGCCGCTGTGTGACGAAGCAGGCGAGAGCCCATCGAGATTCATTCGCGTTTTTGAAGAGACTTGAAAACTGCGCTTATGGTACACGTAGGGGCCATTGTATAATACATATGCATGCACTATAATAAATACTGCAGAGGAAATAATAATAACAATAATTTACAGCCATTGTCAAACCACTGCTGTGAAGTCCTCCCCAAGATATGTTGATTGTGGAGGATATTTGACCATACTTCACCACACTGCCAGTGTGGGTCAAGGAAGGGGTGAGAGTGGGGCAGAACCGGTTTAGATTTCACCCGACACCGACGTGAGACCATCGCCGACAATCGAACTCAGGTTGCCAGGTTTGTTGCGCAGTGCGCTAACCACTTTGCCACTGGTCTCTCGTTCTGTACGCATTCAAATTACTATTTGGATTTACATACAGCGCAGTCCAAATGCAAGCACAAAGTGCCGTGCAACACAGTGGAATACGCATCACAGGCAAAGAGGAGTTGGGTATGCGCTATTTCAATGAGACAATTGTCGGTCAGTGATAGGCACAAGTGTAGTGGTGATACGCGCTGGGTGTATATGTCGTGTGCCAGCGCGTATGTATGGGTGTGTGTGTGGTGACGCGCGCTGACGGGGAGGAGCAGGCGTCAGTGCGCGGGCGGGGGTAGTGCTGCTGATTGGCTGTGTGCCGGTGACGCGCCCAGAGGGAGTGATCGGGTAGCAGCGCGGTGTGATTGGTCGGGGAGTGGAAACACGCGCTGAGCGGAACCGGATCGTAAGGATAGCGCGTGGGGATTGGGTAACTGAGGAGCGGTGCCGACGTTGAGGTCCGCATCCGCTCCGCCTCCCGGGAAGAAGGGGTATATAAGGTGATGCACAGAGGAGCAGGGGGCAGAAGTGGAACCATCTAAGAATGAAGACGAAGGTGCAGAGATAGAGCCCGGAGAGGAGAGTAATGGAGAGTAGAAGAGAGTAAGGTATAGTGTGTAGCCAGCGAGAGAGAAAGGTCTACACGAGCTGAGTGATGTATAGTGTGTAGCCAGCGAGAGAGAGAAGGTCTACACGAGCTGAGTGATGTATAGTGTGTAGCCAGCGAGAGAGAAAGGTCTACACGAGCTGAGTGATGTATAGTGTGTAGCCAGCGAGATAGAACGGTCTACACGAGCTGAGTAATGTATAGGGTGTAGCCAGCGAGAGAGAACGGTCTGCACGAGCCGAGTATGCATACGGTGTAGCCAGCGAGAGAGGAAGGTCTGCACGAGCCGAGTATGCATACGGTGTAGCCAGCGAGAGAGGTGCAAAGTCTACACGAGGCGAGTGGAGAGTGTAGCAGAGGCGCAGAGTCTACACGAGGCGAGAGAGGAGTGTAGCCGAGGCGCGGAGTCTACACAAGGCACGGAGAGCCGGCAGCACAGAATCCTGAGTCAAGAGAAGTGCAGTGTGAAGAAGAGAGGCCACGCGTTGTATTGTTACAAGTCAAGATTTAATAAAAGAAGTGTGTTCCCGTCAAGGAGTTTCCTGCCGTCATTTTCCAATACTTCATCTGGCGTCAGAAGTGAAACGGGCTTCCAAGTATGGAGACGAGGAAGACCCGTAGGACCCACGGGATTGACCGCGAGGAAGACCTGGACGACTCGGAGCCGCTGGTGGCGGGGGGTGAGGAAGAGGACTTGCCCACGCTGCAGGGTCCGTCGACGGCGCCGGCCGAGCGACCGGGGACAGACGCCGGGCTTCGTGAGGCGCACTCCCGACTGGCGGAGCTGCTGCTCGCCGCCGCGTCCATCTTGGCGGAGATCAGCTCGTCGGGAGGAGCGGGGACGGTGGGGGACATTTTACAAGGTCGCCCCGCAGATTCCCGCCAAAACGAATGGGGGATTCCCGCCATTGCGCCTGGGCCTACTTTTGGCGGGAACGGCGAGCGCCACGTGGTGGTGGGTTCCCAAGCGCGCGCATCGACGTCATCAGCGCGCGAGGGGGTCCGCCATCTTACGTCTGCTGCTGGAGCCGCCGTCTTAGACACCGACGGACAGGCGGAGAGGAACCACGAGGCGGATGACTTCATTTTTCAGCAGCGCCTGCCCACGTTGTCAGCCTTCAAGGCGGAAGGCATAGACTGGGGCCAATTTCAGCGAAGGTTTTTGGCGCATCAAGAGATGTCAGCGTGGTCCGACGCTACGGCGCTGCGGGCATTGCCCGCCATGCTGGACGACGATGCGCTCGCGGCCTTCAGGGCTGCACGGAAGTCGGACCGCTCCACGCTGAAGGATGCGCTGGGGTTGTTGGCCAGGGTCTACGGGCCTCCCTCTACATGCCGCCATCAGTTCTACGGAAGACGGAAAGCGGCCACGGAGACCGCGCTGGCCTATCGCACGGCGTTGCTGGCTCTTGCTGATGCTGCGTTCCCTCGGATGGACGAGGAGGGCCAAGACGCGATGGTTTTGGAGCAGCTGCTCAAGTTGGCGCAGGACCTGGGGGTCCCTATCAACACAGCTGACGACATTGATATTTCTTCTTTGAGAGTCGCCACGAGTATTCAAGCGCACGAGGCCCTACAACGGAAGCAAAGCGTTGGTTGCAACGCTGCTGTCGTCGCAGCCCCGGGGTTGGTGGTCGCCGAACCCCAAGTCGTCAGCCCACGAGAGGAGGCGTTCGCCACGGGACGACCAGGGGACTGGAGGCCGGGGGCCCGGTCGCCTCTGCGATCGGGCCGAAAGTCGGAGCAACCAAGATCTACTCCGACCCTCGTCACGTGCTATAACTGCGGCCTCCGGGGCCACGTGGCGTCCGGGTGCCGCGCTCCGCGGCAGCGCGCCATGGGAGCTCGGCTGGACGACGACCGAGAGCCCAAGTCATCTCTACAATCCCCGGCAAGTCGCGGCACCTCACACGCTCGGCCTGTTTATTCGGCACACATGGGACGCCGCGTTGCGGCGGAGGAGGGCCGGTTAAGGTTCGGGGATTCGGTTCGGCGAGGGGGGTTCGGCCGGGACCAGGGAGACATTGAATGGGCGGAATTGGGGCATAGAATTGTGGCTGCTTCGGCGGGTTCGTCCGTTGTTACGGGATCTATTGATGGGGTTGAGATTAGGGTGTTAGTGGACACGGGGGCATCGGCAACTATTATATCGGACCTCATTTATAATATTCTTCCAGTCCAATGTCGTCCGCTGCTTCCAGTGGATGTGCCATTTTACGCCGCTAATGGGGGATCGTTGGGCATTATCGGTCAGGTTAGGGCGTCCATTTGCATTGGAGATATCAAATTATCGGGACCCGTTTTCGTTTCGTCTTCTTTGGCAGTTCCGTGTCTTTTGGGCACTGACTTTTTGGCTAAAATGCCCATTAAAATTCTTATCGATCAACGATGCATTGAACTGCCATCGGGTCGCCGGATTTCATTTTTGACGGGCCCTACTGACATTCGGACGGCGTGCGCTACGATACAAGCGGTGGCGACGCAGACAGTGCAAGTGCCCCCGGGTTCACAGATGTTGATTCCCCTCCGGTTGCGAAAACCATGGGTGAGGGAGGCTTCGGGACAGAGTATGCTTTTGGGTCCTTCTAACAAGGCTGTCGGGGGTCTTGATTTATCGGTGGCTCACACTTTGGTGCGGGCTGACAGGGATCCGTTTGTGATGGTTTTGAACGCGGGGTCGCGACCAGCTGTCATCCCGCAGGGCACCGTGCTGGCTCACGCGGCGCAGGTTCCTGGGGATGATGGGTTGGTTGCGCAGGTGGGCTCGAGCCCCGCGCGGAACGTTGAGCCAAGGGAAGACCTTGAGTGGGTCCATTCGTTATGTGCCGCCTCGGACGATTTGTCGGCGGCGCAGTTGGGTGCGCTGCGCGAGTTGCTCATTGAATTCTCTGATGTATTCAGTAAACATAAGTATGACATTGGGTGCACGGATTTGTTGCACCATCACATTGAAACGGGCGATGCGGCGCCGGTCAGGCTAAATCCCTTCCGACTGAGTCCCGTGGAGAAGGAACATGTTCAGTCGGCTGTTAACGATATGCTAGAAGCCGATATTATTTCGCCCTCCACTAGCCCGTGGGGAGCGCCTATTGTGCTGGTTAAGAAGCAGGACGGGTCCCTGCGATTCTGCGTTGATTTCCGTCGCCTGAATAAGATCTCTGTGGCTGACGCGTGTCCGCTCCCCAGGATGGATGAGTCCCTCGATGCATTGTATGGTGCGCGATATTTTTCGACTCTTGATTTGTTATCGGGGTTTTGGCAGTTGCCGCTCGACGAAGAGTCGAAACCTAAGACAGCATTTCGGACTCCAGGGGGGCTGTTCCAGTTTAACCGGTTACCCATGGGACTTCACTCCTCTCCAGCGACGTTTCAGCGACTTATGGAGCTGGTTTTGTCGGGCTTGCAGTGGGATACATGCTTGATTTATATGGACGATGTCATTGTTTTCAGTAAGACGTTTGAGGAACACCTCCGGCGATTGAGAGGGGTGTTCTTGCGAATGCGATCGGCTAAGTTGAAATTTAAACCGGCCAAATGTCACCTCCTTCGTAGGTCCGTTAGATACTTGGGTCACATTGTCGATTCTTCGGGGATCTCCACCGATCCCGCGAAGACGGATTGTGTCGGTTCGTGGCCGACACCTACGTCCGTTTCCGACGTGCGTAGTTTCATCGGGTTTGCTTCTTATTATCGGCGGTTCGTTGAGCACTTCGCCACTATTGCAAAACCCTTGCACGCTCTAACGGCGAAGGGAGTGAAGTTCAAATGGGGACCGGAGGAGGAGGCCGCGTTTCGCTCCCTCCGGGACGCCTTGGTGGGTGCCCCACCCTTGTGTTATCCCGATTTTGCCAGTCCCTTTTTGCTGGACACGGATGCTAGCAACACGGGCATTGGGGGGGTGCTATCCCAAGTCGTTGGGGGTGTCGAAAGAGTTGTCGCCTACGGTAGTAGGGTGTTGTCTCCGGCGGAGCAGCGCTACTGTGTCACCCGTCGCGAGCTGCTTGCCATTGTTTTTTTTGTGCAACAGTTTAGGCCATATCTTTATGGTCGTCACTTTACAGTCCGAACGGACCACGCGGCGCTACAGTATTCATTGAGGGTCGCCCAGCCCTCGGGCCAGTTGTCGCGTTGGTTGGAAGTCCTCCAGGACTATCAGTTTACGACTACGTACCGTAAGGGGTTGCGACACACGAATGCCGATTGCTTGTCGCGGTTGTTGCCTTGTGATGAATGCGCGTGTTTGTCGGGATCGGCGCGCTGTAAACCGACGCTTGCGGGGGAGATGGGGGCACTGGCTGCGACAGCGGGCGCACCGATCGGGGATGATTCCACTGCCTCTCAGGGTCGGGACTCGCTGCTCTCGCTGTCGCTCAGCGAATGGGGCCGCCTCCAGATGGCGGACAGCTCGCTGCTAGCATTGCGCCGCAAGGTTGGGGGTCCCGAGGGGGACCAGGAGCGTACCGGCTCCTATGTCCTTGAGCGGGGCGTGTTATTGAAATGGGACAGTTTGTCCCGGCGGAACGCACTCGTGGTGCCTTCCGCTGTGAGGGGGAGGGTTGTCTTGGCGGCACACGAACGCCTCTTGCACTTGGGAGTTAACAAGACGCTTGCCCTGCTTCAGCGTGACTATTACTGGCCGGGAATGGGAAGTGATGTGGTGCATATTCTGAAGGGGTGCGTTGAGTGCGCCAGGCGTAAACCACCGGCCGTGGCAGCTAATCCACCGCTGCAATCTATTCAGGTCTCGCGTACCAACGAGCTCGTTGCACTCGATATTTTGGGGCCCTTCCCAGTCACGCCGAGAGGGAATAAATATTTGTTAGTGGGGGTCGAATACTTTACCCGATGGCCTATGGCGTGGCCTCTCGCTAACCAGTCGGCAGCGGCTGTGACGGATGCCTTCGTCCAGGGCTATGTCCTGGACAAGGGGGCTCCCGAACGCCTGCTGACCGACCAAGGTAAAAATTTTTCGAGTAAATTGTTGCAAGAGGTGTGCGATCTGCTGGGTACCAAGAAGGTGCGTACCTCCCCGTACCACCCGCAGACTGACGGGATGGTGGAGAGACTCCACAAAACCTTGACTTCCATGCTGTGCCAGCAGGTGTGCGAGGCACATGTAGATTGGGACCTGCAGGTCCCGGGAGTCCTTGCTGCGTATAGAATGGCCCCCCATGCAGCTACGGGGTTTTCCCCATTCTATTTGATGTACGGTCGGGAAGCTGACCCGCCAATAGAAACGCAACTTGGCCTGTCCGCTCCACGAACTAATTCTAATTTGGCAGAACATATTAAGTTTAATATTCACAAGCTGACAGAGGCGAGGGAGGCCGCGCGGCTTAATTCGCGGGCTCGCCAAATTGCTAATGAACGATTGCGGGCACGGAAGGTGTCCATGCACGAATGGAAACCAGGTGACAGGGCCTGGCTGCATTGCCCTCAGGCACCCTTGGCTACGTCGCCTAAATTGTTGAGACCGTGGAGGGGACCCGTGGAGGTCGTGCGCGTTGCACGGCCCCAGTGCGTTCAGATAAAGTGGGGAAAGCGCCGGTGGTACGTTCACCCCTCCCGACTGAAACCGTTCTCGCCTCCATATGGCCTCCCCTTGTGTCGTGATGGCCGGGCGTGTGACGTGACCGGCGACCCAGAGGGGGAAATGTCTCTGCCTGATCCACACGTATTTTCGCCTGATCTGCTCCCAGGTGTCTCGGAACTGACAGCTGCCGATCACCGGCGGCCGGATCTCCGCGGCGGGGCCGGCCCTTTCAGGCCCGTTCCGCGCCGTCTGGAGCGGCCGGAGCCGCCGGACGGTCGTCAGTGTCCCGCCCCATACGATGGACCAGCCAGACGGACTCGCGCCAGGTCGTGCTACTTTGCATGACCTGCCTCGTGAGGAGTCGGGGCAGTTGGAGCGCCTCGTCACTGCGTGTAGTCGCAGGGACGTGGGGCGCGTTCGTCTCGAATTTGCTCGTATCGTGTTATTGTTGACTTTTCGGGTTCATTGTCGATCTGTACATAGTTATTCTTGTTGTTGTTGTTGTTGTGTTATGTTACGGGGCACACTCGGGGGGTTATGGGGTTTTTTTTTTTGTTGGTTGTCGTTTTATCGTCGCGGTTGGTTGTTGTTAGCAGCCGGGCCGGCTGCGAGCTATGTGGGAGGGGGTGATGTAGTGGTGATACGCGCTGGGTGTATATGTCGTGTGCCAGCGCGTATGTATGGGTGTGTGTGTGGTGACGCGCGCTGACGGGGAGGAGCAGGCGTCAGTGCGCGGGCGGGGGTAGTGCTGCTGATTGGCTGTGTGCCGGTGACGCGCCCAGAGGGAGTGATCGGGTAGCAGCGCGGTGTGATTGGTCGGGGAGTGGAAACACGCGCTGAGCGGAACCGGATCGTAAGGATAGCGCGTGGGGATTGGGTAACTGAGGAGCGGTGCCGACGTTGAGGTCCGCATCCGCTCCGCCTCCCGGGAAGAAGGGGTATATAAGGTGATGCACAGAGGAGCAGGGGGCAGAAGTGGAACCATCTAAGAATGAAGACGAAGGTGCAGAGATAGAACCCGGAGAGGAGAGTAATGGAGAGTAGAAGAGAGTAAGGTATAGTGTGTAGCCAGCGAGAGAGAAAGGTCTACACGAGCTGAGTGATGTATAGTGTGTAGCCAGCGAGAGAGAGAAGGTCTACACGAGCTGAGTGATGTATAGTGTGTAGCCAGCGAGAGAGAAAGGTCTACACGAGCTGAGTGATGTATAGTGTGTAGCCAGCGAGATAGAACGGTCTACACGAGCTGAGTAATGTATAGGGTGTAGCCAGCGAGAGAGAACGGTCTGCACGAGCCGAGTATGCATACGGTGTAGCCAGCGAGAGAGGAAGGTCTGCACGAGCCGAGTATGCATACGGTGTAGCCAGCGAGAGAGGTGCAAAGTCTACACGAGGCGAGTGGAGAGTGTAGCAGAGGCGCAGAGTCTACACGAGGCGAGAGAGGAGTGTAGCCGAGGCGCGGAGTCTACACAAGGCACGGAGAGCCGGCAGCACAGAATCCTGAGTCAAGAGAAGTGCAGTGTGAAGAGGAGAGGCCACGCGTTGTATTGTTACAAGTCAAGATTTAATAAAAGAAGTGTGTTCCCGTCAAGGAGTTTCCTGCCGTCATTTTCCAATACTTCACAAGAGAAAGGCCCTTGAGCCTGGACTTGAACAGCAGGGAGCAGACAGCCTGGGTGGCTGGGGATTTACAGATCTCATGAGCAACAAATGAGAAGGAGCAACGGCACAAGTAGATTTTTCATGCATTTATACCACGGGAAATTTTCTAAAGTAAGATTTCGGCCATCGCAAGTACATTTTAAAGAACCTAAGAATATAATAATTTGTTATATGCACCCCCCCCCTCTCGCCCTGAATCTTTAACGCAATACAATGTGTGTATATTATACGTAGTTAATATTATATGTGCGGATATTATACAAAGACAAAACAGACTTTTGGGGCAAGAGCTGTTAGCGAGCACCTGTGAAGGCAGGAACGGTACACGAGGGGGTGGGGGGGGGCAGCACCACACCCGACCGCCTTTGTCTCCCGAGTGGCGATGTTTACACACTGCACTCGGAACTCATTCGAGTCGACCTAGGGGAGGCCCAGGACCAGTTCAGATAATTGTCACTTGTGTTGGCTGTGAGCGAGAATCGAACTCGGGTCTCCGGATCCGCAGCGCAGCACGCTAACTTCTACAATATCATCCCGCTATATACACATGCACATATACAGACGCAGACAAACCCTTCATAAAATCCCAGGATAAAAAAAAGTAATTTTTGCTTACAATGCACATCTCTCAGTGTGGATCACAGCTCACGAAGCACATGGACCTATTTATCCAAACAAACATTTCAAGTAAAAACTAACATTGAATCCAGAACTTGAAATAAAATGCCATCCTACTTAATCAAGTACTCATGCAGCCTCAACACGTTCCACATTGGGGCACCTTAGTCATTGGCAACACTGGACTGGCTGCTGATATATCTTGCCTTGAAGCCAACCGATTGATGTAACGAAGTAAAGTCCAGGCTACGAAATTGTATAAACAGTTAACCCTCGACTATCCACGGCATATTTTCATGTGCACGTTGGTTTGATAATTCGATACTCCTCACTCGCCGAGGGGCCAGTGATTCCAGTAACCACCAGAGGTGGGACAAAGTCATTGTTATGCAAGTCCAAGTCGAGTCGCAAGTCATCAAATTCATGACTCGAGTCTGACTCGAGTCCAAGTCACATGACTCGAGTCCACATCTCATAGGTGGGACAAAGTCATTGTTATGCAAGTCCAAGTCGAGTCGCAAGTCATCAAATTCATGACTCGAGTCTGACTCGAGTCCAAGTCACATGACTCGAGTCCACATCTCAGAGGTGGGACAAAGTCATTGTTATGCAAGTCCAAGTCGAGTCGCAAGTCATCAAATTCATGACTCGAGTCTGACTCGAGTCCAAGTCACATGACTCGAGTCCACATCTCAGAGGTGGGACAAAGTCATTGTTATGCAAGTCCAAGTCGAGTCGCAAGTCATCAAATTCATGACTCGAGTCTGACTCGAGTCCAAGTCACATGACTCGAGTCCACATCTCATAGGTGGGACAAAGTCATTGTTATGCAAGTCCAAGTCGAGTCGCAAGTCATCAAATTCATGACTCGAGTCTGACTCGAGTCCAAGTCACATGACTCGAGTCCACATCTCAGAGGTGGGACAAAGTCATTGTTATGCAAGTCCAAGTCGAGTCGCAAGTCATCAAATTCATGACTCGAGTCTGACTCGAGTCCAAGTCACATGACTCGAGTCCACATCTCAGAGGTGGGACAAAGTCATTGTTATGCAAGTCCAAGTCGAGTCGCAAGTCATCAAATTCATGACTCGAGTCTGACTCGAGTCCAAGTCACATGACTCGAGTCCACATCTCATAGGTGGGACAAAGTCATTGTTATGCAAGTCCAAGTCGAGTCGCAAGTCATCAAATTCATGACTCGAGTCTGACTCGAGTCCAAGTCACATGACTCGAGTCCACACCTCTGGTAACCACGTCACCGCAAACAAAGGTCAGCAAATTCAGAAGCAACAACAACAGACGACTTCACGCCCCCCCCCCTCCCCCACATCGTTTGACATAATTGAACGCCCGATTATGTAGCCTAATGTACGCGTGTTTTGCGTTTGCCGTGTTTCTGTTTAATCTGAGATACCCCCGCTCTCCCGCCCGCCCCCACATTATCACCCCTGAAAAGCACGAGTTGGCTGTGTGTATTCAAGCCTCGGTTTTCAGGGTAGAACGCCTCCTCTACAATTGTGCAAACCGCTCTTTAGAGCACGCACAAATGAGCACGCCCGCTGTAGCAATACGGCATTTAGCCGTGATCAGGTTTATTCCGTTCCGAATATTTCAGAACCGTGGATTGTTTACATAGACGAAAGCAACGCCCCGACCACTGGTGGATTATTCTTTGGTTCTTTTCGGTTAAGTCACGTCTAAAAATAAAATAATAAATTAAAATAACATATTATGACGTTTCGATTGCAACACAAGCAATCATCATCAGGTATAAAAGAAATAGCAACAAAAAATCTAACTAGAAAACTATAGACAGACATACAAGCAGACAGACATCACAACGGCACACAGAGAGAGGACACACATCGGCACAAAGAGAGGGGTTGTCTCTATGACGGTCCCTTAAATATAGAGAGGGGGGGCGAGAACGGAGAGAGGGAGGGGGCAGAGAGAATTAGCATATCAATGAGTGTACGCCAACGTACTGCTGCTGCTGCAAGTAAGATGACAATGTGGAACGCGCACGCAAAATTGAAAACTAGGAGACAGGCACACGAAAATTAAATAACCCAGCAAAATATCGAAATGTGATGTAATACAACACAGAGAGTCGGTTAACACACAATTAACGCATAGCCTGGTTGATTACGTGTTTCAAAATTTGCTAAGTTAGAATTTTAAGTGTGAAAATTCCAAAGAGAGGACTTCCCCGTAGAAGTGGTTCAATCTTAAAATTAAGATTGAACCACTTCTACGGGGAAGTTTTAAGCTTATCCTTTTTCTTTCTGGCTATTTGTTCTCTCTGCCTGTGTCCTCTCTTTGGAATTTTCACACTTAAAATTCTAACTTAGCAAATTTTGAAACACGTAATCAACCAGGCTATGCGTTAATTGTGTGTTAACCGACTCTCTGTGTTGTATTACATCACATTTCGATATTTTGCTGGGTTATTTAATTTTCGTGTGCCTGTCTCCTAGTTTTCAATTTTGCGTGCGCGTTCCACATTGTCATCTTACTTGCAGCAGCAGCAGTACGTTGGCGTACACTCATTGATATGCTAATTCTCTCTGCCCCCTCCCTCTCTCCGTTCTCGCCCCCCCCCCTCTCTATATTTAAGGGACCGTCATAGAGACAACCCCTCTCTTTGTGCCGATGTGTGTCCTCTCTCTGTGTGCCGTTGTGATGTCTGTCTGCTTGTATGTCTGTCTATAGTTTTCTAGTTAGATTTTTTGTTGCTATTTCTTTTATACCTGATGATGATTGCTTGTGTTGCAATCGAAACGTCGTAATATGTTATTTTAATTTATTATTTTATTTTTAGACGTGACTTAACCGAAAAGAACCAAAGAATAATTCCTGCAGTCACGAAAGCTCCTAAATTAACACTGGTGGATTGTTACTACAGGACCGTATAAGAACAATGATTCTATTGCTTTGGAGTAATACGTCAAACCACTGCTGGATAACGACCTGCCCATGCCGCCTTGACCATGGGGTGTGTTTCACCATACTGCACGCTGATCAGTGCAGTTGGTGAAGTGATGTGGACCAGGACTGGTTCAGATATGACTCGCCACTGACGCGAGTTCGATTCTCGGCAATGGATCAAAGCACAGAGTGGAAATCACTGTACTGTTACCCCCTCCCCCCCCGTCTCACTCCCTCATATAATATTTAATAAGAGCGCTGATGATCAGGAATGAACGCATCAATTCATCAATATGTATTATTAAACTCTTTATACGTGCGCTGAATCATGAGCCTGCGAACCGAACGATTTACAACGTTGCAATTGTTGAAGCAAAAAATGCACGGATGTTACATTGAGGCCTAACGGAGCACATTACAACCGAACAAAAGTGACACTCCTGCAAAAAGACAAACAGGTCATGACCCCAAACTGTGACAATTCATGAACTCGCTGGGGTGAAGAGGTGAGAAGTTGGCGTGTGAAATCGTGCTCAGCGACCACAAGGACTTTGATGAACTAAACAAACGACAGCAATGTTCGTAAACATGTTTCTGCAAGCACGCACAAATGCCTGCGTATTGCATCCGCGTTATCTTGTGTGTGCACGCGCGTTATGCTTGCGCATCGTGTGCGTGTGTGCGCGTGCGCAGGGTCTTAGTGGTGCTCCCGGAATAAGTGCTTCCTGGAAAGACCCTCGAATTATTCCGCCGAAGCCACAGCTCGCTAATACAATTAAAGCCCCACGCCTCCTCGTTTCCTGCAATCGCCGTGCATTAGCGCGGGGCTCTAACCCCAGCAGCGTTGGAGCGCTGCTCCGTTAGGGGCCATCCATTTAGTACGTACGCAAAAAAAATCTGTCAAAACTCCCTGTACGCACGCGTACTTTTTACACCCCCCCCCCCCCACCTGCGTGCGTACGCCTGACGCCCGCCTCCCCCTGCCCCGATTCCTATAGAACGGCCAATATTTAATCCACGCAGAAACGATCAAGGATTAAAAATATTAACGTGTTTAAGCAAACAGATAGTCCACCGCCGGACTACCTAACTCATTTGAAGGCCAATGTAGACAAATTATTGTCGAGGCTTCACCCCCGCCCCCCGTTTCCTATGCGTACGCACATTGTCAGTAGACCCCCATACGCAAGAGTACGCATTTGGGTTAACCCCCCCTCCCCCCTCCATGCGTACGTACTAAATGGATGGCCCCTTACATGGGCACAGCCAGAAAGGCAGGGCCATGTGCGTTTTACAGAAGCTCCATTAATGCCAATCTGTCTGCCAATCTGACCTTGTCTGTGGTCTGCTTGGGCTCTAAACCCCATGCTGCCTGCCCCAGTCTCAGATGCATTAAAAAAAGATTGTCTTTTTCTCCAATTGTAACCAAATTCTGTTATATGTGTCATGTATGAGACAAAGTATCCATTTGTGATAGAAAAAGGCCTGTGGGAGCAGATATCATTGAGCTATCCCTGAGATCCGTTCAAGTAACCTCTGGTCCACACAGCAGGGAGATGCACTTTCCCACCCACCCACCCAGCTACGGAGAGTAATGTTCATTGCATGACAATCAAACTGATATTTTACATTGAGCTTTCCCTGAGATCCGTTCAAGTAACCTCTGGTCCACACAGCAGGGAGCAGCACTTTCCCACCCACCCAGCTACGGAGAGTAATAATGTTCATTGCATGACAATCAAACTGATATTTTACATTCTCAGACGTGGAATTCATCCAAATGATGTGCAGCACCGATTTTTTCGTGATTGTTTATTCTGCGTGAAATAATTGGTGAATGGATTCAGGACATCTACTCGCTACACTTGAGAACCCGGTTAAATCACAGACCCTCTGCCTGGATTTGAACTCAGGATCTCAGCACTCTGGCCTCTGAACCATCGGGCTGCATACTCTTAGGTTTTTTCCGTAAAGTCAAGTAGGTAAAAAAATAAGAAAATTCAAATTAATAAAAGTAATAATAAAAATAAATAAAGTAATAAATATGTTTATTTTACTATATTACTATACTATATTATTTTTATTTTATTTTTATTATTACGTTTATTAATTTTAATTTTATTATTATTTTACCCACGTGACTTTACCGAAAAAACCTAAGAGTATGAATCCTTGCAGTCACGAAAGCTTCAAATCTAGAATAAATCTGGCTGCATCATCACCTCTGATGCGGGTTGACTGTGACCATGCCGCTGTTGAGCGTGGGCTTGAAATGGAAAAAGTTATAATAGGCTCATGTCAATAGCACTTGTTCAGAGGAGCGCAACGTAATGATGGACATTAGGTGTGTATACTGCCGCTGTCCAATTTGATGACTCACAACTGCTGCGAGTAAAATCACCATCAAAAGTTGCTGCCCTTTGATAATTGGTTTTTTACCCTTTTATCTGGCAACAAAACTGACACATTTTTTTACAAGGAGTCATGTTTGCATTGACCACAATACCTGCGGTCGGAATGCAAACAAAAAAACACAACTCTGATAATGTATGCACTGTCCTTGAAATTGATTGGTCCACACCCGAGACAGCTTTTCTTAGAGCCTCGTCTCACATGGTGTTGGACCAGATGACGCCAAAAGGCGCACAACTCAAAGACAATGCACCATCAGAGTATGAGAGCTCGGGGTAAGCATTTACAAAAAAAAAGGTGTCAGTTTTGTTGGTGAAGGGGGTGCGGGATGACCCATGACTCGAGTGCCACTCACCGCTGACGTTAGACGTGGCCCGGTATCAAACCCACGGTGCTAGGTTGTACTCAGTACGAGTACGATAGAACCCCTGTTAACGACTAATCGCTTAACGACGGGCCTCCATAGAGGCCCAATGTGTAGTTTATAGTCGTGTGGTGTATAGTAGTGTAGTGTGTATAGTAGTGTAGTGTGTATAGTAGTGTAGTGTGTATAGTAGTGTAGTGTATAGTGTAGTATATAGTAGTGTAGTGCCTCCATAGAGACCCAATGTGTAGTGTATAGTGTAGTGTATAGTGTAGTGTATAGTGTAGTGTATAGTGTAGTGTATAGTGTGTGTATAGTAGTGTAGTGCCTCCATAGAAACCAAATGTGTTCGTTTAGCGACCACTCTCCTGTTAACGAGGGGCTGTTCTAGGCACAGTAAATAATAATTAATGCATCGATTAACCATGTTTATTTTATTATTATGTGTTTATAATGTGGTTAGTAACTTTATGTATTAATATCCATTGTTTCAATCTTATAAAGTACGTTTTCTGGGTGAAAAAGGATAACTTTCGATGATGTCGGAACGAATTAAGCCTTCAACATGTCTTTCCTATGTTCGCTTACCGACCAAATCAATTAACGACCGGTTTTGTGAAACCAATTACCGCCGTTAAGAGGGGTTCTACTGTATTGTTTTTTACTAAGCATTCATGAAGCAAACACGAAACTGCGAACTAGTTTTTGTCTGTTAAAACATAATACAGCAACCGCATGAATGCTGATGCGTAAACACACCCGAGCACTTTATCTACTCAGATGAAATGGGAACGAATAAATACGAAAGGTATTGTTTCTCAAGGGCTAGGATGGGAAAGCATTTGCACATCTTCACACTTGCCGGCACATCTGCCAGAAAGGTTATTGATGGGCTTTCTCGGCGTTACAGGCACACTCCCGCCAAATAAAACACGTCGACATTAAAACCATCTTTTTGACCATTCTACAATATTTTCCACTGTTGCTATGAGAATAATTCATTAGATTAAATCGGTCAAAGGCTCCAGCATAGCACATTAATGCATACATACATACATACAAATGAGTTATCCTTTATCCTCTCTGTTCACCAACCCAGACGGACCAGCATGTTGTGGATTTACTCTCCAACACACCGCTGGGCTGAAGTAGTAACTAACTGGCGTGTTGTTTACATGACAAACCTTACTGGCTGTGTTGGGTGGTGGAGGGTTACGCCACATTTATACTTCCGCGATCTAACCCAAAAAAACCTTTATTATGAATAATATTAGTCGCGAAAGCCTACGCGTTAAGCAGCATGGTGAAGTATGGTCAAATAACCCCCACGACCTGCACGTGGACTGATAAAAATGGGCTGTCAATCTTTTAAAGGGATTGACATCACCGCCGCAGCCACTGGAGGAACTCCCTCCACCACGCAATGTTTAAACAAAAAATCATAACAAACTTGCGAACAAAAATTTATCTAATTGGTGAAGATGATGTGGGGGAGGGGGGTGGGCATGACGCCAACAATGGCACATTCGCAATTGTGAGAAATATAAAGTCCTTCCCCTACACAGCATGTGGCATGGTCGTACCATGTTAGTACACGTCATGTGCCAATACAACTTCTGTTTGGTCTTTACCACAACCTCCCCACCCCCCTTTGCTGTGTATTGATATATGCAAGCGTGCAGCGTCTACGAGCACAGTACCTCTATCCTGATGCGTGACGTAAACCAACACTGCACGTGTCGACCGTGTTATTATCCAGGAACTGTATTGTTTTCGCCATTATGAATCATCATCAGTCATTATCAATTCACTGCCAGATGAATGCCTCCCCAAGTAACCGCCACCTCCCACGGTCCTGCAATGTGACAATCCATCCAGCACGTGAATGATCTCATTGCTCAATCTCCTCGGAGGACGTCTTATCGAACCCACTCTGTTACTTGGCTTCCACTGCCGTTGTTATTCTTGACCATCGGCCACCATCCCTTCTAGCCATGGCATATCCCACCCGAGCCCACTTACTCTCTCTCGATGGTTTGGATCATGACATGCGCCTGCGTGTGTTCTCGAACACGTGCGCGCCTCTCTCTGTGTCTCTCAATGTAATGCCAAGCGTGCGTCTCTCAATGCTTCTTTGGGCAGTGTTCACTTTATGTTCTCTAATTTTGTATGAACATGAAAATTAGGGCATTATCCAAAAGTACACTATTTATTGGAGCCAGGCTCAGCATGACGCGATGATAGTTTTATAATTTACGAGGAGATTTTGCAGACTTTAAAACAATGCTTAAATTTGACGATGAGTTTGTAGAAAAATCTGAAATGTCTACGACCAAATCTCACTGCAGGAGCACTGGGCGTCCTGTTAACTTGGCAGCTTGTTATGAAAGTACTGCACGTTGGAATTTCTTTCAACAGGTTTCCAGTTTACTTTGTTGAACCAGGTGAGAACTCAAGTGGCCAGGGATGGCCTCATTGGCAAAAGTGTCCTGGGTCACCGAGTGTCACAGGCTGCTTTGAGACTACGTTGCCAGCAGAGGACGGTGCTCGCAGAATTAATTGTTGTCCTTTAACTCTGCTCCAATGTCTCTGCCTCCCGCTTTCAGCGACCCGGAGTGACCAGCGTGTTGACGTGTTGTTAAATAACGCCCCACCCCTCCCCTGTAAATATTCGCATGCTGTAGGAAGGCCCTCATCCAGCAATGGATAGATAAGAAAGACCAAACCATGCACACGACACTACAGCCAGTAACAACAAACTAAGTCGATATGTCGAGGTTGTAGTTTGGGCTGTAAATGGAATGTGCAATTATCATCACATGCTGGATGCACACCTTGGGAAGTGTTTATGCACTTTGTTCCGAGCTTCTCCTTTGGGGGAAGGACTTTCGCCACTCTCAATTCACACATTCTGTTCCCAGTTAATTGCGCAGCGTGTTGCCATACACACTTAAAAGAATGCACGTCCTTCTGCTTCTCAATTAAGCGGCGTCTCGTCGCTTCGTGGCTCGTTAACGCGCGGGGTCGTGTATTGGCACCGTGCGTCTTTTCTTAGGTACAAGGTGCAGCCCTGAAAGTGCCTGCCCACACCCCTTCTGGCAGAAGGGCCTCCATTATGACAGATAACGCTAGGATGGAGCTCTCGAGAGCTACCCAGAAGGTATTTTTTGCCTACTCTTCCATGCTGGCCAGACATCATTGTAGAGGTGGGAGTACGTACACTTTACCACACCACACGCAACCGGTCGATCGCCTGTGGTCGTACCCAGCTGTATTCGCTGGGTCGACAGAGGCGGGGAGGATTCAAGAAAGTGGCCCCATTGTTTTAACTGCTACGCCACGAGATCAAACGGGCAACCTCTTTATTGCCCAGTGTGCGACAAAATGTGCATTCCAGTGTTAATGGAATATGTCTACCAATGGTTTGGCACGCACACGAAACTAAATTCACGATCACCATCCCAGCGTGGATGAAAAGGTCAATTCGTCCGTGGGCATCCGACATAGCGGTATTCTATGAGCATCAAGAGACGAACAAATGATGTCTCTCTGAATGACAGTCCTCGTTGGTGGACATGCTACCCCCAAGCAAAACGACACATCATGATATAGTAAGAGAAATGCTTACCTGCATCTTTAAGAGTGCCTGAAAAGTACATCCAAAATCATGCGACGACCCTGCAGTAGTGCAACACCTCTCGGGAAATCGAACTGTTTTCACAGACAGCTTCCAGCAAAGTGGCCGGTTATATACACCTTACAATTGTTTGCAGAGAAGTGTGAAACGAACAGTCAGTTGAGAACAACACAAAGACAGTAAAAGTGAAAACACTGAGATAGTATGAGGTTAAAAGTAAGAGGAAGTAAAATAAATTGTGTTTTTTAGAGCTGTGGGTAACCACACGCTGCATACTACCCGAAACTACGGCGTACAGTGCAAGCATTTAGTATGCTTAGGATTCTAATCAATCACAAGTCCAAGCACCAAAGTATGGAGGCATGCTTGGGATTTTTAGGATTCAACAAAAATGCTCAAAGACCCAATTACGTAGCCGAGATCCCCTCCACGGAGGAAAGCAGTCGCCCGCTGGCCAATGTCAGAGCCAGGATTTTCAGGTGGGGGGGGGGGGGCATCCCCTCCATCAATGAAGAATGATGGGAGTAGTTAGTAAGTAAGGACTTGTCCCTTGCTTTTTATTCGATGCGTGTGCGGTGATGGCGCAGCCATCGATCGAGGGGCGAATTCGAACCGTGTGTGATCGGCATCGCGCTCGCTGAAGGTGAATGCCTTCAGGGAAGTCGTGTACTGTATACGCAACTGTGCACAATTCTGAGGCACTGAAAACTGCTTTGCCGTGACTTATTGCCAATTATGGACTCAGACTATTGTCCTATCATCTCACAGAGTCCCTGGCACGTAATAATACACAGTGGCACTGGGGGTTGCAAAATGCCGATTTATTGCTAATAACCCCCAATGATCCGATCGAAATTAAGGATTTCCATCGGATCATTAGGGGGCACGTGCCACCACCCCCCCACTGGCTCTGCCAGTGCCACTGGCATGACCTCGTGGAACTGACCCATGAGTCATGGCGAGCGAGTGCGGAGCTGATTGGTTGGTTGTCATCACACTGGACAATGTTGAAGCCTGAAGAGCCGTTCTTGGAGCACTCTCCATACGACTCACCTTGAACAAGGATGTGTGTGTTTGTGTTCTTTCTGAATAGCATCATCTCGGTATTGGAGTGGCTTAATTATGGCAAAAATTGTTATATCGCCGAACTACGACGCCCTTCAATCAGCGAGGGTCACTCGTGCCTCCGCACGCTCGCGAGTCGATCTCTCCCTCCTGCCCATTTCCCGTAGCTCGACGCAACGTAAATGCCCCCCCCCACCCTCCCACGTCTTCACTTGACATTGCTGTGGAGACGCGAGATTGCTCCGAGTCAAGGGTGTTTTTGCTGCGAGAGCGTGTGCGCGGAACATTTTAACCTCATGGCGGGACCTCGGGGTCCCGAATAAACGGAAGTCAAAATCGTAATTAATTCATTTATTTTTGGCGACTCCATCCCACCGCGCACATTAACGCTGTGACCCACCTGGCACGGATCATTCTGTTGCTATGTCATGTCCAACCGCAGCAGCGAAGACGAATGCACTCCATGCTCGGGTATGGGCATGATCATAAGTCTTATCCAAAGCTGCTCAAACTGCCTACACGACTTAAGTCCTTTATTTGTCATAGCGGGATGCATAATACAATGCAACTGCACTCTTATCTTCATTATTATTTGACCTACCAATGTCTGCAGCCAGGATCAATCCATGGTAATCCTATTACCTGCAGATATTTAACAGATCAAATGCGTTGCACCGTTCATTCCTCCTGTATGCATCTGTACAGATAGGTTTTTTTTGTGGTTAAGCCATAGTCCCCACATACCGCTCGTATCAATGCGGATAAGAGGAGCGGCGACCCACTACTCTGTAGAGTAACATTGGTAACATTGGTATAAACGCTTGTTACAATATGATCAGCGCATTGAAAACGCGTACTATTTTATGTACTGTTTACAAAGTGTGTTCACAAATCCACACTGAGAAACACGATGACTGACAGAGGGGTGTAAATTATTTTTCCGATAGTGTATTTAAATAGTGGTACTGCAGGTAAGTAACAAGACGACACTTGCCACCATCCTTCAAACCCATTGGTGAAAAAGAGCAAAGTTTTTGTTTACATTCTAATGTAATGTTTATGCGAGAGCCGGGGGGCTTATGGGACCATGGGATCCTGCCATGAGGTTAATTTATTCCCCATAAACAACAACGCAGCAGCAGTCGTTGTGATCACACGTGCGATCGAGCAGACTCTTAGACATAAATGAAGAGACCAATGCAGAAGAAACATTGCCACAAATGGCGAACAAGACCAAGCGATTACAGAGGGAGCAGAAGGACACATCGTACTGTCCTGTGCTGTTAGTGTAGCTCTGACCAAATCAAAGAGATTTAATCTTGATTTGAAGCTTTTGCGACTGCAGGAATTTATACTCTTCGATTCTTTCGGTAAAGTCACGTGGGTAGAACATTTATAGATCGCGACGTTTCGATCGCAACTCAAACAACCGTCATCAGGTGCTCAACAAACACAGCAGGAGGACTGCTCTTTCTCCCACGTCAGCAGTTCGAAACGTCGTGATCTATTCATGTTATATCTACGTGACTTTACCGAAAGAACCAGAGAGCAAAGAGATGTATTTGCCCTATCAGATCTCGAAAGCTCAGCAGGGGTTGAGCTTGGATAGTGCTTGGATGGGGTGACCACCGGGTTTTATAAGCTGCTGCATTGTTGGCAGCAGACAGCTGCAGTAAAACGTGTTGTTGCATTGTACTTGCATGTCTTCACACCTACACCTCTCAGCCTTCATCAACCCCATGCAGTGTGCTGTAAAATAACCCCCAGGACATTGTCAAACAGTGGATTGACACTCGAAAAACGAATATAACAGAGTGACATGCTGAAAGGCACGCAAAGAGATTTAGAGATCTGCATGCTTGGAATTAGAGTGCACACCCGAGGTAAGAGGAGGACACAAACTAGACAAGTTAGAGACATTATGTTGACTGCTACGAGATGTACGTGGCTTGGGCAGGACAAGTCACGAGGAGGGGGATGATGGCCAGTGGTGGAGACTAATGACAGTGGCGGCCAACTTGGGGAACACGATTCCTCTTTGGTTATTTCGGTAAAGTGACGTATAAAGAGAAAATAATAAATTAAATACTAGCATACGACGTTTCGATTGCAACACAAGCAATCGTCATCAAGTATAAATGAAACAGAAACACAAAATCTAGTATACTTAGAAGTGTAATGTAATACAACAGAGAGTCGGATAACATAACAGTCAACACCCTACCTGGTTGATTACTTTCTTCCTGAGAATGCTAAATTTGAGAGAGAGATAAAACACAGAACCAGAGACATATAGACAGACATATAAGCAGACAGATATCACAGAGATACATAGAGAGAGAGAGAAACGTACATACACAGAGAAACCACGTCTCTGTGTCGAGACCTTAAATAGAGAGAGGGGGCGGGGGCGGAGAGAGAGGGAGGGATTAGAGAAGCTAGCATGTCCATCGCAAAGGTGGACTGACGAAATCAGCTCGTGTGCAGGAGCCAAATGGATTGTATACGCCAATGCCCTTCTTCAGAGTAAAGCAAACCTACTGCACATAACGAAGGCATGACTGGAACTTCCTCCGGAGAGCTGGGTGAGAATGTTTTTTTCAAGGCTTGCTCTGTGTGGCGCGGCCGTACCAAGAATGTTAGCAGTCAAATAATTTCTTTCGTGTCCTCAAAAAATGTACCCGAGGTCCAAGGAAGGTAGGTGTACAGCACGTGGTCCAAAAACGTTTCATCCATTATTAAAGAATTCTAATTACACTCGACAGCAGCTTGAACTGTGTAGTTGAGATGTTGGCAACATGTTCCTCGTATATGCGTGGGTTTTTTCATAGTACATCGTGAGTAAATTTCCACAGCACGCGACAGACGCATTCTAAAAGACGTTAGCGAACGTGTCATAGGGTCAGAGATGGATGAGACTCGCACAATGTAACATTCCCACTACCAGGAGTGTGCATGTAGTTTAATAGATTTAGCCCAGACTACTGCCCGAGGATTATTCCTTAATAATGCATGACACCTGATAGAAATGCCATATTAAGATGATTAATTAAGAAGCTGAGGTTATAAGTTGACTTTGTTTAAACAGGTGAGAACTCAAGAAACCATTTGCAAAAGTGACCCCAGGGTCATCAACATGACAAAGGCAATAACGCAACAACAAACTACAACAATGAAGCAAATAGAAATCAGAGCAAATATAAGTTAATAGACATACAGCAAAGGCAGAAGAAATCTGAAACATAAAGACGTATTCATATTATTGGTTCTTTCGGTAAAGTCACGTAGAAGGGAAATCATAAAATAATATAATACTGTATATATTATTAAAATAATATAATAGAAGGGAAATAATAAAATAATATATATTATATTATTTTTATAATATATATTATTTTATTATTTCCCTTCTACGTGACTTTACCGAAAGAACCAAGAATATGAATCCCTGCAGTCAGGAAAGCTTTAAATAAAAAAATAAAGACGTATTCTTTTCAATAAACTCTTAGTACGATTTAGACCAATCATTGTAATAATGATGATGGTGACAATGAGAAGAATGCTGTTTAGCTGTGGCTACTCACCTACTAACGTCTACAAGAGACCCAGGGAAATAATTAGTGAGGAATTAAAGCCCTCGTAGCTGCCCACATACACACACATGCACGGTGACATTCTGCATACGCAGAGTAAATGAGATCAGACACATTCTGGGTGATATGTGTGAAAAATTGTCCAAATATTTCTCATGCAGGGTTCATCGAAGTGCGGCCGTATCGGCGACACTTATCAGCTGGGGTCATGCAGGGCATCCCACGCATGCGTATCCTACCGAGTACTCGGTGCCACACTCTGGGCGGCAGGGTGGCGCAGTTGGTGATACTCGTGCCTCACAGCAAGACGCGCCTGGGTGTGTGTCAGAGGTCGCAAACGGGTTTTGATTCCTTACCCGTACCCGTACCCGGCCGCACCAAGGTCGCAAACGGGTACCCGTACCCCACCCGATATCCGGCCGGGTATCGGGTAGGGTACGGGTACGGGTACCCGATTGCGACCTCTGGGATGAAGCCATCTTGCAGGCGCGGGTGGGTTGATTCTAGGAACTTGAATTGTGAGAAGAGACAAGACGTTGGGAAATGAGTGACAAACGGTTACTCACCAGTGACTCACAGTACACGTACCCGGCCGGGTACGGGTAGCCGGGTATCGGGTAGGGTACGGGTATCGGGTACCCGGTTGCGACCTGTGGTGTGTGTTCCCGACTGGGGCGTCTCTCTGTGTGGTGTGTGCATGTCCCCCCTCCCCCTCCCATCGTCGTTGTGCACGAGTTGACTGCAGGTTCTCCAGTTTTCTCCCATAGGTAAAACAAACAAACCCCCTCCCGCAGAATCTAAATCTGGAAAATGTACCTGCAAATTAATCAATTGGGATTACCCACAGCAACATCGCCGCCTTCTACGAAAATCTGGCAGGACCATCCTGAAAAAAATAATCTTGAGAATCAGTTGAAGCTCTCCTGGGTGAACAAGCGTAATAGTTGAACATCTATATATATAACACGCGTGATTGTTATTACCACTCAGCCGCGCAAACGCAAGAGATGACGTGGCACGCCCTTCACTACATTTGCCCCAACAACAAAAAAGCTGTTAAGTTCTTTACCCTCAAATGCCTTCACAACCACCCTCCACCCGCAATCAGCTGTGGGAAATAAAAAATGACACATGCAAGGACGTAAATGCCACATACGGTACCAATACTGTTCCACATTAGAACAAGGAGACCAAATCATCCATCCCGAATGTGCCTCATCTCGTCAGAAGCCAAGCAGCTTTGAGCCTGGATATAGTTGCTTGGTTCGGTTACGCCGGCACATGCGCCTGGTCGACATAGGTGGCTGCGAGTCTGCGTGGTGGGCAGCAGAGGGCAGTGCAGCCAAATCCACCAACCCGTTCTGACCAGCGTGGGGAGGCCCTCATCCAGCAGTGGATTTGGGGAAAAAAGGAGAACGCAGTGCAAGGTTGCACAGCATCATGGAGAATACCCACAGTGCTCAGCTAGGATTCGCTGGCGCACAAATAACCATAAATTTGCTTGCTCATGCCACTGCCAGCTGTAGGGCCCTCCACTCGATGGAGATCTGGGGAGCACTTTTAGAGAGTATTATTGGCTTGTTGGGGAAGTGGGGAGGCAGGAATGGTTGAGATGTCATTCGCCTTTGATGCTAGCCATTGCATGGAATCACACTCAGGCGACCAGGCTCATCGTGCCTGGTACCACCTACGGTTAGCGCAGTTGGCTGCTGTACGGTGCTAAAGAAGTTCAACATACATGCATGCTGCCTAGCACATAGTAATAATGAATGTATTATTGCTTTCGTTGTACGTAATGAGAGGGCAAGGGAGCCCTTGTGGAACCATCTCAACGGGCAGTGCACCACGCCCCGTTGGGAGGGAGGGAGGGGGGCCCTTCATCACCAATTGGCGTACTGTTATGGGCTGGCGGAGGGTGTTTGGGGCTCCGGAGAGTAAAAAGAAAGCACAGCGAAGAAAAAGTTAAAAGCGAACGTGTGATGCGATAGGTGTGACGTGCTATACATTCCACTGGGGGGGAGGGGGGGAAACAATACTTCCTCTTCCCTTCTCATGCCTACAAGTGACCGTGTCATTCCCTATGCGTTGAATGTATTTGCACTTCGACCGTAGCAGTATTCTTACCCATCCTCTTTCCCTGTTCTGTACAAATCCTTAAATCCCCACCCAGAGTGGGGACATCGTGTCCCCACTCTGGGTACACAGCATCTTGCCATGCGGTCATGTCCCGACGCTTTCAACATCGTTATCTATTCACTGCTGAATGAAGGACACTCTCCCACCACCCACCACACCTTAGCAGCTGCCAGCTAACGTCTGCACTCACGCCGATTTCATCGCTCCATCTCTGCGAAGGATAGGCCCTCTCAGCCTGACTACCGCTCCCTTGACCACCGGCCGTCGTCCCGTCTAGCTCCCCCAGGTTCTTTAACAGTCAATGCGATATCTCTTGCACGCGTTCTCTAGTCCACGTGTTCCTTGTGCCCTAATCCCCCCCCGGCTCCCAGTGCACACACAAGACTGCAAACTCTCTATGCTTGTTTGCCTTCTGTTAAGCTTCGTTCTATATTCTTGGTCAATGTCCATAGTCGGTAATATACAGTATTCGGATCCAACACCATCCTCTTTAGGCAGAATCGAATGTTTATTATCTTTGTCAAATCCAGTTTCCCAAAATGATTCCAACCTGTACATAGTAATCTCCTTACATTTTAGTAACACCCTTTCAAACAATAAATGCATTTCACGTTCATGCAAATTATTTACCTATGTCTCACTGAGTTTCAAGAGTCTCTTTCAGGTGGGTCCTGCAATGGGGTGATTGATCAACACAAGATTGTTTGACACTTGGGTGGGAACTGGAGAACCTGGAGAAACCCCACGATACACACGTGGGGGTCATGCTCACCAGTGCTGTATCCTGGCCATGTCTCGCAGTGGATGCTACACCGAGGTCGGAGCGATTCCCTGCTCAATTTAGCATCAAGGCAGTGCTCATCTCCTGTTTACAGCCCTGAGCCAGTGGTGGAAATTACAAATGTCTGTGGTGTGGGAGGTGAATCTCTCCACAGGACACAATCACTGTTGACTTCACCACAAACGCATTTGCACTCATTTGATCGACCCTGGAGAGATGATGGGCTGCGTCAACCCCAAACCAGGATTTGATCTTGGGACCTTTCCGATTCCGAGCCGCTCACTCCGTGAACAAATGATTATGCCGATTAGATGTACGAATGTCTGATATGGCTATTTTTCATAATTTCACCCAATAAAAAAAGAACACCTGGCCATATCGCTACACCGGTGTCTCACCTCCCCTGCTGCACTGGTGTACAAATCAAAGAAGGAGGCAGCCTATACTCAACCCATGATCTCAGCGGCGTCTGCTGAGTGTCGCTAACACGGGTGTTAGAACTCCATCCCCCCCCACCATTCCTCGCGCCCTCCGCGCCGAGCAACCAGGCCACCTCCGTGCGAGCGTTCTATTTTTATCGCGCGTTGACATGTCGTACGTGCAGGTCCGGCACTGCCGCTCAGCCGGGGAGTGCCCAGAGCTTGACGGCCACGCGAATCCAAACTGGAGGCAACTCGAGAGGCAGCATCACGCGCGTCAGGATGTCCCTCGCCTCGCGACGTCACCCGTAAAGAAGCCGGCGAGCATGGATACGTTCTTCCCCGGCTATTCCCGTGCAGTGCCAAATACCGCTGTAAAGGTCTGTGTAATTATAAACATGGGTTTTCAGAGGGGCATTAGTTATTATTCCGATAACACCTACAGACATCCGCAGCCACGTTTTCATATCGAGTGGTCGTATGGAAGTGACACGAAAGGTTTGAAAAGGATTCTTGGTGCGGTCACCAATAACTGGAGTGATGTCATCATCATCACACACACATACACTATTCATTAGCGCATTTATTCTCAAGTGGGAGCCCGGAATTCAAACCCAGGATCATAGTAGTGCTGACTCACTGCTCTGATATGGGCACAGCATCAGCCTCAGACTCCGATGGGATGGTGCATTCATGGAGAGGAACTGAGCAATCACGTTTTCTCAACGTTTTTGGAAATATGTTGAAACTCGTCTTATTTGCAAAAAGGTTATAATGAAAAGCAGGAATGCATCTCTTGAGTCTCAGGACTGATTATTCAGGAGGATCGTGACAAGTTTTCGCAGTAGGAGGCGATGTTGAGATGCATAATCCCAATTGAGTAACTTGCAGGCAATTATTCAGCATTGGGATGTTTAACAAATACCAGTTAGATGGGATTGGGTTGGTTTTTTTCGCAATGAGAGTAAACAGGAGAACCTGGAGGAAACCCATACAGAATCGGGGGATAACATAAAGCAACGCACAGAATGGCACCCAAGCCAGAAATTCGACCAAAGTTGTTCTTGTTGTGAGGCACGAGTGTTACCACTGTACCACCCTGCCATCATGCTGCCCTTAGGGGAGCAACTTGGCAGATCCCATTTGTCCTCGGCAAAGTGATGCCGGTGGTAATCAGTCTCCTCTCTGGGATGTCCGGATTAATCTTTTTACCAATGAGTGCAACCTGCCTGGCAATTACAACTAATCACGACTTAATTACGACTTGGACATCTTTTCCACTAAACAACAAAGCCACGCAGGGTTCGTGCCGTGCCAGCCGTGTGTGACTCAGGAGGCGCCAAGTTATTTTAATACACTGCAGAAACCAAGGCGTGATACCGACGTCACACACAACGTACGAGTCGAGATATAATGTGTAGCTGATGCAGAATTTGAGTTGTGTATTGACTGATGCCACACACAATAGAGGCGCGATTCAAATCAAGGCACACTTGACGGGCTTAAACCACAGCCAGGGCAAGTACAGTGAAAGGTGGAGGGAGTTCACGAACATAGCAACCTTAGTGATGCTCCAATGACCTCTTTGTTTGAGCGGTCATGAGAGATGGATGGATGATCCATGGAATTGTTTTACTATCGGTATGGTTTTCTGGAGCCATGAACAGATAATTCGATGAATTGGCTGACACTTCTGAGCGAATTCTATTATCCAGAGGAAACCCTTAATAGAATCATTGCTTACTTACTAACTCCTCTTCGCTCTCTGTGGAGCATAAGGTCACAACAAGCCCACGCCATGCCGGACGGTCTTTATCAGCTTTCTCTAGTAATAGAATAATTCAATGCAATAAAATTTGGATTCATGTAGGATTTAATGCAACCATGTTAACAAAATATATTACGACTCTTGACTTGGACAGGGAATTAATTCTTAAGGGAAGGGCCATCCAGAATTGGGGCGGCAGAAGAGAATAAGTCACCTCCCCCTGAATGACGGCGAAACTGGGGACTTCTATAGAAAGCCCTGCTTCTCCATCCACGGATGGTAGGATTTTCCATAGATCAATTTGAGCCATGGGTAATAAGAATATCAGATGTTAGTTACGGTCTCGCATAGCAGGAATTTCCCCGTATTAAGGCTCAAACTTTCCGCTGAGGAGACATGGCCGCCAGGTTCAACTCAGCCCAGTACGCGTACAGTCGCTCATTCGAGACGTGTGGAGAATTTGTTCAGAATGCGCACACAATTTGGGGACGACATACAATATATTACAGCAGTATACGGGAAACCGTCCAGACCCAAGGCTTGTGCGGACACTCTTTGCCTTCATATAAGGGCTGGCACAGTACACAGTGAATTCACTTGGAGGCCTTGCACAGAGGCTTGGAAGATCTGTACTCCGTTGTACTGGTTTGATTTAATATACAGTACAGTTATTATCAGTAAAGTACAGTACATTCATTTCCATTCACACTTAAACAAGAATAACAGGTTTGTGTCTCTTGGCAACACAGACATAAATCTTTGTTTTATCAAAGTTACGTCTCAGAAGGCATTTTGAGGGATCCTTCAAGTACAGAGTTGAATAATAACGACAATTGTGAGAATTTACAGCCGTTTGACCATCCACTGCTGGATGAATGCCTCCCCACACCGTGCTAGTCATGGGGATGTTTTCTACCATACTTCACAACACTTACTCTTAGGTTTTTTCGGTAAAGTCACGTAGGTAAAAAATAAAATTAATAATTACTAAAAGTAATAATAGAAGTAAAAGCAATAATAGAAATAATTTATTTTATTTCTATTATTACTTTTAATAATAGAAATAAAAGTAATAATAGAAATACATTTTTTATTTTATTTCTATTATTACTTTTAGTAAAACATTTTTTGTATTTTTTACCTACGTGACTTTACCAAAAAAACCTAAGAGTATGAATCCTTGCAGTCACGAAAGCTTCAAATTTAGAATTCACAACACTCATCAGGGTGAGTTGGTAAAGGGTTGGGGTGCAGGGGGCCAGGACCGGTTCAGATATGATTCGCCACTGACCTTCGCCGTGGCGGGGAATCGAACCCGGGTCGCCAGGTCCAGAGCACAGTGCGCGAATTGCAGTCACCGCTCACTTGATACCGAACGGCGCAGCGAGGCATTCCGGCTCAAATACCGCACTGTGCAATGCAACCGCCGCAGCGGACATTGTTCCCCAAATGTTATTATGACTTGTCTCGTTAGGGCCCCAGACATGCATTAAGGCACACCTCCAAAGGGGAAGACTACATATGCTAAACATAATAAGGCCGTCGCTTAAATGGAGTTTTCTGAAAGTACACGTGAAAAAACAGGAAGTCATTTCCACAGAAAGCGATCGATATTGCCGGATGTTGAGGTGGAAAACTCGTGCAACCCGTCACTTGGAATGTGAGGTAGATGGGTCGCACTCAGATCATGCACGTGACACACCCAGTGAGGTCGCACAGAGATGCCAGTAAAGCAAGTTGTATGCATTTTGGAGTATCATCATCCCCTGATGGGTGTGAGTTTTTTTTCCCAGGCACTCCAGTTTCCTCCGACAGGCAAAACTACTCATTAAAGAAATGACAAAACATAGTACTGTACAGTGTCCAAGTTTCAAACAGAAGATCGCACTTGATTAAAGGGACTCAACTGAGTTTAGACTGTCCTGGATAAATACAAAACAGTTATTACACTGCAGCATTTTAGCTGGGACGATTAGTCGGGCGAGTCGATTAAGTCAATTAATTGACTAACATTATAATCGATGACTCTACTTATTTTGAGGCCATTTATTTAGACTCCTTTATAAATGGCGGCCACCCCCACAATCTGCCTCCCGAAGGTGCGAACACCCCCACAAGCTACGCCCAGCGTGATGTGGCGGCAGACGCTGGAGATGACATTTGGTACAGAATTATTATTCATTTGGCGGATGGAGTTGAATTTACTTAAGACTCCATATGAATCCAAATAGCCCATGATCAATCCACCCAGAAAGCCCCAATTTTGTCATATCCCGGAATATGAGCAGGATTGAGGATGTAAAGTGTTTGGATGGGTGGCTACAACATCCATAGAAGGTTGTCATTTGCTACGTGGTATCAGCAGAGGCCAGTGCAGCAACATCTATAGTCCTGCATGGTGAAGCATGGTTAAATAACTGCCACATCCTATACAGCATGAAGTCCTCATCCAGCAGTGGATTGACATAGCCCTCTCTCCTCCCCGGTGCGTTTACCTGCTCTCACGCCAAATGAGCGGCACTCCTCAACAAAAAAAATCAAAGGTGACAGCTACTGCCAGCACGCTTCTTTGATCATCGCACTTCTCCGCCGAGCATTCCTGTCCACTGAGACGAACTGTGACATCTAGCTCCAAACCCACGCTTGTTAGTGCGCTGAAGGAGAGGCCAGGTAACTTTCCGATAACACAACTCGATGGCTGAGGACCAGGCGACTAAGGCTCGCACAATTTTGCACGGTCCATGGCCACAGGCAGCCTAAAACTTCAATAGGGCCTTCAAATGATATGTATCCTTTACAGTAAGCCTCCAAGACGCACTAATTGGGTACTTAAGGGTCATATTTGTCTACCTAGCAATATTGCATTTCTTTTTTAAACGTGAGCCATGAGTTATTCGTCCCATTATTACAGTGCTACATTGGGTAGTGCTGAAGTATATGTTATTGAATGGCAAAGTAATGCTAAAGGATATGTTGAAGGTATTTCAAAGTCACATTTGGCCCTCTGTAAAGGAAAATGTTCCCCAATCCTGCTTTACATCCCTAAGACAATGTCCTTTACTCTACAGTATTTGACCAGAAGAGGGACTATTGAGGTCCATTATGTATGTTGTAAAAATGTTTTGGCCAACTTGCAATGGGCTGTTGGAGGTAATGTTAATTTATTTAAATGTGAGAAAATGTGAAGCTTCTGACGTTGAGCTACAACACTGTCACACAGTGGCTAACATGATGCGAGATGTGTCGTTTCATAGATTCCAGGCAATTCTTACGGTCACAACACACCCATTGCACTGTCCGTATGGGAACTAATCACGTAGGATTTATGGAAATATTACGGAAATCGTACATGAAAATGTAACATTTCGACTAACAGAAGGAACAAGACTGAGCAAATTTGATAAACAGTAAAAAGCAAATACTGTAAAAATGTATTCTTGAATTGAATCGAGACCCCAATTCATGACAACTGATCGAATTGCTGAAAGAGGTCAATGATGGCATGCATACCTCTCATCTTTCTTCGTAACGTCCCAAAGCCGCCGTACTGCTATATAGAGTCTGTCTTTGTGAACAGTCTGGAACAGTAGTCTGCATTTAGTATTCATGGTGGAATATTTTGTATCGCACATGGCAAAACTGCAACAAAGTGGTACATTTGCAAGTTTAAATTCCTCTCTCGTGAAAGACAGAAAGATCAGAATATGTATTTATACTGAAGGAATCCGATGAGCTATGAAGATCTTTTCACAGATGACCATTCGTTTTCACAGGTGTCCTGTAGCCGACGCGGTGGGTGGTGGGGGGGGGGCACGTCCACCGTGGAGACAGCGCGATGAAATCAGCTCGTGTCTAGGTGCTATATTGATCGTTGGATCGTAAGACAATGAGAAGTGGCGATGGGGGAAGCATTCATCCAGCAGTGGATAGTCCATCAGCGATGCTCAAATTTGCCAGTGATAAGTAATTGTGCCATGTTTTGTAGTGAATATAATGGTCCTATTTTTTTTCTTTCACATCCTGGCCACTGCGGCGTGATATTCGTAGCACCGCACATATTGTCCCCATGTAAATGTATCGCTGATTACGATGCTTTATCCCCGTCCAATTTTAGTACCGAATGTTCTTTCGCTAAATCCAGCGTACATTCGGTACCAAGCAGCAAAACGACAGCAGGTCAGCCGCAGCAATTATTGTGTATTATGGTCTTAATAAGCCACAGCTGGATAATGCCTACCTCTCATCAGCATATGTGGCTCTGAGAGTTCAGGCTACCCCATCGTAGGATCGAGAGTTCACACCCCAGTCAATGTTCATACAATTTGCGAGCCGGTCTAATGAGCTTCCGCTTGGTTGACTGTCCTCCTATGAGACTACTTCGTGGCATATGAATGTGGAATGCCCACCATGTGTTCAAGGAGCCGCGAGTCATACCAACGTTCAGAAGAGCAACCCTGTGGAATGCAGGTGACGTCATCACGCAGATGTGCAAAATTACGTCCCTACGGCGCACATGCACTTGGGTACCAGACAGCCAGCCAGGAATCTAGCCAGGAATCCAGCCAGGAATCCAGCCAGGAATCTAGCCAGGAATCCAGCCAGGAATCCAGACAGGAATCTAGCCAGGAATCCAGCCAAGAAGCCAGTAAAACTTGTTTCTAATATTGTATGATACAATATTGGTGCCCTAGCGCATTCAAGATTGCAAGTAAATTAGGAGATGGAGTGATAAAATCAGCTTGTGTGCAGGCTTTGTGCATTTTTACATCGCAGAACATTGATGTTGGAGGATTAGGGAGGTCTTCATCCAGTAGTGGATTGACCATGGCTGATGACAGGTGCCTTGCAGAAGTCAATCCCCACAGTGCTCATGGTAATTTTTTGTGTAAAAACATAAATTATGCTTGATGAAAATAACAAGGAAACGTTATCTTGAATGAGTTTAATTGAAAGAATAAGCCTGCGGAGACAATACCAGAATGAAACAAGACAAGATAGAGAACAGATTTTTTTTTACTTGAATTGTTGCTCCGAATTGGGAAAACTCATGGTCCACCATAAACTGCATTCGCACAAACCAAGGCAGATGCGGATACCTGATGCACAAATGGAGATTTTTAAACGAACCAGCGTACGGGTGTAGTCCTCCAGAATAGACCGTACAACATATAACGAACGATGCAATACCCGATCCACAAATATGGAGGAGACATCACAGCGATAAACTCCGCACTATCAGGTGGTTTGACCACCTGAATGTGAAATAGTAGTTGTTGCTCTGCATCTAAATCGGCCGTACGAAATAAAGAATATTGGGGAAACCGCATTGAATCACACGGAAGGTGGGGGGTGAGTGGGGAGGGGGGGGGTGCGCAAAAGGGGGCGAGTCATTAAGCGGGCGACTGTCACACCCTCGCTGTCTTTGTGAACAAGCGCTCGGCTGTGACATTGGCCTTGCCCACGGAATGTGACATTTCATAGCGGGCGGGGTCGGCGAGAGAAATCGACCCAGATATTACCCCCCTGCACGTGTGCGCGTGCAAACACGGATGAGCCTGTGAGCGTCCCGCTGTGAGGGAACCCCATGCACAGGCATCGCTAATTCGCGACAGGGGAACGGCATCAACCTCATCTCTGTCAGGATTTTTCGATTGGCCTATTCTTCAGCCATATCCACCACTGGGTTCCGCGGCGCTATTATTGCAGCACTGAGCAATATCTGGAATCACGCGAAATCCCCTTGTAAGCTGTTGTATATGGTGACTCTTAAAACACATGATGGGAGGTCTATGACCGACCAGGTCCGCCAGGACCTTCCTTCACCAAGTAAATCCACTGGCTTTCTCCCTGCACATGTGTTTTTCTTTTCTTTTATTATCATATGTTGCCACCTCTAACGTGCAATACATTAGTACATATCATAGGGAAAGGAATATATCACACAATACCTACGGCAAGAGATAAGTACGTGGAAATGCATTTTCTTGAGTAGGTGTATTATTCTGCAACCGACGAAAATCAGGGCTTTTAATGACCCAGAAAGACTTACAGATATCCCATTCCAGCTACCTCCTCAAGAAGAGAAGATGGTCCTGGGTGATCCAGGACATGTGGAAATCTTAATTTTGGAGCTTTCGTGACTGCAGGAATTATTCTTTGGTTCTTTCGGTAAATTCACGTATAAAGATAAAATAATAAATTAAATAATAGCATACGACGTTTCGATTGCAACACAAGCAATCATCATCAGGTATAAATGAAATAGCAACAAAAAATCTAAGCAGAAAACTATAGACAGACATATAAGCAGACATATATCACCAAGATACATAGAGAGAGTAACACAGGTACAGAGAGGGAGATCGTCTCTGTGGGGTGGCCTTAAATAGGCAGAGGGGGGCGGAGGCAGAGAGAGGGAGGGGTTAGAGAATTGTTTTTATTTTATCTTTATACGTGACTTTACCAAAAGAATCAAAGAATAATTCCTGCAGTCACGAAAGCTCCAAAATTAAGATAGGTGTATTATTCTGCAACCGACGAAAATCAGGGCTTTTAATGACCCAGAAAGACTTACAGATATCCCATTCCAGCTACCTCCTCAAGAAGAGAAGATGGTCCTGGGTGATTCAGGACATGTGGCAACCCTAGTCCTGAGAGCTCAGCCAATGGAGGTGGAAGAACGACGTGGACCGCGACGAGGAGCGCGTGCACACCTACAGCAAACGAGGATGCGCGACGCACATGGGGCAGCGCTAAGCTCGAGATAAGAGGATTGATTCGCGACTGTAGCCTAAGCTCACGTGAAATAGACACTCAAGGATAGTCTCTGCCGATCGTGGACCATTTATGAGTCGTCGTCTATAACAGCTGTCAAGGGATTTTGGGAGACCCCAGATATTGTAAAGTGCCGTGATAAGGGCGCCGTCAGAATGCGCCTCGTTTGGATTAACTAAGTACAAAGTTACTGCTCCTTGTCAATCTATTGCTAGAATAAGGGCTGCCCACACTGTGTTGGTCGTTGGGGGGTTGTTTGGCTGTACTTCACCAAGCTGGGCAGTGGATCTTAATAAAGGGAGGGAGTCCAGGACCGATTCAGAAACCACTCGCCACTGAACGTATTCGCAGCCGGGAAGGGAACTCAAGTCGCTGGATTCATAGCGCAGTGTGCCAACCGCTGAACCGCCACTCAACCCCCACTGTAAAAGTATTTACTTTAGATAATAATGGCCTCTAAGAAATTCGGGATGTTGAGAGGCAGTACAAACATATAGAAAGATGTCTCCAGTTTTTAGCCAATCTGAATGGCTACTGTCTGAATTTGACATTTTCAGACATTCGATGTGAATTTTTTTCAAAATGTAAATAATAGTTGAGACAGATCCTGGTGTTTGCACAATTGTTTGAGAGCATGTTAAACTAGCATACAAAGTGTTGTTTTTGTGTTTAAAAGTCCCCGACTCCCCTATACAGTACTCATTATCACCGACATTTCTGTTGTGACTCAAACTTAACGTCTCAATGCTCTCGCCGGACAACTGAAGGGCACGTTTTACGTGATTATGCGGTGGCAACAACGAACACACACGCACATTGCTCTACCCAACAGGTCGGATTTCACAGTTTAGTTGTGGCCGATTTTCACTCAGTGCAGTAATTTAAATTTGGGCCGTAACACCAATACACAATGTTCCACTGGCGCAAACGATAACACCGGATCTTTAAAAGCCCACTTAATAGCACAAAGCACATTTCGGCTGGCGTCTGCCGTGAATTGCTGGGCATATGTCGGAAGAAAACCATGTCAGAGAAGAGCCAGTCTATTGCTCGCTCCCACCGGCTCCCATGTAGTTGGGGAAAATGAATTAAACTGGCAATTCCAAAACGACCAAGCGTTACTTAAAACGTGCGACACATTTGCCCGGAGCTATTCACAGCTCTTAAATTGGTACACGAACACCTTACAACAACAACAACAAGAAACCCCCACTGTGATAACAGCGATGTTCAGCAGGCGACACGCTCCTATGTCCAACAGCGAAGTACCGAACCGATCTCAGTAAAACCGCCGTCTTGTGACCCCGTGTACACGCACCACGTGGAGTATGATATGGTGCTGAAACACGCAGCATACGCTCTGCGCATGATATGTTTTACCTTACATACGAGAGCGTGTAGGAAGTGCTGTTCATGAGCACCGATCGTGGCAAGCAGGGCACATGTATGCAGAGGAGCATGCACGTCGGCAAGGCATGTCTACCCGTGGCGACAAATACCAACGCGGAAGCATTGGACGTCCTGAAACTTTTGGCAGCAGTTTATGAAATGACTACATACAGTGCCCATGTGAGCCACAGACGCAGTCGCGTTTCCTGGAGACTATATATAAAGCTATATTGCCCACAATTAAATCATGCAGAATGCCCCTGATTGCATCAGAACTTGAAAGGTAAGCAGGAGTTGAGCCTGAACATCGCTTTAATGAGCCACCACCATGCGTAGAATCTCTGTTGTAGGCACATGCGGGTCTATGTTACAAGCAAACGGCAGTGCAGCAAAATCCACTGTTGTACTGTGCTTCTATGCTCCCATATCTATGCTGCCCGCCTTCACCAACCCGTACTGACCGGTATGGTGATGGCTCATCAAAGAGCCCATAGTACGACCCGCACAGGCATGCCGAGGCCCTCATCCAGCAGTGGATTGACAAAAAGGCCGTCTACATGTCCGTACTGTATATACAAATCGTATCACATCGTAGTCTTCACACTGACACCGTGATGCAGGCAAGCATGACAGCCTAATCACAGTCCAGCAACCACGTTTTAGAATGGAACGCGGTCCTGGAAGAAAAAAAGTATATACCTGGCATGTCAACCTTTATGTTAATCTTTTACCCCATCTCCGCTGTGTCGGCACGGCAAACGCCGCACAGGAGCAGGGTAATAGCATGCACGTAGATGTCACGGGTCGAGAGACCACAAAGGACAACGGCGATGGGGAATGAATTTGAAAGTGCGGGGCCAGCTTGTGAATTCTAACACCCCGCTCTCTCAAGAGCTCTTGACCGACCGGGGCACACAACTGGGCCACTCAGGGTCGCTGGGCCGTGATGTCAAGCCCTGCCAGCCTCTGCGAGCTTGCAGACACGGCCTGCGTTCGACAACAACAACAGCAACAACGGGCAACGATGCCTCCGCTCAGAAACAGGTCTGCTCACGAACCAATTATGTTTTCCGTGGAATGCTCAAAAGACGGTCCTGTTCAAATCCCTGGAAAGAATGTCGCACCCAAGTACAATCGTAGGATTGCGAGGATGTCTGTCAAAGCCCCAATATTGGGCTGCTCATCTTGTTTGGAACTCCCCCCCCCCCCCCAGCAATTCGTGCTCTCGGCTCCCTGCTCCTGTTCAATAAGTTTAAGCTCGTAACCTTGCTTGCATCCCCCCTTTGACCGTCGCTCTCTGTAAAATAAATACACCCACTGTTCCTGTACACAGCGCATCGACACACGAATACATTTAGACGCCGCAAAAACGCACATTGTACTGCATTGCATAGACGCTATGAACCATTAAATGCCACTCAAATGGATTCGGGAGTAAACAGCATCGAGGGCGGCATCACCGCGCAAGACAATCAACTTGCTTTTGTGTTGTAGTCTCTGGTGCAACGGATGATTTTACAGGCGCTGCGAAGTGCGTGATTACACGCGACGTCGAGTCTGTCTGAAATACAATGTCCTTGAAATCATGAATTTCTTTGAATGTCAGGTGAGAGCCCGCCGAGATTCAGAACCATTCCGAGGAGGATACCCCCCCCAGACTTCTAGACACTCACATGCAGTAACTAAAGAGCAGCAGAACTTTTCGTTCATGGATAACTTTTCTACTTCTGATTCGTGCCGTGACACCGGCACGCAATGGGCTTGCTGTTTGTTTTTTTTGTTTGTTAACGAATGCTCACGCTGCGCGGGCAATTTTAACGCGCGCTCCTGCGGCAGATTATGCGGTGAATAGAAATAACTTCGGGCATCAATTACGGGCATCGGCCAGCGTTTGCGGCGGGGATCCAACGGAGACGACGTCTGGCTCAAGTGGGCGAGCGCATCGATGCACGCGGCATTTAGGGTACAGCACGGCGCGTTGATCGTGAAACATTGGACGTGTGATGAAGACCCCCCAACCACCCCCATCATCACCACCACCATCAGCATCAGCATCGCCGTGAACACAGGGCGACAACGAGACGAGCACTCTCAAAGCGCCATGTGCTGTGCCACACGGAATGCATTTTGTTTTTAAATCAGCAGCACGGACTGCACGCGATTCGAGTGCAGCAGACAGAGGGAGGGGGGGAGGTTGAGGGATGATGAAGGGAGCGGAGGGATGGAGGGATGTTAAGAGGGGCACGGGTGAGAGAGGGGAGGAGAGATAAAGGGGGGTGGGGAAGGATGAGAGGTGACGTGATGGGAGAGGTGGATTGAATCTGGGAGTGTGGACGGAGGGATGGATGTGGGATTGAAAGAGGGGGGAATGAGGGAAGAGATGGGAGTGATGGCGATGAACGCGTAGCGAGGAAGGGATGGAGTGATGGACGGTGCGTGTGGGAGTGACGGAGGAAGTGTGGCAAGGAGTGAGACGGGGATGACACGTGAGGGAGGGATGGAGCATATGTTGGAAGCAGGGAGGGATGGAGTGATGGAGGGTGTGGAGGTACAGGGATGATGAAGAGAGCGGAGGGATGGAGTGATGGAGGGGGCGGGGTATGGGTGAGGGAGGAGAGAAGGAGGGTGATGAGAGGGAGAGAGGTGACGTGATGGGAGAGGTGGATTGAATCAGGGAGTGTGGACGGAGGGATGGAGGGTGGGATTGGAAGAGGGGGGAGTGAGGGAAGAGATGTGAGTGACGGATACACGCGTAGCGAGGAAGGGATTGAGTGATGGATGGTGCCAAGGGAATGACGGGCGGAGTGAGGAGAGACAGGGATGACACGTGAGGGAGGGATGGAGCGTATGTTGGAAGCAGGGAGGGATGGAGTGACGGAGGGTGTGAAGAAGACAGCGATTAAGTGCGGGAGGTAGGATGGAGAAAGGGAGGGATTGAGGGAAGGAGTGACGGACCAAACGATGAAGCGGGTGATGGAGTAAGGGTTGTAAGGAGGTGATTGGGGCTAGGGAGAGGCGGCGGAGAAAAGGATTGACAGATGAGAGTGAGGAGGAAGGGATGGGAGGGATCGGGGGATTGAGGAAGGGAGTCTGGCGAAGCTGTCAGCCGCAACGTGCTCACTGTAACCCCCCCCCACCCACAGCGTGTACAGTGATGCCACTCATACTCACAGTAGGGGGAAGCTCAGGGCACTCTTTCATCCCAGACTCACCAACTCGCCCAGCGCGCCACTGGCACACACCGACAGAACGGAGTTGACATTATTAATATTGTCCTCGTAGCCTGACGGCATTTTAGACGGAAGAAAGAAAAAATCCCCGAACCGCGACTAACAACGACGACGATGATGATGATAGCAACAACGATGGCAAAACGGCAACGGTCAAGCAAAAGAGTCGGCGAGGTTTTTGTGTCTCTGTCTCTCAGCCTCTGTCTCTCTCTCTGTCTCTCTGTGTGTCTCTCTCTGTGTCTCTGTCTCTGTGTCTCTGTCTCGCGTCAGGCAAAAAGGAGCCGGGCGAAGGCTGAAGGATAACTCACGGGGGGTGTCGGATTAAAACCAGACGCATTTTTTTCCGCTTTCGTTTTGCTGACCAAGAAGAGACGCAGCGAGCTCCACAAAAATAGCTCATCGTGGCGCAAACCCACCGGGGGGAGAGAGAGAGAGAGGGGGGTGGGTGGTGATGATGATGGTGGTGGTGGCCCAGCGTCACCCGCAAGGGGAGTCTCCTCCCTAGCTCCCCTCCTACTCGCCCAGCAGCAGCAGCATCATCAGCATCAAGAAGTAGAAGAAGTGGGGGAGGAAGGGCTGTCCCCAACTTCTGCCCCATCGCCAGCTCACCAGCGGGGAACCACCGGCGGCTGTCGCCGGCCCCACGTTAAGATTGATGGTGGCGGGCCAGGGAGGGTGGTTAGTTGTGGTGGTGGTGGTGGTAGTGGTGGTGGAGCTGTTATGGCTTTGAGAGGGGGGGGGGCTCTTACTTGTGCTGTATTATCGATTCCTTACCCCCCCTCCCACGGTTCCACCACCCCCCTCCACGTTACCCTACTTCAGTTACCACCACCTCCACCCGAAGCGCCTCGAGGTGTCACGGCTGCGCTGGCAAATCCGCTGCTGGATGAGCCCCCCCCCACCGCCCACCACGTGTCTTTGCGCTCGCGAGCGCAGCGGTCCCGTGGAGTGGGGTGATTTTCGATTTAAAGCTTTCGTGACTGCAGGGATTCATCTTCTTGGTTCTTTCGGTAAAGTCACGTAGAAGGGAAATCATAAAATAATAAAAATAAAACATAATACAATTATTTTAAAGCTTTCGTGACTGCAGGGATTCATCTTCTTGGTTCTTTCGGTAAAGTCACGTAGAAGGGAAATCATAAAATAATAAAAATAAAACAATACAATTATTTTAAAGCTTTCGTGACTGCAGGGATTCATCTTCTTGGTTCTTTCGGTAAAGTCACGTAGAAGGGAAATCATAAAATAATAAAAATAAAACATAATACAATTATTTTAAAGCTTTCGTGACTGCAGGGATTCATCTTCTTGGTTCTTTCGGTAGTCACGTAGAAGGGAAATCATAAAATAATAAAAATAAAACATAATACAATTATTTTAAAGCTTTCGTGACTGCAGGGATTCATCTTCTTGGTTCTTTCGGTAAAGTCACGTAGAAGGGAAATCATAAAATAATAAAAATAAAACATAATACAATTATTTTAAAGCTTTCGTGACTGCAGGGATTCATCTTCTTGGTTCTTTCGGTAAAGTCACGTAGAAGGGAAATCATAAAATAATAAAAATAAAACAATACAATTATTTTAAAGCTTTCGTGACTGCAGGGATTCATCTTCTTGGTTCTTTCGGTAAAGTCACGTAGAAGGGAAATAATAAAATAAAATAAAACATAATAAAATTCAATTCTCACGACGTTTCGGCCACAACGCAAGCAGCCGTCCTCAGAGGACGTGACTTTACCGAAAGAACAAAGAAGACGAGTGGGGTGATGTTTGGTGATTCTTTCACAACGCTGCTGACAGGCAATTGGTGAAGGCGGGTAGGAGAGGTGGGGGGGGGGGCGCCTTGACATTGAGTCGTAGTGCAGTACAACAATGGATTTGTATGCACTGCTCTCTGCTGACAACGAACGCATGAAGCAGCCTACAAAACACGCAGTGTATTACGAAAGTTTCATCACCACCACTACCAACCCACCCTTGCCCGACACGAAATGCTACAATGTTATTTACCATGTTTATTTCAGTTCTGCTTTTTTTTACTCGGATTACAAATTGTAGAGCGAAATGAGCGTGCAACGAACAAGACGAATTTACATTTCGTAATTACATTCGGTATCACTCGGTAATGGAATCCAAATCACGCTGTTGCGATTTGGATTTTAATGACCAAATTACACTGTCAGATTTACCAGGATTGGGTTTCAACCGTCATGAAGCTGTACATCTTATAAAGCTTGCGACATGTTTAAATGTGGCTATGAGACGCGCAGGGAATGTTCGGACAACCAGTTCACGTCTTGTGTTTTATTTTCCCCCTTAGGGCCGTCCATAAATGACGTCACGCACCTAAAGAGGGGGGGGTTAGACATTTGTAACGATGTGTGACGAGGGGGGGGGGGGTGAGAAATGTGACGTCACATCAAAATGCGCAACTTTAAATAAATATAGAATTGTTATAACAACACTCATTTTGATCAATTTGCATTATTAACTATTTGATTATTTACATTTACTCAGGTCACATTTTTTTGCTTTATTCTATGAAGGAGCATTTTGCTTCTCCATGGGAAAATAGAGCAGCATAAATTTTGTACATTTTTGAATGATTGTTATTAAACATTTTGATTCTAATGATTCTACAAGGGCTTTTCATTCTGTGGAATGAATATGTGATTGTTAGAATTGTACTCTCCATTTTGCTTCGTTCTACTACAAAGTTTCAAGTATTTTTTTATAGTTATTATTACTTTTAATATTTTATAATTATAAGATAATTTCAATGTAATATTCTGAACATCTGCAGTTTTAGTTAGACGTTGAATATTTTCAAGTGAATTTTATGATAAATTTAAGCTTTCCAACGCCTTTTTAATACGCGTTTTCTCCTACAACATCACAGTGCAGCGCCACATTAAATACGCACTACAATAGTTTAAAGCGATTTGAAGCATGTTTTATTTTCAAAATGGAAATATGATATTTTTTTGGGGGGGGGGGGGGGGCAGAGCTGTGTGACGTCATATTTGAGGGGGGGGGGGGTCTGACTTTTTGTGACGCCGTGTGACGAGGGGGGGGGGAGGTAAAAAATCGTACAAAATCGCGTGACGTCATTTATGGACGGCCCCTTAAACAATTTGACATGAATGTCGATTATGCTGACGAGGGAACCTTTAAGCTCACGAGCTGAGCGGTGCCAGAGCTGAGTCGGTAGCTAGGATCTGCGTGGAATTTAACATCGTTACAGTGCGGGAGAGAATTCCTCTCATCCATGCCGAAGGGTGGTCTATCTGAAATCTAACCCCTCCAAACTCTGGTTGAGAGTTGAGCGATTCGGTTAGTTATGTCCACATGGAAACATTGAAATGTAAATACAAGTTAGCACACATTAAGGCACCTGCGCTCATACATTCACACTAGCGGACGTACCAACATACGTGTTAAGCTCAACGGTACTCAGCATGAGATATAATACATAAAAAATAGATATACTGTATTATATAATTGTGTATATTGGCCAAAAATTGTACATATCTGGGCTGTGCAGGATTCTAGGTAGGGGTTTTGTAGTTTTTGTGAAAACAAGAGTGTTTTTGGAGAAACATTAACAGGCTCACAGTGATGTCATCACCATTGCTCCACTTAAGACCGAAACAGGAGGACTTCTTCACATTTCGGGCTAATCGCCTGATGAAGCTGGTTTTAATCACCAGCAAAACGTCGTACTCGAATTGTTAATGTTGTAGGTTTACTCTCCAACACATTCGGTGTGCTGAAGTCGTAACTAATTGACACCTTCTGTTTACGTGACAAACCTTACGAATTGGCTATATAGGGTGGTGGCGGGTTTAACGACACATTTATATTTACGCGATCTAACCCAAAAAAACGTTATTATGGTTGCAGGAAGTTGCACAACCGGGTTGCTTCCAGTGAAGAGACAGGTTCTACTTTCATGCAGCAATCTGCTCAGCGATTTGAAGCCATGTATTTCATGAAAGGACACATTCCCAAACCTCTGATTGGTCGTTACATTCCTGAATACGCCGATTAATTTCATTGTTTCGCAACCACTCGCCCAGATGTGGACAAAGCAACCAACTGCAGGAGATAACGTTGCGTGATTTTGCGAGCGATTTGGATGAGCAACCCATTGCTCAGGTGTGGACTCGTTTTAGAAGGCTGTCGGCTCCCGAATCAATTCATTGGTGGCAACACAGTGTCTGTTCGGAATTTGCCTGAGGTGCCAAACAAACCCCACCGGATACAGTAAAAATAGTTTTCTGCACTGAATACTGCATTACACATTGTTATATCTATTGTATTTTCTCAGGGCATCCTTGGAAAATACACTTGTGTCTCAATAAGCTCTCACCGGGTTATAAAGACTTAAGGGGGCTTTCCTGGATACACTTTTAGAGCTGCAATCGTTACGAGTGTTCACACTGCCCTCTCGTGGTCCTTCACCCTTTTTACTTTTTGTGTTTTCTTATTATTATTTTTAACACCCAATTACAGTGCACACCAATGGCACAGTGGTTAGTTAGCACATCGGGCTATGAACCCCCTTACATGGAGCTCAATTCCCAGCCACGACTCACATCAGTGACGATATCTAAACTACTCCTGGCCCAACTCTCTTCACCAATCCACACTCGCCAGCCGTATGTCAAGCAACTACCATGGCCACCATAGCGTGGGGAGACCTTCATCTAGTATTAGTTTGACAAGAGGGGTTAAAAATTAATCATCGTGATTAAGTCCCGATTGTACGATGCGGAGTCACTGTGAGAAAAGCACTGTCCCTTTAGAAATTCCGAGTCAACAAAGCTTCATGTGCATGCTAGGGAACTGCCCCATAACACAAGAGAGCTTTCTTCTGAAACACTACAATGACAAGCACTTCAATAGACCTATTTCGTGCTACTCTGCGATCAATAAGCCTGATTTTATTTTTAAAGAAAAGCTTGCAGAGATAGACTCTGCTGATTTAATCATCATCAACCATAATCTCTCCAATGTTGGATGAAGGCTTCCCCAAGCCGTTGCTATCAGCCATGGATGGTCCTGCAATGTCACAAACTATCTAGCTCCCACAGACACGAGCTGTCCTCATCGCTTCATCTCTGCGATGGGCGTCTCCCTGCACCCCTCCCCCCCCAGGCATTTTCCATTTTAATAAACCAATTATACTCAGTTATTGATAACTGTGTCCAAACCATCAACTATTTATGAATGAAAAGCATATTGAAATCACGAGTGGCTTAAATCAGTGTATATTACAGCGTGCATCGCCGATCAGAAATATGGACATTGACAATAACAATAAACGTAAGCTGAAATGTTCCCAAAGGACCATGCAAAAATGCATGCTTGGAATAACGCTGAGATACAAGGAAGAGAAACACATGGATTAGAGAACAAACGCAAGTTCGCAATATCTAATTGACTTGAGAAAGTAGACTTTTGGAGGAAGGATGCGCCTGGCAAGGAGTGACGCTCGGCGGTCAAGACAAACGACGGAGCAACAGTCCAAATGAGGAACACGCCCAAGAGGACGTACACCGTGTAGAAGATGGAGTGATGAAATTATATCGTGTGCGGGAGCTAGATCGTTGCTTCGCAAATCCGAGAGATATGGTGACGGCTTGGAAAGGCCTTAATCCAGCAGTAGATAATGGCTGCTGCTGCTGCTGATGATGATGATGATGGATGTAGCCCGGATTCAAATATAGGTTCCAAGCTCAGTGGACCTGGCTTGCGTTGTCACAAGTTACCAACAAACCACCGCGGCCAGTGCTCACATTCTAAATTACTCCGAGGCGATAGCCCAATAAACATCTCATCATCAGGGCATCTCTCCTGGGGTCCGATAGGCTGGCACCAGGGGGAAGGTAGTCTTCCTCACTCACACAAGACGTCACATCGCCCTGTCACCAACACAGGAAGCGCCCATCCCCAGGCTCCCAGCCACATGCGGACTTTTCCTGCGTCTGTTCGCCTCCGCCTTCAATTGTCACTGGGTGGCCCAGATTGCCCCCCATCGGGCGAATACGTTTGGTGGGGTACACCCTCCCCTCCCCCCAACCCCACCCCACGTAAAATCCGTTTCCTTAACGAACCCCCCCCATTTGGCTAATGCGTCTGTTTTTGTGGTGGTGCTGTATTGCTGTCCAGTAGGATTTCAAGTCGTACTGCGTGTTGTCCGATGTTCAGCTCCGCGTGCTGGAGGCTTCTTCTCCCGACACGTGGAGCGAAACGCCAAAACAAATCTGAGAGCAAAATCCCATTGTTTCCACGAAGACCAAATGTTGCCCATTGATAGGCTGTGATGTGGTTGTTATTGCTTTTTTATGCTCTAAAAATATTGGTAAAAAGCCAGTATAAATAGAAAATAAACACACAACTGAATTCACAGGAGATCGTAAGCCAGTTCTGAAACATACAATCCAATGCAAGAGTAATTGCTGGACAGTCCAGTACGGTACGAAATTTGGACCGGCGAGCATGTGGCATTTTTCCAAAGTGTAGGGTCGAACCACCTAACAAAAATTCAGCATCGCTTTGCTGTTCGGTTTTTGAGCTTAGGGTATACGAATTTCTTATGTTTTATGGGTTTCCAGAAATCCCGGTTATATCCAGACAACGTTATTTCGAGGGCACACTATATACACAGACCTCCTGTACCGACTCCCCAGAAGGGTGCACTCACCTTGGAGGAAAAAAATTATCTCTATCGTGCGAAATGCTTCGTTGACATGTCCTGAGCAAAGGTGATAAAGCCGCGATTGCTCTGGGAAATGAGTACTAAAGCTGTGGGAAAATATAACACGCTGACAAGACCAGTCAATCAAGGGAGCCAGAAATATTTTATTAGTATTTGCCTACGGACTGCGTGCACAATGACAGCCAGAAGTCCACACGGAACATTCTAGATTTGAAGCTTTCGTGACTGCAAGGATTCATACTCTTAGTTATTTCGGTAATGTCACGTAGGTAAAAAATGAAATTAAAATTAATAAAAAATAAAAACAATAAAATCACGACGTTTCGGAGGCAACACAAGCTTCCGTCTTCAGGTGAAACTGTCACAGAGATTTTGCTGTGACAGTTTCACCTGAAGACGGAATCTTGTGTTGCCTCCGAAACGTCGTGATTTTATTGTTTTTATTTTTTATTAATTTTAATTTCATTTTTTACCTACGTGACTTTACCGAAAGAACTAAGAGTACACACAGAACATAACACGTGTGCAGTGCATTTTATTTTCTCAGTAAACGAATGGACAAATTTACTCAGCACGGCCAGTCACGATACTGTATTTGAAAAACATTAAATTATAAACTCATAAATGTAAAATCGTATGTCTGCTCAAATGGGCAAGGGGTGGTCTTAATCTCTGTTAGCAATCTTGAGCTCGTGGTGGAAATTCCACATTCCCATGGGGCACCACCAATTTGCGATGACTAATACACTGCACGTAATTACAATGCTATAAACACATCGTGTACACATGTACAGGCATCTTGTCAATCTCCTGCTGGATGGGGGCTGCCCTGTGGCACGCGGGTCATTGGGGGGATTATTTGACCTTACTTTTATCATGCAATTCGCCTTCCTGTAGGGGTCACCTGAAATCCGTCGTTTACAAAACTCGACCAACAACCCTGAACGAACTGAGACAAAACATAATTGACCAATGTTCAAAGATTACACCTGTAATCTTAAAAATACGTAAGTAATTAAAGTATATTATTCATGCATGCATTAATGGTAACGGACGTCAGTTTGAACATTTGTTGAAATGAATGAAATCACCCTACGTGATTTGTTAAAATAAATAGAACCCTGTGGCCTGAATTTTGGCCCACCCTGTATTTTGCAACACTGCCTTCTGCTGCCCATAACATAGCTCTGCAACAGCCTATACGATGTATGTGTAGGGGTGTCAGGGGAAGGATTCCCACCAATAGGAGGGTTAGTGGGATGATGACAGGAGAAGGGGGAGGGGTAATCGAGGAGATATAAGGGGAGAACGGGCAGGAAGAAGGGGCTTTTGGCAGGAACCAGATTGGGACGGCTGGGGACAGGTGTGGATGGGAGAAAAGGATTAAAAGACGACCCCCCTGCAACCTTGTGTCGGCTCTCCTTTACATATGTATAGTAGTCACCCATCCTAACACTCGGCTCAACGCTGCTACATGCTGCTTAACTTCTGAGATCTGATGAGCTCAGGTGGATTCTGGGTAATTTGCTCTTAAGCTAAGCATAATATACTTAGTGTAAAATATAGCTTGCTTAAAAAATGTATCGCGTATTATTTACCACACTATTTTATACCAATATACTGTACGGCACAGAATATTACAATCAGAATGCACCAACACTCAAATGCATTAATTGTACAATGAAAGTAAAAAATGGCTATTATTTCTGGTAATAAATGCATGGATATACATTCAGCAAAAAAAAAACTCGACCGCTCATATTGTATTGCAGCATACGGTAAAAAAATAAATTTGCACCAAAACATTTTGTTTGGAAACAAATTGCCCACGATAAAGTATAGATATGGATGCGGTGGGCACTTTGTGGATTCCCGCACAGATGCCGATGATGAAAATGTCATAGGTGTAGAATCTGAATATGTATTTATAATGGAAGAATCCGATGAAGTATAAAGATCTTTTTCACAGATATCCAATAGTTCACAGATGTCCAGTAGTTTACAAGTCACGCAAAGGATAACAAACGAAAGCCCATTAACTAATGGTGACGATCTAACCCCGGATATCTACGTTTTCAGACAACACGAGGCTGAAAGCTGGGGCAGGTGGGTGGGTGGTCAAGCAGTCATTGCACTCGCTAAACATTTTGGATGGATCAACAGAAAATGTGTGTTTTGTGTTCGTTGACTCGGGCACCAATAAAAACTGGCTGCCCCCAGATCTTACCTCCTGAATGCAGGCAACCCCCTACATTGCCAAGCCTATCAGTGGGAAACACGGGCGAGACTTTTACCCCCCAACAGTGTATGTATGTTGAACTTCTTCTCCCACTGTACATAGCCAACACGCTAATCGGAGGTGTTATCCGCTTAGTTGAGGAATCGAACCGATAACTGTTAGAGTAATTGATTACTTTAAGAACAGGATATCCCAGCACTACTCCTGCGCCATTGTGTACTTAGTTGACAGATCGACGCCTGTGACAATGGTATTGATTATACTTGAGACAATTCACATGACCAAATAACCCAGAATGCACCTGGTCTCGTCTGATCTCGAAAGCTCAGCGGGCGTGAGCCTGGAGAGTGAGTGGATGGACGACCACATTTCAGAGGTACTAGATGCAGACACGATGGGTGAGATACATGGAACAAATTTCGAGCAACGTGGAGAGAAAGAAACAAACACATGTAAGATAGATACATACATATTCCAGAGAAGGGAGAAGAGTATAATTATTTTTGTGATGACGAATGATGACTTAAGATTGATAACTGATGTTTATGATTCATTAATGATAATGACCGACAATGATAACTGAGTAACTCACGGGTAGCCCCAAGGACAACAGGATATTGGTCCCCATATCAAAACGGATAGGAGCAGTCCTCTATTATTTGGTAATTACCAGAGGTGGGACAAAGTCATTGTTATGCAAGTCCAAGTCGAGTCGCAAGTCATCAAATTCATGACTCGAGTCTGACTCGAGTCCAAGTCACATGACTCGAGTCCACATCTCAGAGGTGGGACAAAGTCATTGTTATGCAAGTCCAAGTCGAGTCGCAAGTCATCAAATTCATGACTCGAGTCTGACTCGAGTCCAAGTCACATGACTCGAGTCCACACCTCTGGTAATTACTGTATTGGTATAAAGTGCAAACAATTTGTTTCAGTATTTGCTTTCAAGTTGTTATGGTAAAAACCGCAAACAGCAAAAAACACACTTACATAACACGTCCCACGGAGGTCAGCCTCTGCATAGATTCAACTACAGCGCTGCTCCAGTTCAGTTTCACCAAAAAGCACTGGCACGCGTCCATTTGTGTTCCATTTGTTTCTGTTTGTCTCCGTGTGTTCCGCGTTATTCTGTTTCACCAGGTGATAAATCAAGGGACCGAGACGGGTCTGATTTGTGTACGTATGCACCCCGTTTACTAAGTAAAAAAAACAACCGATCGAGTTAAGTACTATACACAATATTTTTTGTGTATAGTACTTAACAACGGTTCGCGTTCAGATTGTGTTACAATCAAAGCAGTTCCACCATGATGCGCATCCCCAGTTGGAAATTGGTATCCACATTTTATTCCGGGCCTCCACTAGGTTGACTTAGCCTGCAAAACAGCAGGCGGAGCTGTGTGTGAACATCAACACACGGGGGACAAAGGCGAGCGAGCCCAAATATTGCTGGCCACGTCCATCTGTTTGCACCCGTGCCGGCGCTAATAGGTGCTCGCTAACATTGCCTGCATTGGGCAATCTGCAAGTCTTAATTTCAGCCATGTTAATCCAGGTTTGGTGACCCGGACAATATTTCCATGCCCAGAACACCGCATCCAGTACACTTTTTGCTACGTCTGTGTGTGCTTATCATTTATTCAATTAGTATTTGACTCATTTTCGTGACCCAGAAAATATTCGGTGAGTAATTTCGCCCTGCTGGCCGGTATGTACGAGCGAACTGTATGTGTCCATACATTACATTTGATAGCAACCTACTTGCTGTGCTGTTCCCTATTCGGTATCTTGTTTGCCCCCCCCTCTCCCCGGACATCACCAAAAAACCTCAAACGCACTCACGTAAAATCTGTACGATCCACAGAACACCGCTGTCTCTAAACGACCACACTCGGTTTCTGACACACAACAGCAAATACAAAAACAAGTAAAATACTTAGCAACAATCATGCAAACATACGGATTATGTAATGCTTTCCAACACGCGTTTGTCATCGGAAGTATTTAATTAGCTGTATGGTAGCCGATGCGTGGTCATTCAGGCAAAACACATTTGTGTACTTTTGGCAAGAGTCATTTTAATGCAAGTTTGTGTCTCCCAAGTTCTGGGTAGATTTTCAACATGTAGCAACTCTAGGAGCAAACACGAGCCCACACTACATTTACGTTCACATTTGATCAACTTTACAAGCGCTATCTGTTTTTTTATCTGTTTTTTTTTCAAAAAAAGATAGCGCTTGTAAAGTTGATCAAATGTGCACGTACTTGTAGTGTGGACTCGTGTTTGCTCGAAGAGTTGCTCCCTGTTGAAAAGCTACCCAGAACTTGGGAGACGCAAACTTGCCCTGTTATGGACCGACAGACCGAGCTAATGCATGAACAACATGCAACCTGCGTTGCAAAGCGTTCAACCACAATGCCTCCAACCGCCTTCGCTTCTGTCCTCTCGACCCCAAGTTATTTTTGTTATTTTTAGGGAAGAGGGTGAGGCTGTGGTTGCACGGTAAAGAGGAGGCCCACAGATGTTTTTTTCTCCGGGAGTGGCAACGCAAAACGCGTTGTGATTGCTGGTGCGGCGTCAAAAAGATAAGTGCAAAAATACATACTGGTAGGAACCTCCTGGTTACAGCAGCCCACAGGGGATTATTGTGTCCGTCCATCCGTCGTGGAGGGAGGGGCTGGGTGGGGAGGGATGGGCTGGGTGGGGAGGGGCTGGGTGGGAAGGGTGGGGCTGGGTGGGGGGTGGGTGGGAGGAGTGGGGCTGGGTGGGGAGGGGCTGGTCACCTCGTGGCGCCCTTATAAAACTCAACGTTTAACCTACTCACGCCGGCTTGTGCCCGCCCTCACAGTCGGGCATATTTGCGGAATACACCACGCCGCCGTTGACCCTGGCCATTGACCGAGCAACCCAACGTTCCTACCAGCTCCCTCCGCAGGAATGTGTTTTGAAACATAACAAACAAAGTTCAACCACCCGCTCGTTATCACTGCCACGTTACAAAGAGAGGCACGTTAACGAGCGGATTTCGGTGAAACGCTCCGTGCAAAACATGGGCTGATGCGACAGCTGCACAAATTGAGAAAATCATTCAAGTATTTTGTTTCGTAACAGGCAAGGGTCCGTTAAATTTCGATTTAAAGCTTTCGTGACTGTAGGGATTCATATTCTTGGTTCTTTCGGTAAAGTCACGTAGAAGGGAAATATTAAAATAATAAAAATAAAACATAATAAAAATTCTCACGACGTTTCGGCCACAATGCAAGCAGCCGTCCTCAGGTGAAGAACATAGCTGTCGGAAAGACAGCGTCCGAAACGTCGTGAGAATTTTTATGTTTTATTTATTTTATTTTATTATTTCCCTTCTCCGTGACTTTACCGAAAGAACCAATATTATAACATGCAATGTTCCATTAGACTTGTAATTCAGTGCTTTAATGTCTATTTCCCGGCTTTGCCGTCGTGACAAAGTAATGGATGAATAACCCCCGAGGGGAACAGTGAGGCCCTCATCCAGCAGTGGATTGACAAAATGACTGTACATGTAAATTAGAGCCTATCAAGACATCATGGCCCCTTAGCATGGTGGCCGATGCTAGGTTTATTCCCCCTCTCTCTCGATATTTAATGTTATATTTAAGTTTCGGCGGAAGAATGTCCATAACTGCAAAAACGAGTTGGCATTTTCCTCGTTTATTTTATGCCAAATAGTGGTTAGTGCACTACTCGATGAGCCCAGAGACCAGACTTTTATTGCTGGCCAAGGATAACATAATTGGCGAATGATATCTGAACCAGTCCTGGGTCCCCCCACCCTCATCACCAACCCGCACGAACAACATGGTGCCGGGAGGCCTTTAGCAAGCGGCTTATTGACAGAAGCCTTACTATTACAATTATTACCAAGGTTCTCTTCAGCACCACAGTTTGGCAGATTCACAAATGTTGGGGGATGGAAACCGGAAAAAATATCCAGCAACATGTTTAATGAAAGTGATATGATTTAAATGCTTGCATTCTCTTTGCACTACGTAAGATACACCATGGCGTCCAAAAGCGATACATTATGTAAAATGAGATGTATGTACTTGGCTCGCAGTAAAACAATAAAACAAACTGTTGGCTCAGACACAAACATTCAACCATTCTTCTAAGTTATCTGAATTACTCAGGACAAATTTATTACGAAGATTTGATTACTTAATCAATCTGGCATGCAATAATTGTTACCAGACAAGAATATTGCCTATTTGCTGTAAATGCCACCTTGTCAGATTTGAGACGAGAAGAAGCCCATATTTCGATTAGAAGTTTGCACTTTATAGGTCAAAAATAAATCGCCAATTGAAAATATGTCGTTTATTTTATTACAGTACTTGCATTAAAGTGCTGGTGCTATTGATTAAACATATCATGGCAATCCATGATCACAAATACATTCAAGAACGTATTCTTATTTTAACACTGCGGTGAATATATAATGAACTCTAATGGCTGGAGGGGTCACGTGAACCCATTACACACAAGGTACACGTTTTGACAAACAGATTCTCACGTGCACGATTCGATGCAAGCATGAGTCAATTTCTCAGTGAATGCTGTCTGTGTCCCTAGTAGAATGGAAACGGTGTGCAGCTAATAGCCACAGCGAGGCATATACTGGATGTGGTGTGCTATGTGCTGATATATTTTCTGGGTCGGTGACCCGCACAGACCCGGCTGAAACCCACTGTTGTACTCAAATTCTATACTCCCACATCGATACTTCCTGCCTTCGCACAACTCACAACGCATCCAGCGGTGGTAAAAGCCGCGTCCAAAAACCTCCACGTCCCGCTCAGGTGTTGGACCTCATCCAGCAAAACGACTGACAAGAGGAGGCTTTACATGTACTGTACTCAGGTACAAATGCGCCTTGTATAGCAAGCGTGTTGTTGAGCCAAGGCTCATGTGATGAGCAGCAGGAGGGAGGGAGGCAAAGAGCAAACGTTAGTGGCAAGCACCACTGTAGGCAAGCCCCAAGGAAATATGAAATGTTGAACGCTATAAATAGCACGGCATCAGTGTGCTCGCGTGAGATGTGAAATGTTTCACGTCTCATCTTCTTGGTTCTTTCGGTAAAGTCACGTAGAAGGGAAGTAATAAAATAATAAAAATAAAACATAATAAAATAATTCTCACGACGTTTCGGCCACAGCGAAAGCAGCCGTCCTCAGGTGAAGACCAGGTCTGTCGGGGAGACAGCGTCTGGTCTTCACCTGAGGATGGCCGCTTGCGTTGTGGCCTGTATAAAAGACACCTTAATTTTCTGGTTTTAAGAAAAGTATCCTCCCCATAGAGGATACTTTATGAATAAAAGACACCTGTTCACAGAAGCAATCAATCAATCAGATTCCAAAATCCCCACCATGGCCAAGACCAAAGAGCTCTCCAAGGATGTCAGGGACAAGATTGTAGACCTACACAAGGCTGGAATGGGCTACAAGACCATCGCCAAGCAGCTTGGTGAGAAGGTGACAACAGTTGGTGCGATTATTCGCAAATGGAAGAAACACAAAGAACTGTCAATCTCCCTCAGCCTGGGGCTCCATGCAAGATCTCACCTCGTGGAGTTGCAATGACCATGAGAGCGGTGAGGAATCAGCCCAGAACTACACGGGAGGATCTTGTCAATGATCTCAAGGCAGCTGTGACCATAGTCACCAAGAAAACAGTTGGTAACACACTACGCCGTGGAGGACTGAAATCCTGCAGCGCCCGCAAGGTCCCCCTGCTCAAGAAAGCACATATACATGCCCGTCTGAAGTTTGCCAATGAACATCTGAATGATTCAGAGGACAACTGGGTGAAAGTGTTGTGGTCAGATGAGACCAAAATGGAGCTCTTTGGCATCAACTCAACTCGCCGTGTTTGGAGGAGGAATGCTGCCTATGACCCCAAGAACACCATCCCCACCGTCAAACATGGAGGTGGAAACATTATGCTTTGGGGGTGTTTTTCTGCTAAGGGGACAGGACAACTTCACCGCATCAAAATGACGATGGACGGGGCCATGTACCGTCAAATCTTGGGTGAGAACCTCCTTCCCTCAGCCAGGGCATTGAAAATGGGTCGTGGATGGGTATTCCAGCATGACAATTACCCAAAACACACGGCCAAGGCAACGAAGGAGTGGCTCAAGAAGAAGCACATTAAGGTCCTGGAGTGGCCTAGCCAGTCTCCAGACCTTAATCCCATAGAAAATCTGTGGAGGGAGCTGAAGGTTTGAGTTGCCAAACGTCAGCCTCGAAACCTTAATGACTTGTAGAAGATCTGCAAACAGGAGTGGGACAAAATCCTTCCTGAGATGTGTGCAAACCTGGTGGCCAACTACAAGAAACGTCTGACCTCTGTGATTGCCAACAAGGGTTTTGCCACCAAGTACTAAGTCATGTTTTGCAGAGGGGTCAAATACTTATTTCCCTCATTCAAATGCAAATCAATTTATAACATTTTTGACATGCGTTTTTCTGGATTTTTTTGTTGTTATTCTGTCTCTCAATGTTCAAATAAACCTACCATTAAAATTATAGACTGATCATTTCTTTGTCAGTGGGCAAACGTACAAAATCAGCAGGGGATCAAATACTTTTTTCCCTCATTGTATGCTGTCCTACAGACACAGGTCCATTGCATAACAGCAAATTCTGACGAGCTGGAATGTATACAAATTCAGTTTAAAAATACCCATATTATATAACAAGGTATTTTTTTTCTGGTGCGCAATCATCGGTAGCCGAGCTGGGACCAGCAACTCGCTACACGCGAAACCACGCATGAAACCACGGGTTTGATGAACGCCGGATTTGAATGCAGGAACATCTGAAGTCGCAGCTCGGTGCCCTGAACACGATACAGTTTTGTCATTTTTCAGTCATCTGATAAAAACAAATATTTAAGGAATTTAATACGGTGATATGTTTTACAACATGTTCCAATGGAACATTGTTTACGTGATACTGCATTGGCAGTTGGGCATTAAAGTGCAGATTACTACATCGTTCAGCGCATTCGTCAGTAACACTGTGGCCCTAAAAGTGAATACTGTATATTAAGGCCGTAGCCATGGAGACAACATTGGGGGGGACTAAATCTTATCTTCCAGGGGGTCTGGGGGTCCCTCCCCCCCCCAGAAAAAAAAAATCTAAATTTGAAACTAATTTCCTGCCTAAAATCTAAAAAAAATCACTAACACATAGATGGACTTTTTATTTATTTTTTACAATAATGTCTAATAGTGTATTGTATTACATTGCTCTGTTTTTATTTTTTTACCTTTTCTTGTTTCATTGTATGTAATGGCAGAGATTAGGGATTAATAAAGTACAACCATAACCACAATCATATAAACAGAAATCTATTTTATAGCAATATATTGGGGGGGGGGGGCATTTTGAGCATATTTAAAAATTATCCCCCCCAATATATATTATAATTATGGCCTTGCTGTATATATTAAACAGATGATGTTTTGGGCAATGGCTCTTCTTCATGCTATAAACATTATTGGAACATCGCCCTAAACGTAAAATAAATAAATTTTAATACATGATGTTTTGGATGTTCTTCGTACTAGGAAAGATTTCTGGCTCAAAGTTATCAACCCTTTCGTGACCGCGATTCGAGCGGTCTTATCATCCGCCTGTGCCACCTCGCTCGGTACGTGACCCTGCGTGATGAGAACAGATTTTTTTGGGCACCTTACTGCAAGCGCAATGGCAAAGTCCTCTGACCAACGCTTAATTTGAACCCGAATCATTTTGGCACGCCACATCCATCTAGCCTCATTTTGTCCCAAACTCGAGCGATGTATTATTCCACAACTGAAGCCACTGAGGCGGTGGTCATTTCTTCTTTGCCCTAAGCCAGTGGTGGAAATTCCTCATCCCCATGTCTCGGGGTGAGTTTATCCACAGAAAATCCACTCTCAACTTTCCTACAAAGTTGTATGTATTTTACCTACCATAGAAGGATGATGAGACGAGTCAACCCCCCCCGAGTTTGACCTGTTCATAGAATTACGGTTATATAAGGTGCAATATTATCGGATTATTATGGATAGGCACAACCTTATAACTGTAGTGGTAGTGCCTTACGTCGATCAACCCTACTTCAAGCCAGGAGAGCATCGATATTGTGGAGAATGTCGAGCGAGGAATGAAACCCTGGTGATGGCTGCCTGAACACGACAGCGAAGATACAACCACAAACCAGGCAACGTTGCGCAAAGCACACACAGTTGCCTCACTGCACAATCCCTTCACCTCGTTGGCCACAGCCATTAGCTGCTCGGAAAGTGCAGAGCTGAAGATGTTTGCAGGAAAAAAAAAACATTGCATGCACGCGCGCACAGTCGCACACGCACGCACACGCGGGCAACCACAAGACGAACGCACGAAATGTTTCACAGGCACACAAAGACCCCCGTGTACCCTTGACAGATTGTTGGGGCGAGTGCTGTTGGCGAGTAGCACCCATGAAGGCCGGCACGGCACGGCGAGCGGGTGGGTGGTGAGCACCACGCCCGACCGCCTTTGTCTCTCCCGCGTGGCAATGTTTACAAATGGCACCGGATACTCGTTTGAGGCCGAGTCGACCTACGGGGAAGACCAGGACCGGTTCGGATAATCGTCACCGGCGTTGGCCGTGAGCGGGAATTGAACTCGGGTCGTTGAGTTGGTGGCGCAGCGCGCTGTTGCCCACTGCGTCACCGTTGCCCACACCGCCCCCACCCACACACGCCATCTGCCAAACTTAAAGCGTCGTGTGATTTGTTTGCGTAACTGCCATAGATGCATAGCGTCAAATTGGGCAGGTAACAAAATGGTCAAATGTAAATGAGCAGCCCCACCCTGCAACCGCTTACTCGCGCAACTGCTGGCGAAAGGGTTTTCATTCAGGGGGTGCTCTAGAGAGAGCACCCCTCTCTGGTGTATTTGGCCTAATCGTTCACGCCGACCAATCATCGCGGAAGAAAGATTACCTCCACTTTACCCCACCACCGCAGTCAGACTGTACCGATCGACGGTGGTGTATCCATTCATACTGCTGGGTAAGACAGAGACGGAGGGCTAGAAGAAACAACCACTGTTCAGACATTGTTTAGGCAGCTTTGTATAAATGGCTGGAGAGAATCTTCAATACATTTAATTGCCATTTATTTGTCTTATAAACAAATTGGAATTATGTATAACCAGTTCAGATTCCCATTGCGACAACAAATATATTTTTTTGGCAAGGGACACCTGGGTTACAAAACCATATTCAAAAGCTGATAAGCATGCAAAATTAAGTTACACGATACATCATACAAATATCGATTTAAAGCTTTCGTGACTGCAGGGATTCATCTTCTTGGTTCTTTCGGTAAAGTGACATAGAAGGGAAGTAATAAAATAATACAAATAAAACATAATATTATGTTTTATTTTTATTACCAAGATCATACAAATAATATCAACATCGAAATTACACCCCTTTCAGTACTGCATCCGAAACGAGTTAATCAATTTAAAGGGAAAGAAACTCGCCTAATCGACGATTCATCAGGCAGTTCGCCAACATTGATTTATGTCAAGCAAGCCCAACTGCTGAAGAGACACTGAGGGTCAAAACCAGTCCGGAGTTTACCTGTCTTGAAATAATGCTGCCGAAATTCTGCGTCCCAAATTCTGCATTGTGGCTGACGGGTTGGGTGAGAAATGCATTTGTTTTTTCCTGTGCAGAGACGGATATGTGGAGCATTACCTTCCTGAAATATTTTATTTTAGAGTGGAATTATTTCCCATGAGGCTCTCATAGAAAGCAAGATACAGAGGTAGGAGGCGGTAATTGATCGAACATATTTAGTCTAATTAGGCAATTCTATGATGCGGTGGCACAGATGTTAGTGTACTGCGGCTCGGAATATGGAAACCCAAGTTCGACTCCCTACCCCCCCACTTCATCAATCCGCACTGACGAGCGAGGTGAAATATGGGCAAACAACCCCCATTTTATTATAGACACGGCGTGGCCTTCACCCAGCAGTAGATTAAAAAAAAACATTGGCTACACACGAATGGTAGAAACAAAATAAAAACGAAAGCGGTTCATTGTAGCGTAGCCCTCGATGCAATATACCCAGCATAAAATACTGCACCTGAATTCATAACGTTCATCATTCCTCGCAGAATGGCTTCGCACAAACTAGGTCGCCGACTGGCTAAATATAGTGCGCACGTATGAAGGACTAATTCTCCGAGCACGGCTCTCACAGCGTGAGACCACGTGGAGCTGCGTGGCTGCTTCAGCGCCACTTGTTCGCTGCTTGATGCTGCTGCTGCTGCTGATCGCCGCGTGATAGGCGCGAGAAGGCAGAGCGAGTGAGTGGCGTAGCTGTTGAGTGCGCAGGCGATGAAATTGCAGCGGAGACCACACGGCCAGTGGAGCCCCAGGTGCGCCGGGACACGGGGGGGGGGGGGGGGTGGTCCTATATGACGTCATCCCTTGCACCAAAACCCTTGCCAACCTTCGCTCCGCCACTGCATAGAAGTACAGTACAACAACGGAGATTGCCGCACTGTCACCGCCACACCGCGCCCCCCACTCCCCCTGGCCGTGTCAATAAGCTTTCTCAAATTGGTACCTAATTTTATCTACCCTCTCCCAACAGCGAGTCCAGTGCTCTGCCACCCGCAGTGCCACCCTATCGCTGGGTACGTGCCCATATAAACATAAATAAGGCAAAGTTATTTTCTAGCTCAAATGAGCATTCTGGGCTGTGTTCATCTCCTGTGTGTACAGCCCCGAGCCACTGGCGGAAACTCTTCATTCCTATGGCGGCGGCGAGTCTATCCATAGAACAACCACTGTTGACTTTCCCATAAAACGGGACTCATTCTTACTACTCTTTGGTTCTTTCGGTAAAGTCACGTAGAAAGAAAATAAATTAAATAATACAATACGACTTTTAGATTGCAACACAAGCAACCGTCGTCAGGTATGAATGAATGAGAAAACAAACCTAGTAAACTTAGAAATGTAATGCAATACAACACAGCGAGTCGGCTAACACAACAGTCAACACCCCACCTAGTTGATTACGTTCTTCCAAAGATTGCAAAATTTGAGAGAGAGAGAGAGACAAACATAGACACGGAGACACACAGAGAGACACACAAGCGGAGAGACAATGACTCTGTATCGAGGCCTTATATGGACAGAGGGGGGGGGGGGCAGAGAGAGGGAGGGGGTTAAGGCAGAGAAATTTGCATGCCAATGAGAGCGGCCTGAGGAGAGAAAATGGACCTATAGACAACGAAAATTGGAACTTGACAAACCTCATACTGGTTACACCAGCCCACAGGGGATTATTGTGTCCGTCTTGCAGGGAGGGGCTGCGTGGGGAGGGAGGGGCTGGGTGGGGAGGGTAGGGTGGGGAGGGGCTGGGTGGGGAGGGTAGGGTGGGGAGGGTGGGGAGGGGCTGGGTGGGGAGGGTGGGGAAGGACTGGGTGGGGAGGGTCGGGATGGGTGGGGGGTGGTAGGGGTGGGGCTGGGTGGGGAGGGGCTGGTCACCCCGTGGTGCCCTAATAAAAACTCAACGTGTAACCTACTCACGCCGGCTTGTGCCCGCCCTCACAGTCGGGCATATTTGCGGAATACACCACGCCGCCGTTGACCCTGGCCATTGACCGAGCAACCCAACGTTCCTACCAGCTCCCTCCGCAGGAATGTGTTTTTAAATCCTTTATATTTAGTTCGCTTGCTTGCTTAGGACCGTGCAAATCTTTAGGTCGTTTTTTAACCCACTTCCCGTGATCCAATCGAGCTGATATTTTTCACACAGACTCGTTGTGCATTTTCGTGAAAAATTTGTTTCCAAAATTTTACACTGTTTAGGGAATTTTTTTAAAATATTTAATTACCAATTGTTTAATGCTGCCAGAGGACGAGAGGACTCTAGCCGCCCCGATGCCACGCATATAAAGGATTTATAGTGAAAAACTTTGTTTTTACGGGTTTACTTGTTACTCGTCACAAAACGATGATGGGACGAGTCAACCCTCAGCTACCGCTGAGCCACCTGGACCAGAATGTAGACGCAGCATAATCGCGACTGATTTTCTCACTCAATATTTTCAAGGAACGCTGCTTGACTCAAGTTGGCACGTTACGCCGATGAGTAGCCACCATCCTAAGCGAGAGGATATACTGGATGTGGAGTGCCGAGTGATGAAATACGTTCCACGTCTTTGATTCAGATGAAATTAAGCCCTGGATATAATCTTACGGTTGGGGGTGGGGGGCAAAGGTCATTAGACCGTGATGGTGTCTGGTGTAATTAAATTTCAGCCGCGTTGAACTGGTTCTGCAGACTGAGCGCGTGTTGTGCGGTTCTAATTAATCACGTTCCCTTACACGTTTTAATTAGCGCAGCCGACAGCACTTGTTTAATTATATATGTGTCGATGTATGCACCATATTTTCATGATTTTAAGATGCGCCGTGTTTTTTAAAATCTATTTTTAAGCAAAGGTTTGGAGTGAGTCTTGTAACGCGATAGGTGCGTCTGTGTATGTGTGTGTACGTGTGACTAGATTTGTACAGCTTTATTAGTGACATCAGGCACAAGCTAGGAGTCGCGTCTTACTTTGTGGAGCATCTTATAATCTGGAGAACACGGTGTATAAATAATACATCTTGTGTGTAGGCACAAACTGCGGCGCTGCTCACTGTGCGTGTAATAAAACACACATTACCTACGTTTATAGTGCGTGACATCAGTCTGTGCATTGTAAAACAATTATTACACTCTTGAGAAAAATCAAAAATGAAATTCGCATTATTGGAATGCGTCACTTTACAATTTTTTTTCTAATAAACGTTCGCTGGACAAAAATTTAGATTTTTCTATTCCGTGTTTGCGATGTTACACGGCAAGCTACGCCGGCCTCAGTCGATCGCCAGGCCGCCTGTAGTGGGGTAAGGTGTGGGCACTCCAACGTCTTCCAAGACGCCTTGACCAGTGTGGAAGGGTATGCCAACATAACCTCCCTCAAGTGATGCATGTGTAGAGGCATAGCGCTGGCTGCTGGCAGAAAAGGGGATCTTCGGCGTACGGCAGTCCTGACGGGAGCAGGCGAGGATTTACACGAGAGGGGGGATCTCGGGGAAAGGTCACAGAAGGGTCACACCAGGAACCTGCTGGTAGGTTCCAGAAAGGGGGCGTGGCGGAGCGAGGCCACGCTGACAGTATAAGGGGCCGTCCATAAATGACGTCACGCGATTTTGGACGATTTTTGACCCCCCCCCCCCCTAGTCACACGGCGTCACAAAAAGTCAGACCCCCCTCACATATTACGTCACAAAGCTCTGCCCCCCCCCCCCAAAATAAAACATGCTTCAAATCGCTTTAAACTATTGTCATTGTAGTGCGTATTTAATGTGCCGCTGCACTCTGATGTTGTAGTAGAAAACATTTATCAAAAAGTCTATTTAATTCAGTAGAACGTGATGTCTATATTTATTTAAAGTTGCGCATTTTGATGTGACGTCACACTTCTCAACCCCCCCCCACCTCATCGTCACAAATGTCTGACCCCCCCCCCAGGTGCGTGACGTTATTTATGGACGGCCCCTAAGAGGGGCCCCTGTGAGGGTCCTCTGGGCTGTTGTTGGAGTGGGTTCCCCCGTGGTGCTGCTCAAGTCCATCGTCGCCATTCTTCTCGTCGTCTTCGCCATTCGTTTCGTCGTCATTTGCGTCTCTACCATCCGGGGGCGTCACCAGTCAGGCAGCCTACCAACTCTCCTGGCTGAATAGCGTCCCCGACAATAGCCGGACTAATTATATTATTAAAAGTGTTAGCCCCGATGGTGCTTGTTAATAAAGAAGTGCCTCCAAGTCTGATCGTCTCCGAGTTAGTCACACCATATGTGTGCATGTTGAACTTTTTTTGCACCGTACGTAGCCAACCGTGTTCATTTCTCTCATGGTGATCCTTCCGCCGGCAGGGGCACGAGGAAGCGATTGCAGGGCTGCACATTAACACACCAACCGAGTTCGGTTCTGGGCCGAGGCTGACGGCAGTGGCGTGTCATACCTGAACTCAATCCTGGGTTTCTCTTTCAGCAACCCACACTGATCAGTGTGGTGAAGTATGGTTAAATAACCCTGCATGACCGACATGGGGAGAAAGGGTCGTACATTACTAGTAAATGAAAGTGGTTGGAAGTAATATAATTAGAATTGTGAATTGTAATGTCAGCGTTAACAATGCATGGAGAGGCCTTCATTCAGCAGTAGATTGAGACAAATTATGAAAAAAAATCATTATTACACACCAACACAGTATCTTGGAATAACACTGCTCAGCTGTATGCCCATACTGTAAGCCGACATTATTCAGGGAGTGTGCTAAATTATTTAGTAGCTAAGCCTTTTTTTTTTCAAAGGTGTTCTCAGAAAAACAAGAATTGTCGGCTATTCCATATACAGGGATTATTCAAGTAAAATAATTGGATGAAAAACGTGTGAAGGGAGGCAAATATTACAAATAATAGAATTTCTTCCATATTTTGTAGCTTTTGTTGTTCACTGCTATTGCATGTGATACATTTTCCAGTATCCTCTGACTTGCCGGAATACATTGACATAATGTATACCATCAATTCCTCATTTCTACAATGCAATTTTATAAATTCGCTGCCCTTTTTGCAATTGTATGAGTTTCCAATTCAGATAAATTATTACGGTCAATTGTAATAACAATTGCTTTCATGAAAATCAAAATACGACTCCCATTGTTGGGTTTCCACAAATTATTGATTTGATCAGCCCCAGAGGGATCCGGGATGATGGCCAAAGCTGACCCTCGTCAGTGCATCCACTCTGTGGAGACGCCCTTTCAGATGCGCCTCTCCGGCCGTCTGGAACACAATTCCTTCCGATATTAGGAAGCTACCGGAGCTATGCCCTTTTAAATCATCTACATTTCTTCAGAACTCCTTTTTGCCTTTAGTTTGTTGTCCTTCCCCCGCACCTCCGATTAGCACAGTTGGCTACGTACGGTGCAAAAGAAGTTCAACATACACTACATGCATACATCTCTGTGGGGGACTGAGTTATTTTGACCGTGTGTCCACCCACCAGGACGTCAGTATCATCGCCGGCATAGACCGTCTGGCGCTAATTCAGCTGTGCCTGCAAAGTGGGCTATGCCAACCAGTTAAGAAACTATTAAGTACGCAGGAGGTGCAACTGCAACAGGGGCCCATAGGCTGCCGGAGGGGCCAGGCACCGTGCTATGAAGAGAGGGGTGTGGATAATGTGACAGGGGGTAGCCCCTATTTCATTCATTGCACCAGGGCCCTTGCTGAACACGCGACGCCACTGATGGAAGCCTAACCTCGTTTGACTGCAGGAACAATTTGCCTGTGCTCTGGCAATAACCTCGAACTGATTGAATTAGGTGTGTGAAACGTAGGCGATCGTGGCACTTAAAAAAAACCCACAATAAAAACGAAAGCTCGTGTCCCCATGAGCCGGGCGGACGGAGACTTCAACGAGTGGTCTTTACGTCTGCACGTCCGCGCCGCCACAGTCATCACCAGCCATGGTCAATCCACCGCTGGATAAAGGTATCCCCAATCCAACGCCTTCTCTCGCAATCCTGAAAATATAAGTCGACCAAGCGACTGTTATGTGAGCCAAATTCGTCGCTCCATCTCCAGGGCGGGCAGCCCTCTCAGACACGTACAATTCCTTTGCGCATTTGTTATTTATCCCCTTGAGACTGGGTGGGGATCATGGGGTTTCCACGGCCCTGCATATAATAACTCAAGCTGAAAATCTATACGGGGCTGTGATTGTTTGTCTGTTGTAATGGGGGTGGGGGTGGATGCAAGTGATTGAAATGTAGCATTCTGGGCGTTGGATTTCGACAAACAATAAGTGCATCAATGTGTTCTTTGAGAAGTGGCACGATGGAGAGGCTGAAGAGCGATGTCCTGCATTCATGATGAGGGCAGCTAAACAAATCGTCGTACGAGAGACAGCTGATTGCAGGCTGAATACCACATGGGCCATGATATATTAGTACGGCATTGCATTGCTGCATTGGGGATGGGTTTTCTGCCAGCTACTACATTTTTATTTTATCGTCAATTGTAGCCCAGTCGTACCATTGGCATCAGGTCACGAGATGAAGAATGTATCTTCACCGGAATTCTTTGAGCGAGCAGCGTGTGTAGAGGAACGGCCCTGGGAAGATGCAGCGTTAGAGCTGTGATTTGGGGCCATCCATTTGGTACGCATGCATGGAGGGGGGAGGGGGGTTAACCCAAACGCGTACGCTTGCGTCTGCTGACAATGTATGTACGCATAGGAAACGGGGGGGGGGGGAGGGTGGTGAAACCTCGATAATAATTTGTCTACATTGGCCTTCAAATGAGTTAGATAGTCCGGCGGTGGACTCTCTGTTTGCTTAAACACGTTAATATTATTAATCCTTGATCGTTTCTGCGTGGATTAAATATCGGTCGTTCTATAGGATTCGGGGAGGGGGCTTCAGGCGTACGTACGCAGGTGGGGGGGGGTGTAAAAAGTTTGCGTGCGTACAGGGAGGGGTCAAGTTTTGACAGATTTTTTTGCGTACCTAATAAATGGATGGCCCCTTTGAGTCGCTTCAATAACACTTTTACCCAACACCAGATGGCGCTCCATGACACATCGCAATGGATGTTACTGCCATTTTCAACAACAGCCAACCGCCTCTTGCCCCTATTATACAACATGCTTAATAAACTGTGGCACCGACTCGAATAGTGAAATATCCTATTATCTGTAGATCGATTATTCCTGTTAACCACAGTTATTTGCAGATAAGAGGCGTCACATGAAAGTGACATAATTTCTTCCAAATAATGATAAGGGTTTGAATGTGTAGAGTGCTCGCTCTAATGCCTCATCATCTCAATGCATCTTCCTACCCATCTCATCTCAACCATTCCAGTGCCATGCGCAGTCTCGCCTAGGGGACTCCCAGTGGCAACCATCCCTACGTGACACAAGGGATACACAGTCCCGGCCTAGATATGGGCATACTCTGCCAGTAGGGGGGAAATGTTGCTATGCGAAGTTTTTTTTAAAGAGAAGTTTGCGAGATTTTCAAATCGCAAGACCAGCGAGAGATAGCGACGACTTCTGGATTGTGGCTCCTGATAACGACCATATCCAAGGCCGTCCATAGGGGGGTGTGGGGCCCGGGGAAAATCACACTGCTGTGTGCCCCGCCCACCCCACGCCTTCAAACTAAACCGGAGGTGTTCCATCTAATGCCGTGACGTCGAAGCGCGGGGCCCCCCAAAGTGGGGCCCCCCGGGGCGGTCGCCCTGATTCGCCGTACCATGGGGACGGCTCTGACAATACAAATGATCAACACCGTCCCGCTGGACGAAAAATTCAATTTCCTTTGGATTAGAAGACACTCTGAAAAGTAAGAAGCTTGTGCACGGTGTTAATAAAGTTAGTTTATTCTGGTCACACACACACACAGCTACCGTGTTCTAAAATGCACCCACAACTGTTGCTTTAAAATACTGTGGAGGGGAGGAGGGGGTGGGGTATTTGTCTATCTTACGTTCCAGCGAGTATGCTCATAAGGAATTGGCCAAACATTCCAACGTGGGGGACATTCGACCAATTCCTGTCCAAACATCACCGACAGATCTGCCACCGTGTCATCGGTGACCGCCCTTGACACGAGGTCACAACTTTGGCGACAGCTCAGTGCAGCAATCTTATGGCACAAATGCTCCGGGCGATGACAGCTCACGTCAAAGTCCTGAGCAGCGCAATCAAACCTGCCGGCACATGCCCTCACGCGTGCAGTAGGAGCCTTGGAGGAGTTCACGGCAATATCGCCACAATTGCTTCGCTGTTCGCAGTACCGAAGCCGTGAAATCTATATCAATTCGGGGGCTGTTTTCGTTTAACGCCTGGGATATTCTTCTCGGCTATCATGTCACAGCAGTTAAAGTGATGGTGCTGTATATGATTTTATTTCATCATCTGCGGGCTTTAAAAAGACGTTCTTCCTACGAAATTATTTTGCACTTTATTCGCCGAGGGAGGAAAAATGAGTGATAGTTTTGTACGAGACAGACAGTCACATCATCATTTTAACCAATGGTCAAACCACTGCCATATGAAGGCTTCCATACGCCATTACCATCCATAACAAGAACATGAAAGTCACACTCCATTTTGATCCTGAACATGAAGTTGATCTCGTCACTCCATCTCCGCGGATGCTTTCCCTTCTTTGGCTGCTATTCTGTTACCAGCCTTGTCCATCAGCCACCATCCCTTCTTGAGATGTATCCTGCCCAAGTTCAACATACTTACATACAAGCCCACTCACTATTATTCACCGTCAATATGACATCTCTAATTTGTATTTGTTCCCTGATCCATGGGGTTATTCTTCGGTCTCTCAGCATAATTCCAAGTATGCATACGTCATTTGTTCTTATTTCAGCTTTTGCTCCATTTTAAATCGACAGTGTCCTTGTTTCTGAATCTTTACGTCATTGCTGTAAATTTGTCACGATAAAAAATGTCCTTTTCAAACACATTGGTGTGAACATTTAAAACAAGGTCATAAATAAATGTGCCACTGAGTGGTTCTGTTTGCAGAGCGAGAAACTGGTCCTGAAGACGATCGCTTGTGTTGTGATCGAAACGTCGTAGATTTATTTTATTTACTTTTATTATTATTTTTTCTATCTACGTGATTTTACCGAAAGAACCAAAAAATATGGATTCCTGCAGTCACGAAAGTTTGAAGTCAAAATTCATAATAGGAATGTCAAGAATTAAAATCCTGGCCGGAGGGTGCCTCAACCCATCATCCCTTGAGGTTTTCTAACAATGAGCAGCACTTTGTAAGTAGCTAAATAAACTGGCCTCAACATTACAACGTGGAATCATTTCACTGCTGCCTCCAGGCTACTGCCCCGATGCACTTTGGATATGGAGACACTTTCTGACTTTAACGTAGAGGAGGAGCATCATATTGAACCACGATGTTTTGTCGACGAGCACTGGCCAAGAGTTGAACCCAGGTTGCCGAGATCACAATGCAGTGGCGAACCACCATGACATTTCTACGATTCATACAGACACAGACACGCGCATAGTTACCATTTAACATACGCACACCAAGAAGGCCGGCACATACGCTGACAAGCACGGACACACACAGTGACACACCGACACACACACACCCAGAAACACACGGATGCACACCGACACACACGTTGATGCACACACCACGCTTACACACACACACTGACACACACATTGATAAATACAAAGACACACACACAGGGTGACTCGCGCGACCGGCCACCGCCAGGCTGCCACGCTGGGTGGGGCGCCACGGGAGGATAAACACGGGGCACAATGAGGCTCCTGTCACGAGCCTGCGTGGGGTGGTGGTGGTGGTGATGATGCAACCGCACTCCGCCTGGGCTCCCCGCACCGAAGGAGCAGCCGAAACACATTTTTTTCTATTTGAGAGAAGAAGAAGAAAACCCAAGTCGTATACAGTTATTTATATTTGTAATGCTTGATTTGAAGCTTTCGTGGCTGCAGGAATTCATATTCTTTGGTTCTTTTTGTAAAGTCACGTAGGAAAAAAATATATATATATATAAAACATAATTATAAAAAAATATAAGAATTATTTTTTGTTTTATTTTATTTTTTTACCTACGTGACTTTACCGAAAGAACCAAAGAGTATTTGTAATGCTGTATATGCATATTGATCCAAGGAAAGATGGGGACAAGAGGTAGAAAAGATCGAATAAGAGAATCAGAATTTATATTTATACTGGAGGAAGCTTTTCTTCACAGATGTCCAGTAGGGGCGGGTCAGAACGATACAACAAACAATACAAACACACGATAGGCCTGCAAAGTATAGGAAAGTTAAGCAAATCAAAGGAGAAAATACAAAAACGAAAGATTTTTTTAATTTTACCAGGTAAAGCCCACTGAGCTATTAGACTCGTTTTCAGAAGCGACCTGGCCACAAATGAGAGCTCGACGAAGTGGCTTAACATGTCTGAAATGTATTGCAGGCAAAGAGAGACGACGCTGTGTAAGAGAGTGGAACTTTACAGAACACTACACGTGGCATCAGGGTCGTCCATTGACGAGTGCGGGGGGGGGGGGCAGGGGGGAGATCACACCGTGTGGGGCCCCCCGACGCCTTCAAGACAAACCGAAGGTATTACATCTGGCACCGTGACGTCGAAGCGTGCCCACCCCCCCACCAAAGGGGCCCGGGGCGTCACTTTGATTAACACGAACACGTTAAAGTGCTACATTGCGTAAATGATCCAAAAAAGAGCCAAAACTATCATTACAAATCCGAAAGTCATCTTAAGATAGACTATGAAAAAGCCATCCTGTACTTGTACTATAATTGTATGCACTGTTTAAGTTGTATATGTCAAAGCCCCGAGTCTGAGCTCTCTACCCCAGCCACTATCCGTGCTGTTGACTCCCTGCCCCTGTTCAAGACCAGACTCAAGACCTGCCACTCTTGAACAGAATATCGGCGTAAACATGCCCCCCCCCCCCGCCACCGCCCCATGATCCGTCTTCAGATGCGGTTGTCTTTACAGAATTTAGATGCCGGTATCACGGCATTAACTGTACAAATGTACGCTCGCCCCGATGTAATTGCTGCGGTTTTATCTCCTCCCTACAGCGATACAGAGCAGGTTTTGTCAATAGCTGCTGACCTTTGGCAATGCGTATAACACTCAAGCGAGCACACCGCCTAATCTTAACGTAATTTATATAGCGCATTGACCAAGGCGCTTTACAGAGATTGCAACGTGTCATTTTAAGTACGGACATTAAATCAGCTAATAAAACACAAACGTGTAGACGCACACACGTGATCACACACATATACAAACATTTCACCCTATAGCGCCGCAAACCGTTTGGGGGTAAGTTCTGCTAGCGACCTACGTAAGGCCGGTAAGGTGCATGACGGGTGATGTGGCCAGTACCACGTCCGGCCGCCTTTGTCTCCCCAATGCTGATGTTCACACGCCACACCAGTCACTCACTTGATGCTAAGTAACTCTAGGGGAGGTGCAGGACCGGTTCAAATGCCCCCCCCCCCCCCCACTTCAGCGGGAATCAAAATTATTATGCCGCCGGGTTCGTAGAGCAGCAGGGCACTAACCACCTTTACGCACGACCTTAGACACACCACGCACTCACTCCTCCACTTACATACATGCGCCACACCCCAACGCACACAGACACTTGGGCTCACCGCATTATCACCGCAATGATATCCATTTTGCAATTTAATCCGACTTATTTTAAACCTTATCCACACAAGTCGCATGCGCTAAGCGTTGAGCGGTGGCGCAGTGGTTAGCGCAATATGCTACGCGCTTAAACTCGACGAACTTGAGCTTGATTTGGCGACTAACAGCAGTGGCGAGCGATGTTTGGGACCGATCCTGCACACCACACTTCATTCACCACGCCGGACCCACCAGAGTGGTGAAGTATGGTCAAACACCCCCCCCCCCCGCCCCGCTGTGAAGTGGCCGTCCATAAATGACGTCACGCAATTTTGGACTATTTTTGACCCCCCCCCTCGTCACACGGCGTTACAAAAAGTCAGACCCCCCCTCAAATATGACGTCACAAAGCTCTGCCCCCCCCAAAACCATAAAACATGCTTCAAATCGCTTTAAACTATTGTCATTGTAGTGCGTATTTAATGTGGCGCTGCACTCTGATGTTGTAGGAGTGTTGTTATAACAATTAGTGTGATAACAATTCTATATTTATTAAAAGTTGCGCATTTTGATGTGACGTCACATTTCTCACCCCCCCCCCCCTCGTCACAGATCGTCACAAATGTCTGACCCCCCCCCCCCCAGGTGCGTGACGTCATTTATGGACGGCCCCAAAGGGCTGTCGAGGTCGAGTAAGGAAAGAGAGCAAGGAGGCGTTCACCCATGCCCCACTGAAACTGTACAATTCTGCATACCTTGTACAGAGAGTCCTTGACCAACGCTTTCAATCGAGTAAGTTAAGCGGGTTTCAGCCTGGATAGTGCTTGGATGGGCCACCACCATGCGGCAGGCCCACGTTGGCATGCGATACGTGGTGGGTGAGCAGAGGGTAGCGTGGGGGGAGGGGGACATCAATCGTTGTACTGTGCTTCTATGCTCCCACATGGCCATGGCAGTCGTTCTCAACTGGGGGTACGCAGACCCCTGGAGGTGGGGGGGAACGTGGCGATGTCCCAGGGGGCACGTGAGGTGATGTGTGTGTGAAATAATACCGTGGTGCATGAGAAGTCACCGGTGAATATTCATGGATGAATTTGCCAATATTAAATAACTACGATAACGTTTAAATCCATACGGTAACCTCTCAATATATGAAAGGCCTTTCCAAACTCATTGATCATAATAAACAATGCCGGTAAGTAACCAGCGAGCGCGAACCAATTTACTTCACGCATGCAGCGCGTCCGATGATTTTCATTTTGTTTTAATTCGCTTGCAGTTACTCGCGAGTTAGGACACCCTCACAAATTGGACAAACTGGTGAAAATATTGACGCGCATTATGCATACGATCGTTTCTCAGAAGATTGTTTGGTCACGCAAGGGGGTTAACTCGGTTGAAACAAAATTCAACTTGGGGTACAGTCGCCGCAAAAACAAATTAAGGTTTGCTAGCCACTGCTCCATGCTTCCCTCGCCTTCACCACCCCAGCGTGGTGAAAGCACGCTCAAGTAACCCCCAACGACCACCAATCACAGTCCTCATCCAGCAGTGGAGTGATAGCTGTTACTGCACACGCTACACGGCCACTCTCTCTCTGTGGAGCTCGCTGCACGCTCTCAATATCGCATTATGAGACCGGAGGCCGGACCCCTCGGGTCCACACCTCCCACTCCCTCGGGCGAGCACCGGGCGTATTGGATTACACGTGCAAACCCCTCGCTTAAATCCCCCAGCACCATTATGGCGAGGGGGAGGCATCGACCACAGCGAGTTCACTCAGGGATAGCTTTTACAGAGGAGCGCTGACCTCAGGTACAACACGACACCCTCGTTCATCATTGATGAATTCATTCTGCCACTCCCCCTTCCCTCGCTGGCTCCCATCCCCTCTCCTCTCATCTCCTCACTGGCTTCCATGCCCTCATCCCCTCTCCTTTCATCCCCTCTCTTGCTCCTATATTCTTCTCATCCCCTCTCGGGCACGTGGTCCCCTCTCCTCTCATTCCCTCTCATCCCCTCCCTGACCCGTGTCCCCTCACCTCTCATTCCCTCTTATCCACCCCATCCTTCCCTCTCTTCTCTCCCCCCCCCCCCCCACAATTGCCCCTCCTTCACTCTCCTCGTCTTCCCTCTCATCCTGTCTCCACTCCTTCGCGTGACCACGGCACCTCCAGCACCGAGACCAAGGGGGCCCATGAGCCCACGAATTCATTTCACACGAGCCACGCTCACACGAGCCCTTGCAGCACGAAATGGCGCATAACCACAATTTGTCCGTCTCTGTAAGCATCTCAGCCGCACAAATTGGGGGGTAGTGGAGGGGACGGATTCTTGACATGGTAAACCTGTGGTTCGAATCCTAGCATAGTCACTCACTTGTACGCGTAAGCGCTCATCATTATTGACTTTATAATTTGGTGACGCTAAAGTTGTTGTTCGGTCTTATTCGGCCCTCCTTCATGTAAAGGTTCCTCGCCCCTGGTGAGTCGGACACATACGGAACGATAAAGAGAGGGTGTATTATAATAACAGCAACAAAATTAGTGGAACGATGGCGCAGTGGTGTGCTATGAACCCAGAGACCCGAGCCAGATTGCCAGCCATGGTTAACATCAGTTGCAAGCGATACTGTGCCCGAGCAGACATCCACCGCGGCGAGGAGGGAAGTGGAGTGATTAAAACCAAATATTTGGATCGTTGTATCGCAAGTCATGAGAGATGGCGGTGTCTTGCAGAGAGATCTTTATCCAGGGGTGGATTGCTCACGCGTAGGTGATGATCATGGGGATGACACCGAATGAATAAATAAGTAATACTGGCCCGCAGCAAATACGACGCTCAAGTAAGGGCATTGGGCAAACATCCCGCAGCAGAACATTCCAACAACATTCGTCTTGAGGTTCAGTGACGCTGTCCTAAAAATGATACGTTATTGTTCTATGAACGAGCACACCACAATATCTGCACTTAAACAAAATTGTGCCATGACGATATTTACAAACATGTCAATCACATGTGTCATGTCCACAATGGGAGTGGAGCGGTGGCGCTTCGGTTGAGGCACTGCTCAACGAACCCGGCCACCTGAGATTGATTCCTGGCCCCCTATCTAATATCAGTGTCCAGTGATATTTGAGCCGGTCCTACGCCTCCCCCTCTTCACCAACTTGCACTGACCAGCATGGTGAAGTATGGATGAACAACCCCTATAAACAGTGCCGGATTAAGCTAGTGCGAGGCCTGTAGAATGATGTTATAAAGGGGCCCTAAATTAAAGAAAATAACACGTAAATATTAAAACACAACATTTTAACTTGCGTAGTAAAGTAATTGTATTTTTTCATTTCCTATACAGCTACATAATACGACAAATCGCTAACCTGAAACACCCAGTCGTTCATAAAAGTTGAAGGCGTTATAGCACTATAGTAATAGAGCAAGTGCAGAATCACTGAACCGGAATTGAAAGCATTTAGCGCGGGTCCCTTGAAAGTGCGAGTCCGTGGCATATGTACTGTAGCTACTTTCGCTACTCGGATAATCCGGCACTGCCTATAAACAACACGGCATGGGGAGGCCTTCATCCAGCAGTGAATTGACAAAGAGATGAACATTGTTATTTAATTAAACATTTATGCTGCATGACAAAAATGGCATTACACGTAGATAAAAAATAAAATACAAATTAATAGAAGTAATAATATAAATAAAATAAAATAATAAATCACGACGTTTCTTGTATCTTGGACTTTTTTTGCCTCACTTGATACAGTGAATCTAGCTGTGACGGTCCCACCTGATGACGGAGACTTGTGTTGCCTCCGAAACGTCGTGATTTATTATTTTATTTTATTTCTATTATTACTTTTATTAATTTTAATTTTATTTTTTACCTACGTGACTTTACCGAAAAAACTCAAGAGTATGAATCCTTGCAGTCACGAAAGCTTCAAATCTAGAATTGCAAGTAGACGCTAATAAATAAATAACCATTCGGTATTATTGTCACCAGAAGCTGCATCGAGGCTGCATAACTTACATTCTGATTTATAATCGTCCCTTATGCAACAGCCACACGCAACAGGAATACTATTTTGGAATCAGATTTTAATAGGGCCGTGTCACCGGATTAATCGGTACCATTGTCTAATGGTGATGAAATTGAAAACCCGCTAATGTTTAAAGACATCGTGTCACGAACACCACAAGCATAGTCTACAAAAAACCGTCATACATTATGTATAATACACGTACAATGTAACTAATTCGCATATTTAACTAGGATATAGGTTAAGCAGATGCATTGCATATTTCTCTTTCCCAAAGATACAATGACAACACAGCCCTTTGCTTAAAAAAACCCGCTGTATGTTAGCTTGCCCATGCTGCGTCAGTCGTATCCAACTACAAATTATTTGGCGATGCTTCTGCTGCAGCTGCTGCATTGGCAGTGGCGCACGAGCACAATTCGCCACGACAAAAAGTCACCACTCTGGCAATAATGAATAATAATTCAAATGTATTCATGCGCATTCCATCCTAGGATCTCAATTCGCAATGCATGAAAAGCAGGAAACAAAACCAGAGACAGGGCAACCGACCAAACAAAAGAGGGAAGGCTCGGTTTAAAGAGATGGGCATTCAAAGCAGACGTGAATATATATCTAACGGCTCCGATTGCCTGCTTTCTGGAAATCAGAATTTCTCTTTTCATAAATTCGGTGGCATTTCAGGCAATGTTCCCTTCTTATTTGCAATAAAGGGCCATTGCCCGAAACGTCTCCCGTTGTACATTTCCCTTTTGATACAGTGTTGGTGACATACACGGCTAAGGGCCATTACAGAGAAAACCCCAGCACCAGATATCGTGGCTGCCGCGAAACATTCTCAACTCGCGCGTCCGCTTGCGCTCACTTTCACTGCCGGCAAGACAGTGAGCGAGAAGGTCGATAGCCTGACGTTACCCCGGTTTCCACGGCGGGAGGGGGAGGGGATGCAGTCACGACACGAGAGGGGCCCCTCTGGGAAGGGCGGCACTCTACCCGCTCCGTCCACTAAACCTTGCTTCTCGTGCTCACGTTACGTCCACAATCTCGAGTGCCCCCCCCCCGTTAGCGACAGAGGAGGGTGGGTGGGTGAGTGGAGGGAATGCGTTGCCTGTCGCGTTCACTCGCTTCTCTACGCGCGCGACAACACATACTCGCAGCTACCCGATTGTTTCGGAGTGGATTTTTGTAAAAAAAACAAGGAAGAAAAACCACGCGCATGCATGGAGTCCGTAACGCTTGGCCAAAACGTGCGTTTTGATGAATGCGCACGAACCGCTACTAACGAGGGTACGGTTCAGACACTTGGGACGTTGACGAGAGAAAACATGAAACAAAAAACTGATACGCACCGTAAAACATGTGGATTAGAGAAAAAACGCAACACAGGTTTAAGAGATCATTCGAACTGCTACGAAAAGTAAGTGGGATCGGGCAGCACACGTTTTGCTGGAAAGCCGGCCAAGGGAATTCGCCCGAGGCCGTCCAACACGGTGGGAGATGGAGTGATGAAATCAGCTCGCGCGCAGACGCTCGGTGGATTATTGCGTCGTAAGGAGCATGAGATAGAGCGACGGCTTGGGCAGGCCATCATCCAGGAGTGGATTGATAACGCCTTTAATATGAAACAATACGTAATTTTACACCTCTATCGCAAGTGCCCTCCATCGCAAATAAACGATAATAATCCGCAATGCGTTAAGGGACAATCCCCCCCCCCTACCCCCCATGTGAAACGTGCACAGCCGCCTCGCCCGGTCACGAGCAAGGGCAAGCAGCCGTGGTCTCGCGGTGACGCCCTCTGGTGGGCTCACCACTCGGTGTTGTGGAGAGCAGCTGACAAGGAGGCTCGAGTGAGGAGGGGAGCAGCTGACGGCTGTGATAGAGAGAGCTGAGAGAGAGAGAGCGCGTCGAGAGATGTCGTCTTGAGGGAGGGCAGGGAAGACCGGGAGAATGAATGTAGCGGCCCGGAAAAAATAAATGAAATGGCGATACATTCCGTGAGTGTTCGATGATAAAAAAAAACGTGTCCTGGCTTATCTGGTTGCATTCTTTTGGTTTTAGATGGTCAATAATGTTTGTTTATCTGGTAAAATGTGTTTGAACGTAGCTGGTAGAATTATTGCTGGCTTCAGCTGGTGAAACGCGTTTGGGTTTCGGCGGTAAATGTACTTCATTTACTATATGCGTTTTTTTTTTTAAACAGCAACATTTATACGGATGAGGATTACAGTGCCCGGCACGAACCACAGTGTGTCTTACAAACACCGGAGTGCACACACCGCTCGTATGAAAGCTGTTTGCGTTTTGAGACTGGCGCTGGTCTTAGCTGCTGGTCTTTGCTCTCTCACAGCGCGTGCAGTCGAGCAGTCGTTTTGTTTCGGCCCAGTGTTACATTTAATTGGCCTTTTGATTGACAGGACATATCGGAGGCCAGTAACTACACCAACAGAGCACAGACACAGACTAGCCTCATCTTTCTCAAATACGTAACACGGTATCGACAGTGGCGAGACATATATATGAAAAAAAACGAATTTATTCCAATAAAATGCGGGCCCGACGTACCACGCCGAAACAGTTTCAGTAACAGGATGCGAAAAAACATCTTATTTGGGCGCAAAGGAACCACGCGGAAGGCAAAGTAGGCACCCCGCTGCCCCCCCAACCGCGCGGGGAACTTCGTGTAAGGGGGGGGGGAGATGAATATTGAAATGGGGAGGGGAAACGGGGAGGGGGAGGAGGAAAAGGATAACCATCATGTTAAGGAAAAACTGGTGATGGTTGGGGTGGGGTGGCGGGAAGGGAACAAGTATAACCCGTAAAAACAAAGTTTTTCACTATAAATCCTTTATATGCGTGGCGGCTAGAGTCCTCTCGTCCTCTGGCTTGAGATGGCTGCCACCTATGGGTCAGATGATTGCATGGCACCATTAAGCAATTGGTAATTAAATATAATATTTTTGTCCTAAAAGTGTAAAATTTTGGGAAAAACTTTTCACGAACATTCATTTTCACGCACAACGAGTCTGCGTGCAAAATGTCAGCTCGATTGGATCACGGGAAGTGGGTTAAAAAACGACCGAAAGATTTGCACGGTCGTAAGCAAGCAAGCAAGCGCGCAAGTGAACTTAATTTAAAGGATTTAAAAAGGGGGGGGGGGGGGAGAAGGGGGAACACAGAAAAACCCTCAAAAATCTAATTAACCTACGTGGGGCTAAAGGACTTACGAGCCGGCCATCCATCGCTCTGAATTCTGCTCTCGCTCGAACACCGATGGGCTCTTAGCCCCCTCGTTTTCTCATCCCTATCTCCCGACCTGCTCTGTAGGACTACCTGGCCTCGAACTCCCATTCCGTCCCTGTAAGCTTATGGCTTAAGTGCTCCAAGCCTGCCTCAGCTAGGAGGGTATTATGCCACTGTTTCCAGTTAACCAGAATAATCTTCCTGGCTATTATGTTAAAGTTTTGGAGTAGAGCATGCTGGAAAGAGAGTCTCTTCGACCGACGGAGAGAGGTAAGTTTGTATCGTGCTCAGGGGACACCTTGGAAAGTCTGGGGAAACCTCCAGACAATGGTGAGATGTTAACTACCTCGCGGGGTATACAGGAGGAGCGTGGGTTCGTTTTCGACTCTAACGCCTGTACATTTGGAGTTTGCGGTGTCTCTCTCCCTGTGGTCGTGTGGATGTTGTCTCTGGGTGCTCCCGTTTTTCTATCCACGTACGAAAAAAACATGCGTTTAGAGTATTTGGCTGCTAGAAATGTCCACGTAATGAGCCACTTCGTTGGGCTATGGTTTTGTGGGCAGGTCACTTCTGAAAAAAAGCTATGTAGCTCAGTGGGCCTTACCTGGTGAAATATTTTTTTTAGTTTAGTATTCACATCAGACAGCTGGCCAGGTGGCTCACAGGTCAGAGCATTGAGCTTGGACCACTGAAATCCTGGGTTCGATGGTCTCAACCCAGTCACCAACGACTGCCCACACACAAAAAAAACCGCATTCAATTTGGTTGCGCACTACATTTTGGCAAAATTCCAGCTCTGCGTATTAAACATCTGAGTTTAACTGTCATGCGACAAACATTACTCTTGTTGGAATGGCGGGTGGGAAAGTGCTGCCCCCCCCTCCCACTTTGTCTAATGACGTGACGCCAATAGTGCAATCGGGATACGATTGGGGTAAAAAAAAATAGATGAGGTGCTAGGTGGAATATTACATCGAAAGATCGTTTTGTCGAGTGCAGCAATGGTGATTCAGATCAGCATGGACGTTCGTTGAAAATAGGATCACGGTCACTTACGACGACCACGCTATCACACACGCCACACAACATCTGAGCCATCGGCTGCTGGCAAGCGGATCAGTTTGGGCGATCATTCCTTTGAAACCCGACCTAATCGCATCGATACGAATGGAGCTGGAGGCACAGCCGACGGAAGAGTTGTTTATAAAATCACGCCATTGCACCTGTACGGAACACAATAGGCAAGCTAACGTGACCCCCCCCCCCATACGCTGCTTATCATCCACCTTATCTGCATCAAAAGGGAAGCTCCCTCGAACAGTGGTAGACAGAAAACAGGACATAACCTGCAGCAGCAACATTGTGAGAAACGTGTGCAGTGTGTCTCCTTATTCAGCACCTCACTAAGACGATCACACTGAGGATGACGATCTCGTAACAGTGAAACACTTTAATTATGAAAAACATTGGAACGACCATACAACAATAAAACACAGCCTTCAGCAGCGCAATATGTCTCCGCCCACACTGTCGAAAATAAGCGACGGGAAAAACGTGGCTCCGCTCCTATTAACATGACAACAAATGTCAGTTTTCTACACTTGTAGCCTGATACATCACAGGGGGGCGATGGGAGGGAGGTCTCAAACAGGGGTTCATAGATCCCCTATTTTCAGTGACCTGCAGTCATCAATACTGGGTCCTTGAAAGGATACATAAATGAATAATGTATGTACAGCGCTTTTGCCAATCCACTACTTGATGGAGGCCTCTCCGTGCCGTGTGGGTCATGGGGGTCATTTAACCATCCTTGCCCATGCTGGTCAGTGTGGGTTTTTGAAGGTGGGGAGTCGAGGTGTGGGAGCATATTATCTGGGTACAACATTACATTTTTTCTGAACTGCCTTCTGTCCATCACGTAGCTCCGCAGCAGCCGACGACAACATGGCATGCATTTTGGTCGCTTCATCCAAACACTCTCCAGGCTCAGCTCTGCTTGGTTTCAGAGATCTAATGAGATTGTGCACATTCTGGGGTGATTTGGTCACGTGCTCATTTGTATTGATTATGGACGATGTTGAAGCAAAGGTGCTGTGCACAGTGAGTATTAAAAGCAACCGAGCACAGAAGCAGGCCGCATCCTAGACTTCATTTCAGCAGTATTGTTTCAAGCGAGCCTTACTCTGCGAATGAGATACCTCATTTTTTAACCAGTTTGGAGTGTGCTTCAGAAATGATGCACTCCCAGAAGGCTGTGCGGCCGATGGGTTGTTAAAAAAAGTATTTATTTTCATGTGGAAAGGCAGGTATGGACAGGAGGCGTATTGTCTATTCATGTATTATATTGCTGGAAATAATTTCATTACCGAGGGAGATCAACGAGTGTGATAGTAGCAGAATAACAGCGAAAGAGAGACAACAGATCACCGTTGAGAGTGCTTGTAGCAAATCGGTGAATGTGGAATCATCAAATGGCTGCACAGCTGTATCACCATAGTGGCCCTTTCTCTGACGAGGTAGTGGTGCAGTATTTCCCTGGGTGGAACACGTACTACCAACGTTGTTCTGCGAGTATCACACCCTTCTCTCCCCGAAGGCAGGGATGTAAAGTCTACATTTGTTTAGGATAGACAGATTTACTTGAATTGTTTAAGTCCAAAGCTTTACTTTCCCGAGTATCTAAGTGCCACATGTTGTTTATTTTTTTGTTATTTTCTTTGAATCTACGTCGAAATGTTTGACTTAAAGCTTTCGTGACTTTACCGAAAGACCAAAGAATATGTCACATGTTATAATTATTATGCTGTTGTTGCTGCGGTTACAAAACGTGGCACAAATTAGCTTAGAATTACTATTTAATTATACCAGGTAAAACCCACTGAGCTTTTTCAGAAGCGACCTGGCCACATATGATAGCTCAACGAAGTGGCTTATCGTGTGGAAATTTAAAGAAGCCAAATACTCTAAACGCATGTTGAATCTAAACATGGAGGGAAAAAACCGGATGACCCGGAGAGAATTAAGATGAGTCAAGCATACATATTCTATGGTCAAATAGACGGATAATTATAATCGGGTGGTATTTGCTTGTGGAATGCAACAACAGGCTCACAGATGGCAAACAACTGCACTTGTTGGGTAAATTAAATGCGGTTGGCGCGCAAGCGGTATACGTGGCCAGGGATTGGCAACCCACGGCTCTCTAAGGACTGCTTCGTGACGTTAATTTATTAAGCACAATCGTCCCGTATTCACGTGCATTGCGGCTCTCGATTTAGAGTTGTTTTTTTGTTGTTGTTACTGAATTCGAAAAAAATGGCTCTTGTTATTCTGGTTGCCCGACCCCTGGCAATTGTGAGCGGAGAAAAACACACAAAACCGTTTAAACCATGTTGGCCGTTCGGCCGAATTAAAACCTTTTCTTCGACGGGGCAGCCACAGAAGCAGTTCCCTTTAAAAGCAAAAACGCTTCATCGGTGGCCTCTAAGTTTCCAATAAAATGGCCCGAGTGTTGACCAACACGACGTTAAGTCACGGAAAGAAAATGTGGAAAATCTGACTCAGTACAAAGGACGACTGTGTGGAATTGCGTGGTGCCGATACCATGTTTTCTTACTCAGAGTTCCGTTGGGTTTCATCACGGAAGCATTTTGGTCGGTGTGATCATCGCAATGGTATTTTATACTGCCTCTTTTAGAACTAGGGGCCTTGTTTACCACAAATTGCAACATTTAAATCAGCACGCTCGTGTTTGTGTTCTTCGGTCACATTCGTTACTTTTCGTTCCTATGTTCAGTTTTCCAAAAAGACCCTGACCTACTCTCGGCCGCATCTATTTATTTCATCCATCATTTGGATTCCGGTCCACCTTCAACAACCACGCCAGGTATAATGTTTACAATCAGCGTATGTTACCTGCTGTGTAATATGAATCAAAATTAGAAAATTGATTAAATAAAATGTAACAAAGGATGAAAATCGAGCAACGAAGCTTGGAGAGGTGTAGGCGATTTGCTGTACACAGAGAAACGGAACATGGCTGATGCACAAAGAGCGACGGAACGTGGAACACGTGGATCAAAGAATACAAGCAAGGTCGAGACACCACGAGGAATGGGGGCTTGATTTTCAAAACAAACAATGGAGTGGCAGCTATACATTTACACATGATAAGCCACTTCTTTGAGCTATCATTTGTGGACAGGTCGCTTCTGAAAAATATATTTCTGGCTCAGTGGACCACACCTGGTGTAATTGTTTTGAATAAGGAGAATACGGCCAAGAGGATGTCGACTGAGGACATGCAGCAATAACATGAGCTCGTGTGCAGGCGCCAGGTAATTGCATCTTTATGACCGTGAGGGGTGCTGATGACTCTGAGAGGCCTTCACCCAACAGGTGATAGTTCATGGCTGATGAAGGAGATGATGAGAGCTGCACTATATGTATGGTAATTAGCAGTGGGGGTTGGGGAGGTCAGATTTTGTCAGTTTTTAGAGTGAAATGCTACGAGAGGGGTAAAACAAATTCTGAGCTTAACATAGAAGGAGATACCGGAGGCCATGAATGTCGTAGCTACTGATGGTCCACACTGCGTGTTCTCAATCAAAGAGCCTGGACAAGATGTTCCAGATTGCTCTGTTTCTCAGTTAAGCGTCATCTGCTGCACGTACCAGTCTCGCACTGTCAAGGGGAAGTGTGCGCTACAGAACAGTGAATCGCAAGAAACGGATGGAAGATGCTCGCTGAAAGCATAAAGTGGCGATGCACCACTGCGTGCGATAGTCGTGGCAGAAAGACTCTTGAAGATGACCCCAGGTCAGGGAGGCTTTCAACTCCGATAATTGAGACTGACATCCAGGTTTTGCGACACGTGGTTTTGGAAGACAGCGGTGTTACCGGGAGGCATTCGTGTTGGGGTCGGTAAAGATATTCTGCGCGATTATTTGGGTCCCCAGATTGCCAACGTTTATTAGGTGATTAATTCCCAGTGATGATACCTGGATTTTACCATTCTGACCCTCGAGTTCAAACAGCAGTATATGCGGTAGAAGCACCCGAATTCTCAAATCACCCAAGACACTCAAGCCAGAGTGCTCTGCAGGCAAGATCATGTGCACAATTGTTTGGTGGTGATTGACATTTCATGCCTAACAAGGAGACAACCACAGGTCAATATTATGCCGATTTGCTCCACTGACTGCTCGAGTGAATCAAAGAAAGCCCCTTGGAAAGATGTTACTTAATTATCCAGGAAAAACCACACCGGGTCGTAGGATATTTTCAGGAGGGTCCTGCATTGGGTTTTTATTTTAAGTTATTTTCAGCCAATTAATGACGAGTGTTTATAAGTGTGCGAGGAAACCAGAGCCCCCGGAGAAGAAAGCCCACGTGCGGGGGCAACACTAAACCTATGTACAGATGAAAACGGATGGCAATTAGTCCACTTGCTTCACTGCCTGCTCCTGACAAACCAGGGCAAGGTACCTTGACGCCCACGGGAGGGGAATTTTACAACAAACCTCGCCTCCACAGTGCTGGATTACAGGCGTGCAGTCACCACCGTCATGATGAGAGGCCCATTCAGGCGAGGAATGCCACTTTGATAATTGTTTTTTTACCCTTCTATCTGGCAACAAAACTGACACCTTTTTACAAGGAGTCATGTTTGCATAGACCACAATACCTGCAGTCATAATGCAAACAAAAAACATAACTTTCGGCGTCATCTGGTCCAACCCATGTGAGACTAGGCTCTAAGGAAAGCTGTCTCAGGTGTGGACCAATCAACTTCAAGGACAGTGCACATTATCAGAGTTATGTGTTTTTGTTTGCATTATGACTGCAGGTATTGTGGTCTATGCAAACATGACTCCTTGTAAAAAAGGTGTCAGTTTTGTTGCCAGATAGAAGGGTAAAAAAACAATTATTATATTTTTACTGGCAAATGAGGTTCCAATGGTGAAGGCCACTTTGAGAAGCTCTGGCATATCTTGCCTCTCCTCCGGACCGGTCACCCAGCAGCTCTGCCGTGTTTTCCTAAAAGACTGAGGATCTGTGTGGAGAATGTTTTGAGAATACCGAGGAGCTGAAGGAAGGGAACCTGATTGGGGTAGAGAGAAGTCGTCTCTGGAGGAAATCTGAAAGCTTTGCGAGCGATTTGACAAATCGATTGCGACCATGTTGAGGGTGGCTATGTTGAAAAATAACCTGGTTAGCACTTGTGTATGTACTTTGTGTAAGTATAGTAATGGGTCAGAACTTGTTGTAGCACCTTCGTATTTAGGAAGACACTGTGACGTAACGTGTGGCTTATTTGAGCTTGAAAAAGAAATAATTTAGATTTTGCGAATAGCAATTTGATGATTGTGGGGGAGCAGTGTCGCATTGGTTAGCACATTAAGCTACGATCCTGCTTTGATTTAGAGCTGGCACGTTGGGAGGCTTTCATCTAGCAGTGGATTAACAAATATTACAAATTGGCAATTCTGGCCTTGGAAAGTGGCAGCGCCGAATGAAAGGTACTTTTAAACACTGTGGGGAGAAAACGTAAGCATTGCCGTTGGTTACAAAAGGTAGCAAAAGCAGCAAGATTGTGTAAAACAGGCAGCCTCCATGGTAGCGCCGATTAGATTGACTGGAAACCCAGTTTCATTTCCTTTTCTTAATTATGAGTGAGAGATAATGGCTCGAAAGGCTATCAAACAGGGACTGTCGCAACCATCGTGATGGCTTCGTGCTCATTATTGTTTGTATTATTGTCCCGTGTCATTTTTGTCTCCATTTATTCTCGCCTGTGTCGTGAGCGCAGTTCTTTATTTATTTATTCCCGGATGCACATCTTCTCGTAAAAAACACACACACGCACACCTCGTCGCATCATTAGCCAATGATTGACTACTTTCGTCCCACACGACAAAACGACTGAATGGGAGCACTGCAGCATCAATGGGAACGCGATCTGCATTTCAGCGCCACCCCAACCTAATTACTATTCCTCCGAGGATGGACTCAGGTGCTATTAGCATTTACAAACAAGATATCTCCGCACATACACACAGACAAAACCCGCTCAGCGCTTTTTTTCACTCGTTTCAAGTGTTGCTATTTTTGTAGCTCATTCATTTCCAGCCGCAGAGCCGATCACACCGGTGTCGACGCGCGCGCGCGCGCGCGCACACACACACAACAAAGAGAAAGATCCCCCGTATAGCCTTAACAGGCTGTTGGGGCAAGTGCTTTTAGCGAGCACCTATTTAAGCGGGCATGGCACACGAGGGGGTGGGTGGCCAGCACCACGCCCGGCTGCCTTTGTCTCCCCCATGGTGATGATTACACATCGTACCAGGTACTCATTTCGAGGATGAGTCGACCTAGGAGAGGCCCAAGACTGCACACAAAAAAAGCAAAGACACAGATCCTCCACATAGCCTTAACAGAATGTTGGGGCAAGGGCTAAACTAAGCTAAACGATGTTTTATTTTACCAGGTAAGGTCCACTGAGCTACGTAGCTCTTTTTCAGAAGCGACCTGGGCACAATCAATAGCTCGGCTAATTGGCGTGTGTGGAAAGTTGTAGCAGCCAAAAAAATAAACGTATGTTTTTAAATGTGGAGGAAAAACCCGGAGGATTCGGAGAAAGATCCACGCGACCATGGGGAGAACAGGCACACTTCAAATATACATGCGGTAGAGTCGGGATCGAACCGACGGCCTCCTGTATATCAGGCGAGGTAGTTAACAGCGAGGTGACGTTAGCGAGCACACACACACCACCACAGGCACCCAGACCCACGCACGCACACGCGGCCTCACAAAAGGATTAAAATACCCGGTGGCCTCGGGAGACTGATGACATTTCCGTCAGTCTGTTTAGTTTCTTTAGCTATAATAATTATTATGGAAGCGGTTCTCAACCCTTTGACCTGCAGTGGGGGACAGACAATGGTGACTCATCCCTGCACAGATGTTTCTCTATTGGCCCTCGCCGCCGGTGAATTTTCACTGTGGGCTGTCACCCTTGAATTGGTCATAATACGGGCAAAGGTCACCCACGTACTTCAGAGATATTTATCCCCCTGCAACATAACGAGTGCTTCGGATTATGAGACGCACTTTCCCTTCTTTTTAAAGCGAACGTTGGGGGTGGGGGTGAAGGTTGGCGGGGGGGGCGGGGTCTTATAATACGATAGGTGTGTATGTATCTGTGCGTGTGTGGTGTGACCGGATTTCAATAGATTTCATTGACATCGGACACAATGTTTGGGGTGCGTCTTTACTCCCTGGAGCGTCTTATCATCCGGAGAATGCGTTTGGGACAATGGCTTCTGTTTGTCAATCCACTGCTTGGATCAAGGTCTCATCCCATGCCTTGTGGCCATGGTGGTTGTTTGACCATGTTTGACTTTGGTGGTCAATGTGGGATGGTGAATGAATGAGTGGGTGGAGAGCTCGGACGTCACTCGCCACTGATGTTAGTCGTAGCCGAGATTCGAACCCTGGTTCCAGCTTTGGTTCATAGTCCAGGGCGCTGGCTAACCGATGCACGCAAAGAGTCAAACAGGTACTGCCCGTACTTTAGACGTATGATTGTAACAGTCGCGTCGCTTGCATGGGTTCGGCCCTGGTGCAAGGGAATTACATTCCCCCCCCCCCGCCGCTAATTATTTGCCCTTGAGCCGCGGTGCCGTTGGACCGCCTGCACACTCGATAGCTACCTTGGCAAGTTAGCAACCCTATGTGGTGCTCTTCATACGATCGTCAGGGTTCTTCGAAACGGACAATGTCGCAGCCCTTTTATTACTACACTGCTGGATGAGGGCCTCCTCCTCGGCCAGTCGGGGTGGGGGGGACATTATGGCCTCTCGTTTTTTTTAAAAATTCTAATAATTTAAATTGACCATAGTTTTAAATATTGTATAAAATAACGTGCATTTTAATAATGCATTGAACTAAACACAATTTTTATTAAAGTATTGTTTTCTGTGCGAATAAACAGGGTTTTTTTCCGGAAATATTTTATGGATTTTCATTCTGATTTCCTGGATCATGTCCTGATGATGCTCGACATAGCCTCATGCAAAATCTCACGAATCTAATTGAGATAAACTAAGCTGTGAAAATAGTTTTTTTTTACTTTCCGATGATTGAGCCGAGACAATCATTGACCCGTTGGACGCTTGCACACGACGTGACACTCTAATTTATTCGGCTGTCGGGTGCTGGAGGGTCTTAACGGCACGAACTTGACAAGATCATCCAGTGGACCAACCAAAAAAATCAACTACTGTATGAAACTTTAAACATTAAAAAAGCATAAACCTATTCGCATATTATCTAAATTACAAAAACGACAGAAACGCAACCCTGCAATGCTCTGTATATGAATACCAACAATCTTTAACTCAAATAAACATATAGCGTTTGCACCAATTTGTCAAAACCTAAAAATATAATTTTACAGTGCGTTTACAGCATATACTACGGAACATAACAGTAGCAAACACCAAAATTATTTTTATGAAAGAATGCAACCCGCGTTGTATTAAAAACGCATTGCAATAATCCATGTAATAATAAACCTATACAGTACAATATATGTATTCACGATTATAATGAACACATAAAACATTACATGAACTCATATATACATTATATACTACACGGTGAAATTGTGTGTTTTTTATCCCATCAATTGGGCTTTAACCAATGCTGAGACCTCCACATTAGCGGTGGTCGCTCATTGACCCCCCCCCACACGCACCTATTCATGCTCCTCATCTCTCATTATGTAACAATGGAGGTGCAAGCAGCCCCAGCGACTCAGTCTATGTCACCACGAGCATGGGGTGGCAGAGACGACACAACCCCCCGAGCGAGCCACCCACCCCCCACCTCTTTCCGGAATTTCCACCACCACCATCATTATCACCATCCCCCCCAAGTGGTTTCCAACAGAGAACCGCGAAGGTTGTTTGAGGACATCCGCATCATTTTCACGCGGTGCGCGCGTGTTAACGAGCGTGTTAACGCGCGTGTTGACGCGTGTATAACAATGGTGGGATGGGTAGGTGTCAGGGTAATTCCACGACTCAATCCTTGCCGCATAGCGCGAGTCCAGGTGATGATGGGATTAGGGCTGCTTAGGTGGGGGGCAGCGGGGGGCTGCAGGTAAAGCTGGACTAAGCCCCCCCCCACCCCCCGTATAGCCTTAACAGACTTTTGGGGCAAGTGCTGTTAGCGAGCACCTATGAAGGCCGGCATGGTACACGAGGGGGTGGGTGGCCAGGATTACGCCCGACCGCCTTTGTCTCCCCAATGGCGATGTTTACAGATCGCACCAGGTACTCATCTGAGGCTGAGTCGACCTAGGGCCAGGAGCGGTTCTGATAATTAATCGTCATTGGTGTTGGTGGCCGTGAGCGGGAATCGAACTCGGGTCGCCGGGTCCGTAGCGCAGCGTGCTAACTACTCCGCCACCGCTCTCTCTCTCACACACGTGGACGGGCGTCACGTGTCGCCAAAATGCGTAAAACTCTGAGCTCAATCAATGAGGAGACAAGCTTCACGTCCCCCCCACCTCTCTCTTAACGCACTCGTTCTCCGTTCGAGTGCTTCCTGGTGACCCCGAGCCTGCCATGCATTGGTGCAGTCGTTTGTCAAATTTGCTTGAAAGTGCGCAATTGGAAATGCCCCCACAGCACTGTTAAACGCATCATTATCACCGTCGACATCACCATTAACATCATCGGTTAGTGGACCCACAGTACATGTACAATATGCACAGCCCTAGATGTCGATCTCCTGCCTGACGAGGGCCTCCCTCCACACGCCCGTGCCAGTCGTGGGTGGTGGAGATTCGACGACCAAACGTGCTCAACGCTGGTCGCTCAGGTTCGGTGAAGGCAGTGAGATAGAAACCGCACGGGAAACCCAACAACCCATAGGCATGGGCAATCGTGAAGACTCGCGCATGGCCCCGAACCGCGTCAAGCTGTGGACGTTAAGCGACGAATGCTCTTCGCGCGGACTCTCGAATGGGTCCTGCGTTGCCTTTAGTTTTTTTTTTGGCGCAGACGCTGGATTGAGGCAAACACCTTCGGGGACTGAGCACCTAGCACCGGGGATTGGGCAGGGAACTAGCGATGCGTGCTCTCCGAACAAATGTGCACTTACCTGTCTCGATGCGTCGCCTAAATCACGCGCGCGACGCACTCAACCACTTTCGCATTTGCAGCAAAACGAGGCTGCTTTGCAACAAAAATACAAATTCCCCCACTGCATTTCCGAGAATAAGAATAATTTGCGCGTGTGTGCGTGTGCACGTGTCAAAGGCATACATCCACAAAGTGATTATTTCACACATATATATGTACCGTATTATTGTTGCAATGAGGTCACTGCAGTGAAATACTGGCGCACACGCAAAGCCAGTGGATCGACCAAGCAGCCGACGCCTCTGTAATTACGCGAGTTACAAAAATGTGCATTCGTCGGGCAGAGCGTCATCACTTCCGCGGTGCAATGCACGCGAGCGACGACGGCCCCCGTAGAGAGAGCGAGTCTGCGCGGAGTGAGCGAATGAATGAAAGAAAAACGCTCCACTCACCGAAGCGTGCAACGCGGTTGATGGCTTCACTCACACGCAGGGCTTCAGTGGGTTGAGGTTGCGGTTTTGGGGGGGGGGGGTACCGTGGAGAAGGAGGAGAAGGAGGAGGAGGTGGAGGAGAGGGGGGTGGGTGCATTAAAAGAGGTGTTGTTCACGGGTTTGGTGCCGAGATGAGGATCCGCGCGTGAAGCAGCATCACCTCCTCTTCCTCGTGCCGTCTCTTCAGGCAACAATACACCCACGAGCCCCAGCACCCGCCCCTGCGTGCAAAACGGAGAAGTAGACCCGCTCGTTCAATATGCGATCCGGGACGAATGACGGACGTACGGACGAAGGGGGGAATGAAGGCTGGCAGGGTGGATAGGCGACTTCCTTCCCAGCAGCAGCACCAGCAGCAGCACCGCAATAAGGAGGTAGCCGGAGCATTGGCTGTCAATATATGGCTTCCTCCTCCTTGTGGCGCTGCAAACCTCCAGCATAGATCCGGGCCACACGAGCGAGATGTGCACTGCACTCACTCTCCCCGTGGCTGCTCGCTGCGTTATGTGATCGCGCACGGGAGGGCGGGGGCGTGATGCAGGCATGGGGGGTAGGGTGTAGGAGGGGTGATATGTGTGTGTGCGTGCGTGTGTGATGGAGGAGTGGGAGGGGGTGTGTGTGCGTGCGTGTGTGATAGAGGAGTGGGAGGCGGTGAGTGTGTGTGTGATGTAGGAGTGTGGTGTGGCGAGTGTGTGTGTGATGTATGTGTGTGTGTGCGTGCGCGTTTGATGGAGGAGTGGGAGGGGGTGAGTGTGTGTGTGATGTAGGAGTGTGTGTGGTGAGTGTGTGTGATGTATGTGTGTGTGTGCGCGTGTGACGAAGGAGTGGGAGGGGGTGTGTGTGTGTGCGTGCGTGCGTGATGTAGGAGTGTGTGTGGTGTGTGTGTGTGAGATGGAGGAGTGAGTGTGGTGAGTGTGTGTGTGATGTAGGAGTGGGTGTGGTGAGTGTGTGTGTGATGTATGTGTGTGTGTGCGCGTGTGATGGAGGAGTGGGAGGCGGTGAGTGTGTGTGTGATGTAGGAGTGTGTGTGGTGAGTGTGTGTGTGAGATGGACGAGTGAGTGTGGTGAGTGTGTGTGTGATGTAGGAGTGGGTGTGGTGAGTGTGTGTGTGATGTAGGAGTGTGTGTGGTGAGTGTGTGTGTGATGTAGGAGTGTGGTGTGGCGAGTGTGTGTGTGATGTATGTGTGTGTGTGCGTGCGCGTGTGATGGAGGAGTGGGAGGGGGTGAGTGTGTGTGTGATGCAGGAGTGTGTGTGGTGAGTGTGTGTGTGTGTGAGATGGAGGAGTGAGTGTGGTGAGTGTGTGTGTGATGTAGGAGTGGGTGTGGTGAGTGTGTGTGTGATGTAGGAGTGTGTGTGGTGAGTGTGTGTGTGATGTAGGAGTGTGGTGTGGCGAGTATGTGTGTGATGTAGGAGTGGGAGGCGGTGAGTGTGTGTGTGTGATGTAGGAGTGTGTGTGGTGAGTGTGTGTGTGATGTATGTGTGTGTGTGAGTGGGCGTGTGATGGAGGAGTGGGAGGGGGTGAGTGTGTGTGTGTGTTATGTAGGAGTGTGTGTGGTGTGTGTGTGAGATGGAGGAGTGAGTGTGGTGAGTGTGTGTGTGATGTAGGAGTGGGTGTGGTGAGTGTGTGTGTCATGTATGTGTGTGTGTGTTTGCGCGTGTGATGGAGGAGTGGGAGGCGGTGAGTGTGTGTGTGATGTAGGAGTGGGGTGTGTGTGTGTGCGTGCGTGATGGAGGAGTGGGAGGCGGTGAGTGTGTGTGTGTGTGATGTAGGAGTGTGTGTGGTGTGTGTGTGTATGAGATGGAGGAGTGAGTGTGGTGAGTGTGTGTGTGATGTAGGAGTGTGTGTGGTGAGTGTGTGTGTGATGTAGGAGTGTGTGTGGTGAGTGTAATATTAGAGTTAAAGGTGGTGCGTGGTGTATTCAGGAAGGGGTTTGCTACATGTGCACTGTGTGTATGTGTGCGTGTCTGTGTGATGTATTCAGGAGGGGTTAGATATATGTGGGGAGTGTATGTATGTATGGGTAATGTATTCAGGAGGGGTTAGGTACGTACATGTGGAGCGCACAAATGTGTGTGTCTTTGTACGTGATGTCACAGGCGAGAGCACTTGGGGTCCGTTCACGGTTGGAGCAAACACAAAATTGCGCAGCTGTGCTCAGTTCATTGACCTCTCTGCAAATGACAACATGGCAGTTTCATGTCATTTGTTACATACAGGACACACATTGCCATTGATATCCGTCTCACAGCCTGGGAAGCGAGCAGTGGAAACAGAGGCGATGGCATGGAATGGCATGGGACGACATTAAACGGCATTGTACGAAACGGGACGGAGTTGGATAGGATGGCATGGTACGGGATGAGATGATGCGAGATTGGATGGGATGGCATGAGAGGGATGGCAGAAGGAAAATCTGTGAGCTAGGACATGATGATGGTCGGTGGTTCAACGATAATGACAGTGGTAGCCAAGGGATGGAACGCGTCTGAGAGGACCACCACTGAGGAGACGGATCGATAAGATTAGTTTCGTCTGCAGGTACTCTCTGTATTTTTGCATCACGTAATTGTGTTAGGTGTGTTGAACTTCTTTCGCACTGCACGTAGCCAAGCGTGCTCATCGGCGGCAGTTTAGCGAGGCCTTTATCCAGCAGTGGAATGACCAATGATGGCACCAATGATGACACGATATGGGATGAAATTAGATTTTTTTTTAAAACGTGATGAGAGGAAGGCATCGCATGGCATGGCACTGGGTGGACAATGATGGGAAAGAATGGGAAGGGATGTCAAGGGATGCGATGGGATGTGATTGCCTCTCTCTCTCTCGAGAGAGAGAGAGCGAACGTTTAGAGCGATTGAGACTCGTCCCTGCGTCCGCGCGCGCGCACGCGGCGTTCGGCATTCGCCGCACGTGTCGGCAACCAATCGGAACTGCATCCCAAAAATATAAAATCAATCCGAAAATAAAATAATAAACCGCGGCACCGCTGCGTGCAACCTGGTCACGTCCGCGGCGTTTCATTGACTGAGCCGCTGCGAGAGAGACGTGCCCGAGCGAGCGGGCGGGCGGGCGAGAGTGACGTCAGCGACACGCAGCAACGAACATCGCGCTCCCTCCGACGTCACGAGGAGCAGCTGCTGCGTCTTAAAGGCACACGTCGTGCTCGCCACAGGCATGCTGCTGCTGCTGTTGCTGCAACTGCTTGCTGCTGCTGCACCCAGAGCCGTGGGGTGGCGGTGGAGGAGGAGGGGGCGGGGTGGTGCACAGGAGGCCGTTGTGCCAAGAGCCGAATTTAAAGGCGTAGCCTGAAGGCACGGACGTGCGTTCGTCGTTCAAATCTGAGATCATACAAAAGCCCCCCAAAGCGCAGCGCCTTCTCATTTGAATGTCCCCCTCGTGTGTACGGGGCCAGCTGGGTTCGGCAGCAGAATGAACGGTTCGCAAATGGAGGGTTTGCGAGTTAAAATCTTGATGGAGTTGACTCTCAGCCCATCATCCATCTGGGCTCGACGATACAATCAGTACCACTTTGTGGAGGAATTAATATGGGTTTTTCCTACGGATGTATATATATATGTTGAACTTCTTTCGCACCGTACGCAGCCAACCGTGCTAATTCGAGACTCGTATCCTTCATAAAAAAAAAAACGTGGTTTCCCGTTGGTGATTGCTGTAATTACGAGATGAAAACAGCATCTAATGCTCATTGGTGCAAGACATTACTTTGACGGTACACATATATCGGTGATTTACACAGACGTACTTGCACAGCAGTTGTCAAAACTGTATTTCTGATGATTCTGAGCCCATGCCAGGTGGATGTTTAATTTGTTAGGCTCCCGTTGGTGGCTTGCATACTGCGCTGTGAACCTGATGAACCCAGCACCATTCCTGGCCACCGCAAACACCAGTAGCAGGTGGCATCTGAACCCATCCTGGGGCATTCACGGAAGGCCCCAGGATGACAGGGGCGTGCTGGAGGCCTTCATCCAGCAGTGGATTGACAAACGACCGGATGTTATTGTGCAATTGGTCTGTGTTCAAGTTCAAGTTCATGTATTAGGTATAGCCCTGTGAGCCATTCGGCTCTTGAATCGGGTGCAACCGCAACAAACAAAAAACAAAAACATGAACAAAAAACATCTTAAAGTGAATATGTGACTAAGTGCAAACAGAAAATCCAAGAAAAGACAGAAAAATATTGCAGAAAAAAATCACCGTACACCAACGCTGTGTGCAAAAATCCCAGTGGGATGCAAGCCAAACAACCAACAACAACCACAAGACAACTTAGATTAAGGCCATCAGTCTAACTCTGCACTACAACAAACAAACATGGCTAAACCAATACACTTTTCGAAATCACCAAAATAAAGCCATGAAAGCAATGAAACAGTGATCATAGGAACTGTGACGGAATTTTCACAATAAATGGCATAAACAACATGTACCACCAAAACCCTGCAGCCATAGCTGTGAGTCCGCACTGGAATGATGAGACGTAGCATTAGAAATACATGGGGCCACTTTGAGATAGCCGTCAGCAATGATGCCCTGGATTGACTCGGTGAGGGATGGAACGGTGCGACACGCTGCTGCTGCTGCTGCTGCTGCTGCGAGAGACAGAGAGAAAGAGGTGGAGACACCTCATCCAGAACCATCGTCTCCTAAAGGCAGACGAGGATTAATAGGAATACTAGTTCCTACTTATCTACCCGGAAAAGCCACTTTCGGTTCTAAGACTCTTTGTATGCATGTACGACACGTTTATACTTATGCGATCTAACCCGACAACCTTTATTGTGAATATTATGTTGAACGTCTTTCGCACCGTACGTAGCGAACCGTGCTAATCGTAGGTGCGGTGGAAACAAAACAAACTCAACACAAAAAAGTAGTTCTAAAGAAATTAGTTTGTCGGGAGGGGGGGGGGGGTCCTGATACATTGGGATGTTAGGCCTACACCATATTCTTAGGTTTTTTCCGGTAAAGTCACGTAGGTAAAAAATTAAAATTAATAAAAGTAAAATAAAATAAAAATCACGACGTTTCGGAGGCAACACAAGCTTCCGTCTTCAGGTGGAACCGTCACAGCCACGACAGCTGTATCAAGTAAATGAGAGATTACAAGAGCTACCACTCCGTATATATGTTAATATTAATAAAAAGTGTGCCGTACTTTGCCCTTCCCCTCTTCAACCATTATATATACGGAGTGGTAGCTCTTGTAATCTCTCATTTACTTGATACAGCTGTCGTGGCTGTGACGGTTCTACCTGAAGACGGAAGCTTGTATTGCCTCCGAAACGTCGTGATTTTTATTTTACTTTTATTAATTTTAATTTTTTACCTACGTGACTTTACCGAAAAAAACCTAAGAATATGAATCCTTGCAGTCACGAAAGCTTCAAATCTAGAATTAAGGCCTACACCAGTTACGTTGCATGACGGGTTTTTTTCTAGACTGGAAAACAATCGGGAGGAAATCCACGTGTGGGACAAAGAGGCGGACACACAAGCTCCACACAGAAAGGCGCCCGAGTTCGGAATCGAACCCAGGTGTAGGTAAATACTGGGCGACTCTGCCCTGAAGATGATTACAATTCTTATTGCTACCGCCAGCGGTGCTCTGTAATGTAAATGTGTTTTGTTAGACGGAGCCGTTCGCCCGTCCGCGAGCGCGGTGTGCAATGGGACCCGCATGCGAGTATAATGGCCTTTGGTGCTGCACGCACTGATAACATTGTCCCATGGATTTGTTGTTTTGCGCTGACAGTTATGTGAGTACACTGAGAAAATCCCTTTCACGCTCGCAGCAATATATCGTGTGATCAAGTTCGATTGATTTGCTGAGGATTTTTTTTTTTAATAATAATAATTTGAGTTAAAATATAATTTTACGATAACCGTGTTGCTGCTGAAGATTTCTTAGCCGTCCATGAAGCCCAACATAATTTAATGACATCGTGTTTATACAAGTGCGGATGCAAATTTCGATTAAAAGCTTTCGTGACTGCAGGGATTCATCTTCTTGGTTCTTTCGGTAAAGTCACGTAGAAGGGAAGTAATAAAAGAATAAAAATAAAACATAATAAAATAATTTTGACGACGTTTCAGCCACAACACAAGCAGCCGTCCTCAGGTGAAGATGTTTTATTATTTTATTTTATTACTTCCCTTCTACGTGACTTTACCGAAAGAACCAAGAAGTGCGGATGCGTTGATTGTGTAACGATTAAGGCAAATGGCTATGGTGATATCGGTCGTGCAGTCTGGAATAGAGTTGTTTTGTTGTTAAACACAATGTTTGGTAATGCTTCTGCGTTAGAAGTGGTGGACACGCACAATTAATAAAAAAAAAACCCTCAACACATTCGTCAGTAACATCATGGCCTTAAAAGGGAAAAATATATAGTGGACGACATTTCGGATAGTAGGCCTTCTTCATAGCACAAAAAACCCGATAATGAACGTGTAATCAACCATCCTGAGTAAGTTTCGTAAGATAAACATTGCTGCGTAGTGAAGACAACAGCAGCTGTAGCAAAAACAAACCCTCAATTTGCTAGCTGAGTGAAACATCGATTGCCAAGGTCAGGGGTCGGGCAAGCAAAATAACAAGAAGAGCCATTTTTTTCGAAGTCGGTAAAACCTCAATATTTCAAGCGGCCGCAATGCACTGCGGTGAACACGAGACGGTGGTGGTCTCCTTGATAAATAAAGGCACGAAACAGTCCTTAAAGGGACACATGCGGCTGCGGAGCCGAAGGTTGCCGACCCTTGTACCAAGGTCAATCTAACTTCAAGTCCAATGTTTGTTTTACCCCTGAGAATATATCATTTTACACAAGTACAGTCGTATAGTATGCTGCAAATATGTCAATGTAAGCTTAAACTTGACCAGCGTGGTGAAGTATGGTCAAACAATACCCGAGGGGGGCATGGCACGGATATACATTCACGCCGTATTAGATTAACAAAGGGCTGTGAAATCTAAATGAATACAAATTATTGATGTTGAATGTGAGTGAACAGATAACTCAATAACTCTATATTACACTTGTCATACATGCTACAAATCTGTTAAAAAATAGAGGCTCCCTAATTGAATACAAACTTGGCATTGGCTGACACATCATATGACCACATATCTGGGTCACTGCCAACTGTTATGGATTCTGTGCCAAATAAGTGATGGAATGAAAATGCACTGCAAAGTGTACATGCGTGTTTCAATCATATCAGAGGGAGCAGTGGGTGGCACGGTGGTTAACGCATCACTGCTCTTAGAATCCGACCGGTTTGGATTTCGATTAGAGGCGAACACCGATCAGCGCCCTAACGGCCCACGAGGGGGTGGGTTGCCAGTCCCACGCCCGACCGCTTTTTTCTCCCGAATGGCGATGTATACACACCGCACCAGTTGCTCATTTGAAACTGGGTCGACCAGTGGTGATCGTCACTCGTGTTGGCCGAATCGAATCCGGCTGGCCTGGTACACAAGCGAAGCGCGCTAACGACTGCACCACCGATCACCCACACACAGAACACACAGACGCACACGTTGGTATGCGTGTGTGTGTGTGTGAAGAGCAATTCAAACAACACCGCAAGGAACAATGAACAAGTACAACACAGGCAGGGGCGGCGAGCTACAGATCTCTGGTCACGCATTCAGTATGAGCGGTTGTTCTACCCCCCCCCGCCCGCACCACTCGAGGTCGGCAATTCATCAATGAGCAGGAGCAGAGCATCCCGTCGTACCTCTTGTATTAATCGCACCTTCCCCTGTCACTTGCGGTCGCTTAGCTATAACAATGCACGTGTGCATCCGTCTCACGGCAGTCGTAACGGCGACGCGGTTTTGTCGGCGCGGTTGTGAGTACGGACATTGTCTCTTTGTCAAGAGTCGTCTGCGGAGTCCAGGATTATCTCGAACTGCGTGATCCACGGACCGAATTGTGGCCCGAGAAGGCTTCTGCAGCGGCCTGTTGAGATGTCACCCGCTAACAGATACAGATCGATGCAGAAGAAAGCGGTATAAACAGGAGATCAGAGAGCTCTCGACAAGATGTGCAGATTAGTGAGGTGAAAGAGAGAAAAACTAGAGACAGGTGAGAGATCTGGAGATGGATGAGTGGTACAGATTAGTGGTCACACGAACGACGTTGCAATGACTTGGTGACGCATTCATTTTATTGTGCGGATCGCTCATAACAATAGCTGCGGGTCTATGTTGTGGGCTTTATATTTGAATCAAACTACAGTAGTTAATTGGTGCTACCACGATATGTATATTTTTATGAAGGGTTTCCATTGCATGGTCAGTGAGCCATTGACCCCCAAAACATGGCTTATCCGTTACCACCCAGGGTGGCAAAGACCCATCGTAATATAACACTATGTAACACAATTTTTGCTCCTGGATACTAAGTGTTATTTTTATTGTTTATGGCTATTATTCCCCACAAACCTTGTATTTATGACCAGGACTTGATGCGAAGGAATAACACAGATGCACACGTTTTCTCATTGAAAATAGGTACATTTCAAGATATCACTGTCCTGGCCACAAAAGCAAAGTTTGTGGGGAATAATAGGCATTTTCTGTACTTTTGAGGCATAAGCAATTAGGAAATAACACTTACTACCCAGGACGAAATGTTTTTGTTACACTGTAATCAAAACAATTTCTGTCCTCGATCACACATACATGCTTCCCACATACCGCTCGTCCACGATGCTATTCTCCGTGGCCGCGAATCGAACACGGCTTGTCGGGTTTCGTAGCGAAGTGCGTTACCCACAATAAACCTCCGCATTTGCCAATGACGCCGTGGCCTTAAGGGAAGAATACAGTCTATAATAGGCGACCTTTTGTGGAATGGAGCCCTCCCTATTCGTAGCACGTAAATGGAGAGTCCAGGGAGACTGCACTTAACACCAGCGGGGCTAACCATGCTAGTTAACAACAGGAGTGTTTACTCAGGAAACAATGAGCGTCGTGCCAAGGCTGAAGTGAGAACTCCATAATTAGTCGTCTAAACAGGGAGTGGTGTTGGCGCGCGCCTGTGATCCAGCACTGTGGCAGTCGGCTTTGCGCTGGTGGGTCACACAAATGCTGTGTTGACTCGCTGCCCGCGAGCGATGAGGAGCCTGGCTCGCCGGGAGAAGGCAGTGCAGCGAGTTGACGAATCGCCATCTGTTTCCATCTGTACGGGGATGAACTGTTGCCCCCGTCGCGCAAGGCGTGTGGTTTTTCTTCGGGTGCTTCATTGTCTGAAAACATCTCAAAATAAAATAAAATGAAGGACCCTCCTGAAAAAGAGTCCTACGACTCAGTGTGGCTTCCTGGGTAAATCGACAAATCATTATCATGATTATCTCAGCCACAGTACCCTTGAAGACATGGCAATGCCACTATTAGCCTTATCCGCAATGGATTCAGTTGGAATGCAAATTTGTGACCGTGTGCCCCTAACACGGGAGTCGGCAACCAAAGTACCAAGAGGAGCATCCCCCCCCCCGAATTCGGTACACAACTCAATATCCCCACATCCGCAATGCGTGCGGATGCAATGATGATGTTCATTACATCACGAAGCAGGAGCCGCAGATTGCCGCCCCCTGCTCTAACAACATCGTGTTGTTTAACAAAAAAAACGCAAAACGTGTGCAGGACTTGTTCTTCGTTATCTTCATCTTCAAAGTTGAAAGGTGGGGAGGGGAGTAGGAGGTTTTGTTGATGTCTCCCAGTGAGCGTTCGGGAACTGGATAATTAACACTTGCACAAGTTGGCTCACGTCTGCGGACAGCACGGGTCCCTGTTATGCTGGCGTAGATTATTAGGATGTGGATGGCGTGCGAAGTTAATGTGTGCGCGTTCCATGTGTCTCAGCATGGGGTGAGCGTGAGTTCAGACGGGTTTGTCCCGTGCTCCGAGGACGAGCGAGGCAGGACGCGCGCGAATTCACGCTTTTCGCGTGCTGAAAGGATTAATTGATAACGGTGATCGATTAATGCGCGTTATTTATTTAGCCGCAGCTTTATTTTTGTGTTTGTTAGTAATAGATTCATAGGCAGAGGGGTAAGTAGGGCAGCGCCGGGTGTCCGGGCCTCCACACTGCCGGCCCAGCGTCACGCGGTGACTCCGGGCGATAACGACGATGATGATGGTGACGACGATGATGATGATGATGATGGTGGTGGTGGTGTCATCGATTCCAAACCAACTTGCCCCCAGCTTAGGCACCACGACATTATGTGTGCATCTATTTATACAAATAATATGTAACTTGTACAGGGTGTTCCAGATGTCTCGCGAGCCCCCAATTAATCGACCCCCAACATTTGTTTCCTTTGCATATTAATTTCTCTTTTAAGTTAACCTTACATTAGAAAAAGGAAAGTTTTTAGAGAATTAAATTGTGGTCACAAGACATCTGGACTACCCTGTAAAAGATCAATCGTTTCTATAAAATTAATAATCGATAGATTCGTCTATTATTTCAAGGTGTGGGTGGTAGCCGTTCGATTCCGGTTGGGGCCTGTGGCGCGCACACACCGCTGGATCACGCAGACAACAACGTTGGCTTTGAGATGGTTCCAGCACGCTGCGCTTGCGTTGGTAACTGGGGGAAGGCAGTCCAGTAAGCGGGACTGTGACAGGTCTCTCTGCGTTATCTCCTTTGATGGATGTATTATTATTATTTTACAAAAAAACAAACGAATCATCGTTGCCGTTGTGTGACAACAAGCAAAAACATACATGAGCAGATAAGATTCCTCCTTCCCATATTTGTCCTTCCACTTAAATGTTTATTTTTTACATTTTTTTACACATCCCATCAGTTATCCAGTAGGTTCCTCCCACAAGCCGGGGGGGAGGGGGGGTGGGATAGAATAGCACGGCTTTCACCGACTCGCACTGACCAGCGTGGTGAAGTATGGTCAAACAACCCGATGACCGACAGAGCATGAAGAGTCTAATATTGGATTGACAAATAACTAAAAATAAGAATAGCTGAACACGTAACAGGAAAAATTGCCTTCATGAATATAAAGCAGTCTGAAATAATGTGAATAATAATGAAAATATTTTACGAAGCCTCAGTGAGTCCCAATACTCTTTTTCAGGAGGCTTCTACTGTAATATGTTTGGCCAACTCCAATCGTGAGTGTGTGGCTTCATGTGAGAGACTCAATAATTAATTTCTGTAGCTCCATCTGTTGACCACCTTGCAGCCAGCGACAACTCCACAACACCTTGGTGACAAGCAGTCTCCCATTTAAGTGCTGTACTAATCGGGCCTTACCCTGGCATTGAAAATTCAACATCTTTTCAGAATCAGAATCTTTATTCAGACCGGAGGAATCCCATAAACTGTGAAAGTCTTTTTTTACAGATATCCAATAAGGGCGGATCAGCAAGTTACAACAGTAATTAATACAACAAAACGATAGCAGTGCAAAAAAAAGAGATAAGCAAGTCAATAAATTCTAAATAAATTAGCAATACGTTAACTATGTAAGTCCGATTTGAAATGCCAACAAAAAGTGCAGTCCTCGGGCAAAGTAAAAAAGCAAAGCCAGGGACATCCCCTTATCCCCCCCCCCCTCCATTTCCACCCCCACGCTCCCACCCTTCCTCATCAAATCGCACTTTGCTTACACACGCGATTCGATGTGAGTATTGCGAGCTTCAGAATCGACGTGAATTGATTGACGGATCGATGCCAAATGTCCCTGATTACACCCTCTTAAGAAGGGACACTTGATATATCCCACGACCACTCCGACTCAAGCTGGGCCAAGAATGAAACCTTCAAGAAAGATGTTAATAAAAACCATGCATGTGCATATATTGTGTAAGGACGCTGTCCAGCATGAGTTTTGTCTTAAGAGATTATATGTGTCCAAGTTTTGGGCAAATGCCTTTAATAAAATTGGTTTTATATACAAATTTTGGTTGAAAGTGGGTAAAAACAAATAAAGGCAGAATTCCCATTGTGACTCTCCAGACATAATACTATATGCTTTAGTCCATTATCCTATTATTGGCTTTTCCAGACCACTATTATCAAGCAGCATTTGTTTGAGCAAGCAATCCCTTGAGCGGTTTCGACCTTCCGGATCTCGTTACCAGAGTCGGGCTTGTTCAACACATACTGCTGGATTAAAACGATGTTGCTGGCAAGAGCACTTCATATAAAATATGGGACGCCGTCGTTCAATATTGGATCCTTAACAGAGTTATAGTGCCCCCACCCCCACCCCGCTTGGCCACCCCCGCCCCCGTTACAGCCAGACAGACGGACCAGACAGCGCACTTTTATCCTTAGGTAGATTGACATAGCCTAACCATAGTTTCAATGTGTTAGACAGCATCAGCGTTGTCGTTGTTGTGGTTGCCGCCTGCAGTCGAGCCCACTAATGCAGACCGGAAAAATAAGCATTTCCCACCCCCGCCGCCCCTGGCTCATGCACTCACACTCACAGTGCAACGGCATAAGCCAATTCCAACGTTTTCATTCGTTATGTCACCACTTTGGATTATAACCTTCCTTACGTAACACACATTTCTGCGTCTCTTCTGTAAGCTGCCAGCAGCAGCAGCAGCAGCCACATGCATGCCTCTACCCTGTTCTGTGTAATATCCCCAGATTTATCGCCGGTACATCCAGCCAGCTGGATGTACTGCAGCACGTGACACGGTAAATGAAGACGTGATCACGTGGCACGGCTCGCCAGCGTTGTGAATGCTGCAAGCTTCAGAGAGCGACAGAGTGTGATGCTGAATTAGGACGAGTGCTTACAAAACTACAAAAAACACATTAACACATGAACACACCCTACTTTGCAGAGGATGTTTGATCTTGAAATATACATGTAATCGTCGTGGCTGGATGTCAATTTGCCTCTGACCGATAATCTAGCTTGAATAAAACACAGATTTGAACACTCCATTCTTGTATTTGCTCATATGCAAACCCAAACGTTGTAGATGAAGTCTCGCACATGCATACGCTATGCTATTAATTCCCCCTGTGTGTATCTATGAATCAGTTACTAGCATTGGTAAGCACATAGCAGTTAATATGTATTTTGGTTCATGCTACGAATGTATTACAATTCAATTCAGCCACGTGGTGCTTTGTTTAGGATGCTCGATCCACTATTGGGAAGAAATGTGAGTTAAAATATTGGCCAGGGGGTCAATTGAACCCATTACCTCTTTAGGAGCGATAAATGAGTTTACTTGTTTGTCACAATTCTACCGTGGTTCCCCAGTGGAGATACACTGATTTCCATCACATGGACGTGGGAGTTCCAACACTGGTTCAGGGTCCACGAACGGAGAATAGCAAACCCCCAATTTGCACCCAAACAGAATCAGAATCCGAATCTTTATTTATCCTGGAGAAATACGATGAGCTGTGAAGCTTTCTTTTCACAGATGTCCAGTAGGAGCGGTTGAGAAAGTTCGAACAGCAGATACAAAAACGATAGGAGTGCAAAGTATACGAAAGGTAAGCAAATCACTAAAACTAATAAAGAAACTTAAACTAAACAATTATTTTTTATTTTACCAGATAAAGCCCACTGAGCTATTAGTTATTTTTCAGAAATAACTAATAGCTCAATGAAGTGGCTTATTACGTGGCCATTTATAGCAGCCAAATAATCTAAACGCATGTTTCTAAATGTGGAGGGAAAAACGGGACGACTCGGAGAAAAAAAACTCGTGTGACCACGGGGAGAACACGCAAACGCCACAGATACCGGTGACAGAGTCCGGATTAAGCCCACGACCTCTAACATACCAGGCGCCCCTTAAATAAATAAAACACAATAAAGTATAGAAGTATAAATTGCATAAGTACATCAATCTCCAAGCTTGGGAAAGGCAGCAAAACAATATCAAAAACAGTTGCAGACCACACCACGACAACACACAATCCCTTAATAAAAGTGCACATTAAAATTCAACTATCGATACATGGGTAAGTTAAAACAATCGCGTTGGTAAATGTGATTGTATCCGGTAGTATTCTTCTGCTTCAAACCCGAAACCGGACAAATTTACACACAATACATATTTTTTTAAATTTTGATTTAAAGCTTTCGTGACTGCAGGGATTCATATTCTTGGTTCTTTCGGTAAAGTCACGTAGAAGGGAAACAATAAGACTGAGGTGCTCTGTAAGCCATCTGGCTACCATGAGAGATTCGTTCATGAGGCTATCCACATATACAAACACAGAGACAATTTTAACCGAGAAGATGGATTCTGGCTTAGCAATCATTGGAAGGATTTGATAAACCAATTCGGGTCTTAATTGATTGTATTCACGCTTACAGTGACTTTCAGACCGCATTCCATTCGCTTCCTCTCCCCCTTCCTCTTTTCCGAACATAGATGGACTCGTCCATCTGAACAACTGCCAAAATCGCTGTCCGTGGTGCTAACATAAATAAAAAACGCCACTTTATTCAAATTTTCTTGCCGTGTTTTTCACACCTGATGATGATTGCTTGTGATACAGTCGAAACGTCGTGATAATTGTATTGTTTTATATTTTCATTATTTTATTGTTTCCCTTCTACGTGACTTTACCGAAAGAACCAAGAATAACAATACATGATCTCAGTTTATTTCTTGATAAAATAAAACAAATTGTCCTTTAGGCGTACGTCAGCAATGCAATTGTCATATTGCCTTCTAGCCAAGACATGACAACATTGTGATGGATGTTAAATCTCCCGTTGACCTTGGGCTGCTATTTTTGGATGAATGACTACGGACAAAAATAACATGCAAATTTTAAAATAGGGTCATTCGAGCCTCAACGAGCAGCCGCCGTATCACACATACATGGCTCAAGTGACCGAGGCTGTGTTGTCACACTTTTTTTCCTCCAACCTTTCAATCGTGACAGACGCATCTGCTCTTGCTCTCTTGCTTGGTTTAATGCCAATCCCATCCAGGAATGTTGACCATCGGCTACCATAAATAAAACACGTTCAAATAGATGCCAAATCGTACTTGGTGCATGAAATTTCCACTTGAGGACATCCAGTTTATTTTGAATTTCACCCTGGACATTTCATTATTAAATGAGACAAATGCTGGTTATAAATGGAATACAATGACATTATCCATCCAGAGGGCGGTGTGGTAAGAGCTCTCTAGACGCACAATCGGAAGGGTTTTGAGTTAGAATTTCGCTGAGCAATTGACTTAGCCAACAATCTCTTCAGGGTCAGTATCACTTGTACCAATTTATGGGAGGTCAGCAATGGCCATCCTTTATGAAAGACTGTCTTATTCAATGGGATGTGGAATTTCCATCGCTGGCTCATGTGTGGACATCTGTGAAAAAGAGCTTCATAGCTCATTGGATTTCTCCAGGACAAATGAAGATTGTGAGATGAGCATCATCCGATGCTCAAACACATGAATATTTTGACGTATTAATATTCAGTTGCAATCACGTCATGCAATGCTACATAGTAGCATTCATACTCCTGGTAATACAGCAAATAGCTCGCAGATCTCTCTGGGCCAAATTTCTCCATCGTTTTCCAGTCGTATCAATTATTTGGACACTGTGCACTTCTTGCACGGGTGCAAAAGTAATAAAAAAAAGAATGGAGAGATCATCTGAATCATGACCCTTCTGAAACAGTATTGAGACTCAGTGATGGTCTCCTCGAAAAATTAATGAATATAAACAAATCTACACGCCACTGTACAATGACTCGGAAAATCCCCTTTGTATGACACTCTCCAAAGGTCTCTCTTACACAGCAACTACTCGATTACACTTCCATCAACCAGACAGACATGGGTGCGATTGCTCTATGGTTTTCAAATTCCGCGCGAACTTTTACAAGTAGTCTACAAACACAGGTCATATGTAGACATCCCTCCATGCTATTCTCCACCTCTCGCGTGTAAGAGAGATGTGTACATACATGACCTCAAACCTGGTTAAATAATGTCCATTGAATATCGCTGACGTCCTTACTGTCCACTCGCAGGGGATTCTAAATAAAAAGACCCAAATGCCTGTCGGCCTTCGTCTGCCTGCGTTACTGTGCACACACAGAGGTGCTGAACCCAAGATAAGTCCCCGGCAGCCTTCACCTGCTCGTATCGCTGTCCACATACAGGGGTGCTGAACCCAAGAGAAGTTGCAGTCGGCTTTCACCTGCTTGTGTTGCTGTCCACATACAGGGGGTGCTGAACCCGCGTCCCTCTTCACCTTAATCTGCCTTTGCCGTTGCCCTACACTCAATGGCGCTTAACACAACACACACACATCTCTCTCTTAATTTGTCTGTGCCGACTGTGCACACACGGGATTGTGCTTAATAGAACCTGGAGTTTTCACTCAAGTCCTCGCTGGTCTTTGCTCCACAACAGACCCAAACAAACGCAACGCACTGGAGAGAAAACGCACAAGCGCCCCCACGCTGCAAAACGTACTACAACAAGTGCTCGCCGAACATGTCCATACATTAAAATGGACGATGATGATTACCGTCATTATTATTGTTTAAAATATCGTGGTACAGTATGGTGTATCGATGTGTTTTTTTAGTGGTCGGTCATCAGGGTATGTACAGACTGTGAGATGTCGACGAGGTTGCTGTATTAGCTCGCGGGAGATATGAACTCCTCTAGACGTGAAACAGTATTTCAGTACTGTGGGCGCGGATCAGTGAGGGGAGATGCAGACTGGAAGATGTAAAGACGCGTCGGGGAGCTTTTACATTTCCCAGTGTGCTCTGCACGGCTAGGGCGATGGCGTTGATTCCGGCCCCTCTGTTGCGAGTGTCCATACTGCTCGCCTATTTCTCAGTGCTCTGCGCCTACAGGGCCGTGGACATACCTGCTCAGCAGACGTACGGCGGCAGCTGGAAATTCCTCACTTACATCAACGTGGTGAGATGTGCTGATGGTTGTGGTGGTGGTGGTGATGGCGGTGGTGGTGGTGGTCATCATGGTGCTGCTGTATGTAATGTGACGCGCGACCGCGATCACGTCTCGGCTCTGTCACTGCTGTATTTAGACCCCGTTCCTTGCGTATTTCAAATAAACGATGCAGTGGTCTCTCGTGTTATTGTCGAGTCCCTGGGTTATGGACACTCGCACTCTTTTGAACACGGTTCAGATTGCGAACTGCATCCGTGAGCTTGATTCTACAGCACCGCAACCACATACATAGCGGCGGTTTATTAATTAATGTATGCCATGTATTTAACAATGCGAGTATTCCTATTAATATTTAACATATCGCGAAGGTATGGGTATCTATCTATTATTGTGACTGTAATACGTTGTGATAACCACAATTAAAATGTGGAAGACAGCACAAGGGTCTGTTCTTTAGAATAATGACTTCACATGTAAAAAAAAATCCACTTGATAATATTAACAATATACGGCGCGTTGTACCTAATAATTTAACCCTCCTCACTCGTAGCCGGTGATGGCATGAATCGCCGCGTGTCATGGGTCATAATTCGATTAAAAATGAATTATTTTGAAACATTTTTAACGGAACGAATATTAGGGACTGCTCTGGGTAGTGGTCACGTCAACCAATTACATACAATATCTACAAGTTGAAAACATCGATTCGTACACACGCAAGCCGACGCGTGGATAGTGAGCTTAAGAGTCGATGTAAATATTCACTTATATGTCATACGTGCTCTGTGCTTTTCCAATGATGCATTGCAGTTTTTTCCCATGATGCTGTACGGTTTAAAACGTGTTTTTTTTTCATTTGTGTGTTAATTATGTAATCCGTGCAGATTTTCTTTTCAGCTCACTGCGATTCTAAATGGCTTGAGAGTTTCACAAAAAAATATTATTAGTCAGGGGCTGTGCCATTTATCGATTATGTTCAAAATATTGCAGAGTACAGTTGGAAAGACCCAGTGAAAAAAAGATTACAGACCATCCATCCATCATCATTGGCATTGCCTTATTGCAGAGAAAATTGAGTTGAACGTTATTGACAATGCCCCTTCTTCAGAGCAAGGAGAGAGCACGCATATAATAGCTGATTGGCATAGTTAGAGACTGCATTGTGGAGCTTTGAAAATATGAGAATTTAGGAGTTTATGCATTATCGTTAGCTATTGGCAGGTGCACAAATACTTTAATTATTTAAGTTAAATACATTATGCGATTCTGTAGTCGGTGCTCATGAATGGTGACGCAATGGTTAGCACATTTCGCGATGAACTCAGCACAATTGCGTTCAATTTTCCGCCCACGACCGACATTAGCGGTGAGCAATATCTGAACCCGCCCTGAACCTTACGCCTTTACCAACCTGCACTGACCAACATGCCGACGTATGGTCAAACAATCCTCGTGACCGACACGGAGTGGGGAGGCCTGCATCCAGCAGTGGATAGATATTGTGTTTATCTTATGCTCATTTGAAATACACACCCGTTCTCTCTGGAACACCAGAATGTGCACTCACGAAGTACGTATCCACACAGAAGTAATGCACGTTATTTTATGTAATAAGACATGTTTTATTCCTTGAAGTGCGTGTCCGTTACTCAATATCTTCGTATATGTGACTATTCATACGCCAATTTACAACTGTAAACCAGGAAACACTTTTGAAATGTAATTCTTATCAGGCCCATAGTGCATACTTGGCTTCCACCTATTAATAACTCTAGCTCCCTCTCTATGTACACGCTATGAAGAAGGGCCATTGCTCGAAACGTCGCCTATTCTATATTTTTTTTATTTTAAGGCCACATGCTATTGACGAATGTGTTGTGCTTTTGTTGGTCTTTGTTATTTGTGCACCACTGCCAAAGCAGTATCACTACATATTTTGTAATAACCGTCTTAAGTCATTCATCCCCGCAGTGTTAACCCTGCAATGACTCTCGTTTCCAAGAATAGACACCCATTGTCAACATCGTCAACGTTGAAAACTGTGATTCTGGTGTGTACACTTCACGCACTATATAACGTCAAACATGTAGTGCGTTTGCGCCGTGCTTTGGGCGTCAGTTTTGTTCATGCACGGTGAGTGGTGGCACGCATCACATCAATAAATATTTAAAAAGTGTTAAAGGTGCAGCCCTGCAATTTCTTGTTCACGACACTGCTGGCAGAACAGCTTCCACTGGAGGAAGTTCCAAAGGGCTCCTGTCGAGGGTATTTGGCCTACCCTTCCACGCTGGCCACGTGTCTTGGACGAGGTCGAAGTACTCGGTGTTGTAGCCGCCGGGTCGGCCGCCTCGGTCTAAGGGTTCGGGGGTGGGATCAGGTAGCCGATGGTGTCGCCTTGTGGCTCACATTTTTGGTGAGGCGGTGCCGACGCCGCGACATCGTGGAGAAGGGGGGCGACGTTGGCCCTGGGCGACATGCAATGCCAGCTATGGCTCTGGGGAGTACCCACACTCTACCCCGCCGTACGCGGCTTGCCGATCGACTGTATGGGCCCTCTTCTTGGTTCTTTCGGTAAAGTCACGTAGAATGGAAATAATAAAATAATAAAAATAAAACATAATAAAATAATTCTCACGACGTTTCGGCCACAACGCAAGCAGCCGTCCTCAGGTGAAGACCAGGTCTGTCGGGGAGACAGCGTCCTCAGGTGAAGACCAGGTCTGTCGGGGAGACAGCGTCTGTCTCCCCGACAGACCTGGTCTGCAGTCACGAAAGCTTTAAATCGAAATGTGTGGGCCCTCATACACACGACTGGGTGAACAGGAGTGTGTAGGAGATCGAACCGATCCAGCGACCTCTGGATTGCGAGTTGAGAACGCTCTAAACATTACCCTACGACAGAAACCTGCCATAAATTCGACATAGAGCCGTGGTAATTGGCTGTTTCGATCAATTGCTGGACGAAGGCCTTCCCGCGACGTACCAGTCACGTGATGTTGCTTGATCATACTTCAACTGGCTGGTCCGAGCGGGTTGGTTTATAGGGACCTAAATCTTGACTTAAAGCTTTCATGACTGCAGGAATTCATATTCTTTGGATCTTTCGGTAAAGTCACGTAGATAGGTTCAAAGAAAATGACAAAATAACACAAACTACGACGTTTCGATCTCAACACAAGCGGTCGCCATCACAAGCGGTCGTGATCAGGTTGACGCTTGTGTTGCGATGGAAACGTCGTCGTTTTTTGTTATTTTGTCATTTTCTTTGAACCTATCTACGTGACTTTACCGAAAGACCCAAAGAATAATTATAGGGACCTCATTCAAGACTCAAACATCGCACCTCTTAGCATTGACATTCCTCGAAGACACTCGTGTAACCGTCAACCGCATGAGAACATCCACAAGCCGATGCCCGCGTCTCCTTCGTGAATGGGAAGTGAGACACAAGCCACGGTAGAGAGTAGGGTGACTGTGGCGACGCAACCCAGACTATGGACCGCAGAGTCAACCAATGTGTCATTCTAGATTTGAAGCTTTCGTGACTGCAAGGATTCATACTCTTAGTTTTTTTTCGGTAAAGTCACGTAGGTAAAAAATAAAAGTTAATAAAAGTAATAATGGAAGTAAAATAAAATAATAAATCACGACGTTTCGGAGGCAACACAAGTCTCCGTCATCAGGTGGGATTGTCAGACCGTCACACCCTTGATGCAGTAATTTTTGCTGTGACGGTCCCACCTGATGACGGAGACTTGTGTTGCCTCCGAAACGTCGTGATTTATTATTTTATTTTATTTCCATTATTACTTTTATTAACTTTTAATTTTATTTTTTACCTACGTGACTTTACCGAAAAAACCTAAGAGTATGAACCAATGTGTAGTCTGCGCTCCTTCAATGGAGGAATAGACAAACTACACAGACTCTCTCCTGAAGCCCTCTCGTGCCTAGCAGACCTCGACATTGGCATTTAGCACCTGAACATATTGCATTTGAATACGCAAGAATAGAATAGGGACCCAGGACCGGCTGAGATATCACTCACCACGTGTGATAGCCGTTGACGGGCATGACACGCGTGTCGCCAGGCTTCATAGTTCAGCGCGAGGACCACTGCGTCACCTATCCCCCCCCCCCTACTCCAAACTTAAGCGCAGCATCACACCTATTGCTAGTGAAGGGTCGCTAATTACGTCACTGGGCGGTGTGCTTTGAAGTCAATGCAGTTCCCGTCAATGTCACGGGCACAATCGGAGATGCGTTATTGGCGACACTGTGAATGCGAGGCTTGCATGCTTTTGGGAGTCATAATAATCTCGTCTGTGATCCTCTGTGTTCAGAACTTCCATCGACTTTAAGCAAAAATGATTCAATGCATCGCTTAAAGTCAACAGCGAAGACCGTACCGCGATGTTCAAAAGTTGGCAAACATTGACTGTGCAGCCTATTGCAGAGACGATGACCTCACACGACGTCACAATGTGTACCAAACAGATTACGATGGTTTTAAATCGTTAAGTAAAAACCTTTTTGTTGCGTACATAATTTTATTATATGTTTTGTCCCGTATACTTGGAAGGTAACAGCCTGTCAATGATACAAGTGTAACTGCAATGGTTGAGTAGAACACGTAGGAGGCTTTCGCGACTAATATAATCCATAACACAGGGTTTTTTTTTAGGGTTAGTTCGCGTCAATATATAAATGTGTCGTGAAACCCGCCACCACCCGACACAGCCAATTAGCAAGGTTTGTGTCGGGTGGTGGCGGGTTAAACGACACATTTATATATGTTTACGCGTTCTCACCCAAAGAATGTGTATCGTGGTTGAGTAGAAATGACAATGTAAGGCAAATTAATGATACATCTGTACATTTACATGCACAGCTCCATGGCGGTGCAAGAACCTGGGGGGAGGGGGGAGGGGTTATTTGATCCACAAGACAGTCCCCGAGATACGAACTCACGACTTGCGAACACCCGCACTAATGAACAAACCGCCGTAAGATGTTATACCACGTTTAACCATCCGACTTGCGAACTTTCGTCCGTACTTAGGGGCCGTCCATAAATGACGTCAGGCACCTAGGGGGGGGGGGGTGGTCAGACATTTGTGACGATGTGTGACGAGGGGGGGGGGGGTGAGGAATGTGACGTCACATCAAAATGCGCAACTTTCAATAAATATAGACAACACGTTCTACTTAATTAAATTGACTTTTTATTAAACGTTTTCTCCTACGACACCAGAGTGCAGCGGCACATAAATTATGGTCTACAATGACAATAGTCTAAAGCGATTTGAAGCATGTTTTATTTGGGGGGGGGGGCAGAGCTTTATGACGTCATAATTGAGGGGGGGTCTGACTTTTTCTGACGCCGTGTGACGAGGGAGGGGGGTCAAAAATCGTCCAAAATCGCGTAACGTCATTTATGGACGGCCGTGCTTACGACCCGAACCGCGGAGCGATTTTGTTCGGCGGAGCGATCCCCCGCGAGGTGTTAACGGGTTCCAGCACCCCGCGTGATGCACGCCCTCTCTGAAGAGCAAGCCCCAGCAATCAGGACTCAAGGTACGTGAAAATAAAACCGAATTATCGTTCTAATTACTTTATTTTACGTTTCATTTACGGTGCAGTATTTATTACAGGATTGCATGCAAATGTAAAAACGCGTCTTCTTATTCATGAGTTTAGCAATGCGTTCCTTTTTTTGCTGAACCATAACGCATTTTAATTACAGTACGTACAATTAATCTTGAGTTGTGAGAAATGCATTGACCAAGTCAGCTACGCAAGAATTGTAGGAGACTGCTAGATTTTGGTGCACCCCTTTGGCTTGTTATAACGAACACGCTGTTCTGTTACAAGTGCATCCACATATGCTAGTTCAAAGTACGCCAGTTCCAAGAGCTTCTGCTGAACTACGTAGTGTTGGAACAGTGAATGTGGGCCCTTGTTCTTGACATTAGGATATGCACATTCAGACAGGTTGAGCGGACCATTAATAACTCTTTAACAGCACTGAAACTGCTTCATAGCGATACTCTTATTGACAGCCTTGTTCATGGGAGGAATTGTTATCTCCTCTCCAACCGCGGGGATCAGGTCCAAAACTTCGCTGCACATTTTTGGTGAGGTCTCGGGGCAGAAATAACTTACAGCATCATGTGACCACGAGGGCTGAGAATGCGAGAGATGTGGAGCTTCAATTGTTGGAGGAAGTAGCGACCCACTGTAAAAAAAGAGAGATTTGGAGTCTGAGCTCTTTACAACTGAATGTGTGCAGGAACTGGCGGCACCAGGCTGCCCATGGCCAGCTCCAGTTCGGCAGCAGAGGTCTCAACCCAAATCAGTCGAGTGGAATTATTTTTAGATCGGCTGTGTAATGCTGTAAACTCTGCCAGGCCTGTCACTTCACGTAATTCTCTGGCATGGCCTCTCTATGCGTTTAAACACCTGTGCTAGCTGACCTGCCTACAATACATCCTGGGTTCAACCATCCATCCTTGGTGTAACCAGGGCGGATTGTGCGAGCTCACAGAACTTTTAAAGATTTGGAGACAGTCCCGTCAGTGAGCTCCTCCAGCAGGTAAGTATGTGTTGGCTGGGTTATGTAGCCCACAAACCCAACCATCACATGTCCGTGAAACTTATACAGTATTTGTCCAGATCGAGGGGCTAAATGGGATTAGTGGGTGCCGCACGGGCTGAAGAGCGGATGGATGGACTAACGTGGCAAAGAAGACTTGTAGGCGAGTGGAATTGGCAGTGACTGGCACCAATAGTGTCAGCATCGGTCTCTGTAGGGGCCGTTCGTGAAAGAGCCCGCTGGGCAGCTGGAGCCAGTCGTCCTCCAGCAACAGTGGAAAGCAAATAAGCGACGCTCTCAACTATGAACATTGCTGGGCGGTGGGGAGTGCAAGGTGATGCATCTGTCAGTCATCTCAGTTGGTTAGCCCAGAACACCTGGACCTTCCCCATGACTTCCCAGCGAGACTTTTACACTTTGCATGAAAGTGCGCCAAACCTGGTGCAAACATCGTCGCAAATAGTGGTCGTTGTGAGCCATCCTGAATGAATGTGAATGCGTCAGAGTGACTTGTAGCATAGATCCCTTGCTCACGTGAACAATGTTTGTTGCTATTATTATATTCATATATGTTATGAGCTTCCATTTTTACCTGCGTTACTGGCCTTGGGCTGAGTGAACTATCACATTTCCATAACGAGCTTCAACCCCCCCCTCCCCGCCCCAGTAGACATGGGGCAGACTTTTAAGTTTGTGTGGGCTGCTTACTGCATGTCTTTGAAAGCATGACCACACATACCTGGTTCCTAGTGCAGTGTTGGACTGGGTGGGTGTGGAGGAGGAGGAGGAGGAGAGGGGGGGTTACTTGCAGGCTAAGAAAACACTTGCACAATGACGCCCACTATGTCTCGGGAAATATCTCGACGAACCGCACTCATTCCGGTATCGCGTTGTGCAGCTAGCGCACATGGCCCCGGACCCGTCGAGTCGTTGCGGACGTTTGGCTTAGGCCCCACCGCGTGCGTGCCTGTGTGCGTGCCTGCACGGCGCATGTGGTTTTTGTTTTTTTACGGGCCAGTCGCCCCCCCTCCCCTCATTGTGTGTGTGTCTGTTTTTTACGTGGGCTGTGAGATTCCAGTGTCCTTGTGCGAAGCTTTGTCGAACAATATACAGGAACCGCACATGTTTCGGGGGTTGAACGTAACGCATTTTCTTGGGTGACGTTGTGAAAGTCTGCGTTGGCTCAGAACAGGCTGATATGCATATTCAGCACCTACGCGCGCCATACAAAAAATAAATCGTGGGTTTTCCCCATGATGCATCACAGCCTAAATCTCGAATTTCTGGATCCGTTGCCAAGATTAATGATTAACATTGAAAGATTTACGACCGAGATTTATCTCAAGCTAGAAAGCCCTGCCGATGTAATCGGGTAAAGGAGGAATGTGCAGGATGGAGCAGTGCACGTTAGGTCGACAAGGTTTGGCGTGGGGACTCAGAGTGAGTGGTGGTACCGTGGTTAGCACGCTGCGCCATGAACCGAGCCACGCGAGTTTGATTTCCAGCCACGGCCTACATCATTGGCCAGTGATATCTGAATCGGTCCTTCTTTCAGTACCCCCTTGACCAACCTGCACTGAGCAGCGTGGTGAAGTATGGTAGGTAAAAATAATAATAAACCCCATGACTGACATGGCCTGGGAGAGACGTTCAACCATCGGTGGATTGAGAACCACTGGAGTTTCAGTGAACAAAAGAAACCGCTTTTCTCTTCATGAAAAAAACCACGTGGTGGAAAAATTGAAAACACACCTTGGAGGTGATGGAGGCGAAATGTCACACATCAACATTATGCCCATAATGGCTTTTGGCATTGCATTATGCTTTGGGTTAAGTGCGCATTGTACCTTTGTCCGTGTGTAATGTGTATTTTGAAGGTCATTCAAACGTGTTTCTTTGCCGTCGCGGTCTTGGGAGATGCTTCCAAGTTCCTGCACAAGGGCGGTAGCGGCTTGGCGATGGATCAGCAGCTCACGAAGCTCACGCGGCTACGGGATCGCATTTTCACCGTCCTCGCTTTCCCTATTGGGACCGTGAGTAATCCCGGTTTCAGGACGGCCTCAACATCCGCACGTGTCCTCGTGATGAGTGGTCGTGCAGTTGGTTAACCTCACGTGACCCCTCTCGTGTTGAATGAAACAAATCTGCGCATCGTTTTTCACGCAGCTTTCTGACAATTTCACATCTTGAATGACCAAAGTCACATTCATTATCATCGTCAGTCACGGATTGAAAGCCTCCCCAATTACTTTCGAGCTCTCGTCGCCTTACGATAGGAATTCCAATGTCGAGCAGCGCGAGAAAAAGAAGCAGCAAGGGTTGCGACCTGCTGTGCGGTGGTTGAACACAGTCGGGGTGAGACAACGGTCAGTCTGGAATCACACTCAGAGGCAGAAAGTGGGTTGCGTGTTTCGGTTTCCTGTGTCTCTTCCGTCCTCCCCCCCCCCCACAGTTTGTGGTCATAGCCTTCTGGGCCATGTACTCCTGGGACAGAGAGATGGTCCATCCGCAGGTGCTCGACTCCTTCATCCCCGCCTGGCTCCACCACGGCATGGTGAGGCTCTCTCCGGGAGAGATGCTCGTGGACAATGTCCGGCTAGCGCGGGGAGGGGGGCTTTAAGGCCTGCAGCTCACGGGGGGTTCCCCTTTTTTAGTGGCCCACCACAAAAAGTGGAGTACGGCTGAGAATACAACATTCCAACCAAATAAGTAGCGTGCGCGCGCACGGATCGGAACAACTCCGCATGTTTCACCAAGCCGCTGTGTTCGGTTGGCGCAGAACTGCTCTGTTCCATCGCTCGACCCGCGGTCAGGTCACCTGCCAGTTTCATCAGTTGTGCCACAGGGAGAACGTGACGTGGGATGTTTAGTCGTATTTAAAAATATGTACTGTTCTCTGCTTTATAATGGTTGCAATGCAGCACCGTGGTGATGCACCCGATAGGTCATTTGGTGAATCCACGGCCTAACAAATTTGTATTACTACCAGTTATGGGCTAAAATTAATTTTTTGTTGTTAAATTTTCATCTTCATCTAGTTTTACAATGCGTGTATAGCCAAGCTAAGCAACACGGAGACATGTGGAGGTATTTAACAATCAAGGTAATGAAGTGAAAATACAGATAGATGCCCCCCAAGACTACAACAAACCTAACCCGACCCTGCTCATGGGTTCAAACCGTGCAGCGCCAGCGATCACCGCTCCACATACACAAGCTCGGGGATTTTTGTTTTAAAAAAGACACGCGCACGTTCCCCGCTCCCACCCCCCCTGTTACCCCCAGCACAGCACCGTGCTGCTCTTCCTGCTCTTGGAGATCCTCATGACGCCACATCGCTACCCAAGCAGAGCCATGGGCCTCCTCGGCACCATTCTCTTCAGCGTCGCCTACGTCGGCTGGTAGGGACATCTTGGTTGTGCGCCTCGCGTCAAACCCGGATTGAGCAAAGTTATCGCACTCCCTCGACTCAGACGTGCGTGCGAGATGATGGGAGAGTGGTGAAAGGGGCAGCAGGGGCTGTGGGCCGATCGCAGCCGCGCGGCAGGAGCGACGAGGTCTTGGGGCTGTGTGGCAGGCGGCGCGTGAGATTTCACATTGCGACCTCAATTAAGACTTGAAGGCATTGTCATTATTGATGGTGCCGTTCTCGCGACTCGAGGTGAGCGAATGGAAATTTCAAGTTCAAGGGTCCTTGGGAGCGCCGGTGGTGGTGGTGGTGGAGGAGGGTGATGATCGGAGGGGTTTGTAGGGGTGGCAGGGGGAAGCTGGGGGGAGGGGGGGGGGCTTTTCGAGGAACATAGTCATATTTATAAGATCATAATACTTTGGCAAGCTGGACAATTGCGGTTTGCAGCAGTGCTTCAACTCCTGTCCTCGCAGCCCACCACAGCACAGTGTTCATTCTAGATGTGAAGTTGTCGTGACTGCAGGGATCCATACTCTTTGGTTCTGTCGGTAAAGTCACGTAAGTAGAAAACAGCAGTTGCCCTGCTGTATCGGTTCCACCTGATCACGGTCGCTTGAGTTGCGATCGAAACGTCGTGATTTAATTTTAATTTTATGTTTTATACCTACGTGACTTTACCGAAAGAACCAACGAGTAAGCACAGTGTTCTATGACTACCAACCACAGGTGCACGCCCTGTGCGGTAGCTTCGGTCGTGCCCCTACAACCTTTAAGGATCATCTCACACCCGTCCTGTCCCTTCACTGGCTCCCTGACCGTACCAGTATTGATTGTGAGATTATCTTACTAGTATTCAAGGCGTTAAATGGACTTTCTCCTCCCTACATTCATGACCTCCTTCAGCCATATATTCCATCAAGATTATTAAGATCATCGGATTGTGCATTGCTCACTGTCCCACGGTCTCGGCTTCACACTTGGGGGTGGCGGTGCCTTTTGTAATTGCGGCACCAAAACTCTGCAACTCGTTGCCCTTCGAGGTCAGGACTTCCAAGACACTGCAAATCTCGACTAAAAACAGATCTGTTTAAAATCGCTTTCTCTCTTTAGTTATTTTCAAACGTCTTTGTTACATCACCTTTCCTTGGTTGATGTTAACTATTTCCGCCTTTTCATGCATAGCGCCCTAAGAACGATTGTTTACGGGCGCTTTGTGAATGTCAATTATTATTGTATATGAACAGAACATGAAGGTAATACTGCAATGAAACAGTGCACTGTGCTGGGTCACGAGAATAGCAATTGAGAAAAAAAACTGGCTGACAGACAGGGCTCAAAATGCATACCTGAGCAATGAGCCAAAACCACGAAGATGTTGGGTTTCAAATGTGGGTTTCAAGCACTTGCAGGTTGGGCGGCTCATCTCTGAAAATAACAATCAATCAGCATTCCAGAAGTTGGTGGAGTGCTCTTGCTATCCACCAACAACACATCTAGCAACTCGGCAGCATTTGTGTGACAAGAAACACAATGCTGACGAAACTCAAAAAGTCGAGACCAGTCCGGAGTTTGCCTCCTTAAACAAACATTGGCCCAGAAATGAACAAAATATATATTTTGCATTCTATTTGCACTCCATATTGAGAGACGACATTGTGCCTGTATATTTGTTTAAAGTTCTTTTTAATCTATTGCTGGATGAAGGCCTCTCCATGCCAGTCATGGGGTTGTTTGGCCAGGGGCGGTTTCTTCATTAGGGCGATTGGGCGACGCACCACCAATGTCATTCAACCACAGAGTCACGCTAGCCGTCACTGTGCCTCTGGATATAGTCCACTCAGCGTCATGTCACGTTCTGTGGAGTACCGCCTCTTTTTGGGCGATTTCACTCTGGCTGAGAATCGCCCCGTGTGGTCCCATAGACTTACATTCAAAGATGTTTTTTTTCGAACGGGGGCGCTGCAATGCATTCTCTATGGCTTCCGGGAGGGCTCGCACTAACGTGCTTACGTCGTCATACGTAAGCACGTTTCAGCCACTGTGTTTGAAGGAGAGGGTTCATGACTGGCTCAGATATCACTCGTAACCAATGTTAGATTATTTAGCCCACCGGTGTGTTGAAGAGAGAATCAACAGCATTTTAAACTTTGAGTACGACGTTTCGCTGGTAATTACAATCAGCTTCATCGGGCAAGAATGGTGAAGTTCTCCTGTTGCTCCCGGTCTTAAATAGAGCAGCAGCAAAAACGTGACACATTTTTTACTGTTTGGCCGTGTCGGGTGGTGGAGGGTTACGACACATTTATAAATAACGCGATCTGACCCAAAAACCTATATTATGAGTAATATCGGTCGCGAAAGCCTACGTGTTAAACCAATGTTAGCTGTGGCCGAGAATCACGCTCATGTTGTTGCGTTGGCAAGCGTAGCATGCTAACTGCAGTGCCACCGCTCCACCTTGTTCATTTGAACGCGACTGATTGGGGACCGTTCCAACTCTGCGGAGTAAAATGGAGGTCGATTGTTGCGTAACAAACACTCTTGACATGTCACGTAGGAGTCCTATCTGAAACCCGGGTCCACACACCTGAGCGATCAGCTGTTCAACCGGTTTTCTCACACTCAAGACAACTCCACTCTCAAAGCGGCGATCCGCTCAGCGATTCGTCGCTGAGTATTTCGTCGCGCGACCTGCGACCGGTTGCTGCAATCCATGAAGCGCGCCGTTGCGATGTCACCGTTGCGCAACCGCCAGCTCGGATGTGGACAAACAAGTAAACCCGTAAAAACAAAGTTTTTCACTATAAATCCTTTATATGCGTGGCATCGGGGCGGCTATAGTCCTCTCGTCCTCTGGCTTGAGATGGCTGCCACCTATGGGCCAGATGATTGTCTGGCAGCATTAAACAATTGGTAATTAAATATATATATTTTTTTCCCTAAACAGTAAACATTTTTGGAAATTTCACGAAAATGCATTGTCACGCACAACGAGTCTGTGTGCAAAATATCAGCTCGATTGGATCACGGGAAGTGGGTTAAAAACGACCGAAAGATTTGCACGGTCCTAAGCAAGCAAGCGAACTTAATATAAAGTAAACCCGTAATAACAAAGTTTTTCACTATAAATCCTTTATATGCGTGGCGGCTAGAGTCCTCTCGTCCTCTGGCTTGAGATGGCTGCTACCTATGCGTCAGATGATTGTCTGCCACCATTAAGCAATTGGTAATTAAATATTTAATTTGTTTTCCCTGAACAGTGTAACATTTTTTTTTTTTTCACGAAAATTAATTGTCACACACAACGAGTCTGTGTGGAAAATGTCAGCTCGATTGGATCACGGGAAGTGGGTTAAAAAACGAGCGAAAGATTTGCACGGTCCTAAGCAAGCAAGTGAACTTAATATAAAGGATTTAATAATATATTCGCCTGTGGAGGACGCGGTGATCGATCACGCGACCTTTCGCATGGGAAGCGAGGGCGCTACCAACTGCGCTACTTCGCCACGGCCTGTGGAGGGGTTACGCTCTGGGCTCCTACACTCTGACGTTCAGCCAAAGCCATGAATGCGTTCTATTTGAATATATGTAAAATAATTTTTTTTTGCCTAAAAAGTGTAACATTTTGGGAATTTTTTTTCACGAACAATAATTGTCTGGCACAACGAGTCTGTGTGGAAAATGTCAGCTCGATTGGATCACGGGAAGTGGGTTAAAAAACGACCGAAAGATTTGCACGGTCCTAAGCAAGCACGCAAGCAAGCAAGCAAGCACGCGAACTTAATATAAAGGATTTAAAAAGAGCGGCAGGCGATTTACGTTTGCGCGGTCGCGATCGCGATTTGGCTGCTCAACTGACCGCTCAGGTTTGGCGCCGGCGTGACACTGGGTGAGAAGCAACGAGTTATTCGGCGATGTACGTTGTTCATTCTGGGGTCGTCTCTTTCTGCGAGATGTCAACGCGTGACACCAACGCGTAATCGGAATACGCCCAAGTTTCTGACAAACAAACAAAAAAAAACCTGAAAAAAACCCACCGTTAAACAACGTACAGTGTTTAAAACCCCACTAAAAAGTGGGGATGAAACAGTTGATGCTGTCCAAGGCGGGATGTGCATCAGCCTGGTTAGACATCGAGCTATTTTGCCTAAATATTAGCATTATGATCTTGATTTGAAGCTTTCGTGACTGCAGGAATCCATACTCTTTGGTTCTTTCGGTAAAGTCACGTGGGTAGAAAAATACATTTTTTTTCTGCCTACGTGACTTTACCCAAAGAACCCAAGAGTATTAGCATAATGCTTCATCCGATGTGGTCAAGGAGGCAGCTTACCCAGTGAAGCACACGTTAGAGGAGGGGGCGGGGGGAGGAGAAAACACTGCAACACTTGAACCTTATGGCGGGACCCCGGGGTCCCGAATAAACGGAAGTGAAAATCGTAATTAGTAAAAAAAAATTGGCGACTCCGTCCCACACCGCGCACACCAACGCCGCGACCAACCTGGCGCGAATCATCCTGTCGTGTCCAAGCCCAGCGGCGAGGACGAATGCGCAGAAGAAACAAAACTTTGATTAGCGCATCGTGTAGAGTTCGTCGTGCGGAATAGATTGCCGCGTCGTTCGCCTTCAACAGACATAAAATGACGTCGCAACGCAGTTGATGCGAGAGCCGGGGGCTCATGGGACCATTGGGATCCCGCCATAAAGTTCAAGTGCGGCCTCGCTTGTGTGCAGAGTTACGAATCGGGTCAAGCGTGTCCTTTTGCAAATTGCATAGAGCGACAGATCCTGACCTCCCCTTGATCCGCTGGTCCACTGCCACCCCCCTCAACATTTGATTCGCCGCGCACCTATGCTGTTCATTCTGCACCGTTTTGAGGTCATCCGTGTCATGCTTCGCCTCTCGAGCGCGTCCTCCGCCTGTGTTCGACATCGTCATCGAACACACACGGATGGCAATTTTCAACAAACGGCAACAGATTGGCAAGTTGCTTTATCCAGCAGTGGATTCGCCTGTAAGTCGATATCAATTATGATTATTAGAGCGGAGTAAACTTTGCCAAGCCCGCCGCATTAGTAGTAACAGTATCCGGCTGCCGTGCACGCTGGAGCTCCCGTGCCTTTTGAAAATGTAATCCACGGTAACCCGAGTCAAAACTGACCCCACACTGTATGGGTTACTCAATAGCAACTTAATACATGCGCTTTCTCAAGTCACTGCGGCCGGCCCGATGATTTATTGTGCCCGTAGCAATGTATCCCCGGGCCCTGAAAGAATAGATCGACTGCCGCTGAAAGGCCTCCTCTGGTCGTGACCGTTTGGAATGAGTGTACGGGTGGCGATTACATATGGGTGGCCACCCGTGGTGGTGGTGGTGGTGTTTGGTGGTGATGCGTGCCTGTAATACGGTGCTCTGGAGGAGTGGTTGATTATATTATTGCTCTTTAGTTCTTTCGGTGAAGTCACGGAGAAAGAAATAAAATATAATATTACAATAGGACGTTTCTATTGCAACACAAGCAACCATCATCAGGTACAAATATATTATTGCTGCAAACGATTTGCGAGGCTTAACCAGGACACGTGGCTTAACCAGGACACGTGGCTAGCCGTCGCAACAAAGACGGTCCCTGTATCGCGCGCACTCCGATGCGCTTCTGCAACGCTCTTCCTTCCGATATCAGGAAGACGCTGGAGCTATGCACTTTTAAATTTAGACGTTAAATACATTTCCTTAGAACTGCGTTTTGTTGTTTAGTTTGTTGTCCTTCCCCCGCACCACCGATTAGCACGCTGGCTAGACACGGGCGCGAAAAAAGTTAAACATGCTTACATGGTGGGCCAGCAGTCATTCCTTCTCTTTGTTAGTCATTCCCACATTTGCATATGCATGCACCCTCAACCACTGGCTCCTCCGACTACAATTTGAGTAGCCTCACTCTTTCCGATGACGGTCCGCCGTCAATTGTCCACAGCGTGCATGAAATGACACCAGAACATTTTAAAACTGAGACGAAAAGCTTGATGTTCACAAAAGGCTTCCTGAAACCGGGACATTTGGAAAGTGCTGGGGTTGGTGGATCAGGTAGAGATCACACTTGTGTGAGAAATGTGCACGTGCCTGCAGGCCAGGGAGGTGGCACGGAGGTAGTGGTACAGGAAGTAGGTTGCGCCTTGGATCAGACGTGTTGAGTGTTAGTTGCTTGCTTTACGAGTTTGGCTTTATCTGGGTGTTCCAGCTTCCCCCAGCATAAAGCAAAGTAATGCTCAAAAAGACAATTTATCAAACATGACTCCGGCAAAAAGAGTTATAAGACTCAAATGAGATTTTCCAAGGTTAATATTACTATTATAGTAAGAATAGGTCAACATTCAAACGACATTTGTTTCTGCGTTCAACAGTAATGGTGCAGTACCTCTTTCACTTGGCGACCCGGAGCCAGTGTTGGAAATTCCACATTCCTTTGGTGGTGGTCAGTCTCTCCATAAAGCAACCGTTATTGACTTCCCACAAGGTGGTACTAATTTATTGAGCACATGTGAAGTGCCGACTGACAATTCGAATTTCCAACCTTCCCTTAGAAATCGTGCCAATCCAGCTGAAGAGATTAATCACAATACACATGCATACTTTGCTTTGTGAAGAACGGTGGTGCGATACTGCCCGTCACGCACGGCACGTTGAACTTGTTGGGAACCTGATGCTTGATTCTCGGCCATGGCTGACATCAGTGGCGAGTGATACATGAACCCGTACTGACCAGGGATGGTGAAATATGGTCAAACAACCCCCATAATTCACAAAGCATTGGGAGGCCTTCCCCCAAAAGTGAACTAGCAAAAGGCTGTGAATTAATTATTGACTTCTTGCCAGGTTAGAATCCTTTGAAAGAGCTGTTTTTTTCTTCCCCCGGATCCCCACCTTTCACCAATACTCACTGACCAGAGTGCCAAGTACTGTAATGGAAGGAGATCCGGCTAAAATGAATAAAGCAAACAAACCGACCGTCGCTAAAGAAAAAAACCACATACACAAAACAGCGCAATTATATTTAGTTCGTTATTAATCCTGTCGTGAAGTCAGTGCCACATGCTCAAAGCAGTCTCTGACTTCTGCCCGCTTGTACAAGTTACGAGCATCAACATTCGCAAAATGTGCGCCACCCTAAAGCCTGCTTTACTGAATACAGAGGTTGGATATAGGCGCTCGCTGCGTCTGGTTTGACATTGCCAATGCAGCCTACGAATTATAGCCCTGGAGTTATAGGCAAGCGGAGAGCAAGCGCAGCAAAAGGCATTGTTGCACTATACTTCTATGCTCCGGTGTCTCTGCTGCCCCCCCCCCCCGCTTTCACCAACACTCGCTGACCACAGTGGCAAATAATGGTCAAATAACCCGCACGACCCACATGGCATGGGGCTAGCCCTTATCTAGCAGTGCATTGACACAATGTCTGTACCGTCTTAATGGTGTCACGCAGGAGCAGTTCAGGATGGAGGAACCAGATTTTGGGCCATTTTTTTGTGCCCCACGTCATATATGGCTCTTGTTAGTCGGGAACGCCGTCATCTGGCAGTGGTTTCACAAAGACGCTGGATATGCGGCATTCGCCGTAAACAATGAGAATAATATAATAAAAATAGATAGCGATGGAGCGCTACTCTATTCCCCAGCCGTCCGCGAATACAAAGCACCGTGTTCTCTTTGCAGGGTTCTGTGGGTGCAGCAAGCAGCTGGGATCTCCGTTTACCCACTCCTGGCACGGCTCGCACGTCCTGTGCTGGGTGCCCTTCTCGCTCTTGCCGTGCTCGCAGTCGGCTGTCTCTACGTCGCTGGGGAGAAATTAGACAGCTTCGTCTGGGGTGAGGCTGGGAGAGCGAGCAATGGGTTGCTGTGATTTGTTTTTTGTTTTGTGTGTGTTTAACGCAGTGCAGGAACACGAACGAGACGGTGCCGGGAGGTTGTCGCGACCCAGCGCTGTTGACGATGCCACATGTCGCCATCGCTTCCTGCCCTTTTCAACGGTTTTATACTTAACTTGACTCCGATGTTTGTCGTGGTCAAATCTTGTAATCAGAAATTAGTCTACTTCCTGTTGTCCAATCAATTCAAAATTTTGCGGTAGCAATTAAATCGTTACTTTAAAGCATTTTACATTTTGTGTGGACGCCTTATTAATTATATATACTTGTGTAGATCAAAAACGCCGCGGTCTCGTGTCTCAGACGCGCCAGTTGTGAATAAATCCATTGTTTAAAAAAAAACTTTTTTAAGGAGTTTAGTATAGATGCCGTGGTGGTTTATAAAGTACAAGCCCGACCTCCAAGTTCTTCTCTTACAGCATCATTAACATCGCCGCCACGTTCTCGCTTCGCATCATCCCCTTATTATACAGTCGACATTTGCCCTTCAAGGACCATTCTTACTTTCGATTTAAAGCTTTCGTGACTGCAGGGATTCATCTTCTTGGTTCTTTCGGTAAAGTCACGTAGACGGGAAATAATAAAATAATACAAATAAAACATAATAAAATAAAATTCTCACGACGTTTCGGCCACAACGCAAGCAGCCGTCCTCAGGTGAAGAACAGGGCTGTCGGAAAGACAGCATCTGAATGAGACGCTGTCTTTCCGACAGCCCTGTTTAATTTTTACAATTTTATTATTTCCCTTCTACGTGACTTTACCGAAAGAACCAAGAAGACCATTCTTACTGTTTCATCACTGCCGCTGTCCAAATTTCGGACTTCACTTTGGCCGCCAGTCTCTAAGTCTTCGTGAGCTGCCCTCCTGCATCGTGTGCCCAGGACATGCCCATCAAAGGCTGCTGTTTTTTATTTAGTCTCTAATCTCGTCATGTCTCGCAAGCTAAGCCAGGTTGAACCTGGATAGTGCTTGGATCGGTAAACACCATATGTAACGAGTGTTATCGACTGCGTGTGGCGGGGAGCGCTAGTGCCACAGTTAGCGCGCTGCGCTTCGAACCAGGCGACTCTAGGTCGACTCAACCTCAAATGAGTACCTGGCGCGATGTGTGAACATCGCCACTGGGGAGACAAAGACGGCCGGGCGTGGTGCTGGCCATCCTCCCCCTCGTGTGCCGTTCCGGCCTTCATAGGTGCTCGCTAACAGCACTTGCCCCAACCAATCTGTTACAGGCTATACGGGGGTCTTTGTCTTCGTGGTGGGCAGCAGAGGCCAGGGAAGGAAAATCCATCGTACTGTATGTTCATAAATCCATGCACTTTTGTCTTCGCCAAACCCACACTGACCTGTGCGACTAAGTATGGTCAAACAACACCCCACGACCCCTATGCCATTTGGAGACCCTTATCCAGCAGTGGATTGACAAAGGGCTGTACATTTACACGTGTACATAACGCCCGCCTGGGATGGTATCTATTACCAGCTTCAAAATCGCTTGCCCTATCCTGCCCTGAAATGCCTAAAACCATCCGCAAACACGTGCGTTCAAAAGCCACGCACGCGTCTTCTATAGAAGTTCTGTTCAACTCCAGCTCGGTGACCCAGACAGCGATGCAGACACATTGCCCCTTCCTACACTGCCAAGTGCCCTCAAAACACAATCACGCAACACCGTGCAGCCTGTGCCGATCAGCCGCCCTGGGTTGGTTTCATTCTCACATGATTACGAGGGACGTTCATATTTGTGTTGCGAGGTTGTTTGGACGGTAATGGTGGCGATATGTGTTGCGATCGGCATTGGTTATCGTGCATTGCTGGTGTATGTTCTACGTGTCATAAGCGGCATTGCTTTATTTCGAAAAGCTCCTTTCGTGTGAAGACTGGCAGCACATAGCAGACAATGTATGTTTACGGAGAGTCGCATTTAGAGTTATACATAAACAGTGCTTTCCTGCTCAATTGGGTATGTTGGGTTGCACTCAACTCCTGCTCACAATGCTGAGCCTCTGGTAGAAATTCTGCATTCATTTGCTCAGGGTTAGTCTATCCATACAACCACTGTTGACTTTCCTAAAATTGGTACTCATTTTATTGACTCTAGAGGGATGATAAGCTGAGATGACTGACCCCCCTCTCTGAAATGTGAACTTGTAACTGATTGGTCGACAGCTCCTCGACCTGGCCAATAGATGAAAAAAAAACACTGAATAGGTAACCGTCTTATTATAATACTACATTTCTGGCCATTCTGAATCATAAAGGCACTGCTTAGCTCACATAGAGAAACACACAGAATTATATCAACATCGCAGTTGCTCAGACGTTTCCGTAAAATAAATGTTAATTAAATATATATTGTTATCATTCATCGACATTGAACTATACACTGCTGGATTAAGGCCTCCCCAAGTCGTCACCATCTCTCATGGTCCCTGCCTTGCAATGGAACAATCCATCTGGCCCCTGTAAATTAGCAGATTTTGTCGCTCCATCTCCTCCGTGGATGCCCCCTTGGCTACCACTCCACAGGTCGCGAGGGTTTCATTACATTTGCATCGCTTTCGTCCGTTGAATTTTTTTTCTTCAAATTTTAGATCGCAAAAAACGCTATCATTTGCATTCCTGATCAGAATAAGCTCAATAACATTTAATATATTCGTATTCATCGGTATGAAAATATATCTTACATTTGCATGATCCTAACATAGTGGTTAGAGGCACCACGCTATGAGGTCCAGTTTAGATTCATAAGATGGACACCCCCCAACTTTTGCATTAAAATACAGGGGGGCGGGAAAGTGTGTCTCATAATCTGTGGGGGGATACGATAACACTGTATACTGTCATTTGTGTTTCTATCATTTACAGGGAGAGAAGAGGTGATTTCCAAATCGGACTAACGCTGAGTCACAGCCGAAAACGTTCTCATCTCAAGTAATATGTAACTCTGGTGCAGCATTGCAAGAGTCACATAAACGTTGCCATGCTTTTTTGGTGAAGGTGGAAAAGGTGCAGCTCTGCAAGCTCTCTACAAGCTCATGCCCATGGAAGGTCCACCACTGGAGGAACCTCGAAGAGGGTATTTTTTGGCCTACTCTTCCACATTGGCCAGATATCTTGGAAGAGGTGGGAGTAGCAACGCTTACCCCACTCCGTGCAACCTGCCGATTCACTACCTATGTTGTACCCATTTGTATTGCTGGAATGCTGATCGAAAAGTCTTGTCCAGTAATCGCCTTTATAAACAATGCCTATCTCACAAAGTGTACGTCGTCTTTGCAATGGCCGTGTTTCTGAAGGATATTGTCTTAAACGCAACGCAGTTATCAATTCAGCTCTCAAGAACGAGATGTTTCACTTGAGACAATAGCCAGCGTTAGATGAGAGAGCACTACTTAACGCAGCCCTGGAGCGTGCCTTTTGTTTAAAGGTCACGGTTACTGAAGGGCCGGGGTGGGTGGGCATGACACGGTTAATATTAAAACACACTTTATGTAACAGATGTTACATGCTAAACGGAATGAGAAATGAAAGATAGATCTGCTTTTGTCGATGATGCGTTATTGCTCTAGCTCGCAAGGTTTGGCGAACTAGTGAACTTGAAGGGAAAGAAAATGCCACTTGTGTTAAATATTACGAACAGTTTTGGCTCGAGCACAAGAGAGTGGTGCTCAGCCTGCGTCAGCCGTCCCAACGCTAAAAAGTTGACTCGATTGACCCCAGCTGTACAGGGTTCTCCAATTATAACCCCTCTCCTAAAATACCGAGAGATCTGAGAAATGATTTTAATCCAAAGCCCTCTGCAAGTCTCAAACCAATCTCAATACACGCATAGAAACATCTTTGGACACTTCCGAATGCATTTTCCCCCAACGCGATTCGCTCGCAGCATTCAATGGCGATGCACAAGCCGAGGCCGCTGATATCTTTGTGGATTCGTCGCACGGTCGGCGATGTGACTGCGCAAGAAATCATGCGCTGGGGGTCAAGTGAGGTGTGCTCGGTGAGGAGGGGGGGGGGGCTCACACAATCGTTTCACCTCGGCCAATCGAACGCACGAAAGTCTCGAGGAACAAATCGCTCACTGCTCTGGGAACCGATTTCGGTATCGTTGAATGGATCACCCCGTAGTTATGCATTGTCGTCTTCCACGGCCATTCGCTGATGCGATGCGATGCTGTTGCTTTCCAGAGGGCAATGTCACTCATCGCATGCCACGACTGTGGAAGGACGATTGGGAAACGTTCGATTGTAAAACAGAAATACAATGCAGACCGTGTGAATGCAATGGCCAATCGATATCAAGAAGGCTGCAATCTGTCCGGCAAGTGACTCGTCATATACAGAAAGTGTTCGAACTACAAATCGCAGCATGAACAGTGAATGCTGCCCTCTACTGTACATTATGATTACATGTTCAGACACCAACAGGCTTTGTGATCGTGCTTCTGTCAAAACACGTTTTCATGAAAATCTACCCCCCCCCCACCTCAGCCTTTGTCCACTAAGCAGAGCGAATATGCGAGTGGGTTACTCCACAGTTAGTCAATCGGCAGATCGCGTGTGGTGGTGGAATGTCTAGATACAAAAACGTCCGGTTAGCATGGCAGAGTAGACCAAACATGCGATTGAGCTCCCCTTTAGTGGAGGCCCTCCTGCCAGCAGTGGCATGAGTAAGCAATTACAGGGCTGCACCTTGACCTTTTTGTAACAACAACAACAACAACCTTTGTCATGTTGCTCCTGTAATACAGAAAAGTACTCAAACATGTTTTTTTTTTTAAACAAGAGTCCAAAGTGATACCACCAGTGACAGCCAATTGAGACTCAATACCTCCCACGGGGGAAAAAAAAACTATTTCAGGTCACGATTAGTTAAACAGTCGTGATGGGTGTTGCGGTGTTGGCTGATATTGATACAATACCATCAATATGCAGATTAGCGATAGCTCAGTGTTGCGAGATAAATTATTTTGTTTATTAGATAAACAGCCAAAGTTGATAGTGGGAACAACAATTATTGAATTAATCTTTTCCCCATTTGTATAGTTTAGTTTCCTAGGTATTATTATTATTTTAATGAGGCGAGTGGAGGTGCAGTGATGAGTGCACTGCAGAATTCATTACAAAAATACACAAAAAAGCATTTGCATTACAGCTCAGAATAATTTAAATGAAATAAATATTAGTATCCGTTTATGCGAACGTTTGACTTCATTTGCATGAGCTTAACATGGTGATTAGCGTACTGAGTCATGAACCCAGCAATCCGAGTTGAAGTTTCAAGTTCGGATGCACGGTCTCCAAAATTACAAAATCAATAACAATTAAATGAAATTATACTACACAAATGAAGCAAATAGAAATTAAAGCAAAAAACAACCAAATATATATTCCATTCCCAGCCATGGTTGATATCAGAACCAGTTCTTGAGGCCTCATTTATCAGCTGTTTTTGCTCCCATGTGTTGGGAGCTCCCAGTACTGAACTCAGTTCCCGAAAAAACTCCCGGCATGTGGAGCAAAATGTAGGATAATATACCGGACAACACACGGTACTTTAGGAGTTAATACAGCACAACCGCATAAAGTACGCAGTAATATATTTAAAAAAAATTGTGACTTGATTGAAAACCATCCATTAGTTTAGAATCGGCAGAAAATCCCCTGCTCAGGAGCAGGATGGGAAAGGACTCCATCACCCAATATGATATGGCTCTAGGAATAGCCACCTTCTAATCCCTTCTTGAGTGATGAGTTCCAGCCAAAGTATAAACAGCGTTTAATGTTTGCTTGAACACTGGGGCCAATCCACATATGTGGTTTATTACATTGCCAAATGCTCAAACGTGGGTGATATGCCCAAACGTTGGGTACAACACACTTGTGAGAATTGCCTTGATGTCACAAGCTATAGTTATGTAGTCCCGATCCCGGATTTACGAAGTCGTTTGACCTCATACGGCTTCTTGTTGACACCAGGCGTGATTGGCTTTGGAATCTCACTGACCCCTTGAGGGACTTGTGCTTAAGTGTGGTGTAAATTTGACTCTTGTGATGAATTCTAAGTATTGATGAATGAGCAACATTATTTTTAAGATGTCATTTAGGAAGAGAAAAACAGGTGGCTTATTCGGACTCAGCAAGTAATTAAAAATCCAGCCTGTGACGTGAATATTGAATAGGCGCCCTTAGGTATTCTGAATTTAATTGTTTTCTTGATAAGAGTAAGTAAAGTGGGTTGCGGCTAAGGGCAGTGTAGTGTGTAGCAAGGTTGCATTTAAGTATTTTATATTTAAATTGAACTCCCAAATTAAAGTGAGGATATGACTGCATTGTGTGCGTTAAAATCACTCAGAATATGCCAGACCTCATCAGATCTCAGAAGCTCAGCAGGATGAGTCTGGGTAGTGCTTGGATGGGCAACCACAATACATACAGCAGCTGCTGTAGCGGCTGCTGCGGGGAGCATGCTGTCAGCAGATGACGGTGCTGGATTAAAAAAAGATACATTGTTGTACTGTACTATGCTCTAACGTATTTACTCCTCACATTCGCTAATTCACACTGACCAGCGTGTGGTCAAATAGCACCCACGATGTTGCACAGCGAGGGGAGACCGTCATCCAGCAGTGGATGGACAAAAGACTTGCACACAGGACACAGCATGCATTCTACGTATGTTTTTGGATGTTGTGTTCATGAAGTTCAAGAAAGCAGTAGCAGAGATTGTACCCTATCGATCATGAAGTGTGTGGAATTGACTGAGGGCCACTGTTAGTGTGGCCCTCATCGCATGAGGTTTGTGTGGCCCTCATAACTTCGAATGCTTGTTTGAGCAGGTAGACAATTTGACCTCTTCTTCTTGGTTCTTTCGGTAAAGTCACGTAGAATGGAAATAATAAAATAATAAAAATAAAACATAATAAAATAATTCTCACGACGTTTCGGCCACAACGCAAGCAGCCGTCCTCAGGTGAAGAACAGGTCTGTCAGAAAGACAGCGTCTGAAAGACCTGTTCTCCACCTGAGGACGGCTGCTTGCGTTGTGGCCGAAACGTCGTGAGAATTATTTTATTATGTTTTATTTTTATTATTTTATTATTTCCATTCTACGTGACTTTACCGAAAGAACCAAGAAGATGAATCACTGCAGTCACGAAAGCTTTAAATCGAAATTTACACTTTGACCTATTTATTAACCAATTCCCTATTTACAACACTTACTTTCATTCGGCTGTTTCCACTAAAATACATTTCCCCCTGAAATTGCAAATCATTAATCATACACTCCAAATGGTGCCCTTGTTACATATTCCCATGTCTTGTAATAACTATTTTGAGTGCATCCTCATCACATCATTTGCAGATATCCATCCTTTCACCCCCACACACCTTCATTTTTAATCAACACTTGCCATCAATCTCTGCTTATGACACCCAATTCTCTTCGACAGAAATCTCATGTGCCCAGATGTTTTCCACCTGTGTTTGCCTTTAATAACCAACATATATGAAGCTCTGCAGAAAGTAATCATACCTCCTAATTTCACTAACGCCGAGACTTAGTATAGTTTTGTAGGTAATGCAGCTTTTTACCTTAAAATTTTAGTATAACCATACACGCACCACAGTTCATATTCCTAACTGACGTGTTGGAAATTATTTCCTAGCGTTCTTTACGTTATGTACCCCATCCCTAATTTTAATTAAACAAAACCGACTCCAGCTTATTACCACCTATAATAATGAAAGTTTAATTGTGTTTAAACCGATGTGTCCTTGACAATAACAAACACAAATCTAGGCAAATGAATGCCAGCATTAATAAGGTAAACTCTGAAAATCTGCAACAACCAAAAGCCTCCTAGGGTATAACTATAGAAGATGCAAACCATTTAAATGTGAACATGTTTCCACTGACAAATACTGCACGTGTGTGGTTGATGCAGTTCAAAAAAGTATTGTGATACATTCATGTTTGTTAATAATGTCGGTATATTTCATTATTTCACGACATATTGATCCAAATTGTTGTTTTGTCTTCAAGTATAACAGTTTGTTTCATGAGAGCTTCCACGTGAGGAAGGATATGAGGAATAGAGGTCACGGTGGCTTGTGCAAATCTAAGCACATCTCGACGGAACTCTAAATAAATACTCGGTCTGGGAATTAGCTTGTCGCAAACTATATTGGAAACTGTCAAAATCAGCGTGAGATTCTCACGTTACAAGCTGTATGCATGTCGAGGTCTTTTTTATTTTCAAACAAACACTTAATTTGATCTGAACAAGTGGTTGTTCAAACGTATAAACAACAGCACTGTGCAGTATTATTTACCAATCAATGTTGTGCTATAGCCGATGGACAAATCACAATGACGAATCCGATCTCATCAGATCTCGGAAGATGACCCATCGACAGTGCTCTGATTTGGTGACCATCATGCACAAACAGGTTGCCGAACAAGCCAAGAGTAGCAAAGGGCAGTGCCACACAATCCATTGCTGAATTCTACCTCGATGCTCCCCGCCTTTAGCAACCATCGATTGACCAGCGTGGCAAAGCATGGTCAGTAACCCCCAGAGGTGGGACAAAGTCATTGTTATGCAAGTCCAAGTCGAGTCGCAAGTCATCAAATTCATGACTCGAGTCTGACTCGAGTCCAAGTCACATGACTCGAGTCCACATCTCATAGGTGGGACAAAGTCATTGTTATGCAAGTCCAAGTCGAGTCGCAAGTCATCAAATTCATGACTCGAGTCTGACTCGAGTCCAAGTCACATGACTCGAGTCCACATCTCATAGGTGGGACAAAGTCATTGTTATGCAAGTCCAAGTCGAGTCGCAAGTCATCAAATTCATGACTCGAGTCTGACTCGAGTCCAAGTCACATGACTCGAGTCCACACCTCTGGTAACCCCCATGTCCTGTGCGAGGTGGCGACAGCCCTTGACCGGTCGGGGGATGTATGTATGCAGTGAACTTTAGAGTTGATTTCAATGGACAAATTGGATGCATTGTTTCACCAGTTTTTGTGTGTGTACAGTACTGCATTAATAAAAGTTCCAGGAGATGGCAGCCTGGCACTGCGTGTCAGTCGTCTCCATGGAAACCCCCTAATCCTGATGTCCCATGGGGGAATGCAAGCGGAGAATATCAAACCGAGGTGACTTCAAGTAAAACGCTGCTCATTATCATTCAGTATTCACACACAAGTGACGGATCGACTCTTTGCCACTGTACAATATTTATTTGCGAATATAACATTTTAACACGTAGGCTTTTGCGACCAATATCATCCATAATAGAGTTTTTTTTGGGTTAGATTGAGAAAAATATATAAATGTGTCGTTAAAACCCGCCACCACCCGACACAGCCAACTAGTAAGGGTTGTCACGTAAACAGAACGTGGCCAATTCGTCACTAGTACAGCACTGACCGGTTGTGTGTTGGAGAGCCAAGCCACAACATTTACAATCTGAGTACGACGTTTCGCCAGTAATTACAACTAGCTTCAACTAACTTGTAATTACAACTAACTGGATGTTGCCTGATGAGGGCCTCCACATGGCTGTCACGTGGGCGGTGGGGTTTATTTAACCATACTTCACCAAGCAGGTCGTCAGTGTGGGGTGGGTGATGCTCACGACATAGCCACGAAGCAGCCTTGATAACAACAGCCTGCTTTGTCCGTAACTATCACCCATCCAAAGACTATCTGACTGCGTCCAGGCTCGACACCTGCTTAGCTTGCGAGATCAGACGAGATCAGGGCGCGTTCTGGGTGATTTGGCCACGGACTTAAAAGTTCTTAAAGTGAGCACAAATAGCGCCTCGTAGAAGTTTTTTTTAAAAATATATACACACACAGGGTACTTAAAAAATGTTTAACACTTGGCACTGTCGTTTTTAATGGAAAAAGACCGGATGATACACTGTAACATGATAACAAATTTACACCATTGGAACCTCCTTTGCCAGTAGCAAAATATGATAATTGTTTTTTTACCCTTTTAGCTGGCAACAAAACTGACACCTTTACCCCGAGCTCTCATACTCTGATGGTGCATTGTCTTTGAGTTGTGCGCCTTTTGGCGTTATCTGGTCCAACACCATGTGAGACTAGGCTCTAAGAAAAGCTGTCTCGGGTGTGGACTAATCAATTTCAAGGACAGTGCATATCATTATCAGAGTTGTGTTTTTTGTTTGCATTCTGACCGCAGGTATTGTGGTCAATGCAAACATGACTCCTTGTAAAAAAAGGTGTCAGTTTTGTTACCAGATAAAAGGGTAAAACAACAATTATCATGATAACAAATGTATTTTAAATGCTTCAAAAAGTCAAAGAGTTTCCACTTGCTCGCCCTCATTGTCAACACGTGCCTGGAATCTTCTCCAGGTGGTCTCCAAAGCCCGGAGGCACATTTATTGCGGAATTGGTGCAAATTCTTAGAAGTGTTAACATTTTTTTGAAGCATCCTGTATTAGAAATTAGTCTGGTTAGAGACAAGGTCTGTTGTTGAAATGGCTAACCGTAATGGTAACAACACGAATTATGTTACAGCCCTTTGGTCAATCCGCTACGTGTGAAGGCCATACTTCACCACGCTGGTCAGGACGCAAGCGTTGAACTACAGTGTTGTGGTTAACTGCCTTAGAGTACGTAGTTTTTTAAATCTGACTTTCTCTAGCGTGACCTTATCGCACAAACATTGGGTTTTAATCTGTAGACTGTGGCGGGAGATGCTGTCAACTAAAGCAAAAATCTCCACTGAATATTTAGAGCTGGGGCTATAAGATTACAGCAGTTTCACCAAACAAAGTTATAATCGACTACTTTTAGGGATTTGAAGCTTTCGTGACTGCAGGAATCCATCCTATTTGGTTCTTTCGGTAAAGTCACGGAAGGTAGAAAAATTAAATTAAACAAAAAACAATATATCACGTTTCGATGGCAACACAAGCTGCTATAACCTTGCTGTAACAGCTCTCTCGCTGGTTCAGCAGTTCCACTGCTGGATTATTTTTGCCGCCTGAGGACGACCGCTTGTGTTGCGATCGAAACGTCGTGATATATATATTTTTATACCTACGTGACTTTACCGAAAGAACCAAAGAGTATGAGTATACTTTTTGGGAGTTGATTTCTCTGGTCCCTGTAACTATAGCAATCTCGCGAAGGAGGAAAGCCCCCTACGAAGGATCACCCAACAGGACGCTACCGATTATATCAATGAACCACCGCCCATTACCTGCTGTCCAGCGGCACACGTCGGAATTAGAGAGAGGAATTAGAGAGCTAATTCCCTCCCCTTCAACAATTAGTTTTGTGTTGTGATCCAACTAGTCGAGTAATCGAAGCGAGAATAGGTGGAGAACAGTTATCGATTGCTGTACTTAAAATAATCGGATGTGTATGTATATTGAACTTCTTTCGCACAGTACGTAGCCAAATGTGCCAATTGGAGGTGCGGTTTGATATAAGGCAGCCACTCCGGATTAAACTGGGTTCTCAAGTGTAGCTAGTTGATGGTCCCCACTCAGTCATCATAGTCTATACACACACACACAACAAAAACATCAAAATAAATATGATTCTACGCTTAAATTGGCTACTTTCCAGCTCTAAGAATAAAGAAAAATATTGCATTGACAGTTATGCATCAAACCATCTCGTAGCACGAGTGTGTGCGTGTATGAGCAAGAGTGTTTAAAGTTCTACGCTTCCGACTGAACCAACAACCTGAAAAGTCTTATTTGATTTAACTGTTCAGAGACCCAGACAGGCACACGGCACTTTCTTGAACGGCGACGGGTGGAGGCACCACTTGGCAGCTGTGGGGCCAATAACAAACAAGTGAGAGGCGGGCTCAAGTCCTGTCTGTCGATCAGGATGCGTCCACAAACTTCACCGACCGCACAATTTACAACCACAACAAGAACAATCAATACTGCACTATAAATACCACGCGTTATGTGCAACAACAAATGAGCAACCACTTGAGAATTGATTTTTCCCATTTTTTATGGCAACAAAACAGGTGTTAAGATGTTAAAACACCAAACTGAAACCTTTTACAAGGAATCGTGTCTGCATTAACCACAATACTTGTGGTCGGAATGCAAACAAAAAACGTACTCCGATAATAAATGCATTGCCCTTGAAACTGATTGGTCCACACCAGAGACAGCTTTCTTTTGAGCCTCGTCTCAAACGGTGTCAGACCAGAGGACGCCAAAAGGCGAGAAGAGCAAGCACTTGTCAAAGTTTTAAACGGTTACGGTATTGTAGTGATGCATATACACAGTCAACAACTTGTTTTGCTTCATGTGCCTTCTATACGTATGCTGAACTTCGTTCGCACCGTACGTGGCCAACCGTGCTAATCGGAGGTCCCGTTATGACACGGTGACGATTTGTTACGAAACGCGATTACATGCTGCGTTTTTTACTTTCTACAATTACTGTACTTTGGAGAAAATAAGGATAAATGTAAAGTGTTTATGTACAATGACGTTCCCTACAAAAAAATTGTACTATATACCAGTCACGCATAACAACACATTTGCACTGGTATCACGTACCACGACACTTGTGGCCGGGCTAGGTGCACACATACATCGAGTAATACGTAGCTCAGGGGTAATACGTGGCGCAGTGTGGTTATATGTATTGCCTTACGCTATGAACCCGACGACCTGAGTTCGATTCACAGCATTAGCGGGCCCTGCGGCGGATTATTACCAAAGGGCTGTAAATGAAATTATCCCTTCTCTTGGTGCCTGGCGAGTGATATATGGACCAGTCCTCACCCGCCCTGTCTCCTCCTTCACGAACACGCACTGACCGCTGTGGTGATGTATGTGTAAACAACCTCCCCCGTGACATGCACAGCAGAGGCCTTCATCCGGCAGTGTATTAACAAAGTGCTGGAAATGTGTGATTGAAATGTAACAAATCATAACGTGCACTGACTGTATTTGGATGAAGCAAAAATTGGAACGGCATCACTACGTTTCTGATATATATTATTACAATCACCTGATTTTTCTGCAGGATTTAGTCGAGAAAACCTTCCAATTTCAAGTTGAATTATTCAGCATAACTCCACGACAGCCCACCACTCTGCTCTCGAGCCAACTCTGAGATGTTACCGCCACTCGCTTGCAACTCGGGAGGGCATGGGTTCGTTCCCGACCCTGACGATGCCTGTTTCGAGTATTCGCGAAGTCTGCATGATCTCCCCGTGGTTGTCGCATGGATTTTTCTCCGTGTTTACCCCGGTTTTTTTTGCCCTACACATTTAGAAACATTGCGTTCAGATGATTTGGCTCATCCAAGGGGCTCATCGCCTATCCTGTGTTTCTCCAGGTCGCCCCTTACAGCAAAAAATGTCAGTACTGTAGCCCAGTGGACTTTACCTAGTGAATATAATAGATTGGTGTCGGCCAATCAGTTTCAAAGACAATGCATATATATTGTAGCAGAGCATGCTTGTTGCCACGATCACCACAAGTACGTGCGGTCAATGCGAACTTGATTCCTTGCAAAAGGTTTCTACTTGGTGTCTGAACATCTTAACACGCCTGTTTTAGTGCCAGAAAGGGTAAATGCTATTCTTATTTTTTGTATCCATAATAGTTAATAGTTTGCGTGGCGGGCGTGTGCCTGCCTGCCTAAGCCTGCCCAGCGGGGGTGGGGGGGGGGTCTGTGCTGCAGTGCGAACGGGGTTGGAGTCTGCACTCAACCAGTGGGGGGGGGGGGGACAGGCATCTTGCACATGCATGCCAACTCTGGGCGAAAGCTCTTCTTCGATCAGGGACTGCAATTTTTGGTGACGACTTAATTCCAGGTAACCCTATTATTTACATTTTTCATTTATTATTTTCTATCTACGTGACTTTACCGAGAGAAACACGAATACCCTTCACTCCTGTCATAACACCGGCGCACATTTCATTCCTGGGAACACGTTTCGCGTTCTGCACGCAAACTGCTGCCATTGCTATATTATCTGGATTGCAAAACGCTTCGGGAAGTTGAGACGCGTGCCCACGTTTTTTTTCCGGTGTCAATCAATCAAAAAAAAAATCTGGCTTCTCATGCACACCTACCCAACTTTTGCTTTAGAATACAGCGGGACGGGGAGGGTTAGTGGGGTTTATACACTGTAGAATATGGTAAATATGGGATGGAGGTTGAGGTTCAGTAAAGAAAAAGGTACATCTGATAACACGCTTCAAAATCATCCGTGGAAATATGTATGACTGGCTGCATTTATTGACCAAAATTGAGACTGCGCTTTGAGCAAAAGGGAGAGAGGTCTGCTGTTATGTGATAAGGCCATCCACTGGATTATACCATTACTGCGAAACGCTCAGACACCCCTGCCCATTTAGGGTAAGAGCAAAAACCATTGCATAATACACACACAACACACAATCATTGCTGCCAACAGTAACGCCAGAACATCGTGGGAGGTTATTCTTTTTCGACCTCTTCATCTTTTTTGGGGTTTCACGCAACGAGAACCCACGAACGCGCGCGCGCTCGCCCGCCACGTGCGCTCATCATCATCCAGCGGGCCGAGCGCGTCGTCTTCGAGTGCTTTGCGTTCGCAGAGTTGCGTCAAAGCGGAGGAGGGAGAAAGGGAGTGGACGAGCGAGAATGGTGCAGCCCCGCCAGACGTTGTGTCGCCACATAGCACCGCGTTGAGAGAGGAGAGAGGAGGCGGCGCTTCTGTGCCCGCGCAGAAGACGAGCAAGGGAGAGGGAGGGAGGGAGGAAGGAAGGACCGCGGGATTCTCCTCTTCCAACTCGCTTCTTCCACCTCGCTCAGCAACGGCGACAGCAGCAGCAGCAACAACAACAGAAAGAAGACGTTTCACTTTCTTTCCCTGCGGGCTGCGTTCGTTTAACAAGTACGTCGTGGTGGTGGGGAGGCGAGGCCTCCGCATCGCGAGATAAGATTAAATGCTGCCCCGGCTGTATTTTGAGGTGCACTCACTGGTGGTGGTGGTGGTGATGTGTGATGTGTGTCGACCTGGGCACCGATAACAGGTGGGGAACCGGGCAGCATGGTGGTGGTGATGGTTATGATGATGTTGTGTGTACTTAATGTGTCACTGCATACGTTATTGTACGCGATGTTTCGTGATTGTATTGTACGTAAAGCGAGTGTTTAGAGAAATGCTTTGATGAATGTTGTTGGTGTTTTTGTAACCCCCCCCCCTTCCCAAAAAAAAAATTACACATTTCACCGTTCTAGAAACACTGCATATGCAACACAGTCGTGCAATTAAAAATGATGTGCTGGCCCCTGTTTGGCGATCCACTGTTGATTGGATGTCGTCGGTTGTGGGGGTTGTTTGACCATACTTCACCACCCCACTCGGTGTGGGCTGGTCACGTCTTGTTGGCAGAGGGGCTGTGTGGGGAGGGGGGCGCAGGTTCAGTCAAATAAATCGTCACCGATGTCACAAATCGCCGTGGCCGGGAATGCAACTCGGACGCCCCTTGCATTGGGTTCGGAGCGCGGTGCTCTGATCACCGCTGCACCACCGCGCACTTTTCGAGGCTTGCTGATGATCAACGAGTGATATTTTACTTTTGCATTGCGTCTGTGCACAAGAGCTTTGTTGCTCATCGGATTTCTCCGGTACAAAATAAATATTGTGATTCTCAAGTGGACATTGCGTCTGCGAACAAGAGCTTTGTTGCTCATCGGATTTCTCATTGTCGTGGAGACACTGCGATGCCGAGGGCGGTGTTGGCGATGCGTGCTTTGGAATGCACCACCTGCTGTCTCCTCCATTCAAGTGATGAGCCGCTGCTCTCTCTCTCCTCAGTCTGCATCCACACCGCACCGCCGCACACGACACGCGCATTGCAAAGAATAAATTAAGTTGCGACGGGATTGTAACGAACAGACGCTTTAATTTGTTTCGCGGAAGAATGATTTGTTACTGTCATTGACCCCGGCCGGTTGCGTGGTTGGGCTTCATTCGTGAAAATGTGTTCATGAACAAACTGTACTCCCTTTTCAAAGTACCCGGCTGTTCCTTGCTGTGTGTTATTGCGCGTTCAATATAAACTTGAACTTTGGTCTTCGAGATGTAATCCGAGTGAGGAACATGTGCAGCGCAGCACAGCAAGTAAACTTCAACCTACATTGCCGTGGTGAGGCAAGAGCAAATTGAAGCGGGAAGCTATAAAGATGATAAAGAAAGTCGATGTAATAAGAGTGGCAGTTTTAAGTTATAATCCTTTGTCAGTGCACTGCTAGATGAAGGCCTCTTTCCATGCCATGTCCATTAAGTTATTGTCTTTTTTTTAAACCATACTTCACGCTGGTCAATGGTAGATAAGAGTGTGTTAGGGGGGGGGGGGGCAGAGTGGGGCACAGGACCTGTTCAGACATCAATCGCCACAGCTATTTTAGAAATTACTAATAAAATGGCCTGTCACTCCGCTGCTGGATGCAGGCCTCCCAATGCCACATCACTTATGGGTTTTAAAAATACCTCCACTGTAAATGCCCTTCATCCAGGAAAGCCTCACCGAGGGCTGAAGGCTCTTTCAGGAGGATCCTTCATTCTAATCCAGGATTAGCTGCAATACAGTCCTGTATATATAGTAGCAATAATAAGAAAATTGAACAACATGATGATTTTGTCAACCAAGGTGTCTGCTTCGAATAAGCAAGATTCATGATACAATATTTACCTGCTGCTCTTTAGCAAAGATTCTGGATTCACCGACACTGCTGTCACGTGTTGTTGGTCCAAGTCTTCCATTGCAAAAACACACGTGGCTGGTTCTCACATGGTGAAATCACGTTACTCAGACATACCGTCGATATACCGGGCACAGTGGCACACGTAGGATTTGCCACCCATTCTGGTTTTCCTCATTTGAGGTAGCTGTCCTTGTACGTCATACGACACCTTGAAGTTTTTGTGAGTTGTGTAGAAACACATTCATTTTGACACATGTAGTTCCACTCTTTTCCCAAATATGTCCCGGCGCTTTGTATCTTAGAGTTGCCAACTCCAAGCACGTGCCTTGAATCCACAGCTTTGGGGGCAGAGATGGTTGACCATGTATAGAGAACCAAATGTAATACAATTTTGATTCATCATCACCTTCAGCTCCGGGCAATCCAATGCTTGTTGAAGACCGCTCCGAGCCTCCACGGCCTCTTGTGATTCTGTGATGTAGTAATTCACCATGCACCTTCACACGAGGTACTCTAATTGGAATGATAGTATGAAGCGGTCTAAATGCATCCGCATCTCAATAGGCTGCAAAAACACGGGGAAGACCATGTGGATAAAGCTGGAGCATTTAAACCATTGCGGGACTTGTTTTTGAGGACTACTCCAGAGTAGAGAAAGAGAAAATATAATTGTTCAGGCCAGATAGGGAGTTGAGACAACATTCTGGTAGAAGTGTGGAATGAAAGCAGTTCATAGATCCAGTTATAGGGCAAAGATTATGGGAAAGTCTTGAGCCAGAACTCGAACAGGGGAAGGGTCAGGAAGGAATTCCAGACAATGTGGAACAACAGCAGAGAACAAACGTCTTCCTGTTGAGTGATGATTGACCTCGGTTGCACGTGACACCTGCAAGGCTAGGCAGGTGTCTCCCCTATCAGTTTGGAGGTTTTATGATTTCCCCTCTTGCATGAGGCATATTTTTTTCTCTTCCCCAAGATCTCCACTTTGTTCCCACATGCAAAAGTATTCAGTGACAGATTGGCCAAACAGGTAAAGGTTCAGTTCTGCAATTTCTTGTCACTGCTAGCGTAAGGGCCTCCACAAGATGAAGCTCTAGAGATTCCCTCCCCTTTGAAGTGTGTTTGTTCTCCTCTTACACACTGGCCGGACATCTTGAAAGAGGCGGACGTAAACCCAGACTTTGGTCAACGACACGTGACCTATACTCTTTGGTTCTTTCGGTAAAGTCACGTAGGTGCAAATAAAATAAATAAATAACATTCAATAAAATGAAACACGTGACCTGCCGATTGACTGTGGCTTACCCCTTTATGCTGCTGGGTGGACAGAGGCGGGAGGATTGAATAAACTTGCCCCATCGTTTTCAAGTGCAGAGCTGGGAGGACTTCACTGGTGACCTCAGGATTGCAAGTCTTGTGTGCTACCCATGACAGCACAACAGCATCCCCCCACCCACAGGACCCCCATGAAGAGGATTTGATTTTAGTGGAGGTTTTCCAAGGTTAAAAGAGCTCATGTTCTACAGCATGTACATATTTATAAACGAATATCTTACCACTATAGGAGACAATATGTCATAAAAGGTATTTAGGCAGCGGTGAAGAGAGGCACGTGTTGGTCATGGCCCCATGAGACAGATAAGCCATCTTGTTTTTATATGTTTCCGTCAGTGACAGTAACGTTTTGTTGTTTATTACAACACAGATACCCACCAGTGAGATTAAGAATAACAAATGTGCCCATATCAGTCGCTTTACACAGGAGCATTCATATAATAATATACTGCACAGTATATGACTGAGGCTTGCATTTGCAATGAAGTAATTGAGGTCACAAGATGCAAATATATTACACTGTAAGCCCTTTTGCTCAGAGTGCATAACAAATCACTCGTGCAATGCCACGGGAAAAAAACGATCAGGGCGAGCTGTGTAGAATACGCCCTTCCTTAAAATAAAAATACTAAAAAGTGAATGCATCTCTGTTCAAATGAGCATTTGGTGGTGCTCACCTCAATATGGGGTCCTGAGCCAGATTTGGAAATTCCACATTCCTTTGGTGGGTGCCAATTTGATAGAAGGACAGGTACTGTCTTCAAAAAATAACCAATAATAACCTAATTTTACGTAATCTCTTTCAAGGCTTCATGTGCGTTAAGCGGCACATTTTTGGAATTTAGTTTTCCTGGAAGAAGACGGAGGAAAGTTGATTATTATCCATAAAATTGTGAGTTGTTCATGTGCACGGATGCCCGGGTTTCTAAGGACATGGTTGTGTGGTCGCTTTGCATCACGCGGCCGCTGCAAATGTTTCCCACTCCTTTTTTCTCCTGGGGATTCTCCGAGTTTCCAGTTCCCATGTCGTGGAGGTCATTTTTTTCTTTTTCAACCCAGGCCTAACTAAGGGCCTCACACTTGAGCTTTCATCCTGAAATATAACTGGGGCTGTGCCCAAGGGAGCCGCAAGGCTCAAATGGAATGAAAGAAAAAACAAAGTCATGACTTTGATTGCTGACTTTGAGAAAGTGAGGCTGTGCATTCTGATTTGAAAGCGTTACTGCTCGATGGCTGTAAAACAAAAGAAAAAAGTAAAACTCCTCCGTAAAAAAAAAGTTACAAGCGTGGAAAAAGTTTTTGGCTTAGTGTCCGCCAGGTTTAATGAGACGGATGTGTTGTAACTGGTTAATTTGTAAGCGATAACAGAGATCACGGGAGTGAGATGGATTACAGCGTCACAGGACCGTGGGGGAAGGGGTATCGCTACAGCCTTAACCAGCAACGTTCAGGGGGATGTTTGGTTTCCCTGAGTGACGTTAAATAGCACATGCCGGACATCACTGAGAGAAATGAAGAGGAGATGGAGTGATGAAATAGGCCGGTGTGCAGATGCGAGGTGGATTATCTTATCAAAGTGATCGTGATAGATGGTTGGCGGCTTTGGGGATGCCTTCATTCAGCAGTGGATAGGCAGTGAATGATGATATTTCACTTAATTCATCTTCAGCCTGAGCATTGTACAGTTTTCCGTTTGTAAAATAAATACATTACAGTATCTCAATGCAATTAACATTAAAACATATTAACATGAGTCAATTGAAAAGCAAAAAAACATATGGTTAATGTACAGGATTATATTAACAGAGGCTTTCATCAAAGGCTATTATACAATAGTTTTTCCAATGATACTGAAGTATTGTAAATATTTTCACATTATTACCACGGTGGATATGACCATTACACTACAGTGCCATGTTAAGTTTCATTACAAAAACATAACTTTTTTTATAACTCATTGAGAGGCCATAGAGGTTACAAGTCTTATTGTTAAGGGGGACAGATGAAAAAAGTTAATATACAAAAAGCTGACAACAGAGAAACGGTTAAAAAATTGCAAAACACAAATATGTAAAGTGCCACAAACCCTTAATTTAGATGAATATTAATACACCATTATACTGTGGAAATATTCACACTTATCAATAATGCAAACAATATAAATACTCTTATAGTGCAGGAGGCATTGATCAAAATCAACAATCAATTAATTATCCAAGCATTGAATCTTCGTTGTAAATGTACAGCCCTCTTTAATCCGCTGCTGCATGAAGCCCTTCTCAACATCGTGTGGGAACCGTGGGGGTTAGTTGACCATACTGTACCACACAGGTCAGTACAAGTTGGTGAAGCTGGAGAGTATAAATGTGGGTGCATAGAAGAACAGTACAATATCGGATTAGCTGTACTGCCCTCTGCTAGATGCAGCAGAATTGTTCTAAGGTTGCTTCAGCTGGGCTGCAGTGCAAAGCGGGGGTGTTGACTCCTCATTATAATTATATTCTATTGTATATGCTGCATGTGTAAGCCTTATTGTGTTGATTCCAATTAATGCATTCTATTATTTATTTTTTAAAGGTCATTCAGGTGGCCGGTTGGCTCAGATATTGTGGTATTGAGCTGGCACTGCTGAGATCCTGGGTTTGTATGTATACAATAAGATCCTGTGTTTGTATGTATGTATGTTCAACTTATTTTGCACCATACGTAGCCAACCGTGCTAATTGGAGGTGTTGGTTTGATATCAGACAGCCACTCCGGATTAAACTGGGTTTTATAGAGGAGTTAGTTGTTGGTCTCTGCTCAGTCATCATCGTCTGCGCACAAAAAGTTACGTGAAAATAAATATTATTCTCCATTTAAATTGGGTACATTTCAGCTCTCAGAATTAAAAATATTGGATTGACAATTACGTATCAAACAATCTCATAGCAGAGTATGGGAGAAAGTGGGACCTTTACTGTGAAGAAAATTTTCAGACATCATGTAAAATCTTTACCATGGTCATTATCTCACATACAGGGCTGTGCAATTTACAAGTAGATGATTTGTCTCATGATATGCCATGAGTAGAACAATTGGAAAAACCAAGGAAAGAAAGACCAATCTGTTTACTGCTTGGTCAGTGGTGTTGGTGGATCACATAGTGATCATGTGCTTAGAAGAAGTGGCTTTCTAACTTAATAATACACAATTATTTTTCAACCTCATTCGATCAAAATGTGTTTGAATTCTCAGGGTATACTCCTGTTTTTTTTTCCCACATGCAAAACCCTGAACAGAGAATTGGGCAAACATTATACGCAAGGAGCCCACACATTTAGAGCCTAAACACTCAGTGAGGCTTTCCTGGGTAAATAAAGGAATATTATTATTGTTATTAGAATGTATGATATTTGGAATTGCAAAGCCAAACGCATTCTCAGATCATCGTTTTTTTTAATACGTTCAAATGCAGAGCACCGCAATGAGCTTAACCTGCATGTATCCTACATGGACCAACAAGGCCACACATTTATTCACAATTTAATGTTCTTCCTTTTGTGAAATATGAAGAAATATTAACCGTGTTTTATTGCTTTACATGCAATGGCAATGGTTGTTAAATCGTTTTTTGTTCCAAGAACACATGACCAATATTCGATATTTCTTTACAACTTGTGTAAACGATAACGTTTTTCTCTTTTGATTACCTCTAAAAAAAACGATGTTCAATGCCTTGTAAAATTTGTGAATTTTGTCAATGGATTTTCAATACTTCATTGCACTGAGAAGAAAATGGCGATCGCAGTGGGAGACAGTGTTGCTTATATAGTAACTTGATTCTTGAAGCAAGAACACGCAACATAATTAATCGCTGTTGAGTAAAACCCGGTTCCGTTATTGTATACAGTATCAACTTTCCGTACACATGTGTTCATATGTCTGTTCTTCGTCTTTGTTGTCATTTGTGCAAACGGCTTAAACGTTGGTTTACAGTTTGTGTTTGCAGTGGCAAGTGTTATGACTGCACAATGGAATATTTAGTACTGTACAGTAGTACAGTTTATGCAAGATGGTGGAGTGGTGGCGCAGTGGTTAGCACACTGAACTATGATCCCAGCCACCTGAGGTCTATTCTCAGCCACAACTAGCATTAGCGTTGAGTGATATCTTATGCGGCCCTGGGCCTCCCTTCACCAAGCCGCACTGACCAGCGTGGTGAAGTATGGTCATATAAATCTCATTACCGCCACACTGTGTTATCCAGCAGGGGATTGACAGAGGGCTGTGAACGATTTCAATTATAGTTTTTTCTACACAGTAGTAGATTAGTGTGACAAAAATATGCGCAATCATGTCAAAAACATTTAAATAACGCGAATCTAAATATACTGCACTAGAGCATAATTATTTATTTACCCAGAATAACATCAACTGGGTCTGTGAAGACAATAATCGGGGATCCTTGTTTGGAACATTTGGCCAGTTACTTATCGAGTATTTTTATCTGCATAAGGGTGCAACCCGGAAGACACTCACGCAGACGGGTACACGATGTTCAGATTCCACACGGACAGGTCATCAACCCACGTGCTGTACCTCCACACCATGGCCACAATCTTAGCACCACAGTTTCGAGAGACTCAGGCACACGAGGATTTCTGCATGAACCACCAACCCCAGGTCCAAAAGCACTGCAGTACAGACGTGTCACCACAGCCGGCAACGTTCTGAGCAATGGAGTTGATAAAAGTCAGAGTAACCTAGCTTTACTGCATGAATTTTGTTGTACATATTATACACATGGTAATATAATTTTGGCATGTAACTGTTATTACTCTCCCCCCGCCTGCCCCCCCCCCTAGAGATTCAGTGAATTGCCATGATTGCTGGTTTCCGTTCAGTTCAAGAATTCGCTCGGTTTGTCTCATTCGTTTGATGCGGCTCGTTTTGATACGGGTTTGTCCCCCTCCATTAGGCCACATGTGGCGTGAGCAAGTGATCTGCATATAATATTAATAAATGGTAAATAATAGATTCTCACACGCAGTCGGATGCGTGTATTGTGACTTAATACTTGATTTTCATCGTTGCGTCACTACACGTTGGTGAAGATCATTGCGGTGAAAAACAGAAGTATACGGGGGATGGTCTGTGAAAATAAATGTCACCGCTGTTTCTCCAAATATTTTGGCTATCCCATGTATGGTGCATGCGTGCAAAAACAAAGACACACACGCCGTACGTACATAATGCTTCTCTCTGTGTGTGTGTATACGTGGTAAAAATGGGCTTGTAAGTTACATTTGAGTTGGTCGCAAAGCCGTGCGTTACATCCCTGTGTTTTCCAGGATAATGTTTCTATCCGCTGTCCCCATACCAACAAATATGCTGTGTTTTCAACAAATATCCCTTTCGTAAAAGCCCACAGGTTGTCCGCCTGTATCACGTTTTAGCACGGCGCTTACTAGTGTGCTACAAGGCTGAAACCATCAATGCATTAGCTCTGTTAGCCTCTGTAACGACAGGGAGACGATGGGGGGGGACATGATAACTGCGTAAAGACTACAGGGTGTTTCAAAAAGATGGACCCGATTTGATTTGAAATCGAGTCCATCTTGGGGTCGCACGGGACCCCGAGACTTGGCGCTACTCTCTTGGGCCCCCAAGATCCCCAGACATCACGACACCCTGCGACTTTTTCTTGTGGGGATACGTCAAAGACCGTGTTTTTGTGCCACCTTTAGCGACTAATCTGGATGACCTCAAAAACAGAATCACGGCAGCGGTAACTTCAGTGGCAGAAGACGACACTTTGAGAGGCGTTTGGGACGAATTCAACTATCGTCTCGATGTTGTCCGTACAGCAGGCGGAGGGCACACAGAGCATTTATTAAATGGTTTGCAAAACTTGATAACTCATTAAACCGTTTGTAACTTTTTGTGTAAATGCAACATGTTGACATCGTGAAATATACTGCTTTGAAATTGGGTCCATCATTTTGAAACACCCTGTATATTGTATTTTGTAGTGTCATGTTTTGTTGCTGTTGGGGACTTCTTACCCTTTAGAGAAACCCGCCAAATTGATTAAAGGGTTCCACAAGCCCTGTCAGAGCCCCATTCGTTGTCTTATTGCGACGTGCGGAATCACTGCATTATCGATCCTTCCTAGGCGACCGTTATTACCACAAATTGAAATTTTCCGAGGACAAACGCTTGTTGGAAAGTGCTGTACAGAATCCACGTATATACATTGCATATTCTCCTCGTTTCACGCGTTCAACATCAATTGCAGCATAATTCAGCGGTGAACATGTGGGACCGTCATCATGCCATCTCGTGACGCGTGGCGATATCACTAGTTCAAACACACTGGATCATTTTGCATGCCACGCAGAGAGTGTCCGTTGTGTGTAGAATGATTCATCCCCCCTCCCTCCCCCTGTGTCATGATTCGATCGAAGGTTTTTTTTCGTAATATATCGTTGCAGTAAATAGTAGCTCCATTAGTGCTTGCAATCAATCAATTTTTTACGTGTCAATATCGCCGACAATAAAGTAGGCATCAGTGCACATTATGGCAGAACGGGAACAGCGTACGGGGGCATACAGCAACGGGAATGAAAACCGTCAAACCCGTCACGCCCTCAGCGGCTACCACCGACAGAGCAAAGGAAAATTGCCACCGTGCGCAACGAAGAGCAGAAGAAGAAATGTGAGTAAAATCAAGAAATAAATGAATCAAGAATAAAGAATCAAGAATAAAATCAAGAAATGTGAGTAAAATAAATGAAAAGTAGAGACACTTTTTACTTACTTTTTTTATTTCATGGGAAGTGGTGACGATGTAAACATGCTTTCCACACATCAAGAACATTGCTTCTTGCACATGTGCTGAGAGCTTAAAGAATCGACATTAAATATTATGAGCTTAAAATAGATACTGTATTAAGCAATGCATGTATCATTCCACCCCCTACTAAGTGTTCATTGCATTGCAATCAAACCGGAATCTTTAATTCTCAAAAGCCTGCATTATCCAAATTAAATGCAATACAAATCGAACATTATTCATTTTTATGCAGTCATCGGTGACAAGGTCAAGCCCATCAATTCGCCAAATCTGAGAACCCATTTTAATCACCGGGCCGCTGAAAAACACGGACCGACGCCAGGTTGTCAGCGGTGTTGGCCCCGTACTTTGACCCCATGAAGCCACCTTACTACCATTTTCAGAATACAATACGGTACAGTGCTCCATAAATGGGCTTAGCCCGGTGGAAGTATCTGGCGATGAATCCGCGTGGAAATGTTGTCCCAGAGCGCATGCTGTGGCCTGTTGTGTGTGTTTTGTGTGTCACGGCAGCAGCAGCAGCATTTCACAGTGACACTGACACATCGCCGCCGTCTTTACGGTCGAAATAATGGAATTACGGTTCCTGTACTGGACGTTTTTGAACTACTAGACATCTGTGAAAAGAGCTTTATAACTCATCGGATTCCTCCTCCAGTATAAATACATATTCTGATACTTGCTGGCATTTCTGCTGTGCGTGTGTCGTTGTGCTGACATTTGAAAGAAACTGGCCATCCAAAGCAAGTTATTTTGTTATCATGTTTGTAATTCTCATTTTTTTGTTAAATTAAAATATTCTCAAGTGGTGTTTATTTGAATGAGAGTTGTTTGTAAAATCGATATAGCAAGGATTATGTTTTACATCCTTCCAATGAACGCAATCCTGTGTGCGAACTGGAAACACATTTTTACATTTTGTTTACTTTGTTGAAATACATTTATTTAGGATGCATTTAATGAATTTGGAGTCTAAATCGGCTACGCCTCATGTATTCCATCCAGTAACAGGCCGTGATGACCAGGATATTATTCTAAAAGCGAAACACATATCACAGCACACAATTGTGGCTGTAAGATAATCAACGCCATTATTCAAATCCAAAACGACAATTTAAAATTGAATATGTTAAGTTAATCCTCGTATTTATTCTACTTACTTATGGAAATCTGTTTTAAGACTGAGGATTTGGACTCTGACATTCAGTGACTGACAATCAGAAACCAATTGGGGTTGTATTAAGTGCTAAGAATAGAGATAGGTGTAAGAGTTTGATTGGGGGATAATGGGGTTAGTTATTATTAAGGTTGTTGGTAAGCTTATGGTTCGAAGTTAGGGTTATCATTGGATTTAGTCTACAGCAGGCATTATGAAAGGATTACAGTTTGTAGTTGGTGTGGGAGGAGGCTTTGAGATCAAGGTTAAGGTTTTTGGTCGGGTTAAGTTCAGTGGATAAAACATAACAACATGGCATCCCTTTGCCAATCCACAGGCCAAAAACCGGCCTCTCGATGACATGCCGGTTATGGGAGTTGTTTGACCATACTTCACCACGCTCTGCCAATGCAGGTTGGTGAAGCGGGGGGGGGGGGCTCAGTTCAGATATTACTCATCACTGATGTTAGCAATGGTCAGGTTTCAAACTCAGGTATCCAGGTTTATATCACAGTGCTCTAACCACTCTGCCGTCATCCCGTCTGAAGTTCAGTTGATATAATGGTAGGATTATAATGAAGAATAAGGTTAAAATTGCATTTGGACACCCATTGAGATAATATACAGTTAAGTAAAAGGCCTATATGTAATTTAATTTTGGTGAGTCATGTGACTTGGAAATTAGACTCACCTGCACCATTGGAACCTCATTTGCCAGTAAAAATATGATAATTGGTTTTTTACCCTTCTATCTGGCAGCAAAACTGACACCTTTTTACAAGGAGTCATGTTTGCATAGACCACAATACCCGCAGTCATAATGCAAACAAAAAACATAACTCTGATAATGTGCACTGTCCTTGATTGGTCCACATCCGAGACAGCCTTCCCCAGAGCCCAGTCTCACATGGGTTGGACCAGATGCATTATGACTGCAGGTATTGTGGTCTATGCAAACATGACTCCTCGTAAAAAGGTGTCAGTTTTGTTGCCAGATAGAAGGGTAAAAAACAATTATTATAGACTCACCTGGTTAAACTTCTTCTTTCGTATGGCTGCTGATGTAGATGCCGAGCAACAACTCCAATCTCACATGCAGGTGGTCAAGCCAGACAACTGCGTCAGGAGCAGCGGAGTGTATCACCGTGATGTGTCCTTCGTAGTTGTGGAAACGGGCATTGCATCGTTATATGTCGTATGGTCTGTTCTGGATGGCCACAGTCACACACTGGAGAGTTTTTAATTTAACATTTGTGCGTCAGATATCCGTTTCTGCATGGTTTGTGCGGATGCGATTTAGGGTCGACCATGAGCTTTCTGGAAGATCAAACCCAGGGATATTCTGCGTTGGGTCTTTCACAACAAGGTGGTGTTTGTTTGTGACTTCTTTTGAACTCCATTCAGCTTCTCCAGGCTTCACCGGGGTTGAATTCACGTTGTTTAAGGTTAAGCGTATGGTTCCAAAAGGGCTTTGCGTGACTTCAAGTGATGTCGAAGGAGGTTATTGAAATTCTGATAAATGGGAAGGAGACTGTTTTCCTCGATTTCGGAGGACTTCCCGGAGGGTTGCAGCGTTGCGGAGGATGGGTGGGGAAGAGATGTTTGACAGCGCAGGCAGCCAGAGTGTTGGGGTCGACTTGATGGTGCCATCGATACACCGATTGCAGTGTTCAATCGGACATCGACAAGTGGAGTGCGACTGCTTCTGGTCCATGCTGGTGCACAGTATTTGGCTTCAGAGTACACAAGAGCCATTGGTCATGTCCGTAGCACTGGTTAAATTAATTAAACCTGAGTACATTTTTGCAAACCTTTATTAGAATTGGTATTGTACAGTATTACGAACGGGGCTATCATAGTGTGTTAGCTCCCAATCAGAGTAGCATTTGGGGTAAATGAGGGGATAAGGCAAGGATAAAAATGATCAATCGCAACACAGTGAGGTTACACTACATTGCTTTTCTGTCTGCAGTACAGTTCCAACATGTTTTAAAATCCTGCTGATATATTTATACTCCCCCCAAGATTAAATGATGTCAAGAAACAATCACATTTTCATCAATGATTTACAACTCATGTTCAAAGCAGTAATACAGAGTGCTGTACATCCGTCCCCGTCCGGAATCACGATAACTATCATAAAGATGATCCAATGTTAACGAACCTTTCGTATAAAGCCGTGTTGCTATGAAGTACTTATCCTCATGATAACTGACCAAATGGATGAAAGGGTTGTCCAAAACCTGAAGATACAAACCAGAGCAGAACTAACTACACTACAATTGCTAATACGCAACCGCTTTTTACCTTGGCAGCTACCCATCTGCTTCCACACCGCTAATTGTGCACAGCCAAAGACAAACGCTCGTTGGAGAGCGTTACACGTAGCCTATGCAATATTTTTTCCTACCTTCAGAGAAATGCATAGAATTGTTTGATTGATCATGGGACCTCCTTTGCCAGTACCAAAATATGAGAATGGGTTTTCCCCTTTTTCCAACAGTTTTACTTAACTTGATTCCTCTGTTTGTCGTGGTCAAATCTTGTGCTCAAAATTTCGTCCACTTCCCGTTGTCCAATCAATTCCACATTTTGGCACACGGTACTCAGATCCGGTGACAATGCATGCCTGTATCAAAATCGGCATCAATTAATCAATTAATTCGCTACTTTAAAGCAATTTACATTTTGTATGGACGTCTTATTATTTATATATTCCTTTTGTGGAGGGCAAAAACGCCGCGGTCCCTAAACTGTGGAATCGGCTCACACAAAACGCAGGCGCCGCGCGTCTCATGTGCCACTGACGTACTTCTCGACCGTGAGTGAAACAAAGTTGTTAATACAACCGTTGTTTTAAAAACACTTTTAAAGGAGTTTATTCTGGCAACAAAACAGGTGTTAAGATGTTAAAACAACAAACTTAAACCTTTTCCAAGGAATCATGTCTGCATTAACTACAATATTTGTGGTCAGAATGCAAACAAAAAAACAAACTGATAATATATTCATTGTCTTTGAAACTGATTGGTCCACACCAGAGACAGCTTTCTTTTGAGCGTCGTCTCAAACGGTGTTAGACCAGAGGACGCCTTTTGGTCTAACACCGTTTGAGACGAGGCTCGAAATAAAGCTGTCTCTGGTGTGGACCAATCAGTTTCAAGGACAATGCATATATTATCAGAGTATCTTCTTGGTTCTTTTGGTAAAGTCACGTAGAAGGGAAATAATAAAATAATAAAAATAAAACATAATAAAATAATTCTCACTTGAGAATTCTCACTCGAGAATTATTTTATTATGTTTTATTTTTATTATTTTATTATTTCCCTTCTACGTGACTTTACCGAAAGAACCAAGAAGATGAATCCCTGCAGTCACGAAAGCTTTAAATCGAAATTTATCAGAGTATGTTTTTTTTGCATTCTGACCACAAGTATTGTGGTAAATGCAGTCATGATTCCTTGTTAAAGGTTTCAGTTTGGTGTTTTAACATCTCAACACCTGTTTTGTTGCCAGAAAAAAGGGGAAAACGTATTCTCATTGTTTGATTGAACTATGCGACAGCCAATAGGCTCCCATGCCCAGCACGCCCTGCTCCTCCGCTCCTGTCGATCAGCGAGCGACGACAAATGCCCAGCAGTGCCTGGAGGTGGGGTGGGGTGGGTGGGGTGGGGCACCCAGACAATTGCTAGGAGACGCAACCCCTTGCAGGCCCACATGCGGAGATACAAGCCCAGGCAAGTGCGAGTGTGGAGGGGAGCATGTGCAGGAACAGTGACGTATGTATGTTGAACTTTTTTCGCACCGTACGTAGCCAACGGTGCTTATCGGAGGTGCGGGGAGGTGGGGGGGGTCAGCAAATTAAACACAAAAAAAGCAGTTCTGAAGGAATTCGTTTTCCGTCCAGATTTACAAGTGCATACCGCCAGTGGCTTCGTTTATCAGAAGCAAGAGCATTCCAGACGGCCGCAGAAGCGCATCTGAAAGCGCGCGACGCAGCGGCCGTCTTTGTTCGATAGTTAGCCAAAAGCAGCTGCTGGAGATGAGTCACAGCCTCGTGGAGTTATGCTTTGGATATATGTCAAAACATATAATAATGGTAAGCCAGGTGTGGATTATGCGGGTCGTCAGGAGTTTTATTCGATTCCTGATGATGTCTGCAGTAGTGCACGGTGAAAGATCGAGAAAAGAAATGCTGAAGACGTGGCCCAAGCCGGGACAACCACTCTTGGATTACAAGCGGCTGCGAAAACTTCGGTGCTAGGTTTATAAGAATAGTAACTTACACAGCCCTGTGTCTCGGCACGAGTGGATGAAAAAAAAATATTATTGCTGTAGTTTTCACACCTGATGATGATTGCTTGTGTTGCAATCGAAACGCCGTGATTTAATTTATTTTAGATTTTCTACCCACGTGACTTTACCGAAAGAACCAAAGAGTATGGATCCCTGCATTCACGAAAACTTCAAATCTAGAATGGATGAAGGCCTCTTCCTCTGTGCCACATCATGAGCGTTGCTTGATATGTCAGCTGCAAGAGTAGCGCGAAGAAGGTATTTCAATATCACTTAACCGCCAGGGTACGTTAGATTGTCACGTCAGTGTCTTCTAAATTAATGAGCCATAACAATTCACAAACGCTTCGTCAATCCACCGCTGGACGAAGAACTCCCCTTGGAGCAGGTCGATGTGGGTCATTGAAGGGGGCGGGGAACGGGACTGGTTCAGAGATCGGACTCCAACCGATGTTAGCCATGGCCACGAATTGAATGCAAGTTGCCACGTCCATAAGCGCAGTGCCTCAAAAGCCCCGTGTCAAGGTACAACACCCAGCTAAGTTCACAGTTCCCTTACGGATTAACAGTGACATTGTTGCTGCTAGGCGACACTCGGGGCACACGCGTGTGAAGGAGGTAGGGGGAAGAGAGAGGGGGCATGACGGGAGGGAAGACAGATGATGGAAGAAACACAGAGGCAGGGGGAGAAGGAGAGGGCTTGCTTCATCAATCCCGACAGGACAGTGTCCACTAGGGCTGAACGATTTGGGGAAAATATCTAATTGCGTTTTTTCTAACAGAGATTTCGATTTGATTTTCGATTACATTTTTTTAAGTCAAGCTTCAGTTCAATATTCACTGTGTAATAGATTTAAAACATGTGATGGAGCATTACCACATGATACCATCAAAATATGAACTGCTCTATATATTCGAATGCAAGGATGAGAACTTAAAATCCAGTAAAACCTTGGATTGCGAGTAACTTGGTTTGCGAGTGTTTTGCAAGACGAACATTTTCTTTAAATAAATATGAATTTGATAAACGAGCGAGGTCTTGCAATACGAGTAGTACGTGTATACGCTTTGTCTGCCGAGCGTCACGTGATCACAACTGATATACGAGTGCTTTGGATCACAAACACGTTTCTGGAACAAATTATGCTCACAATCCATGGTTTTACTGTATATGAATTGCTTCCAACATGTATTTATTAAAATGTTTTAATTGAAATAGAACAATCAAACATAGAACCATTGTTTAGTTAAATAAATAAACTTATAATAATGAAAATAAAACAATTCCAATCGGAAAGTAATCGGACTTTTCAAATCGCAAAAATCCGCAGCCTTCGCGATTTGATAATCGCATTGCTTCAGATTGCGATTTCGATTCGAAATCGATTCATCGTTCAGCCCTCCTGTCCACTGCTGAGTACAGACTCCGCTTAGTTTGCAAGCACCTCCTTGTCATTAAACGTGTGAACATGCATTTTTAAACACATTTTAACTGTCACTCGTACGTGTTCACACATTCATTATTAAACGCTTCAATAACGTGATAGAAACGTTTGTACAAACATGCTCACTGAATAGGCACGGATGTTAAAATGTTAACAAAAGGCCATGCGCTGCGCTATAAATGCAGCCACCAGAGTTCGATTCCAGGCCATGGCTAAGATCATTAGCGAGTAAAAATCTGAACCGGCCTTGGGCCCCCCCTCCTACCCCCTCAGTAACACGCATTGACCAGCATGGTGAAGTATATTATTATTATTAAGCAACCCCCACGACCAACATTACATTGACAACAGGGTGTGAATTATCACTCGATGTTTTTAATCTTTTATTGACCCTGAAAAGCTTGAATTGGTGTCAAGACCTTGCATCCGGAGGCTCCTGGCAGGAAACTCCAGTCCCCCAGAGAAAAGTCACGCACGTAAAGGAATTACACCCCTCAAAACACATCATTCTACTTGCTGTACTGTCCCTCGGAGGCGTATCGGTGGCTGAATGTCAGGCGTGCACCACCACAAACGCCTTATTCCGTACAATACGACTAACGACCCAATTTAATTTTAACGCCTTCGCATGGCTGCATCAAGGAGGACAGTGGTGCAGGTGAGATCGGAATGTCAATTGTAATGGCTTCATTTTGGCCCATTATGCCAATTACCGCGCAAGCATTTCATCTCATGTGCATGTCGCACACACGCACGCACGCACACACCGGTTTATGCACGGACGCAAGAGCAAACTGAAATGTGCAAGCTGCAGCTGCGTTTAGTGGCCAGAAAAGATCATTCTGGAAGCCCACTTGGCGCGCGTATAAAAGCGTGCGGCTGTCAAATTCCGTGCGTTGTAGAGGGGTGGGGTGGGGGGGGGCTCAGCGCAATGGTCCCCATGTGCCTAAGAGCGAGCACAAAGGCTGCTATTGTCCACCCTCGCCGGTGGCGGTACTCCCTGTGCAGATTAGACTCGAGCCAGTCCCAGCTCCCATCCCTCACTCCGCCGCCACCGCCGACACCCCCAGGGACACCTTACTCCTCTTGCCTCACCCCACCACCCCCCCTCCGTCGTCCCCATATCGCCTGGACCATGAGCCGTCCAGCGGACGTTTCTGACAAATGACCGATTGTGCCTTGCATGCACGTGCAACATTTACAGCCCCATTGTTAATCCGCTGTTGGATGGAGGCCTCGCCATGGCGCGGTGTGGGTCGCGGGGGTTATTTGACCGTATTTTGTCGCACCAGTCAGTGTGATTCGGTGAAGATGGGGTACATGGATGTTGTCGCATAGTACAGTTCAACAATGGATTTTGCTCCCATGTACCCTGCCCTTTGCTGACAACGTAGCACCGTAGCAACCTGCCCTTGTAAGGGCCGCGCAGGACCGAGCCAGCGGCGTGGTCCCGAGAACCAGAGCTAGTGCTCTGGGACTCCGGGTACCGTAGCCCGACTTACCAGTGTCGGGCCAGACAGCCTCCCCTAGCCCGTTAGTGGAGGACTAGGAGGTAGGTCAGAGATAGCTAGCAGTGTATTCCCAGCTAGCTGGGTGAGGGGGCCGATACCCCCTCCAGTGTTGTATGTCCGCGGTTGTGACAACTGTTGCGGAATAAATACGTGTGCCTCAACCCCGGCGTCCAAGAGTCTTCAACGATACTACACCTACAACGCCTGTTTTAAGCATGGTGGTTTCCTATCAAGGCACTATCCTGGCTTGACCCCTGCTTAGCTTCTGATGTTTAATGAGACCGGGTGCATCCAGAAGGATTTAGTCGTGGGCGAACCTTGCGCAACGTGTGACTAATCACACCCGATGAGGATGGACCTGTGGCATACACCAGCGTCTTGGGGTCAAGCTTTTTATTCCCTTCATTGTAGGAGCTTGGTAATGTTGCAGCGTGCAGTTTGCTGTTAAAGACCCTGTAATGTCCGCATTGGCAGGTACAGACCATATGATGTGGTACAAATAACGAGGTTTAAAAACAACATGCAATGCAATTGATGCAGATATTGATAATCGATGAACGCTTACATTTTTAATGATAACCCAATGTTGGTTAATTTAGTTTAGAGTATTTTGGATGTGAGGTGCTACTGTTCATTTTTTTTTTCATCTGTAACTATAGGTCAGTACAGATCTAAGCTCTTACTTTATTTAAACCAATTCCTATGCTGATGATCAATGAATGGATTCGTACGCTTAATAATAGATACATGTCCACGTGAACATCATACACAGTTGAGTAACGTAACCTGGGCAGGCACGAGAGGTGCTGCTACTCTTGCATTGAATCAAGACGCCAAATTGTGACAATTTGAATGGCGTTGCGTGCCTTCACGTCAACGACGTCTTTTCTCTACCACCTTATACGAGTCTCATGCACGATAAGAAAATGCTTGATCTGTTAACCTGGGATCACATCTGTGCCTTGAAATGAAAGTTGCATTTAGGCGCAAATTCAATTAACGTAAGTCTCTTAGGAAAAGCAAGTGGGCCTGGGCAGGATATGCCATTGGAAGACTACAGCCGCCATGGAGATGGAGTGATGAAATCAGCTCATGTGCAGTTGCTAGGTGGATTATTACATCACAAGATTGTGGGGAGGTCATTATTCAGCAGTGGATTGTGCATGGCTGATGATGGCGATGAAGTAAATATAAAATCTACTTCCAGTATTTTTCTGATAATAATAATGATGATGACCAATCATTGCTTAAAATGTAACCCGGGTCTCACATTCAGAGAAAACATTATGCTAACATCTCTTTGCCTTTTCATGAAGAAAAAAACCGTAGGAAATTGAATGGCATATCATTTAAATTGCAAATAGCGGCGCAACCGTAACAAATGCAAAATGCAAATTTAGTTTGGCAGTGTAATAAAGGCGGGTTTTCAATTTCAGCCTCGATTTGGTAAAAATGTGTTTTTTTTACGTGCCCTGCCCGCGGGTTTAATGATGCTTTAGCCATTCTGGCTTTGCTTGCCAAATCCTCAAAAAACATTGTTTTTGAGGATTTAATTAATTACAGTATTTTCCTGGAATGCTCTACATTGCATTTGTGCCATGGCCCCCTTTATGAAATCTTTACTTAGAATTTGTGATGTGCGATCGCTAGATTCTGCCGCTCGTAGTTTCGTAGCATGAGTTTTGCGGTTTGCGCCGCATTTTGTTTGGCCAGGCGGATTAAAATATCTGTCATTTTTTGCCGGACAACACCTGGTACCAACGGGAATGCTCTTCAGGAAGCCGTACAGCACAACCGTAAAAAGGCGTACATCCTTTTGGCGTCCTCTGGTCTAACACAAAATGAAACTAGGCTCGAAAGACAGCTGTTTCTGGTGTGGACCAATCCGTTTCAAAGACAATGCATATATTATCAGAGTATGTTTTTGTTTGCATTCTGACCACAAGTATTGTGGTTAATGTAGACATGATTCCTTGTAAAAGGTTTCAGATTGGTGTTTTAACATCTTAACACCTGTTTTGTTGCCAGAAAAAAGGGGAAAACCTCTTCTCATATTTTGGTACTGGCAAAGGAGGTCCCATGATCTCCCATCTAGTCCTGTGGATTGCTGAAAAAAATGCCAGGAGCACAGCGCCACCCAGCCAGACCTTTTTAGTTTGTTACAAACTTCTCAAATGTCAACATTTTAATGTCAACACATAGCAGTCGTAATGAGGGCACCTTACCTCAGGTACGGGGAAAATACAAACCAGTGAAATACCTTCATTAGAGCACTCGCCAATTAATCAGAGATACTACACCATTTAAATAACTACTAATACTTAACGTTTCTTCAGCCGATATTGTAACTCTCAATTCAACGCATCAATAGTTACATCATGAGCAGGAGGTAGATAGGACGCAATGTTCTATTGATATAATTTTGCCTTTCTCCTCAATTCAGTTGCAAGAGCTCATTTGACATGAATGATTGATTCATGTGCAAACGTGAAACCTAATAATCAGTGCTTTCCACTGAGTTTTTGGTGCCCAGTGACGATGTGGCTGGATGACTCGGAGGCTCGGAGGTGCTGTCGTCAATATCAATGTAGTCGGCCGACAAGTCTGTGATCACGGATTCAAGCCTCAGGTTGACCCCGGAGATAAAAACAATCCCCGTGCATATCGGGTCGGTGCTCTCGGCCCGCTCATTAGTGACTGCACACAAGCCGCTACCGTGACCACTGGTGGTTTTGTAATTGATTCGACAGCACGCTGTTCAGGCACACGAAGGGTTACCGGAGATGGAACGAGAGTAATCAACCCTCTTCTGCAGCAGCTGCAGCAGAGATGTCCCAGTTTGTTTTTTATCCCCAATGTTACTCCTGTGTCTAATTTCAGTCCAGATCTGAGCCTGGTTAGTACGTGCTAATGGGAGACTACAAGCTTTTGCACCGTACCACTCATCGTGCTACTCATTGACATGCTAATTTCTCTAACCCCTCCTTCTCTCTCCACCCCCGCCCCCCTCTCTCTATTTAAGGCCTCGACACAGAGGCGTGATTTCTCTGTGTGCCTATGTTTGTTCTCTCTCTATGTATCTCTGTGATATCTGTCTGCTTATATGTCTGTCTATATGCCTCTGGTTCTGTGTTTTATCTCTCTCTCAAATTTAGCATTCTCAGGAAGAACGTAATCAACCAGGTAGGGTGTTGACTTATGTTATCCGACTCTCTGTTGTATTACGTTACATTTCTAAGTATACTAGATTTGTGTTTCTATTTAATTTATACCTGATGACGATTGCTTGTGTTGCAATCGAAACGTCGTATGCTAGTATTTAATTCAATTTATTATTTTATCTTTATACGTGACTTTACCGAAAGAACCAAAGAATAAAACTACACCAGGGTTTGTAAATTTGGGCTGATAGGTGGCAGTACAGCAAAGGATTGTTGACTCTATGTGTAGCTTTGAGTGTTTTCCCCTTGTGTATGTTTTCTCCCAATACTCCAGTTTTTTTCCCACGTAGCAAATGCTCGTTAACATAATTGGCCAAACATCTCAACGTAGCAGAACCCTCATAAATACAATCTTTAGGCATTAATGAGGCGTTCCTGCATACAGAGACTTTTACGTTATTATATCCACATTGCAGTGTTTGCGTAATATTATGAGACAAAGCTACGTTCATCTGAAATTCTCACGGTAAATCACATTGTCAGGGCATGACCTTGGAAGATATCTACAGAACTATTTCTTGAGTCACTTCAGTAGCCTTCTCTCGTCAACATTAAACGGCACTCATTTATGCCACTGATTGACAATCACGCTGACTGTTTTAATTCTCACATCTGAAATGTGAATCTAATTTAACAAAATGGATTTTTTTCCAAGTCATTCGATAAAACCATCAATTCACTGAGCTTCAGAAACATGTTTTAATAATTATATATGGCTATATATTCTCAGTGGTGGTGCCTCATTGCTCTGCTGTGAGCATTGGCCTCATGAACCATCTCGACACTTTTAAGTTCCACAGTGGCTGAGACCAGACTTTCTGTCCCTCGCATACGGCGAATCGGAGTGACCGCCCCAGGCCTCGCTAATGTTTACACACCTTACCGGTTACTCGTTTAAGGCTCAGTTGACCGAGGGGAGGTCAAAAACTGGGTCAGATATTCACTACTGATGTTAGCCCTGGCTGTGAATTGAATTCAGATTGAATCCAGCACGGTGGGCTAAGTACTACACAACAGCTCCACCTTTGACACACTTACACTATAGAGCATGATGGTTGTATAATTGTTGTAAAACGGAGTTAGAAGGTTGTTATTGTCTTACCCGTGCCTCATCTGAGTTCAGGTTAAGGATTTGCATTTATTGGGTGCTTAAGTGCTGTTGAAGCTCAACACGCCTTGAAAAAGACAAAACCACAAACAAGCTTATGTCACACTGTCCTACACACACAGTGCAATCACGCACAATATGCACACACATTAGACCCACACAGTACACAATATGCATCACCATTACATGCTCTCATACACAAACTATAAGCACACAATGTATAACAATAACCGCCATTCGCCACTAAGTGGCGGTGACTTCACCACAGTGCTTGTGCCAGGCTATATGCATGTTGAGGCCACGTGAAGTGTCGAACGCCTGCCGGCAGGAGGTCACGAGGCAGACCCAGGTGCCATTGGTCGACTAACTGAGATGACTGGCCGATGCACCACCTGTGCCCTCTTCTGTGCCACACATCAACGAGCGCTCCGCTCGTTGATGTGAGCGTTGCTCCTCTGTCCTCCATTGTTGCTGGAGGGCGACTGCCTCCAAGTGCCCAGTAGCGTCCTTCACGAGCCTCCTCCACAGAGGCCGATCTTGACACAGCTGGTACCAGTCATCAGCAAGTCCACTCAACTCCACATTCTGTTGTACCACATCACTCCATCTCTTCTCTAGCCCATAATGCACCCATCTAGCATCCTCTATCCGGCCGAACAAAAGCTGTTTAGGCGTACGCTAGCTAGGCATGCGGGCTACATGACCCAGCCAACGCAGCCTTGTCTGCCGGAGGAGCTCACCGATGGGACTTTGTTCAGATCTTTCAAGGATTTGTGAGCTCCTCACACAATCCAGCCTGGTTAAACTCAGGATGGATCGTAGTCAGGCCAGCCTAAATGTTTCTAACTGGCAAAGATGTCTGATTAGGGGGGTCCACGTTTTGCAAGCGTAGAGAAGGGAGGGAATGACTGTGGCCGAGAAGACCTGAAGCTTTGTATGGAGCGACAGACCAGGTAGCTTCCACACAGCGTTACGCAACCGATGAAAAGATAATTCCGCTCGACTGATTCGGAGTGAGACCTCTGCTGTCAAACCGGAGCTGATCATGAGCACACTGCCCAGGTATGGGAAACTTTCCACTCTCTCCATAACTGCCCCATCACCAATTGGGAATTGTGGGGGTGGAGTGTCTGATGGTACAAAATACCCAGGCAGATGCTTAGTTTTGGTGGGGCTGATGGTACAGCCCCACCTCTTAGTGGCACACTCCAGGTTCAGCAGCAGTGCCTCCAAATCCTCTAAGTGAGGAGCAATTACCAAATCATCGGCATACATAACATGGTTGACCAATAGGGAGCCGTTTCTTGACCGCACCCGGGCATCGATCAACCTCCCATTGTATCTGTACTAGATGGAAATCCCCCGGTACAGCCATCATAGGCTTCACGAACTACATGGTCGAAATAGATGTTAAATAATATGGGAGCCAGAGGACATCCCTGTCACACCCCAAGATGAACATGGAATGGCTCCGACTCCTGGCCACGTAGTTTTACCCGGGCCCGCTCACCATCATGAAGGTCCTTAATGATTGTGAGCAGAGAGTCAGGGACTCAAAAAGCATGAAGAACAACCCAGAGCCCAGGCCTACTGATGGTATCATAGGCCTTGACCAGGTCAATAAAGCAGATGTAGGTCTTGTTGGAATTCCCTACACCTCTGCTGCAGCAGACGGGCATAAAAAATGGCATCTGTGCAGGACTGCCCTTCCCTGAAACCACATTGGGGCCCCGCAAGCCTCTCCTCAGTGTGCCTGGCAAGGCGATGTCGATTAGTCATTGCCAGGACCTTTCCTGGCACACTGAGGAGTGAGATGCCCCTGTAGTTGTTACAGTCTGTGCGGTCTCCCTTCTTAAACAGGGGGACCACCAGGGCATCCTTCCAATCCTGCGGAACCTGTCTAGTGGTCCAAACTGTTGTTATGATGTCATGTAGGGCAGTCTTTGCACAAACGCCACCCTCAGCATTTCGCTTGGAAGATCTCAAACTCTGGATCGTTTTCAGTACTTCCTCAACAGATGGCACCTCAGCCAGCCACTCACAGGGGGTGACTTCTTCCAATATTTGAGGCACGGCAGCCTCAGCAGGGTCATCCCCACTTTGCCCCATGATGTTTTCCAGGCTGAGGGATTTCCCCTCCCAAAGACCTCACAGAAATGCACAGCATATCTGCAAACCTGTTCCTGGGGGTCAGAGATTGGATCACGGTTCTTACCCCTAATGATGGTGATAGGTGTGGCACTGCAAGTTACTTTTTGATGGAATTAAAGAGTGATCTCCTCAGCAACCCGCGACCACCACCTATCCTTGCAGCGACTCATGGCTCTGCAAACCTCCGAGCGAAGGCTGCAGTAAGCCTCCTCATTCTCTGACGTGGGATGCTGTAGATGGTGAGAGTGGGCCTGTCGCTTTTTGTCAGCCAGCCTAAACACCTCTCTAAGCCACGGTTTCTGGGGAGGTCTGGACCGTGTACCCAAAGCAGCCATTGCAGCTGTATGAGCCACAGTTATAAACCTCGCCCATTTCCCCTCGGCATCAGGAGGAGTGGGGGACGATGCCAACCCTAGTTGCAAGCGATGATGAAATTCTCACTTGCAACTTTCATCAGCTAGCTGAGACCAGGCCACTGTGGGTTTGAATGGGGTCCTGGGTGTACACCCTCCACCGGAGTGGAAAAATGGCAGTTACATCTTATAGATGACAAGCCCATGTTCAGTGGGCAGATCAGCTTCATGGTAGGTCCTGGTATCAAGGACATGGGCCTGCATCCACTTTTCCGTCACTATATAGTCCAGCAGATGTTCTTGATTTGATGTTGTGCGGATCCACCGATGCTGGAACAGCGTATTGGTAATTACAAGCCCATGGGCTGCACAAAAGTCTAGCAGCCTCCTACCATCATGACCAACTCGGGCATTAAGTCACCCAACACTTTAGCTAGCACCTGTGACAGATGGTCATAGAAGGCATCTGACTCATCGGCCTTGTCTGCATCCCTCCACTGATGTTCATCTGCGGTGGGGGCATAAATAACCACGACCACCACTGCTCGCTTCCGGTTGATGGGAAGGCAAGCCCAAAGTATCCTGGGGCTTACAGCTTCCCACACCTCACCGCCACGCTCCCACGCCCCCTTCATTCTTTTATTCAGAAAAAGAGCCACTCCCTGTTGTTTGGCAGTCTCCTGTCCTGAGTAGAGGACTGTCCACCCCTCACGGTGGCAGGAGCCAGAACTGGTCCACCGAACTTCCTGAATAGCACAGAGATCCAGGCGGTACCGGTTCAGCTCCCGACAGAGTAGTGGCAGCATTTCCTCCGCAGTGAGCGTTTGAATATTCCACGTGGTCACACGCAGTGGCTTTTTGTTGTTTCTGGAAGATCCCCAAGGGCAAGGATTCAGTCTCCTGGCTCCGCCAAATGGGGTTTGGCCAGGAGACGTCATGGACACCTGTCCCCTCGGGGTCTCCAGCACAAGCTTAGTTGGATATATTTTTCACGTGGTTTAGTGATAATTTAGTTCAAGGTTACCAGCCCCTCAAACCCGTTCAGAGCCCTCATTTGGCCGCTGTGGTGGCTACAAATACCATGAAAGGAATTGCCAATCGAAATTCCCCCCCCCCCCATGGCACTGCTCACCACGGCGTTACCGTCCGGCACCAACGAGCACACAGGTGCTAACTGGGGCGATGACCTGAGCAAGGAAGTCACCCTCCATATGCCACATGTCCTCCTGTATTGACAAGTCCCTATTGAGTTCCGTGCACAGTCAGGCAACTGTCGCTGACAGCAGCTCTTAGTGAAATGTGGTGCAGTACCAGCTGGCACCTTCGCACCCGCACGGTTAGGATATCGTGGTAGAGATATATCAGCGGGATATGTAAGCGACGAGTCACTGCCCCGATATTCACCTCTTTACCCATTATTCCTGATTGTTAAACGGGTTTTTGGAAACCTAATAATGTTACTCTCCGCATTGGTTTTCCGCCGATCCCAGGCGTAAACAGATTTGTTTGTACAAAAGCGGCAGCGATTTGCACAATAATAGCCTTGCATCTGTGCGTTTGGATGACGATGTTTCATCCAATGTGGGAATTGGGGAGGGTGATTTACATGCGAGTGGAGTTGATGACTGGCCAAATGAGTCATCGCCGAGCTAAATTTGACAAAACAAAGCAGGGAAATAGACCTGGGTGGAAAACAAATGTTTGGGCAACGGAGCTATAGGAGCTGCTATGGATTTGCGCCCATTTACACGAGCTCTGCTACTCATTTATACTTGTCAGATGAACTGAAAAAAATGCCACAATGTGGAATGTGAGAAATGCTATACTGGAAATAGTGTTGTGATGTCTTCCCGTGATATTCACAGGATTACCACCCTCGAGATTGACGCTTGTCACGATGTGAGCGGCAATTTCAACAGTAGCTTGGCCAATCCATTGCTGGGATAAATGGCTTCCAACGCCATTACTGTCACTGGGGTTGTTTGGCCATACTTCACCACGCTGGTAAGTGCTGGTTGATGAAGGGGAGGGCCAGGACTGGTTCACTCCCCGCCATTGTCGGCCGTGGCCACGAATTGGGATGCAGGTTGCTAAGTTTGGAGGAAAATTCCTTTACAATTGATACTGCCTAATAATATGTTCATATATTTTTTATTCGTTGCTGAATGATACAATAATTTTTTCACAAACCACATAATACAACTGCCCATTACATTGCACTACTTCTTGTTTCTAAAGCAGGAGGATATTTTTGACTGCTGCCGAAAATTAATAGAGTAAAAAAAAAACCCACGTGCAATTTATACAGAGAATCAATCCTGTCTCCCATCTCCACTTCACCAATTTCGAAGATGACAATATATATTCCCTCCCCCACAACCCCCCAGTCCACGGAGCACTGGAGTTGAGACAGCACGAGTTTATCATCTCATTACAATTCATCCCGAGAGTCAGACACGAGATGTTTCTCTGCCCTTTGTGACGCTCGCTGATATATCGAGTACAGCATTGAAGCCACAATATCTGGATGTGGTTGACTGGTCACGACTTGCGTGCAACCAATATTCTTATTTTTCACGGTGATTGCTGGTACGGTATTCATATATCTGTCAATGCTGCCGTGGGTCAACCACTCAAACTCTCTGATGCCGTACTACCAGTGCCAGATTGACCTCGTAGCAAAAGTAGCTACATATGCTACGGGCTCCGCACTTTCAAGGGCCCCGCGCTAAATGCTTTCAAGCTATCAATTCCGGTTCTGTGATTCTGCACTTGCTCTATTACTATATTACTATACTGCCTTCAACTTTTAAGAACGACTGGGTGTTTAAGGTTAGCGATTTGTCGTATTATCTGTGTAGCAAATGAAAAAAATACAATTTCTTTACTATGCAAGTTAAAAATGTATGTGTTTTAATATTTCTATTTAGTGCCCCTTTATAACATATGCTACAGGCCCTGCACTAGCATCATCCGGCACTGCGTACTACCTATTCATATTCTTGGTTCTTTCGGTAAAGTCACGTAGATAGAAAAAAATACAAGCACTACCTGATGTAAAGTATTATTCTTGTTATGCTTCAATATTGAAAGAAGATGAAGATAGGGCAGCATTTGATACTGTTCCTTCATAGATCAAAAAACATATCAAATAATAGCATATACTGAACAATAAGGAGGTTGAGCTACGGCGCAGTGGTTAGTGCACTGCACTGTGAACCCCATGACCTGAGTTCTATTTCTGGCCACAGATAATGTCAGTGGCGAGTGATACCTGAAATGGCCCTACACCTACCAACACTGACCAGCATCGCAAAGTGTGGCCACCTCCGCCACTTCCCCCTCCACGTCGGTGCGGCCTTCATCCAGCAGTGGATTGGCAAAGGACTATGAATTATTATAATTATTAAATCATTAATAGCAGATTTGTTTGTGTCTGGCCATAATCCCTTGTCTTGATGTGTCCTGCCCTATCACACTTTTATTAATACTGCACAGTAGGCTGGATTCGTGTGTAGGAAGTGATCTTTTTCATTTAAACTTCAAAAGCATATTTGACACATGGTCGTGCTATTACAAATTATTAAGACATCACCAAATCAAGACTCGAGCCAAACCTTTGAACTCGACTCCTACAAAACATTGCCAATAAAGACCATGAAACCAAAGTGTGACTCAGCCCTCGTGTGTGAATTATTGAAGACACTGCCCTGTCTACAGCAAGCTCGTTCCATGCAAGTCGACCCCCCCCACCCCACTCTTGCTCTGCTCAAATAACAAGGGCAGGATTTTCTAGATGTTTAATACAAGAGTTATTTTGTGTGTTGCGGAGGAAACAATTAATTATTTAATGCTAATGTACAGCCCTTCATCATTGCACTGCTGGATGAGGGCCACACCGCGACAATGTCGTTGACGGCGATTGTTTGACAATCTTTCACCACCGTGATCAGTGCCTGTTGGTGAAAGAGGGAGGGTGGCCGGCATCGGTTCACATATCACTCGACGGTGATACAGTATAGCCGTGGCTGCGAATCAAATTCAGGTCGCTGGGTTTATTGTGGCAGTAGCAGCACGTGTTGACTGCTAAGAACCGCAATGTGCCCAGGCAGGAGACATCGCGAGAATGTTTTCATGGCCACTTGTCGAGACTAACAACAGAGGGGCATCCAAACGAGGGGACATGCACACAGGAGAATGTGTATCGTGGAGATGAAGCGATGAGATTGTGTCGTGTGCAGGAGCCACATGATGATGTGTTGCAGCATGAGATCATGAGGGGGAGATGGCAACAAATTTGTGATGGCCTTCATCCAGCAGTGGATAGATGGTGGCTGTTGTTGATGATCTTCTTTTTCTCAAAGTGGACAAGGCGAATGCTAACGTCGCGCAGGTTAGAACTAGGATTGCCACCTTTGCTAGTTTTTTTCAGGATCTTTAAAATTTGTTGGTAGCTGTCTTAATGAAATCAGTAAGTCTTCCCCAGGACATTAACGTTTCCTTTTTTTGTAATTTGGCCAATATAAATCACTCAAGACAATGCATTTACACGTAGTTCTTCTCTCCTCTTCCTATTACCGTGAGATGTTTTCTTGTCCTGTTTTCTCTCTCCCTCAGAAGTGGTAACCTAGTTGGAGGTTGTGCAGCCAACCGCGTCCGCACACCCATCGTCGAACAAAAATCTCCCCACTACGAGCAGCAGTAGCGACACTTTATTTCCCCGCTGCCAGTGCAGGCAATTATACTGCTGTTTTGGATAAACTTGAAGGCAATTTTCTTTAAATTTAGCATCGCCTGTACTGATCTACTGGACTGGAAGAAAACACACTCGGCAATAACGAATGCTTTGTATTAGAACGGAAGGCACCGGAGATTTGTAAATTACTCTTGTGATATTATTGCGGTATTTTGTCAAGATTATCTTACGAGAAGGTTCTGTTTGGGTCATTTGGTCAATTCGTGTGATACCTGGCAGAAACCCATGGGTGTGAGCAGGGTTGAATTGCTCTGCCAGGCTATGTGCACGAATCAGGTGCCACTGGTCGACTGACACACAAACACAGTCAGACGAAGACCCCCATTTAGCCTTCACGTGCTTTTGGGGCAAGTGCTGTTTCCGAGCAACATAAATGGGGGCCGGCATGGCACAGGAGGAGGTGTGTGGGTAGCACCAGGCCCGGCCGCCTTTATCTCCCGAAGTCACAGGGAGCAGCACCCAGGCCCCTGCAGACCGCCGTGGTCGTGGTGGTGAGGAGTGACGCGTTGCTCATGCTCGTGTGAGGTGCACGGAGAGTCTGTGGCGGAGTGCTTGAGCAGACCGAGAGAGCCACGGCAGAGGGACTACGACGCCATGGCGGAGGTGACGGTGGTGAATGAGGGCTGGCTCTACAAGCGTGCTGCAAGCATATGACTCGGGCGATGAGAAATCAGGCGCACAGGCCGACAAGACCGAACTGCAGACCACGCTCCACTCGCTGTCCTCCAAGCTCGAGGATATGAGCACATGCAACGACCTGATCGGCAAGCACGGAGCCGCCCTCCAGCGCTCGCTCAAAGACCTGGAAACCCTTAAGCTGCCGCCCGGGTGCAGCGACAAGCTAAAGGCCGTCAATGAGCGCGCCACCCTCTTCCGCTTCACCTCCAATGCTATGATCAATAGTGATCTCTTGCTCTGATGTCACATTGAGGGCAGTGCTCATCTCCAAAAACTCAAGCACACGGGCGAGAAGCCGTGCATGTGTGACGAGTGCGGCAAGACGTTTCTCGCAACCGGCCTACAAGTATTTTCTTTCGCTTGTGTGTTAAACTGTGTGTACCCTTGACATTTTAAAAATGTCAATTCTCCTGCTGTGTATCCTACTGCTGTCTCTCCCGGCCATATCTAGTGCCACACTCAACTGTACCACTGGCAACCCTTGTTACTTCTCGTCCATACTTGTTGCTCAATATGCCACTACACCTGCTAATTAAACAGCTTATAGACACTTCTACACTCCATCATTGTATCATTTTAAACCCTATCGCTGTCTCATTACTTCACCTGCACTCCTTCCAAACTTCATCCTGCTCTTTCAAATATCGCCATCTGCGAGCTGCTGTTATTCATCCTTTCACAGAAAATACCTGTGCAAACTATTAATTCTACTTTTCTTATTTCTGGGAGGTTTTGAGCTTCATCCTGGTCCAAATGTAAAGAACTCGTATAATTCTGTAGATTTTTCTGGCCTAAAGGTGTTGGTGTTCTACATATCAACATCAGAGGGCTTGTGATTAAATTAAGTCAACTAAAACTAGAAGTGGCAAATCTGGACCCGGACATTTATTGCCTAACAGAAACATTTCTCACTCCTGCCGTCAATGACTTGCAGATTACGATTGACAACTACAACCTTTTTCGGCTTGACCGAGGGTCTAAAGGAGGTGGAATTGCCATCTATGTTCGTAATACTATTGCATGTTCACCAGCTCACTCCTTGTTAAAAAAATGTTGCTTTAAAGGTCTGGCTCTCAGAATAACTCTCCCAAATAATCAACTTATATTGGTAGTGTGCTGCTATAGACCACCTAGTGGTAAGGATGTTGAAGCTGCGTTGTGCACTGAGAGAGCTTCTTGGGGGCCTCCCTAAAGGCGAAATAGTTTTAGTGGGTGATCTAATTTGGAATTGGCTAAACCCGCCGGCCATGGCCACACATTTTTCAGATGAATTTAACCTATTTCAATTAATAAATGTCCCCACAAGACCCAACCTAAAAAATCCGGGACAGTCATCTCTGCTTGACGTCCTATTGACAAATGCCCCTCACAATTTCACACTGACTGGTGTTCTCGGTAATAACCTTTGTGATCACACCTTCATATTTGGGGTGAGATCATCAGCCAGACCCAAAGCCCCCCTAAATTGGTTGAGAAGCACTCAATGAGACACTTCAGCATACAGGCATTTACTAGTGATGTGCTTCACTCGGATATTGACAAGGTCTGTGATATCCCCAACCTGACTACGGCTTGGGAGACCTTCAGGTACACGTTTCTCCAAATTCTTAACAAACATGCTCCGTTGGTTAGATTTAAAATTAAAGGCAACCTCCCACCATGCTTTGATCCTTTGATTGCTAAGCTCATGAAAACTAGGGACAAGGCTTGGGCATGTGCTCAGAAAAGTAATTTGGTCAATGATTGGCTAGAATACAGGATTTAAAGGAATAGATGCGTAAAAAAATCCGACATGCAAAAAATGCTTACTTTTCCTCCACTCTCCTGAAATAACATGGCAATGCCAGGATCTTCTGGAATACAATCAAATGTATCAAAAAGGCATCCAACACAGATAATCTGCCCGTTGCGCTTAACCGAAATGGGGACTATTTTTCAGAGCCCCAAAAAATAGTCGACAATTTTAAACTTCATTTTTCTGAAGCTGGTGACCTTTTTGATAATTTATTGGGAGTCACCCCTGCTCATGCAATTTCCTACACCCCTGTCCAAAGATTAAACGAATTTAGTTTCCAGCCTATCCACGAAAGTAATGTTCTAAAACAACTGTCCTACCTCAAAGGGTCCTCCTCTACCGGAGCGGATAGTATTCCCGTCTTTGCTCTGCTAACTGTTAGTCACCTAATATTCAGTAGTGTGCTGATCTTTAAAGGTGTATTGACAAATTTTTATTCTGCTACTGATACTCCTGCTGTTATCGAATGACTCATGCAACCAACTATGGCTGCAAAGTTTGGTCGTACATGTTATGAATATTGTTTATTGTTAAATTTGAATCACAGTTCCTATGATCACTGTTACATTGTTTTTATAGCTTTATTTTGGTGATTTTGAAAACGTTTTGGTTTAGCCATGTTTGTTTGTTGTAGTACAGAGTTAGCCTGATAACTTGAATCTACATTGTTTTATGGTTGTTATTGTTTGACTTGCATCCAACTGGGATTTGTGCACACAGCGTTGAAATACGGTGTTTTTTTCTGGAAGACTTTGCTGTTTTTTCCTGGATTTTTCTGTCGCGTGTAGTCACTTTAAGATGTTTCTTGTTCATGTTTATCTTTTGTTGCGGTTGCACCCGAGTCAAGAGCCGCATGGCTCACAGGGTTAAACCTAATACGTGAAACTGACACTAATGCTGCTAGGTTGGCGCGGAGTAGGGCCACTCCTATCACGAGAGCACGAGCTGCTTCTACCCTTAAAAATGTTACATAATTCTATATTATTATATTCCTATCAGGTCATCTGGTGTCCCTAAGCACTTTTCTCCGTCGTTTTTTTCACACCTCCCACACACACCACCATCACGGTATCAGGTGGATGTGGGGTGCTGACATTATGGTTGAACTTAAGCTCACATTTCTGCAGAGATTGGTCGGCAAACTCCTGTCCTGTATTGTATTCCGCAGGCCTCTGCAGCCACCCGACTCTAAAAGTGGCTGATTATAATGTATTCATGTTCTACCATGGCAGGTTTAAGAACTTGAATGACATTTCTACTGATAGTTCTGCAAAGCATAACATTACTTATTTTTTCAATCAGTTGAAAGTTAGATTGTTTAGGCCTTCAGAAACCAAAGTCTTTTACCAAATGTAAGTGAAATGTAAATGTCATTCCCTTTTGAGATGGGATGCTGTCGTGATGAAATAGTTAGCACACTGCACTTTGCAATTCAGAGGTCGCCATCTCGTTTCAATTTCCTGGCGCAGCAATTGAAAAAATGGGCAAAATTATGAAATCCCCTCCCCCCACCTCCTGTCCACCCAGACCCAGAAGTATGTGTCGATGAGCGGGGTCACGTGTGGTGGGGTAAAGTGTAGGTACTCCCAACTCTTCCAACACATATTCTTGAGTCTTTCGGTAAAGTCACGTAGATGGGTTCAAAGAAAACTACGACGACGTTTCGATCGCAACACACGCCATTGCTTGTGTTGCGATCAAAATGTCGTAGTTTTTTGTTTATTTTCTTTGAACCTATCTACGTGACTTTACCGAAAGACCCAAGAATATGAATTCCTGCAGTCACGAAAGCTTTCAGTCAAGATCTTCCAACACTTCTGGCCAGTGTGGAAGAGGAGACCAATATACGCTCTAGAAAGGGCTCACTAAAGCTCCCTCTGGTAGAGTCCCTTCTGCCAACAGTGGCATGAGCAAGCCATTGCAGGACTGCACCTTTACCTTTTACTATTCTTAGGAATGTAATGATTCATTCCCTCAGCGATTCGATGAATTGTCACTATTCAGGATTTAAGATTTGATTCAAGTATGAGTTGTTTTTTGTCTTGCTTTCACCATCACGTTTATATTGGGTTTATTTTTCCTCATTTATTCAGTTTTGTTGGCCCCGTGAGTCTAAATTCATTCCATAAATCTTAAATAATCATTTTAAAATGATGAATCACTGCATAGTCCCCGTCTACTTGTGTCCATTGCTTTCAAGATGGGGGTGAGTGTATCAGCAAGTAGGTCGCTGTGCATTTTGAGTGTATTCCCCTTTTATGCATTGGTTTTATTCATGCATTCTCACTTCTTGCTATGAGCAAAACAATGTTCGGTAAGAAATTTGGCCACACTTCTCAAGCATGATTCTCCAGAAAATGCATTTGAGACTCGGTCTAACCTCATCTCGGCAAATTAAATATTCTGATCAATATCATTCTCTTCTTGGTTCTTTCGGTAAAGTCACGTAGGACGGCTGCTTGCGTTGTGGCCGAAACGTCGTGAGAATTATATTATTTTGTTATGTTTTGTTTTTATTATTATTTTATTATTTTATTACTTCCCTTCTACGTGACTTTACCGAAAGAACCAAGAAGATGAATCCCTGCAGTCACGAAAGCTTTAAATCGAAAAATATCATTCTCATCATGATCATCCATGACTATCCACTTGCCGAATGAAAGTCTCCCCTCTCTGGTCCCGCAGCACAATCAATCAATCAATCAGGCATCTGCATGAGAGCTGATTTATTTGATCAATCTCTGCAGTGGATGTAATCTCAGGTGTTTTCCTTCCTGTTGTTAGTCTCGACCACTGGCCATCCATACCCCTTTCTAGTGACTTGTCCTGCCCAAGCCCACTTACTTTTCTACACAGTGCACGCGATCATGAATATAGCCACTGTTAAAATAAATGACAAAAATGTCAGATTAACTTCGGGAAATTTGGCTTCTCTACTTTGTCATTTTAAATTCATAAATATAAAAGAGGGACATAAATTCAAGTCCTGTCACATGATTCATATTTTAATGTGGCACCCTAGGTTGACTTATAAATAAAATATTAAGACCTTTAATAGGCCTATCAGGGGTTCTAAGGTGACTCGGATGTCATTGCGACTTTGAGCCTTTCAGTCCGTCAATTGCCATTATTTCGTCAAAGCTCGGAGCACATTTGCAAGGAAGACCGAGGAGAAAAATTTAACTGGACAGGTGCAAGCAAAGCCCAGGGCAAGACAAAGTTAAAACCTGTAATTATATAAGCCTACATGCAATGCAACAAAAACCCTCCATCACTCTACCATTATCGGAAAAAGCCATGATCTATTCGCTGTTGGATGAAGGCCTGCCAAAGCCGTCACTATCTCTTACGGTCTTCCGATGCAGAAGGCTGTAACCACTGTATAATCCCCGAGGTGGTTGCCCTGTCAGCAGTGTCCTTTTGCTACCACACTGTCGTTCGTCTCGACCATCAGCCGTCATCCCCGAGTAATGCTTTGTAGGACTGTCAACAGTTGTGCTGTGGAGAGACTGGAGGCCTCCATCGGACTGTGAGTTTTGAGCCACCCAATGCTCATGAAGCGTGGGTATCCTCTGGCTTTTGTGATGGACAACATACGAACGCTCCGATTTTTTGTTGAGAGGTTCAAATTTAGCTTAAATGGAGAATGCTCTTTACATAGCCTGTATGGTTGGCCGCAAACATATATAATATAGCAATGATACAAAATCACTGCTCGATAAAGGCCATGTGGGTTGTTTGACCATACTTCACCACGCTGGTCAATGCGGGTTGGTGAAGGAGAGGGACAGGACCGGCTCACTCCCCTCCATTGTCGGCCGTGGCCAACATCAGTGGTGATATTGATGTCGGCCGTGGCCAGGAAACAAACTCAGGTTACCGCTCCACCAAATCATAAATATCGCCCTCTAAAATAATTAAATTCATGAATGCCAATGAGTGGTTAAATCTGTGTTTCGGATGGTAGAGATAATAGATAAGGCACAGCTGCAATGTTTTTCTGCGCGAGTGAGATATCTTTCTTAAAATAAATCGTCAATCGCATTTAATGTTGAAATGATTTTAGACGTTAATATTGGAACCTATGATAAAATCACCAAAATCACGCAGGCATGCGCTTGATATCATCATATCTCAGAAGCAAAGAGGAGTCGAGCCTGGATGGTGCTTGCGTGGGTGACCATCATCAGTAACAGGTGTCATAGGCTGTGCGGCTGCGTGGTGGGCAGCAGTGGGCTTGCTACATCCTCCATCATCTTTGCTTCCTGCTTTTACCAACGTGGTGAGGCATGTTCAAATAACCCCCTGCGGAGAGGCACTCATCCAGTAGTGGATTGACGAATTGGGATGAACACGTACACGTACAGTACATCTGAACCTGAGCAGCTGCAATATGCATGGTCGACAACCAACCTCACGTTACGCATTCCGTCTTTGTCACAAGAAATAAACACCAATGCAGTTTAACTTTTGGAGCGGTCATTATGATAGTGGAAATGAGTGTGCATGTTAAAAGACATTCTGCTGTGATAAGACTTGGAGTAATATTGTTGCGCACACAATTGGGAAGGAGCACACACAATCGCCCCGTTAAATTAAAATGGATATGGAAAGAAAATATAAATTTACCAGAGAAAGATTGCAATTTTGGACACACAATGCCGCCAGTGTGCAAATGACTGGCCAAGGATTTCCTTCATAACGTTACGACAGGCAAATTGATTTGGAGCCTACGCTTGCCGTGCTCTCTGGAACACCATACGAATCAACTGTCAAATCTCGCAGTGGCACTTGAAGCCATTTCGGAGCGGTTGGGAGACCCCGGCGAGGGAGTGATGCCACTGTGATGGAAAGGCTCCGTGGGGAGCAATGGGCTTGCCGCTCCTTGTTGCATCTACCCGTGTGCTTCTGGACACAGTGAAACCCTCCGTGACGTGATGACAGGCCACGGTGAAATCCTCATTCCTTCTATTTGGTCACTTTCACTCTCTTTCAAAAGCCATTTCCACCGTTGTATGGATTCGTTGTCCAATTAGATTATTCCGCTTCTGTGTCTTGGAAGATGGACTTTTCCACTATCGGACAAAAAGTTCAAGTTCAGCCCTCCAATTGCTTTGTTCATGTTTTTGCTTGCGGAAGTGCCTCCATTACAGGGGCGCTCTTCAAGAGGGTATTTTGGCCTACTCTTCCACGTTGGCCAGATGGGAGTGCCCACACGCAATCTGCTGGTAGGGCGGGGGCTGGAGGGTGAGGCGGGTGGCCATGACTGCTTGCTGCTGTCGCTAGGCATGGCTGGGAATTGACCTCAGGTGGCTTTGGAATTGAACTTGGTGCATGAATCACTTTGCCACCCGTGTAGCACTTTCTGTAGTTACTTTCATCGGTTGTTATAATGACTGTGTCATCAGTAATACCCGAGTGGATTCATGTTTTCAGAAAATGATTTATAATCTTGGTGTGAAGAGGCTTGCCTGACTCTTATGATGTGTGCACTGTATTGTTAAAACTTGATTTGGAGCTTTCGTGACTGCAGCAATTACTCTTTGGTTCTTTCGGTAAAGTCACGTAGAAAGAAAAAATAAATTAAATAATAGCATACGACGTTTCGATTGCAACACAAGCAAATTAACATCAGGTACAAATGAAAGAGAAAACAAGCCTAGTAAACTTAGAAATATAATGCAATACAACACAGAGAGTCGGCTAACATAACAGTCAACACCCTACCTGGTTGATTACGTTCTTCCAAAGATTGCTAAATTTGCGAGAGAGACAAAACACAGACAAACTAGTGTAGATACTCTTTGCTTCTTTCGGAAAAAGTCACGTAGGTATAAAATGAAATAAATCACGACGTTTCGGACGCTTGTGTTGCACCCGAAACGTCGTGATTTATTTTCTACCTACGTGACTTTACCGAAAGAACCAAAGAGTATGGATTCCTGCAGTCACGAAAGCTTCAAATCAAGATTTAATTAGTGTAGCTCTTCCATCTTTACATTTGTTCTCAATCATTTGTGTGATTGGACAACTGTATTCATTTCCACTCGGTCAAATTTCTTTTCATCGGCTATAAATGGCATAATAGTGTTTGATATTAATTTTCCTTTTCAAGGATCTTATCTCCAGATTAATAAAAAAAAACCCTAAGCAATTGTTCCTCTGTAACTATGGTAACCCGTGTCTCCCTTGCAAAAAATGATCATGCACACCAGCAGGCTGATTAAAAACGGGACACAAAGCGGAGACATCGTATTGACTGTTAAGATCATTGATTGGGCTTCATATGACGACCGACAGTTGACATTGACAACAAAGTAGCAGCCAAAGGTGGGAACGCCCAAGAGGACGTCCACCTTGGAGATGGAGCAATGACGCTAGCTCACGCAACACCTCGCCTATGTCGACGAGGAGCATAAACCATCGCGCGACCTGCGGTGAACCTCGCAGAAGCTTTTGGCGAACCATCGAACAAAGACGGTCACTGCATCTCACGCTTTGAGATGCGCTGGTGCGGGCGTCTGGAACGCTCTTCCTTCCGATATTAGGAAGCCACTGGAGCTATGCACTTTTAAATCATCTCGGTTGAAAACTAATTTCTTTAGAACTTATTTTTGTGTTTAGTTTGTTGTCTTCCCACCGCACCTCCGATTAGCACGGTTGGTTACGTACGGTGCGAAAGAAGTTCAACATATATATATATACAGTCATACCTCGGTATACGACCGCTTTGGTATACGTCGTGTTTTGACGAGAGAAAAAATGTCTTGGGATACGGCGTCTTGCTTGGGATACGACGCGCTTGCTAGAACTTGTATGGGTCGGGATGAGTCACCGCGTACCCGCGTCTACCCCGATCACGACTGTAACAAAGCGCTGCTCCTCAGTCTGCCTGTTCAGTAGATCTCGTTCAGTGCACAACCCTTGCTATAACTGTCCGTGAATTTTCACGTGTTTTTTGTCATTTTAACGTGAACTTTTTGCGAATTAATTCAACTCCTCTCAGCAAGGTAAAGTGATGTTACATTTTACATTTTTTTTCAATTTATTTTAATTTATTTATGCATTTATTTTAATTTTCGTATGAATTTTAGTAATAAGTAGTGTCTAAATTATTTTATACAACCCCATTAATGTATAATACGCCATATAAAATATAATTTCTTATACTCTGGAATGGATTATTTCCTTTCCCTTTATTTCTTATGGGGAAAATTCGTTTGGTATACGTCATTTTCGGTATAAGTCGTCCTACCTTCTGGAACGAATTAACGACGCATACCGAGGTACCACTGTACATACTTCACCATGCTGGTCAATGTGGGTTGGTGAAGGGAAGACCCAGGACCACTTATTCTCTGTCCCCTCCCTGTCTCCGCCCCCGCCCCCCTCTCCTCTATATTTAAGGGACCGTCACAGAAACGACCTCTCTCTTTGTGCCGATGTGTTCTCTCTCTGTGTGTCCTTGTGATGTCTGTCTGCTTGTATGTCTGTCTATAGTTTTCTTGTTAGATTTTTTGTTGCTATTTCTTTCATGCCCTGATGATGATTGCTTGTGTTGCAATCGAAACGTCGTAATATGCTATTATTTAATTTATTATTTTATCTTTAGACGTGACTTAACCAAAAGAACCAAAGAATAATTCCTGCAGTCACGAAAGCTCCAAAATTAAGATTGACCCTGGACCACTTTAGATATAATTTTCCACCAAGTCGTTTGTATTGGGTTAAGCGGTGTACCATCACCCCCCCGCCCCACCCCCCAGGTATTTAAATATCTGCTCCCCTTTGCTTCACAATGTTAAGTGCTATATCGAATACATGTTATTCACAGGGTTTGAACGACTCTGCAAAATGTTGGCCATGGTAGTAGACACCTGTAATCTAGCGCCTAGGGGTCGGCGGCCCACGCAGAGGTCACCGCGTATGTGAGGCACCTACCCCAAGGGGCTATGTTAGTGCTCAGGAGATGGAAGTACAGCAAGTAGATTGCCCTGTCTCTATGAATTATTTTTAGCATTGCCCCTTCCTGTGTGTCAGTTGTCTCTGGACACTCCAGTTTCCTGCTGCACACAAATGAGCATGTTACATCGTATACCAAATTAGCTGCACAGAATACATGCGAATTCGAGTCTTTGGACTCGTCTTGAGGCATTACTGATTATAGAGGTATTGAAACAAGTTGAAAAACATTGTGCATGTGCATGAATTATGTGATGCCCTCCAACGTACATTGTCAATGGAAGTATCTAATTAGTGGTATGGCAGGCGACAGGTATCTGTCAGGATAAAATGTGCTTGTATTCTGGAAAATAGTCCTTTTCACTCTGATTTGTTTCTTCAAGTTTTGCACAACCCAATGATTAATTTGACTGATTTTCTGTATGGTAACTCCCAAGTTGGTACGGAACGTTTTCCCAAAGCTCCGTTCATTTTGGATTATCTTTACAATTTGCATAGTTCTTCCCCGTTACAGACAAATGGACAGGACTAATGCATTAGCAGTCGAGTTGGAAAACACAAATCGAACGTGACAGCTTCATGACATCACTTAATGGTGGAATAAAAACACCAGAAGATTAACATTTAGGCCAAGTTGGCACTGTCCTTGGCTGGTGGGTGTGTGTGACTGGCCAGCTTGTGTTTGCGTTTTGCCCCTTGCTCTAATCTGCTTAGCGCACAACCACAACTGCTGATGTCTCTCCCTGCAGATGCTGATTATGACGGATTTGGCCAGAGATGACGGATGTTGAGCCAGCGTCTCTGTCGGATTTCGCGGCATCGGGCAGGTCGGGGCGGCGTAACGCCCTGCCGGACATCCTGGGCTCCCCATCCGGTGCCTCCCCTGGGGAGCTGCCCCTCAAACTCGCCGAGCTCACCGTAACCGGTGCGCCAAGCCGGCTACACGGCCACATAGCCACTACAACACCCAGTCGTACTCGATCGAGCAGCCTTACACAGCCATGCAGCCACACAGTCAATGAACCATAAAGACACCCACTCAAACAGTCACACCGATACCCACTCACCTGGTCAAGTAATGTACACGGCCACACAGACATCCACGTCACACATCCACTCGGACATAGAGTCAACCAGCCACTCACTCAACCGGCTACTCAGGCACCCATTCTCACATACAGACATCTCATCACATAGTAACTGAACCTGCCAGTCGCCCAACTACCCATACACCTTGCCACCTAGCAACCCAGCTATCAACTAAACCGCAGAGCCAGAGCAGGCATCCAGTCAACAAGCCACACATATATACAGGCAGCCAATCATACAGGCAACCAGCCAACCAATGGCATAACCACTCTGCCACCCATAACTTCTGCCATCCAGCCACCCAGTCGCTGAGCCATCCTGCTGTCCATCAACCCATCCTCCCAGCCACCAAGCGAGTCAGAGAAAATACATCCAAACGTGCCAGGCATTTTACTCCGTAGCCAGTCAATTAGCCCGTCTGCCACCTGTACATTCTGTCACCCAGCAACATAGCTGCTTTTGACTCCCCACCTAGACACCCATGAGTACGACACCCTGAATGCCAAGTAGGTTTTCGCAGGCGTGTGGAATTCGAGCCCATTTCTCATATCTTCCTCTGACAGAACTGGATTAAGGATCCCTTGAGCTCCCAAGACCGGTACGAGTTGAAGGTCTGTGGCAAGCAAATGTTTGTCTTGGTCCTGCCGTTTGCAGCAACAGTGGATTTAAGAGGATTCGCAAGGGTTCGTTGTGAATTGTCACATGCGCTGAAAATTCAGCAGTTATTCTATTAATAAGATGTGATTTTTAAGCCATGATACTGCATTATATAATTCACATGATTTGAAATTCAACAAGCATGGATGTAAGGGCAGCGAATTATCTGCAAGAGTAACTAAAGCAAATAAGTTGTTCGTCTATTTGTGCTGAGTTTTTACTAAAAGCCCTTAGTATTCTGGGAACTCTGGTTTCCCCCCTATTACCTTGACAGATATTATTTGGCCCAACATCCTCGTAAGGAGCGATATAAAAATGAGTCTTGGGACTCGGTGAGGTTTTTCAGGAAAGCAAAAAGTGTTTGATTATCGTTGATATTTGAATCCAAAAGTCAAAAAGCCACGACAAAATGTCACCATGCTCAGAAGCAGTGGTGGAATTCCACATTCCTATGGCAAGGGTCAAACTACTTTTAAAACAACCACTGTCTACTTTTTGAAAAATTAGTTCTCATTTTTTTTCCATTGAGGCAATGGGCAAGCCCCGTTTATGTAACATTGTGACACACGTACACATCGTCAACATAAACTAAACCGGTTATGAAAAGCAGGGGAAAGATGGAGAGCAGCACCGCAATAAATTGTAATGTTATTAACTCGGGAAGGATGATGGCCTGAGTTGACACCTGGCTGGAATTGTGCGCTTGAAACCTACCAATTGTGAGTGGAAAGCACTTCACTACATTGCCACCCACCTGGAAACGTGGTCATTAGGTTGCACAGATTGATATGTATCATAACAAAAAAGTACTTGGATGAGTCGACCACCAGGGCTTGCCAGGCGTTGTAGACGTCAGGCTGCGAGGTGTGGCCAGGGGATGGCAGTGATACGTTGTCTCTCCCTCGTGTGCATGGCGGGTTTCTCCAGGTTCACCCGTCTCCTCCCACATGGAGCTGAACGTTCATTAATTTAATTTGCCTAATATTCCAATGTAGCAGTACCCTCTGGAAGTAATCTTGAGACTCGGTGAGGCTTTTGTGGGTAAATAATTGACGTTATTATTACTCTTGCTATTTCCGCGTTGTATATTTTAAAGTGTAATTTGCAATATTTGTTCAAAAAATGCTAACGTTCAGTACAAAATATATATATATTTTTTTCTAAATTATAGTTTTTAAGCACACCATGTCAACTGTAACACGTGTGGTCTTTTAAACCCCCCCAAAGACATTTTTTGCAGCATCTCCATTTATGCATGTTACATAATACAGACGTGGTATTTCCTGCGTATTGCTTACTTTGGAATTTAACTGGGTGCTTCAAAGTGGTGAAGCACAAATCAGAATATAATTATTTCTTTAGACTGAAGGAAGAATCTGATGAGCTATGAAGCTCTTTTTCACAGATGTCCAAATCATGAGTGAAACCAGATATAACAATTTTTTCCCATAATTTTGCAGAATATATTCTTTACAAGGTGCCAAATTGAACATGTATTGCAATTGTGCAGGCCCCAATTAGATACAATTCATCAACATTATCCATGATCAGTACACTGCTGGATGAAGACCTCTGCAGGCCTTTGCCAACTCTCGGGGTTTAGCCAAGTAAACAATTCATCTAACACCGGCACATCTGCTCATTTAATCGCTCCATATCCACGGTGGACGTCTTATCTTGGGCATTCACTTCTTTGGCTGTCACTTCATCACCGGCCATTGATCTCTTCTTGCAACGCGTCCTTACCAGGCCCCACTTTTCTTAACAAACAGTACGATGACTTGAACCCGCACTGTGTTATCTAATTTGCAAATGATCTCTAATTGCGGGCGCCACGGTGGTGAGATATTAACTCCCTCACCTGGTATGCAGGAGGTCCTGGGTCTAATCCCGACCCTAACACCTGTACATTTGGAGTTTACATGTTCTCGTTGTGGTCACGTGGATTTTTCTCCGGGTCCTCCGGTTTTTCCCTCCACATTTTCCCTCCACATTTATAAACGCGCGTTTTGAGTATTTGGATGGGATACATTTCCATGTGATTAGTCACTTCGTTGAGCTATGCAATTGAAGCATTGCGCATATGCCAGGATTCATGTATTACATCGTAATGAAATAACATCCAAATTTGTAGCTTTTAATGTTGTCTTGTAGTTTGATTCATGACAGCATTACATTCTCATCGACTAATTGTATAATTTCACAGATATAAATATCAATTACCCAATTAATGTAATTATACTCCAATAGGTACGTTTGTTTTCTATGGACTGTAATTAAACTTCATTGCAATCAAGGGCATTATACCCCTGTGGAGTATTGTTCTTTGATTGCAATAATGTTTGCTCGTTTGACCACATCTTCTTGGTTCTTTCGGTAAAGTCACGTAGAAGGGAAGTAATAAAATAATAAAAATAAAACATAATAAAATGAAATAATTCTCATTTTATTATGTTTTATTTTTATTATTTTATTACTTCCCTTCTACGTGACTTTACCGAAAGAACCAAGAAGATGAATCCCTGCAGTCACGAAAGCTTTAAATCGAAAAAAATTGTTTGACCACATTTATGGAAAGTCTGTTACGTAAGCAATGTATGTAGGCTACTTAGTGGATATTCGTTTGCTTTTAAATTGTCCTCCGTACTTGTTTTATGAATAGTTATTATTATTATTTACAATCCTTTACAAACCAACGGCTGAATGGAAACCTCTCCGCACCGTGTCGGACGTGCGGATTGTTTGACCAGGTCTGTCGGAAAGACAGATTCAGACTCTGTCTTCTCGACAGACCTGTTCTTCACCCGAGGACGGCTGCTTGCGTTGTGGCCGAAACGTCGTGAGAATTATCTTATGATGTTTTATTTTTATTATTTTATTATTTCCCTTCTACGTGACTTTACCGAAAGAACCGCGAAGATGACCCAGGACCAGTTTATATATCACTCGCCAGCAAAGTTAGCCGTGGCTGCAAATCGAACTGAGGTTGGCAGGTTTCGTCGCGCAGTGTGCTCACCAATGCAACGCTCCTCCACCCCAATACTCTTACAGGAATGCACTTTTAAATTACCATAATTATGAACAACAGGACCCTGCGGGGTGGGCTGGTAGGAATAATACTAATACCGGTACAGGGATATCGACCGCACGCACACGCGCACACACGCGCATACACACGCACACACACGCACGCACGCACGCAAACACACACGCACACACACGCGCAGGGGGAGCGGGCGGCCATCTTGTCGGATGGACGGACGGACAAACGGACGCGGACGGACGGACAAACGGACGCGGACGGACGGACGGACGGACAAACGGTCGGACGATATAATCTATTGGTGGTCTGGTCCACTTCGTTCCTACCAGTATAATGGAAGCCTCTAATGGGTATTTGGCATGCCCTGTCACACCATTGTCGAAGCAGTACTATTCATGACTTATCAATCATCAACTTTCTTTCCTTGTTCTCATGCTGCCATTGTTAAGACACTCAATCAAGTTTGCGTTATATTCTTGATGTTTCTTATTCATTTCTAATTGGATTTCAGAGCTCTGCACATTCTGTCTTTGGTATGTTTTCTTTTCACGTCACCCATATCCTTCAAACGTGCTTTTATAATTGAACTAACACATGCTCTTTTACTTTCTCCTCACTTTGAGATAACTCCTTTACAAAGTTAATGTATTCATTATTTAAATTTGTGACATAAATTTCATGCTTTTGCTTCTCTAGAGATATGAATCAGTCGAAATTATATTTCCCTCTAAACTAAATTCTACATGTTTACCATCTTTGATTTGGCTGTTATTAACTTTATCCTCTCTTCGTTAATATTAAAGTGTAAGTTCCATTACCCTGTTCATCACGTGACAGTCACGCTGATATTTTTCACTTGTAGAACTGGTGTTTTTACAAATTGGTTGTTCAACCAATTGTAATATACCTACTTTTTGCACAATCATTGGTGGCCAGGCTGAAACCATCCACTCCCTACACTCAAGAACTCAGTTTAGTCACGGTTGGCTACCCAGATTTGGACCCAGAATCTGTGGAGCCAGCTCTGCGCTCTGACCTCTGACTCACTCGGTCACCTTCAGAGTACGGGTGTGTCTCGCTTCAGGAGACATGTCCAAAAGAGTGTGTGTGAAAATGCACCCTCTATTGTGCAAAGGTAAAACAACCATAATATGACTTGAAACCCCCCGCCCACCTCCTACGCATTTCCCATAAATATGCTAAATTCCTCTTGATATGCAAATTATTTTGTCAAGGCACTCTTATTCCCCTCTCCAACCCAGCTTAAATATACGCTCCAAGCTTGATGGTGTTTCATTCTTCACCTGAGGATGGCTGCTTGCGTTGTGGCCGAAACGTCGTGAGAATTATTTTATTATGTTATATTTTTTTATTATTTTATTACTTCCCTTCTACGTGACTTTACCGAAAGAACCAAGAAGAAGGTAAAACAACCAATTGAAGACTTTTTCTGGAGAAGTCCTGTAAAAAATATCTTCAGCATCCTTTCTCCAAAACATGGGGTGCACCTTTCTGTGAGATTTCCGCATTGATTCTTCACGTCATGACATGGTGACGAGGCACTGCTTCAGTCAGATATTCTTTTTTACAACTGATTAAAAACATTTACAAAGCACAGTTGTATACCGTGGCTCTAAATTTCATGCAGATTCAACAAGCCTTTCAAGAATAAAAATGTGTGCGCAGCGTAGTAACCCCGACTCTTGTTTCTTCAAAGCAGAAGGTGCGTCGCAGGAGGCCCAGACGCCAACCCTGGAGGATCCTGTGGTGGGCGGCGATGGAAATGGAGGCGACAAGGAGTGAGGACGACTGCCTGTGCACAGCCACGCCAACCTGAGCACGGCCGAGCCTGCGACGCCCCGAACGACCAGGATGGAACGCAATCAAACCTGACCCGCTCGCTTTGGTTCCTTTTTCTCCTCGTCGTAGCGCCGGCTTCGTGATTGTACCAACTGTGTGAGGAGGGGAAAGTTAATGTCCTCCAAATGAGGAGGTGGCTCTATAGCTTGAGACACCGGGCAATTCGACCGCTACGGTCTTCGGAAAACATCGTGCCGAATGTAAAGCGTCGGGAGTCGAGCGGAAGGCACAGCGATTCCCGATGCCTCCGCTGATAATACATCGCAGGCAGTGCTTACATTCTGACGGCATCATCAGTGTGTGTACATTGCAAAAGGAAAATATTTTATACATTTTGAATTGAACGTTAGGTTTTTAAGGTTACATATATTAAACAATTTACGAGAAGAAGACATTTTTTTTTCTTGGGACTATTTAGGGTATTATCACTGTGTGTTGGAAGTAGGGTTGTACAGGTGATTTTGATGGCAACCAATGCACTGTACAACCAGTGCAGGTGGTGGAATCAAACGCTTCGCTGAGTTTCCTCGGAGAGAGAGCAAAGAGAGGAGGCTAGAATTCACTTAAAATGTAAAAAAAAAACCTGGATTTAAACAAACGTTTGTTGCATAATAATAGATGTGTTGTTTTTTCCCCATTGTTATTTTCGAACAGTTGTGGCAAATACATAACGGGAAATGACACCAGCTTAAGGAAGTATGTGTATAGTTATAGTGTGCGTGCAGAACACTTTCTAACGTTGAGGGAATTCTACCCCTGAGAGTGTTACGTGATATCTGGATTAAAGAGCATAGTGATGAGCCTCATGATGATCCTGGTATTGTGCCTGCAATTACCGTGTAGCGCTTTGGACCTTGGCTTCTAAACCTTTTGACTTACCCCAAAAATTCAAGCATTGCCAGCAATTACAAACAAATTTAGTTCTAAAACCAGTGTAAAAATTTGCTCACATTACAATCCACAATCACCAAAACTGAAATCAAAGAGATTTACTTCAACTAAGTTAAAGTAATAATCATAATGCAGAGTCTTAAGCAACTCATTCTTGAAAATCCAGCGAATGACTTTTACCATTCCAACAATTATGTTGCCGTTAGAACTACTATACTACTCTACCAGATGTAAATGAGACAGATAAGAGTGATTTTGTGTTTGTTCAGATAATTGTGGGTTTGTGAAAGAAAGGTCACAAGTGGCGTCACGTTCACCCGGAAGTGTGATTTTTTTAGAAGTTTTAAATCAGCTGTATAATAATCATCCCAAGTGTGTAAAGGCAAATGCAAACTGTTTGAGTATAACTGTCCATGTGCATATAAACTGTGACGCTTAGTAGTACAACAGCCACAAGTGTCCATCATTGAAGCATAGATTTGAATAAGCACAACTCATTATCATCGGCATACATGGAGTCAAGCGTGCGCCGTTCCCGTTTTCCCAAATCACTGTTGTGCTTGCTGATTTTAGTGACAAGAGATCAAACGGTAGCAACCAAATCTGCGATGCACAGTGTGGCATTGACATTTAACGATGCAGTGGATACATTTTTCACAAAGAGAGAAAGTTTCCAAACATTGAAGCCCCCTTCAACTCCACTGTGGCCGCAATGCCTCGTTTATAAAGGGACATAAAATCATGTAATGCTATTAATTTGTCATCATTTTGGTGTAATCATTCACTAAGAAGAGCACTGCTATTTGTGGAAAACCAAATTTTGGTGAACATGGAGACTGTCCTTATTACTCAATTACATAAGTATGCACAGCAGGAATCCTACTTGTCTGTGGTGATGTGAGTGATGAACGTCACAAAAATTCCATTATCTGCAATGTTATCTGTGAAATGACTCCCATTTATCCGCGAAAGGAAATAAATCGTGTGTAGAATCCGTGTATAATAAGATGAAATGCCACGCTACACTTATTCATACAATGTGCAAATAGGAAGCTTTTCATTGGAGGATGGTGGCAGGTGAGAATGAAGATATTAGGAAGAATAGGGGGAATTAATTTGTTGGTATTTTAGTGCAGACCCTATAGGTCTTCCGGATAATTGGAGTTGCAGATAATAATAGGGCTGTGGATAAGTGGTATTTGAAGTTGTGTAAAATACTAAAATGCAACTATATGAGTCGTTTGTAGCCATGTTAGCAGATTTCGATTTAAAGCTTTCGTGACTGCAGGGATTCATCTTCTTGGTTCTTTCGGTAAAGTCACGTAGAATGGAAATAATCAAATAATAAAAAATAAAACATTATAAAATAATATAATAATAATATATGATATTATTATTATTTTAAAATAAAGTCACGTAGAATGGAAATAATAAAATAATAAAAATAAAACATTAAAATAATATACTAATAATAATATATTAAAATATACTAATATTATTTTAAAATAATATAATAATGTATAATAATAATATTATATTAATATTATTTTATTATGTTTTATTTTTATTATTTTATTATTTCCATTCTACGTGACTTTACCGAAAGAACCAAGAAGATGTTAGCAGATGTATTGGTATAGTGCTGTGTCTACATAACATAAACCAGTGATACAAGGTAAACACAAATCATCACCATTTTTTGAGAAAATACATGCAACGCTTTTTTCTTCTAAACTTGTCTTGCATATTTAACTAAATTGTGATGTTGGTGTAGAGTTTTGTTTTAAATACTGCTATAAGCTATGTGCTTAATCTTTATATCAAGTTGTCTTTATTATCTTGACCGCATATTACATTTGACTCGTGTAGTTTTCAATTTATGTGTAATATATTTGTTAATCATTTACAAGACAGGAGAAGCTGATTTTTGTAGTCGTGTGCAAAGAAAGTTTGCACAATTCTTGGACTGAAAACATAAACAAACCCTAATTCACAAATATCAGACGCGTTATGCTCAATGCATTAAACATCTTGAAAAACTACACGTTTAATTGGAACTTAATTAAAACGCTATGTGAGAACTTAAAACGAGTGCATATGCCATTGGTTGATTATATCAGTTATGATTTCACGCCATCCTTTCTCCGTTGTCAACGCAAGAATAGTTTTTCCAAGTGTCATTGCCCCTTTTCTTTTGCTCTTGCCTTCCCCAAGTTGGGGTTCCACGACGTTTTGCACACGGGGTTCACTAAACCTCGAGCACCTGACGTTGCACGTGATGCTTCGACACTTTAGGGTCACACTGTGTGTGTCACGTGGTGCCTGTTCATTGTTTGGGCCTAGGTTAGGCCTAAACTAAGTAAAAACTATAATTGTTTGTTTTTATATAAAAAAAAACATTACAACAATGATCGCTTATGATCAATAACGTGAAATTATCAATCATTATTGTATTAATATCTCTAACTCACATTTTAGTATTTCCAAGTATTATGGTCCAAGCCCCCCAATGCCTCCTACTCCACCACAACAGACATCCAACGAACTCCAAATTTCACACCAATAACATCTCAAGAATTACAACATTTTCCCCTAGTGTCCTTAACATTAGGTCTCGTACAAGGTAGTCTTACAGTCACAGGAATACTATTTCCTCTCATTCATCACTCAACGCTGTTCATTAGAGCGTGTCAATCGCGGCTAATCCTATAAATGACGACACAAACCTATCATAACATGTAAAATGTCAAATACCTTAGCACTGTCCCCTTTTGTGCCTCCCCAACCGCGGTTGGCTGCCGTGTCACGTACCAATGCGCAAAGTTCAACCGAGTGAACTTTGCAGTACATTAGAATCACACCCCCCTGATGTTATTGAATTGCAGCTTGAGGCGCATTAAGTGTCGTTATGGGGTTTCAGTAATCCTGTGAACCCAGCCTAATACATTGTGTCCTGTCATTATGTGGCTATTCAAAAAGCACACATCTCTCGTAATGTATACTTGTTCTGTGTGGATTACAGTGCGTCATCAAGACAATTACAGATTGAAGACTCTCCAATGTGTTTGAAGACGCTCAGGTGCCTGTTGTTTACCCAGTTCGCGGGTTGCTCAATCTCAAGACCATTTTTCCGGAGGGATTCTGAATTCCGATGTTTGACCAATCCCACGAATGGTTTGTTTCGTGTGGGAGGAGTCCACCACGTGAACGAGGAGGGCGACACTCGGCATTGCCATATGCTGGCCACACCTCCGAGCCACACACCTTGTCAGCACCTGGCAATGCCTGGTGGCTCACCTTACAATTACTAACCAAGCTCAAACCTTCGATTTGAAGCTTTCGTGACTGCAGGGATTCATCTTCTTAGTTATTTGGGTAAAGTCACGTAGAATGGAAATAATAAAATAATAAAAATAAAACATAATAAAATTATATTATTTTATTATTTTGTTATGTTTAAATAAAACATAATAAAATTATATTATTATATTATTTTATTGTTTTATTTTTATTATTTTATTATTTCCATTCTACATGACTTTACCGAAAGAACCAAGAAGACAAGCTCAAACCGGCTTAGCTTCTGAAATCTGGCGTTATTGGGCACTTTTTGGTTACCTGCTCAAAGGTGAATTTTCATGTGGAGGGCCCAACTGTAATGGAGCAACTGTAAAACCTGTCGGTGTTTAAACCCAGCAGCTTCAAACATTTACTCCGTGTTAACAGCGACGAGTTGTAGACCCACCACAGCTTAAGTATTGATGCATTTAGCAAAACGAGCCCAAATTGAGCTTGCAAGTAGGAAAATGTAAACGTGTGCGAGCCACTCTCATTACACCACAATTATGCTATCGGTGTCAAGACACAGAACCTCTTACAGATGTCACAATACAACAACAGTGTATAGCGAAGCCTCTTTGTCTTCACACGGGTCTGTTCATGTATTCTCTTATAGTCCATTATAACAGTCCATGTCCGTGTAAAGCCCTCGTGTCAAGCCACTGTTGGCTGAGGACCTCCACATGGTATAATTGTTGATGGTCTTCGGTTAAAAAAAACATTTTTTTACACAGTCCTATTTGCACGGTCAATTTGCAGGTTCAAAAGGCGAGCGGCATAGCCGCGGAAGCAAAGAAGCAAAGTCCAACAAAGGATTTTGCGACACCGAGAAGCAATCACGGCTCTGCGGTCACATTTACCAACCTGATTTGCATGGTGGTCACCCATTAAAGCATTCTCCCTGCTCGTTGCTTAGCTTCCAATATCCGACGGGATTGGGCGAGTTCGGTATGATTTGATCGTGAGCATAATGGTACGCGTTATTTCTGTTAAAATACATAAATATTAACTATTCGATAAATATAAAAACAGGTTGAGTGGAATATAAATTGGATGTCATGTAGGGTAATTTCACGTTTCATAAGAAGCATATTTTTTTACATTACGGAAAAATACCTATTTACATCTCATTTGTCAATCCACTGCTGGATGAAAGCCTCCCCCATGTCTTGTGGTCATAGAGCTTGTGACTGTACTCTAATAATAACATCATTATGGTCAGTGTGCAGGGAATCAAACTCGAGTCACTGGCTGGGTTCATAGCACAGCGTGCAAACCACTCCAACCCCACCCCCAGTTACAGTATACATAAAATGTATGCACAGAATATGTTGACTGTTATTTCTGACTGTTACCCCTGTTTAGTCAGTGGTGTCATCTGAGGCTGATAGACTGGAATAGGCACGTGACTAGTTGGTGTTCTGGGTTCGGAAAAAATATTTTCCAGGTCACCGACCGAGACAGAACCTTCTGAAATGAAGCCCTACCTCGTGTTAGCTTTTGATATCATCATCATCGTCACCCTCCTCTTGTTGTCATGTGGTCTTTTATCAGTTAACAACTTCGAAAAGCAGGTGTTATCATGTAAGTGCGTTTTAAAACATTACACAAACGACCTTTCACTGTCGCCACTGCCTCATGCAGTAGACTATATGGAATACGCTGCCCTTTTTGCTAATCATTATCCGTGAAGCCTATATTATCCGTAAAAACCTATTATATGGGCCTCTATTCGTCCTATAATCCGCCCTTTTCCCATGTTGCATTGCGAAACAGCTTCCTGTTATCTGCAATTCACAGATCGGTGAGATCTACAGGGCAATATCATCCATTATCCGTATTTTTCACGGATAAAATTCAGCAAATCTAATCGGTCACATCACAGATAACAGGATCCACGATATTCGCCCCCCCCCCCCCACATCAACGCGCATGAGAGGCGTTCTCCTGCACTTTACAACGGAACGTTGAAATTGGCCTCGGGTCCTTTGGCAAGAGCATAACGTGCATCAATGCTAATATATTAGGCCTCGCTGTGTAGACGTCAAGGCGCAGGGAGTCGAATGGGTCAGGGAACCGCATGCGTATACAGTGAATTATAGCAGTTGCCCGAACTGTGCAGCGTTTGATTGGACAGGCTTCTCAATCTGTTCACCCCTCACAGGATGCTTGAACATCAATCAACATGTCCACATTGATCTTCGCACACTGCGCGAGTGTATTCAGTAAACAACAATGATGCCTACAGCGCAGTGCTTAAATCGCTACGTTTCCTGACTTCAACCGCAACCCTTTATGCAATGATCAAATCTGGAAATTACAAGATAACCCCATTATCACAACAATATAATAGTGCAGACAACTGTAAATTTCAAACAACGCACAAAAACCGTGTAGAAACCACACAGCCCCTGCGCATTAAAAAAGCCATCAGTATTTCCTGAAAACGTGCACTGCGGTCCTCTTGTCGTAGGTGATCATTTGATATAATTTGTCAAATTTGACCCGCCTGATAGGCAGCAGTTATGGGTGGAAAAATTTGATCAACGTAAATGTTCATGGAAACAAAAGAAAAGAGGACCACAATGCACTTCTACAGGAACATCCTAATAGTGTCTGCGTATGTACAGAGGCTGTGTGCTTTGTACAAGTTTTTTGTGTTGTTTGGAACCCTGTATACAGTTAAAGGTCACAAGACGTCATTCGAGAAATACGCCAACGCACACCACATATTACCTTCATTCACAAGTATTGACAGAACATTGGAGGAGATGCCACGGAATTTATAAACATTTGACGACTCATTTTTGAGCACCTATTGTTGGCTGCTGAAATCCAGGGCCAGCCTTATTCATTTCGGTGCCCTAAACAAGACCAAAGAATGCCCCCCCCCCTCCTCAACACAACTACACGTAGTGCAGGTACACGACGTCCTGCTGAAAAGCTCCTTGAACTTTTGACATCTGTGGCTTCAAAAGGAGCTGTAGCTGTGTGTCTGTCACTCAAGCTCGTAGGGACAGTTTTTTATTGTGCAATTGTAAGTCATTCCTGAGTGACATCTGTCAAGCCAGAGGAAAGGTTTGTTTTAGCTTTTGCCATGCTTGCCTGTGGAACATATAAAATATATGATAATAGGTTTTTCCCCTTTTTTCTGTCAACAAAATATATTTTCAATACTCTCTGGAAGTGTTGCTGCCCTGAGAAATTGCAAATTATAATTTTAGCTAACCCGGTTGCAACTATACAATCACAGTGCTGTACTGTAGCTTCAAAGACATTTTGTTTTATTCAATATCTTAATCATGGAGTCAAACTCAAGATTTCAGGAACGCTGGTTCAGAGCTTTTGACAGGACCAGTAACCCTCTGAGCCAGCTTATTAATGAAACGTTTAACTTGTGCAGCAGTCACTGAATCACAAGAAGATCACGTAAGTATTGACTTAATGCTTTGGTGACTGCAGGAATTAATATTCTTAAAACATTCAGAAAACATCCTGCCTCAGCAGCTTTCCCGCTTTCTTTTTAAATCTTTTATATTAAGTTAACTTGCTTGCTTGCTTGCGTGCTTGCTTGCTTGCGTGCTTGCTTGCTTGCTTAGGACCGTGCAAATCTTTCGCTCATTTTTTAACCCACTTCCCGTGATCCAATCGAGCTGACATTTTCCACACATACTCGTTGTGTGTGACAATTAATGTTCGTGAAAAAAAAATTCCAAAATTTTACACTGTTTAGGGAAAACAAATTCAATATTTAATTACCAATTGCTTAATGGTGGCAGACAATCATCTGACCCATAGGTGGCAGCCATCTCAAGCCAGAAGACGAGAGGACTCTAGCCGCCACGCATATAAAATATTTATAGTGAAAAACTTTGTTTTTACGGGTTTACTTGTTAAATCCTTTATATTAAGTTCACTTGCTTGCTTGCTTGCGTGCTTGCATGCTTGCTTGCTTGCTTACGACCGTGCACATCTTTCGGTCGTTTTTTAACCCACTTCCCGTGATCCAATCGAGCTGACATTTTGCACACAGACTCGTTGTGCGTGACAATTAATTTTCGTGAAAAAATGTTTCCAAAATATTACACTTTTTAGGAACATTTTTTTTTCATATTTAATTTTAAACACCAATGTGATAAAAATGAAACTCTTACTCAAGAAAAACAGAAATGAATAATAAAATAAAACCGATGCCACGCATATAAAGGATTTATAGTGAAAAACTTTGATTTTACGGGTTAATGTTTTTTCTCCTGATGACGATTGCTTGTGTTGCGATCGAAACGTAGTTTTTTGTAATTTTTTGTTATTTTCTTTGAACCTATCTACGTGACTTTACCGAAAGACCCAAGAATAAGATCACATAAGGCCGTGTGATATACTTGAGCAGGTTGAGGATCCATTTTTGACAGCGATCGTTGTTGGCAGGAATAAGTTTCCACACCGTTTTCTGTCGTAAGAACAACAACACTACATGAATGCGATCACTGTTTCACAGAGTGGGCAACTGGTATAGCAACTTCCAATCAGTTCACAGACCAATCATTGTTCATCAAATGTACTTTTTTTAACATACTCTGTATTTATTCTTTGGGTCTTTCGGTAAAGTCACGTAGAACAAAAAAAATATAACCAACATTTTTTTGGTACATTTTTTGTTTTGTTTTTCGTGACTTTACCGAAATACCAAAAGAATATGAATTCCTGCAGTCACGAAAGCTTTAAGTCAAGATTTATACTGTTTTCATTAACATATAATAATTTCGTGTTGTGATGTTAACACAATTAATAATACCTAGGTTTTCTTGTCTCCCCACAAAATAAATGTGTATTTCACAATACCCACTGGGAATGCATCTTATCGGCAGCATTGGTTCAACGCAAGCCAATTCTGGACCAGTTTTGACATACCGTGTCGCATCAGCAGAGTCATAGGTCATAGTGTAAGACACAGTTCCGGCACTCTGTGCCATGTCCATGCTAAGTTTCCACAGCTGCTCATAGTAAACGGATTGCCCGTGACGATTGCTGGCAATGATTATCATAAAACTGGTCTTTAGGGTGAGATTAGGGAGGGGAAAATAAATCGCATTTAATAAATTGTTGACCTTTCGCCGGGCCCTCCACTGCCATATGTTTTAGAATGGAACGTTCAAATTGGGCTTGATTCCTTGGCAACAGCGTGTTGTGTGCTCTGTCGAAGCCCAGTGCCGTCACCTCTCCATATTATACCGCTGCATATAGCTCCACCTCGTAGGTCATCGCGCTTGTACTGCATAGCTCTCTGAAGTGTTGTTCGGCATGATGTGCGTTAAACACGCGGTTCAAAACGAGAACACATCTCGCATGCCGATCCTTGTAATCGGACCGATAGCTTCAAGAAAGGACGCTTGCCAATAACATCGGCAAGTTGAACCAGCGTTGATTCATCAAACAAGCCTGACTGCTGACGAGGCAGTCAGAATTTGCTCGTGCTGAATCAATGCTGCTGAAATTATACACTTTCAGAAGGCCGTTGGGCAAGATGGGTTGTGTGAGGAATACGTTTATATACATTTTACGTGAAGGAGACGATTGTCTGCTTATCGATTTTGTTATCCCTGTAAAAACGTGGGTCTGAAAACCTCCCGGGGCTATGATGTGCGCAGGCTTGCTGATAGTTGCTGCTTGTGTCTTAGTTATTCAAATGGAAATTTCCGCATTAGAATTTGCAGATTAACTTGCTAATAGCAGTAGATGACATGAGCTACACATGTTATTTTTGTTTGAGTGACACGTTGGTATTGTGCGTTCTCACTGGTACTTTGCGTTGTCATTGTGTGATTAAAGAATGCTGTTGTAAACTACCAGGGTAGTGGAAATGCGTAATGCTTTTATTGTCACAATATCTCGGAGGATGTTTTGCTTTTTAATAAATAATTTTGCATCATTACATGTACATTGAACATACTCGACCATGCTGTGTCACTAATAAAACAAATATAGACGCCGTTCTTTCCAACATGCTTGACTATCTCTTGCTTAAAATTTGTTTGTTGTAATCTGTGCTCTTAAGGACAGCTTCATAAATAGATGACAGTGATTTGGCTGGGATCAAAAGAGGCTAAATCAAGGTCAAGGGGTCATTATGGGCAATGTCGTTGGAACCACCACACCTCTCCACTGCTTCCTTCTTTGAGCCAGATTCCGTTGTTCCACACTTGACCTTCAAGGTCTGATCTTACATTATCCCACCATCTGCCTTTAGGTATTGGCTTTGGTCACCAACCTCCGGGTTTCACTCCAGTGCCCGTCTCTGTAACCTGCCTTCCTCCATACCCAAGGGTGCTGCTGCTAGGCGTAAGCAATTGGAGGAAATGCTTTGGTCCTCAAGCAGATCAGTGAAAGAAAAAAAATAGGGGATGAATGAAAACAAGATTGTGGTTTCATTATTTGAAAATTAAAAGGTATGTCAAACGGTTCAAAAATAGTACGAATGTCTATGGCTGCAGTGAATTCAGAACAAATTTGTCTACAATCTTGCACCAATCAGCAGCAAGAATTGCCCGTGTCTTCCGTAAAAACAATTTTAATTTCAAAGAGAGAAACACATATGGCATTTACATTCTGCACATGTTTGCATATGCAAAATGTAACAAATGTAATCCATTGCTTTATGAATGCCTCCCCACGTAGTGTCCCTTTTGGGAGTTGTTTAACCAGCCTGGCATGGTGAAGATGCCATGGCTAACGGTGTTAAGATGCCATGACTAACATGGCTACTAGACGCCGTGGCGAACAGTGTTAAGATGCTTACATTGTTAGCCATGGCTGGGAATCAAACTCAGATTAACGGGTTCATATAGCAGTCCTCTAACCACTCCCCACACTGTCGCACCCCACACATTCATCATCATCATCCATGGTCAATCCTCGCCGCGAGATGCAAGGCCTCCCCAAGTCGCGGCCATCCCCCACGATTGCTGCGATGGGATAATCCGCAGACCACCTGTGCACCAGCTGATTTCATCGCTCCATCTCCTCGGGGTTCTGTGGCACGTAAAACTCGACTTTGTTGCCGAGCGAGGTCCGACGTCCGCTATTCAACATCGCTCAGGGAAACCAAACATTGCTCTCGACAATTGCCTGCCGAGTCGGTAGCGATAGTGACGAGGGCACGGAGTGGGGCAGCCGTTCGTCTCGCCGTAATTCCTGATGCGATGCCGGGAATATCAGCGACGTTCACAACGAATGTTTGGCTTCCCTGAGCGACGTGACCAATAGTGTCAGCAACAACGTTCAGTTTCAGTGCGAGCAATGTGGGTGTCTGGCGCAGCGGAGGTTAGCACACTGCGCTCTGAAGCAGGCGAGCCGCAGCTCGATTCCCAGCCACGGCTAGCATCAGTGGCGAGTGATATCTTATCCAGTCCTGGGCCCATGCCCTACTTTTACTAACCTGCATGACCAGCATAGTGAAGGTTGGTCAACCCCGCTCCCCCCCCCCCCCCCATGATTGAAAGGGCGTTGGGAAGGCGGTATACAGCAGTGGGTTGATAGAGGGCTGTAAAGTTCAAGTTAAAGAACACTTGTTACGCACATGTAACCGTGACAAAGTCTTGCGGCATCTTTATGTCCCATATATTTTTTTCACGAACGTTCTGCACGCAGTTTAACCAGAATAAAGTACACCCTGCGTGATGGCAGAGGGAGGCTTATTTCATTGCAGCTCCTGCGAAAACAGCGAATGTCACTGGGACAGTGACATGCACTGCACAGTAATGGGTCTATTGACATCATTCCACTCGAATGCGGATAACTCACTGCTTTTCTTGAGCAGTGGCACAATCAAAACGTTCTGAGCACAGGGAGTTAACAACACACAGACTCAAATATTACAATTTACGCGCGTCCTATTCTTAGCGCATACGGATTGGGCTTCAAATGTTCACCTGAGGAGCTGTGCTGGATAGGGGCACCCATATCAAGCAGGGGCTCAGCGAAATGAAATACAAGAAGTGCTCCATCAATGTGCACTCACCAGCGTGGTGAAGTATGGTCAATAACAACTATTCCGAGTGTAGTAGTAATAACAATCTGCCATTACAGGTGAAGGCCTCCTCCAATGCTGCGTCAGTCATGGGAGATGTTTGGTCACCCATGAACACGCCGGTCAGTGCGGGGCTGACGAAATGCCAACTGATCGGTGCAAATATCACTTGCCGCTGATGTTAGCCGTGGCCGGCAATTGGATTCAAGTTACCAGGTTCATAGGGTGAGGAGCTAACCACTATGGCGCCGCTGCAGGCTAGGAATATGTATAGTGAAGAAAACTTCATTTAATTCTTCGTATATATTTTTATTTATTGACAATACTGGATGATAAATCAATAATATTGACAGCGCTTTGACAATGCACTGCTGGGTGAAGGTCTCCCCATGCCATGTTCGTGATGGGGTTGTTTGACCATACTTCACCACGCTGGTCACGACATCTTTGTGAATGGTTGAGAGGGGGGTGGTCCAAGGCTGGTTTAAATATCACTAAGGTGTCGGATTCATGGTGCAGTGCGTCAACCACTGTGCCACAGCTCCACGAAAACTGTGCTGTATTGTAAAAGGTCAAAATGTTACAATAATGATCTGTCTCGCTGAGGAGAAGACCTCTACGCTTGAGCTGGCTGGCTGGCCTTCTTCGGGAACACGATGGCTTCGAGCAAAAGGAGCATTGCCATATTCAATTACGATCAAAATGTGTGTAGGATCAGTGAAGCATAACTAATGCGTTTTTTTTATTACTAGCTTCTTTGCCCATCCTAGGACGGGAACTGTAATATTAACTAAATAATTGAGCAGATTATAATTATATATTGTGTAAATTGAATGGCAGTGAATCTTACACGAAAGTATGTCATCCAACACTTCACTGCATTTCACTGTAGCACTGTATTAATGGGAGTGATTCTTGCACAAAACTACGTCATAAAACACCTCACTTCATGTCACTGTAGCACTGTATATAACTGACCTTTATAATTTGTTCAAATTCACTGCTTTGATACTTTATTCTCTTCTGCTTTCGGTCGCTGGGGTTGAAATAAATTTGAATTCGGTACAATATCTGGAAAATCACCGAGAAATGTCTATATTACCATAATGTAAAAGCATAATTTGGGCTTAACTTTGTTGCTACGTAGAATTATTAATTAGATTAACTTTTCAATAAATAAATGTCAAACTTAAAGCGAATTTGCGAAAAATGTATTTCCGCTCGACCTTCTGCGTGAGTGTAAATATCCACCCGCTCATGAATATTAATGACTGGGGGGAGGGGGGGGTGCATATGGAGTGACGTCACGCGCGTTACACACAGACAGACATTCTTGGCTTATTATAGTAGTAATAGACGGTAGAGTTTACGCACATGCGCGCACCCAGAGCCTTAAGAGCGCCCTAAAGAAGCAGGTGATTATACCGCGTTGTTTACTCGTCAAAATGTCTGACGGTTTGACTGCACGTGCAGCAAAACGTCAGACACCGTGCCGAAGAAGAACACGCGGCACGACCCCCTAAAACACACACACGACAGAGGCTCAGCGCGAATGTTTAAATTCGAGATACAGTACACACGGACGGAACACTCGTGGGGTGCCCACGGGTAGCGGGCTCATTATGGCCACGCAAGTCAAGACGCATTGCCCTGTGACGGAACAGGCCCGAGTCAGCCCGGGTAAGCAAGTCCCATGGCAATCGACGCCCCCTGTACCTGCCCAGAGCTTGCACGCTTACGATGTGTTAAGACGAATCCCTTGCTTTAGAATTGCCCTGCGGGGATAGTGCAGAGGTCAGTGCCATTCGTCTGCTGTGAACCCAGCGACCGAGGTTTGATGCCCGGATAGAGGCCAACCATCAGAGGCGAGTGATATTTGAGCCCCGGTTTTTTTTCACCAACCCGCATTGACCACAGCGCGGTGATGTTTGGACAAACAACCCTAACAACAACACATTGTGGGAGATGTCTTCATTCAGCAGTCGTTTAACAAAGGACTGTAAAATAGCTGCTGGACAGCTAGGCATCATAAGAGACCGGGATAGATCCCAGGACCCATACTGTACACCAGCGTCAATCAATATTGAGCACTAAATTATACAAAAGGGTTATTTTATAGCGTTGACCTCGGGTTGCAAATAAATCAGTCTCTGAAGCTTGCCTGCACGGGTGAAGCATCAACACTAACAACCTTAAAAAAAACATGTACAGTGTGGCCAGAAAGGTATCATCCGTTATATAAAATGAGGCAGCAGTTTGAAGAAGTGTCCGGTTGAAATGTTGAGAGCATTATTTATATATTAAAGGTTTGTAAACAACAGACATCCTTCAAGTGATCTTCAACAGCAGCACATAATGGGACGCATTGGAAATAATCGCAGCCGAGACGTTGACGAATATCTGGGACTCTCAATTATAATCGATGTGACGAATGAGGGGAGCGGTGGTGCAGTGGTTAGCACGCCGTGCAACAAACACAGGCACCCGAGTTCGATTCCCACAGTGGTGGATATTTGTACTTGTTCTGGGCCTCCCCGAGGTCGATTCAGCCTTAAATTGAGAGCCTGCTGTGGTGTGCAAACGTCAGCACGAGGGAGACAAAGGCGGCAGGACGTGGTGCTGGTCGCCCCTCTGTGTGCCATCCTGGCCTTCATAGGTGCTCACAAACAGCGCTTGGCCCCAACAGTTTGTTAAAGTCTATAAAGGGGGTCTTTTGTAGTATTATTGACTGAGCTCAAACTACTGTTTAATTACAATTCATTAATAATGGATGATACCTTTATTGACATCCTGAATCTTAAACATTGGGCTTCAGGCATCCACTTTCTCCTTATCATCCAGCCCTAGGGATGTCAGGCATCTCGAGCTCGGAGGGACGAAAAGCATTCACAGTTCATATTTTATAATGTGGTGACTAACAATAGCAATGTATTATAGCCAGGAAAGTTGGAGTTTTTAACTTTTTCAGGATGGTTTTGCTTTGTCGGGTTGAGCACATTTTAATGAGAATGTTTTGAATTTGGGATTAAACCAGAGTATCCAGTGAAACCCCAGGGGGGTATAACACTCAAACGTCACTCAGTGACGAACAAGTGTGAAACCTACTTGCTGTACCGTCTTCTGAAAGGCACCTCATTGCCATGCAGTTGGCCATCTCATGCCATTGTGCTTCCTGCTCAATGTTTTGACATGGCCTTTCACCGTCAGCAATCATGATCAATCCACTGTTGAAAGCATGCTTCTTTAAGCCATCACCACCCCATGCAACAATCCATCTAGCTCATGCACACAAGTTAATGTCATCGCTCTGTTTCATCACTCCATCTCGACAGTCGGGCACGTTCCCTTCTTTGCCAGCCTCTCCGTCGCTAGCCTTCACCACCTGCCATCATCTCGACTTACTTTGCTTAGCAGTAAACATAGTAGATGATTTTGATTTAAAGCTTTCGTGACTGCCGGGATTCATATTCTTCAAAATTCTCACGACGTTTCGACTGCAACACAAGCAATCATCACCAGGTGTGAAATCCACCTGATGATGATTGATGATGATGATTGCTTGTGTTGCAGTCGAAACGTCGTGAGAATTTGTATTGTTTTATATTTATATTATTTTATTATTTCCCTTCTACGTGACTTTACCGAAAGAACCAAGAATATAGTAGATGATATCTTTAACTTGCATATAATCTCTGATCTCTGCGGGACTCTTGCGGTCTCTCAGTGTAAGTCCCAGTGTGTATCTTCCGATGCTTCAGTGCGCTCTCTTCAGCTCGTCTTCTTCGTCAATGTCCATTTGTTATAGCAGCAGGTCAGAAGAGACCCGGCCATTCATTGTGAGTCTAAAAATACATTCTGCTCTCATGTTCCCAACTGACGTTTAACGCCGCTCTAAATGTTCAATGAGGTGCAACTGCCTTCAGTTGGATACATTCATTTTTGTATTACTTTTACTGTGTATTTACGATGTCATATTTTCCAGGCCATCTGATCAGGCTTTATTTCCGTTGTCATCAGTTCACCCAGTTCAACAACCAACGCAACATTTGTCAGCATAGAAGCAACACAAAAACCAAATGTATCCATCCTTTTGTTATCGAATTTCAATTTCTGCGCGAAAAACACGGAATTGTTGTTGAAACGCGCTGGGCGTCGAGCAAGCGCCAGTTTCATCTAGAGAAGGGCAACGTTGAACGCAAGCCGTGGGAGGAAGGCGACCACAATCGTCGCGTTTTAAGGTTTTCAGGTCGGTGGTCACCGCCAACGGCACAAGGGCGCGTGCTGGGAGCGCCGTCTGTCATCATCACGCCCGCCACGTGACTTCGCGTGCAGTTCGTCGTCGCGAACCAACCAAACAGGCGTCTGACGTCACGGCAGGTGGCTTACACGGGAGGGCCCACTGCGTTCATCCCTCGCAGTTGCAAGGGTTTGAACCTGTTGCAGGCAATAGGGGCCGTCCATAAATGACGTCACGCACATAGGCGGTGGGGGGGGGGTCAGACATTTGTGACGATGTGTGACGAGGGGGGGGGGGTGATAAATGTGACGTCACATCAAAATGCGCAACTTTAAATAAATATGGACAACATGTTCTACTTAGTTAATATACTTTTTAATAAATGTTTTCTCCTACAACATCAGAGTGCAGCGCCACATTAAATACGCACTACAATGACAATAGTTTAAAGCGATTTGAAGCTTTGTGACGTCATATTTGAGGGAGGGGGGTCTGACTTTATGTGACGCCGTGTGACGAAAAATCGTCCAAAATCGCGTGACGTCATTTATGGACGACCCCATATCGCATTTACGTCCATGCACACGAAACAATGTTAACACACCCTCATGGACCGTGAAGCACAGTTATCAATATCATCATCATGATGTTGATAATAGTCATCATGTCATCATCCAGTTGGGCTGTGGCAGAATTTCAATGCTGCGAGTTTGATGTGGCCAGGAGGCTCAGAGATCAAAGACACTGACCCAACACCATTGAGATACTCGAGTTCGGAGACAAATTTCAGATGCCCGTGATGATATTGGGTTCCCAAGTGTAGTGGGTTGGTGGTTTGATGCCTGGTCACCGATGCCTATACAAGACAATCATCCTCGTAAATGTGGGTTTGCAATTAAATTGCCAACATTGCAGCTTGTTAGATTCAAAAACATCAGCTTGTCGTGCAATAAACAATCCCAAAAGCAGAGTGTCTGGGAAAGTGCGCCCCCTATTGGGTACAGGATTGTTTTGTAAAGCCACTACTTGGCATGATCAGTTTTAAGTCGGGGTGACGTTCCTGGAAAACACGACTTAAACTGATACAATGTTAACTGATCAGCTATTTCCCACAAAAATGTACTAAAAGTGAACAAAAAATGATTTGAAGCTTTTGTGACTGCAAGAATCCATACTCTTTGGTCATTTCCCACCTGATGACGGACGCTTGTGTTGCGCCCGAAACGTCGTGATCTATTTTATTTTATACCTACGGGACTTTACCGAAAGAACCAAAGAGTATGAACAACAAATGTCTACGATTTGTATTGTGCAGTCGATCGCGGTTGAGTTGAGACCATCAATTTACGATAGACCAGAAAGCTGGTTTAATCAGAGGCCTGATAACCAACATAACTATTATGAGCTCTCTTAGTCACCGACCTATACACAGAAACAATCCAATCTTCACATGAACCTCGTGTTTGATATTTAATGGCATCTGAAGCAACACGGACCTTAGAGTCACAAGGCCACGGCAGGAATGTAATTAGCTATTTTTAGAGACAGCGATATTCAATAAAAATTGAATACATTGTTTTAAGTGGAAAAACTACTTCAAAACGCGAAGCACTTCAAGGCATCATACCGCAAAAATAATGGTTTTCGATTTGCATGTTTGTGCATTGGAACAGAAACAAGGGGCCTCATAAAACATATCCTACAAAAACAAACACATTTAAGCGATACTGTATAGGATGTATGCACATTTTATATGCTGCGCAGTGGCCTCAATAAATCAAATGAATACATTCCGCTTCTAGTGTAATTAAAGTTATTTCCTGCACTGCGTTGGCACCATGATGGGAGACAGTCGTGAACCGTATTTAATGAGTACCGCAGCCCGGCCAGTCGGCGTAGCCGCCGTCCGTAGAAGGATTTCGCATTAAAATTCGGTGGCATCGCATTTACAGCCCAGCCAGTTGGTGTACCCGCCGTCCGTAGAAGGATTTCGCATTAAAATTCGGTGGCATCGCATTTACAGCCCAGCCAGTCGGTGTATCCGCCGTCTGGAGATGGATTTCGCATTAAAAATGGGTGGCATCGCATTCACAGCCCAGCCAGTCGGTGTACCCACCGTTCGTAGAAGGATTTCGCATTAAAATTCGGTGGCATCGCATTTACAGCCCAGCCAGTCGGTGTACCCACCGTCTGGAGATGGATTTCGCATTAAAATTCGGTGGCATCGTATTCGCCCGTGCGTAGCGGTCACAGGGCACACACACGTTGAATACAATCACGCATTGTGGGCACGACGCTGGGATAGCAAGTACCCAAGAGATCGACATCCTGAGATATTGCAGCAATATAAATGGTGCGTGGAAACACCCCCTTTCAATTACAATCGCCCCCTGCGTTCCATCCCATTTGACGTGATGAACACTGGCTTTCAACAGCATCAGCCATGGTCAACCCACTGCTGAATGAAGGCCTCCCCAAGCCACCTCCATCTTTGGTGATCTGGCAATGTGACAAGCCACCTAACACCTGCATACGGGCCTACTTAATCACTCCATCTCTCCGATGCACGTCCACTGCTCGGTGGACGCGTGCCGTTCTTTGGCTGCCACGCCGCTATTTTTCTTGACCATCGGCCACGATCACGTATAGCCATAACGTGTCCTGCACAACCCCACTTACTTTTCTTTACAGCCTAGCTGATGCCATTAACCGCATGTGTTCTATAATCCACGTATTCCTCTTTCTGCATCTTACCCTAATACCAAGCATGCATCTCTGCCTGCTGCTACACTGGCTTTACAATGCTAATATTAGCTCCTGCACCAGAGACACGGCTTAATCCCAATTTGCAAACGCGGGGCTCTGTCAGGTTTCTCGATGATTCCCCCTTGTAAGCCCAGAGGCGGACAATCCGTAGATATCCGTTGCATGACAGGCGTATGTTCAACTCGCGGTGACTGTCCCCGGGTGCAAAAGGAGTGTGAAGTCAACGGGGAATCAAATCCAGAGCCGTCGTCGTCTGGCCCTGCTCTACCAATGGAAAATATTGACCCGAAGCGCCAGTCGGCTAAAAAGAGAATACTTGGTTTACGTTTCACAGGCTGTGATGGACTGTAATTGTTTTTTTTATTGTTGCTCCTGACACTGTATGAAAGCATTGGACAGTGGTTAAATGTTTACATTGTAGATTTTAGAATGTATATGTATCATGTGTTTGCCATGCATCTGTCACTCGACACCCTGGACAACCCTACAAACGAGACTTTCCATCTCCAGGGATTACAATAATTTAATAAATACTGTGTACTAAACCATTGCATCACGGGACCGTGAGGGTTGGCGACGACTTCAGGAGGGCTTCATCGAGGAGAAGATTGATCGTGGCTAATGATTATAACGGGGTAATGGCAACTATCATCACCATCAGCAGCAGCAGTCATGTTCAGTCCGCTGCTGGATGATGATTAATAATTGATAAATGGAATAACATGAACATTCTATTATAATAAATATTAAGGTTTTGTTTATAGCATTATGGCCGTGAAGCAGTGGCGCAGCAGGTAGTGCACTGCGCTGTGAACCCGAGCACCCAAGTTTGATTCTTGGCCACGGCTAACATACGTGGCGAGTCATATCTGAACCGGTCCTGGACATCCTACCTTCAACCTACGCTGCCTAGCATGGTGAAGTATGGTCAAAGAACACCCATGACTATGACAGCATACGGAAGCCTTCATCCAGCAGTGGATTGACAAAGGGCTGTAATTTATTTTTTTATATTGCAAAGTGTACAAGTCACAGCATAACCAATATATATGGCTGTAGTGGTTATATACTAACAATGAAGATTGGCTTTCAGATGGATAGACTTTAACGATTATAAGATTGTCCAATTTCCACCATTGGATTGCGACTGCCTTTGGAGATGAACACTGCTCCATGTTTGTGTGAGTATGGGAACACACATTCATGAAAAACCTGTATCCTTACATACAGTGGTCAAATTAATTTAATTCACTAGAGCTGCAATTTACATTCATTACTTGTGCACTAACACCTTAAGTTTAATTTTATTTTTAAGTGGGCTCTTGGCCCTTCACGATGGCTCTCACCGATTTACATCCAGACATCACCACAGAATTCGGTAATATTCTTAGGTTTTTTCGGTAAAGTCACGTAGGTAAAACATCAAAATTAATAAAAATAAAATAAAATAAAAAATCACGACGTTTCGGAGGCAACACAAGTCTCCGTCATCAGGTGGGACCGTCACAGCCGGATTAGCTGCGACGGTCCCACCTGATGACGGAGACTTGTGTTGCCTCCGAAACGTCGTGATTTTTTATTTTATTTTATTTTTATTAATTTTGATGTTTTACCTACGTGACTTTACCGAAAAAACCTAAGAATATGATTCCTTGCAGTCACGACAGCTTCAAATCTAGAAAGAATTCGGTAAGGTGTTGACATTACTATGACTCACTGATGATCCAAAAGAACGGGACACTGAATAACGGTATCTTTGTCACAGTTTTTCAAATGAAAATATTAATCTTCAAGGTCTATTGGCAGAACGATTGATTTGACCCCCCCTCCCTCCATATACTGTATATGGCATTGATTTAAATTGGCTGAAGCAACAATTAGTCTTGCTCTACCGGTAGCTAATTTGCATTTGACATCGCGTACGTTTTTACTGTCATCATCAGCAGCAGCAGCAGCCATGTTTTATCCACTGCTGATAGAACGCCTCCCCACGTCGTTGCCATTCTTGTTGATACCACAATCCATCTCGCTGCTGTATACGAGCTGATCTCATCGCTCGATTTCCTTTCTGGACATCCTCTTGGGCTTGTTTGCTCTTTTGGCTACCATTCCATCTCCAGTCTCGTGCGATAGCCATTACTCGAATGGTCAACGCGACGTCCCTAATTTGCTCTGCGTTCCCCATCCCTGCGTATCGCTCTTTGTCAGCGTAATTCCAAATCTCCACGCTTCTCCGTCTTTTGTATAGCTTCACTTCTTTTTCACCGTCCTTCCATACTCTTTGCCGATGTCCATAATTCAGCGTCAAATTGGGTTGGGGAAAACAAAAAGTAGAAAAAAAATCAATCACCAACACCATTGCAATGGGTTGTAAGATGAATGCAATTTATATGGAGGGGAGTTTAGCAGGGTCGGCTGAGTGTTTCCACGGAAACACCCAGCCGACTGGAGGTGACTGCTCACATCACATGGCAACACAGCCGCGACGAGAAGACACGGAGAGCTGCTGCCTGCTGCTCGTCTCACCGCAAACACAGACTCGACTTTAATTTGTAACCGGGGGAACTTCCATTGCCTCCTCTTGACATGAATAAGCTTCGTCTGGAAAATTGTGGGTGTTCAACGACACGGGGAGCGGCAATCATGCTCTGACGCTTTAAGAGGCAAATTAACCAATTAGGGTTGATTCAGATGCAATTTGAGTGCCCTATATTTAACCATGCTCTATTGTGCGAGTTTTGCATTCATCAATGTCAACAGGTTTGTGTATGAATATTCATTTAAAACTATACAGAGTTATTTTTGTAACATCTCAAATTATGTGTTTGATATTTATACACCGTGTTGCATATATATATATTTTAATCTCAGTCCATTTTGGTGCGAGTACAAATACATTTTAAAATGTTCTTCCCTTGTCAGTCATTACATAATGAGACATGAATGATATAAACTAAATCAGTTTACGAATATATATTTAATTTTGGGGGTTATCACAATTTAACTATGAACCCAGAACCTGACACCGGTGGCGATTGATATCTTAATTTTGCCCTCCAAACACACGAAGCTGACCAACGGTGGCACGGTCAATAAACCCAATGAGCGACGGAGTAGGGAAGCCTTCATCCTGCAGTGGCTTTACAAGGAGCAGCGTAATTATGTTTGCGTGTTCGAACTTATGAGGGCTTCATTTGATACTCAATATCTACTCTTGGAATAACTGTTGAGGGTAATTCAAAAACTGCAAATGTTTCTACTTGTCTCCAAGTACAGTATTATCGGGGCTTCACAGAATACTTCTCGGAACACCAACATGTGCAGACAGAAAATTGCTTGGTCACACCACTGCTGGAAAAAAAGAGGGCCTTCTGCAGAGTGAACTCTCGCGCGTATTTGGTCTATTCTTTTACGTTGACCATAACATTCCTGGAAGAGGTGGGCATACCCACAATTTACCCCACCACATGCAAACTGCTAATTGGCTACCTGTGGAATATACACACGTATATATGCTGCTGGCTGGACAAGGGTGGAGGGGTTTAATAACATACCCATTATTCTTGGTTCTTTCGGTAAAGTCACGTAGAAGGGAAATAATAAAATAAGGTGTGAAAACCACAGCAAGAAAATTTGAAAAAAGTGGCGGCTGTGGTTTTCACACCTGATGATGATTGCTTGTGTTGCAATCGAAACGTCGTGAGAATTTTATTGTTTCATTTGCATTATTTTATTATTTCCCTTCTACGTGACTTTACCGAAAGAACCAAGAATATTAATGCCTGCATTCACGAAAGCTTTAAATCGAAACATACCCATGTTTTCAACTGCTGCGCGAGAAGATGGAATCGTACCGATGGTCTCTGGATTGCAAATCCATTGTACGAACCATTACACCAGCCTTTGGAAGGCTACATGTTCAGCCTCCTCAGGCTGGTAATTGAATGGGCTGCTGTGCACATATCCTCTCATGAGTGGCTCACGGCATTGGGAGTTTAAACAATATATGTCAATTTCCCTAAACATCCGTTTTCCCCAATATTGTATCTTTTACTAGAATTTTAGATTTTCCATTACAATTGTCTCCAGTATGTTTTGCGCAATTAATGTTACGGCAAAGCTTTGGGGAAAAATACCCTGTTGTGCAGCGAAATGCATTGTTGTACTAAACTTCGATGCCACTAAACCTATGCTCAGCACCTTCACCATTGTGGTGACCCATGGTAAAAAAACTGAAATCGGCACGACATTCGAGACCCTCATCCAGCGTAGGATTGACAAAAATGGCCTGTAACATAGATGTGTACATGTACCATGGTATGTGCCTCCTGAACATATGCATTATTATTCAGAGGTTCGTATGCATTATGTCATACGAACCTCTAAAACCCGTGGCAGTGTTTGTTTCGCCCCCTAATATTGAGGCGAGCTGCCACCAACAGAGACGGTAAATTATAGGGATAGGAGCATCCATCGCTCCACCAATGCAAGTGAAAAGAACCCAGTATTTGTGTACTCTGGCCGTGTTATACAACTACTCTGGGGTGGAACTGTCGTCTTGGAGATAATTAAACTTCACATGTGTGGCTCCCACGCCCTTCCCATTGTCTTCTGTCGTACAGAGGGGAGCAGAAGATCAGCAACCTTTTTATCTTCACGTTGAGGTTAATGAGCCAATAGATGAATTCAAAAGTAGCCTGATGCGTATCGGAAATACTGCCAGCAAAATGATCAAAACGGTGTTAATATGGGGTACAATGTTTGAGGTTGTTGACCGCAGTAACACTGTGGGCTAATCTTAATCCTCCATTGGTGTCGGGAGATAACCACATCTGTCAATTAAGCGACGCTCCAATGCGGTGCAATACAAACCAGTCACTGCATGCAGCGCGAATTGAAGCCGGGAGGTTCTTAAGTGGGCTCGGCAATGGAGTGCCTGCCATAATTTTTAATACTATATCTGAGCACATTGATTCGACTGGAAAGCTTTGATCTTACGAAGCCCACCTTATTTACTGTGGCAGTGTCACCTTACGACCGAGCGGTGATTGATAAGTGCTGAGTGCGGCAACGGTTTAATGGCTGCGGCCAATTTTACACCGCTGACTTCCATAATATATCGTCACAGAACGGGAGCGTCGAGTATGCTGCAATTAAGTTATACTCCTGCGATTTAGGCGGGCATTCACAAGATAACTGTTAAATAGTTTTAATTGGGCTATTCACACGTTTTATATAGCAGCTCTTGCCTCATTCATGTGTGTATTGTACGAAGCTTAGAATTATGTTTCATTATGAAAGTAAAATTACAGTATGTGTGTATGCCTATGGTGCTTATTGAAGGCCGACCATTTGTCACAATTATGAATAAAGACATGGACGAGAACAGGTTGGAATGCTTTTGGCCAACTGACCTTAGGAAAAGCAACATACCATTGTGTCTAGAGAAGAAACATTTTCATGAGTGCAATATGCCAGTTATGAAACACATTGGAACGTTGAAATGGAGAAATACACCGGAACAAAATATTTAAAGTGTTCTTAGAAGCATGGAGAGGCACCTAATTGACATTAAACTGAGAGAGAGAAAATGGAACACACGGATCTGAGAAGCAACACAAATCAGAGATGTCATATTGACAATAAGGACTAGCGCTTGATTGTACCATGACCGATGGTCGAGACTGGTGATGGAATGTCAGCCAAAGGAGAGAGTGCGTCCAAAAACACCGAACCGCTACAGGGATGGAGCAATAAGATCGGTTCATGCGCAAGAGTGAGATGGATGGTAGCAGCACCGGGCCTTGAGGAGTGGGCACGGCATGGGGAGGTCTTCATCCAGCAGTGGAATGACAATGAGTGATGACAATGAATCTGTATACACGATTGGCCATAAAACCCCTCCTATACTGCTCCACTAATTTCAAAGAATTCGATGTTATTTAAAAGCTCATGATGTGTCGTCTTTATGGACTGGGTCCAAATTATGCTTTAATCTTCGATAAGAATTCGGCCCGACATACATGCAACGTTGAGCCAACGTTGCCATGCAGTTGGAACCATTGGACCGACATTGGCCCAGCTTGGGCCCAATGTTCATGCAACATTGAGCCAACGCTGGCAATGTGGTTGGAACCGTTGGGTTAACGTTGGCCCAATGTGGACCCCAACGTTCCATGTTCACTGGGACGGTGAGAATCGCATTGGGACATCACACGGCCGATGCACTCATCGTCTTCCACACAAGCGGAAGAGAGAAAGAGAGAAAAAAAAGCAATTTCACCTGTGACTGTGGAGCAGAACAAACAGCGGAGGACAGCACGGTCGCAGGTGTGTCAGAGAAATTTGGGAATTCTAAAAACAAATCAAACCTCGTCGCTCGCAAGCGAGGACAGACGAACTCTCCGTGCCGTGCAATGGCCGATCCAGCCCCCACCTCAGCCACCCCCCCCTCACCTCCTGCCCTCCTCTCTCCATTAGTCGCGGTGGAGATGCAGCCGTCAGCCTCCACACCCCACCCCGGACCTCTCTCGACTTATCCGTGGCCGCGCAAGTTCAGGTGGACAAACAGTGCGCCGAGAATATCGAGCGAGCTCAGATGTGTGCTCTGAATAAGATTGAGGAGTTCTGACTTCACGAATAAAAACTTGTCAAAAGCACTTAGCCTCTCTTGGGGCCGAGTGCTTTTTCAAAGGCTAAGTTCCATTTGCATGCTTTTGGACGTTGTTTGCAACTTGTACTTTTCCGGCCTGCACTCGATTTCTCCTTCTTCTTGGTTCTTTCGGTAAAGTCATCACGTAGAAGGGAAATAATAAAAGAATAAAATAACAAAAATAAAACATAATAAAATAATTCTCACGACGTTTCGGCCACAACGCAAGCAGCCGTCCTCAGGTGAAGAACAGAGCTGTCGGAAAGACAGCGTCTGAAGATTTCTGTTATGATGAGTTTTTTTTTTAAATCGTCATTTACAGCGTTGGTTGAACGCAGTCAATTGCTGACTGACACCCATTCGAGGCTACTGCACCAGTCGCCTCACGCAATGCATCAGCTCACAGTCAACGCCGTTTGAATGTTTAAAGTGTGGTTCTTTTCCATAAATCAGTCGCTGTATCTCTTACAACACGCCACGCGAAAGAAGAATAGCCCGAGGGCATTCACCCGCAGCGATTAAGGGCCATCTGCAGGTTGGTCCAGAGGTCTTGTGACCCACAATTAATTGACCAACCTCACATTTCTTCCCCCCTTTGCTTATTCACAAGACATATGGACCGCCCTGTTGCAGACACAGGTACGATTAAAGTACTTTGCTATGTTTTGTTTTGCTTACATAATTTTGGCGATCCAGGTCTCTCTTGCGAGTGACAATCTTCCTGGCCTGTTGAGTTCTCACCTGGTTAAACTAAAATAAGCTTGAGACAGTGCTAAGCGGTACAGGGGAAAATTTGTCTGGTGCCATATCTGTTTTTTTCGAAGGTTTTTCTAGCGACATCTAGCGACGGAATATAGCAAATAAAATCGAGTGTCCTGGGGAATAGATGCGCAGAACTATGGCCGTAGCCATGGAGTCAACATTGGGGGGGGGACCAAATCTTCCAGGGGGTCTGGGGGTCCCAACCCAGAAAAATATTGAAATTTGAAAGCTAATTTGCTGCCATTTCCTGCCTGAAAATCTTTAAAAATTTACTAACTCATGGGATGGACTTTTTATTTTTTTATTACAATAATGTCTAATATTGTATTGTATTACATTGCTCTGTTTTTACTTTTTTACCATTTCTTGTTTCATTGTATGTAATGTTTGAGATTAAGGATTAATAAAGTACAACCATAATCATATAAACATAAATCTATGCATTGATTTATATGAAGACAAGTCCAGATATTGTGGCCAAGGTTTAGCAAATTGTTATTTTTATTTACATAGAATAGCAATTATTATTACTTTTTAAATATTTTTATAACAATATATTGGGGGGGGGGGGGCATTTTGAGCATATTTGAATATTGGGTGTGTGTCCCCCAATATATATTATAATTACGCTCTTGAGCAGAACCAACCACGCGCACCTCCTTCACAAATCTTGACCCTCCGCATAAAACACGAGCATTTTTTAATCCTTTATATTAAGTTCGCTTGCTTGCTTACGACCGTGCAAATCTTTCGGTCGTTTTTTAACCCACTTCCCGTGATCCAATCGAGCTGACATTTTCCACACAGACTCGTTGTGCGTGACAATTAATGTTCGTGAAAAATTTTTCCCAAAATTTTACACTTTTTAGGACAAAAATATTATATTTAATTACCAATTGCTTAATGGTGCAATGCAATCATCTGACCCATAGGTGGCAGCCATCTCAAGCCAGAGGACGAGAGGACTCTAGCCGGCACGCATATAAAGGATTTATAGTGAAAAACTTTGTTTTTACGGGTTATACTTGTTACACATCCCATCAGCTACACGGTCTCCTGACAGTGCATAATTTCAGCAGCCATTTGGTTCAACGCTAACACACTCTGGACCGGTTTCGGCGTTTGAGCTTCTCATCAGTGGGGTCATGCTCGCTGGAACTAATGCTGGTGAACAGGTGCAGTTGGCAATGACGAAGGCTGCCGTTGCTGCTGCGTTGGAGGCAGTCACGGGTGCGACTGGACATCTGTGACATAAATAGCTTCATAGCTCATCGGAGTACTCTCAGAATAAATAAATATCATGCTTCCCGAGACGTGTTGGTCTGAAGTAAATCAAGTCGGATTGATGGAAATTCCTTGTTGTTATTTTGTTTTGTCGCTTATAAGCTTGTGCAATAAACGTGCGTTTGCGGCCACGCCTAAATCTTTCGTCGCGTTTAAGCGTAATTAATTTAAGGGTGAAATTGTCCCAATGTTCCTGTAGAACTGACTCGTGGTAAAGCCATTTGGTTTCGATATATCTGCTGCAATGGTCAAACGTCGTTATCCTCCGTGAGATGTTTGGAATTCGAAGCCACGAATCCGCTGGAAATAATTTAGCGTAATTAATTTACGCACGACACCAAAGCCAGCCTTGCCCGGTCTACGAGTTCTGTAAAGACAGATTCTCAAAATGTGAGTCTCGATATTTGATGCCCCAGGGTAATAGGTCACTACATTGCACGCGTTAATATATATAAATAATAAAGTCGCAGTCCTGCAATGACCTTGTTCACGACACTGGTGGTGGAAGGGCTGAGCTCGAAAGGCAATTTATTGAGGGTATATTGGCCTACTCTTCCTCCGCTGGCCAGACGTCTTTGGAGAGGTGGAAGTACCCACACTTTACTCCACCACCACCCCATACCTGCCTATCGATTAATTGACGTGACAATGTAAACTGCTTGGGCGCGGATAGGCCGGAGGGATTTAATAAAAGTGTCCATTATTAATTGCTGAGACGGAAGATCGATTGCGAGTCCAGTGTGCTAATCATTATACCACGGCAGAATACATTTATATACACGTATTTGAAAACACGTGTACTTTCCCCTCGTACTGTCCTGCATTTGGCAATCGATTTCGTATTAGCCAGAAGAAGCAAGGCCACCAATGCTCAGGCGTACTCAATAATTCTTTTGCAAGGATATGTCAGAGTTTCCCTTGAACTCTTGACCTAAGCACAGACACACGCACGCGCTTTACATACACATTGTGGCTTTAGACACTTTTTGCATTGTCCCATTGTTATGGTGACATCTATTTGCTCTTATGCATCGCAAGGCCCAAAATTTGGCCCATGACCTCTTCGGCTCTGCTCATGAACTTGAGTGCAACAATTAAACGCGATTGATTCCAAACAACCCCACTCAAAAGGGAGTGGGAATGAAGAGACCCCCCGCTTGTTTCGTGTCTGCGAGGCAAGAGCACCTCCTGGTGGGTTGTGTGTGAGACACAAAGGCTGAAAATGAGCTTGTTGTGTCTGTCCGATTGTTCACATTTACGCCTGTCTTTGGCCAGGAAAGCCTCACTGACTTGTATGATTCTCTCGCAGGAGGGTCCTGCTAGGTTTGAGAAAATAGCGGTGGGGGGCGATAGTCTTAATGCATCATCACAATTGAGTAGTTTTTTTCGTAATGAAATAAATGAAAACGTTTGAAAAGTATGGTTGCCAAAAGAAGACATCCCCGTTGCGTTGTACAATCAAATCAGAGCGCCCTTTTCTGCTCCCACGAACCATGCAGTGATGCTCTCTCCTCTATTGCCAATTCTGAGCCATCGGTGGAAATTCCACATTCCCATGGCCGTAATCCGGTCTCTCCATGGAACTATCACAATACAGTAGAGTATATCATGGGACCTCTCTTGCCAGTATCAAAACATAAGAATAGGTTTTAGCCTTTCTGGCAATAAAACAGGTGTTAAGATTTCGATTTAAAACTTTTGTGTTAAGATGTTAAAACACCAAACTGAAACCTTTTGCGAGGAATCACGTCTGCATTAACCACAAATACTGGTGGGGTTTTTTGTTTGCATGTTCACCAGAAGCATATGTGGTTAATGCAGACATGATTCCTCGCAAAAGGTTTCGGTTTGGTGTTTTACACAGCGCCACTTAGCCAAACGTAGGCACGAGGTCCGGTAATAACAGTTAACACATTCCTGCGGAGGGAGCTGGTAGGAACGTTGGGTTGCTCGGTCAATGGCCAGGGTCAACGGCGGCGTGGTGTATTCCGCAAAAATGCCCGATTGTGAGGGCGGGCACAAGCCGGCGTGAGTAGGTTAAACGTTGAGTTTTATAAGGGCACCACGGGGTGACCAGTCCCTCCCCACCCAGCCCCACCCCTTCCACCCCCACCCAGCCCCACCCTCCCCACCCAGCCCCTCCCCACCCTCTCCACCCAGACCCTTCCCACCCAGCCCCTTCCCACCCAGCCCTTCCCTCCCCACCCAGCCCCTCCCTGCACGACGGACGGACGGACACAATAATCCCCTGTGGGCTGGTGTAACCAGGAGGTTCCTACCAGTATAATACAGTACTGTATAAACCGCAGCGAGCAGGTTTTTAGGCCGACTGCATAAAACTTTACGTTTTGTGTGGGATTTCTCGAGGAGCTCCGATTACCACTCACTCGCAAAACATATTCAAACTGAAGTTGGACTTGCATGAGTCTTGAGACTCGGTGGAATCTATAAGGTGTGCATTCAAATAACAACCGGGATGTTACCACCATCTGCATGCGTCTGCCTCAATGTCCGCCTTTCTCCATGTCACTCACTGTGTGTATTTTTAGTTTCAGTTGATCTCTTAAAGGGACCTCTGGTCCACACGGTAGGGTGCAGTATTTCTCCACTCACGCGACCACAGAGAGTAATGTTTGCTCGCATGACAGTCAAACCGATATTTTCTTTATGCTCAGTTGGAATTTAGCCAGCTTGAGTCCAGAACAAAATATAACGCGATGGGCTCTTTGTGCAGCCATTGGTGAACATGATGAGACCATAAACTCACTGTACTTGAGAACTGGGATTAATCACACGCAGTCGCTTTAATTCGGACCCAAGATCTCTGTGGTGTCAGCCCAGTCCATACACTGACTTCTGACTAAGAGACTAACTCACATGAATTAATTATATTATTTTATCCTATTTTACAATCCCGTTTCTATTGTTTGTTTTTATTTGTTTGTACATATTCACTCCATCAGTCCATATGTAACAGTATGACATTCCCAGATAAAGTAATCGCACAAATCTTAAATCCATTCAAACGTGCAAGCACGTGTCGTGAGCATAGGAATATTTTTTGTAATCACATTTTTTTACCTTGAATCAAGGATAAACCTCAAATACAAAATTCCTTAAATCTACATTCCAAGGTCTGTTCATGGCAGCTGTAACATTTCACAAGGTTGTGTGATATTATTTTTGGCGGTGTCTGTTTATGCCTGGGCAAAGTCAGGGAACATGCGGGTGATGGAACATGCAAGGTCGAATCTCGGTGTTGCACAATTTATTAAGTTTGTTTGATCTCAAGAGCAATTTGGACATCAATGTGTTTCATGTTAAATCCAGGTACATGGAATATATATAGGCGGTTGTGAGTGAGCGACTGAGTGACTGAAGAGTGACTGAGATTCTATCATTATTGACGGGCTGGAAAGACGAACATTGGCACACTGTCGAGTCTATGCCAATAACTATAACAAAACAAAAACTTAAAACAATGTTCTTGAACCTACGCCAAATACATATAACCAGAGGTTATGCAAGGGTGCTGAGTGAAAATATGAAATCTGACTTAAAATTCCGAAAAACATTTTCATTTGTAACACTTTCCAACTATGTTTTCAATTGTTAATGAACTGGCGTTGTTTGTAATTAAGTCTAAAGTTGTGGACTTTTTCTGCAGAAAAGTGAGAAAAATTATAAAAGGTTTGTCAAATTTTGGCGATAAATAAACTGTGATGATGGGCCAGTCTTTTCGGCGATGTCACACGTCTTGCACTCCCCTCTGTTTTCGGTGACGGCATTACATGTGATTTCAATTAAATGCTTCTGAGGACAAATTTACTGTATGCTTAACAGAATCAATGAGTGTCTATTAGTTTTATTCCTCTTTTAAACCTAGCCCTACAAATTTACATCTGCAGATGTTGAATGTTGCTGAATCCAATTACATATTTCCAATAGGTACTGTTATGAACAATGGGATGCTAAAGCCAATATAACGCCAACAAACCCAGTAAACATGCAATGTTGGGCCAACGTTGACCCAGCATTCGATGTTTCCTGGGAAGCCTGCTACAAATTACTTGTCGTATATAGTATTTGAAGATCAAGCCAGGTGGTACAGTGATTTGAGATAGGATCGAGACAGGAACGTACCTAACTCGATTTATTAATTACTGTCAATTAATTATTAAATTCACAACTCATTAAATTATTTACAAATTATACACATTATATGATGACAGTAAAACATATTAGAGTGGAAATTATACAACAAAAAAATTCTAGATTCTAGAATCAAATCACAACCCCAAATCCTGACAATTCATCGAATTCCTAGAGGCCGTATCATTATCTGCGAGTCAGGTGCCTGACTCACAGAAGGTTGTGAGTTCAAAGAAAGGTCAGGGGTTGACTCAGCCCATCATCCGTTGGCAGTTGAGAAGCTAGATATGGGATTACTATAGAAAAGATTGGTCCACAACAAAGGAAATGTGCAATTCCCACCACTGCTCTATTGTTCCTTTGATCCTGTGGATCTACTTTTTAAAACCTGGGCCCACTTGACCAATGGCTTGATATAAAAAAAAAACAATTCTACATACAGTATTTTTTTATCCATGTTACTGTATTCCGATCCTGCCATCAACATGAGACGAACTATATACAAGTAGTGCATCGCACTGTGTGCTTAGAGAATGTCCTGCAGAAGGAGATATAATGGCCTGAAAAAATCCCTTCATGTGATATTATTTAAATAACACACACACCAAGGGGCACAGTTTCCCACATGCTGCAGTGGACAACATCTTTGTCACATGGCAGTCCAGACTGTTACTTTGCGGCTTTTAATTCACGGAAATTTTATTTTGCCAAGACTACATTTGCCAAGACTACATTTTTATTTGTGCCCTGACTGTTGACTGGCCTGAGACCATAATCTGGTTAAACAGGTGACTGCCTGAATTCGAACCCAGGATCTCAGCATTTCCAACCCTGTCCTCTGATTCACCCGGCCACCTCTCAATAATCACCTGTTTTGTCTCATGTTATATTGTCTCGTTTGTATTGTATCTCATTCCTCCCACCCTCCCCCATCTGGTTTATACAGCTTCGTTCACTGTCAGCTGAAATGTAACAATACGATACCAAGTTTGTTCTTATACGTATGATATTCTTATAAATATGTAGTGATGATAAATGGATCACTACTGCGCGTAGCGCCAAGTGCCATAGAAATGGGCGCAGAGGCGAACACACCGTACAGTACCACTCAGCGGGCCACTAGGGGCACGGTACCGGGTGCTCGCAGAAGAGAGCCAGTTGAGTCCTACCGGCAGAGTAGGGGATAGCAGCCTCCGCCAGCGCCGCAGGTAATCGCCACAAAGTCGGTCACCGGGGGATTGTGGTGGGGGCGGCTGGCGGTAGGGGGGGGGGGCATGTGGGGACGAGTCACCCCGGCACCGGGTTAAGCACGTGATGGGCAGGGGGTGAGGAATGCGGGCCAAAGGTGAACGAAGGGACACGGGAAGAGTAGCTGAGAAACGTCTGGAGAGTTCCCGAAGGGGGCGTGGTTAAGGGCGGAGCCAGAGAGGGAACAGGTGTGATGTAGCCTGGATCCGTCGGGAATATTCCAGAGGTAGGCGCGGCCGAGGGTGGAGCCAGGCCGCGCCGAGGAGGATAAAAGGGAAGCTCTGATCGTATATCGGGGCTGTCTGCAGGTGAAGTGAAACCCAAGTGCTACGTCTTCGACAGCGTGGGTCAGGCAGCACGTTGCCTGCTCTGACCAGATTATAGTTATCCCGTATGCGAGAGAAATAGGTGTATTGTGGGCCTATGTGTAACAAGAATGATAAATAGGTGTCGATTTAAAGCTTTCGTGACTGCAGGGATTCATCTTCTTGGTTCTTTCGGTAAAGTCACGTAGAAGGGAAGTAATAAAATAATAAAAATAAAACATAATAAAATGAAATAATTCTCACGACGTTTCGGCTACAACGCAAGCAGCCGTCTTCAGGTGAAGAATGAGACACTACCAAGCTAGGAGCTTATATATAAACTGGGTTGGAGGTGGAAGAGCGCCTTAACAAAAAAGAATGTGCATATGAAGAGGAATTTAGCATATTCATGGAAAATGCGTAGGAGGTGGGCGGGGGGGGGGTTCAAAGGCATATTATGCCCATGCATTATGCAGGATCAACAGCACCAAGGGGGGGTGCAGGTAGCTGCAGTTACTAAACAACCACGTAGAAAACTAAAGTATAAACTACATAAAAAACTAAAGTATAAACTGCATAGCACCATCAGTATACTTACTATACTCTACAATAAGCTGAGTTACTAACAGCAAGTAATACATTACAATTCTACGTCGTAAAAATTATATAATATGCTTCCATCTAAACTTTATTCTCTTACATCACACGAGCATATACCGTACTATATACTGCCATAGATAAACCCAACATTAAATTATATGCTGTATTACTATAAACCACCCTATACCTTATACATTTCAACATAACACTATGTATTATTCTACCCACCCTAATGTGTATCGAAATGGTTTATTACGTCCTTCCAATGATTGCTAAGCCAGAATCCATCTTCTCGGTTAAAATTGTCTCTGTGTTTGTATATGTGGATCGCCTCATGAACGAATCTCTCATGATAGCCAGATGGCTTGCAGAGAACCTCTGTCTTGGAGAAGTCAATGTCATGTGGGCCCACTGAGTTGTAACAGTGATCTGCCACGGCTGAGGTGTTTGTCCTACCGTGTTTCAGGTCAGCTTTATGTTCACGGATGCGGTCCGAGACATGTCGTTTGGTTTCCCCAATGTAACTGCTACCACAGAGGCAACTTAGTTTGTAGACGCCAGGGTGCTGTATGTCTGGAATCACATCTTTTACAGACGGTACCAGATCACGGATTTTATGTACTGTATTGAATCGGACCTGGATCTTGTGTTTAATCAGGATTTTGGAGATCTTTTTTGTGACCCCAGCAATGTAGGGTAAGGTGATGGTCTTGAAAGGCTCCTCAACAGGATCAATGAGCCACTCTGTCTACAGGAAAACCACCCATACGGATGCTTATCTAAAACCGGATTCCCACCACCATCCATCCCAGAAGAATTCTCTCATCAAGACTCTATATCATAGAGCCCAATGCATCTCCGACCATGAACACATTTCCAGTGAACTCAAACACGTACGCCAAGCTCTTAAGGCTAATGGTTACTCCGACTACACAATCCGCAAAGCCATCACTCCAACCATCAAGAAGGATCCTGTTGAGGAGCCTTTCAAGACCATCACCTTACCCTACATTGCTGGGGTCACAAAAAAGATCTCCAAAATCCTGATTAAACACAAGATCCAGGTCCGATTCAACACAGTACATAAAATCCGTGATCTGGTACCGTCTGTAAAAGATGTGGTTCCAGACATACAGCACCCTGGTGTCTACAAACTAAGTTGCCTCTGTGGTAGCAGTTACATTGGGGAAACCAAACGACATGTCTCGGACCGCATCCGTGAACATAAAGCTGACCTGAAACACGGTAGGACAAACACCTCAGCCGTGGCAGATCACTGTTACAACTCAGTGGGCCCACATGACATTGACTTCTCCAAGACAGAGGTTCTCTGCAAGCCATCTGGCTATCATGAGAGATTCGTTCATGAGGCGATCCACATATACAAACACAGAGACAATTTTAACCGAGAAGATGGATTCTGGCTTAGCAATCATTGGAAGGACGTAATAAACCATTTCGATACACATTAGGGTGGGTAGAATAATACATAGTGTTATGTTGAAATGTATAAGGTATAGGGTGGTTTATAGTAATACAGTATGTAATTTAATCTTGGGTTTATCTATGGCAGTATATAGTACGGTATATGCTCGTGTGATGTAAGAGAATAAAGTTTAGATGGAAGCATATTATATAATTTTTACGACGTAGAATTGTAATGTATTACTTGCTGTTAGTAACTCAGCTTATTGTAGAGTATAGTAAGTATACTGATGGTGCTATGCAGTTTATACTTTAGTTTTTTATGTAGTTTATACTTTAGTTTTCTACGTGGTTGTTTAGTAACTGCAGCTACCTGCACCCCCCCTTGGTGCTGTTGATCCTGCATAATGCATGGGCATAATATGCCTTTGAAACCGCCCCCCGCCCACCTCCTACGCATTTTCCATGAATATGCTAAATTCCTCTTCATATGCACATTCTTTTTTGTTAAGGCGCTCTTCCACCTCCAACCCAGTTTATATATAAGCTCCTAGCTTGGTAGTGTCTCATTCTTCACCTGAAGACGGCTGCTTGCGTTGTAGCCGAAACGTCGTGAGAATTATTTCATTTTATTATGTTTTATTTGTATTATTTTATTACTTCCCTTCTACGTGACTTTACCGAAAGAACCAAGAAGAGAAATAGGTGTATTTAGTGCCGTGTGTAACGGTGTTGTATAAAGTGTTTAATTAACGTTGTTGCCTCCTAAATAGTGTCTCTGAATGACTCAACTACATATATATAAAAAACACAATACAATTATGAATATGAATTGCGAAAATAAAACTGCACGAATATTATTCACACCACACTGCAGGTTATCCTGACAATCTTAATTTTGGAGCTTTCGTGACTGCAGGGATTATTCTTTGATTCTTTCGGTTAAGTCACGTCTAAAGATAAAATAATAAATTAAATAATAGCATATTAAATTAAATAATAGCATATTATGCTATTACTTAATTTATTATTTTATCTTTAGACGTGACTTAACCGAAAGAACCAAAGAGTTGTCCTGACAGTTCACACAAATGAGCTCCAATTTTTCCGTGATTTCAGCAGGACAACATAATCATGTTGTCGTCGGCAGTCCCTCGGGGTTCGAGGATGACGTCCATCAGGTTTAGTGGTGGCTCTCGAGGTGGCTGAGGAGTCCAATTCTGGATCCGCAGATATTTGGGCATTGGGGGCACGTGGCAGCAGATGGAATTCGAATCCGCAGTGGCGGGTTGGCTTCCTTGCCCTTTCTTTTTGGCGGCGATCCGCTTCGGCATCGAGACGTTGGGTCTCGAAGTGAGCCGCATATGTACATGGAGTGACTTTGACGCACATCCATGAAACGTCCGCAATGTAAATGTCACTGGCAACCTTGCAGTGCATGGCTCGATGCCACATCACTAAACACATCTTTTTATAACACATCGACGCCCTCAAAGTTGCCATAACGGGCTCACAAAGTCACCACCGGTACAAAGTGAACCTTTTTCTTTCTCCTGCCGTACCTTTTGAGAATCAAACAGAATGCATTATCAGCAGGACCTCATAGATGTCATTCGCTGGTGATTCCGAGCTCAAAATAGCACTACCCGCGGAGAAAAGCCACTCCTGAGCTCCCCTAGCTTAGTGCTGGCAGTCGTGCTTTGTGGGCTCCTCAAAGAGCAATTGAGTTCATCGCCGTTATAAAAATGATTGAAATGCCATTCATGTTAATTACGCTTCATTATTTAGTACAGGTCGAAGAGGAAATGGTTACCAGCAGCGTTTTCATCCTGCGTTGTTTCTTTTTTTATAGACATGCAAGTGTGCTGAAGCACTGGCACAGCGGTTTTCACATTGAACTCTGAATCTAGTGACCTTATTTTTTTTTATTCCCGGTGACGGATAACATCACCGGCGAGTGACAGCTGAATTTGTCTTGCCGCTGCCCCTCCCCCGGCCTCCACCAACCTGCCACTGACCAGTGTATTAAAAAGCTGGTCAAATCCCTTCAACCGACATAACATGGAGAGACCTCCATCCATCAGTGAAATGACAAGGGCTGTGGTTGTTGCAAATTTCTGTTTACAAATTAAAGCAGTGGCTTCATACCATCATGTTCTGGTATCCTCTTTTCAGGAGACACACCTTAACACTGGTAAATGGTCTCATTAATGTCTATGGGGGAATCTCACACTATATAGAAAAGTGTTCTGCGCTATAAATTGGACCTTGTTTCTGGGATATGACACTAGGATTTGTGTAATGGCCTCATGGCCCACATATCCCAAATGCGCAAATTGTCTGCCACTTATTTGAAAATGAAAAGACAGATAAAACACCTTTTCGCAGAAGTACAGTATAGCACACGTGCCCTGAATTTATTGAGGAAAGGCTCAATTAGTGTACATTAAATTTCGATTCAAAGCTTTCGTGACTGCAGGGATTCATCTTCTTGGTTCTTTCGGTAAAGTCACGTAGAAGGGAAGTAATACAATAATAAAAATAAAACATAATTAAATAATTCTCACGACGTTTCGGCCACAGAGTCAGACTCTGTCTTCTCGACAGACCTGTTCTTCACCTGAGGACGGCTGCTTGCGTTGTGGCCGAAACGTCGTGAGAATTATTTTATTATGTTTTATTTTTATTATTTTATTACTTCCCTTCTACGTGACTTCACCGAAAGAACCAAGAAGATGAATCCCTGCAGTCACGAACGCTTTAAATCGAAATTTAGAATAGAAAGAGGTCAATGTACAAGGAAAGTTTATTCCAGTGGAGGGGGTGCAAGGAGGGAACAGGACCGCAAATGTGATTTGGCACAGGGAGAAGGAGGGACAGAGAGCTAGAGAGAAGATTGGGAACTAAGAGGACGAGAGGGGACATGGAAGGAGATGAGAAAGGCAAGATATGGTGGGCCAAGGTCATGAAAAGATTTAAAGACAAGCGTCAGGTATTTGAAAAGACAGCGGGAGTAAATGGGAAGCCAGTGGGAGTTGAAGGAGGAGAGGTGAAGTGTGAGTTAAAGGAGAGATTGAAAATAACTTGTAAAGAAGCATTTTTCATTTGTTGGAGGGCAGTGGCAGGAGGACCAAGAAGAAACGAATGACAGTAGTTCAGACGGTTAAAGAACAGAGAAGGCGTTTGAGGGTTTAAATTTAAATGAGAGGGCGGATTTTCTGATGTTGAAAAGTTGAAAGTGGCAGGTGTTGGTGGAAGAAGTGAGGGAAGAGTAAAAAATGACACCAAATGTTGAGGGGAAGACGAAACAGAAGTGAGGGAGAGAGGGGGGAAGGAGATGGTTAGCGATGGGAGGAGAAGAGAGAGGCCGGAAAGAAAATGATTGATGTTTTTAAAAATTTGAGAGAGAGAGAGAGAGTGTGATGCGCCATCCAGGATTGGATGGCAGCCAGACAGCAGGAAATGTCAGGGGCAAATGAAGGAAATGAGAATAGGATTTGGGTATCGTCAGCAAAGAAATGAGGAAAGCAGAAAGATGAAATAGATATGAGGCGAAATATAGTGAGAGAATATAAAGGAACCCATAACCGAACCCTGACACTGAGAGGGGAGGGATGGGCTATGGAGTGATTGAAAGAGACTGAGCAAGTGTGATAAGAGAGGTAAAGACTTCAGCCAAGAGAGGGGGGTGTCATAGATGCCGGGGTTGGAGAGAGTGCAAATAAGAGCGCGGTGATCAACAGTGTCAAGGGTGGAGGAAAGGTAAAAAAAAGAACGAGAATGGAAGACCGGCATAGAAGGACTTTGCAAGATGGTTCTGGACAATGAGAAGGACTCTTTCGGTGGAATGAAGAGGGTGAAAACCAGACTGAAATTGGGTATAGATGAAATGTAAAGAAACGTAGAGTGAAAGCTGGTTGTGAACAAGGCGTTCCAAATGTTTAGATTGGTGGGGCAGAAGAGAAATAGGATGATAATTGCCAGCAATGGTAGGGTCAAGCGAAAGTGTTTTGAGGGGAGGACACATAATAGCAGATTTGAAAGTGGAGGGGAATACACATTTGGAGAGGGAAGCATTTAAAGGGACACAAGGTAGAGAAGGATAGGGGTGGGAGGAGGCAAGGAAGAAGGGAGGCAGGAATGGGGTCAAGGGGGGAAGAGGTAGGGTGAGTTTTGGAAATGACCATGGAGAGCTCAGATGAAGATGTAGGTGTGACGGCGGGGAGAGGAGGGACAGCAACACAGGGTAGAAGCAGAGGGATGGAGCAAGTTGTTGACGGTTGGAAAAGAGTTGTCGAGGATGAGGGGCAAGGGACGATATGAGGGATAGGAAATGTGATCACTGTTACATTGCTTATGGCTTTATTTTGGTGATTTAGAAAAGTTTTTTTGTTTTGGCCATGTTTGTTTGTTGTAGTACGGAGTTAGAAAGATGGCTTTAATCTAAGTTGTCTTGTGGTTGTTGTTTGACTTGCATCCCACTGGGATTTTTGCACAGCGTTGGCGAACGGTGCTTTTTTCTGGAAGACTTTGCAGTTTTTTCCTGGATTTTTCTGTTTGCGCATAGTCACTTTAAGATGTTTTCTTGTTCATGTTTTTGTTTTTTGTTTGTTGCGGTTGAACCCGATTCAAGAGCCGAATGGCTCACAGGGCTATACCAAATAAATGAAACAGATTCAAAAGCTGCAAGAAAAGTGGAAGGAAGAACACGGTAAGGTGTGTGGGTCTGGGCTGAGGGGGCTTTCCAGCGACGCTCGCCTTTGCAAGCCTGGCAGAGTCTTGAGGGAGGCAGAGGTGGGGGACTGAGGGGGAGGGGGGGAGTAAATAAACACAGAAGAACAAGGGTTCATCCTCTTGGTTCTTTCGGTAAAGTCACGTAGAAGGGAAGTAATAAAATAATAAAAATAAAACATAATAAAACAATTACTTCCCTTCTACGTGACTTTACCGAAAGAACCAAGAAGATGAATCCCTGCAGTCACGAAAGCTTTAAATCGAAAAAGAACAAGGGTGTCGAGAAAAGAAGAGAGAGCCAAAGCAAGAGTAGAAGCGGTGTTGTCATCGTGAAGAGAGGAAAAGTCAGAGGTGGTGGTGGAGGGGGGGTGTGCTGGAGGATAGGAGAGAGATCAGCAGGGACGAGAGCACGGAGATTGTGGCGAAGAAGGTGGGTGGGGTGAGGTTCGAGGGTACAGAGGTGGGAGGGGAGGGTAAAGTGATGGTCAGGGTGAAGAGAAGGTGATCGGACCGGGGTTAGAGATCAGTATTGATGGGGGAAGCTGTGCAGTCAGAGAGGAGAATTAAGTATGTGTATGTGTGTTTCACTTCTTTCGCACCGTACGTAGCCATCTAGGGTGTTTTCGGATGTGTGGGTAGGGTGTGATGGAAGACGGTGGAGATTAAATGAGCTGGTTAATGGGAAAAGAACTGCAGAGATGGAGGGTGAAATGAGGTGATCAAATTCTACATTCTTATGGAGGGAACAGTCTTGACATAGAAAAACCAAAGTAAACGTCTTGAAAAGTGGTACTTATTTTAACTGCCCCTGAAGGATGATGGGTCAAGTCCACCCTGATCATGATTTGACTTCACAGTATCGTGAACAGGAGTCACGCTACTTACCCATTCGGGCTGTTTAAAATAAACGAATTCCTTCACATTTATTTATTAAGCAAAACATATTACTGTACAAGGAAGATACACGCATGAATATGCATGGTTATGTAATGCTCTCTAATATGCATTTGTGCTCAGAAGTATGTACAGGCGGTCTCCGGTTTGACGACAATGCGATCGTGGAAACGTCGTCGTAAATCAAATCGTCATAATTCGCACCCGATGTTCACATAGACAGCAGAAACAGTCACAACATCGCTTGCCGATGTGTTTTTTTTCCTTTTATCAACCATATTTAACAGGTTTCATAGGTAAAAATGCACGCACAAAACCACGTGAGAATAACACAAGCTCCACGCCAAGAAACATCGGAAACCAGACTGGCTCTGTTCAAATGTGTTCACAGTCGTGTCGGAAGAAACGTCGTGAATCCAGTTCGTGCGTCGTAAATCGATCCATAGTGGCATACACATCGGAAGTGTGTATACATATAAAAAATGGACCGTCATAAACCGGAGACCACCTGCATTTGTTTTAGAACGTGGATCAGAAACATGAACATTCACCAAAATTAAAATTGTGCAAACATTTGTAAAATGTGCAATGAAGCACGAAGAGGTGTATGTTTGCAATGACGAAGAGAGACAAAAAGAGTAGCACGTCAACTAGATCATATACACAGATTGCAAACATTATATTGACTGTTAAACTAAGTGAGTCGGTTTCGGCAGGATAGGTCGCAAGAAGGGATCTTAGGAATGAAGAGAGGACATACTTTCGGTCAACTCAGATTTAAAAAAATTAACCCGTAAAAACAAAGTTTTTCACTATAAATCCTTTATATGCGTGGCGGCTAGAGTCCTCTCGTCCTCTGGCTTGAGATGGCTTGCCTACCTATGGGTCAGATGATTGCCTGCCACCATTAAGCAATTGGTAATTCAATATAATTTATTTTTTCCTAAAAAGTGTAAAAAAAAATTTTGTGGATTTTTTTTTTCACGAAAATAAATTGCACGCACAACGAGTCTGTGTGAAAAATGTCAGCTCGATTGGATCACGGGAAGTGGGTTAAAAAACGACCGAAAGATTTGCACGGTCGTAAGCGCGCAAGCAAGCAAGCAAGAGAACTTAATATAAAGGATTTAATAAGCAATTATTACCAACAATGTTATGCAGGTAAAATATGGCAGAACGGTTACTGAACACTCAGGTACTCTTATGTACCAGGGATGTTATGTTCTAATGCACTTTAATACTATTAACGTGGGATCTTTATCCTTTTGTGATAATGAATGAAGGGATTACTCTGGTACTCAAACGTAGCAAGTGGCTTTCCGATAATGGGGGTTTGGGATGGCTGTGTCGGTGAGTGGTTTTTTTATTTTTGAAAAAATATTCCATTTCGTACCAGAATCTTTAACAGGGGAAGCGGGTGGTCACGACAAGTTCAGACACGACTCGCTACTTTGCCATAATTGATTTCGGGTTCATAGTGCAAGTTGCACTTACCACCAATCCACCCAATTGGATGCATTGTTGCTAGGGTATTGTTATTGTTATTAAAAGACTGGGTTGATTAAAGTATTAATGGAGTTTGGACATCGCAAGACTATGAGGAATTTGCGTCGGAGTAGAGAGGTCTTCATTTAGCATCGGATAGATCATGGCTTATGATGACGGTAATAATTATGTTGTAATTTTTACAATGGCGAACTATGGATTTTTTTTTTGCAAAAACATAACTAGAACCTCAATCTTAAGCTGCATTCACGAGCCAGTAAAATGATAACACGAGATACCCAAAACATGTAAATGTAAGAATTCTCACAGTTGCGGAATTATCGCAAAGCATGCATGAGTCATCTCGACACAGCTTAATTTGCTGGAACGATCCGTCTTCCTCTCCCTGCGGAGGCATTAGAGAAACGAGTGCGTGGCGCAGTCGTTCTTCAGGTGATTTTCCTTCAGCCTCATTGACGCGTCAACACCTTCCCCGCGCCGCTGCCGGGATATACAGATCGTCTCTGGGTCGTGAGGCCGCTCGCGCGGAGCACAGAATGTTCCGTGAGCGCCTCTCCTCATTTCGCCAACCCCCCCCCCCCCCCTTGCTGACCTTCTCGGATCAAGAGCGCCTTTGCGAGGAGGCGTACGAGCGAGCGAGCGAGCGTCGAGAGCCGGGGAGCTGAATAACAACGGGACGATATTTGCACGTTAACAAAGACAAAAAAAAATCGCTGCTTCTGCGGTGACTGACCGTACGTAGCCTTATGAGCGTGGGCTGGATTGGTGGATGCTGCCAGTCACGACTCGCGCACACGCGCACATCCACGCGGAAACCACACGCGCGTTCTTGAAATCACGCGAGCCTTGCCGGCACGACGCTCCGCTATTGTGCTCATTCACAGAATCAGGCGCAAGGTGAATAATAATGAATGTATTTCATGCTTCCTTTTGTTTAGGGCAATTTGGATGAGGGTAGGAAAGATGCTATATTTATTCATGGGTTGGGTTGAATTTGGGTTGTTAAAAAAAAAGCCCAAAGATGAATTGTCCTGACATTTGTCAAAAATGTGCAGCAATTCAGCACGACAAATAACTCATCATCATCATCAGCCATGGTAATTCCACTGCTAAATAAATGCTGCCCCAAGCGGCCGCCATCTCTCAGGGCTTTGGGATGCAACAATCTATCGAGCACCTGCACACGAGCTGATTTCAATGCACCATCTCCTCTCCAGCATATATGTTTCCACCCTTTGACTGCCATTCCATCGTTAGTCTCCACCACCTGGCCATCATCCTTTCCACTGACAGAAAACGGTGTACAACGCTATGGTGGGAGCCAATCGCCGTTAACTTCCAACCGCGTGCGATTAATATAACTCATCCCGGGGGAGATGATGACCTGAATTGACAAGCGCCAGTAATTTGTTCTCAAGACATTCCTATTGGGAGCCACGCACTCTGATTGGCGAAGGCTGCATTCGGGGAAGTGCTGTGCTAATTAATTGCAATGCGCGACTCGGAGTTCTGAGCGCTTGAGCAGGCAACGCTGAGCTCCTGAGCTCAAATCCACGCCTGCTGTCTGTGACGAACCTGGGTTGTCAAGCGTAGCGAGTTGACGGACTCAGCCTGATGTGACCGACTACTCAGAATCACACGGTGTCATCACGCGGGGAAAGCATCATCATCGTCGTCATCAGCTCCGATTATTTGACTGCTGAGAGGAAGGATTTCCTAAAGCCGTCGCCGTCTCTCGCACGAGATTGCATCGCTCCATCTCCCCGGTGGCCGTTTTCTCAGAATGCACGCACTGCCATTGCGAGGTTGAACGGCAAATACATCAACGGCCCTCCCCCCCCTCCCCCCGCTCATCGCGGGTGTGTCCCACACGCGCACTTCTGGCTGCACTCTGAGAAATTGCGAGTGAGGCGTAGCTCTCCTCCGGCTGGGTACACTCTGTGAATGCGTCCCCTTGGGGAGGCGCTGGAGTGGAGGGGAGGCATGGGTGTTAAAGCGAAGAGGATTGGGGGGGGGGGTGACTGCACGGGGAAGGTGGGGTGGGTGGCGCGCGGTTGTCATCCCAGCCGACCGGTGGAGGCGCTGTCATAAAACGCCTCATCCTCCTCACTCCGTCTCCCACATCATCACCGCCGCGACAGGCAGCGGCAGAAGCGGCAGCGTCGCCCCCGTCTTCGACTGCAGGAGGGAGCCCCCCAAGTTTTCGTAGCGGCACAAGTCTTTTTTTTCATCCGGCTGGAATTGGCGACGCGACACGGAGGTGAGACTTCCTCGGCAGACCGTGCGCTGCGCGTGCCTTGCAATGAGGGTTATAATGCAAAGGGGCATCTGGGAGTTGCGTTCATATTTATTTCATGCATCCGGCATGAAGTGGGCATACGCTGCGGTTGCGTTGTATCGCGTCTCGCTGCATGTGACCAAATTAAAGGCGCCCGACCTTTGTCCGATCTCAAGCAGCTAAGCAGGTTTTGAGCCTGGTTCGTGCTCGGATGGGTGACCACAGGGGGTTGAAGCATTGGGGTTGTGGCCAGGAGATGGTAGTGCTGAGTGTGTCACCCACCACTCGTACGCACGGTGGGGTTTCTCCAGGCATTCGGATTTCCTTTCTACAAAGAAGCCAAACAATCATGAACGTAATTGGCCAAACTTCCGAATGTTAATAGTGATGCTCTTCTGAGAGCCTTGATACTCGGTGAGGCTTTCCTGGTTCAATTGCGTTATTATTGTCTATGTGCTGCGGTCCTTATTGTCTTAAAATACTTCTCACGTATGCACTATTACATGTTAACACTTATAATTGTATGCACAGTGTTATGTAACAATTTCCTTATGCAACTATTGAAGCAAAACGTAGCGGAAAGATGCAGTGAGGCTTGTAACGGATACATAAATTGCATCGTTATTCTGAATATTATTCAGTCAGTTAAAATGTTTCCTTGCTAAAACGTGAGCATGGAGCAGTGCTCATCCTCAGTGTCGGCCTCAATCCAGTTGTGGAAATTCCAAATGTGTTTGACAAGTTTTTATCTTAATAATGACTAACATCGAGTTATTAGTAATTTGGCCAGCATTAGTATGATTGACATGGCATTTGCGTGCCCGCATGTAACTACATGCATTGCGAATTAGTAACGGTAATAATGATGTTACGGCTCTGCGAGATGAAGGACTCCTCCTCACAGTCATGCCTTGTTATGCAATCGCAAGTGTGATGAGAGCCACTTGGACGTGAGAGATGGGCAGGTGAACCTTTGCTTGCCAAATCGCGATCGATGCTCGACCATCGCATATCTGCGGGGAGCGGAGGGTAAGCGTAGCGCTGTGGTAGGTGCTGTCTGTGTAATTTATATATATATTTTTTAAAACGTAATTGCAGACATTGCAATGATGGTGAGACTGAAAAGACTTATCATCGAAGCAATGGAAACATTGCCGGGTCCTTATTGGGCTCAGCCTTAAGAGCTGGCAAATACAGTCAGAGCCTCCTTTCCTGTCCCAAATCCTATTATTGTAATTTCTCTTCTTGAAAGCCACGTAGAATGGAAATAATAAATAATAAAATAATATTATTTCCATTCTACGTGGCTTTACCGAAAGAACCAAGAAGATGAATCCCTGCAGTCACGAAAGCTTTAAATCGAAATTGTAATTTCTATTTAAACTTATTTTTGTCATCGTGAAAATTCACTGAAGTAGTCATTTTTTTATATCATCTACACTTATATTTATCAGCATAGAATTCATAGAGAGTATAGTAATTACTTGAAAAAAATATTTACAGCTATTTGTGAATTTACTGCGGGATGAAGACCTCACCACGCTGTGTAGGTGGTGTTGGTTTGTTTGACCATACTTCACCAGGCGGCGCAGTGCGGGGTGGTAAAGTGGGGGGCAACACTAGTTCACATTATCGCTCGCCGCTGATATATGGCTGTGAATTGAACACAGGTCGCCGGGTTCATAGTGCACATGCTTGTTTGGGGAGGCCTTCCATCATGCTTATGATGACGATGATATGCACTTACGTTCGCGTTACAAAATCCGCACACGCAAATGCAGAGAACGTGTACAGTGGATGAGAATCTCAGAGGTAGCTTTGTAACAACCGCTTCTGCGGGACATTAATTTAGTAAACAATGGTTCCACAGCTCTCCGATCGACACTTTGTCCCACGACAAGATACACGGTAGCACGGTTGGAACAAAAATTGTGAATCGTTGTTTTCACAGTCCGCAGACACCGCCACAAACGAATCCTCCCCTTCGCCTGGAGTTTCAAGAAAGCGACTGCGGCAATGAGTCTCCGAGATTCTAGCGTCGCGTCGAGCTCCCTCCGGCGAACGATGAAATCCCACAAACGGCTCCACGCGTCCAGGGGAGCGAGGAGAAGGCCTTCTCTCCTCTCGTCGAGAGGCTGCTCGGCGAGGGTGACCCCTGACCCTGCACCGCCTTCTGCCAGCTCGCCAGTGTGCCCGCTGGCACGCGTCGACAAGTACGTGCTGCTGGAGGCCCCTTCGGAGGACAGGATGCTCCGGGCAGTGGACACGCACACGGGCGAGGAGTTGGTGTGCAAGGTGAGGCGAGACGCCCCCTCCTCAGCACTGATACAAGTGAATGCGTATGCGCTTTTGTGGTGGTGATGCTGTGAAGCTCTCCGATCGGTTTTCACATAGAATAGTAACCGTGCGTTGTTTGGCACGATATCCGTTTCGCTCAACGTGCTGGGAGTTGCTTCAGCAAACGAAAGTTCCTGAACTGCAAATTGTAGTTCTTCAAGAAGCTCCCTACTTCAAGAAAACAAACATAAGCCCAGCCTAGACGGCCGGAGGACACGACTGGGGAATCTTTTCTCTACCGAGGGCCGAATAGGTCTTTCAAATATCTTTGGGAGGCAACCGCATAAACATATACACACACTTTAGTCACTTCTGTCACTAAAGTTAGAAACACAGTGTCGCCAGGTCGTAAACGCTCCACTCCAGAACCCGATTTATGCGGCTAAGATGCTTGCAGTGACGGGTAAATATCGTTTGCGGGTTGTGTCGAAGTGTCTGCAGACCGTGTGAAATGAAAGTCACGGACAGTAGGCTCCCCCACCCCTGCCGTCGGATCATATTTAGTGCCCATTTTCAAGTGATCCCCTGGCAATAGCGCTCTCAATTGTTATTTGTCACATAATCCGTGTGTGTAAGCATTACTCATTATTTGTTGTCATTTAACCCGTGTGCGTGAGTGTCACGCCTCCCTCTTGGGCTTCATGATAGATCCGTAACCTTGGGTATACACCATAAAATCGTGCATTTTAAGTGCCAAACGCAGCTTTGTGCTCTGTGCAATCACCATGACAACCCAGTCCTTATAGGCCACGGTGCACTGGGGAAATTCTAAGCTAAGTTTAGGGATATCTGACCCGGAAATTATTACTTCCAACATATTTAATTTAAGCAACTACTGCAATGAGTGACAAAGTTGTAAGAAGCTCGTTGAAGAGTGTGTTTGACAAACAACGATTGTTTGAGAGAGAGTAACAAAAAACCTAGTGGAGTCATGTGACCTATTTGGAATCTCACTGGAAGCTGCTATCCCAGTTGTCCACTAGGGGTTGCAGTGTTCACATTGATCCAGATTTTGGTACCGAAGATTTTTTCTCAAAAGAAAATGGTGCCACAGCTATTGCCGGTGACAAATGCAGGTAGCTATTGCCCTACAGTTTGCCATTAAATTGCCCCCAACGTAATGTGACCTTAGTGCTTGGCCTGCACGTGCAGACAAGGGGATAATGCTCGAAATGTCCATAGATAGTACTGAGTGCTCATTGGGCCAAACCAATGCACGAGAACCATTACCACAGTGACACAAAGCACATGATCAATTTACAAGCACATTATTCCAGCATAAATGCGAGCCGGAATTGTAGCGCAAACACACACTGGCTATATAGGGAATTCTAAGATAGCAAGCTTCTTTTTTACAAATTAACACAAGGAAATGTAGTCCATTAGTGAACTTTATTTTACCCAGGTGAGAACAATCTATGCAAAGATGGTGCGAATGGATGTTGTAATCTTTATCATGGCGTGTTGAGCCAACATGGCTGTTGCACAACTGTTTAAGGGCTCCGAGTAGGACATATACATTTGTGGATGTTTCCAAGTAGTCACGTGAAAATGATCACGGTTTACTACGGTTTCATTGTATCGTTACATTTTTTGGCAAGACTTAAGCAAATAACCAAAAGAATGTTTACAACAGGGGATGGATAATATATCGGGTTGTGATTGTCAGTTCGGCATTCCCAGAAAATAGGGTCAATAGGTCATTCAGAGCTGATAATAAACTGACCGAGCCAGTCCTGCCGAAATCCTCTGTTTGAAACGTGGCCTCTAACCTGAATTGAAAAAAACAGTTATAATAAGTGTACCCATCTATGTCCATGGAGTTTGTTCATCTCAGTTTGGTCAACATTGTTCATTGCACCAGGAAGAAGTGCCGAAATACGGGTGTGCATTTAGATCGGTAAAGCCCAACTATGAGGTCCTTTCTCAGCAGAACAATAAATCAATGAGCCGTATTTGTAACGTGCAGCGAGCCCATTAATATGGAATTGTCTTTCTCAAAGGAGACCCGTGGTACAAGATATGAGCACAGAACAAACATCGGACACACGAAAAAAAAATCGATGCAGAAAACACATTCAGAGCAGAATAAGTGACAAGTACTCCCAGCAAAAAAATATATATCAGCAAAAGTAGCAAACGGTAATCAAAACTGACTCAATTCACAAGTCGCAATGTATACAGGGATCCACAGAGGAATCTAAAATGTTTTACGAATTATTCTGCGATGCGTGAGAACAATACACATTTCTTCACGAGCGAGGCTAAGTACCAGTCCACAGCGAAACACAACCCAGAGCATGTGGGCAGATATATTAATGACACCTAAGTGACATTTCGTTTTTGTTGCATATGCCCCTTGGCTGCCATCAGGTGCTGGAGCTGCAGACTTGGCAGGCTGTGCTGGCACCCTACTTCCACCTGCCGGTGCATGCATGCGTAGCGTGCCCGTCCGCGATCGTGCTGGGAGAGACGCGCGCGTACGCACTGTTCGAGAGAGCCGCGGGAGGCGACTCACGTGCCTACGTGCGCTCCCGAGGTCGGCTCAGCGAAGAGGAGTCGGCCCGGCTCTTCCGACAGATGGCCGAGGCGGTGGCCCACTGCCACAGCAACGGTCTGGTCCTGGGAGGCCTCAGCCTGCGGCGCTTTGTGTTCGCAGATGCGGAGAGGTAACGTACTTTGTATTGTTTATCGCGTTGTAAACGTTGCCTTTGTTTAAGCGGGGCTTCATTTTATCGTTGAGTATTTTCAAGAGAGCTGGTGCATAGATATTTTCCCGTTCACCAGCTCGGAGAGATCCAGATAAAATCAAGAATTGGGTCATTTCAGCAGTGGAATGATTAAAGGGCTGCACATCCACATGTACATTTTATCTCATATCAGCCTGACAAATTATATCAATTAAGCTTTCATCAGCAGGATGTACCATTATTAAAGACAACCATAATTCATCAGAACAGTTTGCAATTTACTTTTGATAGTATTTATTATATCATCAATCCACATATGGCTGCACAATCAACTTAATAATTTCACTTAAAAAAATCCACTTTCATCTAGTACCTACTCAACGAAAGCCTCTTGACGATAATATTTTGTCGGTTACCAAGTCACCCTCTTTGAATGAAGGTCACCCCCTGAATTCAACGTATGATTCAGGCAGTAGCTCATGCTCAACACAGAATGTACCCGTCAGTCGTGACTCAACATAATTATGGAATAATTTCTCTTTCCACCAGGACCCACGTAATGCTGGTCAGTCTGGAAGATGCTCACTCGGCTCCAAGTGACAACCGCTTTGCGAGCGACCTGCACACAGAGAAACGCGGCTCTGACTTTTGCACGAGCGCGGGGGGTCTTCCACAGGACGTCGGTCGCTTGGACCGGGCGGTGGACGTGTGGGGCCTCGGTGTGTCTCTGTATGCCATGCTGCTGGGACGCTACCCCTTCCAGGAAGGCGACGGGATGTGCTGGGGCCAGAATGGCGTGTCCGGGGAGAGCCTGTCGCCAGAGGCTTGCTGCCTCCTGCGAGCCCTGCTGTGCTACGATCCGGCTCAGCGGCTGACGGCGCCGGAAATCCTCGAGCACCCGTGGTTCCGGACAGATTTCACTCGCGTCGAGTCAGCCGTTGCCGAAGGAGGCCTGTTCGGAGCGGTTGGCGGCGGAGGGCCCAAGGGATCAGCGTGCGATCAGACGGTGCCGGAAATTACTCTCGTCAGGGACTGCTACGACTTATAACCAGCATCACGGCTGGCTGTTTGAAGTGAACGTTGCGCGCTTCTGTTGAATGTTTTTGAATGTTGTAAAGACGGTTAGATTCCGATGCGAAAAATATGCGTTTTTCAAATTCATGTCGTGGTTTTCCCGGGGGAAGTTCCATTGTGGTTGTTAGCTCTTTGTCAAGGGTGATCTCCCAGAGGAGAGGGGCTACAAGGAGAGCAAAACAGAACATGTCAGCGGTTTAGCAGACCAGAATTGTAACGTGAAAAATGTCACGTAAGCAATTGAAACGGTGCAAACACATTTTCTACGGCAAAATGACCAAGTACATTTTTTTTTACGTGCATTATTCAAATAAAGTATACGCATCCTATACTACATGCCACTGAACATGGACTCATCTGTTAATGGATTCACCCAAATGTGGAATCATTTACAGGTTTATGACCAACGTCGTGAGCTTATTAAAACACCAACATGATCCAACGAGAGCACCGTTCATGGTAATGGCTGTGCCGGGTGGTGGAGGAATACGACACATTTATACTTGCGCGATCTCACCCAAACACCTTCATTATGTTCATGGTGAATGTTTATTATTCGTAAGAGAATAATGAAAAGCCATTTGTCAAGTCACTGCTGGATGAAGGCTTCCTCATACAGGGTCGGCCGTGGGGGTTGTTTGACCCTACTTCACCACGCTGGTTGAGGTGGGGTGGTGAAGAAGGGGCGGTGCCCAGGACTGGTTCAGCTCGAACTCGGTGCTCATGTTTGCCGCCATGTCTGGGAATCGAACTCGGGCAGTAGGCTTGGCATTATACCACAGCTCTAACACTCAACGGACATTAGTACTGGTAGGAACCACCTGGTTCCAAAAGCCCACAGGGGATTATTGTGTCTGTCCGTCCGTCGTGCAACCAAAATGGGAGGGGTGGGGCTGGGTGGAGAGGGGAGGGTGGGGAGGGGCTGGGTGGGGGGTGGGAGGGGTGGATCTGGGTGAGGAGGGGCTGGTCACCCCGTGGTGCCCTTATAAAACTCAACGTTTAACCTACTCACGCCGGCTTGTGCCCGCCCTCACAGTCGGCCATATTTCCAGAATACACCACGCCGCCGTTGACCCTGGCCATTGACCGAGCAACCCAACATTCCTACCAGCTCCCTCCGCAGGAATGTGTTATTTTTTTGCGCCATTATTTTGGAAGCATCGTTTTTTTACATTTCACATTTTTTTTTATTTTTATGAGCAAGTACTCTTCACACGAAACAACTGCGTTTACAAATTCGAATTGGTCTGTGTTGGTCTGAACTCACCCAGTCAGGACGAATTGTATATGTTTTATGTTTTCTTCAGGAGGAGAGCCACACCATACAAACACGAACACTTATCCACACACGTTTGATGATTTTCAAACAACTTCTGCTAGAGGCAGCAACTAATTTATCATGAGCAACTGTGGCACCGTAGTATGGGAATGACGTAGAGTAACAGATCCATCGGTCTAATGAAAACAGAGTTTGCTGAAGAGTTATATTCATAAAAAATGTTCAGTCTACATTGTACACATCCTTGGGCCATCATGTGACCTTTATTCGTGATCTTATTGGAAGCTGTCATCCCGGTTACCCAATAGGGGGGCAGCGATCGCATTTGTCCAGATTTGAGCAATTAAAATAATTGGATGAATACTGATATTCTGGCAAATTGCCCGATGATGCTGGATACCAGCGAAACGGCGTACTTAAAAATGTTGTGGATTCACTCTTCAACACACCGGTGGGCTAAAGTAGTGAACTATTTGTCTTTTGTGAACCTGACAAATTTTTTTACTGATTGGCCGTGTCGGGTGGTGGAGCGATGCGACACATTTATAAATAACGCGATCTAACCCAAAACCCTTTATTATGACTGATATTAACTTTTTAAGGAAACTGTAAATAAATTTACATTATATAAAAAAAACGTTGTGATAACTATTGCCAGTGATGATTACCTTAACATTTCCCTGAGTTCTTGTGGTCTTAAGATATATAAATATGCTGAAACTGTTCGAACCCAATAGATGGCGTTTCAGAATGTTCCCCAGTGTAAATGCTCATACTGGTATCTGTTTTCAGGCCCACCCAGATGGACGGAAGGGGTGGGGACAAAAGGGGCAGCTTTGTCCTGGGCATCACACAAAAGAGGACCCCCAGAATAGACTTTTTTTTGTGTCGCTAGCGAAGAAGGGGCCCCACATGGCATTCTGCCCTGGGGCTCCAGGAACCTCCGGGTGGCCCTATAACTTATCTGCACAGTGGGGTGAATTTCGTGGAAAAGCAGTCGCAGGCTGCTCTGTTTTTGTTGTAGACTTCGGTGTGTTTGGTTTGTGGCCAGTACCGTCCATGCATTAGCATGCGTTGGGGAGGCTATTGATCATTTTAACAGCATCGTATTTGTTTCAATTCCTTCACACACATGTCATGTGCCAGCTGGGTTGTCTTAGAAAGCACACTCGTCACGCAAATTATTAGGTCTGTAACGTGAGTCGATTTGCCAAGTAATATCGATTAAGCTCAAAATACCATTTTGTTTGTTTTTGATTGCTACATGTTGCATAACAGTGACCAAATGACACGGAATGCACCTCATCTTGCTAGATCTCGCCGAATAAGCGGCCATGAGGCTGGATAACAATGGCAGAATCATTATTTGTTTTTTGGTAGGGCAACCTTCGCACCGGGGTGTGTCGAAGCGCTTTACACGCGACATGTCACCCACGTCACAATCTCAACACATGTGTAAGGGCACCCTCATTGGCAACCGACTTTGTGCGACGCAAGGTGACTCCTCAGCACTTGGCCTGCGAGCAATTCGTCTGCCATGTGTGATCACAATTGAGTAATTGAAGATACGTTTTCGAATTTGGCTAAATTTGGACCGCGACGCCGGGACACACAAGTGGCATACTGGTTTTGAATGACATCACGTGATGAATTAACGTCCACAGTGAATCTGATGGTGCATATTTCACGGTTAACCCTTTCCCGTTCCGATTGCGTACGTGCACATACGTGTACGTCGACGTACGTGTACATAATGAAAACTAAAAAAAATAACTTTACCGGTACAAAGGCTCCCACAAGGCCATGCGGGAGGGCGTGTGGCACAGTTGGCGCCAGCTATCATAGAGTGCGGTGGTCGTGTCGCTACAGCTCTCTGCGGTGAGTACAATGTCTTTATAAGCAACGGCGCTGTGCCTCTCTCAATAAAATTAACGCATCAACCGGATTGTAAACACGACCCTCTATAACAAGCGGCGAACACGCTACCGCCGGGCCACATCACCCGGTTGTCAGAGGGCTTGCGAGGAGACGTCATCGGCAGCAGAGGGCAGTGCAGCAAGGTTTCGGTACTGTACAGGTAACCCTCGATTTACGAACGTTTTGGTTCACGAAATTTGGCGTTAACGCAATTGACATATTATGGTCACTTTTCGATCAACGACATCGATTTTCCACGTCAATGAAATTTCACACCGCACGCGACATCAGATCAAACAACATACGCCCGATCTTGATTTGAAGTTTACGTGACTGCAGGAATCCATACTCTTTGGTTCTTTCGGTAAAGTCACGTAGGTAGAAAAATAAAATAAATCGCCCGGGAACATGTGGCAACCCTTCGCGACAGGGTGACGGTGTATCCCTGCAGTGCAGCAGTGGCACCACAACGTCACCTTTCCAGTCATCCCAACATGCACATCATTGAGGCCGTCCATAAATGACGTCACGCACCTAGGAGGGGGGGGGGGGTTGAGAAATGTGACGTCACATCAAAAAATTAAATGGACTTTTTAATAAATGTTTTCTCCTACAACATCAGAGTGCAGCGCCACATTAAATACGCACTACAATGACAATAGTTTAAAGCGATTTCAAGGATGTTTTATATTTCTTGGGGGGGGGGGGGGGGAGAGTTTTGTGACGTCATATTTGAGGGGGGGTCTGACTTTTGGTGACGCCCTGTGACGAAGGAGGGAGGGGGGGTCAAAAATCGTCCAAAATCGCGTGACGTCATTTATGGACGACCCCTTTCGGTGAGTTAACTGAAAAGGTAAATAATTATTCTTTTTAAAAATGCATGATTATTCAATTGTTTTATGGTTCATGTTATTTATTGTTATTATTTTTGCTTTGCGCAAAGTGACATGTGTACTTTTTTAGGTTAGAAGTTGAGTTGGAATGACTGTCCGAAACCCATCCCTACATTTTTGCATTACGTTAATGGGAAAAGCCATTCCGATGTGCCGAATTTCGATTATACGCGTGTGGTTTTTTTTAACGACGCATCCCTTTTCGCAAAATCTAGGGATACTTGTACACCTGTTGCAGTGTGCGTATGATTCCTTGTCCATGCTGCCCACCTTCAGCAACCCGCACTGATCAACGCGGTGTGTATACCGTGTAGTCAATGACCCCCATCACCGCACAGTGGTGCCGAGGCCTTCGTACAGCAGTGGATGACAAAAGCCCCGCACACGTTCGTACGTGTACAGTACTGCACCTCATGTACACAGTATATGTCATGGGTCAACTTGACTCCCGCAGCCGGTAGCAGCCACTGCATTCACCACAATATAAATTAAAAAAATTATGGGATTATAACAATTTCCTGAAAGTAAGACGCGGCCAAAAGCTGTTCTCGGGGTCAATGAAGTTTATTAATATGGTCACACACACACACACCTACCGGGTTATAAGATGCTCCGCCGACCTTTGCTGTAAAAAAACAGCGTGGGGGGGGGGGGTCTTATATAAACTGAAGAATACGGTCATTAAAAATAATAACCTTGACTAAAATTGTGGCTCTGAGTCACGATAGTGCATCGACTCGCCAGGGGGTGAATTGTTACACACTTGCTACAAAATTGCACTGTTTGTTGCATTAGTTGCAGTGATGCATTTGCTGTACATTCCATTTGATGTGAATAATAAAAGCTGTAACACCCGGGGTCGGCTTCACCCAGGCGGCTGTGTGTTTATCAGCAATAAAATTCCCTTTACGTGCCAGAAAATAACTTTGCCCACCTTGAACGATGATTTAGGGCCTCGGGATACAATTTGACGAAACAGCAGTGCCGGTGCCTTCCAGCTGCTTTGCAAGAACGCTAAGATGCGCAAACAAGAACAGCAACAACAACGCGGCCACACTTGATAGGCGATGCACACACATTTCTAAAAGTTATGAAAATGTCACGCGTGAACTGCACACCGCTACCATGTAAGCAGGAAATTAAAGAGGCTCAAAATAAAGTGAAAATACTCCGAGAGCTGTTTCATAAGCAGTCAGACCTACTGGGAGTTCCAGGCGTAATAAATACAATATACAACAAAGTGCATTTCCAAAAAACGTTGACGGCATACACGTGTGCTGAACTTCTTTCGCACCGTACGTAGCCAACCGTGCTAATCGGAGGTGCGAAAGGCAGTCACCCTCGTGATGTTGCCATTGGGTGTGCAGGCAGTGCGACTGCGCCGGACCGGCGCTAGGCCACGAACGAGGAGAAGGGGGGTGGGGGGGGGAATTGATTTAATTCCTTGTACCAAAGCCTATGTCTACCAAGCTAGGGCACGCACTATCTAAGCACCCTTAAATCTCGCGGTGTGACTGCAGAAATATTGACCGAACTGTTACTGCTATTGAACGTCTCCAGATTGCTCGTTCATCAATCTTGCAAAGCACAATTTCAGTGAAGAGTGAAGTGACACCTCGTTCGCATTTCGTTTACATTTTTTTCACGTCGCATTTTACCCCCCCTCCCCACTGCCCCAAAAAAGCCATGTTTTTTTGTTTTCATCCGTGGAGTAATATCTTGAATTTCACGTTGTACTCCAAAGACGCTGAGCGAACTTAATCGGAAAATTCCATCCGCTGTTGGAGAGCCCACTGAGGAGGATATTGCTTAGCACCGCCACCTGATGAGGAGCGAAATACCCTCAGGACCTAAGCCACCAATCGCGCCTTCTAAATGACAAAGCTGTGTGTGTGGGGTAGTTTGTGTGGGGGAGCGGTGGTGAAGTGGCTAGCGCGCTGCGCTACAAACCCGCTGACCCGAGCTCGACTAACCGCTCGCAGCCAACACTAGTGGCGATTATCTAAACCGGTCCTGGGCCTCGTCTAGGTCGATTCAGCCTCAAATGAGTACCTGGTGCGATTGGTAAACATCGCTACTAGGGAGATAAAGATGGCCAGGCGTGGTGCTGGCCACTCACACCCTCGTGTGCCGTGCCGGTTTTCATAGATGCTCTCTAACAGCACTTGCCCCAACAGCCTGTTAAAGGATATATAGGGGATATTTGTATTTTGTGTGATAGGTTGAATGGTGAAGCGGTGGCCCAGCAATTAACACGCTTCCCAACATATCAGTGGCGAATGATATAAAAACTGGCACTACCCTCTGCTCTTTCAGCAACTCGCACTCAACAGTGTGGTGAAGTATTGTAAAACAATACAACACCCACGTGATCAATCGAGATGGCGAGGGGGAAACCTTCATCCATTGGTGGGCGGTTTGAGAATATCTCGTGTTATTTTTGTACCGTAATAGGCTCACGAGCAAAGCAGGATGACTTAGGCGCTGGTATGCTGTGATGAAACATTGCCCTCATTGTTAACAGAATTAGATTTCCAAAGGCGATATTCCCGCATCAAGGAAGAAAATCCTGTGCGGGGGGGGGGGGGCTGCTTAGGGTGGAACAATGAGACGCAGTGTGGTGCAGGAGAGCCGCATGACAACGCAGATGCATCGCTCGAGATCGGCGGTTCTCAAAGCGTCTTCCAGATGGTCCGCGGGGCTTTAATGTAAGTTTAGATTGATGCGGACATAATAATCCCTTTTGGTTGGGACATTAATATTGTTACTCGAGGTATTTAATAGAAAAAAAAAGTTAGCTAAACTACCCCGGTTAATACTCTTTGGGTCTTTCGATAAAGTCACGTAGGTGAAAAAAGAAATTTAATTAAATAAATTAAATCACGACGTGTGGTTGTCCCGCCTGATGACGGAAGCTTGTGTTGCTTCCGAAACGTCGTGATTTAATTTAATTTAGTTATTTATATTTTTTATTTATATTTTTACATATTTTTTTTCACCTACGTAACTTTGCCGAAAGAACCAAAGCAGTCACGAAAACTTCAAATCTAGAATAAACTACCCTGGTTAAACTACCCTAACTCTAAGATTGAAATTCCCCCTCCCCCCCAAATAAACCTCATAGCTGCGAAAAAAAACAGTTCCAGTAAAATTACTCATTTTGTATTTAGAGAGAAGCGAATGCGTTCTGCCACCAGGGGTGGGGTGCTGGGTGAGCGGTCCGCGGGCCAAATAAAAAAAAGTTTGAGAAACACCGCTCGAGATGGTCGGACAAGCCGGGCCAGAGATGGCTGTAAGGCGAGCGTCGTGAAGGGTAAAACAGGGGTGTGCATAGCGTGCGGGGAAGTGAGGATGGGAAGTTGCAAACACGTGTCCGTTCACATCCCTTTCGGTCAATCAATTCCCTGCTGCACGAGGACCTCCACACGCTGCGCGGGTCGTGGGGGATATTAAAACCACGCATCTCCACGCTGGTCAGTGCGGGCTCGTGAAGACGGGGAGCACAGACGCTGGAGCATCGTGCAGTACAACGGATTTTGATGCACTGGTTGGTTGGTTCCCTGGTGGCAGTGTAGCCCCGCTACTGCCTATGACGGGCCCGTTTGTGCTTGGTGGTCACCCATCCAAGCGCTATCCAGGCACAAACCCTGCTTAGCTTCCAAGTATCTTACGGGATCGGGCGCATTCTGAGTGATTGGTTTGTTTATAGTAAACGTTGCTGTTCACGTGAACTCACGTTTGTTTATACTGTATTTACGTTGGGATTTTTCAGCACGGAACTTGTTTACTCATAAATGTTCCACCTCGATAGTACAGTCCTGTTGCACGTAAGAGCAGTTCTCCCTTTTGTCCCAATTGGCTCGATTTTACTCTTAAAATATCGCTGATGAATTCACTGCGGTACAGACCAATCCATTGCAGTATACAACGAGTGGAGACAATTGGAAAGGGGAATGCATTCATAACAAAGAGACAAAAGGTCGCCCTTTAGACTAAGCCAGTGAAAGATATTTATAAGAAGGCAGCCGAACAGACATCCCATTTAAACGTAAACAAAGTTAAAGGCGCAATCCCTGCAATTACCTTCCCATGCCACTTTTGACGAAAGAGTCTCAAGTAGAGAGTCCCCTTCGATGGTATTTGGCCTACTCTTCCTGCACGCTGGCCAGACGTCTCGGGAGAGATGGGAGAGCCCGCATTTTACGCGACCTGCATAGCAACTAGCGGCGGAGTGCCAATTGCATTGCTGGGTAGACAACGTCACGGGGATATTTAAGCAACGTGCCATTGTTTCAACTGCTGCGCCGGGAGTTAGAACCGGCGCCCTCTGGATTGCAAGTCCCCCACGCTAACCGTCACACCACGGCAGCATGCACATCTCCCCATATGCCGGTATTATATTAAGAATAAATAGCTGGCTCTAGGGCTGTGGTTCTCAAAGTCTGCTCCCCGGACCGGCAGTCGTCCGGGATGGTCCTCCAGGTTGTCCGCGGACTGATGGAAATGCAGGTTGATCGGGACAACAATTGCGTTTTTTCGGACATTAATGTTTTTAATTATGATGTTAATATTTTAAAAAAATCACTTAGGCAAACTACCCTGATTAAACTAGCCTAACCCTAAGATCTAAATGCCCCCCCCTGGGTGGTCCGCCGAAAATCCTTGCATCGGTTGAGTGGTACGCAGTTTGAGAAAACACTGCTCTACTGCTCTGGAGGGAAATCATAATAGTCAGGGTATAATCACTTCCTACCTGCCATGACACCCAGATCAGAAACATTGCCTATCGACAGTCAATTTCACGAAGAAGCATCCTTGCACTGAGAGAAAAAGGGGACATGTGCATCAGAAAACGTTTGAGATATCATGTTGACTGATGAGACAGAGTAAGGGGGCATGGGGAGGTCACGTGACTTGCATGGTGGTCGAAATTTACGATGGAGTGACGGCCAAAGTAGGGAACACGCCTGAGAAGACGTCCACCTCAAAGATGGAGCGATGACATCAGCATCCACGCAGCATCTAAGTGGACTGCCGAATTGGATGACCATCGAATGTTGACATCTTGGGCGAGGGCTTCATCCAGCGGTAGATCGATCATAGCTGGCGATGACCACGATTACGGCAATACAGTAAACAACCGCACAGGTTTACATATCGGCACAGGAATGTGTGGGAGCCATTGGCGCCAACAGGAACACAATGCTATTCATTGAGCTGGCAGATTAGCGTTGCCCTCAAACACCCCAGTCCACAGCCTGGCAACGGGCGACTGCGAAGAACGCGGCCCTGGATGTCCGGCCAACGTGGGCCACTGCCAACATTTCCGTGTCAGCAAGGACCCAAAAATAAAATGCTCAAATTTTTGCGCGGGATAGCAAGGAAAGGGGTTTCGTTTTCAAAACTGTACCCACGCTAGAGATACTCATTTTAATTAGATACTGTACTCGTGATTGATATTCCCAGGAAATGGTTTAATTTCTCTCTAGGCATTTTGTCCCGTTCGGCGATAGACTGGAGAAGTGACGTGACTCATACCCTCCACAGCCACAGGCACTTGCCGCGATCTCTACGCAACGTCGTCGCCGTCCGTCGCGGCCACGCGATGCAACGGGTCCGTCCAGCACCAGCAACACCACCACGCGAGCCGATCTTACCGCTCCATCTCCACGGTGGACGTGTTTCGGTTGCGTCCTCCCACCACCACCCCACCCACCCACCACCCCACTGTGGCTGCCACTGTCGATCATTGGTGGCCATCGTCCCTCCCAGCGATGTGTTCTGCCCAAGGCCACGTATTTTTCTTTACAGAATATGTTTGTGAACTGCGTACCTGAGCGCGAGTTTGTATGTATGTATGTATGCATGCAAACTTTGTATACATCAATGGGCAAATACGATGAACTAACATGAGGTCTTGATACAACAAACCAGAATTGCCATTGAAAGGTTATATGACAGAAATTGCTCCATTTTTTAGCACGACATGAAAAAAGTAACAAACCTTATAATGTCTAATGGCGTTAAGGTCGAAGAAGGCATGAAGGTCACGTACCTGTGTGTTGTACAAAGTGTTTACACGCAGTACGGCCTGGTGCGACAAAAATCCTCCATATAGCCTTAGCAGACTTCTGGGGCAAGTGCTGTTAGCGGTCACCTATGAAGCCCGGCACGACTTTATCTCCCCAGTGGAGATGTTTGAACATCGCAACAGTACTCATTTGAGGCTGAGTCTACCTAGGGGAGACCCAGGACAGGTGCATATACTCGTCACCGATTTCAGCCGTGAGCGAGAATCGAACTCGGCTCGGCGGGTTCGTCGCGCAGAATGCGAACCACTGCGACACCCTTCTCCACACACACACACTGTGTGTGCATGGTGGGCAGGCAGGTTGGAGTTGGGTTTGCGTTAATTATCGGGGTTCCTTTACGGCTAGAGATGATCTCTGACCCCCCCCCCCACCCCCCCCCCCGTTGGTGTGCGAACGCAAGTGGCGACACGGGAGGCAGCGATATTGCGAGCTATACATTACAACGAGTCGTATGCAACGAGGAAGCGCAGCTTTTAGTTGTTTGCGGGAAGGAAAAAGAATGAGTAAACAAACTCGAAACACGAGTACCAAAGCATCGTTTAGCACACGCTACAAGTGCTTCTTCCGTCTTGCAATGACACATGCGTTTCGTTTCAAATAGTTCTCACATTACACGCAGTGCCGGATTTATCCTAGTAGCACAAGTAGCTGCATATGCTACGGGCCCCGCACTTTCAAGGGCTCCCCGCGCTAAATGCTTTCAAGTTATCAATTCCGGTTCAGTGATTCTGCCCTTGCTCTATTACTGGAGTACTATACCGCCTTCAACTTTAATGAACGACTGGGTGTTTAAGGTTAGCGACTTATCGTATTATCTGACTGCATAGCGAATTAAAAAATACGATTACTTTACTATGAAAGTAAAAAAATGTCGTGTTTTAATATTTATGTTTTTTTTTCATATTTAGGGCCCCTTTATAACATATGCTACAGGCCCCGCACTAGCTTAACCCGGCACTGATTACAAGCAAATGAATTAGCATTCCCTGACCACGTGCACGGTGTGGTTTTTTTCAGTCAACGTGGAATGGAGGAGGGTGGGGATGAAAGCAAATGGGGGGGGGGGGATTAGGAGGATGCTATGGGAGGGACGGTGCGACGGGTTCTCCTGTGCACCGTGTACATCGAGAAAGTAGACTGCCTCCACGAGGGGCTATTATGTGTGGCTTGTTCCTGGCACAATTCAGGTCACGGTTGGGAAGGGAGTGGGGGGGAGGGTAGCGGTAGGGGGGGGGCCGTGTCTCTTGATAGTCTGTTATTTCGTTCCCGATTTTAAAGCGGAGGTGGCTGTAAATGCGCCTTATGATGTGTGATGCGTACAAGTGGCAATCGTTGTGAGGAATACGCAACCAGGGGACGTCCACCGTGGAGACGCGAGCGATGACATCGGCTCGTGTGCTCCGATTGCTGCGTCGTTTGGTGCGTGGGGGAGGCAGCGAATGGACCATGGTTGCTGATGATGATGATGATGACGACGACGATTCACATGTGGAGGTCTGTCTCAATTGCTGTAATAAATCCCCCGCAATAAGCATATCCTTCTGCATTTATTAGCCTCTCATTTTCTAAGATAGCATTAAATGAGTTAAATATATGCTGCGCGAACAATAGCTAATAATGCACAATTAGCGCCTTTCGGGCGAATTGGTTCGTCCTGAAAACGACAGGTCATAACTTAGCGCCGACTCGTAATAAAGTCTGCAAACGCTTTTCTACGAGGACAAATCGGTTTCATATAAAATCCCATTATCGAGTAGAAACCCTTTGTGTTGACACGATCCGCATTAACACCGGGTGTGTGATTATTTTGACGGAAAACATTTCAACATCGTGTGAAAACACACGACTCAAAGCATTGTAATTACCTGCCGACATTCAACTGTGCGCGTGGAGTTTGCTGCGTCAAGAACAAGACAGACCTTGCACATGCGCCGTTAAATGAACATTCATCAATCCTTGCATACCCTGTGGGGAGGACAACATCTAAATGTGTGCTTTTTTTCGACGAGAAAAAAAATCGTTCCTGAAACAAAATATTCAAAATAAAAGTTTCACTTGTACAAATACACATTTCCCATAAATGCCTTGCCCTCATCATCGGCCCCAGGAGGCGCGTTAAGAATCGGGGTTACGACGCCGATGGGTGCAATTGAACGAAGCCCTCAGACTGTTGAGTACACGTGGCCGGGATTTAACTTGCTTCCGCTGGATGCAAATTAACCCTCACGTCGTTAACAGCTCCCCCGCCTCTCCCTTTCGTGTCGTGACATATTCCCGCAACGACAGAAAAACACAGACACACAAGAGGAAAACGGTAGTATGCACGATGCACAATTCCCACGGGGTGCAGGTGCTTTAGGTGGATTGTCGCATCACAGGATCGTTTTAATCTATCAGCGAGTTTGTTTTCTATATTTCTATCTCGGCATGAGAGCACTCTGCAACAGCTTGGGGAGGCCTTCATCCAGCAGTGGGTGATGATTCTCAACCCACTCACCTTAACAGGATTCAAGCCTACTCTTGAAATGTTCGAAGACAGCTGCCAAAAAGTAAAAACAGAAAAAAAACATTTTCAATAGCCATAGTTGAAGGTACCCGACTTTCGGCCAAGGCAACGTTATATTCTTCTCAAATTAGCATTGTTTACAGCCTTGAGCCGATCGTGGAAATTCCACATTCCTATGGTGGGAGTCTCTCCAAAGGACAACGAATGTTAACTTTCCCCGTAAAGTGCAACCAATTTTATCGACCCCCAGACGGATGATGGGCTGAGTCCCAACCAGGATTCGAACTCAGAATCTTCCGACAGTGAGCCGCTCGCCCTGCCGCCGGTGGAGCCTCCCGGCCTCTGTTGATACGTGGCAAATATATAGAATTTAATGGTATATGTCAAACCCTTTAGGATTTGCAACCTCCACATTCCCCCCAAAAGGCTTGAGCAATATTATTCTGGCTTACGCCTTCACGGCCCAAGACACGCATGCCAGTGATACGTGTGCGTGGCTCCACGTGTAATACACTTTGCGTGCTCATTTAGCAAAAGGCATCATTAGTGGGCCAATTGGGATGGGAGGGTCACGGGGTGCAAATTCGCGGGGGAGTGGGGGGGGGTCCAGGAGGAAGCTAAAACGCAACAACAAAACTAAAATCAATATAAATGCGGCGCACATTTTAATAAACCTAAGAGCCCCAAAGAGGCGTAACAACAAACCACTTTTCCGTTTTGTAGTCCCACGAGGCTGGCTTCAATAACTCTCTTTGTTACACCAATAACTCCAGCGCACTGCGCGGCTGTTATTTGTGGTGGGCTGAAACACCCGGCGCACGCGGTGATTCTGCGGCCGGCGGCCGCCGTGTCTTGAAGCTGCAATCCGCATGAAGAAATCGCCACGGGACTGACAACCGGGCAGCTGTTGCCAACGGATTCACCGACATCACTCGGCCGTTCGCCAAGCGCGTTGTTTTTGCCGTCAGTCTATCGCTCTGAGGCTTAGGGAGACCATCACTCAGCTGCCATTCCGAAGATCATCATCATCATCAGCCATGCCTATTCACTTGTGATTAGATGCTTACCCAATGTATTGCTATTTCTCACAGTCTCACAGTGCACCGACCACAGAATTCCTGCATACAAGATGATTGCATCGCTCCATCTGCGTGGTGTCTGTTCCCTCGGGCGGGTTCCCCCACTTCGCTGCCACTCCGTCATTAGAATCGACAATTGGCCATCGTCCCAACACGAGACGTATCCTACCTAAGCCTATTTATGTGTATGAACAATTACTATGATGTCTTCGATGCACCCATTCACACGTTCTTCTTGAGGCACGTGGGGTGTGATTGATCACGAGCAACACGTTCGAGCAACAAACCGCGTGACAAGAGACGGAGTCTACACCATGGGAACCTCATTTGCCAGTAAGTTTTGTTGCCAGATAGAAGGGTAAAAAACCAATTATCATATTTTTACTGGCAAATGAGGTTCCCATAGTGTAGATGCTTGCCCCGAGCGCTCATACTCTGATGGTGCATTGTTTTTGAGTTGTGCGCCTTTTGGCGTCATCTGGTCCAACCCATGTGAGACTAGGCTCTAAGGAAAGCTGTCTCGGGTGTGGACCAATCAACTTCAAGGACAGTGCACATTATCAGAGTTATGTTCTTTTGTTTGTATTATGACTGCAGGCATTGCGGTCTATGCAAACATGACTCCTTGTAAAAAGGTGTCAGTTTTGTTGCCAGATAGAAGGGTAAAAAACCAATTATCAAGAGACGGAGTCATTTCGCTGAAACGATTGCCACCCTCAGCCACGCGATCATTCCACAAGGATGTGAAGTCACAGGAGGTTACATCACAGAGAATTATACCTGTTGTGACGTCGCCTTTCTCTGCTTATCGAGAAGCTCCAAGCGTTGATGGTTGCAGCGAATGTCTGTTTTGCACGAGTGGCAGAGTAGATGTAATCGTTCTGAACGTATCGCCAGGGCTCCATTTCAGCTGCGTGTGTCTGGGTCGACGACACAGAGAATGTTTCTGCACCCAGCGCACCACATTCAGTATACCACCGCTCTCTCTTTGACCGTGGCTTGCGAGTCAAGTGCCCTGCGCGTTGCTTTGTAAAAGTATTTGCGTGCGAAATGAGTTTCTCTGTGTACCTACGCTTGTGTTAACGCCCATACCCTTCGGCTCATTTGAACCCGACTCTAGAGTGTTGAACCAGGGTGTAATCTCTCACTGAATCTTTTCTGGGCCGTGGTAGAAGACTGCCAAATGAAGTGCAAAACAACATCGAATTTGACGTGTTATTTTTACGTAGTCATTGGTGACCAGAACCAAGTTTAATACTGTAATGGGTGGCCGCCTGGATTTGAACCCAGGACCTTGTTATCCATGACTCAACTAATTGTCGTGTAATTATCGCCATGTCAGAGTCTTTCCTTGGGCAAACGTTTAAAGAAAAGACTAACATTTTCAACGTAACAAAAAACAGCCCTTTCATTTTAAATTGAGTCTGGTAAAGCACCAGAATTCAGCTATGAGTGCAATTTCATCTCGTCTGGATTAATATGCATTATCACACGGCCACAGTGGGCCGATTAATAATTATTTGCCCGTGCTGAGCGCCTTACGCTTAATGCTGTTTTAGAGTCACAGGTTGCCACAGTGCCCCTTTGTTTTGAGGTGCACAATCTCGGAATGTACAACACGATTAGGAAATGTGGAGGCTTAACATTTCATTCTGAAATGTATTTAAATGTCTCGTAATTTTAGTTTCAGCTTCAATAGCTTTGGCTAAGTCATAATTGCCTAATGTTATATTCATGCACGTGGGTCCATCATTGGCTGGATGGAAACACAATTCAGTTGCGGTGAAAACACATTTGAAATATATAAACACACCGATGCTTGAGATTTTTTTCTGGCGAGCAAATTGAATCTTCATTATTTCCACGAAACCACTTCTTATTACGAAGATTAGAGAAGCGGTTGTTGGTTTGCTGGCTCTGCATGAATGCAACGCGGTGTAATAATATGATTGTGATACGAAAGATAATTGTGCATTCAAGGATGGGTGTGGAATTATTGCAGTGACAGCACCAGGCTTGGTGAAAATTGTCATGTTGGAAGGGAGACACGCAATTATAAAGTGCATATAATGGGATGGCTTCATGGATTCAGTTTTAAATAAATGGTGCTGAAAGGTTGGGGTTACGTGATTAACTCGGCATGTCAGTCTCAGTGAGGTCACTCCGGCTTGCCAGGTACGCTGCATGTGTTGATTACATTAAAACAATACAAATTCATGCTCTGAAGAAAAACATTGCGGCGTTTTGGCCAGCTCCCCTCGAGTGGGAATTAAAATAAAAGGTGCGTACGAGAAATTATGCAGCAAAAATGTTGCACTATGGTCTAGATACACATCGTACAAAAGTATACAGCCTGTGTATATTCACGGTTCTTTGCCAATCCACTGCTGGATGAAGGCCTCACCCCACGTCATGTCGGTCAAGGGGGTCGTTTGACCATACTTCACCACGCTAGCCAACGCGGGTTGGTGAAGCTGGGGGTCCAGGACCGGTACAGATATCGCCTGCCACTGATGTTTGCCTTGGCCCTAGAATCAAACTCATCGTGCAGTGTGCTAACCACCACTTCACTCTGTATGTTTTGAATACGATGTATGGTACATATATAGATATACACACAATAGTTAGAATATACATATCACACATATGAACATCAACATATCGGCTCTTTAAAAATATGGTTCATACGAAAGCCTTCAATAAATGTGATGCTTACTTAAATTGCACGTGTTTAATTTTTTTTTTATAATTATTACTGCTCATTTACAAACGACAATTTTCGATAAGAAATGTTTTTGCTTCCAGTGTCACGTGTAATATTTACAATGTCACAGCCTAATCTGTGTTTTTTGTACGTGGGTGTGTGTTTCCAAAAAGTATAATGAAGAGGGGTGATTTTCGTTGCTATTTATAATGTTTTCAATTTATACACAAGCCACTTCATGATCCACATATTTGATCCCAGACGAGAAATGTTTATTTACAAGGGAAATATTCGTAAATGGCTCATTGTTATTCGTCAAGACCATCATAAGGCAAATGTTAAGGCAAACAATGCTAGGAAGCTTAAGAATTTTCATTAGGATAAAAACCAACATAGAACCACTGAACTGCAGTGAAAAGCAATGATTGGAAGTATCGGATGCAATGCCAGTACGATCAACAAAAAACATGACAATATAAATACATGAGAGACATTCTCAATCCGCCAATGGATGAAGGCCTCCCCGTGCCATGTGAGTCACGTGATTTTTAACTATACTTCACCAAGCCTGTCAGTGCGGGTTGAAGCACTGATTCTGATATTACTCATGTCAGCCATCGCTGGGAATCAACCTCAGTTCGCCAGGTTCACAGCACAGCGCGCTAACCACTGCACCACCGCTCCCTCCCCAGTTGAACTGGAGTGTAAATTGCACTTTGGGTGCAACCACAGTCGCGCTTTTATCAGTCGCTTGCAAATGTATTGACGCTATCTTCATTTAGCCGATCAAGTCCACAAGAGCCGCATGAGTATTTTTTTGCATCTAAAGCTATCAAATTGTAGAACACATTTTTATCACAATCAGTGGAGTCAGTTGAGCCGGTTTTTTTATCTGCATTTCTAACGTATTTCCATACAAACACGTTACCAATATCTAGACAGAGTAGCGGTGCATTGCTTTGCATAATTCTCTACCACCAATCAGCCGCCATTTACTATCAGCTACCAATCGCAATTTAAACATCAGGTCAAAATTAACAACGCAGACATTCGTTAAACATCTCTCGAGGGTCTGTCGAATAAAATGAGACTGAGCACTAACTTGTCACCAGACATGCAGCCAGCTGAAATGATAACTTCGAAACCTTTTGGCCGAATATATCCTAAGAGCTGAGTCATACCGAAGGTAGTGTAAAAACGCATATTTATTCAATACAATCATCATATGCAGTGTTAACACCGCACAAACGTGTTTGCATGGTTGAATCACTCGTAGCTGACCAAGATTAAAACCCAGCAACGTGGCAATGCTTGCTAGGTGTTGTGCCACCCAGTTACCTCGGTTGAAATACAAGACGAGCGATGATTCTGGAAACAAGCTATAGCTAAACAATGTTTCGTCAGTTTCAGGTGAGTCTATTGCGCGATTTAACAAGCAAATGGAACAAGAACATACAAGTGTGCAAATAAGCATGGACAATTACATTGAGACGCAAAAAGAGGAACACGTGGATTAGAGCAATGACATCGTTCAAACTGTTAAGACAAGAGAGTGGACTTGGGCACGGCACGTCACTGGAAGGCACGATGATTGGTGGTTCAGAAAAGCAACGCAGTGGCAACTAAGAATGGAATGCATCTGAGAGATTATCCACCAAACAGATGGTACGATGAAATCAGCTCGTGTGCAGGTGCTAGGTGGATTATGAAATCGCAGGATCACGAGAAATTGAGGTGGCTTGAGGAGACTTTCATTCGGCAGTGGATCGATCATGGGGCCTGATGGTGGTGATGATTAGTGTACAAGATGTTCCCAAGTAAAGAAGAGCGAATCGAGATTACATTTCTTCATGGCAAAGGATGCACGAGGAAAACAGCAGAGACATTTGACAGGAATCATCCTGATCCTGACATAATTATCATCGGTGTGGTGGTGGTGGTGGTGGTAATTAATCCAGCTAACAAGTCCTGGGAAATAGGCGCCATTGTCAACAGATCGAGGGGTCGACACCACTAGAAGCTGACAACAAACGAGACATTTACATCTTCTTGGTTCTTTCGGTAAAGTCACGTAAAAGGAAAATAATAAAATAAAACATAATAAAATAATTCTCACGACGTTTCGGCCACAACGCAAGCAGCCGTCTTCAGGTGGAGAACAGGTCTGTCGAGAAGGCAGAGTCTGAAGACAGACCTGTCCTCCACCTGAAGACGGCTGCCTGCGCTGTGGCCGAAACGTCGTGAGAATTATTTTATAAAGTTTTATTTTTATTATTTTATTATTTTCCTTCTACGTGACTTTACCGAAAAAACCAAGAAGATGAATCCCTGCAGTCACGAAAGCTTTAAATCAAAAAGACATCAGCTACATTAGACAAATTACATCCGATCACAGACAACCCCAATGAATTTCGATTTAAAGCTTTCGTGACTGCAGGGATTCATATTTTTGGTTCTTTCGGTAAAGTCACGTAGAAGGGAAATAATAAAATAATATAAATATAAAACAATAAAAATTCTCTCTCAAGTCACGTAGAATTTTATTGTTTCAATAAAATAGTATTTTAAATTTTTATTATTTTATTATTTCCCTTCTACGTGACTTTACCGAAAGAACCAAGAAGATGAATCCCTGCAGTCACGAAAGCTTTAAATCGAGCCATTTACAGCTGCAGCGTGGGCCACGTTCTCACAAAGCCCGACAAACGGCCGCCGTGAGGGTGTCCCGACCATGCACGGGAGCAGCGAGCGTTCACCCGCGACAGCTGGCGGGCCACATTTTTGGTGAGGCTGCAACAATTGGGGCTGGAAGGGTTTGATGGGGGGGGGCAGTTGTTAATGTGCATATTGAATATGTTTATGCACGAGGCTTTGGAAAGGAGGGATTTGTTATTGGCCCGTGGGCTTTTTATTTGTGCCCCTTTCTCTTCATTTTGACCCTGGTGGGAGTGGTTGTAAGTTATCCAATGAGATCTTGAGACGTCTCATCAGGACGCTGAATAGATTCTATTCCAATTGAAATGACAACACTACGAAAAAATAAATAGTCAACTTGATTATGTTACACATGTTTTAAACGGTTTAAATGTTTCTTACAAAATTTTAAAATGTATCTATTAAAATACAATTTTTTTAAAGGGGCTTATTAGGTGGCAGGTCGACCCCAATGTCCCACAGCCACGGGCGTCCACAATTCATGATGCGCATTGAAGAGGCACGCGGTTTACCACGTAGGCTTTCCCGACCAATATCTATAAATAAAGGGTACTTTTATTTGGGCAGGGGGGGGGTATATCGCGTAAATAGCCACCATCCGACACAGCCACAATTCTTAAGGGTTGTCACGTGCACAAAACGAGCCCAATGAGTTACGACTTCAGCAACACCGGCTTGTCGGAGAGTAAACCCACACAAACACGCGCGGGTTGATTCCCCGACTCCTCCCGCTCGCAGAGCGTGTCGCTTAAACCAAAAAGTGTCACTTCGTGACACGTGAAGAATGACACCGATTCGCTTCCGCCACACATACATGCACGCCGCACGGTCACAAAGACAAAGATACACGCACACTGCCACGCACACACACGAAGACAAAGATCCCCCGTATAGCCTGAACAGACTGTTGTTGCAAGAGCTGTTCGCGAGCAGCTATGAAGAAGGCCAGCACCACAGGTGTGGGGGTGGTGTGTATGTTGAACTTCTTTCGCACGTCCAATTAGCACGGACGCGGTTCCGATGAGCACGGTTGGCTACGTACGGTGCGAAAGAAGTAACAGCATACAGTAGATACTTGCCCCAAACGTCTATTGAGGCTATACGGGGTTGGGGGCTCTTTTATCTTGACACATACAAACCCTCCAATACACACACACACACCATCCAATGCACACGCACACACACCCTCCAATATACACACACACCCTTCAATACACACACACCCACATCCCTTAATAAAGTTTGCCAAAATCGAAACACCCACGCGCGCATACAACCACGTGCACACACACACACACGTACACAGCCTTAAATACACTTACACATACGCACGTGCGTGCCGCACACACACACACAACCCTTACACATATTACCGCATACAGTACTTGCTTGCACAAAGACAAAGATCCCCCGTTTAGCCTTAACAGGCGTTTGCGGCAAGTCGCTGTTAGCGAGCACCTCATGAAGGCCGGCACGGCACACGAGGAGGAGCGGGGGTGCTGGATGGCCACCACCACGCCCGGCCACCTTTGTCTCCCTGGTGGCGATATTTACGCATCGCCACCAGGGAAGATGTTTACACATCGCCACCAGGTGATCATTTGAGTCTACCTAGCGGAGGCCCAGGACCGCTTCAGATAATCGTCGCTGCTTGTTGGCCGTGAGCGGGAATCGAACTCGGGTGGCCGGGTTCGTAGCGCAGCGCCGCTAACCGTAACACGACGGCTCCCCCCACACGGCCGTATGCAGTCATGTAGTCACACACACAAACAATGTGCAGTCTATTTATATCTACAACGCAAGTATAAACACACCGGCACGCACAAAGGTTTACGCTGACAGAGGGGTGACGCACAGCAATCGTGACCCCCAACCGGCAGGCTGATGCCACTCTTGAACACCAGAGTCATCTTAGTCTCTTGAGTGTCCACCTGGTTAAACAGAACACACTCGAACTTGTAGAACACGCATTTTTTTTCCACATTCAACGCGTTCCGATTTGTTTCGTAGACCATAGGGCCAACAACAAGCGCTGTCAGCGAACACCGATTCTTGAGGTGGATGCGGCCAGAGACACACCAGGCAGCACGTCTCCACAATGCCGACGTTTACACACCGCACTAGGGTACTCGTTTAAGGCTGAGTCGACCTAGGAGTGATGGTGTGGAGAAGGTGGGGGGGTGCAGAGCCGTTTCAGGCCACCGATGTCATCCGTGGCGGGTGATCGAACGCAAGTCGTGCCAGGTTCGTGGCGCAGTGAACACATTCAGCGGTCGCAGCAGGAGGTCCAGGTCAGGCCCAGGTGACCCCCTCCAGGTGACCCCTCTAAGTGACCCCCTCCAAGTGACCCCTCCAGGTGACCCCTCCAAGTGACCCCCTCCAGGTGACCCCTCCAGGTGACCCCTCCAGGTAACCCCTCCAAGTGACCCCTTCAGGTGACCCCTCTAAGTTACCCCTCCAGGTGACCCCTCCAGGTGACCACACCAAGTGACCCCTCCAGGTGACCCCTCCAGGTGACCCCTCCAGGTGACCCCTCCACGTGACCACACCTGAATCTTGCTACAGTCCGCAGCACGTTTGGGCGAACCCCGAGTCAAGGAGGAGCGAGCTTCGCCCGATCCTCTCGAGGCGCCACCTCTCAACGATGAGGTCCTCGAGACACTGGAAGCTCTGCGTGGTCGCCACGCCGTCGCCCAGGTGCGTCTTGAGCAGGTACGGGGTCTTCCCGATGCGCAGCTCCAGCCCGGACTTGAACTGCCTCTTGCCGTACCTGCACCACGCCGCGAAGCACTCCGAGTTCCTCCACGACGCACCGTGCGCCTGCTGCCGCCCTTCATCGTCGTCGCCGCCTCCTCCGCCGCCGTTCACCATCACCGCCTCCTGCTGCTGCTGCTGTTGCTGCTGCAGCAGCACCTGGTCCAGCGCCCTGCGCACCACCGTCTCGGCCGACTGCGCCTTGAAGCGGTACCAGTCGCTCACGACGCGACCCCTCCGCCCGGCGCTCAGCACGGCCACGGGGTCGCTGCGAACCTCGCCGTGGTGCAGGTAGACGGCGCGACCGTCACCCGTGCTCACCGCCCAGTGCGTGCAGCTGCTGCCGCCGCCGCCGCCGCCCGGCGCGGTGAACTCGAGCAGGTCTCCGGCCACGCTGGCCTCGAGGAGACGCGCGGGCGTCAGGAAGGGCGAGGGAGCGGCTGCTGCGGCGGCGGCGGAGCAGGAGGAGGACGCGTTGCGGAAGATGCACTCGCCCGCGCAGTAGGCGGCGAAATGCAGCTCCTCGCGCAGGACGTGCTCCTCGTAGTCGTAGGCGCGCGCCAGGGATGAAGCCTCCGCATGCGCTCGCGTTTCGCTCGTCACCTCCTCCTCCTCCTCGTCGCCGTTGTGGAGCTGGCGGACGTCGAGCGACGAGGCGGTGTTCGTGTCGGAGTCGACGCACGCGGAGCCGTTTTCGCTGTCCGGGTAAGAGGGGTCGCTTAGCGGGACCTCGTCGTAGCGGTGGTGAGCGAGGCGGTCGATTTGGTTTCCCATTAAAATTGTGAAGCCACCCACCCCCCACCTCCTCCGACCCCCTCCCGCAACCTACTTAACCCCTCTACCACCACCACCACCACGGCCCCTACTTCTTGAGAGTGCAGTGGTTAGTACTGTCGAGTACGTGATGGATCCGTTCACGGTCTAGGGCAGAGTGTCCCTCGCTCGTTCGCCCATCGCGGCGGGAACCATTGACAATTTGGCGCTGCGATGGCGATCGCGCGCGAACGCCGCGCGAGCCTTTGCCCGTTTGCGGTCACGATTTAAAACGCCGAGGTCGAGCCGCAAATCGGACGCGGTCCGCGCGCCGCGATCGGTTACAAGTTACCAACACCGCGCCTGGAGAGGTGTGGGTGGGAGGGTGGTGGTGGTGGGTGGAGGTTCACGCAACGCGCTCGTAGGTGGCGACGAGGAGCGCGTGCCCACGCCGACTCCCGAGTCGCGCCGCACGCGACTTCAATCTGCTGCTCATCAAAGTTGCTGCAGCTGCCGCAGCATCCTTTCCATGACACCCACCCCCAGGCCCTCCATCAGCGCCCTCAAGACCTCTCCGATGGAGAGCGCGCCTCTTGCTCGCACGTCTGCTGACGGCGATGACACTTGTTGCCATCGCGCCGGGCAGCGCGTTTGTGCCTCGGCGCGCGGTGTCGCGTGGAGGGGCTGCGGAGAGCCACGCCTCCATGGCACCACCCCCCCTCTCCTCCTCCTTCTTCCCTCGCCACCATCAACCACCACAGCCTCCTCTCACACCCACTCACACCACACACACATACACCTACCTACTCCCTTCCCCCGTAACCACTTTTTGGTCACGTCCATTCACCCACTCAGCACACACACACACCTACACTCACCACCCGCGTTCCCATCTACTCAATCACTCTCTCCCTCACTCACCGCACACACACAACTACCACCACCACCACCTCAATTCACATCCACGCTTTCACTCACCACACACACACACACCTACCCCTACCATCGCCACCTCAATTGACATCCATTCACCCACTCACCCAAGACAAAGATCCCTCGTGTAGCCTTAACAGACTTTGGGGCAAGTGCTGTTAGCGAGCACCTATGAAGGCCGGCACGGCACACGAGGGGGTGGGTGGCCAACACCACGCCCGACCGCCTTTGTTTCCCCAGTGGCGATGTTTACACACCATACACCAAGTACTTATTTTAGGTTGAGTCGACCTAGAGGATGCCCAGGACTGGTTCAGATAATCCATCATAATCGTCACTGGTGTTGGCTGTGAACGGGAATCTAATTCGGTTTGCCGCATACGTAGCACAGTGTGGTAACCACTACAATTTCCTTCCCCCCACGATCACTTCCACAAACCCTCACCCACTGACCACTTTCTGGCAACACCGACTCCCCCCATGTACCATAGTTGCCAAGTGAAAGGGACCTTTGGGTGTAAGACGGGACTCACGCGAATATTTTCCGGGTGACCGATACGATTGCTGGAGAAGATGATGAAAATAAATGTATAGGCTTTATCCTCTCCGCCAAGAATACAGGAGGTGTTAAGATGTTCCTACGCCAAATAGACACCCGTCACAAAGTCTGCATTAACCGCACATGCGTGTGGTTAAATACCTTTAAACTCATCTGCCTACACCAGAGACAGATTCCTTTATGACTTTTTCTCACCGGCGTTAGACCAAAGAACGCCGAAAGGTCAACAGCACAAAGGCAATTCAAATATCAAAGCATTCATAGCTGGGGTCGGGCAGTTACATCTCTTTTTTATGCCAGTATCAAGATGATGCAAACAAAAGGTAGGCTTTACCCTTTCCGACAAGAATACAGGAGGTGTTAAGATTTACAAACACCAACATAGACACATTGATCCTGCCAAAAAGTGTCCCAGAGATTTGATGTATGTAGAGGTGAAGCGAATTTGTTATTCAATAGTGATAATAACTTAATGAAAACGCAGGCAGTGGGGTCCATTCGTAACAGTGACTTCAACAATGTTAATATTATGTTTTGCTCAAATGAGCGTTGCGGTGGTACGTACTCATCTCCTTGTTTACAGCCCTGAGCCAGTGGTGAAAATTCCGCAATCATATATTGATGGTCTATGTGTAGGACACACGTTGTTGTCTTCCCCATATGTAATACGGAACGTACAGTGCTGTTGCCATGAACATAATAATAACAACGCTTGTGATCAGATCTCCCGGAATGCATCTGATGGTGACGTCAGATCTCGGTGGGCCTAACAGAGCAGAGCCTGGATAGGACATCAATGGGCCATCACCACGCATGGAACATGTGTTATCTAAACAGAGAGCAGCAGTGCTGCAAAATCCATTGTTTTTTTAATGCTCCTAGCCTTCACCAACCCACATTCACGAGCGCGGTGAAGTATGCTCAAAGAGGCCCCCCGTGACCGACACGGCACGGGGAGTGTGTTCATCCAGCAACGGATTGACAAAAGACTGAACATTATTTCAGAATTTAATATACGCCAACCATAAACCCGCGAAGGCCACACTTAATCTCAAGGAAAAAAAAATAATTCAGCAGGGTCCTGCATTTGGATTGTTTGGCCAATACCATTGAGTGTCGAACATTGAGTGTGGTGAAAGCCCACCGCCCGTATGAGTGGATGGGTGGCACCTTAAGAGCACATGGTCACCTTAAGATGTTTTCTTGTTCATGTTTTTTTTGTTGCGGTTGCACCCGATTCAAGAGCCGAATGGCTCACAGGGCTACACCTAATAAATGAAACTTGAAACTTTCCTCCTGCGAAATCTCGTGTGCCACCTCGCAAACCCCACGTCTAACAACGCCCTGTGCTCTATTCATTCTCGTGTGGCAGCCTCCCCATCCAGGCGCTGACCAGGTTCAAGGCCCACGCTTGGCTCTGCGAGGTATGCAGACAGGCGCATTCTGGCCGATTTTTTTTTGGAAGGCCACGTTATTAGCGTCAAATGTCGAGCCCTCCACGTGTGAATACTGGACATCAGAATGGTCCTTTATACATTTGTTTTCATGGTTTAGCTGAAGATTCGTTGTCTGACGATGCTAATCGCATTTGTATGTGACTCAGGCACAAAGGCAACCTCAAGGCTATGTCTTGTAATTGCTTTATCACAACACTAACAGCGTGCACAAAATGCATTATGCGTCCGTCATCTGGGATTGTACCATGGCCTTTTTGTCAGTCCACTGCTGGATGAGGCCCCCCCCCCCCACCACATCCCCGCCCCCCCCCCCCCACGCCGTGCGGGTTGTCGGGTGACGTTTGACCATATTTCACCACTTCGGGGTGTTTTGGCGAAGTGGTGGGGGGTGATGGTGGTGGTTGGGGGGCTACCAGGACCTGTTTAGGTAGCACTCGTCACCGGTGCTGCTCGTCGCCGGGTAATCGATATCGTGTTGTGCGATGCGGTTAAGCCCGGCCTCTCTGTCACACTGCACACACTTGCGCGTGCCCGTCCCGTGTAATTTCGGCTTCGCCCGTTGTCGCGATTACAGCAAAGCGGCCGAGTGAACGATGTCACGGCTTACGGGTGACTCACTCGCGTGCCGTGGCTTTCTCCGCGTTCGGTGTGGAATAGCGAGCGCATCGATTCGTCACTTTGTAGCCATCGGTGCGTCATTCCGGGAATGCTATTCCGGGAGTTATTTTTGGCACGCCACCCACGGACATCTCGCCTTATTGAAGTCGTGCAGTTCCATTGATACACCTGTGAATGATATTAGAGCAATATAGGTGTACAATAATATTTGGACAATTGTGAATAGTTTTATTTCGATTTAAAGCTTTCGTGACTGCAGGGATTCATCTTCTTGGTTCTTTCGGTAAAGTGACGTAGAAGGGAAATAATATATATATATATATAATATAATTATTTTATTACATTATATTATTTTATTATGTTTTATTTGTATTATTTTATTATTTGCCTTCTACGTGACTTTACCGAAAGAACCAAGAAGATGAATTGTGAATAGCTATCATTTGTTCTCGTGGTCGTGGCTTACACCCCATAGCCCCCCCTGTTCCATGCCAAACCCAGCAGCTTTCCGGAAGAAAACGCAGAGAGCCATGACTATAATAATGAAACAATAATTTGCGTCGTTGTGGAGATTATTTTATGTTGAGGGACGCGTACACGAGTCGATGCTTTAGTATAGATCAGTGCACTCTCTGTCGTCTGGGCTCGCCGTGGGGCAGTGCAGAATCCGGAAACCATCGGTCAACGCTGGCTGCAGGCCACATCAGTGGCGAGTGATACCTGCACCGGTCCTTGGCTCGCCCACTCCCCCCTTCCACAGAGCGTGGTGAAGTTGGTCAAGCCCTCCCCCCACCCCCTCCCCCATGGGCGACACGGCGTGGGGATGCCTTCATCCAGCAGTGGATTGGCAGAGGGCGGGAACATGCGTGGTGTGCGTTGACTTTGCGCGGCCACTGCTGCCGCTAGACTTCACCGCTGTGTTTCAAAATAGTTCATTCTTGAATGCGGACTTCAGGAAAGTTACAAATATCGATTTCGTGCCACACGGGAATCGTTCTTAAGATAGGCATCGGACCAAACATTACCTAAGTGGGGTTAAAGGTAAAGGTGCAGCCCTGCAATGGCTTGCTCACGCCACCGTTTGTCGAAGGGCCTCCACTAGAGGGCGCTGTAGAGAGCCCCTATCGAGGGTATCTTTGGCCTACTCTTCCACTCTGGCCAAACGCTCAGGAAGCGGTGGGAGTTACCCACACTTCATCCCAGCAAGCCCTACCTGTCGATCGACAGTGGTGCGCTCCCCCAATTATCGTGCTCGGTGGACAGAGCCGGTGGGATAAAACATTTTTTTATTGTGCCCATTGTTTCATCTTTCGCGCCGGGCGACAGAATGGGCGACCTTTCTAACACGCAGTCACGATTCTCACGGGACTCCGTCGGATTCACGCAATGTAAAGTGCAAACTCTAATAAGCGTTCAGGAGGAGCTCGTTTACAATTACACGTGACATTTCCACGCTCTCATGGCGGGGACACGTCTCGGCACAGGGACAACCACAGTTGCCGTTACCAGGACAACCACAGTTGCTCATTTCATAGACCCCCCCCCCTCCGGAGTGAGGGATAATGATGGGCTGAGTCATCCCCCCCCCTACCCCACCAGGATCTGAACTCCGAAACCTTTGGATTATGCGGGCCTCTCACTCTGCCAGCTGTGCCACCGGTTGACACGTGGCTGTAGGTCATCATTATCATTGCACTGCAAATACATGATGCTTGAAGACACCTAAAGCCATGTGATTTAATAACAATTATTTTTGGAAACTAGGTTAGTGGCGTCCTTAATTGTAGAAAAAACTATATTTCTGATACCACATTCGTCGAATATACATGAAGGGTTGAGCGATACACTACTGTATGTACATCGATTCGCCAGTGATTAACATTGATTATTCAATTGTACGCATCGAATTGCGTGTGGAATTATACAAAGCAGCCACCAACACCTCGTTCATGCATGGTGGTGACCCATCCAGGCTCATGAATCTGACGATTTGGTGATAACATTTGCATACAAATGTATATACTTTAAAAGTACCGGATACACATTTTTTCTTACAAAATATTAACACAATTAATATCACGAATGCGTTTATATCACTCCAATAATATGTGTCGCCCCGTACATCCGATTAGCACTGTCGGCTACGTACGGCGCGAAAGAAGTTCAACGTACAATAACGTAAGGAAAATTCTCAGAGGCAGCGTTTTTTGTTAAGCCTAGGGGACTCCCTTTAGGCAACATGTCCCTCTGGGGCACAAGGTGGTCCAGCAACGCCCTGCAGTTGGGCAATTCGACTGCCAGCACGGGGCGATGATTGCCGTGTAAAAATCACAATTGACAAACCCCCAACATTGAGCCACAGATGTCACAAACATCCCCCCCCCCCCGCTCGGTGAGTAATATCACGGCTGGTTTCAGTGGGGGTAGAACAGGGGAAATGAGGACCTCACCTCGTAGGACCGATCCTATTTATCGGATTATACGACGCACGTTGTTTCCCCTTGTACACACGCATGCTGAACTTCTTTCGCGCCATACGTAGCCAACCGTGCTAATAGGGGGTGCCAAAGTAGATTTAATCAAAAGTTGGGGATGCGTCTTACAGTCTGCTAAGCGTGTGTGTACATGTTGCGTGTCAGAGAGATAATATGAAATTTCGATTTAAAGCTTTCGTGACTGCAGGGATTCATCTTAGTTTTTTCTTTATTGACAAAGTGCACAAAGTTAGAGGTGCGTCTAACTTGTGGGTGCGTCTTCTAATCAGGTGCAGTATTCTGTTACGATCCGTATCCTCGGTGTTGGGCTATCGTCCACTTGACCTGTAATAGCCTATCTCTTATCCAAACTATATATATTTTTAAAATGAATATACTTAACCAACAAAGCAGTCAAATTCCTGTAGCTTGCGAACCAATCGCGGTGGGGTCATTACCGCCATTGCGGCGAGTGCAGGTTCGTCGTAGTTGCTCAACCTGTTGGGCAGGATTACAGCAAGGATGTATTCCTCGCCTGCCTCGACCGCGACGAGCTCGGCTTGCCTCGACGCACCGAAAGGGCATCGTGGGCCAGGTGCTGCGTGCGCGTCTCTCGTCACGCACGTGAGGCCGTTATAAGTGTCACGTATTCACACGCGATCACGCATACGTGCACTGCTATGTATGGACTCGTGTTCACGCCCAAGGGTGCGCGCGTGTGTATATATATATCTCTTTTTAGAAAGGTGCGCTTGTGTATAAACAAAGACACCCTGTCGTGGGAAAAAAAAAAAACTATTTTGGGCCAGCAGAGTAGAATGCATTTTTGTTAATACGACGGTGTGTGCGAGTTTTTTTTATTGTAACAACTTGGGAAGTTTGACGATGATAGCGAGGGAAGAAGGCGAAATGGAAGTGGGGTGATCTGCATTGCGGTGGGTGGGTGGGCGAGTGTGTTGTTTTGAGCTACGGTGGTTAGCACACACTGTGTATGAGACCGCACAAGTCGGCCTGGTTAAATCGAGTCGTCAACACGGGAGTAAGAATGACTGAGTAAAGTCCATGGGAACAATGACACATGATAGTAGTGATCAAAGGGTGATACGGAGGTGACCGATCATCCGTGAGCGAGCTGCTGGAGTGAATCGGTGAGTGCTGTATCAATCAACTCAACTGTGTTGACGTTGAATTCTGTAGCTGGCATGATTCCTGGTGCAAGGAATGAAATGGGACATCCCCCCCCGCCTCATCCGTCCAATCCTCCACCCTCTCCCCCTCACCCTTCTTTGGAGTCTGGTGTAGGGCTGAACGATTTGGGGGAAATATCGAATTGCGATTTTTCTGACAGATATTGCGATTTGATTTGCGATTACTTTTTTTAAAAGTCAAGCTTCAGTTCACTATTCACTGTGTAATAGATTTAAAACATGGGATGGAGCATTACCACATGATACCATCAAAATATGAACTGCTATTCTAATGCAAGGATGAGAACTTAAAAGATATGAATTGCTTCCAAGATGTATTTATTAAAATTATTTAATGGAAATAGAACAATCAAACATAGAACAATTGTTAAGTTAAATAGATAAAGTTATAATAATTACAAAAATAAAACAATTTCAATAATAAAGTAATCGGATTTTTCAAATCGCAAAACATCGCAGCCTTTGCGATTTGCTAATCGCATTGTTTCAAATTGCCCGAATCTCGTGGCTGTGTCACTCTGTCCCCTGCACCCCTTGTGCAGTTGGACCGCCTGCACATTCGATAGCATCGACGAGACTGTACGAGACTGATGGGGCATTACTGGACTCGGTGAGGTTGAGGAGGAAGTGAGAGAAGATAATACATTTACAGTTGCAGCCTTTTCTACTGTAGAGGAAAATGTGACAGTAATTACGAAGTGGAATTTTTCGTCTCTCCGGGAGTTTGAGGATTCAAGAGTACTTCATAGAGAGTTTCCCAGTTCACATTAAGGCTGTAAAATCACTAAAAATGAAAGGTAATGCCAATGCATGCGCCCAATAATAATACTTGAGGGTGGAGAAGCAAACAAAATGTACGAATAGATTAATGTAAAAGTGAGGGCAAAACACACGACACTATCAATGCTACGATAGGTGATGAGGAGAAGAGATCAGAGGAGGACTTTCTAATTTAGAATATGAGAGGTGTCTACATAATGGGACCTCCTTTGCCAGTACCAAAATATGATAATAGGGTTTCCCCTTTTTTTCTGGCAACATAACAGGTGTTACGATGTTAAAACACCAAACTGAAACCCTTTGCAAGGAATCATGTCTGCATTAACCACAATACTTGTGGTCACAATGCAAACAAAAAACATACTCTGATAATATATGCATTGTCTTTGAAACTGTTTGGTCCACACCAGAGACAGCTTTGTTGCCAGAAAATAGGGGGAAAACCTACTATGATATGTTGGTACTGGCAAAGGAGGTCCCATGATGTAGATGCTCACCCCGAGTTCTCATTAATCTGATAGTGCATTGTCTTTGTGCTTTACGCCTTTTGGCGTCCTCTGGTCTAAGACCGTTTGAGACGAGGCTCAAAAGAAAGCTGTCTCTGGTGTGGACCAATCAGTTTCAAAGACAATGCATATATTATCAGTGTGTTTTTTTGCTTGCATTCTGACCACAAGCATTGTGGTCAATGCAGACATGAGTCCTTGTAAAAGGTTTCAGTTTGGTGTCTATTAGAGTTCACAGCCTGCAGGGACATGAAGATAATTAACACCTTTTTCAAAGATGAGTCTTGACAACAATGACCATGGAGGAGTCCTAATGATGGCAGCGAAGTTTAAATTGACTTGATTTTCTCAATGTGTTGGTGGAGGTTTAGAGTCTCTCAGAAAAACCCCGAAACATTATGGATGTCTCTGCCCTCAGAAGATTTACGACAGGAAGTAACCACAGACGGGTGTGTGGCCGGTTAGTCTTCAAAATAGCCAGAGGATAAAGTTAATTACGGGCAAAAGTGGCAGGAAATGGAAATAAAACATCGTTCAAGAGGTACACGAGTTTAGACTGAATCTTAAGCAACAGATTTAAATCCAAAGAGAAAAACAATGATGAACATGATGCCACCAGCATATCAACACGCATTGTCATGGACAGTGCACAGAAAGTTGGGGGCGAAGTAACCGGCACACACGCCAACTGTCACCACAAGGGAGAAAGGGGAACAGGGGAGAGATAGGAGAAAGGATGAAATTGCCAAACAAATATAATTCACAAAACTCTCAAACCGTTGGGAAAATAACGAGATTAGGAATCGGAAAACCCAACTCAAACGTGATGGAAGTTGTCATAGCAATGGGAGGATGAAAGCAGCAGCAAGTACACTGTAATGATTCTAGATTTGAAGCTTTCGTGACTGCAAGGATTCATATTCTTAGGTTTTTTCGGTAAAGTCACGTAGGTAAAACATTAAAAAGTAAAATAAAATAAAAAATCACGACGTTTCGGAGGCAACACAAGCTTCCGTCTTCAGGTGGTACCGTCACAGCCACGACAGCTGTATCAAGTAATGTTTTACCTACGTGATTTTACCGAAAAAACCTAAAAATGCACTGTAATGACTATTACTGGGTGGTGGTGGCAACGCACATCGCCTATAACACAGCACTGTGAAGGGGATGGTTGGAGGGTCACAGAAATTTTAAATTCCCTTCCCATGGGCGTTGAGGTGCCATACCCTGGCTCCCCAGGAGGAGGCAGTACAGCAAGTGGACTATTCGCCATATGTTTCCATCTGTATGGGGATGAATTAATTGGCTGAAAACATATATATATATGTAAAAATCCAATGAAGGAACCTCCTGAAAATGAGTCCTACGACTCTGTGCGGCTCTCCTGTGTACATAAAGTAGATTAAATGCTTCCTCATTTTCAAACGCTTGACTGGTTTCAACAATTTGGGTTACGTCATTATCACTTTCTTTGCTTGAACAAATGCTGCTGGATAACAGACCCAGAAAAGAGGTTGATTAATTTATTTTACAGGAATACCTTGCACTTTTATCTGGTTAGGGACCAGAGCATAGACTAATGTCAAAAATGGACGAATGTTAAAGCAGAGCCTCTATTTAACTTGCAAATTTACTTTGGCCGGCGAAAAGCGTACATGCAAATAACTACAGTAACTATATTATGTAAATTGGACCTTTTCTTAAACTTGTCAAAGCAATCTCTGCTAGCCCCAAATATTTATTCTGCTGATGTCTCTCTTTTTTCAGCCTTCATTGTATGAAATAGAGATAGGGCTTTAGCCATGATAAGGCCTTGGCTTAGAGAAATGTTGTGGCTGATTTGATCCTGAATCCACACATTTAAAACTTTTTCCATCTCACCAATTAAACTGTGCCGTTTTCTAATGAGTTTGGTATGCACTGGCGTTGCGCTTGTTATTTCCTCTAACACTTTAGCTTTATTATAAAGAATTCTACTGACAGTTGTGCGAGGCACGCCTAGCTTGCGACTTGTATCAGCATGGGACATGCCTTGCTCATTAGGTTTGACTATGTGAATCTTTTCTTGCAAATTGAAAACCTTATGGGTTCTTTTAGCTTTACTATCACCACACTTAGGACCCATTTTGAATATATTAAAGCACAAAAAGAAGTGTTTTACAGTAATCACAAAAATAAGCGCAGTATGAATACTGTACACGTGTTTTATAATCACGAAAATAACTATGAACACTGTAGTATTATACTGTTATCACAAAAATAACTATGAATTTGAGAATAGGTTTCAAAGACAATGCATATATTATCAGGGTATGTTTTTTTGCATTCTGACCACAACTATTGTGGTTAATGCAGCCATGATTACTTGTAAAAGTATACTCTTTGGTTCTTTCCGTAAAGTCACATAGATGAAAAAAAGGTTTCAGTTTGGTGTTTAAACATCGTAACACCTGTTTTGTTGCCATAAAAAAGGGGAAAACCTATTCTCATATTTTGGTACTGGCAAATGAGGTCCCATGATGTGACTATGAATTGTGAATTGAGATGTGGTTTTCGTTGAAAACGGCCCAAAGAGCGAATCGACGAAAGTCAAGTGGACGCAAGTCAAGGTATCGCTGTATCCCGAATGCTTCACACCAGCGGGTAATGAGTGTTGATACAGCACTGCTTTTTAGTTTTCTGAACGGGGCTTCATGGCAGAGAGGGAGTGCTCTCACCGATACCGTCTGGCAACCCAGCGGGTATTGGTTTGACAAGACTGACTTTGTCGACTCGACCCAAAAGGCTGAAAAGAGCCCAGAGTTTTCTCCCTTAAACAAAAGCTGTTGGACAACATACGTTCACTTGTCCAATCGGTTTATGGGCGAGTAGAATGTTTTCTGTGCAGAAGGGGGTGACCATGTGCTTGTTTCATCACTCTTATCAGCGTTTTTGTCTCCTTTTGAGCATGGATTGTTCTTGATATTATGCTTGTTTAACCACAATCGCGTCGTTAAGTCTCAGTACTCCATATCTGGAGGGTCATACCAAGTATGTGTATTCTGTGTAATCCCAGATAACTTTTATGATTTGGAATGTTTGGCCAATACCAGTTACATTGTATGTTATTTAGCAATGGGTATAGAATCAGAGAACCTGGAGGAAACCGATCGAGAACAGGGGGAGAACATACACATTCTAAAAACTAAACCAAAGCTATTTTTTAAATCCTTTATATTAAGTTCACTTGCGCGCTTGCTTACGACCGTGCAAATCTTTCGGTCGTTTTTTAACTCACTTCCCGTGATCCAATCGAGCTGACATTTTCCACACAGACTCGTTGTGCGTGACAATTGATGTCGTGAAAAAATTTTACCAAAATTTTACACTTTCTAGGACAAAAATATTATATTTAATTACCAATTGCTTAATGGTGCCATGCAATCATCTGACCCATAGGTGGCAGCCATCTCAAGCCAGAGGACGAGAGGACTCTAGCCGCCACGCATATAAAGGATTTATAGTGAAAAACTTTGTTTTTACGGGTTATACTTGTATTTTAGCAGGTAAGGCCCACTGAGCTATTTAGATATTTTTCAGAAGCGACCTGGCTATCACAAATGAGAGCTCAACGAAGTGGCTCATCACGTGCAAATGTATGTCAGCCAAATACTCTAAACGCATGTTTCTAAATGTGGAGGGAAAAACCGGAGATTCCGGAGAAATATCCACGTGACCCCGGGGAGAACATGCAAACTCCGTGTCTACAGGCGTCGCGGTTGAACCCACGACCTGTATACCAGACGAGGTAGTTAATATCTCGTCACCGTACCCCCCCCCCCCTCAATTACATGCATGAAGGCACCCGAGTTTGGAAATCGAACCCAGCCCTTCTTGCTGTGTGACACAAGTGTTCACACGGCGTCAGCCTGCTGCATATTGATTTTAAGGAGGCAACGACTCGAGGGTTAACCCTGTGTTGAGTCTTCTTTGTAATGTTTTCACGATGAAACATTCAAGTAAGCGCCTTATGTAAGTCCTGGCGAAATGCGTCAGAGCACGTTGGCAATGTCAGTTTTCACAAGAAGTGGGCCGTTTGTCAATTCAAGCCACGGTGACGTCTCGCTGCTTAACTCAACCAAAAACAGTGCATATTCTATTTAAAGCATTCGTGACTGCAGGGATTCATATTCTTGGTTATTTCGGTAAAGTCACATAGAAGGGAAATAATAAAATCATAAAAATAAAACAATAAAATGATGTTCATTATTTTATTACTTCCCTTCTACGTGACTTTACCGAAAGAACCAAGAATATAAAAAGGGCATAGTTTATCAACCACGGAACGGATAAAGGACCATCCGCATTGCAATTTGTGACATATTTAAAAAGCGTTGGGAACCCTTGCAAGTTCGTATATCATCGTGTGTCATCGACAGCACCTTTGTCAATCCACTGCTGGTGGAAGACCTCCCCATGCATTCTTAACCATTGTCAACTGCAACTGACATTTTGGGCCATTGAGTCTTTTTTTCTCTCACGATTGATGAGGTCACACTCACACCTCTTACCGACCCGTACAGAAAAAAAAAATCCACTTGGTGTACTGCCTTGTTTCCCTGATACATGTCTCACACACACACACACCCTAAAGCTCAATCCTCGCATGATTCACCAACCCTCGAAAATTATGAATTACAAGCACGCATTACAAGCATTAATGTGAGTAGAATATAACACGAATTAGAATGGGCAGAGACTAGTGAGCTATAATCAACGGTCATGATCTATCCACTGCCGATGAAGGCATCCCCAAGCCGTTGCCAGTCGTGGAGGTTGTTTGACAACCACACTGATCAGCAATTAAAAGATAAAGCTGCAGCCGCGTGCATTTGCTTGCTAATGCCATTGCCGGCGAGAGGGCCTCCACTCGAGGTGAGTTGGCTCTCGAGAGCACTTCTTGAGTCTGGAGGGTATTTGGCCTACTCTTCCACGCTGACCAGAAAAGTACCTTGACTTTACCCAACAACACATGACCTGGCAATCGACTAACTGTGGTGTTCCCATTTATACCGCTGGGCGGTCAGAAGCTGAGTTTGATTGAGAAATGTGCCCCATGATATCACCTGCTGTAAGATGATGTGCGATCCATGGCATCATGGCAGCACCCACGGACGCAAACTTTTGTTTGATATTCACGTGAAGAGGTTGGCAGTATGTATGTTTCATAATGTTTACCATTAATAATTCAACGCATATCGAGGAGCACTCGTCTCAAATTGGAATTTACTTCGTGGTACCTTTTGTCTGCAATGGATGCAAATAACCTGGAATGCGCTTGACTTCATCAAATCTCAGAAGCTAAGCAGGTTTGAGCCTGGGTAGTGGATGGATGTATTTATGTTGAACTTTCGCACTGGAAGTAGCCAACCGTGCTCATCAAAGGTGCGGGGGATGGACAACAATCTAAACACAAACACGCTGTCGTAAGGAAATGGGTTTTTAATCTAGATTTAAAAGTGCATAAGCTCCAGTCGCTTTCCTTTATCGGAAGAGCTTTCCAGACGGCCGCAGAAGCGCATTTGAAAGAGCACGATGGAGTGACCGTCTTTATGGGTAACCACCGTATGTATATTTCGAGTCCAGTGTTCTAATCACTGCACCACATCAGCATGCAATGAGGAGGTGGGTGAGTTTATTTAAGTCAATATCTAAGTTCTTCGTATTGGCCGATTGTCCTTTCGTCCCTTGCGTGGTCAAGTAATGAGCTGCATTACGTGTGCATGTGTTTGTGTGAGGATATGCGTGGCTAAGTCATACTGAGTAAACTCCTGAGATCCTCTGTTGAATATGACTCATGAACTTAAACAAATATTCATGCCCTTCCAAGAGATGTACAGCTATGGGGTTCGAGTCGAGACAAAAACATTTGTTTTCAAGTGCAACAACTGACGTTTACACTTTTGCGCGCACACACACACTATCCCCATATGACCAGTGCTCGCCTAGTTGCTCATTTGTGCGTAAAAAACCAACCATGGCTGAGCCACTTCTTCATTTGTAAATCTCCTTCTGGAGCATAGCAACCGACACGTCTGTGTCTAGTGGGATGCATAGCAAAATAGACGTTGATGTCTAGGTACGTTTGCCAGGAGATGGCTTCAGTTGATGTTGACATTTGTGCACAGGTGTCTGAGACAGATGCTAGAACATTCGCGACAAGGCAGGATAAGCAATACGAAATATGAATAAAGGTGTCAGTTTTGTACCAATTCTAGATTTGAAACTTTCGTGACTGCAAGGATTCATATTCTTAGGTTTTTTCGGTAAAGTCACGTAGGTAAAAAATTAAAATTAATAAAAGTAAAATAAATAAAAAATCACGACGTTTCGGAGGCAACACAAGCTTCTGTCTTCAGGTGGAACCGTCACAGCCCGACAGCTGTATCTCATTTACTTGATACAGCTGTCGGGCTGTGACGGTTCCACCTGAAAACGGAAGCTTGTGTTGCCTCCGAAACGTCGTGATTTTTATTTTATTTTACTCTTATTAATTTTAAGTTTTGTACCAGTTTAAAAGGGTAAAAACCTACTACTATATTTTGCCACTGGTAAAAGAGATCTCATAGAGAATATGAAAGTCTTCAAGTGAACATGGTGGGTAAGTGTTGTAGATATGATGAGGCCAACATGTCTAAGCTGCAACCTGCTACCCATCAGATCTCAGAAGCTAAGCCAGTTTGAGCTTCGTATTGTTAACTTGGGCTGTGAAGTGGCCAGGAAATGTCAGTAAATCAATAGATTATTGAATCTGTCTGTGTGGAGCTTTGAGTGTCATCCCTTCATATAGTTTTTCTCTGAATTCTCAAATGTCCTCCCACAAGGCTGAAGAGTCGGTGATACTTTTCTCGACAAATACATTGTTTTTATTATTATTTTAGCCACTCATTAAAGGGTCCTGCCATAGTAGTAAAAATTCCACATTCGTATACCAGTACCCAATATATCCATAAGACAATCATTGTTAACGTCCCACCTTGTGATGCGATTTTCAAGGTTGTGCTCGTTTTACCAACTCAAGAGAGATGATGGGCTCAGTTTTCGAGAGTTCTGCTGCTCTGCAAACTGAACTATAAATTCGGTAAAGCACATGTAAGCAGAACTCCATTATGTGTCTCCACATATACATTCATATACTTTTAGTCCATCAGCCAATTGCCTTTCTAGATCGATATGATCAAGCAGCATTTGTTGAAAAGCAAGCACTCCCTGGGTCGGTTTGACCTTACGGGTCTCATCAGCAAAGTCGTGCTTGTTCAATGCTGCTCATGAGACCCAGAAGGTCGAAACCGGTCCAGAGTTTGCTTGCTTAAAACAAATGCTGCTTGCTGTTGTTGGTCCGGGAAGTCAATTGGCAAATTGACTGAAACATATTTCTTCGTGCGTGTGCATAAAGAGGCACAATGGTGGAAATGTGCTTGTATTTGTTGCTACCCACGACGCTCCACGGCTGTGCATAATCAGTTTGCGTACGCGTTTGGGCAAAGAGTTTGTGGCCTTCATAGACTCGCACAAATGCCCCACGGTGCCCTCTGGGCACGTACTCTTAATGATTTCACACTCGTATCAAAACCCGATTGGAGGCATTTTGTTGAGTTTGTGTAAAATAATCCATCATCGTTAAAGGCTAATTTCCTTTTGTGGCATACGTTCCAAAACACTATTATTAGCTTATTGCCACGAGCAGTTATTTGCACATTGCACCGTGCAATATAAAATAAATGGCAATAATATTTTTACATGTTTTTTTTTTTATAGCGCAGTCCGTGACATGTTGATGATTTTACAACTAAACCTAGAGGGAAATATGATGTCGAACATTCATGCACGCAATACAAATATTTCTGAAAAAATAATTGCTGGTCTTGTATTGTTATTGCATGACTGGCATTACCGAATCACGCTCAGATGATTGCGCATTCACTGAAGTTTTATAATTGAATGTGTGAGTTTCATTTGAGCATTTCTTGGAACGTTCTAAACGAACTTTGTTGTCATTGTTTGCAAAGATTTTCTAAAGCAACAAACACTTATATGCCTCCTCTAATATTTCTGTTGCTGGAAGGGATGATGGCCATTGGTCAAGACCAACATCATTGGCAGCCAAAAATACCAAACACGCCCGAGAGGTCGTTCTCCGTGGAGATGGAGTGATGACATCGGCTCGTGTGTAGGAACAAGACCGAGCATTGCATCGCGTAACCACAAGAAATGGCGACGGCTTCGGAAGACCTTCATCCAGCAGAGAATAGGTTGTGGCGAATGATGAAGACGGTGAAGATTGCATCAATATTTTTTCTGTTTTGTTTATTTTCCTTATCACTGTATGTTTATTACACAATTCTAAAGCAGGAGAGGTCAATGCAATTGCTCATTTCTCCGCCGGCTTGTAGGAGAACACGGCGATGAGCTGCTTGCTGTACTCGGGGATGAATATCTCCATGAATCCATCTCCGTCCACGTCCTCCACCGCGATCTGCATTCGACACGAGCGCACGTCGGGCCCATTACGGCGAGGAGGGGTGAAAGAGAAAAGAGATTGCGCAAGCGAGCGGGTGTGACTTGATTGCCAACAGGTCAGAGGAGTTCACTTGTTTCAATATTGACTGTCCAGTTCACTCACGAGCTGGGCGGAAAGCCACCGCAATTTATGGGGCTTCGCTGGGACCCCAGAATGGACATTCTTGCCCTCGCGAGAATCGTTTGATTTGATGGAGTGCTGTCGCAATGCGTTTAACGATGCATTGCTCGGGGTTTCACAGTGATAATGCAATCATGCATGTGTCCTTAATCAATGTTAATTGCTCGATGGAAGTATACTGCCGACAAGCCTGTTATCACCGAAAACATACCGGCCGCGCGTTTTTTTTCTTAATGATTTATGTTATATTGTTGGTGCAGTGGTTAGAGCACTGCGCTATGAAGTTTGGTGGCCTGAGCTCGATTCCTAGACACGACTAACATCAGGTTTGTCCATGATGTCTGAACCTGTCCTGGCTTCGCCCCTTCACAAAATCCTCACTGACCAGCGTGGTGAAGTACGGTCAAACAACGCCCATGACCAACATGATTGTGGGGAATACAGTCGTCGATTAACAAAGGGCTGGAAATGTATTTACCCTTAAAATGTATAATGGATCGTCCCATGATGACATGGCATGCGGAGGCCCTCATCCAGCAAATTTGTGACAAAGGGTTGTCCATATTTATTATTGCTTATGAATAACAAGTGAGCATCCTGGGCTAAGACCCTCAATCAGGGCATTGCACAGTGTTTCTCAGTGATGATAGTGGCGGTACATGTTTGAATTGACATGGCGCTATTAAGTAAATTATAATTTACTTAAATTATAATTTACTTAATAGCGCCATGTCATTTCAATAGCGCCATGTCAATTCAATTTGGTACTTTTCTGCTTTGCTCCTAAAGTTAGTTTTTTGCATCCACCGGTAAACAATTGCACGCATCTTTTCAGCACGTCCCACATTTAAAGCGGTCGCGAGGCATTCAGGACATTGTAATGTCCACAATCTGCAATTTGCACTTTCCTATTGCAGCAGCCTGACACGACGAAGAACTTTAGGAACCGCTTATAAAAAGCAGTTTCGTGGAAGTGTTCCCATAAAACTAATTGCCAGTGTATTGATGTCGATGTTTTTTTTTTTTCACGGCTCGATGTATGAAAGATGCTCTTAAAAGCTACTCTTTTCGGAAAGCCGTAGCAGGCGATGCGCTTTTCTCCTTCGCGACATTTCGCCTCCGACGTTGGAGGCATCTTTAATATATTTTTCGCTGCCCCATGCTATGCTGGTCAGTGGGTGATTTCATTCCTGTTCCCACCTGGTTACTTTTTTGTTTACAGGGCAATATCAAGTATTCTTTGGTTAAAAAAAATAACAAAAAAAAGACGTTTCGATCGCAACACAAGCAGTCATCATGATCTACGTGACTTTACGAAAGACCCAAATAATACGAATTCCTGCAGTCACGAAAGCTTTAAGGCAATATTAAGTCTTGCGGTGTTTTATCATGATGCGCTGACATCATCCACTGTATCCCGGTGTCACAGTACAATTTTATTTCGTGAAACATTACCCGCACGTACATGACGATACTTTAACCGTCCCTATGTAATTACAATATAGTTTCAGAGGTCTTCCTTATGAAGCAAGTCTTAAATCTAAATGGGCTGTCACCACGATGAGGTGGAGAGGAAATATGAGGCAATGTTTACTCGTGACAGGAAGACACGTGACCAGTAGCCACAGCGCAAGGTATAACACTGAATGTGATACGCCAGGTGGGAAAATATTTTCTGCGTCGCTGACCTGTACAGTCCAGGCTGAAATCAAATTGCATGTTAATTAAACGTGCATTGAAACGGGCGTGTACTATCATGAGACCTCCTTTGCCAGTATTAAATGATGATGATGATAATAGTGTTTTCCCCTGTCTGGCAACAGCGTTCGCCTTTAGGCGTCCAGAAAGGGGAAACCCCTATTATCAGGCATGTCATAGTCAATAGGGTGCCACGGTGGCGAGACTTTAATTGCTTCTCCTCGTATACAGGAGGTAGTGGGTTCGATTCTAACCCTGACGCCTGTATATTTGGAGTTTGCGTGTTCTCCCTGTGGTCGAGTGGATTTTTCTCCGGGTCCTCTGGTTTTCGCTTCCACATTTATAAACATGCGTTTAGCGTATTTGGCTGCAATAGAGCTTTCATTTGTGGCCAGGTCGCTTCTGAAAAAGAGCTATATAGCTCAGTGGGCCTTACCTTGTAAAATAAAAAAATAGTTAAACAAAAGTTTAGTTTTTTAGTTTAATTACGTGTGTGGCAGACGACGGCATTTGTGAGACAGCGGCCAATCACTGGTGTCCGCAACCACGCCTACGGTTCATCAGCGTGCACAATGAAGAGAGAAACATGATGAAATGAATGAATGCGGATGAGCCGTACCTCTCCCACAATACCGCCGGCATCGAACAGTGTGTGATTGCTGTAAGCCCACTGGTTGGAATCGTTGTCATTCACGGACTCCAGAATGTACGCCTTGCCGTCGTCATCTCCGGCGAGGACAATCGTGGGCTTCTTCTGCGAGCTGAACAAGCACAAAACGCATTTGTTTACCAAGTGGGTTATTGAACGGAAGCTGAAAAGTGAGTGAAGAATCAAGGCCGAGATGCCTGGTTGGAATTACATTGAGGGATGGAGACAGGGCCACACGGATGACAGAACATACGCAGATAACATCATTCAAGCTGTTGGGAAAGGTAAGTGGGCTTGAGCCGGACACGTCCCTCGAAGGGACGATGGTCAATCACAGAACCATATTGACAACCAAAAAAGTGGAATGCATCTCAGAGGAAGTCCACCAAGGCATTGGAACAATGAGATCAGTATCGAGCAGTGCATTGACGACGACGATGATGATGATGAAACGTGGAAAATGTTCGTAAGTTAACATGTGAAAAATGGAAAATAAAACCATGCGAATTAAGTGATTGATTGTCATGCCACAATTCAAGCGTGTGGGTGTGCAACGGTGGTGCAGCGGTTAGCACGTGTTGCGACAAACGAAGCGGCTTGAGTTTGATTCCTGACCACAGCTCACGTCAGTCGGGAGTGATATCTTAAACTGTCCTGGACCTTCACCCAGAAGGGGATTGACCAATGGGCAGTGGCGGCTCCTGCAAAATCTCTCAGGGGGGGCAAATGTCTGGATGATTGATAAGGATAAGGTCCACCCATGCAAAGGATAAATTAACAGCTTAAGCGTGTAAAGGCAACTTCACTTCTTTAATATTAATGAAAAATAAAGTGACTCTTACAATACATCTTGTTTGTTTCTATACTCACTATTAGAACAAACCACTCATGTTTCTTTTATTAAAGATTCCACTAGGTGGCGACATAATTTTGTTGGATTAAACGTGCTTACGTATGATGACGTAAGCACGTATGATGACGTAAGCACGTTAGGGCGAGCCCTCCCGGAAGCCATAGAGAATGCATTGCAGCGCCCCCGTTCGAAAAAAAACATCTTTGAATGTAAGTCTATGGGACCACTCGGGGCGATTCTCAGCTGGAGGGAAATCGCCCAAAAAGAGGCGGTACTCCACAGAACGTAGCATGACGCTGAGTGGACTATATCCAGAGGCACAGTGACGGCTAGCGTGACTCTGTGGTTGAATGACATTGGTGGTGCGTCGCCCAATCGCCCTAATGAAGAAACCGCCCCTGCCAATGGGGGTTGTAAAGTATTACTATGATTATACTTAAGAACAGCTTTCAGGTGGCTGAAAACATGTCCATTAATTCTCACAAACTTAAAGACAAATACGCGGACCTCGCTTTGCGCTGCCTGGGCTATAAGGAAATTGCTATTTGCGAGCATTTATCGTGCCACGAAAAGTTTGAGGGGTGTAAGCTGGACAAAAATAACCCCAGTCACCTTTATCTCCCCGGCGGTGTTTGTTGATACATTGGACTCAAAAACAGAGATAGCACAAATTAGAATGAAATGCAGGTGAAAAGGGTCATAGTGCACAGTTCTGTACGATCACCACTAAAGTTTTTTTGTTTGTTTGTTTTAATATGCCGAACATGTTCACAGGTTTGCACAAAGATGTGTGCACACACACAGACAAATGTCTCCTATTTAACTCGTGCTCTGCCTTTGCGCCTCAGCAGACGCGTGTCAAGCGGAGCGAGGCACATAGGTGGTCGGTGTGGCCAGCACCACGCGCGATATTGGCGCGCAACAAATACCACAGCCTCATTTTAGGCTTTCCGTGAGTCAGCAAGGATAGGGCAAAGTTCAGCTTCAGATTCCAATTGTCCATGGGTGCGTTGTGCACAGCTGGGAATCAAACCCGCATTGCTTCAATCATAGCACAGTACACAAACAATTTCACCACAGCTCAACCGAACAGATGCACACGTGCACACACTCGTATGCTGTACTACAACACATTAAAGATCCCAAATATTGTTGTAAATATTGTCGGGGCAGATGCCGCGAGAGAGCGCCTTTTTTTATGATCACAATGCCCGATCACCTTTTTAATCCTTGATACTGATGTCTACATACCGCAAGACAGGGCCCATTTAAGACTGAGCCAACCTAGAGGAGCCGCAGGACTGGTATCTGACATCACTCGCCACAGATATTAGCCACGGCCAGTTATCGAACTTAAACACACACACCTTGACATATTTACCACAAACTAACTAGTGTCTGGCCTGAAAAATTATATACAGGGTACTTTATATAAATGTTAACCCTTATATGGGACTTTAATTTTTAATGGAAAAATAACGGAAAATACAATGTGACGTGATAACAAATGTATGTTAATAGCTTCAAAAAGTCAAAGAATCTCCACATGTTCTCCATCATTGTCAACACGTGTCTGGAATCTTCTCCAGGTGGTCTCCATAGCCCGGAGGCACATTTATTGTGATATTAGTGCAAATTCTCGTAAGTGTTAACATCTTTTTGAAGCGCCCTGTATACGATCGGAGAGGCAGTAGTCCCATTTGTGCGATGCGTTTTCAGGTTGTAACCACGCGTTGTTCCCGTCGCGTGCACACATGGCGAGTGAGCCTCCTCCGGGCACTGCGGTTTCCTCCCAGACAAAGCGACACCAACATCGGGGGCGGGCGGCCGTCGTCGAAGAGCTTGAGTCCATTCAGAGTCAACCAACCAAACAAACCGGCAACACCAGCAAGCAGCGGCCGGACGACGCTCTATGTAACCCGAGGGAGAAACGCGAGCTGCTCAACTTGGGTTCCCCTTCAAAAGAAAGGCTCCCGATCACGCGGAGCGAGAACATCGCAACATCGCGCCGAACAACACCGCGGTACGGCAGCAGCAGCAACAGCAGCAGCCCCGAAAACAACGTTCGTGCATTTGCCCCATGTAGCCACGCAGCGCCCATACCTCCCAGCCCTCGGGAAGAACGTCTTTGGCGCTCCGGGAGATCCGTTCCCCGGGAAGATGGAGTGCACCGTGTAGCCGCTCGCGAGGACGTGCTTCGTCCAGGTGCCCTCCATGAAGTCGTCGGGGATCTCGTAGGCGAGGACTTTGCCGTCCTTGCCCTGCTGGGACCACGTGGTGGCCAGGATGTCTTTGCGGCCGTCTCCGTTCAGGTCCACGAACTGCCGGGCCCACCATGCGGTGTCAATAGATAGGACAAATGTGGCTTGAAGGGTATTTGGCTGACATGCATTTCCACGCGATGATAAGCCACTTCGTTGAGCAAAATCATTTGTGGCCAGGTCGCTTCTGAAAAAGAGCTGTATTGCTCAGTGGGCCTTACCTGGTAAAATAAAAATAAAAATTGTTTAGTTTAATTTAGTCGGCATTTCTCATTGCAATCGACGACAAAAGCCCGTGCAATTCCAGGCGTAGTCTTCCTCTGTATCGACGACAACCTGTGGAAGATTGCTTAAGTCTTTGCGGATTTTAGGAAGTAACCGCATTTCTTGTCAAACACCCTTGGTTATGTATATGTTGGTGTGAGGGGCAGGCAGTTTCCCCCCCCCCCCCATTGTCTCGCCACGGTGGCGAGATTTAAACTACCTCGCCTGGTACAGAGGGGGGTAGTGGGTTCGATTCCGACCCTGACGACCCTTATGATGGATTTTTCTCCGGGTCCTCCGGGTTTTTCCCTCCGCATTTAGAAACATGCATTTCAAGTATTTGGCTGCTATATACATTTCCACGTGATAAGCCAACTTCGTTGACCTATCATTAGTGGCCAGGTCGCTTCTGAAAAAGAGCTCGATAGCTCTGGGAGCCCTGCGTGGCATTCTGCCCCGGAAACAACCTCGGAGAACTATGGGCGGCCCAAAGTGTGGACACCCCCAGTGAGTTGTTTGTGGCTCCAGATTTAGAGTGCGCTTCAGGTTTTCCAGTCTCAGGTGATGACGTGAGCAGGTGGATTTCATTGTCCACCTGATGAAGGATTCCGCTGTTCAGTGGCGTAGCTCGGATATTTTGCGCCCGGGGACGAACTATAAAATTGTTGCTGGGCTCCCACCAGCCCGGTTCACCTGGGAGGCTGCGTGGGCTGCATGCGCCGGTCTGCAACCACTGTCGGCGCATTCGAGATACTCATTGAATTCACCTGCGCACATTGTCACATTGGACTGAGATGGGGTCACATTGAATCGTTTTATAAACCTAAATTGTATTGGGGCATTTGTTTTAAGGGTTAAGTGGTGGCACAGCCGTGAACGCGGGTGACCCGAATTCGATTCCCGGTCATGGCTAACATCAGTGATGAATGACATCTATACTGTTCCTGCACCCCCCACCCCCCCAACTTTTCCAACATTTACTGACCAGCGTGGTGAAGTATGGCCAAAAACCCTGTATGACCGACACGGTATGCAGAGAGCTTCATCCAGCAATGAATTGACAAAAGGTGAGTGAAATGTTCTATTTATGAATCAATCCATCTTGGAGTACAATCTTTCTCCAATAGCTGAAGTAAGACCCATCAATTGTTCGCACTGATCTTCGAAAAAATACGCCGTTTACAAGGAACACAATGGGAGGACATCCAGCGAGCAGATGGAAAAATGCAATCAGTTTGATCATAAGAGACGGCGGCTTGGGTAGGTCTTTATCCAGCAGTGGATCGATCATGGCTGATGATAATGATATCGATTTGCTTTCGATGAGTGCGTTTGGTGACTGTGTAGCCCAGCTCTCTCTGCGCTCAGCACTGAGCCGGTGTGCGAGCAGTGGACGGTTCGATTTCCCACGCGTTCATTTCTGTGGCTTGTCTTTTTCACAGGATATGAAGAAAAAAATAATCGACGTCAGCTTTTGCAACAATAACTAGATAAACAAAATAGGTCAACTTGTGTGTGTGCCATGAATGAAATACAACAGTGTGAAATGGCTGTCGAAAAAACACAACCCGATACTGTATATATATGCCTGCTGTCATGATTGTGGAGGGCTGTCTCTGGGCAAGAGCCCACTGGGTGTATCTGCTTACCGGTTGCTGTAGGATACAGGAACAGCATTACCTGCACTGTACCTGTATCCTGGAATCAATTGGCTCTCACCAGGTGAAAAGAAAGGCCGCCGAATGTCCACGGAATTGAATTGAAAATTCAAAGTACAATTAATGAAATATCAATGATAATGTGTACATGTCATTCTACGTCAATACCATCAATTATCATTCAATATTAACCATTATCATAATTGTATAATATCAATAGTGAAAGTTATGAAACACCATCACCAATAATAATCATATTTACACGACGATCACAATTATCGTCATTGTTAAATATCACCATCATAACGAGCACTGTAAAAAAAACAAATGTAACTTGTTATAATGAACGTCCACGAGTCTTTGAGTACAACACTCACACAAACTAATATAACGAAGGTAGAGATTGCTTAATTGGTGAGAATGGGACAAGGAATATGTCATCACAGGGAGGGACATTGTGAGCAGATGGAGGTAGGGAATATTTACATCCAATTGTCAATACCATGGATCTGCAACTGCAGATTGCCTCTCTGTTAACATGAAATAAATATTCCCACTATTTGCATCCAGTGTCTTGAAATGCGGTGGCATTTAGATGCTGCGTTGTATTATATTGCACAGTAGCATTGGGGACGACGCTTGTGAATGCTGCGTCAATTAAAATAGATCGGAAAATGCATCAATTAATTACGAATGATTATATGCAAAGACTAAATTAATGTTGCAATTAAGCTAATGGAGCAAACACAACTGTATACGTGTATTATATGTTGCATTCAACTAAGATCCTATATCTAATAGGGTCCTTGCCTATAACCATCTGGCAGTTATCTGGCATAGGTTCAAGCAGAGCCTGACTGCTGACGAGATACTGAATTTTGATTTAAAGCTTTCGTGACTGCAGGGATTCATATTATTGGTTCTTTCGGTAAAGTCACGTAGAAGGGAAATAATAAAACAGTAAAAATATAAAACAATAAAAAAAAAACTGAATGTTAAAATCGGCCCAGAGTTAGCTGGTATTAAAAGACAGCTGCTGGGGGTGGGGGGGAAACACAACCAGGAATCCGTGTGGCCGATAGGATGTGTTAAAAACCACTTGCATTTTTTGTTACGTGAAGGGATAGATATGGGAAGAAGGAATATTGGCTGCATTTTTCTTTTTATAAATGAGACAGAATGAATGTGGAAACAAAACACGCACGACACGGTGAAAACCAGACGATATAATTGATAATTGAATTCAATAATTACCCTGAATCGTGGCAATGAATCACTGAGTCTGAAAAAAACCCCATCCCATTACTTTAGAGAAGGCCAGTGACAGGTGTGTGTACTTGCCTTGAGATCAAAATACCAGCCCTCGGTGTCAATAACGCGAGACATGGTCTTGGACGAGTCACCCCAGTTGTCACTGGGGTCTAAACAATTCGGAGAGAAAAAAAGACGTTCATGTCACGGTGCATTCGATTGTCACAAACGTGACAAGCTCACAAAGTGCGGCGTGATGAAATCTCTACGCTAATGAACTCACGCTCAGTAACCTCCAGGACTCAATTTATATAGAAAATAATTACGAAGTGAATGCAATGAGAGTTCTGGCTTATGAAGTCTACTCCTCTTACTCATTATCGCCGCCCTCTATATTATGTTAATGCTTACAATATATGTAGTATGTGGGAGGGAGTGATAATGACATGGTGGTTATTAAGCAAAATGTGCTATATGAACCCGGCAATCTAAGTTCGATGCCGGGCCATGGCTAACATTGATAGAAAGTGGTATCAGAACCAGTGCGGAGCCCACCCCCATTCACCTACCGGCACTGACTAGCCTGGTGAAGTATGGTCAGAACAACTATTATTACCGAAATGCTGTGGAGAGGACTTCTTTTAGCTTTGGATTTACAAACGCTGTCAATTCTTAGTATCGTATGTAGTCTGCATACCAAATATATATTCGCATTTGACGTAGCAGTTTTTAAATAATCGAATTATACCATGCTCAAACAAGCATATATAAAGTAAATATGCTCATGTTTTTTGGGGGGATTATAAGTTGCGCAGGAAATATGCTGTAATGATATCATCCCATTTTTGACAATTTCATTTTCAAATCTACTTGATCCCCAACGTTACGTGTTTGCAAATTTTGCACGTATGGAATATCTGGCACCTTCATGCGTGATGAAAAAGGTGCAATTACAAAATATCATGCACCTATATACATGAGCAGGTTTTAATAGTGTGGGTGGAGCTCATTACTCAATCAACCGGTCAATCAAATCCCTGTATTAAAACTCAACGAGAGCCCATTATCAAGTCTGCATGCCTCATGCACACAGAGACATCTGAAGAGAAAATCCAAGGCAAGGAATTTAGTCACGTCAGTCAAACTGTCTCCTCGTGCAAGCGGGCATTCATTAAAAAAGTGCTCTTCCAAATTTTATTCTAATTGCACTACTGGCATCCATATCATGATATTAATCCATTCAGAACCCTCACAGTCAGGAGTGAATTTAACCCCCCCATGTGTTTGAGAATGCTCCGCAGAAGGAGATATTACTGAACTATTTTCCAGTGACTTTATCTCTGCAACTCTTAGGGATTGCACTGCCCAACATTCGCTTCTGCAGAGAAACGTTTGTCGTATGGCAGACCGTTATTACTGCCTATCTCTGTTGTGTTGGGAATTGCACCGTCCTAGAACGGGGGCCATTCTTAACCAAAGGACAATCAAAGTTGACTTCTCTAAAATTGGTACTCATTTTATTTACGTCAGGGGGTTGGCGATGATGGATTAAGTTGGCCTGCAACCAGGATTTGACCAATATACTGATTGTCAGTCCATGCACTGGCTACAGAGTCACCTGGCCTGAGGGGAACAAGGCATGTGAAACGAGTGGTGTGGCATTAAAACGCACACGAGGTGTGGTGGGTGAGTGTGCGACAGTGTCATTGGTAGAATACAAGCCAGCACCAGCCCGTCCTAGACAATTTATTCTAAACCACATTCGTTAATGTAACTATATTGCGTAAGCAACCTGAAAACCTCATTAGTGCCTTAGACCTCCACCCAATTGGTCATTGGTAGCCTCATTATTTGGCTACCCACTGATTCACACATGGGCAATTAAAGTTGTCATTAAGTAGATTGTACTATGCAGCCACAAACGAACTCCTTTCATCGTCCAGCCTGGTACCGAGTTGTATTAGATATGCTGTCCTTCTCTTTAGCACGGTTGGCTACGTGCGGTGTGAAAGAAGTTCAACGCACACATGTACATCAGTTAAAACGTATATGTTTCCGTCTCGTGTTTTTTTTTTAGGGGGGGGGGGGATGGGGGGCAAAGGTTGCATATGACTCATCATCACTGCCATAGATGATCTGAGGCTTCCTCCGGTCAAAATAAGCCCTGACGCGACAGTTTTTATTTTTTTTTACGCTGAAAATCGCTTAACCAAGTGCCCGTGACTGACAGGCAAATAACGCGTATTGTCATGCGGACGGTAACTTACCGGACGTCCAGGTGACGGTGAGCTGCTGCCCCCAGAATACGGTGCTGACGATCGCCATTTTGGTGCTGCCGTTTGGCAGCGGCAGCTGCACGGCGCGGAAATAAACGTCGGGGCCCTCGTGAAGGACGTTCTCCTTCCAGAACTCCTGCACTTGGCCGCCCATCAGCCCCGGGTTTTTGAACCAGATCAGCTGGCCGTTTCCAGTGGCTGGAATGAAGGAGAGGATGTATTAACACGTAGGCTTTTCGCGACCAATGTTATACACAATAGGGGATCTTTTTTGGGAGGAGGTGAATATAACTGCGTCGTTAAACCCGCCACCACCCGACACTGCCAATGAGTAAGATTAGTAAGATTTGAGTTACTGGTTCAGCACACCGGTGTGTTGGAGAGTAAACCCACAATATTGATAATTCGAGTACGACGTTTCGCCGTTAATTACAACCAGCCTCATCAGACGACAGGCATGATTGTGGAGGAAATCCTCCTGTTTCGGTGTTAAACCGATGGATTAATGTTGTGGCTTTACTCTCCAACACACCGGTGTGCTGTACCAGTAACTAATTGCCATGTCTTGTTTCCGTGACAAACTTTACTACTTGGCTGTGTCGGGTGGTGGTGAGTTTAACGACACATTTATATTTACACAATCTAACCCAAAAAAACAAACTCCATCATGGAGAGGAATTATTTATTGGTCAGCTCTACGGAAACAAGTGTCCGACACGCTCACCGATGTGTCTGTCAGGTTGTACCGTGCATTGTACAGGATGACGTTAGACCCTTTTCTCCACCAGATGTGGAGAAAGAAAGCACGTGGAGCAAAACGTGGGACATGATGCCGAACAACGCGCTACACCACGTATATAAAAAAAAAAGAAAACCCACTTCGGAGAGCTGTATGATACAGCCGCGAAAGCCTCTGCAGTTGTGGCGTCTAGCTCATGCGGAGAGAGACACACACAAGTGCTGGGCAGAGTTGCTTTCAAATAATGAGTGAACGTTGAATAGAACGAAGCACGATCCCGCTAGGCAAGACGACCGTTTTTCTTGAACAAAAAACCACACACACACTAAAGTAATAAATGAACGCTTCCCTCCGAGGCGCGAGACAGTCTGACGGTGATTGACTCTACTGGCTGCGTTATGTCCTGACTGCGTTGCCACATACGTCCTGTGCTCTGTGCCCGAGCGGTCAGCGCATCCTTCAGGCCATCGTGGTCCATGTCGACCCATTCCACGCGGTGGTAGAACCACTTATTCCCAGTCTCGTCCACGGTCAGCGTCAAAACACCTAAAAACACAACACAAAAACAAAGCAATATAGCACACAGATACATACTGTAATTTCTATCTCGTCGCGTGACAATGTGGTTAAAGAGATCAACTCACAAGCGGGAAGGTTGTGAGTTCAAATGACTTGGTCAGGGATTGATTCGTCCCATCGTCCCTCTGGGGTCAATCATTTGAGTGCCGTTTTTTGGGAAGCCAAAAGTGGTCAGAAAGTGTTTGCATGCTCAAACAAGCATGGGGCAGTTGCTCATCTTCATTGGCAGTCCTGAACCATTCTTGGAAATTCCACATTCCAAGGATCAGTCTCTCCATAGGACAACAACTGTTGACGTCCCAGAGATTGGCACTGATTTGAGTGATTCCAGAGGAATGGTGGGTTGAATTAACCTTTGCCCAGGATAATGTTATGGCCATGTCACAAGCCCTGCCTAGCCATATTTAAATAACAATTATTCATAACTCTTGACTTAAAGCTTTCGTGACTGCAGGAACTCATGTTCCTTGCTTCTTTTGGTAAAGTCACGTAGATAGAAAAAAAATAACAATATAATAATAAAAATAAAAAAGTCAAGTGAATTTTTTGTATTCACTTTATTTTAATCATTCATGTTTCCTTGTATTGACCAAGAACAGCGTCAGAAGGGTCCCGCATCGAGATGATTGGCCAATTCGATGAATAAGTGTTTGGCTTCTTGGGGAAGGAAACTGGAGTGCCTTGAGAAAACCCACAATGTTTTAAGCGGTGATAACACTCAGCACAGTCATCTCCTGGACACACCTCACATACTAACAACCACAATACATGGCCAGCCCTGGAGGCCACCCATCTGAGTAATGACCAGGCTCAACTCTGCTTAGCTCCTGAGATCTTATGTAATTGGGTGCTTAAGGGTTATTTCGTCACGGAAAATTAATTCAGAAAAGACGAAATAAAATAATGATGTAGGGTCGTGGATTGAGATGTTGGATAATTTGCTTATTAGGTATGCAGATGGCAAATATAATTCCCAGAGCCTTTCCCATGCAGTAAAAGGAGATAACACTCAAAATTCTACACGAAATAGATTAGCAGCCAACTTGCTACACTGTCTCCACACATGCATCTCGTATTTGGCTTTGTATACCCTTCACGTGATCCATTTGAAATGTTTACAGTGGAAGTCATGGATCTGTCCATTATGATGATCCAAATGTTTTTTCCAATGAGTCAGAATAATTGCAAAGAGAGAAATAACTTCCTAAGCTGGTGTGTGCATGATGACATGCTGATGAAGTCGCATAATACTTAACTTATGTGTAATGAGCAAACTTATTGCAATTTCACGCATGAAAAGCGCAGCGCTTGTGAAAGACGCATAAATGTAAATCGGGCGTTGTTCGTGATCTGACAAAATAAAATGTACACAAATAGATTATTAAGCAGGTGCCAGTTTCTTTTTAAGTTGAATTTAAGATGCTTTCTTCCAATAACATTTTTCGATCATCTTCATTAAATGAGACATCTGAGATATAATAACGATTGCCTCGGTGTCCCGAGCAACGTCAGGAGGAGAGACTGTTGTTGTTGATCAACTTCATTTGGTTGGGCATTGTTATCAAATTATGGATATCGTCTATGACATTTGATTATCACAATGGCATTTCGTTATTAAAGGTATAATTGGTTGTTTGTAAAAAAAAAAGGTGTAATATGTAATAACAGTAATTTCCAGCATTTTTTTAAATCGATTAGTCATTAATGGATGAAGGCCTCCCCGTGCCATGTCAGTCAATATGTTTTTGCTGGTGAAGTGGGGGAACTGAGGGGGTGGGGGCATAACTCGGTTGTAATTCGCCACCGATGTTCTTCGTGGCCGGAAATTGAGCTTCGGTCGCTGGGTTCATAGTTCAGCGCTCCACCAACAATGAGAATACGCAAACGACATCGATAAAATTGTTTGTTGTGAATATAACTCAATATTGTTCCAATTACTCTGTCGGAGGCGTACACAACGTACAGAGATGCCCTGCCTGTGTTACATCACGTCAGGGAATGTGAAACAAAACCGCAGGATTGTTTCAAGAGGTGTCACTCCAATTAGTGTCTCAATATGAGTATCCATTGTTTTCCCTTCGAGATGGAATGGGCTTATTAAGCGGAAGTTTAATTAAATGTCTTATTTTCGCGACCAGTTTGGACTGATTTGAAACAAAATAAGTCTTGCTCAGGGATTTAATTTAATTGTTTTCATTTTAATTTATTTTGTTTTTTACCTACGTGACTTTACCGAAAAAAACAAAAAGTATGGATCCTTGCAGTCACGAACACTTCAAATCGAGAATTGCTCAGGAGACTCGCGTAACTACGTATAGGGGAGACTGATGTTCGTGGTGGAGATTTATTTCAGGGCACTTTTTCAAACGTTGGATATGGTCTGCGAAACTTGCTCACGGTGTCATATCGTCGTGAAATGTCATAGAGGTTGTTTTATACGACATCTTTGTTTTGCGGTCGACGTTCAAATTCCACCAAGGTTGTCCTATTTGTTTTGTAAGAGCCATGTCATTTGACACAGAAATTACTCTTGTTGGTCGTCTAACATTGTGTCAGGGAGCAGCTCTGGTAGATGACATTGCTTTGTGAAATCTTTTCTGCGTGACAATCACCCAATGTGCATATTATTATTATTATTATTCAAGATGTACTAGGAATTATAATTAAAAACACACTTTACAAACAAATCTTGTTCAATCATCATGAGTGACTGAGCTGAGAACGTCAACTCACGACTCTTGAGAGCCGGGTTTATTTAAGGTGGCTGCCTGGATTCAAACCCAGGCTTCATACTCTTAGTTTTTTCGGTAAAGTCACGTAGGTAAAAATTTTAAATTAAAATTAATATAAATAAAATTGAAATAAATAATCACGACGTTTCGGAGGCAACACAAGTCTCCGTCATCAGGTGGGACCGTCACAGCCAGATTTACTGTATCGCTTGATATCACTTGATACAGCAAATCTGGCTGTGACGGTCCCACCTGATGACGGAGACTTGTGTTGCCTCCGAAACGTCGTGATTTTTTATTCTTTTATTTTTATTAATTTTAATTTTAATTTTTTACCTACGTGACTTTACCGAAAAAACGAAGAGTATGAATCCTTGCAGTCACGAAAGTTTCAAATCTAGAATCAAACCCAGGCTTTCAGCGGTGCTGGCTTAGTGCTCGAACAACCTCAGAGGTTGCCACTTCTGAGTTACAAACAAAACCCAGGACAAATCATAGGAAGAACGATATGTAACGATGACAAAGGAGAGGCAAACTACATGCAAATGCGTTGTCTTAAGTGGTGTAGTATCACAAAACTAGAAACAACAACAAAAATTGTATTTTCGGTGCCCGGGAAGATTTACAGATTCCCCCCTCTCCCCCCGGGACAGTAGCCACCTGAAGAAGAGGACCATCCTAGACACGTGGCAACCTTTTCAGTAATCCGAGGATAATAATCACGGTTACTTAAAAGTAGCTATTCACGTGAATGTAACAGCAGATGGCGCCTTTTTGTGTGAACACGTACACGCACTGTATTCTAACCTAATAACCCCGCAGAATTTAGTAGATGGCTGCAAATATGAACCGCTTGCGTGCTGAACAGCGGACGTGATTTTGGCCATGTAGCACTCAGCGCGCAAGTCGCTCAACCAGTTTCTGCCCAGCGACCCACGCGGGCATTGCGCCGTCCCGTGACCTGCCGTGAGGACAGGGTCCTTTGTCATTGCTCGCATACCATCCACGGCTGTGGGCCCCCTGGACATGTCCCACAGTGAAATCCTGCCGTTGTCCTTGCCTCCGACCATGAATCCTTCGGAACACGTCCAGTAATAATTGGAAGGAAATATCCCATCTGGAAAGAGAAGAAGGCAACGCGCGTGAGATACGTCTCAATTAAATGCAGATGTATTGCTCGGTTTTTTTGTTTGTTGGTAATGAACTTCGATAGCATTTTGGTTGGGGGAAAAAAATGCACCGGTAAAGCCATCACACTGGCCGCCAATCCAGCACTTTGGGGGTTTAAGAACTCGTGTGCTCTACGCTCCCTGCTGTGGGGAGGGCCCCCATCCAGCAGTGGATTGACTTAAATGCTTGTCCGGTACATTGCAGTCCGCAGGGCTTCAAGGTGACCAGTAGATGGCGGTACAGTGAGTAGTTTGCTGACTTGTTTCAATTGATATTCACGTCGATTTTGGCTGGATACTTCAATTTCATTTCCGCTTGTTCAGGAAAATATGAGCCTTCCCAAAAAAGAGCATTGAGACTCAATGAAGCGTTCCTGGATAAAAGAAAAACATTTTTGTTAACCTTTCATTCCAAGTACCGTACCCAAAAATGATTCAACCCTTTGTCACAATCTGCTTCCCCATGCCATGTCAGTCATGGGTTGTTTGCCTCTCCAGTACTTCACCACGTTGGGTTATTGTGAGTTGGTGAAGGGGGCACCCATATGACCAGTTCAGATATCGCACTAACCACCCACGTTAGTGGCGGCTGGGATTTAAACTTAGCTCATGCGACTATAAATCAGCAAGTGACCTTTGTGTTAGTCGTCAACTTCACTCTGTCGCAAGGACTGCGATCGCCACTGGAGATTAACTTTTCTGTAACTGTTTTCGACACCTGCGATTCACACTCAAATGTCCTCCGCACTGTGAAAGTGACTTGCATCACACGATGCTTTCGTAATACTTGTGAATAATTTAGGATCAAGTACCCTATGTAAATATATAGATATGCAAACAAAGACAACTATTCCCGTATAGCCTCTAACAGACTGTTGGGGCAAGTGCTGTTAGTGAGCACCTATGAAGGCCTCCACGGTACGCGAGGGGGTAGGTGGCCAGCAAAATACACACACAGGTAAATATCCCCCTATATCCATACACACTCTTGGAGAAAGCACTGTTTGTGAGCACCTATGAAGACTGGCGTGGTGTATCAGTGGGCGGTGTGGTCAGTACCACATCTGGCCAGTACCACTGTGTGTTAAAGAGGAACTCATGTAAGACTGAGTTGATTTAGGGCAGGGGTCGGCAACCTGCGGCTCCGGAGCCGCATGCGGCTCTTTTGAACCTTGACCGCGGCTCCGGGGCGGATGCTAGCGAGGGGAGGAGGCGCACTGTGACACCTGCTCTGGCGTTGCCGCTGCTGACAGGTCGCCGCTCCGCTCCACACTGCCCGCCCGGTGACAGGCAATAACGTTGCCGTTGCTTTGTCACATGTTTGGAAGAAGTAAAAACCTTCCTGGGCAGCAAAGAGCTCACCTTTGCTGAGCTGGAACAGCCAGAGTGGCTGGAAAATTTACATTTTATGGTAGACATGACAGCACATCTAAACACGCTTAATACAACCCTTCAGGGGAAAGGAGGCACAGCCCTGCACATGCTGGAGGAGGTTTTGGCATTCGAGCGCAAGTTGACAGTGTTTGTCAAAGATTTACAGAGAGGTACACTGTCTCACTTTCCCTCTTTGAGAGAGTTCAAACAAAGTCATGATACGATAAATTTGGAATATTTCAAGTCTGCAATCACCACAATGCAAAGTTCGTTTGGGAAACGATTCTGTGAGTTCAGAGAGGAAAAAACGACATTATCCTTCCCTGTCACTCCCCTGGCGATCGATCCATCCCTATTGAATATGACTGCATTTGCAGGTGTAAGTCAACCTGATCTTGAGATGGAACTGGCCGATATAGCCGACAAAGATATATGGGTGTCCAAGTTCAAATGCTTGACCGCTACTCTTGAGGATGTTGCCCGTCAGAAGGCCATTCTGGCTCAGAATCATAAATGGAGTGATATTGAAAACCTTCCCAAACAGGACAAACTTGTATTCGAAACATGGAATGCCATCCCCAACACTTATATAAACATGAAAAAGTATGCATTTGGAGTCCTGTCGATCTTCGGCTCCACATATGTATGTGAGCAGGTCTTCTCCAACATGAACTATATTAAAAACAAACATCGATCACGCCTCACAGATGACAGCTTGCAAGCCTGTGTGAAAATGAAGGTGACGTCTTACAGCCCTGATGTGCAGACACTGTGCACTGAGGTTCAGGAGCAAAAATCCCATTAACCAGGTAATTTAGCTATTAATTTGCAAAAATATATTTTACATTGTTAAGTGAAAAAGTCCTTTTTTTATTCAGATTGACAGCTGACTGCACGATCCTGTATATAGCAATAAGGTAAGAAACAACATATGCAGTGTTATATTTGTTTTAAATGTTGCAATGGTTTTGCGGCTCCCAGTTTATTTTTTCCTTCGGAAACGGGTCCAAGTGGCTCTTTATGTCTTAAAGGTTGCAGACCCCTGATTTAGGGGGAAGCCCAGGACCGGTTCAATTGATCATGGCTGGCTGGGGATCGAAGACAGTTTGACACATTGGTTCAGCAGTGAGCTAACCCCTGCGAAATTACTTTACCCGTGACGTACACACGTACACGCACATACACATACACACAGGGGGGTCCCAGAATATTCTGGCAAATCGCCCGATGATGCTGGATGCCATTACGAGCGAAACGTCGTAATCAAATGGTAAATAATGTGGATTTATTCTCCAAACACACCGGTGGGCTGTAGCAGTAACTATTTGGCACGTTTTGTTTACTTGACAATCCTTACTGGCTGTGTCGGGTTGAAGGAGGGTTACGACACATTTATACTTAAGCGATCTAACCTAAAAACCTTTCTTATAAATAACTTTCTGTCAACTAGTGTAAGAGAGTCTTGGGATTACGAGAGCCACTCTGTCATGTGGTCTAAACACGTTTCGGTAGTGACATATTTTTGACAGTTACGTTATTATTAAATATGTGAGCAGAATTTATAACACCCATTTTATTGGCTGTGGTAATTGGTTTATTTATTGTCAGTATTATTATTATACGTGATTGATTAAAATGTAAGCTGGACCTGAGAAGTGTTTAAAGCAGGATGAAGAAAAATGCATGCTTGGAATTATATCGAGAGATGGGCAGAGTAACACGTGGATCAGAGAACATGCACACGTTGGAGGTACTGTATATTGAATTCAGAAAAGTGGCCTTGGTCCAGGACACGTGGTTAGAAGAGATGATGGCCGGTGGGTGAGACAAACGATGGAGCGTCAGCCAAAGGAGGGAACGGGCCCAACAAGAAATCCAGCTAGGATTGTGTGCGTTGAAAGCTCTCTCAGGTGTCGAAGCTACATTGATTCTCGCACAGCAAGACTGTGAGAGGAGGCAACTGCTCAGGGAGGCCTTCATCTATTAGTGGATAAATCATGGCTGCTGTTGATGATCATTAATTCACATTGGGTTAAGCATAAGCGACCTTGACATGAGGGAGATGATGCAATCATCTGCGAGATAGCACAGTTTCCATCATCTTTTCCGAATGAAATAAAAATGAAGACTCAGTTCAAAATGTTATTTCAATGACAAAATTCATTGGTAGCTATCAACTGTCAACAGTGATGGGGTGGTGGTGGTGGCGACGATGACGACTAATGTTTAACGTAGGAGGTTGGAGTTTCCACATGGGCATTTGGATCATGGGATATACAAATGGGATGCTTCCAGCAAATATCGGTGTGTAACAAGTCGAGTTGGGATATCCGATTCCTTAAGTAATCGGTTACTCTACCGATTACTTAAGTAATCGATGACTATATCGATTACTTAAGCAATCGATTACTCTACCGATTACTTAAGTAATCGATGACTCTACCGATTAACCGTTTAATTACTCGAGTCATTGGATAACACGAACATAGTCGGGGGGAGAAGTATCTTCTCTGTTACCAACACATGGAGATGATGGGCGGGGCTTGGTGATGACATCGGATTCATCATGATGGGTGTGGCTTGTTGGGGGTTTCCAGCCTTCTGTAAGCAGGATGTGGGTTGGCCGCCATTTTTAAAGGAACCCGAGTAATCGACCACAAATAAGCTGTCAATTACAATTATTAGTAGCTTAATCAAACTTATTTGACGCGTTGGTCCCAGCTCTCGTAACGTGTATGGATACAACGAGAACAAATTATCTTAATGCGTGCAGGGAGATGGTGTAAACACTTGGGAGGGTGAGATGCACATATTTGTCCTGTTCTGTAATTCTGTTGCACCCTTCACAAATCCAATTAAGTGCAGTCACAAGTGTGAATTAAAGCAAGCTAGCAAACGCACAAGGGGATTTTGGGATTCGAGATGGAATGGATATAGGTGACAGGCAGTATTTTTTCACCAGTGGATTACACGTGTAAATACATGAACCAAGAAGATGAATACATGTCATGTTACTCTCCTTTATTTTTATCAATAAGAGCCTAAACAGATCATCTGGTATACTAAAGATGCCTGTGGGGCTTTTTGCAAGTATATTTATTTGCTATAACTGTGTTTATAATTTCATGATTAAATTGCCATTTTACACGACACGTAGTTTGGAGTCCTTGCGCCTCCCAAAATGAAACACGTTCATGATGTCCCTGGGTAGTAAGTGTTATTTTATAATTGCTTATGCCTCAAAAGTAAAGAAAATGGCTATTATTCCTCACAAACTTCGCTTTTGTGACCAGGACTTTACGTGAAGGATTGAGACAAATGCACACACCACGTTTTCTCATTGAAAATATGGACATTTCAAAATATCACTGTCCTGGTCACAAAAGCAAAGGTTGGTGGGGAATAATAGCCATTTTCTGTACTTTTGAGGAATAAGCAATTAGAAAGTAACACTTACTCCCCAGATCGCCTGAGATAAAAAAAAAATTTGTTACAGTGATGTATCAACGAATGGGAACTTGATTTGAAGCTTTTGTGACTGCAGGAATCCATACTCTTTAGTTATTTCGGTAAAGTCACGTAGTTAGAAATAAAATAAAATAAAACAAACCACGACGTTTCGATTGCAACACAAGCAATTTTCATCAGGTGGGACAACCACAGCCCACTTCAGCAATTTTTTCTTGCTGAGGTGGAGCTCTGAAATCAACTCGTGTGCAGGTGCCAGGTGCTTTATTACATCTCATGTTCGGCGGCAGCTTTGCGAGGCCTTCACTCCAGCAGTAGATTAACCGTGGCTGATGATAACAATGAGATAATATATGAAATTCATAAACTACTGCATTGGCCAATAAAACGACTGCGGCTTCAAATGCCATGATTCAGAGCATTGTTGTTGTGCACTGCATCGAAATCAGCGCCGTCGCGAGATCGCCGGAGACCTGCCATCAACCAGCTCATCGCCATTAAATAATCACGCCAATTCTTCCAAGGCATCATTTACCTATATTACCGCAATTTCATTGTTGTGGATATATATATATTTTTAAAACATACCCTGCGTTGGAACCAGACATGCTGCTCAATGAACACTCCGACTGTGCAATGCAGCAATCAGCGTCGGAGCGTGCTTGGCATGCTCCCTGGTGCACAGAAATGAAATGGGCCTCCCTTCTGTGCAGCTTCTCCTCCTTCGTCGTGGCCCGACACCTTGGGCCTCTGTGGCCCATGTGCCCCTGTGCAGTTACACCGCCTGCGCCCTCGATAGCTACAACCCCTTTGCAGTAATTATCCCCTACGTTGGTGAAGGCCAATACACGTGGAGTATGATTGCAATTTAACGTGGAAGAGCTCTGTTTAGCGGCAACTTTGGTTTGCTGGGCTTTTTGTCAGCAGTTAACACATTAGTAAAAGTAATGGCGGAGCCCTGCGCAAGTTCTTACTCATTCCACTGCTGGCAGAAAGACTTCAACCCGAGGGACCATGGCCCCACTCTGCTAAGCTGGCCAGACGTCTTGGAAGGGGTGGGAGTGCCCGCATATTATCTCGCCACACACGACCTGCCGATCGAACAAACTGTGCTGATGGTTGACGAACTTGAACAAAAATATTATTGAAAGTGAAGAAATTAAATTTAATATTGATTTGAAGCTTTCGTGACTGTAGGTGGGAAAAATAATAGATCACGACGTTTCGATCGCAACACAAGCAATCGTCATCAGGTGAGACAACCACAGCAAGAAAACTGCTGAAGCACCTGATGACGGTTGCTTGTGTTGCGATCGAAACGTCGTGATCTATTATTTTTTCCACCTACGTGACTTTACCGAAATTTAATTGACTTTATTTACATGTTTGCTAAATAGTAGTTTCTTGTTTTCCTTAGATGTGAGCCCATTGAGACACCAGTTCTCTTTTCCAAGGGCAATTTTGGATACTTTTAAGGGCCTTGCATCACGCGCGAATGTCATGACCAAAATCCCACATGAGCCATTGTATCAATTTGTTGATTGTCGACATGAAGTAGATTGAGACTGATATGGAGCGGGCAATGTAACAAATAATCAACTACGGTAATATACATTCTAAAGTTCATGATACTTGATTAAAATAAATTGTAAACAAATCTGTATGTTTCAATTAGTGCCTATTGCTTGTTATGGCTTCGTGTCATCCATGCAGACACTACCATTCACTGAAATATATATTTAAATCAAAAGAGTATTGAATCCTGATAATGCATCGAATCACCAGGGACGGGTGAAAATCGTTCCTCCTGGGACCACCATGAGAGGCTATCACACCATGCCCCACAAGAGGGCGACGTTAACCTAAAGTTCACAGAAAAAAACTGACCAGTGTGTCGAGTTCACTCTGGTATCTGCAATGCGTACGCGAAAATGCATCAATACATTTTCAGAAGAGTTCTGCTACATTGGGATGTTTGGACAATTCCATTAACGAGTTAAATTGGCTTCTCGTGGGAGGAAACCGCAGTGCCTGGAAAATACTGTACCCATCACGCATATGTGGGGGTAACACTCAGCACTGACATCTCCCGGCCACCTCTGAGCCCCATGCCTGCAACGCCTGGCAAGCCCTGTTGGCGACCCATCCAAGTAATAGCCAGGCTTAAACCTGATTAGCTTCCACGATCTGTTGAGATTGCGTGTGCTCATGTTGATTTGATTGCATGTTGTTGACTCATGCAGCCAACTGATTATTATAAGCCTTCTGCAGCGGTGAAAGATTCTTTAAAGCAAGTTCAAAAGTTGTATTTTACGATATATTTTTGTAACTTTCTGTAAGGAAGTTCAAAGACATTACTTTCAAGAGATGATGTAAAGACCTGCATCAACTCAGCCAATCATCCTCTCACAATGAATGAATCAACTGCCACTTTTTTCGAAGTCACCAGTGATTATCATGTGAAAAAACAAGTCCCTGCCCCTTTCAGAACAATGTGGAATGGCGAAAAAAATGTGCTTAATACAAGAAGTATCGCCTCACAATTGTTTGCATATAATTACCCTTGAATTTTGCTTTACTTTGGACAACTTAAAATTAGGTGGATGCACCAATAAAAATTATAGCTATGCGCTTTAATAACGAAAGGCAATGCAATGATTCCGACTCAATCACTCACAGGTAAAGTATGGCGCCGTTCATCAATCCAGGCAGTACGTTTCACATTCGGGTTTCTCAATACAAGGGCACTGGACATGTCAGTTTGGATTGTGATTACTCACAATTGCTGGTGCTGAAGGAGGTTAAGAGATCAATCCTATAGAACAGCGCTTCACTGGTACTGCTTTATTGCTTACAGGCTGCTCGCTAAATAAGGGCTGAGAAGATCAATAGCAGCGGTGGACTGTGGGTTAATGAAATGCCAACAGAGTTTAGCGTTACATTTTTTTCGCTTTGTCCCACAGTGTCATGGACTGCACTATCTTGGCAAAAAAAAGGTCAGTAGAGAGGTCGGTGCCGAAATGTGCTCACGTTAGAGTACTTGACTCACAAATCAAGGGTTGACTCAGCCCATCACCCCCCCCCTCACCCATGCTAGTTTCAATGGATACTACTTCGTGGAAAGTCATCAGTAGTCAATGGAGGGCGGGGGGTGGGGGGGGGTAATCGCAAGAGCTAGAGCAGCACTTCATCCAGCAGTGGATAGATCATGATTAATGACGATGGCTCAAGGCTAGGGAATTTACGGACCATCCTATTGCTCATTTCAGCAGGGAGACTTTAATCTTGATTTGAAGCTTTCGTGACTGCAGGAATCCATACTCTTTAGTTATTTTGGTAAAGTCACAAATAAAATAAATGATTTCTACCTACGTGACTTTATTTCTACCTACGTGACTTTACCGAAAAAACCAAAGAGTAGGGAGACTTTACTTATCATTTTATGGACACCCCTCTGCCCAGCATAGAGTTTGGCAGTACTCAGTTATTAGCATTATGTTGATCGAGAGCTGCGATTGTAACTGTGCTACTCTGCAAGAAGTCGATAAGCCATGCACCCACTCATTTCCTACATGAAAGCAGTTTATAGAAAGAGAGCTTAGGACTCTTAGCCTTCAGTTTTTTGATCCTGCCATTTCTTGGGAAGTAATTTCGACATTGACCCTTACTCTTGACCTCGGCGAGCTCACACTTTAAAGGGAATTATGGACCACTGTTAGATGACCGAGTGGCCCAGGGGTCTAATGTCTGTGAAGAAATTATGTTAGAATGCCAAGATAACTTCTGAGACTTGTGCATCCCCCATGTCCCAAGGCAGGCAAGCAAAAAATGAGCACTGCCTTTGCCTGTCGGGAAGACTTATTCTCACCTTTTTATGGATTCAAATGGGTCACTTGCCCCAACAGAATTGACATTTGCACTTCGCGTGAATATACTTAACATTAATGGTACATAAGTCGCTTTCTTTAAAACTGAATATGCTTTGTTTGGCCCAGTGGCGTAGCGTGGTTGGAATGGGTCCTGGTGTAAGAAATGAAATGAGGCCCCCTATACAATTTCCAGTGGGCCTTGGTGCAGTTGCACACGTGCAAACTCGATAGCTATATCACTGGTTTGACCGGCATGCAGGAAGGTAGTTTAGGGTTGTGAAAGTGACACGTGATGAGCCTTGACTGGAATTGACAATGTGATAAAGTGCATGTGTGGCCATTTTACAATCCACTGTGTGATGGGGGCATCCACACATAAACTATAGATTCCTATAATCGTGTGAACGGGTTTATATATCTATCTATTTTTTTACGAGTCAAATGAGGACGAAATATGGCGAGATGGATGTGGCATGCCAAAATCATTTATGAATCTGTTTGAAGATAAGCTTCGCGTTTATTTTGTTTAACCAGGTGTGAGAACCTCAAAGAGAACAGCATGAGTCTCATTTGCAAGAGTAGTCTGGATCACCAAAAGTGACGCGAACAAATATAATAAAATTAGACAAAGTACAGCAAATGAAGCGAATATAAATGAAAGCAAAAACAACCGTGTCGCGTGAGAGATCGAGAGGCACGGAGGTCTGACCTTACCCGGCACTTGTTCGACTTCGTTGGGCCAAGCCACGTGGGTCGTGATCGGCGTGGGTGTCATTAGGGAAGCATCGTGGAACTTCTGCCCAACATCAAAGATGGCGGAGACGTTGTCCGGGTGCTTGGAGAAGCTCGCGAAGCACGAGAGCGACAGGTCGTACACGCTGCGGCCGTCCGTGCTACAAAAGAGATGGACATTTGAGCGCTTGATCTCCTTTCACGCGTTCAATTTTGCCGTGGTGCAATGTTGCAGCATTGCGGCAAAATCGCCTGATGAAGCTGGTTGAAAATGACCAGCGAAACGTCGTACTCAAGTTGTACATTTTGTGGGTTTATTGTCAAACACACCGGGGTGCTGAAGGAGTAACTAATTGGCACGTTTTGTTTACGTGACAAACCTTACTAGTTGTCTGTGTCGGGCGGTGGTCGGTGAACGGCACACTTATAATTACGCAATCTAACCTAAAAAAACATTTATTGTGAATAATATTGGTCGCGAAAGCCAACGCGTTAAATGGATAGCACGCTCCATCTGCAATCCAGGTGCCATCGGTTCGATTGCCTGTCGCTGGCTGTTGAAAACCAATGGGCACATTTCGTAAATGCCCTCGCCTCTGTCCATCCAGCAATATAAATGGTTACATCGAAGTTAGTTGATTGGCAGGTCGTGTGTGGTAGGGTACAGTACGAGTATTCCAACATCTTTCAATGCGTAGGCCAAAATGCCCTCCAAAGGGGTTCTCTGGAGCTCTCTCTAGTGGAGGCCCTTCCACCAACAGTGGTGGGAGCAAGACATTGCAGGGCTGCACCTCTACCACGTTTTCTTTTCTTACGTACGGAATTGTGGTAATGCCAGCCTTACAGAAGGTTGAATGCCAGGCTCATAGAAGGTTGAAAGTTAACTCTTAGTTGGTTGTAGACTCAGCCAATCACAATCATCATCACACGGTGATCGATAAATGCAAGGCTTATTGTAACAGTTTGTGACAAGCGAATGGTCAGTGTTGAACCGCTTTTGTTGCTTCCACAAGATGGCCTGTGTGCAATCCACAAAACCAACCTCCAAAGCTCAGATTAGAGCAGTACACGACGGTGAATTTTGTGGCGAGTGCCTCTTAAAAAGCAGTCTGCAAGCGTTGTTTATCTCGTCGGTTATTCGCATAGAATTGGTTACCACCTTGGCACGGGGTTGTGCAGAACGTTGAGGAATCCCACTTGGCAGTCGACATTGCGGGTGTAGAGCAGCCTGGGCAATTCCACGGCAGAGCTGAGATAAATGACTCCGAATGCGCTCAGATTGAGCAACAGGAGGAGGAACTTCGTCATTTTAGCAACTGTAGCTCTGCGCCTGCACTCCCGATGATAGCCGAGGGCTTCTTTCCAGCCCTTTTATCGGATTTCAGATTATTGATTCCAATAAATGTTATCAGCCAGCAAAGTTTCACAATGTTTACGCTCGTTATTTTGAGTTCCCGAAATGTGGACATTAACACTGTGTATCAACTGACCATTTGACTTTTTTTTCCGAGTTGAAATTGAGTTCAAGAGGAGATGTGTGGTATGAAAGCACAATGTTCCCAGTTATACAATGCTGTAAAAGTTATTAAAATGTAACATACATTTACACTACAATAAAACGTTTAATTAATGTAACTTTTATTGTAAAAAAATTGAATTAAACCCAGCTCAAATCCCCTTGACGTAAAACTATTTCCAGAAGTTTGCGTTGATGCATTTTCACGAATGCATCCGTTCGTGACGGTACATTACAACACAAATACAGGTGTGCCATTGCATTTCTTGTCAAGGCTGTTTCTGCTTCATAGGCATCATGGAAGGGTAACAGTGAGGCATCATCAAACTTTCACAAGGAACCAAGTGAGAGCTAGACACCAATTGCGTTGTGCTTCGTGACCTGAAATTGAACCCGGGTCCCTGAGATCATAGCACATTGCTTGTATCGCTTCAACAGAATCCACAACATACGGGCAGATACACACGCGCGCACACACACACACCCACCCTGTGTCGTGAACCTCCCATGACACATGAGCCTTGGCCTCTTCTGTGCCCTGCTCTCCAAGGCTATAGCCGCAGAGCATCACAGTCGTCGATTGTTGCCTGAAATGGTTTCCAATTGTTTTAGACAGATGGAGACGGTTACCCGCATGAGTATTTGCTGCAAGATAACCAGACTTGGATCTGCCCCAGTTATACACTTTAGATATGTGGTTGCATTGTACATGATATGAAATTTGCTGCAACAAAAATGTGAAAAGATATTATTTCATATCGTGCCAAAATGTGCAAAACACCAGTGTGCTTATTCATATTATTGGTTCTTTCGGTAAAGTCACGTAGAAGGCAAATAATAAAATAATACTATAAATATAAAACAATACAAATTCTCACGACGTTTCGACTGCAACACAAGCAATCGTCATCAGGTGTGATGATTGCTTGTGTTGCAGTCGAAACGTCGTGAGAATTTTTATTGTTTTATATTCATATTATTGTATTATTTCCCTTCTACGTGACTTTACCGAAAGAACCAAGAATATGAAACCCTGCAGTCACGAAAGCTTTAAATCAAATTTTTACCAGTGTGCTTTTTACACGCTTTCTATTAACTCACTCTGTCTGTTGTTGTTGTCGTATCCTCAAATCTTGTAACTCAATTTTAACACACTTCCCAATGTGGTATCGACTGCAGACTAAGTATACTTTTTTGACAGAGCAAACTTAACCATAATGAGGGTTCGCGAAATGATACACAAATACATCCCACTTTGTGCCAAGCACACATACGCTACTGTACATCAAAAAACTTTCAACAAAAGACAGCTGGTTTTGACAATGTTAACACTGATCAGGGACACATGCTGATCCTTGATTGGTTCAGAATGCAATGAGCTGTAGGCAAACACCAATAGCAGTTATTGATCACCACCATTCTATTTGGCAAACATTGTTAAGTCTGCGATAAGTGAAATGTATCGATCGAGATAACAATTGCACCTCGCTCAGGGTTCACCTGTGTGAGGACACATCTGGTTGACAAAAGTCACTCTTGCCGTTTTCACACAACACAAAAAACTACCCAAGGAACCGTTGCATCATTAAAATGTGCAACCAACCTGCATCGTCCCGTGTGCTCGCAAGAAGGAAGCCTGCCAACGCTGGCTGTTTGCTCGAGTCTGTTTTGTTTTTTAATTGCCTCATCAAGGTGTTTATCTAGGGAGCCATCGCGAAGTCTCAAGACTGTTATTCGGTAGGGCATTGCTTTGGAAGTGTCGCAGATTTCTTTTTTTGATAACTCGTCAGCGTGTGATAGAATCTGAATCGATGGTAAGCACTCAAGAAGTGCACTCAAGACGAATGGAACGCAGCAAGGGGGGGGGGGACAAACGTCTTGCTGTGATATCTCCTACAGATATTTTGCCGTGAAGCCTCAAGCTGCGATATAACATGTCGTAACCACTTTCGTCACTTCTCTGGCCATCGTGTACATCACTAGCATAGGCTGATACAGCCTCACCACCATCCTCAGTACAAGACACACCGCCTTACAGCGGCAATATATACAGCCGGTGAATGTTCCAGGCATCGGCCCTCCCTTCTTCGCAGCAGAGACGACAGTGGGCCCCGTGTGTGATCGATGCACCCACAGATCCATCTTGATGATGCACGTGGAGTAATTCTCTTGCAGAATGTTATCTCTGCAACCCAAGCACCCCAGTGCACGTCAGAAATTTGAATAGGACACAACATCAGATGACTGTGTTCCCACGCACCGCGAATATCAATAAGCTGGTGTGTGACAGCATCCATTGTGGTTGTCCGTCGATAACAGTTTCTTGCATTATGAAACATATTGAGCGGTTGTAAATCATATTTTGAAACGTGACGCCAGAAGTTCGCGGTCATGATCAGTAGGAAATGCTGGCCGCAGTAATGATGTCAAACTGTCAAAGCAGGTGTGGACGATACGATATAATCAGGGTCAGGAGACATCTGGGAGCGGATGGTTATCTTTTAACTTAATACAGAAGTAGCTTTACAGAGCCAATTTCCTCCGCTTTTGGGCATCCTTAGCCTCTGCTTTTAATTCCGGAAATTCCCAATAATATTACGAACTTAAGTCAGGGCCATCTGTAGATATTTATTTGGACTCTTTTCAATTGCGCTTATCAACCCAAATACGTTATTTACCAGACATATGGACAATGGTTACTTTCTTGATAATTTACTTTCAGAGCTCAGGCTATGTAGGCATAATAACGTAAAATAAACATTCATTTCCTCTGTGCATTGTAAATAATAACAATACTATATAAAGCAACAAAAACAACAACAAAAACAGTTATTTATTAAGATTTTTTTCAGGAGGGTCCCGTGTTGGGAGCGTTCAGCCGAGTCCATTGATGAGTGATTGATAAAAACAAACCCTACACGTATGAGGGAGTAACACTCAGCGCTGCCATCACCTGACCATCACTTCACAGCCTCATAACTACAATACCTGGCAAGGCCTGGAGTTCATCCATCCGACTAATAACTCTGCTTGGCTCCCGATATCTGATGTAATTGAGGGTGCTTTGAGGGTGCTTTGGTCAGAAAAATAATAATTACACACCATACCAGGTGCTCGTTTGAGGGTATGCCGATAACCAGTTCAGATAATCGCCGAGTTCGTCGGGCAACGCGCTAACCACTGCACCGCCACTCCCCACACCCAGCCACCACACTCCCACCCCTCGCCCTACAATATTCACTGTGAATGTTCCATCCAGCAGGTGCCCAAAGGAATTCTTGCTGTTGGTAAGATACCCTATCAACAATCCACAAGTATCTGCTCAGTATGCAATGACATGAGCCAAGGCAGTGACCTTGATAATGACAATAACACCAGATATGATGTACAACATTTTGCATTCCACTTTGCTTCTGACCCTCTGCAAATGGGGATTGAATTTGCATGCATGGCAGTCTGCCGTTGTGTTTTCGATTGGTAACTGTGACACAGTGGTATCTATAGTACCGTTTGTATTTATATCCCTAAGCCTCTGTGCTTGTGGGTGGAGCAGTAGCATAGTGGTCGGTGTAATTGCCGTGGGCTAATATCATTGCTAATATCACTCGATTAAAACTTGCACCTCGTTACAAACCTGAAGCAGAAAATTATTGCTGGATACAACCACATTTTCAGATCTGATTTGTTACTTTGATCCTTACCCGTGTATCGATAGTTACATTTTAATGTGTAATTGTAGCACTTGGATACAACCACATTTGCAAATGTGATTTGTTACTTTGATCCTTTCCCGTGTATCGATAGTTACATTTTAATGTGTAATTGTAGCACTTCAGAACTGTCGAGCATTTATGTCAAGTTCGGTGGCTGCACTGCATTATTTTAGGATGAGTTTGTAACTAAAACCCCGGGTTTATATTCTTAGTTTTTTTCGGTAACGTCACGTAGGTAAAACATCAAAATTAATAAAAAAATAAAATAAAGATCACGACGTTTCGGAGGCAACACAAGTCTCCGTCATCAGGTGGGACCGTCACAGCCGGATTAGCTGCATCAAGTGAGGCAATGATTCAAGATGTAATCCCTTATAAGCAAGTTGAGGGGGGGAGGAGAGGGGGGGGGGGGCTCATCAGAATGTGGTAGCCAATGAATGGAACGTATCGGGAGGGGGGCGGGGCTCAAAGACGGCACGGAGTGCCACGTACAACGCATCGGGAGGGGGAGGGGGGCGGGGCCAAAAGGATGGTTTAGTTACAAACTCGTCAACCTCGTGGGTGGTAACAAGTAAAGTACACGATTGCCAGACAGGGCGAAGTATGGCCGGCGGTTCGACCACCTGGGCCGCTTCGCTAACCAAGAAGGCCTGTCTGGACTCACCTGGAAACGCGCTGGCTAACGGGCTCTGGTTAGCCACTTAGGCTAAGGGAGTAAACCCTGATAAAATTCCGGGTAGATACCAAGTGGCCGACGGCCCACCTCGGTGGGGCGGATGAGCTACGGTCCAGATGGCCAGCGGCATATGGCGGCGGAGCCACTGGATGTCTGGTGCTTCAGGATAAGCCTTCCGATCGTCTTGGATTTCTGCCTCGCCATTGGACCCAGGCTTGGTAGCTGGTTAAGCGCTGTGCGGTAGCTGGTGTGCAACAGACACTGCATGTAAATGAATTCACGCACTGACACCCTCCAGGGAAACTGTGCCATCGCACCACCACACGACACACCCAAAGCCCTTGGGCGATTGGCAAGTGGTGAGCGGGGCAGGCCTTTGCAGCTAGAAGCTCCCAGTCACAACCCAGCACCAAGACGACAGCTATTAGAAGGTCGTCATGCACTCGGATTAGGCAGGAGTGCATCCCAGCAGCTGTAGCTGTGACTGAGCAGCCCTCAAGGATCCACTCTGCTCACCCCAAATGGGGAGGGGGCTAGAAAAGGTGCCCTAAACATAGCCTGCCTAGCAACATTCTGTCTGGCTTACCGCGACCAGAGGGAGCATCAATAATTGCGGTCGAAACAAAAATAAATGTAACCTAAACATTGGATCCTGGAATGTCAGGACCCTCACAGACAACCCAAACTCACAACATCCAGAGCACCGAACAGCTCTTGTGGCACGCGAGCTGAGACTATTTAATATCCATATTGCCGCCCTCAGCGAAACCCATCTGGCGGATGAAGGCCAACTGACCGAGCTAAACGGAGGCTACACCTTCTTTTGGAAGGGCAAACCAGCGCATGGACGACGCCTGCATGGCGTAGGGTTTGCAATAGACAACGTGCTCATCAACAGCTTAAGTGAACTCCCAATTGGTATCGATGAGCGGTGTATGGCCCTACGCCTGAAACTCTGCAAAAGACCAACATGCAACCATCATCAGCACCTATGCACCAACACTGGACTCTGAAGAAGACACTAAGGAGACCTACTACAGCGAACTCTACCAAATCCTTCAGAGTAGACCAAAAACTGACAAGCTGATTCTCCTCAGAGACTTCAATGCTAGAGTTGGGAGAGACCATCAAATGTGGAACGGTGTAATTGGTAAAGAGGGAGTTGTAAAGTCCAACTGCAATGGTCACCTTCTTCTTACAACCTGTTCTGAGCACGACATGACAATCACCAACACCCTATTCAGGCAGAAGAATAGCCTTAAGACCTCCTGGTGCCACCCTCGATCACACCAATTGCACGTGATTGTTAGGAAGCTTGACAGCACAGACGTCCGCATCCCTCGTGCCATGATCAATGCAGACGATTGCTGGACTGACCACAGACTAATTCGATCAGTGATGACTCTCAAACTAAACCATACACACATCAACCGACCAAAACTACAGAGGAAAAGACTCAATGTAACCAGACCCAGCAGTACAGACCCGACTGAAAGAACAACTAGCTCAAAGACTCAGCACCAACCCAGCTTCGGGAAATGTTCATGAGTACTGGACACAACTGAAGACGGCAGTTGAAACCAGCTGTGAAAACACCATTGGCTACACAAGAAGGAAAAACTGTGACTGGTTTGATGACAATGACCAGGAAATCACAGGCCTCATCTACATATATAAAAGGAAAATTTGTGAATATTTTCGAAATGTTTAGCATACTTCCCAACATGCAACAAACTTGAAATTTGGCATGTGGGTAGCTTCCAGACTACACAATGCAAAATGTATAAAAATAGACTTTTGTATATTATTTTTGGGGGGAGGGGCGCAATAATGTATATATTTAGCAAGTGAGCGGTGACGTCACATCTGTGATGTCACCCGCATGCGGCAGCGTCACGCAGTGTGCCTGCTGACGTCACGCACCCCCCCCCACCCTCCGCGTAGGCCGTGTATTAATCCAAGACAAGAATCCAAGTCCCGGGCGAAGCCGGGTAGTAAAGCTAGTTGACAATAGGCAGAAAGCATTCGTCGCCTGGCAACAACACAAACAGTCTAGACAGAAAAAACAATCATATAAGGAGGCCAAATCGGAAGTACAAACTAAAATCCGGGAACTGAAGAACAAATGGTTCAGAAACAAAGCAGATGGAATACAACTTCTTGCAGATTCCAATAACCCACATGCATTTTTAAAGCAACCAAAGTCTTATATGGACCATCAAAACAAGGCCTTGCACCACTTCAGTCTAAGGATGGGACATAAATCTTCAAAGACAAAAATGCAATCATCTCCCACTGGCAGCAACACTTCAGCACTCTTTTCAACTGCAACACTGTTGTAGACGCTTCTATATTCAGTGAGATTCCCCAACACTCTACCACTGATGATTTAGCTGGAGAACCAACGATGCTTGAAATGGCTAAAGCTGTCAAGCAGATGAAAGAGAACAAAGCTAGTGGGCTAGACCAGATTCCTGCTGAGATTTACAAACATGGAGGACAACGCCTACTAGAACACCTGCACTCCCTCATGGCCAGGATCTGGAATGATGAAGACCTTCCCAACGAACTGAAAAATGCCATAATTGTCACCGTCTTCAAAAAAGCTGACAAGTCAGACTGTGACAACTACAGAGGAATCTCGCTTCTTCCCACTGGTAGAAAATACTGGCAAGAAACCTACTAAACAGACTTCTACCACTTGCTGAAAAACTCCTTCCGGAATCGCAGAGTGGTTTTCAACCTGGCAGGGGAACCTCCGACATGATCTTCTCAGCCCGTCAACTCTAAGAGAAGTGCCAGGAGCAGAGACTACCATTGTACATGGCCTTCTTTGATTTGACTAAAGCTTTTGATTCTGTTAATCGGGATGCGCTACGGAGAATCCTTCTGAGATATGGCTGCCCAACAAAATTTGTTAACGTCTGTTGCAGGACGGTATGAAGGCTGTCATCCGTTCTGATGGTGAAACCTCAGAGACAATCGAAGTAAGGACCGGTGTGAAGCAAGGCTGCGTTATTGCACCAACTCTTTGCTCCATCTTCCTTGCGGGAATGATTCATCTGACAGATAACAGACTTCCCAGAAGCATAAATATCACATATAGGACAGACAGGAACATATTCAACATCAACTGTTTCAGAGGCAAGTCAAAAACATCAATCACATCCGTTATTGAATTCCAATAGGCTGATGATACCCAAGTCATTGCCTGCTCAGAAGCTGACCTTCAGGTCATCGTCAACATATTTACAGATGCTTACAGCAGGATGGGTCTAACATTGAATACCAGCAAAACAAAGATCATTTTTCAACAAGCTCCAGGAGGACACCTACCACCCCCTACACTCATTACCAACAATGCAATACTAGAAAACGTTCCCAGTTTCCCATACTTTAGGCAGCCATCTCTCTAGCAATGTCTTAATTGATTATGAAATCCAACATCGGATTGCCCGAGCTAGTGCTGCCTTTGGCAAACTCAAGAACAGGGTCTTTGAGGACCACGACATTTCCACCAAGACCAAAGTGGCTGTGAAAATGCTGATCATTCCAACCCTTTTATGTGGTGCAGAAACCTGGACCACTTATCGTAAACACGTAAAATCTCTCGAAATGTTTCATCAACGCTGTCTCAGGAAAATACTAAACATCACTTGGGAAGAAAGACAAACTAATATCAGTGTCCTGGAGCGATCCAACTCATCCAGCATAGAGGCCATCATCATGAAGTACTAACTCAGATGGGGTCAGGTCACCTTGTGAGCATGAATGACTCGAGGCTTCCTAAGCAAATTTTATATTCCGAGCTCACCGATGGATCACGTGCCCCCAGAGGTCAAAGGAAGCGTTTCCGTGACAACCTTATAATGCACCTCAAGCGAAGCCACATAGATCCAAACAACTGGGAAATCTATGCTCTTGATAGACCATCATGGGAGGGCCAAAATAAACAATGGAATTCAGCATTTTGAGGCCGAGCAAAGAGAGTTGATAGCCAGGAAAAGTGCACGCCGCAAAGCAACACACACACTAAAGGCGGAGACAACGAGTGGGAGCACCAGGATGGACCATCCTGGTGAACCCACTGTGCCAAGATCTGCAGGTCACGGATTGGCCTATTCAGCCATCTCCGGACCCATGGACAGCCAGGTCCACCTCACAACACAGACAAGTGACACCTGTAGGGAAATCATACACGACTACGAGTAATCCCAGAAGAAAGAAGAAGACATGCTGCTGTGTTTGTGTACAAGTAGCTCTGCGTGTGATGCGGCTCTCGAACTAATTTGGTCAAAGACAAAAACAGGAGAAATGGCTCCTCTTCTTTGAAAGGTTGCCCAACCCTGGGATGGACAAAGAGCTGCAAATTATGATTCAGACTGTGCAGTGGGCACTCTGCACTCAAGTGTTTAAATTTATTTGAACCACCTGCACGAGATATGTTTAGCAGCGAAGCTGCCAGATGTTGTGTTCAAGCGTATGTAAATATGAACAATACAGTCTGTTCTTCTACAACAGGGTAGCAGTTGCGTTCCTGAAGAACACCGCGTGATGCAAAAATCGCGTTATAATAGATATAGTGTAAAGCACAGTCCGCGATAACACGCGCTATGCGTATGCAAGCTGAACAAAGACTGATTCGCGTGGGTAGCATGTAGACGTATCCAGCAGCATCCCGCCGTCTGTGATGCTACACCAAGGCAGCCGTACAACCGCTTATTCCTACTCGCGCGACGTAGTTTTGTTCACTCGTTCGCGTTATATCCAATTCGCATCCACATTTTATAGTTTTCCCAAAATACATTAATCTTTTTATATCCAATTCACGTTATAAAAATACGTGTTATGGGATAACTTACTGCACTGGTTTTTTATATGGGAATATTATTCTGATAAAGCACTATCCATAAAAAACAATATCAGAGGCCATGTGTTGCTCTGCATACATTTATTGGCAATATAAGTAATGTACTGCCTGAACGTTGTGAATGTATAAATATATATTTAGTATATATCTAGATTTGGTTTGAAAGTATAGCTTAAGCTGTTACTCTCGTTGGAACATTCACCATAAAGTAGGTCATAAGGGTTTGATGGCTTGAAGCCCTGCCACCACTTGCGAATGCTCCTGTATTGGCCAATATATATTTTATTGGCAAAGAAATATTGGATGGGTTGCAAAATATTGTGCGTGAATTTCCAGACAAATCAGAACAAGTTTAGAACAATTCTCGTTACGGCTGATGGCAAGTAAAAAAAATCTGCGACAAAGAATTCGTACGTAAAAAAAAACAAGTTGTACCAACAGATGGCGCTGGGTATTTTATGTGTACTGTGTAGTAGGGCTAAACTATTAATCGATTTCAAATCGAAATCGCAATTTGAAACAATGCGATAAGCAAATCGCAAAAGCTGAGATTTTTTGCGATTTGAAAAGTCCTATTATTTTCTTATTGGAATTTTGTCTTTTTTATTATTATAACTTTATTTTGTTTGATTGTTCTATTTAAGTTAAAACATTTGAATAAATACATGTTGGAAGCAATTCATATCTTTTAAGTTCTAATTCTTGCATTAGAATATATAGAGCAGTTCATATTTTGATGGCATCGTGTGGTAATGCTCCATCACATGTTTTAAATCTATTACACAGTGAATATTGAACTGAATGTTGACTATATTTTTTTTTATCACAAATCAAATCGAGATTTCTGTCAGAAAAATCGCAATTAGACATTTTACCCCAAATCGTTCAAACAAACTGTCTAATAAACCTCCGATCTGCACTGTTGGCTACGTAGTATAGTGCGCTGCAGGGTTAAATCCATCGGGGTCGTTGCTGCTCGTGGCTTTCTGGTGGTGGATCACGGGAGTCCAGAATGGATCACACCACTCGGTGTCGCGGCCACCACTGCTGCTTGGAAAGCGTTGAAGTGCACGCTCAACGTCCAATTTGCAAGGCCATTGCGTTCGGTGCTTGTGCCAGGTCTACCGAATGCGTTTCACTTAAAATTGGCCCACAAGTGCGACGCAAGGAACCTGACGTAGATAAAGGTGCAGCCTTGGATATGCACCGCTTGCTCGCGCCATTGCTAGCCGAAGGGTCTCCACTGGAGTGGGCTCAAGAGTGCTCCGCTCAGAGGTAACACTGTGTAGCTAATTTATTTATTTTTTGTTCCTGGGTAGTAAGTGTTATTTTCTAATTGCTTATGCCTCAGAAGTACAGAAAATGGCTATTATTCCCCACAAACTTTGCTTTTGTGACTAGGGCAGTGATAATTTGAAATGTACCTATTTTAAATGAGAAAACGTGTGCATTTGTGTCATTCCTTCCCATAAAGTCCTGGTCACAAAAGCAAAGTTTGTGGGGAATGTTGCGCACTCGAAATGAAGGACGTGAGCAGGTGCTCCAAATCGAGGGCAAGCACATTGATTTATTGTAGTTAATATTAATCTTGTGAAGAACCGCACCGTCACTCTGTAAAATGCAACAGCGCGTGTTACACGCAGCAATTCTTCCAAGACGCCATTAACCATGTGGCTGGTTTACACGTGCGGTTATTCATTAACCCTGCCAGCCACCTACAGGCCCGACTCAGTCATCACATGCTGCTGTACACACATGCATTGATGCACTGCACAGCACATCAGGACCTTCACAGAACCACACTTTACTCCCTTGCTGCACAAGGATATAATTAAAAGAGTGATCCATTCCTAATGTGCCACAGGAATAATAGCCATTTTCTGTACTTTTGAAGCATAAGCAATTAGAACATAACACTTACTACCCAGGAACAAAAATCGTGTTACATCGTGATATAATTATTTGGCCTGCTCGTTCACGCTGGCCATACGTCTGAGAAGAAGTGGAAATGCCCACACGTTTCTTCATCAAACACTGCCTGCCTACCTGCCGATCAACTGTGTCACTTATGTAGTGTATCCATTTACATTGCTGGGTGTACAGAGGTGGAGGGTGGGGTGTCAGCTCACTGACACGCCAGGGAACGAATTTAACTGGCAGCCTCTGGATTGCAAGTCGAACGTGCTCACCACGACGCCACACGGCAGCATCCAAAGCATCTGGAATATATGCCGATAATGATCCATTGTTTAGACGATTGCTAGAGCAGGAAGAAGCCGTTGTTGCAATGCCATTATGACATTCCATGAAGTCCATCATGATTTGGCCGTCACGATTTACTGTGGGCTGTACATTTATATTCCAGACGGACGTCATTCACCTGTAGTGAGGATTATAATATGAACATCCCACTGCTGACGTGACAATGATGTTTTTTTTCTTTATCAGAATGAAATCGCCGAGCCAAAAAAAATATATATAATTTAGCCACTCTTTCCACACTCTGCTAAAAGTTGACCAAAGACCCTGGGGGGCAGTGCAAGGCTGGGGAAATGAAGAAAATGATTCACAGCTGGGAGGATGCCTTCTGATCCTGCCCCGTTTGACCTCTCGGCAACCCTGTTTTCTCATAAAGAGCTCCCAAGCTTCTGAAATTCGGCGGAAGTCCTGCGATTTCTCAAGCAGGGGGAGGAAGCAAAGAAAATCGACACAGCGACAGAGGCGTGACTGTGTTCATGGTAGGTATCAATTGAAATCACGTTTGAAAAAAATGTCATCAAACAAATTTACAGTGCACGTAAAATCACCGAAAATAAAGCTGATAATACGTTGCTACAAGAAACCAATAAGAAGCAGCTTCAGGATTTTTACATTATTTTAAACGCAATTATTTGATTTTACACATAATGCAGTTTTACCGCATTCATTTGCATAGTACTGTATACATCTTAAATGTGTACTTGCTATATATTTTTACATTACAATACCATATAATGTATGATCATGTATTATTGATGGTCAGCCCTTTGTCAAGTCACTGGTAGATGGATGCCTCCTGTTGTCATAGGTATTGTTTAACCATACTTCACCATGCTATTTAGTGCAGGATGAACATATTTTGAACTTAACATCCCGTCACGGTGGTGGAATGTTAACTTCCTCACCTGGTATGTTGGAGGTCGTGGGTTCGATCCCCACCCTAACTCCTATATATTTGGAGTTTGCGTGTTCTCCCTGTGGTCGCATGTATTATTATCCGTGGTCCTCCATATTTAGAATCATGAGTTTAGAGTATTGTCCACATGATAAGTCACTTCTTGAGCTATCATTTGTGGCCAGGTGGCTTATGAAAAAGAGCGATATAGCTTAGTGGGCCTTACCTGGTAAAATCAAAAAATAAAACAAGTTTAGTTTTAACTTATTTTGTATCGTACGTAGCCAACCGTGCTAATCGGAGCTGCGGGAGAAGGAAAGAGATGGCCCAGGACTGGTCACAATATTTACTTGCAGTCGATGATTGCCATGGCCAGGAATTGAGGTCAGCTTGTCTGCTTCATAGTGGAGTGCATTAACTGTTCCCCCATCAATCCACTCTGTTGTACACTATTACCTGCACGAATTTGCAGTTTTTTTTTCACTTTCCCCCCACACTGAAAGTTTTGTATCCTTTTCCCCTGCTCTATTCATATTAAATCAGGTCTCTCCTTCACCAGTTAAAATATGGGCAACGACTGGGTAAGAATTGTGGTCCCACTATGCCTGGATAAATGTACAGTGCTTCAAAGCCCTTGGGTTTTTTTTGTTTAATTCACAGCAATGCGGTACAGTTCAAGTTTAACAGATGGCTGCCAAATGCATGCAAAGCTAATTACCGTGGACCAGATGGTTTCCTGGTAAGAAGGACCTAATGGTAAATTAAGGAAGATACCCAAATGTTCATCTGATGTAGATCCCATTTTGAAATCGTTGTCCTTTAGAAATGTGCCTTCTGGCGGTCATTATGAAATTATCTTCCAGTTACGTCTGAGTGTCATTTAAAACGTAATTTAGTGCCACATATGGAGACGTGCACATTTAACAAAATTAGTGTTCATCAAGGGTTTGTGTATTGTCAGGGATGCATATCTCATGCATATGGGATCGACTAAAGCGTGATTTTGACAGCACGGAAGGAGGCTTTTCCATTGCATAGGTCAAAATAAATCCAGCTTGAGCTGCGAAAACAAAATTCCATGCGGGATTGAAGGTCTCTTAAAGGTCTCTTTTTCCCTTATACCCTCTTGTTGTAAATCGGTCACCCTGAATGAAAAACACCCTTTCCTTTTGAGATTTCACAAGTTTGACTTGTGTTTTACTCATGATAATCTTTTTCAAGAGTCCCCTGGATGTAACGTTGAGCCAATTTGATTATGAGTACAGTATTTGTTTGTGCGCGAGGAAACGGGAATATCAGGAGAAAACCCACAATTTCATAAAAGTAATTACCTTTATTTATCCAGCAAAGCCTCACAAAATCTCGAGACTTTTTTTGCAAGAGGGATGTTTGGCCAATTATTTAAGTGTGTAAAGTGCTCTTGAGTGAGGATAGAATGAAAGGTAAAACGACTATTTAAACAAAAATATTGTTTAACAGGCAACAGGCCTACTTATTATCCCACTGACCAGCTCACCGCCTTAGAGGAGAGGGGCTCACACAGATAGAGAGACCCTGTGCAAAAACGAACTGCCTGAAATCTGAAGCAAACGTGGCTTTGACTCAACAAGTTCCAACATTGCACAGCAGAGGGCAACATATAGCCATTATTCAACCACCATCCAACAATGACGATTGCGAAAATGCACGTGCGGTCCTGTATTCTTCCGGTGAGATTATTACAAGGCGGTCCACATTCAATTTATCGAAAATATTCATTAACAAAGTGATTATTTTTTTCACGAACACAATTCGTTGCAGTGAAATGGGACGAAGCCATCAACATGTTTTGAAACCGAAGAGGCAAGACCTGAAGAAAGGAAAGCATGAAAAAGTTGGTACCACATTGATGAAACACATTATTGCCGTACTGTTTTTAATACAATAAGCAGATAAAGTACACACTTGTACCACTAACACTTGAGTGTTTCATTGTCTGACACCAAATTGCGTTTGTCTTCTGCAAAATAAGTGCTTCAATTCGTGTAGATGTTTTCATTGATGGAGGCAATCTCTTACATGTGTATTATATAAGTGCAGTACTGTATTTGTTATGATATTGTCAAGGACATTGTGAGAAATGGACACATTTTTATTGTTGTTTTGTTTGGGTGCGGTATGTGGGCGGCTTTGGAAATGCTTCACCACGCTGGTCAATGCAGGTTGGTGAAGCTTTGGCGCGGGATCACAGCAATACAGTCATGCCCCGGTTTCCGTGGGGGATGCGTTCCTGAAAATGTGCGACGAATATCGAAACGACGTACATCAAAATCATTTTTTTCCGCAAAATCGCCAAAATACTCCACGTACATCGGCAGTACCGTACGTTTCTGCATGCGCGACGCAAAGTAGTTCGTGCATAGGGTAGTAGGTGGAGGCAAAGGCTGAGAGGCGACGGAGGATACGAGGAAGGACGGACGATGCTGTCAGCGACGTAAGTGTGGGTTGAGACGACGCAAATCCGTTGGTGGTATTAATGAAGTGTCGACGTATTTGCGATTTGCGCAACAACGTAAAATAAGGGGGGGATAGATCAGGTTGTTACTGTATATCTGCGGGTCTATATAAGTCTGCGAGTCTCAATGTAAGTCCGTTGGCTTTTATGACTGCAATTCTGTGGTTATTTTTGTCTGTGGGCTCCGTCGTGGGTGCCTATGTAAATCTGTGGAAGTCTATGGTCTATGGGGCTTCGATTCAAATCTAGTTTGCACACTAATCTATCTTGAGGGATAGCCACTGTTCTCATTGGGCTCTCACGTGCTAGCAGAGGGCGCCAGTGCGTCGTCTCTGTCGAATAAAGTGACGACGTATTTGCGAAACGACGTTAAAAAGGGGGATATGTAAATCGGGGTAATACTTTGATGCACTGCGTTCTGTTGCCCACAAAGTGGCCCCATCACAACCTGTTCGTGATGGTGATTTCGTGTGGCCGATGTAGAGCAGCAATGATTGGAGGCATTCAGTTTGCTTTCTTCTGAGAGTTGGCTGAAGTGCAGATCCACCTGTTGGTGCATCGTAGCCACTCATTCATCCATACACTATCCAGGCTTGACCCCCGAGACCTGACGAGATTTGGAGCATTTCTAGGTAATTATTGTCATTGGCAAGCGTGGCTTGTTACTCCAAACTTGGCCCAACGGTTCCAGCCACATGCCAACGTTGGGCCCAACGTTGGCATGCTTACTGGTTCACGGCTTTGGAATTGGGGTAAAGGTGGCTGCAACAACACAGCGGTGGCTCTCTCGTCCCACTTGTGAAGAGGGTTACAGTACTCGGAGGCTGCAAGGATTGGAGGCTGCACAGGCATTTGGGGAATGGACCAACATTCCAGGGGAGACTGACGTGGAGAAAGACGCAAGTTATCTTGATGAGTTGCTGGCGTGGTAACGTGAAAGAAATAGCAAGGACAAGTCAGGGTCTGGGAAAAAAATGCCTCTTCTGAACAATCACTTATTGTTTCAGCGTAGGCCCCAATTTAAGTGCCAGAAAGACATAGTTGAGGTGCATTTGCTGGCTTCATTATCCTATTTACTTGTAGATTTTATTGCTTATGCTGTTCTGCAGGAAAGTAAGGAATTTGCTCGAGGCAGTACAACAAGTAGGTTGCTGGCAGTGTGTGTTATGTTTCATTGTTAGACCTTTGTATTCGTGTGTTTTTACAATCCACTCTGTTTTCCTGCAACAGACTATTGGGGCCAAGTGCTGTTAGGGAGCACCTATGAAGGCCGGCACAGCACACGATGGGGTGGGTGGCCAGGACCACGCCCGGCCACCTTTGTAGAGATGTTCATACACCACACCAGGTACTGATTTTCGGCTGAGTCGACCTAGCGGAGGCCCAGGATCAGTGCAGATAATCGCTACTGGTGTTGGCCATGAGCGGGAATCGAACTCGGGTCACCGGGTCTACAGCACAGCGCGCAAATCGCTACACTATCGCTCCCCACGCACACACACACACATCTAGTACAGTACTCAAAAAGGATGTCTTTAACTCGCACATGTTCTCAGGACCATGTGCTCTTCTTCCTGTTTCACAGTCTAATTCCAAACATGCACCTCTCATCATATGGACTGTTCACAAAAGTAAGCGAGCCTGGCCAGGAAGGGATGAATCATGATCGCCGGTGGTCAAGACTAACGGCAGAGTGGCAGCCAAAAGAGAAAGTACACGCGAGAGAACGGAGATGGAGCAGTGAAATCGGTTTGTGCACCGAAGCTGGATGGGTTGTTGCATTGTGAGGCTATACGAGATGGCGAAAGCCTTGGCGAGGCCTTCACCAAACAGTGAATATATCATTGTTGGTAATGATGATGACTCAATTAAAGAAATTTGCCATATATTTCATGCAGAAACCTCCTGTAAAAAAACCCAAGTACTCAGGCTTCCCTGAATAAATGAACGTATTAGTATTCTTTTTTTATCATAACCTAACATTTTTCAATCGTGTCTCATAACCGCTTACGTCATGAGTGAAGAGATATATGTAGCATGTGTGTGTGTAGGCTTAACGGATACAGATGACATAACTGCAGGAAGTGTGTAGATTTATTGTGCTCGTGGCAGAAAGCAAAGTGCCTGTGGGGCGCTCCGACTTGGCGGTTTAATAAGCACTTTAGAAGGATGCATGGTGGCACCCTCCCAATTATAATGCATGGGGTGTAGACAGACAGCCCTCCTTCATAGGAAATGTGTCCTGGATTTCCTCTTATTGTTCCCAATTTAGCAATGGTCATTTTTGCCTTGGCAGCCGTCCGGGATTAGGATTTTGCTTGGTTGTTTAGCACACGCAGGAGTGTGCACCGCACTGTCTGAAGGGCAGCCCTCTGCCGTGTTACCATTTGTCACAGATACTTTCAGACAGCCGGTTGGATCCGCAAAATCCCTTGTTATCAGCGGTCCCAATTTTCGGATTATCCACAATTAATCCGCATTTTTTTAAATGGGAGTTATTTGCCCATATTTTACCCTGCCGGTTTAGTGTGAGTTGGTGATGGAATGTACTACTCTGCCCTCTAATTTATTCAAAGTGGTCTCATATACGAAATTACTGTAATTACAATGTTGCCCGTATATTATGCATACAAGCAAGAACTCAGTTTTGTGTCTCCACATATACATAAAACATGTGATTAGTCAATTGGCCTATTCGTTTTCCAGACCAATACTAGGATCCAGCATTTTTTTTAAGCAAGCCAATTCTGAACCAGATTCGATCTTCTGGGTGTCTGCAGCTGAGTCAGACCTGTTAAGCGAATGTTTCTTGGTTGCCCGATGCAAAAGCACTCCATGTGATCGGTGGGGCCCTGTTCAACGCAGAAAAAAGCAGTTTTCTGAACAAACTCATTCATACTAAATTTGGTATGACCGACACTATGCAATTAACATTCGTTACATTTGGTGCCCCGGATTGGAGAAGTGGGACAAATCATCACCGGTGCAGATGGCAACAGAGAGGTTGTTACAGACATGCAGTGGTGGATAATACATAATTAAAGTAGTAGTTTGTTATTGGGCTTTGGGCCATTTGCCTTTGCATGTCAGTACGGCTAATCCCCAGCCCTCCTTTCCGCTATCAGGCATTAGCAAGGGAGTGTTTGCTCACCCCCTGCGCTGGGAGAGCAGAGGTGGCCCTGCCATTCCACTGAGCCCCAGCCAACAGCAGATTAAAACTGATAAATGTGCACAGAGGGTATGCCCATCAAAAGGCTTTGCCAACGGCTTTTGCTTTGTTTGCGATAAAGAGCAAGGATGCGACCTTGGTAAGGTTAGGACCTCAGAAATCTTAATTAGTTTTTGTTGTTGTTGTTGATGTGTGTTTACCCACAGCATTGCTGAATTATAGTATCATGCAAAAATAATGTTGAGAGGCACAGGGAACCACAAAGGATTGTGGAATTCCAAAGTCAGTTACGGCCTTGTGAGCGAGCCCAAATCTGGTTTCTTCAACTCAGCCTTGCAACTCAGCCTTGCAGCACTGCAGCACTGCAGCCTTGCAGCACTGCAGCACTGCAGCCTTGCAGCACTGCAGCACTGCAGCCTTGCAGCACTGCAGCACTGCAGCACTGCAAGGCTGAGTTGGTGGTGGTGGGTCTCAATATGATCACGTCGACGCACGGATATCAGTGAGCAGTCCCGCGCACGTGTGCGAAACGTTTTTCCATTGCATAATGTTGGCTGGCGACGGTCTCCTCCCACCTCGCATCAAAGCGAGTTTGCTCAGGAATCCAATAACCTCTCACATACCGGTTGCTCCCGGGCACTGAGTGCTGAAATTTAGACTTCCTGCGACAACAAAGACGGCAGATTAAGATGACAGATAAACTACCACTTCATTACAAATAGCCGTTCATCAATCTTGCCTCTGGAACTCTCTATCTGAGGGGGGGGGGGGAAGATGGCTACAGTCCCGACTGCGAGCGTGCATTCCTCGCGTACAGATGTGCTAAACAGCTTCAGGAAATTACTCGCTGACGAAGAATCAAGCCAATCGTGATGCTACGCACTGCTGTTGTAATATCTTTTAGCATTTCATAACCAACAAAAAACTTTGGCCTCATATTTCAAGGCTAATTGCGAACATTATTTACGTGTGCGCAGTGTGTGAGAAGGTTAATGAGACTTTGTTATGAGAGTGACTCAGGTCTCACAAATGCAACCTGAGTGACTGCCCTCATTAGCAAATGCCTACCGCTCTCCAGAGATTCTCTCCATTAATTGGAAATGTAAGAGTTATTTGCACACTAATTAGTTTACAAACCTCTTCTCAATTGCCCATTTCATGAATTATGTGTAGATTAGGGTCATTCCGGTTTAAAGGTAGGCAGGACCCCCTTTCACTGCTTGCCTTGCGTGACCCTGGGTCCTGCTGCTACCTTCTTAACTCCATCCGGGCCCATTGACTCACTCTGGATTTTGGGGAAATTAGCATCCAACCGTCGGGGCTTGCCAGGGTCTCGGTCTGGTGATACGTGCATGATGGGCAGGAGTGTATCTGCTGGGGAAATGGAAGTTGCACGTGCATTTTCAAATTTCGTGACTTTTGAAATCATTGAAATAAAATCAGAATTAAGGGGCCGTATTGCCAGTGATGTACAAGTACGAAGAGGAAGAGGCCCCTCTACATGCGTCAGTAACACCGCCTCACACAGTGTAACTCCCCAGTATTGTGGGCCGCGTTGGCCGACTCGTGAATGAATTTAGTTGCTCCATCTCCTCGGTGGACGTACTCTTAGATGTGTCCATTCCTTGGCTGCCACTCCGTTATTATTTTTTTTTTGACCATTGGCCTTCATCCCTTCCAGCCACTTTCATCAATTGTTTTGGATGATGTAAGTTACCTGTGCATGTTCTCTAAGCCGCAATGTATTTACAAGCTTGCATATCTACATGCTTCTTTCGCTAACTTTTTTTTTGTTCTGTATTTTTCGTCAATGACCATGTCTAATAACCATATGTTATAATAGGTGGTAAACACTGATTAAAGCCTTCATTATGTAGGCATATTGCTATGTTACTTTTCATTGTCAAGTTCATATTTCCAAAAGCACTGAAACCTTGATTTGTTTTAATCCGAATTTTTGGTGTTCAGATGACTTATTTGCAAAAACAAAGAGGATACTTGGATGAATATACCATAATATCCAGCTCATTTGTTTTATCTGTGCAACATGCATGTAATGTAATGAGAAAAAAAATTTGGGACCACGTAAGATAGCAGATAACATATTTTTTACTGTGTTATACCAACTTAAAAAGTATTGTATTGCGTTGAAATAAACATCACTGCAAAAAAGTGCAATCTCTCTGCTCCTGCATTGCTCTGAAAGACCATTGTCCAAAACTTTAGCATATTACTCTGCAGTAAATTATATTTCTGTTAAAAGGCAGCGTTAATGATGAATGTTAAAAACATTTAAGCACGTTTAGTTTTCAGATTTAGGATTAGGGTTGTAACATCGGTCCTTAGTGTTTTTCTACTCTTGCGAATGACACAACGGCGTCTTTTATGCTCACTTTGCGGTAAATGTATGTTGTGAGTTCTCGGCCGCACCGCAGTGGTGTTGGGAGTCGACGACTCTGACTCGGTACAAGATGTCTAATTGCAGAACGTGTAAAGCTGTCCCGTCAACCCAGCCTGAGCAAATGTTTCAATAAATTTTAGCTGAAGTTTTACGTGCCACTTTTTTTTTGTCTTGTACGCTGCGTCCTAACTGGCTGTAAACCAGTCTGCCGAGCAGCAAGGGTCGTCATTAAAACGATTGTTGCCACCATAAAGACTCATTTACAATACGGTACTCATAAATCCGAGCTTCGTGCCTCAGGGTTAAAATCTGGTGTTTGACTCATTCACTCATCGCCAGAGGCAGTATCATCAATACAATTGGGTGTGTTGGGGACAAACAATAAATAAAACATGTCCTTTCGCGGCCCAGGTGCTCAGCATACTGATTGACAGCGGGTTTTTACCGTAAATCAATAAGCAGTTTAAATGTTCAATGCAATCTTGCAAGAATTAATGATTACCAAGACGGGTATGCCTGCAACCTCTTGGATTCAATGACCAGCTAAGGACTTCCTGACGAACTTAAATCCTTTTGTTCTTGCAAGAGGCTCTAGATACAAAAAAAAACCAGTTTGTTTTCAACCCTTCACGCTGAGGATTTGCCAGGAAAAACGGGGCCCTGGTTGGCTCTCTTGATAACAAATTGTCCCCGGTGCGCGGGTTGGAGTGGTGATCTTAGCTACAATCACACGCTCGAGAATGGTGCTTGCGAGCTCCCGTCACCTTTTAGTGGGTGGTCTTTGATGTGGCGGCTCTCCAGGGAGTTCTCCTTAAAGCTGGAGCCACCGGCCCCCGTTCCCTGTAGCGCTTAAAGTGGCCCCTGTTTCGTCTGCCAGGCCCTGGCGGAGGGATGAGCTGCTGGTGATCGCTATCTCAAGCAGATCTCCTCCCAAACTGTTGGCAGGCGAATGCCACCCAGCCCTGAAGAGGTGGCACTCTCAAAACAACGGGAGACAGATGGTCGTCCTTTGGACGTTTTATTTTTTTGTTTGTTTGCAAGGGCCCCTTTTTATCAGCTGCAACCATGGGTGGAACACTGAAGTAGCCCTTACACCAACCGGTTGTCACTTTGCCACATGCTTGTGCCCGCCAAATGGTCACTGCTTAGCGAATTCTGATGATGTGAATACATATAATGGATTGCATAGGCAGTTATTTGTACGACGTGTAAATAAATAGACAACCACACGTTAATTCATGCTGCCTTAATACAGAAAATTTACATGAAGCACTACGTTGATGTTTTGAGCAATATCAGTACTTCAGAGCAGAGAGAAAGGATTGGTAGATGATGGCTCACTACAGAATAAAGTCAATGCATCTCCCTGCCCTCTTCCTCCTCTTAAGAATTCCCATTGTCCAAAACGCTCATCGTTCACCAACAACGAAACTATATTTTTTTTTATTTATCTAGGTAAGGCCCACTGAACTGTGTAGCTCTTTTTCAGAAGCGACCTGGCTACAAATGATGGCTCAACGAAGTGGCTTATCGTGCGGAAATGTATTGCAGCCAAATACTCTCAACGCATTTCGATTCTAAATGTGGAGGGAAAATCCACGTGACCATGGGGAGAACATGCAAACTCCAAATATACAGGCATCAAAGTCGGGATTGAACCCACGAGCTACTGTATACCAGGCAAAAAAAGTTAACATCTCGCCACCGTGGATGAAGCCCCCCATAGTTGATAACTTTATTGACAAGCACAATGTTGGGTGTGTCTTTCTTTCTGGTGTGTTTTATAATCCTCAGAATACCGCAATAATACTCCTATGTCGGCAACGTCATGGTGGACACTTCATTTTCCCGTCCACATTTAGAAACATGCGTTTAGAGTATTTGGCTGCTGTAACTTTCCGCGCGATAAGCCACTTAGTTTGGCTATCATTTATGGTCAGGTCGCTTGTGAAAAAGAGCTATATAGCTTCGTGGGCCTTACCTGGCACAATAAATAAAATAATTAACAAAAATAGTCAATTCGTGAGTAGTTATAGTGGAAGAGGAGAGAACGTTGTCTCCATTCCTCGGTGTTTTACCCAAGGAGGAGGAGCTAATGACACCATCGATTAGTGCGGCTTATTGCCATGGACCCAGGCCCTGCAGGCTGAGCTCCAATTAGTACAAATGGTGGCAGACATTCTTGCCATTCCGCGATGAGCAGCGAGATAAGGGCAGTTGGAGGAAGTCCTCTCATCGCGTGTTTCTGCCGGAAGGTGATCTGTTCTCTGCCGGGCGGGAGTGCGGGGTGGGGATGGGAGGGGTGGTTGGGGATATGAAGAGGCAGACGCTGCAAGTATTGCACATATTCAACTCACACAATGACCGACGTGATTGCGTTGTGAAAAAAAAATGAACTATTTTTTTTATTTTACTAGGTAAGGCCCACTGAGCTATATAGCTCTTTTTCAGAAGCGACCTGGCCACATATGAGAGTTCAACGAAGCAGTTTATCACGTGGAAATGTAGAGCAGGAAAATAGTCTAAACGCATGTTTCTAAATGTTGAGGGGAAAAAAACTGGAGGACCCGGGGAAAGCTCCACACGACCAGGGGGAGAACATGCAAACTCCAAATATGCAGGCGTCAGGGCTGGGATCGAACCCACAACCATCTTCTATACCAGGCGAGGTAGTTAACGTTTCACCACCACGGCACCCTATGTATATTGAGCGCATGTCTGCTGTTTTAATGTTTTCTTGATATGCTTAATTACATTATCAAGTGCAGTGGCTCATTGTGAATTGAACAACTTTGCAGATTTATTTTATTTTATAAATACTGTTTAATTTGCACATTTGCAAGGGGAGCAATGTAAATCATAGATGCCATTGACTGTTATGCAAAGTAAGTGGGATTGAGCAGGACACACAATGGCTTGAAGGGATGATGGCCGATGGACGAGACTGGTAACAGAATCGAATTCAAAGAATGGAATATGCTCAAGAGCATTTCCACGCAGAGATGGAGTGATGAGACGAGCTCACGTGCAGGATCTGAGATGGATTGTCATCATATTGCATGGCAATGAGTTATAGTGACCGCATAGGGAGGCCTTCGTCTAGCAGTGGACCCATATTTAACAGAGACGGTCCTTGCCTATACTCCTCGAGCAGATTCACTGGCATTGGTTGAAGAAAGTCTGACTCTGCCGATGCGACGCTGCGTTTCGAAATTAGTCCAGAGTTTGCTTGTATTTGAACCAACGCTGCTGAAATTGTGCACTCCCATAAGGCTGTGTGGCTGATGGGATGTGTAATATAACTTTTATTTTTTGCATACATCTGCTGACCTGTTATTAGCAGCGGATAGATTATGAGTCGTGATGGTAAATTCGATTGGAAAATTGCACAATGTGTCCTCTTATGTAAATTGGACATGGAAGGCCTTGTGATACTACTCACAAGAGCAATGTCATGATATGATGGCAGAGGAGCAATTGTGTCGTTGTGTGAAAATTGCCTGCATTAATTCTATATGGTAAATGTAATTGCTGTGCAGCTTGATATACCTTTTAAAAGCTAAATGCACTTACATGTGAATCATTGACTTAGTTGTAGTAAAACATTTCTCGCCAAATTTCAAAGTGCTACAGCTTTACAAGTAAGCATGACGTATATTTATTTTATTCGTACAACCCTTCAAACCTTTCGGCCATCCCTTATATATAAGATACCCTCTTGCTTGGCATTGACATCAGTTTTATTCAGTATTTTTTTTTCCATCTGCATTATAATTGTAATTGTGGGTGGCTTCTTTAAATGCCACCATTCTATTGTTCCATAGGTACAAAAGTCAATCAATAAATAAATAAGTGGCTTCTGGATCAAAGGAGGAGTGTTGGCCTTTGAGTGACAGGTTGACCGGGTGACCGAAGGTCGCCTGATGTGTTCCTGGATGCCACCCCCCTGGTGCTATGTTGTGGGGAGGCAGCGTCTCACATTTTCCACGCTTCGAGGAGCACGGCCAAACCCACTGTCCATCAGCCCGTTGACACTAAAGACCCCACGACAATCCCAAGACTATGCATATCAGTTCTAGATTTGAAGCTTTCGTGACTGCAAGGATTCATTCTCTTTGGTTTTTTCGGTAAAGTCACGTAGGTAAAAAATGAAATAAATGAAAACAACTCAATTAAATCACGACGTTTCGGGCGCAACACAAGTGTCCTTCTTCAGGTGGGGACAACGTAGCGAAAGCAAAACCGCTTAAGTGTGTCTAAGAGATGGCTGTGACGAGGAATCATATAGTCGCGACTATATAATTCCTCGTCATAGCCATTTAATGTAGTTGTTTTTATTGATTTTATTTGATTTTTTTACCTACGTGACTTTACCGAAAAAACCAAAGACTATGCATATCAGCTTTAGCGTCTAAGGAGCTTCCCGAACAATTTTGTCACGCATCCACCTTTACTGTGGTGAGGCCATCATCAAGCAGTGGATTGACAAAGGGCTGTGCATGTACAATCATTTAAAAATGTCAAGGGGATTTTCTGCTCAATCGAGAATGGGTGGTGCTAATCTCCTGCTTGCAGCCCTGAGCTAGAGGTGGAAATTCCACATTCTTATTGTGGGGGGGTGAATGTTTCCATAGACACACCCGCTGTTGATTTCTCTCAATAGTCAAACTCATTTTGATAACCCTGATAGCATGAAGGGCTGGGTCGGTTATGACCACAACCTTCCAATTGCAAAAGCCTTGCATTCTACTACCGGATAGCAGTCATTTATGTTTCCAGGAGAGAATTGTGATTTTTTTTTCATAGGGTCTTTCTGGAAAAACAAAAGTAGCCTGAGAAAATGAAATAGTAAAAAATTAAGTTACATCATCAGAAACCCCACTTTTAATATTTTCATCTGCTGGCCACCTCACAGCCCTGCAGGTCACTATGTTCCTCCGCCACTGCTAATGCTCATCAAAAGCTATTATATTTATGTGCACATTGAGGATAGTTGCAATTGGGATCATCAAAATCCATGAGAGGTAAATGTGAATCTGAGCTCAACGAATGGGTTGAGCTTGGGGAGCAAGGGTTGGGCACAGATGACCTCTGCCTCCGCTACAGCAAACAGATCCAGGTCAGGCCCTCTTCCATAAACAAGGGCGAGCGGGGTGGGCGAGGTTACGATCCCTCGTGCTGGGCCATCTCCTCCCCCAGGCCCTCCAGAGATTGGGCCCTTGTGAAACAACGACACGAGAACCCAGGGCTCGTGACGGGAAGTTGGAAACTCTCCTTGGGGCAGAGATATGACCTCCACCCTGCTAGCAGTATGACAGCCGCCTTCATTTGCCATGTGTTAATTGTTAACCGTTTCATTTGCTCTGCGAGCATTGCCGGGTCTTTTTTTGGCTTCTCTTTTTCTTGCATGTTTTGAAACCCTGCTTGCATGGGGCTATTATTAAACCGGTTAGGTGTAATGGTATCCAGAACGTCTGCGCTAAATGGAGGTTTTACTCGGGTTTTTCCAAGTGTGTGGAAAAAAGATCTGTTCTTTGTTGGAAAAAGTATAGATTTCTTTCTTTGCCAAACAGTGGCATTAAAAGTTGTTAAGCTGGCCGCAAAACATAATAATGCTGTGTTGCTTGTTTAAGACATGTATACATAAATATAATAGCTTTTATATCCAGGAGAGCTTCACTGAGTCTCAAGACCATATTTCATGAGGGTTCTGCTTATAATGTTTTCCCAGTACCATTAATGAGTGGTTGGCATTTGGGAGCAAACCAGACAATCCAGAGAAAACCCACACATATGCAACTGTACAGATTATATTTAGGAATACATGACTGGACTGACAACTCCTGACAATTGCCCACCCAAGTACTAACCAGGTTGAACTTTGCTTAGCGTCAGCAGGATGGGGTAAGCATTCAGTCTGAAAAGGTTATCGTGGGCCTTTGTGTGTGAACATATATTTCACTTGTATTTGAAGGTGCGCAATCTACTTTCCAAATACATTTATTTGCATAAACACATCGAAAAAATACGTAATTCTCTTTTTTCATATACGGGTATGGCCTGATGCACATATCAATAAAACAGCCACAAAATAAACACTAGCATCATCAATGGTATGTTTAAAAATAATAATTTTATTTGTTAAGTGGGGAGATGGATATGGGAAGGAGATGTTTTATTAATAACAAAAAAATCTCTTTAACAAATTTTGCCAACAATAACAAAAAAGTGCCAAACGACCAGAACCGAGTGACTATTTTGTCATCTTTTGCACAAAATAATGTTGTGCCAAACTGCCTTACCTCCACGGCATGCGCGAGGCCCATTATTTCCTTCCTTTCTGTGGATTATGATGCCTGGCAAGAGCGTTGTATTTTTATTGTTTCCTAACCATATTTAATAAATCTCGGTTAAAGCATCACAATCAGTAATACAACATAATCTGAAGTTGGTTCACACCGAGGTGAGAGGCAGACAGGCGCTCCTGTGTATGAAGACCTCCCCTGGCAGTGACCATCTCCACTGGACCTGCCATATAATTCCAAGCATCTGCCTCTCCATACTTTGTGCACCTTTGAGCTTTTGCTCCATTATCTCAACATCTATGACAAACTCATCATGCATGCGCCTGATCTTCTCAGATCTCAAGTTTGAGCCTGGTTAGGATTCAGATGGGGCTCTTAGGGTGCTAAGAGATGCCAGTATACAGAAATAGATTATTGTATCTATCTGTAAAGAGCTCTGAGTGTTATCATTTTGCATGCAAGGTGAGTATTCTCCAGGTATTCTCCAGGTATTCTCCAGGTATTCTCCAGGTGTTCTCCAGGTATTCTCCAGGTGTTCTCCAGGTATTCTCCAGGTATTCTCCAGGTATTCTCCAGGTGTTCTCCAGGTATTCTCCAGGTATTCTCCAGGAATTCTCCAGGTATTCTCCAGGAATTCTCCAGGTATTCTCCAGGTATTCTCCAGGTGTTCTCCAGGTATTCTCCAGGTGTTCTCCAGGTATTCTGGATTCCTTCCACATGAACCCAAAGACTCGTGCAAATAATTGGCTAACCATCCTCGTGCAATATTCTCATGGAGAAGAGTGTCAAGATTTAGCTAGTATTTTGTTATTATAATGCAGAAATATAATAATGTAGCTCTTGTTCTTATTCTTTATGTTACAGTTCCACTAAATTCTGGAAACATCTTTGGAATTCTTTATTTGTATGTAACCGGAGAGACTAACAGCCAACGCTGTACTTTAAAATTAGTTTTTAGCTGTTGTATGGAGAGAGTGCGGATCTTGCCGTGGTGTAATGGTTCGCACGCTAGACTGGCAATCTTGAGGTTTCAGTTTCGATTCTCTCTCTCAGTGTGGCAGCTGAAACAATGGGAGCAAGGTTCTCAATTTGCTCCGAAAAATGTACCGAAAAAACCTTAGAATATGAATCCTTGCAGTCACGAAAGCTTCAAATCTAGAATGTGTACACCCTAGTCAATCGGCAGGTCACGTGATCGGGTCGAGTGTAGGTAGCCCCGCCTCTTCCAAGACGTTCCGCCTGCATGGAAGAGTAGGCCAAATACCCCCTGGAGCTTCCTGTAGTGGAGGTCCTCATGCTGGCAGTGACGCGGGCAAGCAATTTCAGGGTCACACCTTTACCTCGAACCCTATGGGGAGCAGCTTTTACGTCAAAAGCATTCTTCCAATAATTGTTAAGGTGCGTGACATCATCGGGCAACATACTTGCAATTTATAAATACATTAATGGAAATTCATATGTATTCTTGGTTCTTTCAGTAAAGTCATGTAAATGAAAAAAAACCCACGACGTTTCGATCGCAACACAAGCGGTCTTCATCAAGACCGCTCTTAATCAAGAATCGAAACGTTGTGGGTATTTTGCTTTAATTTTTTCTATTTACGTGACTTTACCGAAAGAACCAAGAATATAAATTCCGGCAGTGACGAAAGTTTTAAGTCGAAATTCATATGATTTGGAGTTTTATCAGGATAAATGCAGATTTGCCATTTACATTTGCGTAAGCCCATTTTTAGCCAATAGCACCTGGGAATTTCTGCTCAGTGGCTTCATTGAACATGATCTCTGCCCGCTTAAGAGACCTTCATTGGCAAAGAGATTCGACAAGCCTCACTGTGCCACCGTGCATCAGCCTTACTTCATTACCCCTAACAGCTGCGTTGATCACTCAGTCTTTCATTGGATCGTGTTCATTACAACCACTGCCAACACACATTGTGGCCAGGTGCGCGAATTGACGTGCATTAATGACCAGGATAAATCTGGCTATCTGGAGTTAGATTCCCACCCATGGCTAACATCAGTGATGTCTGAATCTTATCCCCCCCCCCCCTCCTTCACTAATACGCACTGACAAGGGTGGTGAAGTATAGTCAAACAATTTTCGTGACTGACTTGGCATGGAGCGGCCTTTTAATAAGCTCAGTTGATCATTCGATTGGGCTGTAAATTCTTAGTTGCATTATTAATGACCAGGATGAGTGGCAATCATGCTCATTTTACATTATATATATATTACATCTGCGTTGATGGGAGAAAAAAACATCCACATTCCCATGGTGGGGACCAGTTTGTCCATAGAACAGTTACTGTTGAGCTACCACCACATGGTAGTCAGCTGGTGGTTCTGATTTTATCAACCCCATAATGCACGATGAGCTGAGTTGACGTAGGTTCAGATTTGAACTGTTGACCTTATGATTGTAGAGCCCTGCTGTTCTGCCACCTGAGCTACATCCTGGCTGGTGAGTGCAGGAGCACATTGCACTATTGTTGTTGTTGTGTTCCAATTGTGTTCTCGACGTCGTGCCACGAGACGCAGTGTGTGACCTGCGTGTTTTAGAACTACTTCTGGTCCCTTGTAAACATATCACTCTCCTCCAGGATAGTGGTGTCACAGCACTTGATACGATGGACTATGGACCTCGTACCCTGAGTGCAATTCCAGACCACGGCTGACATCAGTGGCGAGTGATATCTGGGCTGGCCCTTCCTAGACCAACCCTCAGGGACCAGAGTGGTGAAGTATGGTCAACCGCCATGGCTGACGTGGCCTGTGGAGCCTTTCATCCCGACAAATGGCAAAAAAATACGAGCACAAAAGTATTATATTCTGTGTAATTCCCCATATGCCCCGCAACAGAGAAATGATACATGGCAGTCAAACATATATTTCTGCATTGTCAGGGTTGACATTTAGTCAAATTAGTTGAAAATCCGAGTTGAACGTGTGTTTATTTGCGTGTAGTATTTGTTTTAATGGGCTGAGACCAACAACTCAGCACACTTCAGAGCCTGATTTAATGACATGGTGGATGAAACCTGGATTCGACCCCAGGATCTCAGCGGTGGCTGCATATTTATTTAACTTTTGAGCTACCAGGCTAACTCGATAAACTGAGCACCACTATATTGGGAAGTCTAAAAACTAAACTATTAAAAACGAAACTATATAACTACTCACTAATTTACTATTTTTTTAACTATTTTTTATTTTACCAGGTAAGGCCCACTGAGCGATATAGCTCATTTTTAGAAGTGACCTGGCCACAAATGAAAGCTTAACGAAGTGGCTTGTTGCGTGGACATTTTTAGCAGACAAACACTGTAAACTAAATACTCTATAGTCAACAGTGGTTGTCCTATGGAAAGCATCTCTCCCACCATAGGAATGTGGAATTTACACCACTGGCTCAGGCCCTGGTGTTCAATTGAGCGGAAAACCATTATGACTTTTTTTTCAATATCACGCATGGGTGAAGACAATTTGTGTAGATGCGGGAAGGGGCACAATACCTGCCATTTGTGGAACACCTTGGTCTGCAGTTAAATAGTTCCCGACAGTGTATTCACACGGCTTACATATTTTATAACAAGCTGTTGTGGTTGATGAGATCATGAGTGTTCAGGGAGTGATCAAAGCTGACAATCGAGGCTCAGAGGGCATTTAATTTCGCTTCGTAATTATACGACACTTGGCATCACTTGCTTTAACTATAATCTCTCGCCAAATGGGTTATGAGCACATGTTTTAATTGTTTCCTTCACACGACATTTAGTTAAATGCATTTAGAGTACATTACATCATATGCTCACAATATTAATGGTCAAATGTTATCATAATACATCTCAAATTATCTTCATGTGAATTACATGCTTAAGCGTGGTGCTTTGGAGCCTTGAAAATGTATTTCACAAGCACGCACTGTGTTGTTGTTTTTATAGACGGACGAAGCTTGGTGTGCTCATTGTTTAAATTTTAAGCCCGTGTTTGTCTCCAAAAAAGCTTTTACCTCCAGCTCTTCGAGGGTAACATGGGTGTGCTTGTTGTCGTGTAATGGTTAGCCAGCCCGAGGACGCCGGTTCAATTTCCAAACGCTGCGTTTGAAACAATGCACAATTTTCTCAAATTTCCACAAAAGTCTGTCCAACCAGCAGTATTAATGGGTACACCACTGTTAATAGGCAGGTTGTGTGTGTGGTGGAATCAATTGTGGCTACTCCCACCTGTTCCAAGATATCTGGCCAGCCTGGAAAGTAGGCCAAAGTATACTCGATAGGAGGTTTTACTGCTAGGATCCTCCTGGTAACACCAGCCCACAGGGGATTATTGTGTCCGTCCGTCCGTCGTGTATCCAAAAATGGGAGGGGTGGGGCTGGGTGGAGAGGGGAGGGTGGGGAGGGGCTGGGTGGGGAGGGTGGGGAGGGGCTGGGTGGAGAGGGGAGGGTGGGGAGGGGCTGGGTAGGGAGGGGCTGGTCACCCCGTGGTGCCCTTATTAAACTCAACGTTTAACCTACTCACGCCGGCTTGTGCCCGCCCTCACAGTCGGCCATATTTGCGGAATACACCACGCCGCCGTTGACCCTGGCCATTGACCGAGCAACACAACGTTCCTGCCAGCTCCCTCCGCAGGAATGTGTTCTAAAGCTCCTTCTAGCGCAGAGCCATCTTGCCTGCAGTGGCGTGAACAAGACATTGCAGGGCTGCACTTTTTTTTTTTACTTTTGTGAAGGGTGTGTGCGTGTGTTTCCTCCACCAGGAGCACTTCAGATATTTCCCGGGACTGCTTGAGATATTGCTAATATCCAGTGTTAATTGTGGCTGGGAATCGGAACCCACGGGGTTCATAGTGTAGTGTGCTATACCACTTCGGCACAGCTGCCCCTGCAATCGCATTTAGACGCGATAGAAATCTAAATTTGATTGTATCGCCGACAAGCTTGCCACAATCGTACAGCGCTATCCACGCAACATCCCGCGTCTTGAGATGCCCCCCACTGCAATTTTACACCACTTCAGAAATCCAACTGGTACCAGAGACACGAGCTGGCTACGTTCGTGCACGGTGTCCACGTGTTGACGCAGACGCGTTCGCGTTGGGACGTTTTGCTGGTGCAGCGGTCACAGTGGCCACACCGCGCTAGCACTCGTGCAACTGCGAAAGAGCAAAGCCCCTCCACTCTATGAAGCTGACAACGATTTGCCCCTCGTGGTGTAAGAGTACATTCAATCCCTTTCTGCCTAATGTAATTACACGCATCAACATTTTTATACTATTTTTTTTTTCGGTTCGACTGAGAGCCGAGCGGGGTGTAACGCGGGCAGTTTTTTGTTCACTCTCTCCAGTGTGTGTGGGGTTCCTTTTTGCTGCTTCGGCCTTCGATGCTCTTTGTTAGGTTTTGGCCACCTCAAATGTAGCTCCCAGTGCTGGCTTACACCGCTGGTTTAAACAAAAAAAGCATTTTTTTCAACAAAGCAAATGTAGAAAAACAGAAGCAGGCTACAGAGGATTTCCTCGTGTGATAAGGACAAATGTATGCAATGAAGAAGGGCCATTGCCCGAAACGTCACCTGTAATAAATGTTTCCTTATAAGGCCACAATGTTATTGACACACCATTGCCAATGCAGTAATCTAAGGCAAGATAGAGCAGAGATATTATACAGAGGGAAACGGAAAAGGAGAGCATAGGGAGTGGTTGGTGGAAAGTGCACACTGGGGGAAATTATCAAACCAGTAACGGGTCGGCTTACACCAGTATTATCGTCATGTTTCCGTAATTATCAGGTGAAAAGTAAGATTATTTGGTGTAAAAAAATTCATCAGATAATTACGGTCATTCAACAGCTTTGTTACGGGGAAGACAGTTTAAGTCAGACCGATGTACATTTTTTGCCCTTGGTGTATAAGTTGTACCTAAATTATTATTTCTTGCCTATAATTAGTTGTTGTAATTGTAACTAAATAAGCAATGCTTTGAACTCCTAAACAAGGGGGCTTGTTTTCTGCACTGATGGTGTTGTTATCCACTTCAGATAAAGAAACAGAAATATACATTCGCCGGCACAGAGGCGCCTAAATTACAAACTGCCTCATTGTGCGAGAGGAGTTCTTGAACTCTCTCTCTCTCTCTGCGCCATCTGCGTTCAATTCGAGCACCTAATGCGCAATTCTCTACGGGCCGCGCTGAAACATTTAAAAAAAATGCCGTGGCTGTTGGGGAAGGGCTGGTGGTGGTGGTGGGGGATTGTGGAGAACAGAGACGCAGGTCTCGTTCCTCTACTCCCTTGTGTGGTGCTCAGAAACCCACAAGCGCAAGACTTTTTTTTTTCATAAAAAAAAATGTATCAGGAAAATCCGGCTCTTTCCCTCGGTGCGGTGTGCGTTTACGGAGCTCACTTGCAACAGGGGCTCCTCTGTCTACCGCGCGAATATAAGGAACAAATAAATAACAAGGAAAGAGCCCCTGCTCAGAACTGGAAAATTGCTGGAAATCCATGCAGGGAGGGTTCACGCCGCAGAATTGATTGCACATGCTAGGAGGGACCCTGGGCGTCATAAAATGTAACACGGCACGGCTGAGTGTTTTTAAAACACAGGTACGGTAGTTCGTTTTGACCCGTGTGCTGTGTGTATTAATATATTGCAGCCTGCCCTATAACCCGCCCCTTTGTATTTTCCTCCGGTCTCGCTTGAAAACGAGATGTCGTCTCGGTGGGTGATCAGCTGGTTATAAGTAAAGGTTTTGAATGGCCATTCTTTCGACTTCGTTCTTTAGCGGTGAAGATTGGTGTATTAGCAGTAGTCATGTGACCAAGAAACTAAACTTGAACATTTACATTTGATGTATTTCAAAGTTCCTTCTTTTGAAAAAAACAATAACTCATCCATCAACTATTAAAATAAGATTTGTTCCTGTAATGTTGGCGGTACCTGTAAAATATGATATCGTGATCCTAGCATTGACCACCGTGGATGGATGATGTGTGGCATGCAATCCCCACTCCCTGTATCACTCTTGTCCAAACAGCTACCGTCACACTCTGGTGTTCGCTGAACATTCGTTGTTCTGCTACTCGCAGATGGCAGTGAGGTGGTGAGCGCTGAGTTATTTGTTTAATTAAACATTTTTGTCCACCACTCAATACCCAATTGCATCTTGGTAACGGGATAATTATTTGTGCAGATTCTTAGTTTATCACTCATCCTTGTACAATGTATTTCTTCTGGAGTTATTTGTGAAATGACAGACAAGCAAACCAACATTTTTTCCCGAAAATTAATAGTATCCTAATTTGTTCAGCAGTTTGCACATGCAAATGTATATTTTCTCATCATTGTGCGTGACTACACCCTGGAAACATGCGTTGCAACGGAAGGACTGCAGGCTTCGATTCGTCTTTCAACTAGGTGCAGTACACCTACATTGAATAAGTGAAATACATGGAGCGCATTTTTGCAGCCTTTCAAATTCAAATCAAGGCTATGATATTGTGTTTTTCAGAGTGCAGTCAAATAATGTGCTCTATTAAAAAAAAAAATAGTTACTACCATACCATTGTCAATCAGTCTCTGGCATCATGTTTCTTACGAGGTTTGTTGTTTGACCATACTTCTCCACGCTGGTCAGTGTAAATTGGTTAAGGAGAGAACTAGGACCGGTTCAATATCACTTGATGGGGGTGGCCAGAAATTCAACTCAGGCGGACATGTCCACAGTGCAATGTGCTAACACTCTACTAAGGTGGCATCGTAGTGTTTAGTTCACTTAATAATCTCGTGATCTGGATTTGATCTGAGCCTCCCCTACATTTTCTCAGCCTTAAATGAGTTCCTGGTGTGGTGTGTAAACATTAGCACTGAGGGAGAACAAAGGTGGCTGGGCCGGTCCTCATAGCTGCTCGCTAAGAACTATTTCCCAAACAGCCTGTGTCGGCTATCCGTGTCTTTGTGTGTATACGTGCAGTATAAAGCATGTACAGTTTATTACGAAACTATTTTTTTTTATTTTACCAGTTAAGAACCACTGAGCTGTATAGCTCTTTTTCAGAAGTGACCTGGCCACAAATGATAGTGGCTTATCGTGGAGGGAAAAACTGGAGGACTCGGAGAAAAAAATCCACAAGACCAAAGGGGGAACACGCAAACTCCAAATATACAGCAGGCGTCAGGATCGGGATTGCACCCACAACCTCCTGTATACCAGGCGAGGTAGTTTCCATCTCGCCACCGTGGCTCATTCGAATAGATTAGCAAAGCCACAAGGAGCAAAAATGAGTATATGGGGCAGACCCAGTTTCGGGTGGCCTGAATCTTTTAACGGCGACCTGGAGAGCGTGAGAATTAGCCCTGAGAGAGAGCCCTGAGTTTGGCTGCATGTCAAGAGAGGACACTTCACTGTCCATTAGAGGTTGTTCACGGTTTTGATAAATGAGCAAATGGTTAACATTCATTGTATCTTTATTTCCATAATTTCCTGTGGACCATACAGCCATCGTGTGTGCGACTTAAATCCTATTTAGTCATTGTTAGTAGCTCCCAAGCAGAATGTTATCTCAGTGCGACTTGCTAGAATCCTCGAATATTCACAGCAGCCTTCAACACGAAATGTTTTATTCTTCTTAAGTTCCTACATGTAAACCTGCCTTCTTGAAGTCTATATTTATTGCAGCTTACAGTTCACATTAATCATGTTTCCTTCAGTGGCCATTCCATTTGTCTTCGCTATGCTAAATCACATTACATACGTCTTGCAATTAGTGCCAAACGTGTCAGTATTGTTATGAGTTGTTTCCCGAGTCAGATTTATGGCAGTCGCATCTTCTCTCCACGTGGGCAGAGTTTTTGCATCGGTTTCTCTTGCATCTTTAAACACGTGGTATATGTACCCTTGCGTGACAAACCTCTCAAATTAAATAACAAACACTATTGAAGGTGAGACAATGTGAAACCTTGCGTGACCCGAGTCTTTACTGTGAAGCCAGTCTCACTCAAGTAAGTCTCTTTTCAAAGAAATTACTACGTTCCTGCCCTCGCATAAACTTTTCACTGCTTCCAATCTGTATATACAGCCCGCCACATACAGAATTCCGATCTGCGGTTGTAACAGCACATTGGGACTTTTCCAACGCCAAATAATTACTTAGGAATGGTGTACGGTAATTTAAACGTTGGTCGAAAGCCGCTCGACTGCACGCGGAGTCATCCCGGTCCTCTTAACCATGCGAGTTGATCAAAAGAACGAGTTGGCAATGACTCGGGAGTGATTTTTAAGCAGTGGTGTCATGAAAGTCGTGCCGCTTTGAATTGTGGTGGTGGCTTTACACTTTCACCCGCGCCGTAATTGGTCTCGGGTGTTCGGTCACAAGGGTTGCATACCGGGCTCGGTGCCATAACGGTCCGAGGCGTCGGTGATGTTATATCGCGAAATAGCAAAATGTCGCTGTCTGGCAGTCCCGGAGGGCGATCCGTGCAGTCACATGCGCTGTTGCGTGCTGTCACTCAGTTGAGTCACGCTGTAAGTGCACGTGTCACAGAAAGGCTTTTCCCAAGAAAGGCTCAATGCTCAATGCGTATTAACCACATTGGTTCTTTGTACAAATTAATTATTTCTGTTTCTATTTTTATCTTTCCCCCCCCGCTTCACCTAAATTATTTCAATTGTGCTATCGGCATCGTACCATGGGACAAAGAATCAATTGACAAGTCTCAGGCGGCAGTGCACTCCGTGTGTCACACGCTGGCTGTGGAAAGAGATATTCCACAGAATGCCTCCGGACAGAAAGTGGCCTCGTTATCCTTCACACGATGGGTGTCTCGCTTTCCCACGCACGTGGCTATGAGACTGTCCATCACATGATGGTCAAAACTGATGTTGTTAATTCTCAGAGGTGGACTTTAGCCAAACTAAGTTGAAAATCGAATTGAATGCCTTTTTTTCTGCAGTTATTTGTGTCCGGCCTGAGAAACGCGGCTAACCTTTGCTTGCGAAAGTGCTGTTGGTTCTCCAGCTATAATAAGAATGAAAACCATCTTTAAAGACCCTATATTAGGAGTAGTGTATAGTTTCAAGTTACACATTAAATACATTTTTATTTAACATTTAGATATAATGGACATTCTTTAAAATATATATGCGAATAAGCTCAGAGACCAGCACGCTGATCCGGCACTGCTGAGGTCCTGGGTTCGAACCTGGGTTTCAGCCACCGATTGGTTAAACTAACCAATTTCTCAATTTTAGCCCAGCCACCAATGACTGCTCACAAATATCCTAATCACATGGATTTTTAAAATTTCAGTTAACTTGACAAAAGTCCAGTTTTACTGCCATGCGACGAGCAACTCTGTAGCAGGGCACGTGGGAAAGTGCTGTCCCCCATTTCAAATGATAAATTAAGTGGATCTCATCAGAAGCTCATCTGTGATGTCCTTCAACAAGGTGTGATGTTCCACTGATTTTAGCAAAAGTTTCCGAATGGACGTTCCTTTGTCTGGTGACAACGTGATGCCTGTGCACACAATTGTGACACAGTTCCAGGGAAAGAGACAACTTCTTTCAAAGCGTGATTAGTAACATGGCTTTGTTCAAAGAGAAAATAGACATTCAGTGAGAAACATTAAATAGAGTCATCCCTCATTAATGAACAAATGGATGATTAGTTATAATGCTGTGGAAGGGCAGTCGGCTGTGTGGTGATCTGTTTCACTGATGAAATTACCTTACCGTTTAAGTAAAAATAGGATGACCCAAAGGCCACCCAAGTTCCCAGGGGCAACATTTAGTCTCCGAGAGAGAGAGAGAAAAAAAAATGATCCCGCAAATAGCGCGGCTGAGCGGAACACTTCCTTGCCAATCGCCCTGGCACCACAATACAAATCTTTGTTTCTGTCAGGTCACAGAATATATTCAAATAATTACATTGGGCAACACCGGAGGGCATCTTGTCTATTTTTAAACACGGCGGTGGCAAAGAAGCACAAAGCGCCGGCGTTTAATGGATCAATTTGTCGGGGAGGGTGGGTGACACCAGATGCTATAATTTCGGGTAGCGTTCTGCACTGATCCGGAACCAATCATGACTTCCTGTGCCGTGACTCCTTCTGGCTACTTCAGCTCTTCCAAGGCCCCCCCTGTCCCTCTCTTTGAGAGATTGGCATGACATCAGAGTCTGCCGTGAAAATAGATCTTGCGGAACTTTTTTTTTTAAAAGGTTCACATTAACTCCTTGTTTGCAGTCTCACCCTATCGTATGCGCCCACAGCATTCTGCTATTGTATAAACTTGCCAAGCAGTCAGTGGGCCCTTGCTGAACATGTTCCCGACATGACAGGGCTTGTGCGCAGACTGCAGCTGCGGCTTAATGAATGTTTCATCATATCTGGAAGAACACTGGCGAATTGAGTGGAACAACGCGGACGTCCAGAATAAACGCCTCATTCGAGAGCCAAACATCGCACCGTCTGGCTTTGACATTCCTCAAAGACACTGGGCTGCTGGTATCAGAATATGAGCCGGCCAATGCACACGTCTCATTCATGAATGAAAACTTAAAGACACAAACCGCAATGGGACTGTGGCCATTCAACCCAAACTATAGACTGTATAGTAAACCCCCTTGGTCTGTACTCCTTCAATGCATATGGAAGAGCAAAACCACACGAGCTTTCTCCTGAAACCCTCTTCATGGCTATCACACTACGACAGCAGTATTTAGCGCCTGAACATATTGCCATTCGCAAGAATTTAATTATCTGCGGCAAAGTGTGAGTACTCCAAAGACGTCCGTTCAACGGGATGCTGCAGAGCTCCGTCTCGTGGAAGCCCTTCTGCCAGCAGTAGCGTGAGCAACCCATTGCAGGGCTGCACCTTTACCATTCTGACATTACTAAGTCAATTGTTTACGATTATGTGTAGCGTTTGTTACTCATATGAATGCATATAAATCAGTTTTATTTGGTCTGGTTAAGTTTTTATTAAGTCCAAAGTGTGCCCCTGTTCAAATAAAAATGTAGTGCTGCTCATTTCTATTGGCAGCCCTTGGCTAGAAGTGTATATTCCATATTACTATGGCGGGAGCCAGCCTCTCACCATGTTCTGTCGCACTCAAGCTTGCTAGCTAACAATAAAATGGATAATGATGGTGAAAACGAATGTTAATTTGCATTTTTGATATTTGATTGAAAGAGTTTATAATTACATAACTGTAAATTGTAATATTTCTGGCTGCCTGATATTTTAATGTTAATGGTCATGATAACCATCAGGCCTTTGTTAGTTCTTTACCGGACAAAGGCCTCCTTAGGCCTTGCAATCATTTTTGTCCATTCTTCACCATGTGGATTGGTGAAGAGTTGTGGGGGAGGGGGGCATAACTGGTTCAGATATTGCTCACCACCTAACCTAAAACTAAACTATTTTTGTTTTACCAGGAAAGGTTGACTGGCCACAAATGATAGCTCAACGATGTGGCTTATCACGTTAAAATGTTTAGCGTAGCCAAATACGCTAAACAGTTGTTTCTAAATGTGGAGGGAAAAACCAGAGGACCTGGAGAAAACTGGGCATGACCACAAGGAGAGAGACATGCACATTACAAATATCCAGGCGTCAGGGTCAAGATCGAACCCACCACCTCCTGCATAACAGGCGAGGTAAATAACATCTCTTCACCTCGGCTGGAAATCGAACTCAAGTCGCCATGTTCATAGAGCAGTATTCTAACAAACTGTACCACGGCCCCACGTGACCTTTTTAATGCAAGAAAACTGTGTACGCCGAATGCATTTCGAAGATTAAACAGGACCCTGCAGGGTGGGCTGGTAGGAACGAATAACCAAAGAATATAAACATAATGTATTATTACACTTGTTTAGCCAGGAAAGCCCCACTGAGTCGAAAGGTTGTTGTAGGGTCCTGCCAAGTGTTTGCAGTAGGGGGCGATGTTGATACACGGACGGACGGACGGACGGTCGGACGATATAATCTATTGGTGGTCTGGTCCACTTCGTTACTACCAGTATTATGAAGCCGTATCGTTGTGTCATTTGTTGAAAAACAGATGCTGGGAATGAAGGAGAAGGAGCATTGCCACCTAGAGGGGTACAGCTCAGCGGTGTTTTATAGCAATCAGTGCGAGCTTAGTGAACGTTTCTTGTGTTGCTCCCCGTCAGTCTAGTCAACACAAGCAGTCAACAAATGCAATCTGCCCTTTATAATGACATGTTCGTGTGATAGGTAAGCAATTCCCTCCCCCCACTTCCCAAATACTGTAAGGCCAGCCAATCGGCGAACTCGGTCAATATTAGTAATACACACGTAGAGCCAATTACCATGTTCGTTTATCTCCGTGCAGGGATGTCCCTCATTACATTATCAACGTTACGTTTCTTGACTTGACACGTCGGTTTTTCGCAGCCAATATCACGATTCATTACGTGGCCTCACCAAAAATGCGAGTGTGAATCATGCATTGTCATAGACCGTGTCTTCATTCGGAGTAGTTCATGTCGTTTCGTCCTCGTCATGCTTATAGTCATTGGCGCCTAGTCATTGTCACCCCCGGTGATTTTTGTCCACTCATGGACATCGCGCACTAAAATAAACAATAAAAGCCCGTCGGCGATTAATTATTCCGTCACGAATGCCATCGCCACGGTGAGCATTGGTAGTAACGTTACACCGAATGCAACGTTCACAAATAACGAATGAGCAACGCTTGATAAAAGCGCCAGCTCCCGCGCAAGCCAAGTGAGACGCAGGAGCGACGTCCCTCAATTATTCAACGCTGCGGCCAATGGAGCTCAATCGCGAGTCCTCACGGCTGAGATGCAGCCCCAGAGGACAGCTTTGGGTTCACAATGCACCCAGCTCAGCGCCGTCATTCCTCGCCGTTCTCTCAAGCCCGACGTGTGCACGTGCCCGTTGCAAACGTGCGATTTCCGCGACTCGAATTTCCGTTGTTAAACAACAATGATTATATTCTTAGGTTTTTTCGGTAAAGTCACGTAGGTAAAACATTAAAATTAATAAAAGTAAAATAAAATAAAAATCACGACGTTTCGGAGGCAACACAAGCTTCCGTCTTCAGGTGGAACCGTCATAGCCACGACAGCTGTATCAAGTAAATTAATGAATTTTATTATATTTTACTTTTATTAATTGTAATGTTTTACCTACGTGACTTTACAGAAAAAAACCTAAGAATATGAATCCTTGCAGTCACGAAAGCTTCAAATCTAGAATAAATGATTATGGCTTGAAGCTTTCGTAACTGCAGGAACCCATACTCTTTAGTTCTTTCGGTAAAGTCACGTAGGTAGAAAAAAATGTTAGATCGCGACGTTTCTCTCTCTCTCACCTGAAGACGGTTTGCTTGTGTGGCGATCGAAACGTCGTGATCTATGATTTTGTTTCTACCTACGTGACTTTACCGAAAGAACTAAAGAGAATGATTATGACGTTGCGTTTTAAAACGGATTTTAAAAATACGAACAAAAAACTGAAAAGTGCACAAAAAAGCGCGTAGAGATACATACTTGGCATTACACCTTCAGGCGTAAAGAAAAACACACGCATGAAAGAATATAGATAATAAGCAAGATAAAAAGATAATTCAAACTGTTTAAGAAAATAAGTGATGGCTAATGGTCAAGAAGAGAGATAGAGTGTGAGAGAATGTGCCTCAATCTGACTCTGAACCTCAGAAATTAGCGTTGAACCCTAAATACGGAAACGCCATGACCTAGCCATTGCTGGATGAAGGGCCTCCCAAGTCGTCACCATCTCTCATGCTTTTACGATGCACACGATCTGATATCGTTGATCTATTTCCACAGAGGGGAGGTGCATTCCTTCCATTGGCTGCCATTGCGTCTTTAGTCTCTCCCAAGTGTTGTCCACCCGAGTTTCCTCCCGGAAACAAAAGAACAGTCATAAATTGGCCCGACATCCCAAATAGGACTATCCTGATTAAAAGCGTAAGGGGCCGTCCATAAGTGGCGTCACAAAGCTCTGCCCCCCCCCCCAAAACCATATTTACATTTTGAAACTAAAACATGCTTCAAATCGCTTTAAACTATTGTCACTGTAGTGCGTATTTAATGTGGCGCTGCACTCTGATGTTGTAGGAGAAAACATTTATTAAAAAGTCTATTTAATTAAGTAGAACGTATTGTCTACATTTATTTAAAGTTGCGCATTTTGATGTGACGTCACATTTCTCAACCCCCCCCCCCCTCGTCACACATCGTCACAGATGTCTGACCCCCGCCCCCCCCCCCCCAGGAGCGTGACGTGATTCAATGAGGCTTCCTGTATAAACAAAGACATGTTTTTTAAAAAGTATTTACAGCATTAATAATTATAACAAAGATCAAACAGATGCGGTCCATGGTAATAATTATTTCGAGGAAAGAGTGCGGTGTGTGTGGGTGGGTGGGTGGGGAGGTGCAGGATTACCACTCCCCTCTGATGAGAATCAAACTGAAGGTGGCCGGTTTCCAGAGGTGGGACAAAGTCATTGTTATGCAAGTCCAAGTCGAGTCGCAAGTCATCAAATTCATGACTCGAGTCTGACTCGAGTCCAAGTCACATGACTCGAGTCCACACCTCTGCCGGTTTCACAGTGAGATGCGCTGATCACGCTGCCACCACTCAGCTGCTCCTCCCGCCAATAAATCGATATTAACCACACGGACGTTTTGCAAGTTGTTGAAGCTCTTCGGAACTGATCAGTATTGATAGTCTTGGGTCTTTCGGTAAAATCACGCAGATAGAAAACAAAAAATAAAAATAATAAAAATAAATAGCTTTTGTTAGTTTCAATTTCTTTAACATTCTTTTTTTACATTTTACTTTTATTTTTCTATTTTTCATTTTGGGTGGTTTTTTTGCTTTTATTATTTTCATTTTTTTATTCTTATTTTTTTATTATAAAATTTAGTTTTCTATCTACGTGACTTTACCGAAAGAACCAAGCACATGAATTCCTGCAGTCACGAAAGTTTCAAGTCAAAATGTGATCAGTATTGCGCAAAATGTCTTCGCGTTCCGCTCCACGCGTGACTCGTTCTGAAACACGCGGGAGAGCTCGTAAGCAACCGGGCCCTGCTAGAAGAATGCACAGAAGTGCTTAGTCAGAGCCGGAACTTGTGACGGGATCGCACGAGTAAATATTATGACGGAAAAGAGAAGCTCGGTTCATAGCACTCAACGCTGTGATCGAATCACGCTGACTGCGCGCGCCAAGCAGCGTTGAGCCCCGGTTCGGTTTTGTAATAGTTTACAAGGTTGGTGAGGCTACCGGGCAACTATCAGATGTCGTAGGCTCGGTCTGCACAGTGACCACGAGATGGCAGTACGGCGATTTAGCCGTGCAGAGTCTTGTGCGGGTTTCCCCACACGTGTGTGGGGTAGTCTCCAGGTGATCGCTGCATAAAGCCAAACATTCATTTAATGGCATTGCCCAAAACGTCCCAATTCAGGACACTCGTGGAAGAGAGTGTCTTGAGACTCGTGGAAGGCTTTGTTTGGAATTAAAAGGCCGGCATTATTACGAGAAAAATAATTGTGGCATTGCAATGGTGTGATGGGTGGGAGGAGGGTGGGAGGGTGTTATGGGGTTTCCTCCTTCTCTCTCTGGAGTGTGGAGGGGTAGGGAGCTGTCCCTTTAACTCCAAAGAGACACACACGCGCACACACAACCCCCCCCTCACCCTGACTGGGGGGCATAGAAACAAAGCTCAGCATAACGACCACTGCCGATTCTCTGTTCTCTGTTCCTCTTCAGACATGCTGGCACCAGCCAGCCTTTCTTGGGCTGAGCACTCATTGTCCTCAGCTGAAGAAAGCTCAGCTGGGGGGGGGGGTGGAGGGCGGAGGGATGGTGTGTGGCGGCCGGTGGTGTTGGGGGGTATAAAAAAAAAAGTGTCCTAAAGAACAGCGTTAGAAGATGAGGAGGAGGCGGTGGCACCGCTAGCGGAGGGCATGCAAAGAGTGGGGGCTGGGAAAAGATCTTCCCCCGGGTTTCGCTTTGGGTTTCCCTCAAGCGTGCAGAGGTTTCCTGAATATACATGAGTCTTGAGAATTCTGCATTGCGGATTTTTTTTTCCTCCCTTCTATTTCGTGGAGAGAAAACAAGAGAGAGAGCGGGGGTGAGGGGGGGGTGAGTTCACAATGCAGTTCGGCTGATAAACTCAGTATATTGGGAGATACGACTGCGCAAGTTTTTCGTGGTTGCGCTGTCTCGCTCCCGGATGTGTTTTCCTCTCCACGTGCTGGCCGCTTCTTTAGGATGAGAAGAAACATCGGACATCGTGCCGAACAACTCGCGGTTGAAACCGGACGCACATTTGAGAGTTTTACTTCTGGAACAAAAGGAACCAAGTGGAATTATTTTTCATAGAGAAATTATCGATTAAAAATAATGGTTCGGAATACTCCATAGAGTTAGTAGATCACAATTGTTGCGTGTATAAAATGCTAATCTGTGGAATTATGCAATTGCTTGCATGTATGTGTGTTGTGGAGCATTAAGGTTAATGACAAAAATAACTAAACCTCCGTTGAAGAACTCCACGTAAATATAAAATAAGTTTATGTCCAACAGCTTTCGGAGGCCAGCAGAAGGCAGTGAAACTATTTCGTCACTGACCCTCTCTGTGTGGATTCTTGAGTGTAATCCCCTCGCACGCACAAGGTTTCTCTTGAGCTCTCCAGTTTCCTACCAAATACAAACATAAATAAGCAAAGATGTGACCCAACATTCCAGACAGGAGCCTCCTGAAAACATCTTAAGACACTTGGTGGAATAGTTTCCTTGATAAAAAAAAATTCGTTATTAAATAAATACAGTCCTTAAATTTAATCATCAGTTACATTAACTATATCTTGAGTGATTGTTTACAATATTACAATATTACATCCCCAGGCACCGACACAACTCTCTAAAGAATCTGGCCTAAATAGCGGCATTTCGGATTGGTCCGAATTTTTGTTGTCATTTGATCTGAAAACCAGACGCGACGCTGCAAAATTATAGACGCCACTCCCGCACTGTTCCTGTCGAAAGTGGTATCACCTGGCATCGCGTTGCATCACAGCTATTAGCATTGACATTTTAATTTCCTACGCAAAAATGTTTATCACCTGAAAAATCACCCCCAAGGAAATTTATTTGAAATTGTCTCCGAAAAATCAGAAATCTGAATTTTTGTTCTAATCCCAAGTGCCCGTATTATCGCTGTGTGTAACTACTTTACATTAAGCGAAAGTGTTAATTAAATTCATATCGTAATGTTTGCATTATGACTGCAGGTATTGTGGTCTATGCAAACATGACTCCTTGTAAAAAAAAAGGTGACAGTTTTGTTGCCAGATAAAAGGGTAAAAACCCAATTATCATATTTTTTACTGGCAAATGAGGTTCCAATGGTGTACAATCATATCGTAAGAGTACTGTATTCATTTTTTTCCCACAGCCAGATTCTTTTAAATCATGTTGTCCAACTTTTGGATTTCAATGCACGCTGACTGTCATAATCTCCCCTGACGAGACCTTTATCATCCCTGGAATACAAAGAGCGGACACTTTGAGAAACACAGCGCATCCAAAATAACTCGAAACAATGGTCACAACCTCGTCTGAGTCAGCTGCTAATTTAGAAGTCCCTCCCCGCCCCCTTATTGGATCAAAGGCCCATTGGCATTCATATGCCCTCTCAGTGGGGGGAATTCCAGCAGGAGGGGGCGTTATGATAATGTTGGAGACGGCTATTGTCCTGGGGGAGAAAAGCATTGTCCTGCCCAAGCTCAGCTGAGCGCATTTGTCATTCCGTGCCATTCCCCTCCCACCTCGCGTCCTCCTCCTCCCCACGCGCCCCTCTGCGCCACGCTGGGCGTGCATCGTTAGCCGTCATAACCCCCGTTTGTGGCCTGGTATTCATGGGTGGCCCGCCCGGGCGAGGCGGTCACCGCACGTGGGAATCGCATTTAACCCTCGTGCATCATATCCACTGTGGTGGACTGCTATGATCTATGTGACTGCGTTGATGACAAAGGTGAAGGTGCAGCCCTGCAATTACTTGCTCATGCCACTGCTGGTGGAAGGGCCTCGAGTAGAGGGAACTCTAGAGATGCTTTTTTTTAGAAAATACTCTTCCACGTTGGCTACACGTGTTGGAAAATGTGCGAGTACCCGCACGACACGTGACCACACGCGACCTTCCGATCGACGAACTCAGGGGTCGGCAACCTAAATAACAAGAAGAGACATTTTTTTTTAATTCGGTAAAAAAAACCCGTCAATATTTCAATGCATCAATCTTGATTTGAAGCTTTCGTGGCTGCAGGAATCCATACTCTTTAGTTCTTTCGGTAAAGTCACGTAGGTAGAAAATTATTAATAGATCGGATATAAAATTAATAACAACCAAAGAGTGTTTCAATGCATGTGAATACGAGACGGTCCGTAATAAATAATGTCACAAAGCAGTCCTTGAAGAGCCGAATGCGGCTCATGGGCCGCCATTTATGCTGCTTGGTGGACAGAGGTTAAGATGTTTAAAAAGCTTGGTCATTGTTTTAACAGCCAAGTCAGGAGAAATTATATGAACCCATTTGCAAACTTTAAATATATCAGAGTACAGTCCTGTACATTAAGAGATTTACTAAAATGCATTGCTCTCTCAAAGTAATTTTCTTTTGTGTGGCTGATGTATGTATGTTGAACTTCTTTTGTACCGTACATAGCCAACCGTGCATATCGAGGATGCGGGTGAAGGTCAACAAACGCAACGCAGAAATCAGTTCTAAAGAAATTAGTTCTCGATCTAGATTTAAAAATGCGTAGCTACATTGACTTCTGCGGCTGCAGAAGTGCATCTGAAAGTGACCGTCTTTGCGTAGATGCAGAGTAACAACTGTCTGTTTGCAGGCCACGTTCATAATAAAGTCAGTGTTTCCTTGTGAGAAGTCTGTCCCAAGCATCTGTGCTACAGTTAGCCATTAACCTAATTAAGTGCTCTCTTGTGTTTTTCAAGAGGATTGGTGGATCCGATCTATTTCTGCAAAGTATTGTAATAGTCTCGTCTGTTTGCAGGCCATGTTTAGAATAACTATAGCAGTAGCAATAATAGATCAGTGTTTGCTAAGAAAACCTAAGCTGAGTCTTAAGATTTTTTTTTAGGATTGTCCTCACCAGGAAATTCGAGACAGTTGTTTATTTGGATTTAAAAAAAAATCGTCCGAGGATTATCAAGATGAAAATGCGTTACTGTATTTATCACAACGGTCCACAGATCAGCTTTTGAAAATACTTAAGCAAATTAAAACGGGGGTTCTTTCTTAGCTTCTTAGATTCGTATACTGCCCAGCTTACACTGCCAGCTCAGCCCCTTTTGAGTAATGTTTATGTTTGACTTCCGTCCCCAGATCCATGTGTGGAGATTTAGAGATTCAGATAAGGCTACAGGATGATCTGGTCCCAGGGATGGACGTTTAAGCAGCAGAGTCACAGCTACAGGCGACGAGGAGGTGTGCTGCCGTTGGTTGTGTCTGTTGCAGACAGATGCACTTCGAGCGTGAGCTGCGCACTGTGCAAACACGTCCTTGTCACTCCTTGCTGCTTCCAGTTTTTTTACAGGTAATATTGCAAAGGGAGCGGTGGTGCTATGAACCTAGTGACCTCGGTTCAAAAGTGTTTGTGAGTCACCCACCGGCTGCAGAGGGAGCACAGAGAGTTCGGTTTTGGACTCATCTGCGGTAACCCAATGTCCGGCCACTGCAGTTTCACTCCCCGCGTGCAAATGTTTCCCCTTAAAGGCAATTTGGCCAAACATCCCAAAGCATGACCCTCGTAATAACGAGTCACGAGACGCGTTAAGGCGTTCGTTTGTAACCGAGAAAAATGAAGCGTTAATGCGAGCGGCGGCATTCATGTTGGTTCACGCGTTTTAGTTAAATAGCTGGATAATTTTAGTTTCTTCCAAAGCCAAAGCGGAAGGGAGTCGAGAGAGTTGTCTTTGTTGTCAGCCTTTAACCTCACTCTTTTGGGCAATGCCCCCCCCCACCCCCATTCACTTCCATTCCTTCTCTCCGCAGTTGTTCTTGTCCACGTAAATAGCCCCATGTGGTGTTTTAAAATACCTTGTTTAGTCAGTGTGGCACTGCAATCAGCAGTGGGCTGTATATACGGGCAGAGGTAATTATTTCTAAGAAAAAATCTGCAGAGACTCGGTTCCTCAGATCCCGTTGACTGTTTGGAAACTTATTTAACAGACTCGAAGAAACCATAAATGCACCAAAGCTAAGTGTCGTGTGCGCCGTCAAGTCACGTAGAACTTCTGGGTGAAGTACTGTGGGCGAGTGCCACCGGTTACACACGATGCATTATAACGAGGAGCGGTGGTGCAGTGGTCAGCGCCCTGCGTTGTGAACCCCCCCCCCCCCCCCCCGTGATCCGAGTTCAATTCGCGATATCAGGTAACTGAATCGCTGCAGGGCTGCTCCTGCAGACGAGTGTGGTGATGCATGATTGAAAAAAAACGCTGTCGTGGTCTGGCGCAGAGACCTTCCGCCAGCCTTATAGATTGATTGGCAATGCCGTCAATATCAAACACAAAAATAATAACGAGCGAATTTTTGACTGCAACGGGTTGTTGAAATGGTCGTGATTACCGTATAACGTTGATCGAAGCTTATGCTCTGCTTGAGGACAAGAGACTAATAAGTAATTTGGCATGTAACAAAATACAAAAGCATAGATTCACGTACAAACTATGCCTACACTGAGCATGCACGCATGCTTCAATGCGAATGCGTGTAGGACATGCATTATTTTGGGTTTATGTAAGCTACATGAAAATGCTATTGTTGCATGATGGGCAAAACAAATTGTAAAAATGAGAAAAATATATACGTGAAAAGATTGAAACAAGATATTGAGAATGATCCTGGTTTTGAATCCAGACAGCTGCCTGTGATAAAACCTGGTTATCCAATTGTAGCACGTTGACTGTCTCAGAGCGGCCACCAATAATCGCAAATTCAAAATCACATTAAGTTTGGCTCTTCGCTTAATTGGGCTAAACTCCAACTAAGGGTGATTGGAGAGTCTGGCCCTCTCCTGTCTAGACCAGAGGTCACTTGAAGCAACCTCAGAGGTAGCTCTGTGACATCGTCTTCCGGGGGCCTTTCTCTAGCACGAAGGGCTGCCCTGCTTTGCGAACGATTCGAGCAGATTCTTGGTCTCGTGACGCGACGCCGATAGCAGGTTTCGGGGAAAATGAGGAAATCAAAGGGAAACGCTATCCAAATCCCCGTCATAAAACACCTCTCGGGCGGACGAGCAGACGTGAGCAAATATTTGTTGGCCTCGTAGGCTGCCTTGCACCACTTCCACAACGAATGACTACACTCCTTTTCTACCTGATGGTGTCAATAGAGAGGGTGTCCAGGCGTGGTGGCTCTGTGAAGCACAACCGACGGAGTGGGTTTTTTTTTTTAACGCCACTTGGTGACCCCTGCGTCTCGCCAACACTTGGTGAGGAAGAAAGGAGCCTTCCTTGGCCCTTCCCTTCCCCCACAACCTCCTTTGTGCCCCCCCCCCCGACCTCCACCACTGAATTTATCCCGTTGTGTGTGCACGTGTGTGTATGTGCGGAGCGGAGGCGCAGCGGCTAACGCACCACGCTACGAGTACAGCACCCTGGGTTCGATTCCCAGCGCCCGCCGACAGCGATGGCGAGGGATATTTGAACGGGTCCCCGGGCCTCCTCTAGGTTGACTCAGCCTTAAATGAGCGTCTGTTGCAGTGTGGGGGGGGGGGGGTGCACAAAGGCAGCCGGGTATGACGCTGGCTGCTTTACCTTGGTATGCACCGTGTCGGCCTGCGTAGGTGCTCACTAAAGGCACTTTTACAAACACACGATATCCGGCTGCATGGGGAAATCCGTGTCTCTTTGTGTGGAGAGCAGTGGTGCAAGTAGTTCGACCACTGTGCTACGATTCCAGCAAGCGTAGTTTGATTCCTGGCCATGCATAGTGTCGGTAGAGCTTGCTTTTTGAACCTGTCCTGGTCTCCCCCCCTTCGATGTTCATCATAGCCCCCGGTCCAATTTCCCTCCACTTCGTAGCCCCGGGATGTCGTCTCCTTCGGCCCTGGCGCAGTTGCACTGCCTGCACACAAATGCGTCCGGGCGTGGTGCTGGCCACCCACCTCCCCGTGTGCCGGTATCCGCCTTCGTAGGTGCTTCTCGCTAACGGCACAGCAGTCCGTTGTGGCTCTACGGGGGAATCTTTCCCTTTGTGATGTATGTGTGCGTGTGTGTGTGAGAGAGTGAGTGAGAATGTGCGTGCGCGCGCGAGTGGGATTTCTTTCCCCCCCCCCCCTTTTTTTTCAAGTCCCCTCTTCACTGGACCAAGCACTGCACGTTTCAAGTGCTTTCATTTCTCACGCTGTCCCTTTGTTCTGGCCATTTTTCTCCCTTTTGTGCGGGTGCAGGTTTTATTTATATATATATATATTCCCCCCTCCCCCCCCAGCGCGCACGACTTACCACGGCCCCCAGGGGAATTGTCCCTCGCCACCGTCGCGTTCATACACGACGGCGGTCGGGATGTGACCGAGCTCACAGCTGGTTCCTTGACCCCTCACCCTTTCCTACTGTCCTCAACTTTCGCAGAAATTCAGATTTGGACGTGGCGACGCTTAAGTGACAACTTTCACCGGTTGCGTGTTTTGTCTCTCAATTGGTATTATTATTATTAAGAGCACGAACTCAAACGAAATGTGTTTTTTTGGTGTTTATTTGGCGGCCATCTGGAACGCTCTTCCTTCTGATATTGGGAAGCCACTGGAGTTACGCACTTTGAAATCTAGATTGAAAACTGATTTCTTTAGAACTGCTTTTTGCTCAAAAGTTTGTTGTCCTCCCCCCGCACCTCCGATGAGCACGGCTGGCTACGTACGGTGCGTAAGAAGTTCCGCACACGTACAATCCGCCGATGGAAGAACTCCCCATGCCTTGTCCGTCAAGGGTTTTTATTTTTTACTCTACTTCACCGTGATGATCACTCCGGGTTTGGTGAAGCGGGCGAGGGCGGCTCAAAATCAAACTTGGGTGGTCGGATTCATAGCGCAGTACCGCCGATTATCGGACCGACATTCCACCCCAAAGAGCATGACTAGGCCTCGAAGACAAGTCAGTGGGCTTGGGCAGGACGGGACTGGTGGCCCATGGTGGTAACTGACGACGGACTGCCAGCCAGAGGAGCGAACACATGCATGTATGCATGTCCAACTTCTTTCGCACCGTATGTAGCCAACCGTGCTAATTGGAGGTGCAGGAGGGTGGCCGGGGTGGAAGGGCAACGAACTAAACACAAAGAGCAGTCCTAAAGGACTCACGTGCATGCAAAGTTATTCTCTTGGAAACGTTTTGCGATGCTAACTCTACGTTTGCTCCCACCCAGCCAACGCTGCATTCCCTTTACAGGTGGTCTTGTCAGTTGGTACAGCAGGCCTTGTTTTCTACGCAGTCATCACATCCGAGAGGAAGGCCACCAAGGGGACGGAGCGATGCGTTGTGGCATCCCGAGACTGTGAAGGACGGCAACATTTGTGCGATCGACCAACTCTTACCCTGCGCAGTGCTGGATCAGGAGGCATGCAGAGCCACCAGCGCCCCGGCTAGTAATTTTTTTATTGGACTTCAAATTCACCTCCCATGTTTTTTTTTTTTAAACCTGACAGTGGTAAAAACCAGGCACGTGGAATTCCCAGCATGGCACATTTACGGCGCAAAATACAAATGCAGAGTGCTCTTACATGCATTATTAAATGGTAAAGGTGCAGGCCTGCAATTGCTTGCCCATGGCACTGCTGCAGGAAGGGCCTCCACTAGAGGGAGCAGCTCGAAGGGGTATTTTTGACTTACTCTGCACGCTTGACAGGCATCCTGGAAGAGACGTGTATAATTAAGTAGGAAGATGTATTATCATTCTTCACTGCCCTCCCCCTCCACACCCATTGTGCAATTAAATGATTTATCACGATTAGCTGTCGCGTTCGGGTTTAGGAGTCAATTATCTCGTTACATTTTCCCCATATTTTTGTTGCCTTATCGTTTAATTAATGAGCGTAGATGTAGCATTATCACATGATTTGCATGAACGTCTTAATTCTTTTCACACACACCATTTGATTCACGTATCGGGAGCATAATCAAAGATCGGTACATCGTAAAATGCTGAATCTTTCCGTTTATTCCGCTAATATAAGGCAGAAAGCCTGATTCGATATTACGTATCTCGTTTAGTTTATTTTGCTTAGTTTATTTAGCTTTATGTGTGTATGTTGAACTTTTTTTGCACCGTACGCAGCCAACCGTGTTAATCCAAGGACAACAAACTGAACACAAAAAGCAGTTCTAAAGAAATTAGTGTTCTATCTAGATGTAAAAGTGCCATAGCTCTAGTGGCTTCCTAATATCGGAACGAAGGGTGTTCCAGATGGAAGAGCATCTGAAACTGCGCGATGCAGTGACCGTCTTTGAGGATTAAAGAAACCTGTTAAAGCTAAAAAAAGCATAATAGAAGTTTTTTTGGGGGGGTTAGATACCGTAAATATAAATGTGTCGTTAAACCCACTACCACCCGACACAGCCAGTTCGTAAGGTTTTTCACGTAAACAAAAACATGCCAATTCGTTACGAGTACAGCACACCGGTGTGTGTTGGAGAGCAAATCCACAACATTACCAATTTAAGTACGACGTTTCCCCAGTAATTACAACTAGCATCATCAGACGATAGCCAGAAAAGCAATCACATAAAAACGAAATGCAACAATGAGGCAGATATAAATGACCCTGTTACAAAGGAAATAAAAAACAGTGCCCAAACATAAATTAATACAATATTTGGAACAAAGTTGTCTCAAACAAATTACGTTCAAATCGAAACCATAGTAAAACTAAGTTACAGAGACATTAAATTGGATTTAAGATGATTACTGCACTGGTATGTAAAACAAGAGAAGGACGTGGTGTCAAATACATTTTTCAAGTGACATTAGCACACAGAATCGACAGCTCAGCATCACATTGTGATTTAGCAGAATAGTAACCAGGGACATTTTTTAAGCAATGGAATTTGAGGCGTTTGGGGCATGAAAAGATAATGATATTCACGTGATTTTTTGTTTGGTTCTGGGTACAATGCACTTCTGTGTGTGACAGGCATTTCATATTTTGAGGGTTTTGGTCCTGAATAAACACTCTGCGTAGGTAAGGGAGAAAGTTATGTGCGTATGCATTTAAGGTGAGCTCCCTCTCAGTTTAAATCAGGTAATTACCGGTCTAAATGATCATCTGTCCTATAGCAGAGTTGTATTTGATCCAGCGTTTACAAACCTATAGCTGGGTAGTGATGCCTTTGCATGTCAGTAATCCAACTCTGTGGAGGCGAGGGTTGGTGGTTCACACAAATATTGCCTCGCTGTGGATAAGAGGTGCCATTCCCTGGCTTGCCAGGAGAAGGCAGTACAGCAAGTGTGGAATAATCTCCACCCATTCGATTTGCATGGGATAGAGTGTTACTCCTCGCACACGTGCGTTTTCTCTGGGTGCCATGGTTTCCTCCAATCTATATGAACACTCATTCATTTCCTGAAAACATCTCAATATAAAAATCCTGTTAAAAAAATATTTGTTGGAATTAGTGTGTCTTTCCTGGATAAATAAGTAATTGCATTACATATCACTAGAGGAGGATTCGTATTTGTACTTGCAAAACATTGTTCAAGCTTGGTTTAACCCGATCCTGGACATATGGCATTGGTGCTTTGCTTAGGCAGGAAAATGGCGCCACAGTGGCGAGATGTTAACTACCTCACCTGGTGTACAGGAGATCGTGGGTTTGATCCTGACCCTGATGCCTGTATATTTGGAGTTTGCATGTTCTCCCCGTGATCGCGTGTATTTTTCGCTTGGTCCTCTGGTTTTTCCCTCCACATTTAGAAACATGCGTTTAGAGTATTTGTCTGCTATACATTTTCACGCTATAAGCCACTGAGTTGACCTATCATTTATGGCCACTTCGCTTCTGAAAAAGAGCTATACAGCTCCGTGGGCCTTACCTGGTGGAACAAAAAAAAGTTTAAATAGTTTAATAGCGATGAACTGGTCAGTGCAGGATAGCGACGGTGAGGATGCCCAGGGCCGCTTTGAAATCTATCGCCACTGATGATAGCTATGACTGAGAATTAAACTCAGAACGCCGGGTATTGAGTGCAGAAACAGGTGTCGCTGCTGCACCCTCGCAATCATACGCACCTCCGAGGCTAATGCCATCGTTTACATAATCCATCCTGAGCTGATTGCGAAATTTATCGCAAGGTGGCATGGGGAATTCGTTTCGGGGCAGCTTTATCTTGTACAATCCCTGATAATGGGCACTCTTCACCCAGTGGGCAAAGAAAGAGGCAATTCTTGTCTGCGTTTCGGCCGATTACTGTTCGCAAATTTGTCGCACCGTCGTTTTAATTAAGTCTGGCCGCATCGTTACGGGGACGTGGGTTTTTGTGGCGCAGGACAATGTTGGCCACTCTTCGGGGGTCCATATCTGCAGCTTTAAAAGGCCATCAGGCTAATGAAGGTGGTGGGAAGCCCACGGAGGGTGCCTCTGCTTCCCGTCGCTTTCCTACGGGTGAGACTGTAAGCCTGAAAGATCAAACCAAATGGGAGGAAACAAAAGTCTTAGAAACGCGGTTTTGATCCGCTAAGTAGTCCTGACGTCCCCTCTATTCATTGTCGGGTTCTCTGCAACCCCCGGCTTTGCTTATATTACATGGGCGCTGGCTGGCAAGGAATGTTCAGGGCCACACTCGAAAACCCAAGCGGTTGGTTGATATGGGCCCCCCTCTCGACGAATGCGCGGAGGTCAGCGAGCAGGCTGTTATTTGCTCTCTCGCTCGCCTCCTTGGTAAATGTGCGATTGATAAAGTTGGCAGGTGCCTACATAGGAATGTACACTCTACGGATTAAGAGTGTTTGATTGACTCAAATAGGTTTTGTTGGTTACCCCTAACTATGGGTTTAATTCGTTACATCTAACTATGGGTTTGGTTAGTTACACATAACTAATTCAACACATTTGAGACAATCAGACGCTCTTAATCTGTAGCCCGTCTTTCATAAAGGATACGTTCCTTTCCATGGGTGGCTAAAGTTTCACGGGTACGTTTGTGATCGTGACGTATGGAAAAGGCACATCACACGCGACGGCGAGCATTCAATAGAAGACTGCATATGCCTCGCTTTCAGCTGAAGTCTCCGTAGCTGAAGAAGCTGCAAGTACTTGGAGTGAAACGTCGGACGTGGTGCCAGACAACACACAGTTGCAACCCGAAAACGCATCGAGGGAGTTATGCAACCCCACCGCGAGCGCCCACGCCATAATATTACTAATCGTGTTATTTATCTGCCTGTGTTGACCAACGCTGTCGATCACACACCGCTGTTTTATGGACTCTCCCGCCATGCGAGTCAAGTTGTACGGCCCTTCCCTTCACCAACAACGTTAACTGCAGACAAGTCCTTTTCAAGCCTTCATGTTTATTGCGTAATTCGAACAGAATTACGGACGATGGCGTCAACAAATGATAATACACTTTAGCGATGAAATACGGCGAGTTCGTTTTTCGGATATTCAATATGTATTTTTTGTAGGCTTTCTTTAAAAAAAAAAGTCGCGGTTCATTCTGCGCAAGTGCCGTTCGAGGAGCAATATTGCTTTTGGATTAATCATAACTTGCACTTGCAGAGGAAAGGGCTGCGGGGTTTTGTGTTGTTGGGAAGGACTTGGATCATGAAAGGTTGAAAAATGGCACAGCATGCTGGGGGTCGTGTTACCTTTGCCCTCGCTCCTCAATTAGCGCCCTTCAGGGTTAACTGCTTTCGACAAACTTTAAGGTCCCAGCTGTCAGCAGCCATGGACGTGTGAACGCCCGGCCTCCCCTGTCCCATGCCTCGTCCACCTGACCCACGCAACTACTTTTGATGTCCTCCAGCGAGTGGAATTTTTCTGCCATTGTGCTGAAGAGCAATGTCATTTCCATGGCAATATGGAGAAGTGTCCTTCAGGATTTTGTGGCGGAGGTGGAGGGGGGGGTGGCTGTCGGAACCACTGATGCACTCCCAGGCCCCACTGTCACCTCTTGAAGTAAGTGAAAGCTTGTGGTTTTAGAGCCTTAGATGCTTAGATGCTTGCCGACTTTGGGAGCTTGTTAGGATGGTCTTTGGGATCGGGAGGTCGTTGGGATCGGGTGGTCGTTGGGATCGGGTGGTATTTGGGATCGGGTGGTCGTTGGGATCAGGTGGTATTTGGGATCGGGTATTCATTGGGATTCGGGGGGTCGTTGGCATCGGGTGGTCTTTGGGATCGGGTGGTATTTGGGATCGGGTGGTCGTTGGGATCAGGTGGTATTTGGGATCGGGAATTCATTGGGATTCGGGGGGTTGTTGGCATCGGGTGGTTGTTGGGATTGGGTGGTCGTTGCGATCGGGTGGTATTTGGGATCGGGTGTTCTTTGGGATTTGGTGGTCATTGGGATCGGGTGCTCGTTGGGATCGGGTGGTCTTTAGGATCGGGTGGTCGTTGGGCTCGGGTGGTCTTTGGGATTTGGTGGTCGTTGGGATCGGGTGGTCGTTGGGATCGGGTGGTCGTTGGGTTTAAGTGGTTGTTACAATTAGGTGGTTATAAATCTCATCGGTCATGTAATATCACCAAGAATGCTGCACTTATTTTCTGCATTCTTACAGCTGTGCAATTATAACCGCTGCGTCTTTCTTCAGACAAAACACAACACCAACACATCTTTAAAACACTGCGCATAATCCTCGAATCCAAGAACACGCGTGTAGACAGCTTGATATACACGGTTCCCTTTAGGTTTTCCAGTCTCACGTGATAACGCTATGCAGATGGGTTCATTGAGAAACTGCAATGTGCTGGCAGTGGCTTCATCATCACCACTTTCTCACATATAAACCCACAGAATCACAGAGGCCCAAAGACTCACGTAGAAATCGAAAGACTCACACAGAGACCCAAGGATTTTCAAAGCCCTAAAATCACAAAGAAACCAAAAACTTTACATCGAGACCCACTGAGAAACTGGAATGTGCTGGCAGTGGCTTCGTCATCGCAGCTTCCAAGCAGGACCGTTCTGGTGGAGCCCAGTGCTCATGCAGCAGCATCATCATCACTGTCACCACACGCTGCCTTTGCATTCAAATGATCAATTCATTCCACCTGCCCACATTATCAGCTGAGACTGGAGAATTAGACGTGGATTTTGTAGCCATGAACCGCCACTGATCCAGTGATAATTGAGTGCTGTAACACTTTGTGAAAAGCCGACAACGCTGATCATGGGACCTTCTTTGCCAGTAACAAATAATGAGAATACGTTTTTCCCCTTTTATCTGGCAACAAAACAGGTGTTAAGTTGTTAAAACACCAAACTGAAACCTTTTACAAGGAACCATGTCTGCATTAACCACAATACTTGTGGTCAAAATCAAACAAAAAGCATACTCTGATAATATATGCATTGTCCTTGAAACTGATTGGTCCACACCGGAGACAGCTTTCTTTTGAGTCTCGTCTCAAACGGTGTTAGACCAGAGGACGCCAAAAGGCGTAAAGCACAAAGACAATGCACTATCAGAGTAATGAGAGCTCGGGGTGAGCATCTACATCATGGGACCTTCTTTGCCAGTACCAAAATATGATAGTAGGTTTTCCCCCTATTTTCTGGCAAACAAAGCTGTCTCTGGTGTGGACCAAACAGTTTCAAAGACAATGCATATATTATCGGAGTGTTTTTTGTTTGCATTTTGACCACAAGTATTGTGGTTAATGCAGACATGATTTCTTATTAAAGGTTTCAGTTTTGTGTTTTAACAACTGGCTTTCCCACTTGATGACAGACGCTTGTGTTGCGCCCGAAACGTCGTGATTTATTTTATTTTATACCTACGTGACTTTACCGAAAGAACCAAAGAGTACAACTTAACACCTGTTTTGTTGCCAGACAAAAGGGCAAAAACGTATTCCCAACAACGCTCGTGGATTCGGGTGTCCGACCCCCAGACATGGAGGGATGTGAATTTCCACCACTGGAAATAAAACAGACGCTGTCTTTCCGACAGACCTGTTCTTCACCTGAGGACGGCAGCTTGCGTTGTGGCCGAAACGTCGTGAGAATTATTTTCTTATGTTTTATTTTTATTATTTTATTATTTCCCTTCTACGTGACTTCACCGAAAGAACCAAGAAGATGAATCCCTGCAGTCACGAAAGCTTTAAATCGAAATTCCACCACTGGATCGAGATCGCCAACGGAGGTGACCGTCATCCGCGCTCTTTGTTAGAGCTCGTCGGACTCTTTGACCTGAGCGTGCAATTTTTCACCAGGCCAGAACAGTCTTACTGACGGCAACAACGCACGTCCGACAGAGCCCAGCAGAAGTGGATTCATAACCAGCATTCGGCACGGCGTTTACGATGCGCACGTACCGCCGCACAGATACACCTGATAGAGCACTGATGTCACTCTGCCATCGTGCTGCAATTACAGGCGATTGTACACGGCCATTCAAATCAAAACCACTTTCAAGGAAAATGGATTACAAAGATTAATACGGCTGCGGTGGAACAAGGCTGGTGATAAATAGAGATGGGGGGGGGGTGAAGGACGGGGGGGGGGGGGATTCTTACGGCCATTATTATTTTCAGACGAAAAGCGCCCCAAAAAAAAGAATATATGTCCATTGCCCCAGCACAGCACTGGGTGCTCCCAGTGGCTGGTAATCCATTAATCTCGGAGTCAAGGCGTGAGAGCCCCACAAAGGGGAGTAACCCCGTTGCTTTTCTTGGGCACGGTGGTCTCCCGTAGACCTCGTGGCTCTCGCTCACAGAGAGAGAGCGGACCTGGGCCCCCCCAAAGTTGGGCCAATAATGGATTCTTGTTCTCTGTTCTGCCGGCTGCCTTAGGCGAAAAGTGAGGCTTGCATCCTCAAACTGTCTCCGGCACACAACAATCTTGAGCCTTAAGTCTCAGTTCTGCTACTGTCTCGCACGATAAGCAACGGTTTGCTCATCAAAGCATTTCCTGCACTCTGCGACGTTCTTTGGGATTGATATCGTCACGTTTTGTGACGTGATTATTTCCCCAAGAATGTTCTGATCACGACGTCAGTGACACACACGTTGACGTCCGGCGGACTCTCTTGATATTGTTGCTACCACATAGTTGAGAGGTCTTCACAAATGTTAATTGTTCTGCGGTTAATGTTGTCACATTGTTTGAATGAGGCCAATGTGGAATGCTGAATCGGCCTTTGTTTTAGTGCGGTGGCATCACTGGCTTTGGGAAAAAAATTGGGATGGTTTAAGACACAGCTCTCTTAACTTTGAGCTCACTGACCCACGTAATTAAAAGGCCAGCAGTGATTGAGAGGGTGGCCACAGCACCTATGGGGGAGGGGGGAGGGTGGGAAGGGGGGGGGGGTAGTTCCCGCACCCAATCTAAACCTCTCAGAGAGCATCATCCCTACTTGATGAAAGCAGGAAACCTTTCCCCGAGTGACGATGAAATAATTTCTAAACGCCGATGCGTCCACACGTCACGACCCATTGCGTGTTTTGACTCCTGTATTCCTTTATTGCATCATTGCAGTCCCACTGGAGTCCAATGCCATCGTGGTCCCTAGTGTCTACTTCTGGATCGGTGCCAAATGGACCCGATGTCCCTGAGCGGGGCAACAATGCGGGCGTGCTCTTCCAAGGGCCCATTAAGGCCCTCTGTCAGCAGTAGGCGAAGCGGCTAAGATTTGACGTGTGGGAAAATGGCCTCCAAGCTGCGAGACGCGCTCGGCGTTTTTGACGGCGACGTCATTTCTCAGAAGCGCGAAACAGAACGTCCGCGCGTTCTTAATATTTCACACTTGTGCTCGATTTCGCCTGAGCATTATTTCACTTCTTGTTATGTTTTCTTGTTTTTACGCGCAGCTCCGCGAATGAGTGAATATAAACAAATTTGCGATGACCCCCTTCGGAATGGCACTCTATAAGAAAACCCGGACGCTTTAGATCTGAAAGCATTGTCGGCCAGGTTTAGAAAATCACTGTAAATAAAACAAATAGGGCCCGGCGGTGGCGAGCTGTCACTGCTGCTGTGTGGTGGCCTATGTAAGGTGAACCGACGTGAGATTTGACACACTGGCATGATAAGCTCCTGGCTTTCCGGCCTTCTTGTTTTGCTGATCCCAGAGGGACTATCCCTGTCCTGTGAGATGGGGTCTCTCTCCAAAACATGCCACCCCTGGGTAGCCAATTTGGCCAGTTCTTGTAAATATTCCCCGCCTAATGATAACGTAACAATCTAGCGGATATATCACTCTCCGAATTAATACTCCTGCGAGCAGCGCTGCGTCCAATTTCTCATAATGTCGTTTTCTTTATAGAGTAGTGTGAATGTGCTATAAAATTCCATGGATTCGTCATAGAAAATAGGGGCGTACCGATCCATCGAACCATCGATTTCTGTCAATTCTTAAGGCTCACGATACATGTATCAAACCGTTTGTGTAAGATTTCATGTTTTCGATGTTTCTCTCACTTGACATTTGGAATCATGGAATAAACAAAATGTAACAAATGAGGGAAAAAATGAGAGACACAACGAGACTTAAAAATTAAGCCATTTTATAATTCAATTGAAACACGGCCTTGAATTGCGATCATTCATCTCGTTGGTGAGCATATTGGAATGGGTAGCTGAATTATTACACCCCTAAGCATCGTTACACCCACCTGTACAATTGTGAAATCAACCTTTTGGTTTAACCCAGGACATCCTTTGCAGAATAAGACCGTGTTGCCTGAACAGGTTGTTTTCCATCTCCTCGTGATATAAATGTTTCCTACGACTTGAAAGGATGCTTCCGTAGGGCAACGGTCAGCACACTGCACTTGCAATTCACAGGTCGCCCATTCAATTCCATCTGCCGAGGAGGCAGGAGGAACGCTGCAACACATATCTTGAATCCCCCCCCCCGCCTCTGTCCACCCAACTGTATAAGTTCGCAGACCACAGTTCGCCAATCGACAGGTCGCATTTGGTGGGTATGCATGTGTCATGAACTTCTTTCGCACCGTACGTAGCCAACCACGCTACTCGGAGGTTGCGGGGGGGAAAATATGTGGGTGCTCCCACTCTCGTTCAAGAAGTGTGGCCGGCGTGGAACAGGAGGCCAAACACCCTCTCTAGGGACGCGTGCAAGCCCACAAAACGTAAGGCCCCTCCAACCTGCTCGTGTAGAAACAACGAAGTATGCCATGCAGTCGAGGAATCCTGGGTAACAGAAGCCGAACGCGCGAGTTTGGTAAAGTAGCAGCAGCAGCAGCAACCAAAGTGATTCTTCGGGGTTGTATTACAAAGCCTCCGTGTAGGCCTCGGATTGCCAATTACACAATCCCGCGCAATCCTAATGGAGCACTATTTAATATACTAATACCGCGAGCGTTGATTTAACTTCAAAGCGCCTGTCACGAGGAGTTTAATTTAATTTGCAAGCGTTTTAGGTTTCTCCACGTGTCCCTGTTGCTATAGCCAGTCGTAATCACTTTTAATAGATAATTCAGTCACGTTAAAAGTTTCAGTGGCAGTATCATGTTAGGAAGCTTTCATAAGCATATACGTGCAAGTAATTGGAGGTAAGAAGTTACGAGAACAAGGTTTAAAGATAAATGCGATGCCAACCTTGGGTCATTTGTTTAAATTTGAGGCTCATTTTAATGTACACGTGACGTACCGCGGGATACATATTACTATTAGTCACGGGTCATGGCTGTAGTGAAAATTAAATAAGTCGTTGCCGGGTGTTGCTGTAATGCAGAGCAATGAGTCTAAGGTTGGTGGATCACGACAGGGTCATGTGCATGAGCCTCCTTCCCAGAGGTGGGACAAAGTCATTGTTATGCAAGTCCAAGTCGAGTCGCAAGTCATCAAATTCATGACTCGAGTCTGACTCGAGTCCAAGTCACATGACTCGAGTCCACATCTCATAGGTGGGACAAAGTCATTGTTATGCAAGTCCAAGTCGAGTCGCAAGTCATCAAATTCATGACTCGAGTCTGACTCGAGTCCAAGTCACATGACTCGAGTCCACACCTCTGCTCCTTCCTGCCTGCAAGAGGGCAGCACAGCAAGTAGGTTGTAGGCCTCCTGTGCCTGCAGATGTTTAGTGTTAGCGCCACCCCCGCCCCCCCCGACGCTCATGTGTTCAAGTGAGTAACACTGCGCGGAATGGTTTCCTCTGACATGCTAAAACTGACCTAACATCCTCAGCTGGACTCTCCTCCGTAAGTCTCAAAATTAAGTGAATGTATCCTGGGTGGTGAGATGTTAACTCCCTCGTCTGGTATACAGGAGGTCGTGGTTTCGATCCCGAACTTGATGCCTGTTTATTTGGAGTTGGCCTGTTTATTTGGAGTTGGCATGTTATCCCTGCGTCGGCTTTTCTCTGACTTCTCCAGTTTTCCCCTCCACATTTAGAAATATGCGTTTAGAGTATTTGGCGTCTGTAACTTTCAACGTAATAAGTAATTTCGTCGAGCTATCATTTGTGGCCAGGTTGCTTCTGAAAAAGAGCTATATAGCGCAGTGGGCTTTACCTGGTAATTTGACAATTGTATAGTTTAGTATACAACAGTATACACAAACACCTTGTGAAGGACCCAATGCAGAAGATTCCTGGCTTCAATCGTCCGTGAAGCTTATGTGCACAAGCCCTAAACCGCATCTGCACACAAATCGTGGCAGCAGATGCGGATGCTTGATGCTCAAATAGAAAATTTAAAACTCTCCGGTCGGTGCGCGGCTGTGGTCACCCAGCACAGAACCATACAACACATAATGACTCAATGCCCAATTCACAAATATGAAGGAGGCATCATCACAGCGGCTACACTCCGCTATATGTGATGCAATTATCTGGCTCTACATCAGCCACACATTGTAATATGTTATTATTTGATAATTGGTTTTTACCCTTCTATCTGGCAACAAAACTGACACCTTTTTACAAGGAGTCATGTTTGCATAGACCTCAATACCTGCAGTCATAATGCAAACAAAAAACATAACTCTGATAATGTGCACTGTCCTTGAAGTTGATTGGTCCACACCCGAGACAGCTTTCCTTAGAGCCTAGTCTCACATGGGTTGGACCAGATGACGCCTTTTGGCGTCATCTGGTCCAACCCATGTGAGCCTTTTGGCGTCATCTGGTCCAACCCATGTGAGACTAGGTGTGGACCAATCAACTTCAAGGACAGTGCACATTATCAGAGTTATGTTTTTTTGTTTGCATCATGACTGCAGGTATTGTGGTCTATGCAAACATGACTCCTTGTAAAAAGGTGTCAGTTTTGTTGCCAGATAGAAGGGTAAAAACCAATTATCATATTTTTACTGGCAAATGAGGTACCAATGATGTTATTATTTGTTTTGAATCTGTTGGTACTCTAATATTCTGTTCTCATGACCTTTGAAGCACCAATTTAGCGTATCAGTGTACATGGATATTTAACACGAAATAATTTCACTTCGATAAAGTGTCACAATCAAGGGTCACTTCCGAAGTTTATTCAAGTAAAGATCACCGAAAAATTACTCGGCTGGAGTTCTCGCCACATCAGCCTGCCATCGACCTTCTCATCACTGCAACTTTACAACCTATGATGCTGATAACGCTCACGCCGTCAGTCACGCAGGATAGAAATACCGTGATTAAATTGATGAATACAGTCGTCTTGGTGGACAAGTTGGGGGGGGGGATTCAAGAAACTTGCACCGTTGTCTCTACTGCCGTGACGGGAAGATCGAATAGAATCGGCGACCTATGGATTGCAAGTCCCTCGATTCTGAGCGTCACGTCACGGCATCATCCCACGGTCCGTTGTGCAGAGGTGAAAGGGGCGAGTCGTGTGACGAGTACTGCATCTTGTGGGGCTGCCCGCACGCCTCGCGGTGCGGAGAGCGCCGCCGGTACGGGCCACGCTCGGCGCTCCCCTCTGAGCTCGATGATTAAGGAGATCTCTGTCCCCCTGGGATGAGCGTGGCCAAAGAAACCCGACCTGGTCCGGTGATGGACCGTAAGATGGAGCATAAAACCATCCATATGCTGTTTGAGAGAACGGCATAAGCCAAGGCACCCACTTGATCCCCCCCTTCCCTCTCCCCATTATATATATTTTTTGGGTCTGATTGCGGCGTATTGATTTCACCATAAAAGACATGCCTGATGCCCACTGGAGGGGAGTGAGCAGATTATTCGAGTGAGCTCCGTATTGTGCTCGCGCTCACCTCCTCTGTGGCTTTATACAAGAGCAATCAACTGTGCCCGCGCTACCTCCAAGTTTAAGCTGTCGAGTTGGGACGAGGGGTGCCCGGCTCTGCTCCACTGCTACATTGGGTATCTGGCAGTCAAGAAAGCGTGGCGGTTTGGTTGGTGATCGATGCAGGAAGGCGGGACATTTTCAGAGGCTCGAATGCCTTAGTCACTCGCCGTTATTATTGTAATGTTAGCCACTCTGCGTTGTTATTATTGTAATGTTGGTAGTGAACATGCCTCGGTGGATGATCGCTGAGGATATGGAATGGTGGGATCAGACAGGAAGAGGAACGTATGGATTAGAGGTTGTAGACATATTGATTGTTAAGGAAAGTAAGTGAGCGGGACACGTTGCTTGAAAGGATGGTGGATGGTGGTCGAGACTAACAATGGAGTGGCGATTAAAGGAGGAAACACGACCGAGAAAACGTAATACCACGATGAGATCAACTCGTGTGGAGAAAGGAGCTTAATGTATTATGGCATTGAAAAAGCCATGAGGAATGGTGCAGGGCAAAGTGCAGCTGTCGAAAATGTTTGACGATAGAATGCACGATGCAGGTTTCCCGTGCTTTATGCGGGTTACGTTTGTGCGATTTCACATATATATGCGGCTAACCTATTTCTATCCAAAATTCGCGATGTGTGGTTTTAGTTCACTCGTATGCGACCATGCAGTCAGACGTGGGACAGCACCGTTGTGTGTACTGCGTGCGCTATTTGGCAGGCAGTTGTCTCTTCGTGCGGTTTCGCTTTGTGCGCCCTTGTCTTGAGCCGCATCTACCGCATACAGTGATGCTAACCTGGACATGAACCTAAAGAACATCGGCCAAAACTCCCACGCAGGACACTGAAAAATATTCTTACGAATCAAAATTATACCTTTCCTAATGAAATGTAAGAACAATGTTCAAAAGCAGAAGTATGTGTGTTGAACTTCCTTTGCACCACATGTAGCCAACCGTGCTCATCGGAGTTGGAGTATCTCTATGCTCAAGAGAGTATTTGGCAATTTCCATCGGTGTCAGTGGCCCTGAACCATTGATATTGCACAATGCTGTACTAAGTAGGCATGTAATGATTCGACCCTCCAGCAATTCCATGCGTTTCCATGATCCTGGGTCACGATTCCAGGTAAGAATTCTAAACTAAACTAAATTTATTTGTTCCAGGTAAGGCCCATTGAGCTATCTAGCTCTTTTTCAGAAGTGACCTGGCCACCATCGACAACTCAACGAAGGTGATTTATCACGCGGCAATTTCTCGCAGCCAAATACTCGAATTGCATGTTTCCAAATGTGGAGGGAAACCCCGTAGGACCCGGAGAAAAAATCCATGCGACCACGGGGAGAACATGCAAACTCCAAATATACAGGCGTCAGGGTCAGGACCCATGACGTCCTGCATACCAGGCGAGGGCGTTAACATCTCGCCCACTCGTACTCGTTATTCGCCACTGCGGCATCCATTCCCCACTCGTTTTATATCTCATTCAGTTCCGTCTGTTCAGTTTTAGTTTGCTCCATTAGCCGAATTGTAACATTCACATAATTCACATGTCATATACATTTCATTGCAAATAATACATTCTCACGCGTACAATCTGACGCATGTATTATGAGCATAAGAATATATTTTAATCGATACGTGCCCAGCGTCGGCATAACTGTATTTCTTTTTATCACAAGGACGCTGAAAATAAGTTTAATGTCGGCGTGTTTCGTAATGTATATTTTCCCCCATCAATCATAATAACTCACGTGCGTTTCATAATGTAGGGTTTTCATTCATCATAATGTGCGGTCCCTTTTGAAGTGGCTGAGTGCGTAAGTGGCCGCGGTAAGTTTGCCGCGTGGTGGTGGTGGTGGTGGGGGGGTGTTTGCTTTAAAAGTCATCACATACGTGGTGTGACTTCCTTCAGCGCTACTCGAGCCTCCGTGTGACTCCTGCCCGCTTCCCAAGGAGCGCGCTCTCTCACATCTGGAAATGATTGAACAACGGAGATTTGGGTAAGATATAACCCAGCATGAGTCATTGAACGCTCCCGACTCCTGGAGACAGATGCCAACGGAAAACAGAAGTCTTACTGTGGCCTTTTTTTAAGGTTGCAAAGTTTTTTTTTTGTCCCCTTCCCACCTCTCCTCCCCTCCCCTCCACCCTTTTTCATTCCTGCAAAATTCCAGCAGCGGCTCATTAAAATTCCTGTACTTGTGTGGTCGGGATTTTATGATTTCAGTGTGGTTTAGCGGGTGAGCTGTGCAGCACCAACGCTGTGTCGGATTTTAGAGCCTCCACTGTTTGCCGTTACATGCAACGGTTGGATGTGCGCCTTCTGCGTTAAGAAAGCGGAAACGCGTTGCTCATAATTTGATAACTGATTCTCGGCACCGCTGAGGCATTATAAAAACGAAAAACTTTCGCCCACTTATGCAACATCATTATCTCATTGTGCAACAGTGAATTTCACATCACGACGATATCAGACATTTCAAAGGTCGGATGGTAGCAGAGATGACTGCATGAATGACGAGAAATGTTCAGCCGGAGAATTGAAATGCACATGGCTCGGTGCAGATGTACAGTAGTGTTCATTGAGCAGGGTTAAAAAAAAATTGGGACCGAAAAAACGCAATCTTTGACCATTGCTTATTCAGTCTCTCTGTCTCCTTAGTCACATGTACTTGACTCACATCCTGTGTGACAATGATTTTGTCTACTCTCCAGAAATTCATGACATAGTTCACTTTGTTATCATTGTCATGTGATGTCAGCTGCTTTCTCATTCCTAACACTCGGGCGTGTTATTCAGAGACAGTAAGCTATGTGTGATACATTGGGAGCAGAGGGGGGGGGGGCGAGTGGTGGTGCAGTTGTTAGCACACTGAGCTGTGATCTTGGTAACCCAGCCAAGCCTACCATTGATAACGAAGTGACATCTGACCCCCTTCCTCGGCCCCCACCCTTAATCAACCTGCGCTGACCAGTGTGGTGAAGTATGGTCAAAGAATCCCCACGACCAATAAGGAATACAGAGACCTTCATCCGGTCGTGGATTAGCAAAGGGATGTCAATGATTAATGATTATTTTAAAGGTTAGCTACACATTAACTGGTAATGCTAATGCCATTGTACTGTATATATGGATGTGGCTGGGTGGCACGGTTCCTGAGTAATTGCCTCACGATTGGTTACCAGTTCAAAGTTTCGCAATGGATGGACTGAGCCCATGATCACTCGAGGTTTCATGAAATCACTGCCATTCTGTGGTAGGCAGCAGTGATTGTATCATAGATAGACTGGCCCTTACCATAGAAATGTGGAGTTTGCATCGCTGTTTCGGGGCCTTCAACAGAGATTAGCAATGCTCCACAGAGGCGCACTGACTTGCGGTGTGTACACATTCGTACGCGTTCGTCATTATCATCATCAGCAGCAGCTATGATCTATCCACTGTTTGATGAAAACCTCATTGAGCTGTCTCCATCTCTTTGTCTCGCGAAGCAACCACAGATTTAACTCACGTGCACGCGCTCATTCCATCACTCCATCACTGCCTAGACATCCACTCGGGTGCATTCTCTCCTTTGACTGCCTCTCAGTCATTCGTCTCGACCACCAGCCATCATCCCTTCTAGTAATGCGTCCTGCACAAGCCCACTTAGTTTCGTGAACAGTCCATACGATGTCTCTAATTTGTGTATGCTCTCTGATCCATACGATCTTCTTTCTGTCTGTCAGTGTCATTTCAAGCGTGTACCTAACCTTGTTCATTTACACGATTTTCAGGATTTGTCCCATCATCATTGTCAATACCCATGTTCCTTGCACTGTAATTAATACAAAATAGGTTAACATACACTGATTTAAACCACTTGAAGCATTTATAAGGATGATGAGAGTTGCATGAGGATGTTTACATTTAATATATTTGATCTGCGAGTGTTATTGTTCAATCTTAATTTCTTACACGCTGGGCAAATACCCGTGTATTGTTACCGCATAGGTTGTCGCAGTGTAGCTATGTGGGTTGTACCGCATGCCGCGTGACATTTCAATCCACATGCTGGAGTTCACGGAGAGGCTCTCGGCACATGGAGTGGAGCGTCAGACAGCGCGATGAACAAACAACAAGCGGTACAACCTAAACAGGCATCCGAAGAACTTGCGTAAAGTATTTATTCACTTGCCAACACCCTCCTAAGTGCACGTGTATCACTCGCATATCTCCATGTGTTAGTCCTCCCTCTTAGCTCACAGACCTCGGGCAATCTGCCCCGAGGGGTGCATAGTGGAGAGGATTTTGTGATGCAGATAGCGGAGCCGGGTTGGGCATGTTGAGGTGTGGACCACTCTGGTGGAATGCCACAATTAGTCATCACCAGAGTAGTCGGCTACTGCTGTGAGGAACATTCTGTAAGCATGGGTGGCTTTCAACAAATTCCCCCTCAGGAGATGTATATGCTCGTGTCGTGAGTGTGCTGGCCCTTTGTGTGTGTGTGTGCTTTTATGTGTGGCGACCCTCGTTCAATTATTGCTCTTTGCTAACATCAGTGACGAATATCTTAGCCGGTCCTGGGCCTTCCCAAGTTTGACATAAATCAGCCCCTGGTGCGGTGTGTTAACTTCAGCACTTGGGAGACAAATGCGGTTAGGTATGGTTGCTGGTCACCACACCACCCCCTTGTGTGTCGTGTCGGCCTTAATATGTGCTAACGAACAGCACTTACCCCAACAGCCTGTGTACACTCTATGGGGGATCTTTGTGTTTGTGTGTGGGAAAATTCCACGTAACTATGACAGGACCAGTATAGGACTACTACTGTTGACATAATTACAATCTATAATTGTATTGAAAACAAATATATGCATTCATGTCTGCTTGAAGACATTTATCCCTGTTGCATTTTAACTGTTTTAACCTTGACGAGAGAGGTACGTCTTGGTGCTTTGATTGCTTAACCATATTTCTTTGGTAAACGGTCGATAAAGGCGCAGTCCTGCAATTACTTTCACACGCCGCTGCTAGCCGAAGGGCCTCCACTGAAGGGAGCCCTCTAGAGATCCCCTTATTAGAGGATATTTGGCCTACTCTTCCACGCTGGACAGATGTATCTGCAGACCTGTGAGTACCCACACTTTAGCCTGCCACGCGTGACCTGCCCATTGACTAACTATTCATTATTTAGTTTTTTTCTTTAAAATACAACTTTTCGCTACCCAGTGTTCACATCCCGATCGGAGTTAGACTCAGCTGATTAAGTTTTAATCTCGATTTGAAGCTTTCGTGACTGCAAGAATCCATACTCTTTGGTTATTTCGGTAAAGTCACGTAGGTAAAAAAATTTAATAAAATAAATTACGACGTTTCGGGCGCAACACAAGCATCCATCATCAGGTGGGAAAGCATGGTCTGCCTCAGCAGCAGCAGACCACGCTATCCCACCTGATGACGGACGCTTGTGTTGCGCCCGAAACGTCGTGATTTATTTTATTTTATACCTACGTGACATTAGCGAAAGGACCAAAGAGTATGATTCAGTTTTACTCGGCAGGCATGGGAGACAATGCGGCACTGTCTTGACGGCTCCGTGTTCAAGCAAATTACGCCGAGAGAATGGTTAGCATGAAAGATAAATGGAGGAACTGAAAGCATTTTTTCTCAAAACCTAATTCCTTGCGAGGGGAAAAAAAAAACAACCCAGGCTGGTGATGGCTTGGGGTGTGTGCGCGGTGGAGGGAGTGGGGGCGCATATTCACCCTTCAGCATTCTCCGATTTAAAGTCCTCAGTGTCTCATCGAACAATTCCCACGGCGGGATATCTGCGAGGAATTTTTGCCCGCCGGAATTTGGGGAAGGAGCCTTTCTGGCCTGTCGTTGTCAATGTCCTCTTCTGTTTCTCGCGCCTCCTTTTTTTTTGGGGGGGGGGAGCCGGGGGGGGGGGCGGCCGCAGAGCGAGAGGGGGCGGGCACCGCTGTAAAGCATCGCCTGCGCCACACACACAGGCGCAAGAGGCAGGCCGGCAGGCAGGCGGGCGGCGTGGAGTGAAATCGGCGGCCGCTGCCGTTATAAATGACCACGGAAACCCCCCTCCCCCCTCCCCTGACAATGGCCCTTTCTGTTCCGTGGAGCTGTGGGTAATTGGTGCAGATGAATTGGCAAGAAGTGGGGGGGGGGGGGGGTTCCGGCAGGGTCCTGCCTGGCTAGGATGGAACGCGACGGTGCCCCAAATCAAACGGGTTCATGTTGTCGTTGCTTGTCATCTCCCCCCCCCCCCCCAGTTACATCCTACGCCAAGTCGCCGCGCTTTGGTGTGTTCTTGTTTGTTTTTGCTCGTCACTAGACGCCACATTGCGTTGGCATTGTTCGCATTCCAGTCGTTGTACTCTGCTGCCAGAGTGCAGCCACAATCAGTGGGGAGCATAGGCAGCGCATGTCCCGAGATGAGATAATGACCGGCGATGAAGAACTCACGGTGTAGTGGCAACTACAGCAGGGATTTGCACCCAGGAGGACACCCCACCGTGGATGATGAAATTGCAGGGCCATGAGAGGTGGAGATGGCTTGGGGAGGCTTTCGTCCAAGCAGTGAATGTACCCTGGCTGATGATGATAAGGGTGATTTCCTTTGTTCGTAAAGGAAAGCCTCACTGAGTCTTAAGACTATTTTATAGGAGGATCCCACCTGCTGTGTTTGACCATTGCCTCCATATTGATGGTTTTTTTTGCATGTGGAAGGAAACACGGAGAAATACATACAGATAGGTCGGTAACCTACTTGCTATACTGTCACATAAACAATGAATGTATTTAATTCACACCTTTTTTTTAAGCCATATTAAATTCCATGCGTTAATAGTATTATTAAAGTAAATTAATATTTTGCAGCCCTTTGCCGATCAGCTGCTGGATAGGGATTGTTTGACTATATTCGACTACGCTGGTCGGTGTGGTTTGGTGAAGGCAATAGGGAGGGGGGGGGCAGTGGTGGGTGTAGGACCCGTTCATATATCACTGATATCAGCTGTGACCAGCAAGTGAACTCGCAGAGTTCATAGTGCGGCGTGCTAACCACTGCGCCACCGCCTCACTCTATCCCCAGCAGTACCCCTGTGCTGCTATGCATTGTTACGCTCGAACAAATGCAAGTGGTAGTTTTTCTGCAGGTTAATGCATTTCTTTTGAGTGCATTGTTCATATTTTAAACAAGCTATGCACCTGCACTAAAACTGCACTTTTCGTGATCCACAAGACATGACGGAATCAAACAAGAGGCAATATTATTCTGCCCGTTGTGTAATGGTCTGTCCATGGGATTTGCAATCCAGAGGTCACTGGTTCCATCTCCCGGCGCAGCAGTTGAAACAACGGAAGCAGTTTATTAAAATCTCCCCCGCCTCTGTCCGACCGGCGGTATAAATGGGTTCACTGCAGTTGGTCGATCGGCAGGTGGCGTGTGTTGGGGTAAAGTGTGCCTGACCAGAATGGAAGAGGAGGCCAAATACCCTCGATCTAGAAGGGCTCTCTAGAGCTCTCTCAAGTGGAGGCCCCTTCCACCAGCGGTGACGTGAGCTAACAATTGCACCTTTACCGACAAAGGCACGGACACACACATGCCTCTTCCATTTTCAGCAGCTTTTTAAAACAATCCTTGATAAGCCTTGCTCTTAAAAAAAAAAACCCGCGTCAAGAATGTGTGCCAAATTTTGGCATAAAAAAGATTTGTCTTTTGAACTCTGCATTGCAGGATTTTAGTGCATTCGGTCATGAGCTTTGATCCGCTCCTCACCGGGGGTCCTTGAGGGACGTGTGGAGTGGTCTTCTGAACGAAAACGCTCTTACATTCCAAGATTTAAGCTGGTTTTTGCACCAGGATTATAGAGATGTACGCATGTCAGGGGGTAATTGGCCAGATGTTTGAATGCGTTGATTGTCATTTGCTTCGAAATATTTCTCGAGCATTTGTCTAGGCTAGGTGGTAATTACGCTTGTCGACATCATTATTCCTTGACAGGTGATTTTTTCTCGTCAATGGGTTGCTAGCGAATGGAGAATATTACTCCGTAACATGACCGCACCGTTTATAATAATTCACAGCCCTTTGTTAATCCACCGCTGGATGAACGTCTCCCAGTGATGTATATATGTATGCATGTTGAACTTTTTTTGCACCGAACGTAGCCAACCGTTCTAATCGGGGGTGCGGGGGGGTTGATGTGTCGATCACGAGGGGTTGTTTGATCTGACTTCAACAACACGCCGCTCAGCACGGGTTTGTGAATGGGTGCCCCAGGACCGGTTGAGCTGTCATTCGCCAGTCGTTTTTGTCACGGTCGGGAATCGAACTCTGGTCACCAGGCTCATAACACGGTCATTTACACGTGGTTATTTCATTTTCGTTACCAAAAGTCGTGCTGCAATGCCACTCCGTATTCCAAACATGCTGATAACGGGTGAACAAAAAAGTTCGTCAACCTTGTTGTGTTCGGCCACCTCGATATCCCTCAACTCACACTATGAGACATCTTCTTTACCAGTGGCAAAATATAGTAATAGGTTTTTACCCTTTCAACTGGTACAAAAACTGACACCTTTATACAAGGCATCATGTTTGCAATAACCACAACACAAGCAGTAAAAATGCAAACAAAAATAAACAACTCTGATGATGATAATGATATGCACTATCCTTGAAGTTGATTGGTCCACACCCGAGACAGCTTTTCTTAGAGCCTAGTCTCCATTGGTGTTGGACCAGATGATGCCAAAAGGCGTACACTGGTGAAGGAAGTCTCATAGTGTAAATACTTACCCCGAGCTCTCAATATTCTATTAGTGTGCTGTCTTTGAGTTGTACGCCTTTTGGTGTCATCTGGTCCAACACCAATGGAGACTAGGCTCTAAGAAAAGCTGTCTCGGGTGTGGGCCAATCAACTTCAAGGACAGTGCATATCATTATAATCATCAGAGTTGTTTCTTTTTGTTTGCATTTTGACTGCTTGTGCTGTGGTTATTGCAAACATGATGCCTTGTATAAAGGTGTCAGGTTTTGTACCAGTTGAAAGGGTAAAAACCTATTACTATCCCTCAACTCGTTTAACCTTGCACAAGCCCAATCTGCAATGTAAGGGCCACGTTCTCCTCTCATATATTATTTGTATTCAATGTCAATTTGTTTCACTTAAAAGTCACATTTTTGGAAAATATATAGTTTTAAGAACTCCTTAAATACACGCTCCCCTGTCTGTTTTCTATCATGGGCGGTCCGACGAGTACCCCCACCCCACCCCTCAAGACGCATGATGTAGCAGCTACTTTAATCACACCCTGGAGATATTTCCACTGCCTATTTCTGTTCATTCATTCAAAAACGGGTACAAAAATAACAAAGTACATTTTCGACGGGGGTTGGGGGGTGGCCTGGAAATGGGGGAGAAAATCTTCCACATGGCGCGTGACCACTTTACCCCACACAGGCCGTGGCTGTGAGTACTTGGGTGGGTGGTGGGTGGGGGGGGGCATGGTGTGGAAACCAGGGTTATGTCCCTTGGGAGCCCTTGGGGGCCAAGTTCAGTGAGCAATGGTTTTTGCGGAGTCGTTGGCTCTGCTGAGATGCACCAACTGCTTCCCTCTGATCAAACGCGCGTTGGTCAGAGGCCTCTTGCGCTGATTGAGGGGCAGGCGTAATCACCTTCCGGCGTCCCAGACATTTCAATTTCGAGTTAATCGGGCGCTGCGGACACTGATCAATGTTGGAATTGCAGCACAGTAATGGTGCTACGATTTTTGTTACGTGCGAATCGGGACGTATATTGAAACGTCCATATCCGTGCATTTAACCGTGTATGTAAATGTATACTTTACCGAAAGAACCAAAGAGTATGGATTCCTGCAGTCACGAAAGCTTCAAATCAAGATCAAATGTATACAATTAAGCGAAGTTGAAGTGGAACGGAATTTTTAAGTAAATCAGGATGGAGGAAGCGGCAGATGTAATTTTGTCGAACCGTCATCGCGATGGTAATTTTGAGCTTGCTCGGCTCCTTTTAATTATCTTTCAAGAGATGTCTGTTACACGGAGTTGCATGCAGATCGGCTGCAAGGCCATACTTGGCAATCATTTTTGCACTGGAACATTTTCTCAATCACGTTATTTTCCCCCCCAAGGTTAACCACACACTCGCTTTCTTACCGCATCGGGGCAAACCTTCCTTATGGCCAAGATTCCGAAAGAACAACACCCAGCGTTCTATTTTCCACAGCTATGCAGCCCACGACACTCCGTGCAACGATCGCTCCACCGCTTCACCCAACTGTGTGATCATCGCGATTCAGCGATCGCAGCGAGCGAGCGAGCGACCGTGGCGGACGATTGTAGCGAGCGTTCGTGGCGAGGGAGCGTGCAATTGCAAATGATCGGTCGGAGCAGTCGGGAACGTGACACGACGCGCACGAGCGCTGACACCGTGAGCGAAAGAACACGCGGACCTAGAGCGCACCGCACTCGTGACCGCCGCACTCCCACCACCTCCCCAACGCCTTTGCGCGCACGTAGCCAGAGGGAGAAAGGGAAAGTGGAGCTGTGCACCGACGTTACGTAATTTCTGCGTGTCCCCCGGTCAGTTTTTTTTTACAGGCGTCATTATTGGAAGGAGCCCACCGCTCCGGGCACAAAGCCATCGCAACGTTGGAGTATTTCGTCTGGACGTTTGCCAGCTGCCGCTGCCGCCGCCGCCGCCGCTTGCAGAAGCAGCCTCCTGCCACGAGAGCACGAGGGCCGGAGCCTGCTCCTGGATTGCGCTCCTCTCGAGGAATCCCGGATTTCCAACCAATATTTGTGTTGCTCTGCAGCTGGCAGCCGTTATAATTTCCTGGATTATTTAACAGTGAAATACTACCTTGATGGCCTGCTGTTCAGGAACGGCCTGAGGTTTTTTTGTTGTGTTTTTTTTGGCCAGTCATTTTGAAGGATTTTTTTTGCTTAAGTAAATAATAATAATCATAATAATTACACCTTTTTGTTAATTCACTGCTGGATGAAGACCTCTCCACACCGTACGTCGGTCGTTTGATTATGCGCCGGGCAGTGCAGGTTAGGGAAAGGGGGAAGCCCATGACTGCTTCGGTTATCACTCACCTCTGACGGGAGTCCAAACTGCGGTCAGCAGGTTCATAGCACAATGCACGAACCGCCCGTGCCACCACGGAATCCTCTTCGGTATTTGTAGAGTGATGTGATCTGTGATGCAGAAGTTTTGAGGAATAGCTGGTGGATCATCCAGGCACAATTATGTGCTTGAGACACATACACACAAGGGGTCCTGCAAATTGCAGTACAGCAAGTGGTCTGCTTACCTATCAACGTTGAGTTTTTTTTTATCGCGTGCGTCTGGTATATGCGGCTTTATTTCAAGCACTTAAGTTTTGACACCCTCTTTACTAAGGAATTGTCCAAGCATAAAAAAAACATTTTGGTGAGATTGTATACATAACCAAAGATTCAAAAAAAATATTGTGTTAGAGGGACATATATGATACGCTGGATACCTTGAAAAACAACTTTTTCCATCTCAGCGAGATGTTCAACCTCAATGGATTTTCCATGGTGAAGTTTTGGATTTTCGTTTTTGGTTAAATGCCGTTATTTGTGTCATATTGCATATCATAATCATACCTGGTCTGGTTTTATAAACCATTTGGCTTATACTGCAAGATATTATCGTAGTAAATTTTGTTAATTTGCGGGAAAACACTAACCCGTGGCACACATTCACTGCAGTAATTGGTTTTCACAAAACCCCCCATCTCCCCATGCAGTTTTTGCTACCATGGGTGCAGTACTGTTCATTTTTATTTCGGGAATCATTCGCTACCGTCGTCCCAATGCAGTGATCCTTCACCACATGGAGCATTTCCCTCAGCTGATAAATCAGGTGAGATGTCCACTTTCTTGATGCCACTTGACATCAGCTTTTCCCCATCGCCATGCATTAATACCAAGCAGTTGTTCATTGTCGACATTACGTCTCTAACTTACGGATGTTCACTGCTCCACATATTCCTCTCTCAGTAACAGGCATGCGCCTCTCCCGTACTCCTTTGTGCACTTCTCAGCATTTGCTCCATTCCCAATATCCAACGTCCATGTTGCTGATCCATGTCGACTGTTCAGAAGATAACAAGCGGGCTCGGGTAGAACACACCGCGAGAAGGGATGACGGGCGGTGGTCGTGACGAGAGAAACGATGCCACCCAATGGAGAGACCACTCGTGGAGCAGATGTCCAGTGCGGATAGGGTGTCATAAACTCGGCTCGTGAACGCAGATGATGCGAGGTGGCTTGCTGCCTGACGAGACCGCGAGAGACAGCCACGCGCTCCTGGAAGCCTTCATCCAGCAGTGCGTAGATCATGGCGGATGACGCTTATTTATTTCAGATGCTGTGATGTTAAGCTCATTTTCCTCTCTCTCCGCTGTCACGTGCAGTGCACTCCTTCGCATTCCGCAAGTCCATTTCTCTCTCCCCTGCACAAGTGCCGAGCACTTTGGCCCGTCGCCTTGGTCAAGGGTTTTGTCGTCGTTCATCATCCCTCTCGTGTAATTATTGGGAATAAGGAAGCCCTCCCAATGGGTTCTGTGGCACTGAATAGTGAAGCTGTAAATTAAAGCCTCATTAATCACCACCGCATGCGCAGGAATGCCCCGATGCGTGCTCAGTGAAGGGGAAGAGGAATCGAGGGGTGCGCAAAGAGGAGAAGAATAAGACGAAGGGAAAAAAACATTCTCTTTTTCTCACCACCATTTCTCTTGTTTCTGCTCAGCCCGATCTTCATGAATATATCGCAACTAACACGATCGTGAATGTTGCCCGGGCAGCAACGGCGGCGGCCTTGCATGGGCAGCAGAAATATAAATATGTTTTTGTAAATTACAATCACTTGTTAGTCTCCTTTCAGATGTGACTGCGTTTTAATGGGTGTCCCCGCCCCTGCCGCCACGCCACCCCCCCCCCCGCAAACTCCCCGCTCCTGCTCGCGTTTTTCTGTGTGGCTTTCATTGTCGGCGGAGCGACGCATAAACTTCCCTTTAGTGTGCACACAGTGGGGGAGTGTGGCCTGGCGCGCGGCAAGAAAATGCGCGCAGAATGTCATGCAGGAATTTATTTGAGATGAAATAATTCACGCCCGTGAAAGGGTGGGTCGTGCGAGCGAGCGAGCGCGCGCACGCAAGCCCCTCGCCCGCTCTCCACGAGCTCTCGAGCCGGAGAACTCGCGGTGAACACGAACTTCTCCCCTTGCGCTTCTGAAATGAGCCCACGTTTCAAAGGTTTGCCGATCGGCGTTTTAAATGCGGCACCTCGGTTGCGAGGAATGACGGCGCTTGCTGCGGTGATCAAGATTTCCACGCAATGCGCTGAATTGCTCACTGGAGTTTATGAACGCGTTTCAAAAGAGGCTGATACTGCAGGCAACCATCGCGTCTGGTTTAAGCGTCCTTAATTTAGGTTGATCTTTTTTGTTACTACATCCCATATAATGTTTAACTTACATTTTTAAGACATACTGTACATGCATTGGCCACGTAGTTTCGTAGTTTGTTGGCTTTCCGAGGTGGTATTTTGGCACTTTTTACTCAAATATTTGGTCGTTCTTGGCATGAGGTTGCAAGGGTCACTCAAAATTAAATTCCACTTCTAGTTCTATAAAGCTTGAAAATGCGATAAGTCGAGTGACTTGAATGAAATTTCCCCTGGTTTTTAAGACATTCCCCCTCCTCCATGTACACGCTTGTCCCACAGCTCTTGCAAAACCTTAACTTTCAGAAGTATAACATTCTCAAGGACGGATGCACAGCCATTTCAAGACATCCGCTTTCACACCATCATCATCATCATCCGCTCATCAGGTACGAATTAGCGGCGGTTTCCATGCCGTTCTGCTGCAATGTCACGAACACTGATGCGGCCAATTGACAAAACGAACCACTCGTCATCGACATCATCAGCAATGGCCAATCTTCTGGTGAATTAAAGCCTTCCAAAGCCGCCGTAACCTCTCTGCGGCGCCTGGAGATTGAAACGGGTGGGGGGAGGATAAAGATGTTAACATTAGCCGCGGAGTTGACACGGAGAGTCGCAACGAAGAGAGGACGCTATCGCAGTGGGGCATTGATGCGTCAGTCGGTGGATACACAGTACTGTTGTTGTGACTTGAGTTATCAGATTAGATGAGTTACGTGTTTCAGTCCTCATCCTTGTAGTGGAGTATAAGGTTGTAAATACGTTGATAGTAAGAGTGGGGAAAGCCACATTATCGTGCGCCCTTGATTCTCTCGGCGTTGGATGACGATAACCGGGGCTCGAATGATGGATACAACACGAGCATCTCTACTGGCTCCAGGGATGTTGTGAACTAATTTCATATAACATATACACCTCGATTCTTACGCATGTAATTCGCTGCGCACATTCATGGGCTTGAGAGACAATTCATATTCGATGCATTCTTAGTGCCGCTGTAGCATTGCACACACCTTCCTTGGTGAGCTTGGATACAACATAAAGTAGCCAGCCTATAGCTTGTGAGTCAGTGACCTTCCTGATAGCTGGGTGGCAAGATCTGCGATGAGGTGCTCCATGAATTGAAAATAAGAGAATCGCCCAAATATGACTGTGGTGGACCACAACAAACAGTGGAATACATCGCAAACTCACGTCCACCTCAAGTCTCTGGGACTCTGTGAGTCTATGGGTCTCTGTGTATGGGTCTCTGTGTGAGCTTATATCCACTGCGAGCATCGGTGTGTTTGTGCGAGGCTATGGGTCTCGTTGCGAATCCATGGGTCTCTGTGTGAGTCTGTGGGTCTCTTTGTGAGCTCACGTCCAATGCGAGCATTCTCCGAGTGCACGAGTGCGATCCACCCGTCCTCTAAAGCCAGCAGTTGAATTTATAGCTTGCGACGTCGAATAAAAATGTTCTATTCACTCAAAATCCATTCGAAAGAAGAAGCAAAGCTCGTCTCCTTTGCGTCATTCCACTCTCCTGGCCACAATTTGAGCGAGAGGAGGTAGCAGTTTTATCGTAAGATGTACGCACGAGATTCTCGTAGGATGTTGGGGGCCGTTGATAAGCGGGGCTCTTACTGCCCCGGGTGGGAAACTTCCGCGTGTGTTTCGATGATTATCTCCTGCACGTCGAGGCGGCAGGCCCCATAATAAAAAAAAACACAAATGATAATGAGGTTCAAGTTCCAACGCGTGGAACTTGACAAATGCGCCATTCATCGAGAAAGAGCCCCGCATTGGGCAACGGCGACCTTTAAACGGCAATAAAGGACCTTTACTGTTACTTGTGGTAACGTTTTCATTTATTTATCAAGTTGTAAAAGAAAGAGAAAAAAACCATCAAAAGCTAATGTTTGTCTTCCGGTACAGTTATGGCTTCTTTTCTTTATCAGGTTGTTACTCTCTTCGCGCGTTTTTTTTTTACGATGAGTATTATTATTATCGCCGGCTTTGTAAATGCACAGGTGTTGTTTGCCACACGCCCCATTATCATAAACCACCACGCGCTCGCGGCGCTCACCGCACGCGCTGGACCGTCGGCAGAGAAATTGCGCAAGAGAATGAATGTGTCGTGTTTTTTTGTTTGTTAAAAAATGTCACGGTGATTGCGAAAGACCAACCGCAAACACACACACACACTTGTGTAAAAGAATACCTGGGTTTCGATTAAACGGAACGGCGTGGGTTGATCGGATTGACAACACGGAGGAGGTCGGTGGGGGTGCACTTTTCACGTGGGGTTAGCGGATCACGCAAAGGTCATCTTATACGATGGGACAGCGAAGGGGGGGGGGTGCCTGTAGGGGGCAGTGCAGCAAGTAGGTTGGGTAACCTGCCTGTGCCAGTCTTCTTGAAGTGGTGTCAATCTGTAGTTTCTAGGAAGTTTTATCCAGGCACGTTTGTTTTTTTTCAGCGCGGGCAAGTATGCATCTTGAGGCATTCGCTAAACACCCGAAGTATGAAAGTGATGAGTCTTGGGATTCCACTGAGGCTTGCCTGCAATAGACAAATGATCGTCCGTGTACATCACCTCGTCACCTTGTGCCGTCAGGTCGAGTACGACCTCTGGTGACATCCATGACCAGACTCCACCATCCACATCTATTTCTCGCTGCCTCTCGAGGCTGGGTTAGCGTAGGGCCAGCGGTGTTCTTGATGTCGTCCATCCACCTCCTCCGAGGTCGACCTCTGCCCCTGCTACCCTCTCCATTCCCAAGAATGACCGATTCCTTTAGGCCAGAGGTCCTCGTTATGTGTCCAAATTATGTACATGCACATGCCCTTTGTCAAACCACTGCTGGATGAGGGCCTTCCCACACTCCTGTTGGGTCGTGATGGGAGCTAGGGGGGAGGGAAGGGTCAGATCAGGTGTCCGTGCATTACTCACATCAGCCATGGCTGGGAGTCGAATCCGGATTGCGTGGTATAATGGCACGCTGCGCTAACCACTCTGCCACCACTCCACCCATATCAGGCTCTTACCTGTTTTTTTTAATGAAGTGTCTGTAGAGAGCTTGAATTAATTCAGTTGCTTAGACTTAAAACAATGTACAGTACATGGAAGTGTCAGAACACTTTACTCATAATGTTAACAAAGAAACTTTGCTGCTTAAGCATGAATCTTTCTGTCTCATGCTGGTGTAAATGTTTGCAATTTTGTTAAACTAGAAATAAGCGTTTTATTTTGGAATGTTTTATATGGTCTGGTCCCTTCCATTCCTTCCAATTATTCCTCTTTCCCTAGTACCTACATCACGACTCATGGCAGTTGATGCGTACATTTATATGTAAAATATCATGCTTTTAATCAATATATATAATGCCAGGAAAGCACAATTGGCAAATGGATCACAGACAAAAAAATGGGTGGCGCAGCCACTGATGCAAGGAATTTAAAGGTGAAAGGAAGTGTTTAAATTTGTTTAAAGTCAGAAAATAAATATACCGCGACATGCTTTTCAGTATGCAAAGCGGAATTGAAGCATTGTAATGTAATGCGTACAGCTCCCGGATGTGTTTTCTGGGTGTACATGTGTCATTTGGCATGATGTCTGACAAAGAGCTAAATGAGGAAGCTTCCAGCAGCTCGAGTTAAACTTCAGGTGTCACAATTCAAAAAGGGGTACATCCCAAGAGCTATACAGCACCATCGCGAATACCTACGCAGTGGTAATGTAATACTGTTTGACATACTAAAAACGAATTGCATTGCGTATAATAGTGTAGTATTGCACCCTAGGCATGCACATTAAAAAATACCTAACGACAGCCCGTTGTCAATCCACTGATTGTTGAAGGCTTCCCAACACCATGGGGGTTGTTTGACCATACTTTACCATACTGGTCACTGCAGTTTGCTGAAGGGGGGTGACGGGGGGCAGGGAAGGGACCAGTCCAGATATCACTCACTACTGATGTTAGCCATAGACTGTGATAAAATGCAGATCACCGAGTTCATTGTGCAGTGCGCGAACCGCTGTGCCAGACCAATCCCCCCCTTATGAATATACGGGCGGTCCTCACTTAACGTTGGGGTTGCGTTCCTGGGAAATGCAACTTTAAGCGAAACAACATGAGGCAAGGACTGCTGAAAGCCTTCATCAATCAGTACTGAAGTACTGACCAGTGTGATGACGTATCTCTGCACCTTCGATTAGCACTGTTGGCTACTTACGGTGCAAAAGATGTTCAACATACATACAGCCTGTTCTCTGATACCGCGTGTTTTTATAACGAGAATTGGACATAATGCGATGAATGTATGAGGGAAAAACATTTTATGACGTGGATGCAAATTGGATAGAACGCTAATTGGATATGAGCAGAACTACGTCGCGCGACTAGGAATAGGCAGTTGTACGGCCGCCTCGGCGTAGCATCACACACGGCGGGATGCTGCTGGATGCTACCCACGCACTTCAGCCTTTGTTTAGCCCGTGTGAGACTCTCACGTGTTATCGCGGACTGTGCTTCACCCAATATGATACACTATTAAAACGCGCTTTTTTCCATAATGCGGCGTTCTTCAGAAATGCAACTACCGCGGTATAGGAGAACATACTGTACATACACACAGATGGTTAAACAGCACCCAGGATCAATCTGGCGTGGGGAGTTGTTTATCCAGCAGTGGATTCACATAGTGCTTACATGATTACTTTTTAAGCCTTGTTTATACATGTGTATATGTGTGTGTGTCAGTGATAGTTACCACTGCCTAAATGTCAGTGTGCTTGTGAATTCTCGCATGCACCACACACAGTGCACCCAACGTACTAGCCAGCAACCATACCAGCCAGTAATCAATCATCATATTCTAATCAATCATCATCATCATCTTCATCGTATTCATCGTCTCATTACAGCCTGTGGGGCACCGAGGTCAACACACTACATCAAGCCCTGGCACTCACCCTTGAGCCATTTCATCTCAAGGTCACTCCCAGACAGCTATTTTCTTCAAATCCATCTAAAAAAAAACCCTGGTTGACAAAGTTGTCTGCCCTGTTTCCTTTTTTTTCCACTCTGGATTTTGTGGACTTTGAAGAGTGCGCTCTCGCATTCGGCATTGTGTAGACAATGTCAGCCTAAGCAAAAGCACAGCAGACAACGGAATTGATTTTTCGTGGAGGTTTGAGCTTACGACGTGGATCGTGGCCATTTGATGTTGCCCTCCGATGGAAGTCTTGATTAGTTTACACTTTTTACCAATGGTTAACTGAATGCATGTCAACCCCAAAGGGGTTAAAGACCTCGACTGAAAAAAAACTTTTGGGAACACCCAATAAACTCGGTCAGTGGTGCAGGAAACGGAGAGAGAAACCCCAGAAACTGAAAGCTAAGACACTGAGACACAGAACCATTTAACTGTCACGCAGGCAAGTGTGAGTCTGCGTTTGAAGAAAATAGGAGAGCGGTTACTAAATAAGTTACTAAACTCCCCCATAATGCATGAACTAATAATAACATTGGATAGCTTTTATTAGTTTGAGTTTCCCACTCTTTTCTCATACTAAGGCTCGAAGGAGCACAACACTTTTGGAGATGACCCTCTCATAAGACCTGGATCATCGGCGGGTGCCGGTGTGCTGCGATGAACAGGGCTGAGTGCGTCATTTTCAGTGAAGCGACGACAAACGTGAGAATCAATTTACAAAGCTGTGAGATGCTCAAAAGTGTGAAGACCCGCGTGTCTCAAGGGTAATCATTATAGGGGAAGCCTTCATCCAGCAATCCATTGACAATGACAACTCTAAATAATTATGAAGTCATTGCGATCACAGTGTCGCCATGAGTATTCAACGATGGTAAATTGTGCTCTAAATGTACCATCCATCCGTGTCTGCTTGGCAGGGGATCATTATTATTACTCGTGTATACCCAAGAAATCCCCACTTTGAGTCTCATGACTCTCTACTAGGAGGGTCCTGACAAGTTTTCGCAGCAGGGGGCGATAATTTACTTGTATATTCCAACTGAGTAATTTGCGGGTCATTTAATCAAATTTGGGCAATGACTTCGGCACTCAATGGCCTACTCTTGCGAATGACGTCATGGGATCTTTAACATCCATTATGAATCCAATGCATATGCTTACGGTTAATACACCTGCCGTATTAACCAGGGCGGCTGCTGGATTCGAACCGTGAACCTTTGTCGTAATAATAAGCGGTGAACGCGCTACCGTCAGGACAACCCCATCAAGACCAACCAACACTGGCACCACAGCTATCATCATTATCATCATCATCAGCAGCAACATTTTCATCATCCATTGAGGAGCCCAGATGGCTTATCTGGGTGCCAGATGGCTCAAGGGTCAGAGCACTGCGCTGGCACCACGAGGATCCTACATTTGATTCCGGGCAGCCACCCATGATTAAAATTGATTCTCAAGGGTAGCGAGTTGATGGTTTTCAGCCTGTTCACCAACGACAACATACAAAACCCATGGTATTTAAGTTGTTTTTACACGTAAGTTTGTTAAATTCCAGCTCTGATTGATATTTGATGAAAAATATTCATCGGATATTAAAATGTGTGAATCTGAAGTGGCTAAAGAGGCCTGTTGCAGTGACCTATACTGTTACAGGATGATGCACTACTAGTTGAAAAGGTCTGAATGTCAATGTATGTATCTCGTGACATGATGCCTACAGCACAAGGTCATTATTATTATGAATAAAAATACAATTTGGGTTCAGCGTTTTATCAGGATTGTTTTTTGTCCATACATGGACGAGGCCTGGAATGTCTGTTCTGTAAGGGCGACCTTACAAAACATGTAATGTTTATGTTACATTTTGGATTGAAATAAAAATTTATACAAACATCATAAATAATGATTGAAAGTGTTTAGTCCTTCATTGAATTAAGAACAAATGTATTTTCTGGTTTAATGCGATTATAATGTTTACATGATTAAAGTTGTTTCTTTGGTAAAGTTAAAGCTTGTTCTATGTCATTCTATTATTGAGAAATTGATGAACAAACTGTATAACGTCATTACGTTATACATTAAACAATTTTTTTTTAATCATATATGTATATAACAGACATAAGGTGGAGCGGTGATATCTGAACCAGCCCTATGTCTGCTTCCTTCACCAACCCACACTGACCAGTACGGTGAAGTAGGGACAAACTACACCCATGGCTGACAGGCCATTGGGGAAACCTTCACTCAGCAATAAACCTAGGACTGTACGTTATTATTATTTAGTGAACAAAGTAATGGCTAAATCAAATTTAGAGTGGCATTTAACAAATGTCGACAATTTTCACGATTTGAAAAAAAAACAAAGAATGCATCGTTTTCGGCTCAATTAATTCTATAGGAATGAGAATGGGTTGTGGAAGCACCCATTGTAAAGGAGGCGGTTTTGCGGGAGGGGGGGGGGCGACAACAAAGGAAATAAATGTTGTTGAGTTTCAGGTTCAAAGCTAACAAAACAGTGCGGGGTTCAGAGCGTAACACGGAGCAATGTTCGGCAAACGGCCCTGCTGGCCACCAATGGAATGGGTGCGTTATTGCAGCCCTCCCAAGCGAAAGGCGATGGGAGGGGGGGCACATGGTCTGGCACACACATTGTCACTGTTAAAGCCTCGCGGATAGATCCGATTTCTGCAATAATCCACGCCATTCCACACTCTGGAATAATACATCGTGGAAATCATATTTTTTGGGGTCTTTCGGTAAGGTCATGTAGAACAAATTTTCTTGTTTTACAGAAAACTACGACGTTTCGATCGCAACACAAGTAATCGTCATTTTTTTTTCATGATGACGATTGCTTGTGTTGCGATCGAAACGTCGTAGTTTTTTGTAAATTTGTTTTGTTCTACGTGACTTTGCCGAAAGACCCAAAGAATATGAATTCCTGCAGTCACGAAAGCTTTAAGTCGACATTCATTGTGGAAATTACAAGCGGCAACTTAGGGGCCGTCCAAGCACCTGGGGGGGGGGGGGGTCAGACATTTGTGACGATGTGTGACGGGGGGGGGGGGGTGAGAAATGTGACGTCACATCAAAATGGGCAACTTTAAATAAACATAGACAACACGTTCTACTTAATTAAATAGACTTTTTAATAAATGTTTTCTTCTACAACATCAGGGTGCAGCGCCACATTAAATACACACTACAATGACAATAGTTTAAAGCGATTTGAAGCATGTTTATTTGGGGGGGGGCAGAGCTTTGTGATGTCATATTTGAGGGGTGGTCTGACTTTTTGTGACGTCGTGTGACGAAAGGGGGGGGGGGTCAAAAATCGTCCAAAATCGCGTGACGTCATTTATGGACGGCCCCTTATGGAGCGACGTGTATTCTTGCTACGTGCGCACTGATTGTGGTGCTCATATCTCCAGCCAGTCATGTAAATTCCACATTTCTTTGACAGTAATGATTTCGATTGGAATCTCACTGTTTACTCGAATGTCTAATGATTCCCCCCCCCCCCCCCACAGTACATCAATGGATTGTGACTGTGATCTTGTTTGCCTCGTATGTTTACTATGTCATGTGTACTGTTTCTCAATGTGTTGTTTGCTCTGTTAGCCCAAATGCATAAATCGTCAAAAAAACATATCTTCTTTCACCCATAATTCGATGCATATAATATGAATTTCAAGTATAGACTCGAAGGTAATTGGCTAATCCATGCAATATTATACACCTACTGTTGACTACCTACAACATGGTGATTCATATATGATCAAATACCAGATGAATGGTGGCTTACCTCTAACCGGGATTTGAACGTTGCAACCTTCCAGAGCCACTTGGCCACGTCTAGTGTCTATTTTCTTCAGACATGATCAATCCACTGCTGAATGAAGCCTTATGGATACTGTCCCAGATGTTTCAAGTTATTCGACTACACTCGTCAGAGCGGGTATGGTGCAGAAGAAGAGGGGTCCACGGTGGCTAGGAGATGTTAACTCCCTCGCCTGGTATACAGGAGGTTGTAGGTTCCATCCCAAACCTGACGCCTGTATATTTAGAGTTTGCATGTTCTCCCCGTGGTCGCGTGGATTTTTCTCCGGGTCTTCCCCTCCGCATTTAGAAACATGGATTTCGAGTATTTGGCTGCGATACATTTCCACATGATAAGTGGCTTATCACGTGGAAATAGTTGAGCTATCATTTGTGGTCAGGTCGCTTCTTAGAAAGAGCTACATATAGCTCAGTGGGCCTTACCAGGTAAAATAAAACAAAAGTTGTTTCGTTTTAGGATGCCCACAAGCATTCAAAACTCGTCAGTCACAGTTGCTGGAGATTCAATTAAATCCTCAGCTAAACTGTGACTCAATTAAAATTGGCGTGTTCATAATGCCGAATTCTAGTCACGTGCCACTGCGTCACTGCTCCCCTCTCTCCCCCAAACAAAAACAACAACAACAACAATATTCAGGCGTTATACTTTGTCGAACAAGAATAAGCAATGAGAAAACTTCTCACCGGGCCACTGGTTGTTGCCCATACCGGTGCTGCCCCGTGGGTCAGGGAGGGGTAATTGGTCTCATTGTGGGCTCGCGTGTTCTCTTGTGTTCCTGCACAATATCCATTCATGTTGTAGGCCCGGGCTTTAACGTGCGCTCGTAATACGCTGAAAGCCCTCCGCTGCCATTGTCCTTTGCACGTCAAATAATTTTCTTGCTTGTGGATTATTGCAATTGCTTGCTTTTTGCGGGTTACCTGAATGGAAATAGAAGATTGGCACAAAAAAAAAACCACATATATATTACACAGTGCGCTTAAAGTCGGTTGTCCTGTGGAAAAACAAGCTGTCGAGATTTATCGTTAATAAATTACATTGCCGGAGTTTTCTGCCAAAATGTAATCATCACTCCCATTTTCATTATCATCATTATTTCATCGTGATCTTGTAATCATCTTATTTCCATCATCGTCTTGTCAACATTCATGTCATCATGATAATCAGTCCAATCATCGTCATCGTCACCATCGTCATCACCCTCCCAGGCTTGCCCATGCGTTGATCGGAGTCGTTCGCCAGGAGGGGACATGCGCGTATCTTGTAAGCCCCCCCCTTCACCGTCCCTCCACTCCCCCCAACACGAACTTCCCATGCATCTACAGACACACCGCTGCCCAATGGCACATACCTATCTGTTGTACGACTTTGACGAGGCCTCACGAGCCGGGCAATTGTAAGTGGTGGATCAGTTTATGAGTGCTGGTGCCTGCTAAGCCAAATTATTCTGCAATCGTAATTTCAGTGTCATTCACGTACATTTCATATCACGCGCTTTAAAATAACCTCTCATTCCTTGAAATTTGTGGAGGTCGAGGAGGAATCCTCCCGACAAATATACACACAGACGAGCTGCTGATGTAAAATATATACACTAAAATTTTTTACATTTTGTAAATCTACGTGTGGTCTTAATTATGATCTCTGGTGGCTCCTGCATAAACCATACACACTTGGGGTAGTTGACCTTTTCTGTAGCAGCAATAGATGTACATCCCTTTGCCAATCCACCGCTGGATGAAGGCCTCCCCATGCCGTGTAGGTAATTGCAGTTATTTGACCGTACTTCACCGTGCTGGTCAGTGCCGGCTTGGTGAAGATGAGCCGAACAGCACACGAGCCAGACAGGGCACTTAGAAGGTTGCACTCATGACACATAAAGTGCTTGCCACAAATGAACCACAATACCTTGCTGATCTCGTCAAGGAGCATAAACCATCGCGCGAACTCCGGTCATCCTCGGCCATCGAACAAGGACGGTCGCTGCGTTGCGCACTTTCAGATGCGCTCCTGCAGCCATCTGGAACACTTTATCTTCCGATATTCGGAAGACACTGGGAGCTATGCACTTTTGGATATCGATTGAAAACTTTTTCTTTATCACCGCTTTTTGTGTTTAGTTGCCTTGTCCTTCCCCTGCGCCTCCAGTGAACGCGGTTGGCTACGTACGGTGCGAAAGAAGATCCATATACGTGCATAGAAGCGCAATAGAATACAGTATCGGAATGAATCACATGTCAGTTATGCATACTGCTGTTATCCAATAACTAATCGGGTAATTAAACTGGATTAAAATCACAAGTATTTTTGCACTTCTACACTTATTTTGTGGGCGGATGTCCGTTTTGTAATCAAATGGAAGGCAGTGATGGTTTACAGGTTGGCTTTTTACTTAGTGGCTTTAAAATTGGAACTTATACCGCTCATTTGGTAAATCGGGGCTCAGATATTTTTTTTTGTTTGTGCAAAAGTTGTTCTTCGTACTTTTCGATTTTATGATTGACGTTTCGCAACAAACCCGGGAGCCCTACCGATAAATACACCAGATAAGAGTCCAACTGCATTTTGAAGGCGTGCGAAATTGCGCCCACAAGGAATGTCAGGTGGTCTGATAATATTTAATCAGCATAAGTTGACAGAACTGCGGTTCGAGACACCAATAAATATTGTGCTGTGAGTGGCCTCAATGTAGCACGTATAATGACATTAAGATAAGCATTATGAATGGGTGTAAATTAATTAACATTCTCAGCCATTTGTAAATAAAAGGTTGAATTCATTCATTAACTGGGACTGTTGGCTTGTGGCAGATTTATGAACTGTTTAAGTATATTTGGTAAGTGTTGAAATTACTATTGGTTTTACTTCTAGTTATGACTCAGCCCATTACCCCTTAGAGGTCATAAAAATTAATTCCACTACCTAGAAAGTCAACAGTGGTTGTCCTTTGGATACCCCCCTCCCCCTACCATAGGAATGTGGAATTTACTACAATGTGGTCAGAGCTTCCAATGAATACCGCTAATTGCCTGTTGGAGAAAGAAGATTTTTTTTTTACTTTGACTTGTCAATGAACAGATCAATATAAATTCTTGATATAATTCCTATGTCAGAAAAAGGTAAATCATTATTTCAAACTATGACAGGCACTTATCCGTTTTTGTAAAACGTCTCGTAAAAAAAAAGTATTCAACTACGGTGAGAACCGCATTTTGTTGAATGCACTAATTCATGAAATAAGTCCACGAACTTTTGGGGATGCACTAACGGCATTTGATGAAACTGATATAATGTGGCTTGCTATCTTCCACGTGTTCGCCCAAGCTTAGGAAAATACTTGGAAAATGTACGCCACACAACCTTCTTGTGAAACAGCCTGACCAGCTTGCGTGAGTTGTGTAATGTTTAAGAGGCGCAGGGTCTGGCTATCATGCCCTGAAACTATCTTGCAGCAGAGTTCTTGCATTTCTGCTCATAATATGAGCATTTCATTATTATGTGGCATCTTCTTTAGCCAATTTGTCAATTAGTGTATTAATGTTTAACACGATCGGTTTGAAAAGAATGTTGAATACAAGTGCTTATTGTGTTTTGTATGTGTACTTGGCACATTATGAATCTTACAGCCGGTCACATGCAACTAGGTTTGGAGCGTGTCTTGAATTTGTAAACGCAAGGCAATGAGAATGATAGCATGAATTTAAATATTGATATAATTGCGTACTTATTCAAGAATGTGCATTTTTTACGATATCATTTCACAAAATAATCAATTTTGCTAACTGGAACTTACAAGATCCAATCACTGGTTTTTTACCGTTCGCAGCACATACTCCCGAACGCTCTTTGGACAAACTACCAACAGGTGTTCCGCAAAAAAAAACCCGTTAGTGTTATTATTATTATCATCATTAAAATAATAATCGTTTGTAAGATGGCCTCAACCTAATTTAGCCTTCATGCCTGCAAGTCGCACTGATTGATGCGAGTACGCACAACCTCAAGCGTAATTATCTTCTCCTATTTTCCCTCCCAGCCCCCCCCTCGCCCCACAAAAATATAAACAATTATGTCCTTTGTTCTCCCCCCCCCCCCCCGTTTAAAAATGATGATGATTTCACTTGCAGCTGCGTGTAACGGCGCACAATGAAAGCCGGGGTGGGTTACCACCTCCTACTGGAGTGACGGGGGGGGGGGCAGCGTGACAAGGTATGTCACGAGCGGCATGAAAACTTAATTCACAGCGCGACGCATATCGAAAACCTCTCTTCGCCTAGCGCCAGCCCCCGCGCGCAACACGCGTGCGGACCCCGGCCATCCATTGGGATGGGCCACAGCCAGCCAAAAACCTGCGTTAGGTTAGTGCTCTCGCTTTGAACCGACTGACCTTTGCCCTCGGCTATTTGTCAAGCGGCTCATGGGAAACTTTGTGTTCTCTCCTGCTGCCTTCAGGAGGGCCAAAGTGCACCCCGTGTGTTCGGCCAGCAAATGGCATCCAACGCCGGGCTTAGGTTACCACGAGCTATTTGGAAGACAAACTGAAAGGGCCCGCCTTTCCCCCCCAAAAAAAAATTTGCCGTGTAATTATCGTTAAAGAAGCACAATGAACTATGCAGCGCAGCGTAATGGCACTTGGTGGTTGCACATAGAGCCCTTTTCGGTAAGTGAAAGGAGCTTGTACAGCAAGTAGGTTGATAACTTGTCTTTGTAGATTTCGGGAGTGTTTATGCCGTCAATAAGTATGCTATTTTCTCCAGATATTCTGGCTTCCTGTCACTATCAGAAATATATTCTTAAAGCCTTTTTGCAATTGTGCTGAGTATGACGCACCAGAAAACGAGTTGTTATACTCGGCTGATGGCTTACTGAGTAAAACATATGCATGATAAATTCTAATTATAGCTACACATTTAAAAAAATGTTTTTTTCAGAATCAGCAATAATTTGTATTTAAATATAGCACTTTTATAATTTGTGTTCATTTTTGCTTCTGATAATCACCAAAATGTTGCAATACAGCAGTTGGTTTGACCGCAGAAACGATTAAGGGTGCAAAGGAATTTTATTTAGTCAGTCGGCAGGGCACGTAAACGCTGATCAGCACAGACTTGGTTCCCATCACAATTTAAATCTTCTTTGTCAATTTACAATAATTCATTGCAGAGAGCAGCAGTGCCACTTCGTGTGTGTGTGTGGGTGGGCAGTCACGCTTGTTGTACCCCTACCACTCCACGGGACCTCATCGAGGGCACAATGCGATAAAAAAAGTGTTTTTTTTTCTCCCATTAACGTAAAAACGATTGAGCTGAATGTGAGGCATGTTGCGAGCCCCATTACATCAGTGAGTGCCAAGACAGCTGAGTGTTGGCAGGTGAAACCCTTAAAGAAGACGGTCATCTTCAGCCTCTGGCTACAGCAGCGTTGCAAAGTCCTGGGGATAAATGCTGTGAAGATTCACTGACTTTGTGGAATTTGTCGTGTGGGCTATATGTCCCAATGAACCGTGTTACTTTTCCCTATTTCATATCCTTTTGGGCAACGCTTACAACTAATTATAAAAATGGCCTTTACCCATAAAATGCTCACTCCTTTTTTTTCAGGGAGCCTTTTGCATTGCAATACGTGTGTTGTAAATAATGATTAAATTAATGCATTTCCTTATATAATGAGGGGGGGGGGGTAACAATCAAACCTCCACACAGATCGATTTAAGAATTTATTTTATTCTAGTCACCTCAGAGCCCAAGCTTATAACACTTGATATTCTGAGGCCAGTTGCCCATTCAAGTAATAACCAGGCTCCGGGTCTGCTTAGCTTCTCATATTAAACAAATGTTGATGCATTCATGGTGACTTGGCCATTGGCATCCACTGACCTGAAACGAAGAGCAGGCCTTACAGCCATTCATAATCATACATCTGGTTTATGAACAACAACTTGCATTTGGAAGTAGGAAGCATATACTATTCGGAAAATAGCTTTCATAAATGTTGTTTGAACAGTCAAATCAGAGTTCGAGTTTTCACATGGGACTACTATTAGTAGAAAACATGAGTCATCGCTAAAGGGCCTTGAGTTCAAATCCCCTTGAGGGGGTGACTCAACCCATAATCTATCCGTGGTCAATAAAGTTACTACCACTTTGTGGGCAGTCAACATAGGTCATTTTGTGGAAAGAGTGGTCACTGCCATGAAAATGTGGAATTTCCACCATTGGCTCAGTGCTGCATCAATGCTCATTTGAGCTTGGCAACCGATTACCATAATAGCAAGTGAGGGGAAAAGTAAAGGTGCAACCCTGCAATTGCCTGCTCACACACCGCTGCTGGCAGAAAGGCCCCCAGCATGAAAGACTTCAGAGAGCCCCCTCTTGATGGTATTTGGTCTGTTCTTTCAAGTTGGCCAGATTCAAGATATTTTGGAAGAGGTGGGAGTACACACACTTTACCCAACCACACGCAACATTGCCGGTCGAATAACTGTGATCTGCTGCGGTGCACCCATTTATACTGCTGTGTGGACAAAGGTGGGGCGATGGGGGGGTGGGGAGGTTAAGAAACTTACACCATCGTTTCAACAATATTTGAACAACATTCAGCCGTAAAAATGTATGACTTGAAATGATAAACGTCGCAATTTCAAATCTCGGTCAGGGGTTGACTCAGCCCATCGTTCCCCCTGAGTAGATCAAATGAGAAGCATCTCGCAGGAAGTTGACAGAGCTCACCCGATGGCATTTGTCATCACCATGGGAACGTGGAGAGTTTTTTTCTTTTCAGAATGAAAATCTTAAATTTATCCTGGAGAAATTCGATGAGCTATGAGGCTCTTTTTCACAGATGCTCAAAAAGTAACAACGATAAACGGTACAAAAAAACGATAGGAGTGCGAAGTACAGGAAGCAGCAACTCACAAAATATAAATGCATAAAATGTCATGAGGACGCCAATACCCAAGCTTGGGCAAGGCAACAAAACTAGAGTCAAAACAGTCCCACACCACACCAAGACAACACGCAGTCCTTCAATTTTTTTAATACCACAGGCTCATTCGCTGCCAGCAGAGATGAATACCTCCCACCACATGTGTGAGAACGGGACACGCACACGCTGAGCCCATTCTAATGTGAGCATTGCCAAGGTGGCCGCACGGCTCAGAGGTCAGACCGCTGAGTTGGCTGATGCTGAGACCCTGGCTTCGAATCCAAGCAGCCGCCTGTGATTAAGTCGTGTTCTCGAGTGTGGTGAATTGATGGTCGCAGCTCGGTTACCAAAGACTGCACATATATGTCATTGCATGTGATTGTGCAATTTAGATACATTCCAGACATGACAATAAAACATATATTTATCAGTTTAATGATCACGTGACGAACATTGCTTCCTCTGGCAGAGCGGGTTGGAAAGTGCTGCCCCCTAACTGTGCGCGCCATAGGTCACTTGAAGAGACCTCAGAGGTCGCCCAGTGGGTATACGCTGCCATGGGCCATTCTCAAACATAAATGCTTGTATTGCTCTTGGACAGTTTCGATCGTATTCTTTGTCTCGTGCCATGACACCAATAGCACAATCGGGATGAAATTGGGGAATATAATACATTTTTATTTTCATTAAACGAGCATTGCTAAATCGTTCAAATCAAATGCTGTCCCACATGGAACTTGCTAAGGCGGATGTTTCTGCACCGCGCCCGGCATTTTGCTGATGAGGGTTGAACGGGGACGTGCAGCTTCTGCATGAGTGAGTGAGCGAGCCACGGCCGGGTGAACGGACAAACACAATGCTTCCTGCCACCCGATTATCAGGAATGCCGAATCCTGGGATTAACTATGCACCAACAGGGACAGCACCATCAAAATACGTTACCCTCCCTGGGCATGCTGGCCCACCGAGGCAACAGAGCAATAAATGCGTGCTTAGTTTTCGCAATGCGTCGCTTGTTCAGATTTGAGTAAACATTTCATCTCAATTGCCCACGTTTTAAAAATCTGCTTGAGAGTTTTTGGTAGGTTGTGATGCAATAACGAAAGCTCAACAAGTGGGCAATAACATTGCCCTGAAGAGGAAAGTGATGAGAAGCAGGGCCATTACCCCCACACTATTTCAATTGCATATATTCTCACGAGGGCGGTGTTCTCGGCGACTGTCATGAGTTGGTCCACCGCTGCCAACATGGTATCGCAAATTACGAGGAAATGAGGCCGAAAGTGCCAAAGCTGTGCAACACGTGTTTATTGCGGCTTCAAGCTTGACGTGTTCATCGCGTGTTCGCCGTGTTAGAGCTCAACACAAAGTAAACAAAGAGCTAAAGTTGAGGCATGCACACGTGATATTTATGACAACCGGTTATTTATTTACCAATCAAAGCCTCGTGGAGTCCAAGGATGTTCAGACAATTCCTTTTTAAATATCTTTGTGGGAGTGAGACCCTGGATTTCAAAAACAACACTTGAGGACTGAGAACTTTAGATTAGATAGTTACCTATCTGCTATACGACTACAGGGCATGTATTTGTCCTCCACATCAAGCTGACCATATGGGCTGGAAGAAGTAACAACACACTTCCCCCCACCCCTTCCCCCCCAAAGTTGACTAACAATTATTTGTCCTGTGCAGCAACCATTTATGCCATATGAATGTACAATTTTCACCATTGTTCCAGGGTCACAAGCAAAGATGTCCACTTGAGCGGGGCAATTTTACTTTACTACCGCGTGGAGTTTCGCGGCTGTGCTCTTGCACCCCTCTCCAAAGAATGTTCAGCTTCTACCGCGTGTTGCACGGCACGATGTCTGACGTTTTGCTCCACGTGCCGGGACCTTCAGAAACCAAAGACACCTGACGTGTCAGCATGACGTCGGGACTTATCGTTGCACGACTTGGAAGCCTTTTCGAGAACTCGAGTCGGACATTCCGCTCTGTGTGCTGGGGGCTTCTATGGGAAGTTCACAGCAAGCAATGTGCGGGTACAACCTGAGAGCACATCGGAGGGCTTCACTCTCTCCCTTTTGATCAATTTGCTGCTCCTTGACAACAGACAGCGCAGGATGAAGACAATTGCCTGTTAGTGCTGGAAGCGAATTGACCTCAGCGTGTGTGTGTGTGAGTGTGCTCCGTGTGTGCGAAGCGGTTGATAGGACCAGGCTGTGGCCCTCCTGCCAGCACCGCATACTGCTGGCCACTTCTTGGCGGTGGGGGCAGTGGGAGCAAAACTGCGGAAGTGACCTTTGACCTGGGCTCCAACATGCACAGCGGTTGACCCGACAATCATTGGCAAAATATCGACATTTGCTGGGCATGGGTGGCGCCCGCCCTGCAACGCAGTGCTTTGAAGATTCTGTCGGTGGATCACACAGGATGTTAACTACTGTGAGACTTCCACGAGCAGTGCGCCTGTGACGATGTGGCCCTTTCCCCCGCAATTCAATTACCGATCCTTAAGCGTGTATCGATAGTTACATTTTAATGTGCAATTTATTGAGGGACTGTACGTTGTCTTGATGTGGTCGGCGATTGTTTTTGCTGTTGTTTTGCTGCCTTGCCCAAGCTTGTGAATTGGTGTACTTATGCAATTTAAACTTCTTTCCGGTACTTCCTTATTTATTTTCAGGTACTTGCTTACCTTTTATTTACTTTGCAATCGAATAGTTTAAAAATATACTGTTTGTTGTTGTAACTTTCTGACCCTGCTGGACATCTGTGAAAAAGAGCTTCACAGCTCGTCGGATTTCTCCAGGATAAATAAAGATTCTGATACTTATCACCGTTCGGGGTCACAGTTGGAGTAATTCAATAGTTGAACCTTTATTTTAACGTTGTGGTTATTCTAGTGACCTCTAGCAGCTCGCTGCAGGAGTCATATGAAGCAATGCACCATATACGCCGTTGCGGTGGTGGCTCTGCAAGCCTGTAGTCCAGCGCTGTGGAGGCGAAGGTTGGTGGATCGCACACAGATGTTGTGAAACTCCCTTCACGTGAGCGAGTCGAGGGGCTCACAGCATGTTGACTGATCGCCATCTGTTTCCATCTGTTACGGGGATGGAGTGTTGCCCCTTCAAGCACGTGGGGTTTCTCCCACACGTTTCAACATTCATTGCCTCAGAACATCTTCGAATAAATGTCGATTTAAAGCTTTCGTGACTGCAGGGATTCATCTTCTTGGTTTTTTTCGGTAAAGTCACGTAGAAGGGAAGTAATAAAATAATAAAAATAAAACATAATAAAAGAATATAATAAATATAATTATTATTTTATTATGTTTAATTTTTATTAATAAAACATAATAAAATAATATAATATAATAATATAATAAATAGAATTATTATTTTATTATGTTTAATTTTTATTATTTTATTACTTCCCTTCTACGTGACTTTACCGAAAGAACCAAGAAGATGAATCTTGGAATAAAATGAAAACTCAATTTGCGGGACCCTCCTGAAAAAGAGTGTCCTACGACTCTGTGTGGCTTTCCTGGGAACAATAAATAAATAATATTAATAATAATAAATACACATGGAAGAACATACGCGAGTTAGAGATATCACGTTGACTTTTAATCAAAGTTAAGCGGGCTTGGGCAGGACGCATTATTCGGAGGGATGTTGGCCAGTTGTTGAGGCTAAAAACGGAATGGCAGCCAAAGGTGAGAACACACCTGCAAAGCCATCCATTGCGGAGATGGAACAATGAAATCAGCTGGTATGCATCGCAAGACCATGAACGATGACGACAGCGCGGCGAGGTCTTCATCTAGCAGTGGACAGATCATGGCTCATGATGATGGGAATTGAAAAGAATCGATTCTTGCCTGCACAATTTGATGCATGTTTTATGGGCTTAATCATTAATTTTATACGGTGTTTTTTTTTCTGGAAGATTTTGCTGGTTTTTCCTGGATGTTTCTGTTGCGTGTCGTCACTTTGAGATGTTCTGTGCTCATGTTTTTGTTTGTTGCGGTTGCACGCGTGTCAAGATCCACATGGCTCACAGGGCTCTACCTAATAAATAAACGTGAAACTTGAATTGCTCGCTTGATAGCAGTTCAGCAAGTAGTATGCTGATTTATCTGTGCAGATCTTGGATCATTATCCCCTGTTGTTTGGTTGTAGTTTCTGCGGGCACTCCGCTTTCCTCCGCCTCACGTGCAGAACACTGATCAGGGAACTGGCCAAGCGATAATGAGGGACTCTCTTAGAAGAAAGTCTGGAGACGCGGCGAGGCTTTCCTGAATAAATAAAGCCTTCGTTTCCGAGTAAACAAAAAACTAAAGATTCGAGGAATTGTACTCAACGGCGTGCGACGCATAGACCACGTCACTGATTGCAGGGCAAATTTTCCATATCTTGCCGCTGAGCCAGAAAATGAATGGGGGGGGAGGCGAGGGGGGGGGTCCGTAAACGTGGAAACAAATTGTGGCGTTAGCCCACTTCCTCGGGTCAACCGAGCCGCCGCGTTTCACGTTTTATATTTAAATGTTGCACCAACTGTTTCCACGGGTGGATTGACAGGTGCGGCAACCAGGAGGAAAGTAAGTGACTTGCCAGTGGAGAAAAAAAAAGAGAAAGTCCATTCTTCAATTACTCCTCACAGAGGTAACAGACAACGTCTAATCTGGAGGTAAACCCAAACGGGCGAATGTTTGGGTTTCCACAAAGTGGTTCTCATTTAATTGACCCCCGGATGTATGATGGGCTGAGTTGGCATCAGCTGAGATTGGAACTGTTCTCATTTCGATCCCAAGCGCTGATCTTCTCACATCAATGGCACCAAATAGACAACGAACCATGCGTCGGTGTAATGTGCCTGAGTAGCCCACGCACTTTTCTTACACGCCCTCCAGGCTTAACCAGAGGACCCTGGTGAAAACCCCCAGTCGAGGCTGGCTCCCGAAAGCCTCTTGGCGCACCACATTTTTACCTTGTTCATCTGCACCAGGGACCGCTCGTCTGACGAAATGTCCTGTAAGTGCAACCAAAACTAGAGAGGTCACAAAGAAGGTTGATTGGGCCACGCGAGCACATTACACCTACATAAGCAAAGAAAAAAAACAAAGATCACCCATATAGCCTGAACAGACTGTTGGGGCAAGTGCTGTTAGCGAGCACCTGTGAACATTAAGGGGTGGGTGGCTAGCACCACGCCCAACCGCGTTTGTCTCCCTCGTGGCGATGTTTACACACCGCACCAGGTGCTCATGTGAGGCTGAGTCAACCTAGGGGGGGCCCAGGACCAGTTCAGGTAATCGTCACTGTAATTGGCCGTGAGCAAGAATCGGACACGGGACGCCGGGTTCGTGGCGCAGCGCGCTAACCGCTGCACTACCGCTCCCCACTAGACCTACTCACGACCCCCGTGTCACACCCCCCCAAACCATAATGTATACTTATTGAACTCGACAGATATCGCTTAGCGTTTAGAAACTGCAACACAGTACAATATGGCTTTATACAGCATCTATATAGAATAATATCCCAAGGTTATGTACCAAACAGTAGTGCATCATGGGGGGGAGGGGGGGGGAAGGAGGGATATATGTAATGTACTTATGTTTATATATGAAGGAAACGACAGACATGGACGGTGGTGAAGTCTTGAGCCTTGACTTGAACACGGGGCAGGATGTCAACAGCACGGATGGCCTTTGGGAGGGAATTCTAGACTATCGGGACGGCAGAGAAGAAGCGCCTTCCTGCAAAGCAAAGCTTGGCTTGTCTTTGCCACAAGGTCTTGGTTGCTGGAGTGAAGAGAGCAGATGAAGGGGAACAGAGCGAAATGAGAGCGAGGAAGTGGATGGCCAAGGAGAACGTTGAAGAAGAGAGTGCAATCGTGACGTTGATCAGGGAGTGGATTAGAAGCCAATGGAAGGATTGGGGTGATGTTGACAGGCGTGGATGAGAAGTCTGACGGCGACATGTTGCACTATTATGTGTTGGAGGTGAGGGATTAGGGGAGGCCGAAATGGAGAGAGTTGCTGTAGTCAAGTCCAGCTGTGATGATGGCATGGATGAGGGAGGTCTAGGTTCCAGCTGGGGCAAAGAAGTGGCAGATGCGGGAAGATGTGACTCAGATGGAGGTATGAAGTCCTGCAGAGTTGAGATATGTGGGAAGGGAATGAGAGAGTTCGCGATGAAAAAATTCCGGGATTTACCCACACTTTTTGCCAGTGTAGTAGCATCGCTTAGGTAGTGCGCGATTGACCTGGGCTCTTTGCTTCGTGTGAACGTTTCGACAATGAGGAGGGCTCTCGTTTTTGGCAATATTTATCTGGAGAAAGTTTTCTCCATTCCGAGGTAAGACCACATCAAGGTACGATGCCAAAGTGGCCAGAGAGGGAGGCTTTGGGTTGGGAGAGCCGATGATGATGATGATGATGCGGAGCTCGAGGGCATGGGTGTCATCAGCCAGGATGCGATGGTGGACATTGCAGTTGGACATAACAAACCTTGCCCTGCGTTTGATGTTTGTCTTAAGAGTCTGGAATTATTTATGTATTCATATATCCTGTATATTTTCAATGACATTACAGGACATGTGTCATTTGTATAAGCATTCCATATACTTTTAAACGTGTCACATTTCACCACAGGCTGAGGGAGCACAATCGGTTAGGGAGCACAATGAAGGCCAGAAGGGTGGAAAAATAATAATGTGATGAATATTGAAGTTGATTGCACGCTTGGTGCCATGAACACCTGGTTTTAAAACGTGTAAACATGTTATGTTAATGCTGCGTCCCTAAAAGCCTTTGGGCATGTTTAACCATGCATCGGTGGAAACTTAATTGTTATGATCGTGATACAAGCATAACATCGCGCGCGTAGGAATATATTATTACACGATTTATGCAAATCGTACACAAATTATATCCCTATACACTTTGTTTTTTTCGGTAAAGTCACGTAGGTAGAAAATAATAATAGATGACGACGTTTCGTCCTCATCCCACCAGAGGACGATTGCTCGTGTGGCTATCGAAACGTCGTGATCTATTATTTTTTCTAACTACGTGAATTTATCGAAATAACCAAAGAGTATGGATTACTGCAGTCACGAATGCTTCAAATCAAAATTATATGCCGTTCGTACCTTTAGAGAACTGGAGACAACCAAACCGTACAAACGAGACGAGAGAGAGGAAAACAATACAAACGAGATGGTAATAAATAGACAAAAAGAAACGGCTCTTGGATCGATTGGTGACCCTCAATAATTGCAATTAATCGAATAACGAGCAAAGGTGAATCCTTACAGGTGTGCCACGCATCAGTGCAGGATAAGAGTGAAAGCACACGCGAACATATTATCCACCAACCATATCTCAAAAGCACTGTTCCTGAATGTATTATTGCACGTCTAAAGATTTAGCAGAATTTGTTATTCACACTTAGATTTAGTTTCGTACATGTTTTTTGAATTATATATTGACATTAACATTCCCTTATGGCGTAAAAGAATTAGGATAACAGGGCTAAGATTTTGGTAAATGGCTCATAATACACACTCATGCACGAGTTCACATTCACCCAATCCTCAGATCTGGCTTCCAATCCAAGATCATCCCTCCCGCCCCCATATACTCTCTGCCCCATATACTCTCTGCTCCCATATACTCTCTGCCCCTATATACTCTCTGCCCCATATACTCTCTGCTCCTATATACTCTCTGCCCCTATATACTCTCTGCTCCCATATACTCTCTGCCCCCATATACTCTCTGCTCCCATATACTCTCTGCTCCCATATACTCTCTGCCCCTATATACTCTCTGCCCCCATATACTCTCTGCTCCCATATACTCTCTGCTCCTATATACTCTCTGCTCCCATATACTCTCTGCCCCCATATACTCTCTGCTCCCATATACTCTCTGCCCCTATATACTCTCTGCCCCCATATACTCTCTGCCCCCATATACTCTCTGCTCCCATATACTCTCTGCCCCTATATACTCTCTGCCCCCATATACTCTCTGCCCCATATACTCTCTGCTCCCATATACTCTCTGCCCCTATATACTCTCTGCCCCATATACTCTCTGCTCCCATATACTCTCTGCCCCATATACTCTCTGCTCCCATATACTCTCTGCCCCCATATACTCTCTGCTCCAATATACTCTCTGCCCCATATACTCTCTGCCCCCATATACTCTCTGCCCCTATATACTCTCTGCCCCATATACTCTCTGCTCCCATATACTCTCTGCCCCTATATACTCTCTGCCCCCATATACTCTCTGCCCCCATATACTCTCTGCTCCCATATACTCTCTGCCCCATATACTCTCTGCTCCCATATACTCTCTGCCCCATATACTCTCTGCCCCCATATACTCTCTGCCCCCATATACTCTCTGCTCCCATATACTCTCTGCCCCTATATACTCTCTGCCCCCATATACTCTCTGCCCCCATATACTCTCTGCCCCCATATACTCTTTGCTCCCATATACTCTCTGCCCCCATATACTCTCTGCCCCCATATACTCTCTGCCCCTATATACTCTCTGCCCCCATATACTCTCTGCCCCCATATACTCTCTGCCCCCATATACTCTTTGCTCCCATATACTCTCTGCCCCCATATACTCTCTGCCCCCATATACTCTCTGCTCCCATATACTCTCTGCCCCCATATATTCTCTGCCCCCATATACTCTTTGCTCCCATATACTCTCTGCCCCCATATACTCTCTGCTCCCATATACTCTCTGCCCCCATATACTCTCTGCCCCATATACTCTCTGCTCCCATATACTCTCTGCCCCATATACTCTCTGCCCCATATACTCTCTGCTCCTATATACTCTCTGCCCCCATATACTCTCTGCTCCCATATACTCTCTGCCCCATATACTCTCTGCCCCATATACTCACTGCCCCCACGATCAAGGCCGTCGTTTCCAAGCCCTTAGTGAATCTCTGCCCAATGAGAAGTCACTGCTTCTCTGCTGCTGCGTTCAGGGTCTGGAATTCTCTGCCCCCCCCCCTCTCCCAGCCCTCCATGCTGCCACCCTCTACGCATGATATCTTGTTCAAGTCCAAACTCAAACCTTTTATATTTTGCCTTAGCTTAATTCCTCTAATATGAATCCAACAAGTGAATATGTAATTATTGTTATATGTACAGGAATTTATTATTATCCCTGTTTTTTTAATATATATAATGCCTTGTCATGTGCATGCCCTACTGTTTGGAAAATTACGTAAATGTACGCAGCTGCGTGCAGACGTGATGCAAATCCAAATTGTGCTGCATCTTTCAGGGCACAATTTGCCACCGTAGCAGCAGCAAAACCCAGTGGCCAACACGATTTTCAGCCACAACCTTTCCTTGTACCATGCAGCATTCATTATGACTATGCCGATGAACTTTTTATCTGTGCTATAGCCCATTACAGTTGTACACCACTAATAACTCGTTTCATACAAGTGGTGTGTTTTTGTTCATAAATAAGTTCATATTGCGTTCGCCGAGTGAATGGTGGTTGAGCTCACATGCAGTCAGGACAACAAAGAAGGAGGAGAAATAGGAGAGGAAAGGGATTTTTTTTTTCTTCTGACTGTGCCAGAAAACAGGATGTGCGAAGGAGACTTATCCGAGCGTTGTGTTTGCGTCGTGTTTGCCCAGACCTCTCGGGAGGCGATGCCATCACGGACACAGCGGTGCCAGTGAGTGATAAAGCAAATCTAGAGGAAGCCAAGGAAGCTTCAATTGACTTTGTGCAGAGGTTGAGCAAAAAGGGGAGAAAACGCGACGGGGCAACGGTGGCGAAGCGTGCTACTACGTCAGGCCGTGAATTATTTTTAGTCGGGGGGCGGGGCGGGGGGCGGAGATAATGACGCTATTTATTATTTACGGTTGTTTGTGACTCACGGTTTTGTTGTAAACACACTGATTTTGATCGACCTGTAACTTGCTTTGGTAGGAACCCGTGGGTGGTGGCAGTTTTGTCGTTTCCACCTTATTAACAGTGGGTGTAAGAGAATGTAAACATGTTTGAGATACACCCATGCAGATGGGAGGAACAATTGCAATGGTAGGAAATTCAACCGACACGTTTATCTGAATTTGGATGTGTGGAATTATTTCTGCTCATTATTGAAAAATCTCATTAAGCCACAGTAAATACCCAAATGTGTTACGTAGGTGAAAGGGAAATAAAATTTTACATTTTCAACAGCTTGTCTTTGTTGAGCTATGTAGCTTTTTCTCAGCAGCGACCTGGCAAACACACAATAGCTCGACGAAGTGGCTTATCAAGGAGAAATTTACGGCAGCCAAATAGTCTAAACGCATGTTTCTAAATATTGCGGGGGGGGGGGAATCTAAGGACCTGGAGAAAATCTGCGTGACCATGGGGAGAACATGCAGTGTCTTCGTCAATACTTGCGAGGATTGGTTTCAATATTTAACATCAGTGTTCTTCTTGATTCATTGACATGTAAATATGTGGATGTTTTAATATTCACAATCATAGTTTTGTGAAACTAGAAACTTAATTAACCATATTCCCATCTTTACAAAGTGGCCAAAACATATGTCCTTGGTGATTTGTCACGTTACTGGTAATGGAGGCATGGACACATTCTCGCTAAAATCTGACACATTAAATTGTCAAGATGAAAACTTTACCCAAAAAAATGTTTGTTTCTCACCATGTGATTCTCAAACCTCATTCACAACTTTGTCACTGTATTTATATTTACACAGTGTACACAGTGCGTACATATATTCCGCAATGCACGCACCATATGTACTGCATCTGTGCGTATGCGGCGCGTTTTTGAAATTCTGTATACCACAAAAGTAATCATGTTGCTCTAAGGTTAGGGCACGTCATTATGCATACAGGAAATGTTTTATGGGAGGCACGGCATATAGAATTTTGTTACATGGTGGGCGATTATTTTCTACAGTTCGCCAAAATTAAATATCCCCAGGGAATGTGTCACAGTGCCAAGTATCGTTTATATGCACACGTGGTGCGACTGTGGCGGAGCGGTGGCACAACGTTGAGCGCGCTGTGCTCTAAACTCAATGACCCAGGTGAGTTCCGCTCACGGCTAACGTTAGCGGTCCTTGGCCCCCACTTCGCCAACCTGCACTGACCAACGTGGTGAAGTATGGTCACAGTATGGTGATGCCCACCGGGGAGGTGGAGCGATGAGGTTGAATCACCAACAGGAACCAGGTGGATTGTGGCAGCGCACGAGAGTGTACGATGTCGACGACGCGAAGAGGCCTTCGTCCGACAGCATTCGCAAACAGCTGAACGTCACCATCGGCCATCGTTGACTGTCGTAGCACGGTACAAGTGTCTGTAGTTGGGAGGTCGCATCAGTGTGTAAAGTACAGAGCCTGTGGACTGGAATGTTCCTTGAGATTTCACGTTACTTTCATTTTTTATTGTCTTTGGCTGGACCATGATTATATTTAGATCACCTCCTCTAATTAATTTCAACGGAATGTTGCAAACCAGCTGCGTGGTGCTGTTGGCAAATGGCCCAACTAACAATTGCAATAATGAGTTTCGACCCTGGGATTGTCCTTCTGTGGACGATTAAGAGAGTACCGCTGTCTTGGCAGTCAATGTTGGTATATTCCGTGGAAAACCTGTCTTCTGCCACATCAGCGTGGAATTTACAACACCGCTTTCAATCACTGCCAATTGAGGTTGAGCATAGCTCCCCACTCATTGGATCGGGGAGTCACCTTCACGTTGAGTTCATTAGTAATAATATGACTACGTGCGCATGTTACTGGGGTTTCATTCTGCGATGCTGCATGCTGGTCAGCGCGAGTCGGTGAAGGCTGGCAACATAGATGAGGGAACATTGACGTACAGTACAACTACACAAATTTCTGCGCTGCCCTCTACTGCCCACCACGTATATAATAGCCTCGCAACCCGAATGACAACCGCTTTTCAAGCACACATAGGTTCAACGCCCGCTTAGCTTGCGATATCTGATGAGATCAGGCACATTCCTCGTGATTTGGTCATAGGAATTAACAATCGCAGTACAATACAGTGAGTTTAAAACCGGGGGAAGCTGCTGTGGTGTAACGGTTAGCACACTGGACTTTCAATCCAGAGTGTCGCCGGTTCAATCTCCCAGCTGAAACAATGGGGCAAGTTTTTTTGTAATCCCTCCGTCTCTGTCCACCCAGACAGCTTAAATGGCTACAACACAGTTAGGTCGATCAACAGGTCGCGCGCGACATGGTTAAAGTGGGGGAACTCCCAGCCCTTCCAAGACACTTGGCCAGCGTACAAGAGAAGGCCAAATATCCTCTCGAGGACTCCTCTATATATAGCTCCTTCTAGTAGAGGCCCTTCCACCAGCAGTCACATGAGCAAGCCATTTCAGTGCTGCCCCCCCCCCCCCCCATTATCATTTACAGTTCGTTTAAAGCCACCGCTACGTTCTGAGCCCACGTCTCAATGCTCAGGCGGGAAATGCCAAGAAAACCGCTTTCTTTCTTGCGCGGTTACTCATCACTCCGCTGCTGCACTGTGTGCGCGGAAAATCATTTTCCCTCCGTCGCTTCCTCAAGGAGCCAGCATGGGCGACGCTTCCCCAGTGCTGCCAGAGCTGCGTGCGTCACCCGCTCCAGGATGTGGCTCAGATGTGGGGAAGCTGGGACGTGCAGGAGCGTCTTTAAGTGCAGGCAGAGTCGAGGGTCAGGCTGTGGAATGCTTTGTGATGGCTACTGGACATTCTGCAACGTTCCCTCCGTGAATGACGGCCCGCAGACACTGGCTGCGTGACGTTTCAGGGTTTTGTGTTTAGCCCTTTTAAATCGCTTTGAGCCTGCTTCTGTGGATGTCTTCGTTGTTGTGTTGGATCGACTGCATCCCCACCGTAGGAGTGTGGAATTTCCACCACTTGCTCTGGGCTGTAAACCGGAGACAAGCATTGCCTCAGTGCTCATTTAAGTAGGAAACCACTTTGACTTGATTTGAACGGTGGCAAAATTAATGGTGTGGTGTTACACAGGCTTCAGTGTCCTGCTCAACTCCTGTGCAAATGCCAATATTGTGTGTGTGTGTGTGCCTCTGTGATGGAGAGACAAAGGTGGGCGGGCGTGGAGCTGAGAGATTCTCACGACCAGCACTGGCTGCAACAGCCTATGTATGCTACATGTGAGGATCTTTGTCTTTTTGTCTAAGTTTGTATGAGAGAGAGACAGTGTGTGTGTGTGCAATGTGTTGTGCACCAGCGTGGCTGCTGCAAGAACGTCTTGGCATTGCCAGCCTGCGGTAGAAAGGCATTTGGCAGGGCTCGGGCAAGCCATGCAAGATGCCAGCGTTGTGCGTGCGAAGCGCGTGCAGGGCCGTGGTGCGTCATATGGTGAAGCGTGACACCCGTCTTTTATGGCGCCGTTGAGAAACGAATCTGCTGCGTATTGGACTTAACACGGCGCAGTCGCCTCGCCGAAGGTGGCTCTCGGAGGATTTTACCGCGGTGTTTGTAGGTGACAATGGCGTGGGAGCCACGTGTCTCACAAGATGGAGCTGCTGCTGCTGCCGTTTTGTGAATTTAGATATCTTAAGGAGGCATTTCGATTTAAAGCTTTCGTGACTGCAGGGATTCATCTTCTTGGTTCTTTCGGTAAAGTCACGTAGAAGGGAAGTAATAAAATAATAAAAATAAACATAATAAAATAATTCTCACGACGTTTCGGCCACAATGCAAGCAGCCGTCCTCGAGAAGACAGACCTGTTCTTCACCTGAAGACGGCTGCTTGCATTGTGGCCGAAACGTCGTGAGAATTATTTTATTATGTTTTATTTTTATTATTTTATTTCTTCCCTTCTACGTGACTTTACCGAAAGAACCAAGAAGATTAAGGAGGCATGTTTGGCACTATTTGTTGTTGTGCTTGTTTACCACACTGAGTCTCTTTTTCAGCAAGGCCCTGCCAATGTTTCGCAGTCGGAGACAATGATTGCTATGTACATTCCAATTGAGTAATTTGAGGGTCGTTTTTTTAAATCAAATTTGGACTATGACGCCGGCACACACTGGTTTACGCTTGCAGATGACGTCAAGGGATCTTTCATGCCCACTGTGAAGCAGGTGATGCATATTTGTGTGGTTAATACATACCCCGGTATTAATTAACATGCTATCACAAGCCCATGTCACCACCACATGGAGCACACGTGCTGTATAACAACAACTTCAGTCATGTTTACCTAACACTGCGCTGTATAAGTGGCATATGTTTGATAGTGACTAAGAGGTAGTCGGGTTTCGTTGAATCTTTTTTCTTAAACATGACGTTGAAAGTGTACCGGAAATCATTAATAATAATACAAATTATGCAAACACGTCACAATAATTTCAGTAATTTCCAATTAATTTTGAAATTGGTGGGGAAATGTTAAGCAGCTGTGAAAGATAATATTTAATGTTGTTCCATAGTAGAGTCTGATTAAAAAAATGTTCGGCACATTTCTTATCTAAAATTAAATTCAGTGTGGTCTGGGAATGTCCCAAATGTCAAACGTGAATGAATTGACATGAAATATCTGCAACTCCCTTTCAGTTTCTGACAAAAAGACCCACCACAATGGCATGTAACATTTTCTTGTCTATGACTGACGCATACAATCGAGATACTTTTTGCCGATTGCATAAATTTCTCATCTTCCTTGCGCCTCCGGCCCGTCAACTCGTGACATCGTTATTCCAGGAGCTTGGCTGCGTGCAGCGCCTCCCTCACCCTCCGTCGTCCACTCACCGCGACGCCGTTCATCCGCTACCCCATCCATGCGCTCATTACATCTTCTGTTCAGCGTCATCTTGGCCTATGTGGGGATCTCTGACAAGGTGATACGTCCTTGTGTTGCGGTCTTTGCTGGACAACCTTCATGGCTGTTGATGAAGTGTCCGTCTAAGAGTTGTTTTTGTCTACGCATACACGGTAGTGGAGTTCCCCATTCACACAGAGTGTTTCAACACTCAGCCGTCTGTTATTATTGTTCTCCATAATAGAGCGTTGTTGGAATCTAACCCAAAAATCTCTATTATGGATAATATTGGTCGTTAAAGCCTTTGTGTTAAACTATTATTCTTCTGTCTGTGATACCCATAGCATCCGTCAATAACACCAAATCTCACTTTGCCTTATTTCCTCCTCTATAATTTTACCAGCTTACGTCATCATAATCTATCTGCTGCTGGATGTCGTCACCATCTCCTGAGATGCTGCCATGGCATAATCCATCGCGCTCCGTCACCTGAAGTTATCTCCTCTCATCTCTGCATGTTTCCTAATTTAATTCACCATTGGTCTCGTTCATCGGCCATCGTCGCTTGCTGTGATGTCTTCTGCCCAAGGCTCGTTTACTTGCCACAATACGGTGTTCAACGTGATGCCTCTGAAAATGCCTGTGTCTCATTGATCCACGTGTTCCCCTTTAATTCCAAGCATCCATTTGTCTCCGTTTTTTTTTTGGAGATTAAGTAGATCTTGAATCATCATCATCATGATCGTCATCATCATCATCAGTCGCTTGTCCCTGGCCGCAGACGTCCCCAGGAGACGCCCCCAGGTGACCCCGTCCAGATCGTGCCGCCGCCGCCGCCGTCACGCCGAGCTTCAGTCCCAGACCGCGGTGTTTGACGTCGGCCTCGGCAAGTGCGCGTCCACGTCTTGGGTGATTTCATCTCGAATGATTTGTATTTTTTTGACGCGCGTTTTATTGAATGAATTCAAATTGCCCGCAAGGAATCCGCGTCATCTCGTGTCACCCCAATTACTTGTTGAGCGCGAGCGTGTTTGTCTAGCAAGTCTGTTTTAGCACGCTGGCGATGCAGTAAAAATGAAATGGATTTGCCACGCCTCGTTAGATAAGAACGCGAACATTACCTTTTGTATCGTCCGCTTTGAAATTTAGACGTGTCACATAATTTCACTTCAAATTTTAACTTTTGAACCGCAAGCATACAATGACATCTGGAAATAAATACAAATGCGAAAACAAATTCCGTTGTAATCGATGTAGAATATTATATCGCCAGCTACTGTTCGTTTGCGTTGACTGGTTCGCAGAGCAGATTAGACCGTGTGCATCCACGACTGACATTGGTTTTATTTTCATTCTTACAATTATCTCATTGCACTAAGTTGCAAACGTACTTTTTTTTAACTCTCCGAAACAACCAAAACACCTCTCTTTTGCGCCTGAGTGCTCATTAACTTTTACAGCCTCCATCAAACATCTCTCACAAGGAGCCAATACAAAATACAAGAGTTACTGCCGGCTGCCAGACGGCCTGGCCTTTGGCCGTGCAACAAAGCCCAACGCAATAAATAATAGGGCTTTTTCTCCACACGAATGTGCTTCACGTGGAATCGTGGTGGTTGATTGTAGGCAACTGACATCTGAAATGGTAACAAAAAAAATTTCCAATCGTAATGCGGTCGTTTTCATTTCACTTGATAAAAAAAATTGCGGAATTGTTACTATTCCGTGTATCAGCGTCCCCCGCCTGTTGTCAAGAAACATTTTTTCAATGTCTCCCCCCCCCCCCCGCCGGTCTCGCTCGACGTGTTCATGCGCTTTGATTGAATTAGCAGAATGCGATGGCAGTGGTTTCATCTCGACCGCAGCTTCCTTAAAGACAACCCGTCTGAGTGTCGCTTGTATGGGGTCGTCAACGTCGTCATTATCGTCAGCAGCGTCATCATCATCATCATCAGCGTCACAATCACCGTCGTTGTGCTCATCACAATTACCAACATCAGAAGCATCGCCACAATCAGCAGCATCAGCATCGTCGTCGAATCATCATTAACACCACAAGCTTTGTCATCATCATTATCATCATCACTATTACCTGCATCATCGTGAGGATAATATCTGTCTTCATTGTCGCTGACCTACAGTCATTCTTTCAATATGTATATGTTAACCTCAGCTTTTATTTATTGCTGCCCTCTCTGGTGACAGACACACACACACACGGACTCCGAGGACTAACAATGCATTCCCGGATGGTGGTGGAACACGCCCGTAATCCAGCAACTCGGAGGCGAGGGTTGGTAGATCACGTGTTGTGCAACTCCCTTCGCGTGTGCTTTGAGGGGCCATACCTTGGCTCTCCAAGAAAAATGCTGGACAACGAATGTGGCCTCCACCTTTTTCATCTGAATGGGATAGAGTGTTGCCCCCTCGCACACGTTCATTTTCTCCGGGTGCTCCACTCTCCTCCCACATGTAAGGGCTCATTAATGGACCGATAACACCTTTATATGCTATATAATTATTGGTTATTTCGGTAAAGTCACGTAGAAGGGAAATAATAAAATAATAATAAAACAATAAAATTATCACGACGTTTCAGCAAGAACATTTTCTTGCTGTGGTTTTCACACCTGATGACGATTGCTTGTGTTGCAATCAAAACGTCGTGAGAATTTTATTGTTTTATTTTTATTATTTTATTATTTCCCTTCTACGTGTCTTGACCGAAGGAACCAACCAAGTATATGAATCCCTGCAGTCACGAAAGTTTTAAATCGAAACATTTGTTTGCTGTTTAGAGTTTTGGTGGGAAACTTGGCACCAGTTTACCTAGTTGCTCTCTTTCCTACCTGTCTCGAGTTCCTCGCGTCCTCCGAGTCATTCTCTCTCTTTCAGGAAAACATAACAAGTTGACTTTCATATTATTATCCTGCTATTGGAATCCAGAGGAAGGCTATTGTTAGCTCAAAACTGTGATCCCTTTTTGAAAAACATAATTCATATTCTTGACGAACTAAAACGTCCAGCGCAAGGTCTGGCACCATTCAAAATGAGCCACAAAATTGATTCACGGTTGGGGAATACTAAATAAATAAATGTTGCTGCTGCTATCTGCCTATGAGGCATCAGAATCAAAGTGCTGTGTGACATTTCCATGGGTTTTGTGCAGATAAGTGAAACCTTGGGCAAGGCACTGGCTGCAGTGTTTAGCCTTGGCATATCTGTCCCAGGCCCCAGGAGAGACACTCGTCCCGCAGAAATCCACACTCAAACAACACCAACACACAAATATCCCCCCTATAGCCATACAGACTGTTGGGGGAAAGTTGCTGTGAGAGAGCACCAATGAAATTCGGGAATGTGCACGATGGGATGGTGTGGCCAGCATCACGCGTGGTCACGTTTGCCTCCCTGGTGCCGATGTTTAACACATCACACCAGTTATTCGTTTGAGGCTGAGTCGACCTAGGGGAGACTCGGAACTGGTTCAGATAATGACCACTGATGTTAGCCGTGGTCGGGAATCAAACCCAGGTGATGAGGTTCACTGTGCAGGTTGCTATCCACTGCGCCACCACTCCTCACACTCCCCATAGACAAATGCAAAGATCCCCCGTATAGCCTTAACAGACTGTTGGGGCAAGTTCTGTTAGCGAGAGCCTGTGAAGACGGGCATAGCACACGAGGGGGTGGGTGGCCAACACCACGGCCACACACACAACACACAGACAACGTGCGCGCACATACGTACACAACGTGGACGAACACGCACACATTTACAGACACACACACACAGAACGGACGCATACAAGCACATGCACACACGTAGATACAACATACAGTCACACCATGCACAAATATAGACACAGGCAAAGACAAGCACACGCATATCAAAAGACAAATGCAAAGATATGGCCATTAACAGAGTTTTGTGGCAGTTGCTATTAGCGAGCACCTATGAAGGCTGCCATGGTTCACGAGGGGGGTGGGTGGCGAGTACCACAGTCGCGATGTTCACACACTGCACGAAGTACACATGTGAGGCTGAGTCAAACTAGAGGAGCCCCAGCACCGGTTCCAATAATCGTCACTGGTGTTGGCCATGAGCAGAAATCTAACTCGAGTCGCCAGGTTCGTAACGCAGTGCGCTAACCACTGCACCACCACTCTCAACACCAAAGATGAAGATCCCCAGTATAAACTTTACAGACTTTTTTTTGGCAAGTTTTGTAGAGCGAGCACCTATGATTGTCAACACGGCACACGAGGGGTGGATTGCCAGCACCACACCCGGCCGCCTTTGTCTCCCGAATGTCGTTGCTCTCCGCCCCAGATATTGATTTGAGGCTGAGTCGACCTAGATGTTGCCCAGGACCTGTTCAGATAATCGTCACTGGTGTTGGCCGTTAGCGGGATTCGAACTCGTGTCGCCGGTTTCGCTCTCCACTGCACCACCGCTCCCTACACCATGCACACGCACGCACAGACACAACACACGCACGCACACATGCACTGATCTCCTCAAACACAATGCTCCCTGGGCAGGGTGAGGCCACACAGAATGAGTGAGGTTGTGGCGCTGCATACCAGTCCTTGAGGCATTGAGAGTGACCCAGCTTCATAAAGAATTCTGCCTCGGTTGTGATAGTCTGTTCCATCACACAACCATAGTCTAGTACAAACAATGGGGCTTTGGAAGCAAGGAGTTACTTCACGAGGGACCTTTGTTTGTTTTTGGTTTATGTGCAAGCTCTCTCGTGCCGTGCTGGAATTCATATTCTCCTACCAGCAATCATCAAAATTCGTTACGTTATTGTTAGATATATTTATTTATTCCTATGTTACGAAAGTTTTGCGCGTGATTGTTATGTTTAATCAAGCTCGGGCAATAAGTATCGAGACACGAGACTGAAAACGCTTCTCCGCTGTCATCTTTGGAGTTTAAATACCTGGCCACGGCTAACATCAGTGGCGAGGGATGTCCGAACCAGTCCTCTGTCCCTTACCCTTTCGCCTGACCATACTTCACCATGCTGGTCAGTGCTGATTGCTGAAGGGAGCTGCCCAGGACTGGCTCAGATATCACTGGAAATCGACCTCAGATTTTCTGATTCGAGCACAGTGCACATCTGCTCACACCATATCGAGAAATAATCATTTGGAATATACCCTTCGTTGATATACCGAGTTATTGTTTATGTTGAATGACTTTTTTTAAAATGTACATGGAATACAACAATGCCATAAATCGACCGTATTAAATTAAAGAACATTTTTAAACATTGCTGTTTGTTGCTAGCCTACTTGGCGGTTTGAGCCTTGGAGCCTGTGCTCAGCAACCTTGCTAAAAATGTATAATAAGATGTATACTATTTGGTTCTTGCGGTAAAGTCACGTAGATATACAACAAAATAAATTAAATTATATCTACGTGACTTTACCGAAAGAACCAAAGAGTATGGATCCCTGCAGTCACGAAAACTTCAAATCTAGATCATAATGAGATGTATTTATATCGCGACCTGTGTAACCATGATTGTTATTAAGATCGGTAACGTCTGCAACCGTCTCAGGACGCCCATGAAATAGAGCCTACACGTTCATCGAACCCTCCCTGCCGAAATAAATTAACTCTATCTATCTATCCATATATCTTGTGTGATTTTCCTCTTTAAAACACTTCCACAACATTGTATGCATGAAGCTGAGCATAATCAATGTGCAATTAGCACGTGAGTGGGAGACGCAGACAACTGCCGTTGTCGGTGGAGATCTATGCAAGGGGATTCCTGGGGGCGCCGGAATTCGTGCAATACGGATGTAAAAACGTGCGCGGTGGAGAGATGTAAACTACCTACACAGTAGGTCGCGGGTTCGATTCCAATCCCGACGCCTATACATTTGGAGTTTGCACGTTCTCCCCATAATCGTGTGGATTTTTCACCGGGTACCACGAGGTTTCCCTCCACATTTAGAAACCATTTAGAGTATTCGGCTGTCATTTCTTTCCAACTTGAGCTATCATCATTTGTGGCCAGGTCGCTTCTGAAAAAGAGCTATGTAGCTCAGTGGGCCCTACCTGGTAAAATCCCCCAAAAATGTTTAACAGTTTTAGAAAACGAGAGGCTCAGGCAAGCTCTAGCTCCTTGTAAACAAATGTTTGGGACCTCGAAGTCATGTGGAGAATGTGGCCATTGGCATGCTAATCTGCTCCTGCAAAGGCAGCCACATTAGCACATGAATGTGGGAAATGGTGGCTGCCTCCTTTTGGTCTCTCCTAAATCCCAGCCCATTGCTCAAGCTCCGGCCAAACTTTGAATTCATTTGCAATTAATGCATTACACACACTCGCATATGTACATATATGCACGGTACATATAGATGAGAACTGTTGTTTTGATTAGCTGGTGGCCAGTGGAGTTTTTCGATTTAAAGCTTTCGTGACTGCAGGGATTCATCCTCTTGGTTCTTTCGGTAAAGTCACGTAGAAGGGAAAAAATAAAATAATAAAAATAAAACATAATAGTGAGAATTATTTTATTACAGTGGAGTTTTGTTAAGTTTTTGCTGCGTTTTTCCCATTTTTCATGAGGGAATTGTGAAATGCGCGCAACTATTTTTTTTTAGTTGGTGACGTAAAGCCAGGGAAGGCGTATTGTGGCCTCGGGAGCCCTGAGCTGCTCCACGGAAAAAACGTCGTCGTGGAGCTTAGCAAGTGAACACATTCCCAGAAGCAGGTCCTTGTTTGAAATGCGACGCGATCGGAAGTAGTGCAATTGTGCTAAAGTCCAGAACCTGTTTGAGTATTCAAAAGGCCAACGATCAAGACATTATTTCGTGTAAAAATTTAGACTACAAAGCTACGCCTACGGGTGATTTGCCAAACGTGGAGATACGGCGATAAAACAGCTCGCGTAGATTGTTTATAGAAGATGTTGTCATGCTGTCTTGATTTCGAAAACTTGCAGAACTTTCAAATCTTATCAGCGGGAGCATGTAAAAAAAATGGGGAACAGTGGAATGCGTGGCAGACAGTCTTGCCGCTCTACAGAGATAAAGGAGTGTGAATGTTCATCAGAACCTTGATGTGGCCTTTTCAACACATTTATCTAGCTGCCCTGGTATGTGTGGGTAGAAGAGATTACATTCGTGAAGGATGAAACCTTGAATTTTATAAATCAATATAAACGTGACAACTCCAATCCAGAGCGGAAGTTCTAAACGTATCAAAATTGTTGTGTCCCATGAGAATGCCGCTTTTTTGTGAAAGAAAACGTTTGTTGTGTCGGATGCTGGCGAAAATATGTTTATGTCGGCACAAATTAACAAATTATTGTTTATTGTTTGATAAGTTTCTAATTTTCATTTAAGGAATAACGTTAGTATTGTTATAGCAATTTGCAGACCTTTGTTTATCCATTGTAGGATGAAGAGCTTCCTATGATGTGTCAGCTCAGGGGGTTGTTGGAGCATGCTTCACCACACTGGTCACGTGCAGGTTAAATGATAAACTTTTGTATTTTACCAGGTAAGGCCCACTGAGCTCTCTAGCTCTTTTTTTAGCAACGAAATGGCTTATCATGTGGACATTTATAGTCGCCAAATTCTCTAAACGCATCTTTCTAAATGTGGGGTGAAAAGCCGGAGGAGCCGGAGAAAAAGCCACGTGACTACGGGGAGAGAGACACCGCAAACTGGAGGGAAGGCCAGCTCCGGTTGGGATCTCACTCGCTGTTGACGTTAGCTGTGACCGGGAGACTGACTCGGGTCGTCGGGCTAAAATTGCAGTGCGCTAACCACTGTGCCACCACTCCCTCTTTAAGCATTATTTGTGCACGATACAGCTTTGCATTGTTATTTAAGCTGCGATAATTTTTACTATGAAAGGCAAAATGTCACAGTATTCAAATACATTTTGGGTGATGCTCGCTGCCATCGAGGGCTCTAATTTGCTGTGAAAATTGCCCTTTACTCTGGTGAAGCGTAGATTGTGAAAAAAGAGCTTCATAGCTCATCGGATTTCTCCAGTATGAATACAGATTCTAATTCTGAAGCACATTGTCCATTGACCTCCTCCAAATCGGTAGCTTTAATTGCTTCATATCAACCCCACACTGATGATGGGCTAATTGTCCATCCTTGAATTGTGAGTTGCGTAATCTGTACCAGAGCACACCCTGGTCCGCCAACTACACAGACTTTACGTTGTCAATTAATAGATAGGTTAATTGACTTTTCGATTTAAAGCTTTCGTGACTGCAGGGATTCATCTTCTTGGTTCTTTCGGTAAAGTCACGTAGAAGGGAAGTAATAAAATAATAAAAATAAAACATAATAAAGTAATATAATATAATAAAATAATAGAATTTTTTTATTGTTATTTTATTACTTCCCTTCTACGTGACTTTACCGAAAGAACCAAGAAGGTTAAGTGACATTAATAGGACTTTCCCCTGCCAATTAAAGAGTGTTGTGGGGCATCATTGAAGCACCAATGCATTCGTGCATGTATTGTGTATCACTGGTGGGGGAAAGGCGGTGCAGTGCGCTGCGATTCCAGCGACTTGAGTTAGTTTCCTGGCCATGGCTAAGATCAGTGATGAGCGCTATCCAAACTGGTCCTGCTACCTCCTACCTTCAACAACCTGCACTGACCAACGTGGTGAAGTATGTTCAAACAACTCCAATGGGGGGAGGGAGGCTGGGGTGGGGGGGCTTAATCCGGCAGTGGTTTGACAAAGTGGTAGTAAATTATGATCATTTTTATGATGATTTCTTTTGGTATATAACCGAGCACACGTGTTTGGTCTCAAACTGCAACATAAGCAAACAAAATGACATTTGTAAACACGTACGTTTTAGAGAGGGGGGGTGGGTGGGTGGGTGGCGGGGTTCGGGGGACAAATCGAAACAACTCTCTCGTGACGGCATGACTGATGCGTCTTGTATAACACTGCCCTGGAGAGCGGTGAGTCTGTCTGGCCACACACGTGTGCCCACGTGTGTGCTCTCATCTGAAGTGTGGTGCCTCCCTGCTACCCTGTTCCCACCACCATGGCTGTAATTGCCGACCTCGCTGTGGAATGTTGGCTGAATCACCAAAGGCTTGGGAGAATGCTCAAGAGTTCCCATCGCGGAATCAAGCATTTGATTGTTTCCGCCAACCACCGCCGCTCTGATGTACGGAGTAGAGCAAGTTGCTTTAGCCGCAATACTTTGAAAGTGTCGTTTAACGTGCTCGTTATTTATTTGGGAGTTTTAAAGGATGCAGGCCTCAAATTGCTCGCTTTCAATTGATCGTTGTGCTAGCGGCAGCTCTAATGTTGTCTACAAAATAGAGCACGTGGTACACTGTATTACTATACGAATTTTAAAGTATCATTTATTTGTTCCTGTTTTATACACATATACACGGGAAGGTAATGGGATAGGTGCAGCTCTGCTATTGAATTACTTGCTCAAGCCCCACTGCTTGAGACATGTCACATATTGCTTCGTGTTCCCATCTCATTGCTATTCATAACTTGTGCTTTCCAATGGCAAGTTGTAATAATGTGTCCCATTTAGGTAATGCACATTTTCAATTAAATGCAGGGCACCCTTTATTGTTCAAAGAGAAACCTTCAGAAATGTACGACTCGAGCAGCCTCTGCCCCCCGCCCCACCCTGCATGATCACGGTCTTCAACTCACAAAGGTCATGGCGTGGCCAATGTAATTAATGCAAGCCTCATGCAAAACTATTAATCATTCATTATATTGCAAATTCTGCACGTGGTCAAAGATCAGGCGTCTTAATCGCTGTACAAATTCATTTCTTGCTTTAAATTGTACCCAATTTCCCCCTGTTGTGCAATGCGCACACGCAGAGCCAGCGTAATGAGAAGATATCACCTTCTGAAGTGCAGCACGACATCCATCCGGACGGCACTGCTCACAAAGTGTTGGACTCGCAATTTGAAAAAGGGTCGCAAGTTCAGATCTTAGCTGGGGGTCGATTCAGCCTATCATTCATCCTGGGCTGATGAAGATGAGTCTAATATGTGCTATGAAGAAGGCCCATTGCCCGAAACATCGCCGCTCTTATTGACGAATGTATTTTTTCTATGGCCCCGTGCCATGAGGACGTTGGCATTTCTATCACTGGCCCATGACTCACAACATAGATCGAGCGTACGGAGCATTGGCTTGACTTTGTGTGTGTAGTCCATTGCAATGGTGTCTGTTTTGGGAAAGGAAAAAGAAAATTCCAACCACGGCTCATGCCACTGGAATTGTTCAGGCTAAACTTGGACTCTGGTCTAGAGTAAAAAAAAATGCCGTTCATTTTTTTTCTTCTTCCCAGGCTCAGAGTCTCGCATGGAGGCAATCGCGTCGGCTGAGTGCCACCCAGCTTTGGGCCGGCACTGGGCGGACGTGCGGTGCAGGAAAAGTAGCGCTCCCTGTTATATAAAGAGCAGTTTTCTAGGAAAGATTACGTCACTGTCTTCGTTATGCAAAGGGGCCCCGGTTCCTGAGTGCGGGGAGGCTTGGAGATGGTTGTTGTAGATCTGTTTTTTTTATTATGGGGAGGGGTTTTGGTTCCGTTGCGGTGCCAAAGCTGCTGGCATGCTGCGCGTTGCTGCCCCTCGTCGATAGCGCTCGCGCGTGCCGCAACTCGCAGAGCACGTGGGCAATTGAACTGTTACCCTCAAAACACGTAAAGTACCGATACGTACACAGAGACAAAGATTCCCCCCTATAGCCTTAACAGACTTGCAGGGGCAAGTGCTGTTAGCGAGCAGCACCTATGAAGGCCAGAAACGGTACACGAGGGGGTGGATGGCCAGCACCACGCCCGACCGCCTTTGTCTCCCCAGTGGCGATGTTTACACACCGCACCAGGTACTCGTTTTGAGGCTGAGTCGACCTAGGGGACGCCCAGGACCGGTTCAGATAATCGTCACTGGTGTTGGCGGTGAGCGGGAATCGAACCCGGGTTGCCGGGTTCATAGCATAGCGCACTAACCGCTACACTACCGCTCCCCACTGATATGCACACACGCACTCACTCACACGCCGCATAGTGTAGACCGTATTTACACACTTGAAATTAAAGCGACATTTTTCATTTTAATGAACACCAGACCTGCTATAATACTCCTCTTGTTCATTACTTCCTGCTTGATTCTTTTTCTGAGGACAAAGGTAAAACTACAGCAAAGAGCCCCCCCACCCCCCCATCCTGTTCTCTGGGTGTATGCAGGGCCTTTTGAATGCCAATGTTCTGCTTCGCAACACTTTCCCAATCACACGATCAGTTTAACACTAATGCTCACGGAGTAGTCGAAGCGCATTTTTAAACCAACTTGAAAAACTCACTTTTTTCCGTCACATTTAATTTCCCTGCCATTTAAAAGTATAGTTATACTGTAATAAACTTTCATAAACACCTTTTGCAACTTAAAAATGGTGTGATTTGCTGCACAACTTGTGTCTATTTCAAACAATCTTTTCATATACCAGAAAGTAATTTTACGGTTGAGTTTGATTTTCTTCATTTGGAGGCAAGAGCGTGGCTGTTGGGCATAGCGCGGTTTTTAAGCTTTAGCAACCATGTTAATGTTTTATATTTTCAAGAAATGTGAATGGATCTCCCTGCTCAAATTATCATGGGACGGTACTAATCTTTATTTGCTACCCTGAGCCGCTGATGGAAATTCCATATTCATATGGCAAGGGTTGCTTAACACAAGAGGATGCCCACATTTGACTTCCCAAAGAGTGGTGCTTCATTTGATCCACTCTGATCTGACACCCTCGCAGCAGTGGCACTGAATGGTACCACTGTTCTTCAACGTGCAATTTTATTGAGGGACTGACCGTGCGTTGTCTTGGTGTGGTCCGGGACTGTTTTTTTGCTGCTGGTTTGCTGCTTTGCCCATGCTTGGGAATTGTGTACTTATGCAATTTGAACAATATACTTGATCTATTTCACGTATTTATTTTCGTGATTTGCTTACTTTTCCAATACTTTGCATTCTTATAGCTTTTTTTTTATTGTTTGTGAGAGTAACTTTCTGACCCACCCCTGCTGGACATCTGTAAAAGAAAGAGCTTCATAGCTCATCGGATTTCTCCAGGATAAATACAGATTTTGATTCTGATGGTTGGCACGGACCTTTGGTACAAGGAATGAAATGTCCAATTTCTCCATCTTGGTAGCCGAGTGCCCCGGTGGGCCCTTCTGGCCTGTGGGCATCGTAAGTACGCACGTACGTTGAACTTCTTTCGCACCGTACGTAGCCAACCGTGCTAATCGGAGGTGCAGGGGGAAGTGCAACTAACTAAACACAAAAAGCAGTTGTAAATAAATGAGTTTTCAATCGAGATGTAAAAGTGGTATAGCTCCAATGGCTTCCTAATATCGAAAAGAAGAGCATTCCAGATGGCCGCAGAAGCTCATCTGAAAGCGCGCGATGCGGTGACCGTCTTTGTTCGATGGTAGCAAAAAAGCCGCTGCTGTGAGGTTGGCCGGAGTTCGCGTGATGGTTTATGTTCCTTGACGAGATCAGCGAGGCCTCAGTGCAGTCGCACTGCCTGCACACTTACTATCTACGCCAACGCGCCCCAGCAATAACACCACAGGAATCAAACCATCGACCGCATTGCAAACCGGCTCAACGAGCTAACACCCTGAGCTCGTCACTGCCACCTTGGCCACATGTGGTCCAGCGATGGAGATTTTCTTTCAGCATTTATTCCTCTAAAGCCGCTTAATTGGAAACCATATGTACCCACCTCGTTTTAATTGCGTGGAGCTATGGTTAAGCAGCTGTTTTCACGTCTCCAAAGCAGGGGACACTGTCTGTTTTGTCATTCCAATCTCAGCAGGAGGCTCTGCTGAAGGAGCCAGGGGCCAGCCAGCCCAGCAGCTTGCCATCTAAGGTGAGACATTATCTGCAAAGCCAGACCTTGGTCAGCTGTAGCCTGGGGGAAGTGGGGGAGGGAGGGGGTGGGGGAGGGAGGGGGTGGGGGAGGGAGGGGGTGGGGGAGGGAGGGAGTCCCCATTGTTTTTGTTTCTCTAGCTGAAATATCCATTGGGTCACCCACTCACCCTGCCATATGGTGGCAGAGAATGGTGTCGCTTGAAAACGATCTTACAGACCGATCAATCTGTTACCTCCGTCTTGTGTGCCAAAGTGGTGAATTCCACCAGAATGTGTGTGTGTGTGCTTTTTTCTGCATTTACTCCTCTGCCTTGGACGTCATTGTCATCTCTGTGATTTAGAGGCAGCAGGAGAGAGAGAAACAACGACAAAAAGCTTAGAGGGTTCACAATAGGCAAGCATATGCTTGTGTTATGTTTTATTCATTTAAATGTCATGAGTAATTGCTTCGCTGCTCCCGTTGAGAGTTCTGTTGTGAGCTCTGTGTTGGGAGTATCTGCATATTGTCACATTCTGCACACATCCTCCGTAATAATGGTAGCGCTTGCGGTGAATATCAAGAGCATTTCAATTTTTTTTAGTGAAAAACGTTAAAATAAAAATCGAGTCATTACTGCCTTTGAAAGGACCGAAACACACCGGAGGTTTTATGGGCACTTTAATGGTGTCATATAAATAGTTTTAATGGGCTGTTGTAACCAGCTTTATAGTAATGACCCAAATAGACATGTCATTTCCTGGCTGCTAGCCACCCAAATGCTCCTTAAGCTATTGCCACCTTAATTGTTGCGTTGGCAACTCTCTGTATCGGTCAGAAGGCGCAAAATGTCCCGCCGCCTTTTTTCCGGTGAAACTAAAAGTGCGCAGGGTAGAAATTGCGCTATTGCCAGTAGTGAGAGCCGGATCTGTGGCGAGTCGAAGCTGTACAAATTTTAGTTGGAAATGTGGAATTTTATCAAGTTTGAACGACTGTTTTCTTACAAGGGAAACCCCCACGCTTGAAAAATATTCATCAATAACACGCGTAACTTTAAGTTCTGGTTGTCCGTAATGAAGGAAACTGTTAGCTTGTTGGTTTGTTTAAGCAGCAGCTGTTGATACCCAATATCTAACTCCGTGAGACAACACAAACAGGAAAACAAAGCACTGAGGCTCAGGCCGATTGTTTGGCTTGGGGGGTGAATTGATTATCTGCTTGGTAAACAAACCCTACTGCTGTGGCACAAAATGAATCCCATTGCCCCTTTGAAACTGATTATCTCCCTTTCTGGTATTTGGATTTGCATTCTTGAATATTGGTAACTGCCACTGATTTTTAGTAGGGTTCCCAAGGAATCGAGGCTTTTGTAAACACTTCACTGATATGTAACAGGTTCATCTACAGTAAATAGTGGAGTTGGTTTTTTTGTCACTTGAAAAAAAATTAAATATTGATGGTCTAGTGGACTGGCCTACTTCAGAAAGATTATAATCTTTCAGATTTACCGTGCAGCCTTTTGTCAATCCGCTACTGGACATAGGCCTCCACTTACCATGTGGGGTTTGTTTGACCGTACTTTACGATGATGGCCAGCTTGGGATAGTGAATGGGGAGGATGGTTCCCAGGACCAGTTCATTTGTCAATTGCCACTAATGTTAACCGTCACTCGTAATCAAATTCAGGTTGCCACGTTCACAGTGCAATGCGCACTAACCAAAGCATCACAGTCCTGCGATATAATAATCCTCCTAGCACCTGCACATGAGCTGATTTCATCGCTCCATCTCCTCGGCGGACAAACTCTGTCTTACACGTTCCATTTCTTGGCTGCCACTCAATTATTATTGTTGACCAGCGGCCATCATCCTTTCTGGAGATGTGTCCTGCCCACGGCCCTTTTTCTTTTCTTAATAGTTTCTTAACAGTCTGAGTTATGTCGTTAACTTGTGTATTTTCTCTATTCAATGTGTTCCTCTCTATTGTCTCTCGTAACCACGCAACGTCATCGCCTGCAACTGCTTTGTCCACATCAGACGCAACCGGTTGCGCAACAAGGACGTTAAACAACTTATTCAGGTTTGTAACGGGCAATCATCGTTTCGCGAATGTGTCTCGTGATGAAATTCCACGCTACAAGTCGCTGAGCAGATCGCTGCTTGAGAATAGACATGTTTGCACCATGAGCAACCCGTTGCACAACTTCTCGCGAACCGGTTGCATGCAACCGAGTTGCGCGACTGGTCGCCTAGGCGGTGCGTGGACCCGGGTTTAGGAAGCGCCGCCTCCCGTGTTCCGGGCAGGGCTACGCAGTCAGGCTACACCACCCAGCTGCCCGCGTGCTTCCTTGAAACAGCTTTTAACCATCACGTGGATCAAAAGTGAACTTTTGCAGTTTTTTTTTTAAGAATGTGGAATTTTACCCAGGGTCGCACGAGCATTCATTCACAAAGCGTTGAACCAAAGAGAAAAGGGCTCTTTGTTATCAAGCTCTATTTATATATAATCTGTGGTCAAATAGCTTCCTAGAAAGAAAACTCTAAGAAATTGTGTTCTCGCGAAAACGATAAGTTCTGTGGTTGCTTTATTGACCTATGTTATGAAACAGCATTCGTCTCGTCTCCATATTGAATATTCCACTTATCAAGGGTAACATGTTCTAATCGATGTAGAGAATTCCCTCGTTATTCACACACTTTCTGTCCGCGATTTTAGCCGTCCGCGAATCGCATCTGGAACTCCGCATGACTGCAAATAGAAAGAAGGAGACGAAGCAATGTGGTGAGAGAGAATATGATGCGGGCAAGTGACGAGGTAAAGTGATGAGATAACGTGATTAGATAAAAAGATAATACAGATACATAATGTTCATGTATTTAATAGCTCATTTATATGTATATATTTTAAGGTAATTATATAATTATCCGCGAAATGTGCTATTCACCAACATCTCTGGAATGTATCCCTCGCGCATAACGAGAGGGATACGGTCGTCACATTTTTGTTGGAAGTTGCTTTCAGGTTCTAGATGTTTCACGCTATTATATGTTGTTCGTTATGTAATGTCACGGCCCTTAGCTGGCCGATAAGAACACTTCCTGGCTGTGCTGCTGGCATAGTTACTTGTTTTAGCAGCATGATTTGAAGACAAGCAACCTCTGGTCGGGTTTATACAAGCCGTGCCTCATCAGCAGTCGTGCTTGCTTAAATACATGCTGGTAAACTGCCGATCTTACAGTCAAGGACAATGTCTTTACGAAACGTGATCCGAGTTCGACACGAAATTATATCGTACTTTAATTAAGCCATTTCAACGCATGTTGAAATGGCTTAATTAAAGTGAATATATTTGTGTTAATATTGTTCACATCGAAACCTTTTTTAGTCGGTGCTTAGCAAGGATTCTCGTTCGTTGCGTCTGTCAGTGCGGCCACTAACAATGAGATGAAAGCTTAAACAAGTTAACCATCATCCCTGCTCAAAAGCCCCGTCTGAGGACCTGACGAAATATATCATTGGCCAACTTTGCCTCACAACAGCCTTTCCTTTTCACTTGGTGAGACAGTGTTTACCAAAAAACAAAGGTGATTAATCGTTTTCAAGCAGCTGCTTCAAAGCCGTGCCAACACCACGCCTGGAATCGCACTTAACAGCGAACAACATCGTCGCCGTGAAGAAACACATTCATGGATTTGATCCCAATTGCGGGAGTGAAAATAAATGGCCAAAGTCCGCTTGTCTCGGCTCGTGTGGTTTTTTTTGTGTCAGTTGTTTCCCTGGGCATTCACCATTGTGCCACCAGTACAGGGCAATTGTGCCTGCTGATGAAAAGTAACAGATGGCAAGCGTGAAATGTGACCGGTAATTGCTATAAAATCTGCATGCGAGCCGCCGCTGCTGCCACCACTGCTGCTGCTGCTTGCGAGTGGGGGGACTGGGGCACAATGGGCAGGCGATATCTGGAACATACTCGCTCATCACGAGGTAAATCGCTTTAAAAAAAAACAAAAATCCTTGCCTAACACCGGAGGATGACATTCCTCACCGCTTAATCTCTTCACGCTCATCTACCCAACTAGATTTCCCCTGCTGTGAAATGTCTGTGGCTTTCAGACTGTCACTCTCGACTTTGCGAAATTTAAAGGGTGTGGAGAAGAGTCTGTTTATTGGAAAAGTTGAAACTGTACCCTCCGTGCACCTTCTCCCCCCCCCCAATCCTCCTCTTTGGATGCGTTTGCCGGTTGTCACCTTAGTTGTAATGTAACGCACACACAAGACTTCAATACGTGTGAACACAAGGACCGCCCTTTTGGTCAATCCACTGCTGTGTGAGGGCCTCCCAACATTGCTTGCTTCGCAGGTGGGTTGTGTTATCGTACTTAACTCCGCTGGTCTGTCGCCGGGAGCACAGATGTCGGGAGCTTAGCGCAGTACAACAATGGACTCAAAGCACTGCCTCCTGCCGACAATCGAAGCCCTGCAGGAGCTGACAATGCGTTGTTTGGTGGTTACTCGTCCAAGCACTCAAACCTGCTGCCTAACTTCTGAGATGTGACGAGATCCGGTGCACTCTGTGTAATGTGGTCGTGGGCCAGGGTACAGCTACGTCGAGTCTACAGGGGATGCGACTGCGTCTATGGCTTGTCACATAGCCACCGGTGGGGGGAGGCCTTCATCCAGCAGTGGATTGATAAAAGGGACAAAACATGATTTGTGGTTGCAGAAGTCGCATTAACCGTTTACACTGCGTAATCCATATATTAACAAAATATGGATTCTTACACACATAGTTCATGGCATGCATCATGAGTATAATAACTCATTAATCACTGAACTGATGCTTCGTTACACCGCTAATCATTATTGTACTTTAATTGTGTTATTTCATCATGAGTCAAAAGTCATCATTAAATGGCAAACACGTCAGTGTGGGGTTTGCGCAGGTGAATCAGATACACGCAATCTTCATAAACATACGGTTAACTTTGTTTTATTATTGTTAGACATTTAAGGTATTAAGGTCCTGTATTAGCACAACCCAATTACCGGATTCAGGTGCTCAACTGAATCATTACCTGCTACATGGGTGGGCAGCCCACGACAGGATTAGCAGAAACATCCCTGAATTTACAAGAGGTACTCTCAATGCAGAAGCACATATTTCAAAATCATATTAATCACAGGGCAAGTGGAGGCAGCTGATGCTGCTGCTGCAAGCATGGGTGTGTGTGTATAGATGATGCCTCTCTCTGTCGGCATACTGTCTTCATGATTCCAGGAACTTTGCCTTTTAAATCCGTTTCCGACATGAATCTGCGATGTCGGCAACCTGCATGGGCATCCCGGGCTAAATCCTAATCTTGGGATACTGCGGTGGTGGTGGCTCGTCCAGCTCACAACACGCGTCGGTATCTGGGTAGCTCGTGGTGGATTAGCGCGCTCCGGTTGGCTCGCTCGGATTTGATTGGGGAAGCTTTGCTATAAAGCTGCACTGAATGCAGACCGTTCTAAAGTGCGCACATGGCATTCAACCAGAGATGGAGAAACTTTTTTTTTGTTCCCCGCACAGAGGACCGAATAGGACTTGCAAATACAGTAGATACCTTCCGCAGGCCATACTTTCGTGCACACCTCGGCATTGACCGGTGGTAAAGCAGAAAACAGAAGTGCGTATGAAAATCTATCATTTGGATTGTTGTGCCTTCCGTGCAATGGGTACTCCTTGTGGCCACGCGAGGTGGTAGGATTCACCGTAATCTATAAATAAACCTGTTTCTTGAATAGAATTGCGAACCATTATTGAAATAATTGTTTGAATCACGAAGCGAGACAGGTGGGGAATCGCTACGTACCTACCTAGTACGTGATACAGACGCACAATGACAACCAATAGGGTAGGCCAGTGTGTTCAGAGGTGGAGTGGTGGCACAGTGGTTAGCGCACTGCAATATCAACCCGGCGACCTGAGTTCGATTGTTAGTCATGGCTAGCGTCATTGGCAGTCCTAAGCGTCCCTTCATTTTGACCAACCTACGCTGACCAGTGTGGTGAAGTATGGTTAAACAACCCCATGACCTAAATGTTGATGGGAGCCTTCAACTGGCATTAGGCTGATAAAGGGTCTCAAATGAATATTACAGTATTACGAGTGCAATTGGCATTGCCCACTGTCGTGAAAACGCCCACGAACCCTCATCGTGGTGCGACAGTGGCAACACAATTCCCAACGTTCCCGTCCAGAGCGTTGGCCCCTGGCAGGGCCACCCATGGCGGACAGGCCGAGTTGGGGAGGGTTGAGTGGCTAACTCCGTGACGTCATGGATGAGCCGTGGCCCAACTGGCCCACCATCGGGCCGACGAGCCATTGGGTAGCCAACATGCTTCAAGGCACATCCTCCGATTGCCTTGGCCTCCTTGCTATTGGATCCAGGTCCTGTCCTGATGAAGCATCGTGCGGAAACTGGCGCGTACCATTGTCCTCACGTTAATCAGGCGTCCTCCGTGGACTTCATCATCTGGCGATCAGCAAGTCGCAACAGGAGCAGGCTTGTGCGGCCGGAAGCTCTTCGTGACGACCTGGCACGGAGGCAGCAGTTAAAAAGATGACCACCACGCACTTGGATCAGGCGGAAGTGCACCTCGGCAGCTGTATAGCTGCGTCTGAGCAATCCTCGTGAGCATCCATTCTGCTCATCCACTGTGGGGAAGGTGCTAGAAAAGGTGCCCTAAAATAGTCTGCCTCAACCTGACCTGTCTGGCCAGAGGGAACACCGCTTAGTGGTCGAAAACAGCGCAAATATTCTCTAAAATTCGGTTCCTGTGAAGTCAGGACCTTAACAAACAAACAAATAAAATATTCCCCAAAAGTAAAATGAAGGGCTCCCTTATGAATGGAAATTCCCTTGCCTCAACTTAAAAGTGATGTATTATTTACTTATAAGCAGGTGAGATCTCGTTGATACCACAAGTGGCATTGGGCCTCTTATTGAAAAGAGATATTGTACTGACATAAAAAGCGCATTCTGTACATACTTGACAACGGGCGGTCAATTTAACCCACCATCATTTTCCGACTGAGTTGGTCATTTTTGCTCAGCGCACAAATCGGACCCTTTGTATGTTAGAGCTGGCCCACACTTCACTCTGAATAAAGGAAATGGGGATGGAATTGAAAGCCAGATTGCCTAGAGGGAGACGCTGGACGTGTGAAGGTGTCAGTCTGGTGTGAGCTCCGAGGCTGCAGCAGGAATGCGGCCGCTTGGTTCACGCCGCAGTGACGATCCGACGGTGCTGGAATCGACTTGAGCGCCCACTCTTCCCTTGCAGCTTTGCTGCGTGCGTACTAATCAATTGTTGCACTAGCCCAGGGGTCGGCAACCAAAATAACAAGAAGAGCCATTTCTTTCCAATTCGGTACAAAATTCAGTATTTCAAGAGCCGCAATGCATCTATGTACATACGTACATATCGTCAAGAAGCAGCCCGTAAAGAGCCGCATGCGGCTCCGGAGCCGTAGGTTGCCGACCCCTGCACTAGCCCCTCGTGAGTGGGTGTCTGCGCGTATGTATAGGTGCTTGCTTGCTCGCTAAGAGCATCTGCGAGAAGCCTTCTCCTTTTTTATGTTTAATTCTATTTAAATAGGAGCCCGGTAGTTGGACGTAAAAAAAAGACTGGCACAAATAAGATATTGGCACTTGGAATGTATTGCTACAGAAGGGTACTGCATCTAAGCTGGACCCAAAGTGACCGAACGCAGAGGTAAGGTGAAGGTTACACAGAGATGAGAAGGGAACTGGCGCTATTTAGACACATTTTTAGGGTGGACAACAGCAGGAACATTACAAGTGTGTTGTTCGGAAAAATGGAAGGAACCGGAAAGAGAGAAAGACCTAACAGAGAATGTCTTGGCGACAGAAGAGATCGGTGTGGCGCTACTTGAGCAGATTGGCACAAGACAGAGGAAAGTGTAAACAAATGACGAAATGTGCAGTGGACACCGACTACGGGCTATCTGCCCATGGGTCGGTGATGATGATGATGATGAGCCCGGTACAGAGCACAAACCGCGACGTAGGGATGATGGGGGGTACAGAAACTCCGCAAGACATTAGTCCTAAACGCTGTGCTTCTGAGTTTAAAGAAGGGGGGGGGGGGTGGAAGATTGGGCTCGCCGCCCCACGGAGTAGGGACCACGAGCGGGGCATGTGTGTATTTATATGGGAAGGGGAAGGTGAGGTAAAAAAGAAGAGAGGAGGGAGCAGGGGAAAGAGGAGGGTGGGGGTGGTAAAAGGAAAAGGAGGAACACTTAAGGGGGGAATAACTTGCACACGCTTGGTGAACTTTATATCAACGTGTCATAGTCCCGCAGAGCGGTGATTGACTCCCGTCCGTCCCCGGAGAACCACAGGCCTTCTCTTAAGGCTACACATGAGATCTTTGTTTATATGTGCATCTGTCCTGGCCAGGATTTGAACCCTGGTAAACCGTGTTTGTAGCACCGTCAGTGGCAAATGATATCTCAACTGGTTTCTGGGGCATCCCCCAAGGTTGATTCAACCTTAATTGAGGACTTGGTGTTCTGTGTGAGCATCAGCGCTGGCAGCTGCGCCGACGTTCGGTGTCGTATCTCCACTTGGCCCTCTGCTCCTTGTCGTAACAAAGATGTTCAAGCAAAAGAAGAAGAGCTGAGAAGTTATTTTCCAAGGGGCGACTTGGCCGGCAGACGACAGTGGGGCATCTGCCAGTCATCCCAGTCGGTTTTTAATCCCTGAAACCTGGTTCTGTCCTGTGAACTCTTACGAGGGACCCTTTAACATTTCGTGGCTTTCAAGTGCACCGAGCCTGGCACAACCGCTGGCCGTGGTGATGTCACCTCCACGTAGTGGAGAATGGCAGTGTGTTATTGTTGTCGTGTGTATGCGTGGTGGCACAGTGGTTAGCGCACTGTGCTATGAAACCAGCAGCGGATTGAATTTTTTTTCCGGACACAGATTTAATCTGCAGCCAGCGCTATCCGAATTCGTTATACTCTTGGTGAACTTTAAATCAAAGTCACGTAGGTATAAAATTAAATAAAGTAATACATTTTATACCTACGTGACTTTACCGAAAGAACCAAATCTAGATTATAGGCTTCTCGTTGTTCAGTTCCGCTCGAAATGAGCAGCTGGTTCATTGTGTAAACATCAGCACTGGGGAGAACCAGGTGGGTGGTTGTGGTGCCGGCCACACCACCCGCTCATGCACTGTTCTGGGCTTAATGGGATTTCTCTAACAACACTCAACCCAACAGTCGATGAGGCTAATGATATATGTGTGTTCTTTACACCTGTGAGCCGTGCGGTGTCTATCGGAGTGCACTACGGTTGCATCAAAGCAAGTTCAATTCCTGACCGTGCACACAAAGTGACCATTGATATATTTGGCACTGGTGTGGTCGTTCGGTGTATTCAGCCTCAAGTGAAAGGTATTTACTTGGTGAGGTGTGTGCCAACATCAACAAAGAGGAACACGAAGTGTTCGCGACATGACCAACTAAAAATCATCGGCGACCTTCGGGACAAAGGTGGGCGGGCATGATCATGGACTTAATAAGTGCTCTCCCACAGCACTTGCAATCACATTTCATCCAAGCTAAAAGGAAGAAAGAAACAAAGGATATCTCTATAGATATTTTAACACGTACAGTTTTTGAAGGGTTATTTATTGACGTTTGGATGGAGCTACTCACAAAACAACACTTAGCTCGTGTTTAGCCATTCGATCCAGAAAGGCAAATCCTCAGGCACAACTGACACAGGTTTTTATTGTGTAAGTTGATTAAGTGATTCTGTTTTTCGAATGCTTATTTTAAATCATGAACTAACACATTTGAGCAGACTCACGTGTGTCTGTGTGTGACCACGTGTGGAGTTAATGGCATAATGGTTAGTGCACTGCGCTTTTGCTAATATCAACAGCGAGTGACATATGAAGTGGCCCTGGGTCTCCCCTAGGTCAACTCAGCATTACATTAGTACCTTGATCAGTCGTGTATATCAACTACAGCATTGGGAAACAAAGGTGGCTGGGCGTGGTATTGGCTATACCACTCCCATCTCCAAGCCTTCATATGTGCTCGAAAACAGTACAGTACTTGCCCCAAAAGCCTGTGTGACGATACAGGGAATCTCTTCTTGTGTGTGACTGTGCTGGCTACACTCGCGAGAGTTTCCACCCTGTCTGCTCTCTGACCCTGTGTTCCCGTCCGCGGCCAGCTTTATTTCAAAAGATACACAATTTTCAAAACACGACGTCAAAACACTGATAGCCGCTGCAGTTTCTCGCATTCAGACCCATTTACACCCCAAAGTGACTTCCTGCACTGCCCAGTTTTCGGAATTGAGGGTGACTTCTTTTTCCCGCCATGACGACATTGATAATACTCTAATTATAGCAGCAGCAGCAACAACAACAACAACACGATCAATCATTATCAAGCCACTGCTGGATGAATGCCTCCGTAAACCGTCACCGTCGCGATGCAATAAATGTAACTAATTAATTATTTGCCTTATAATTATATTAGGTTTCACATCTCCGTCTTTAAAAGAATATATTATGCATTTCAACAACGACGTATTTGCTTTGGTTTCAGACAATTTACTCTCTATTTGCTTTCTAACCGCGCGCCCCGACTTTCAGTGCATATCAATTGCTGTTGTGTAAAGTGAAGACATTAATTTACTGTAATCGAATATGCTCCTCTAGCCATTTGAATCAATTTGCTAGAGTTGGAAATTACAACACTGTACATAAACTCAAATTCTACGCTGTTGCCGAACATTGTGGGAAACAAAGAATCAAGAGTTTGTGTCCATACCTGTCAATCCTTATCAGTCGCCTACCTTATCGCAGACTAATTCAGACCGTATTGGTCACCCCGTTCCCTTGCAAATGTCAACGTTCATCCGACAAAGTCCCATCACAAAGGAGAAACACAAACAAATAGACACACGGGCATGTGTGTCTATCAGTCGATGTGCCTTCTCGACTTGTGTTTCTATCAGCATTTGTTTAATGAAAGCATTTGTGAAATATATACCGATTTATATATATATGCAGCTGGATATGTGAGAAGCATGCATATTTTATGCTGAGCCGTCGAATGTGATTATTTATCTACTTTTCCAATGCCTCGTGTAACTCAATCAAATCAAATCCGTACATGAGAACCCCACCATAACAGAAACATAGTGCAGGCCCGGAAAACCATCACTTTCAAACAACACACAGAAACGCTTAAAAAGCACTCAGCCTTTGTGCATTATGAACAACAAACTGTAATTGTCAGTGTTGTCATTTTGCCTGTCACACTAGCACACGGTGACTTAATGTTGCAAGTTATATCACATCCTTTGAAATACTTTAGCCACATGTGGTCTCCATGTGTGAATGTTCAACTTTTTTTTTCATCACAAAAAATGTAAATGTCACTCATTACCTTGTTAACATTTAACAATGAGAAACATTACCAACCCGTTTAACGTCTCACGTCTGGATTGCCAAAATAAAAGTATTGTCACAATGGGGTGTCATGATTGGTAAACAAATTATACTATATCACGAGTATAAGTATCCTCGTTGTTGTTGTTATCACGATAATTTACCGTCCATGCATTGTGTATATGACACCAGGTGTTTCGGTGCTGGCTTCTATAACATAAGTCTGTCATTGTTTTCACACGAAGCTGCGGTGATGTACTTAATCAATCTAGAGAGAGGATCTTGCAATCATCTGCAAATGCATCGTGGAACTTTGTTCATTACATCCGCAGAACAAATCATTGTTAAAAATAAACCAATTACTGTACATAATAGTAGACTCCATGGCGGTTAGGTTTTCTGCTAGATTTGGCTATTCAAATCAAGCGGTACAAAATCTATATTTTGTGTTTACGTGGTACACGTGGACTGCCAATAGGGACTATGTCATTAGCGTGTCTATACAAATAAAGCTGCGAAAAGTAGAAACAAGGACACACGTCCCACAAAGCCACCTGAGGACAGCTGAGGACAGCTTCTCCGCAGGAATTGCACAGCAGCAGCAGCAGCAGCCACAGCATTGCATGTCACGGTTCCCTGATTGATCAGTTGCTCATTGATGAAGGGCCTGGCACCCACAAGTTGCTATAGCAACGGATCGATGCTGCCCTAGCTGCCTAGCTGCCCAGCTTGTTCCTGAGACTTGTTTTTGTTGTTGTTGTTGATGTTGCTGTTATAAATTGCTGTTGTTGGTACTCTGCTCCAGTTAACTCAACTTTGCATTTACCAGGTAAGGGTCACTGAGCTATATAGCTCTTTTTCAGAAATTATCTGGCCACAAATGATAGCTTAACGACAAAGATTATTATCGAGTGGAGATTTATAGCAGCCAAATATTCTGAACGCATGTTTATAAATGTGGAGGGAAACACCGGAGGACCCAGACAAAAATTCACGCGACCACCAGCAGAGCAAGCATACTCCAAATATAGGGTTGAGATCGAACCCACGACCTCCTGCATATCAGGTGAGGTAGTTAACATCTCGCCACTGCGATGCCACGTTGGTTCCCAAGCCGTGCCGCAGTCTTTATCTCTCTCGTCTCTTGCACGTTTACCTGCCCTGACCCAGAGCTCCCTCAGGGGGGTGGCAGTCATGCAATTTCAAGATTTTGTAAATAGGGCCCTACATGAATAATACGAAAAAAATGCTATGTATTTTCCCTGGTAAATATTAACAACATACCAATTTTCATAGTACAAAGTGAGGGGTGATTTCCCCCAATCTGCCCCTTACCCACCTCCTCCCACCCCCTTTCCACCCTCATGATCTTTCAAATTTTTTGGAGAGTATCTTCAGATGCGATTGCATTTATACACGATATGAGTTGAAGTTGCTGCTGTCGTTGCTGTAAAATCGATTCTTATGCTCACGAGACACGCATCCCAAACGTGTGTGTACCAAACGATGATTTTAGTTTTGTATACGTTCTGTGCACCCCAATTTGATTTCGAAATTGATTTCTCTAAGACGAAGGTACTTTCCAACAAGGACTGAATACTAATGTACCGGCCCTGGTGAGACACTGCCTCACCAACACTTACTTTACCTGGAATGGAACTTTCTACAAACAAGGTGATGGCACCCCAATGGGTTCTCCCTTATCTCCAGTTGTAGCCAATGTTTTCATGGAACATTTTGAGACATATTCCATCCAGGCATCCACTCTACGTCCGTGCTTGTGGAAGAGGTACGTTCGTCATCTGGCCACATGTCTGACCAGCTCTGAACCAATTCCTCAACCACATCAATTCCATACACCCAATCATCATATTCATCATGGAGTTGGAAAAGGGTGGCAAGCTACCATTCTTGGATGTTTTAATCGAAAGGAAACCAGATGGCTCAATGGGACACTGTCTGCAGGAAAGCCACCCATACAGATGCATATCTAAAACCTGACGCACACCACCATCCTTCCCAGAAGAATTCCCTCATCAAAACTCTACACCATAGAGCTCAATGTATTTCCGACCATCATCACCTAGCCAGTGAACTGGGACACGTCCACCAACTCTCAAAATGAATGGATGTTCAGACTACACAATCCATAAATCTATCACCCCAACCGTTGATAAAGAACCATCTGAGGACCCAATAAAAACCATCACCTTGCCATACATAGCAGGGGTCACCAAAACGATCTCCAAAATCATGAGCAAACACAAGATCCAGTTTCGATGTAATACAGTACATACAATTCGTGATCTGATCCCATCTGTGCAGGATGTGATCCCTGACATGCAATACCCCGGCGTCGACAAACTAAGCTGTGTCTGCGGCAGTTACATTGGGAAAACTAAGCGACATGTCTCGGACCGTGTTCGTGAACATAAGGCAAATCTGAAACACGGTGATCGAAACGTCGTAGTTTTTGTGTTATTTTTTGTTCTTTTCTTTGAACCTATCTACGTGACTTTACCAAAAGACCCAAATAATATGAATTCTACACCATAGAGCTCAATGTATTTCCGACCATCATCACCTAGCCAGTGAACTGGGACACGTCCACCAACTCTCAAGATGAATGGATGTTCAGACTACACAATCCATAAATCTATCACCCCAACCGTTGATAAAGAACCATCTGAGGACCCAATAAAAACCATCACCTTGCCATACATAGCAGGGGTCACCAAAACGATCTCCAAAATCATGAGCAAACACAAGATCCAGTTTCGATTTAATACAGTACATACAATTCGTGATCTGATCCCATCTGTGCAGGATGTGATCCCTGACATGCAATACCCCGGCGTCGACAAACTAAGCTGTGTCTGCGGCAGTTACATTGGGGAAACTAAGCGACATGTCTCGGACCGTGTTCGTGAACATAAGGCAAATCTGAAACACGGTGATCGAAACGTCGTAGTTTTTGTGTTATTTTTTGTTCTTTTCTTTGAACCTATCTACGTGACTTTACCAAAAGACCCAAATAATATGAATTCCTGCAGTCACGAAAGCTTTAAGCCAAGATTTGTTTTCACGTAAATCGTGCGGCCATTAGGGGCTCTGCATAAACCATTGTGGAAAAAAAAAACCTTCCGATATGGATCCTTGAATCGAAATCCAGCAATGATTGTATGACAGCGATTCATGAAATTGCGAGGTGGGCACAAATTATGACATGCCTAAACAACAGCTTGTCCATGTGCAGTGGGGTATCATTACACCCTAACATCTCCCCCAGGCTTAATGTGCGCTAAGAGGTAACTTTTAAGACCTTTTCTTGAAAAAAGCGAATGTGCTGCTGACCAGCAATTTATGAGCCCCGCAAGCTGCTGCTCTTGCTGCTGCATTTTGCCGTAAAAGTTACTGCTGTGGCATTTGCAGGCCCGGATGCGTTTATGCCACGTGCACATATTACCGTAAGAAATATTTTACTTAAAACATTTGTTAAAGCCGCAACGTTCAGAGGGCCCCCACGGTTTAGCTGTGGAATCTTCACCCATGCACCGCTCAGTGCATTCCATAACGGTCCATAGCTGGGCAGGATGCTGCCATCCTCTGTAATGGTTAGCACGCTGGATTAGCAATTCAGACATCGCCGGTTTGATCTCCCGATGTGGCATTTGAAACAATGGTGCCGGTTCCTTAAAATCCATGCAAGCCTCTGTCCACCCAGCAGTATAAATGGGTTCACCTCAGTCGATCCCAAGATCCAGCTGTATGACAGAAACGTTAAATCAGTGCTGTTATATGGCTCAGAGAGTTGGCGTGTTGTCAAGACCGACACCAAGAGGATGGAGTCATTCCATAACAGATGCTTTAGGAGAATCTGCTGCATCTTCTGGCCAAAGAAAATCCACAAAACCGAACTGTACAAGAATAACTGGTTGTCCTAATATCACACAAGACATCGAGAGACAGCGAATCAGATGGCTCGGACAAGTACTCTGAATGTACTAGGACCATATACCAAAAAATTGCCCTAAGATGGACAAAAGGAAATCTGGGAGACCCAAGAACGCCTGGCGCAAGACCGTGAAGGAAGAGCTGGTGGCAGCAATCGACCTCTCTTGGGGCGAGGCTCAACTTGTTGCCAAGGACAGGAAGAAGTGGAGGGAACGCATTGCGCCGTTGTGTCCCATAGGGGATGAAGAGGATTAACTAACTAACTAACAAACCTTGGTCGATCGGTGGGTTGCGTGTGGTGGGGTAAGGTGTGGGTGCTCCCATCTCTTCTGAGACGTCTGACCAGGATGGAAGAGTCGGACAAAATGCCCTCTAGAGGGACTCTTTAGAGCTCCTTTTAGTGGAGACCTTTCTTCTAGGAGATTGCTGATGAGTCCATATGACGGTGAAACTCATATTTTTCTCCCATGCTACAAATTGCCATGAAGGCCATGACACGCTACGGCAATTTAAGTGTCATTGATGCTGGCAGTCATCACCAGCAACACATTATCTATGAGCAACTATGGCAAATTGGTACGCCAGTGGCATAAAGTGATGGAGTTTTGTCTAGAATGTTAAATAATATTTCGGGGCAACTACTGCTGGTGAAGATTAGGCAATATTTGTGATAAAATGCCATAGGGTCAACATCATCATCATCAGACCAATCCACTACTGGATGAAGGCTTCCCCAAGTTGTCATCATCTATCACGGTCTCGTGATGCAGCAATCCATTCAGCTCCTGTACACAAGCTGATATCATAGCTTAATCACGGCGGTAGTAATCCTCTTGGGCATGTTCCCTCCTTCGACTGCCACTCTGTCATTAGCCTTTACTACCGGCCATCATCTCTTCCGGTGACGTCTCCTGCCCAAGCCCACTTACTTTTCGTAACAGTCAATACAATGTCTCTAACTCACTTTATTTATTCATGACCTAAGTGCCTTGCTGGAAGCAATGTCATTACATTCCCATGATGGGGGGCTCATTCATTCCAGGGCACAATCACTTTTGACTTCCCACATGTCTCTTACAATTTTGTCTACCCCAGGGAGATGGTGGCCTCGCTTGAACCTTCAAACGGAGGTTTGTACACTAACATTTGCAACAATGTCATTTTTTGGCAATATTTTGGTTTCACTGCACTGACAGGAGAAGGTCCATTCTTCTGGGTGGAACTGAACAGAAATCTAGAGAGAGCCAGGATATCCGATTACTTAAGTGATCGATTGTTCTACCTTTTATTGAATAGATTACTCGACTACTCTGATAACCCAAAAATAGCTTGAAAAAGGTTTTGCCCACATGTGCCGCTGGACAGGAGGTGACTGGGTGGGGGCTTGATGGCGTCATCGACATCACCGGCTCCGTCACGCAGGGCGTGGCTTACAGGGGGTTTCCTGTCTTAGGGATGCAAATGTGTGGGGGGGCAGCTGCCATAAAAAAAAATACGGCCGAGTTATCGACCACTGAAACAGTAGTCGATCATTTATTTTTAGGCGATTAATGGGCTGCTTAATTGACGAATTGTGATCCCAGCTCTACCGAAATCCTGTTGAGGAATTTTGGCAAATGGACCATACGGTCAGCCGGGCGTCTGTGATGTAGGCTACAGGTCAGAGGAGGGCTGCATCTGATGAGTGGCATGACAGTGGGTCTGAAACTTGAGCCGTTTTGCCCAAACCTCCCTGCGACTAACCCAATTACACGCTAAATTACATTATGTGCGGTAAAGCGTTCAGCTGTGAACGGCAGACAGCCATGCAAAGTGAATTGGGCGGAGGGGTAGAGCACAAAAAGGCTGGGAAATTTTCTCACAATGAGCTTCATAGTGCACAGGCCAGGAAAGCTTTGCATGATTTAGGGCCCTTAAATTTGTGCAAGTCAACTGTCTGGCATTTAAATTCGTGTTTTTTTCTTCCTTCAAATACTGCATTGTTTAGTGTTTGGTTGTGAATGTTTAAACAATATTTATCATCACCAGGGTCAATTTACTGTTGGATGAAGGCCTCCCTGGAGTCACCGCTACCTCGACTGGACATCTGTGAAAAATAGCTTCTTAGCTCATCGGATTTCTCAAGGATAAATAAAGATTCTTATTTTACATCATGGAACCTCCTTTGCCAGTACCAAAATATGAGGATGGGTATTCCCCTTTTTCCTGGCAACAAAACAGGTGTTAAGATGTTAAAACACCAAACCGAAACCTTTTACAAGGAATCATGTCTGCATTAACCACAATACTTGTGGTCAGAATGCAAACAAAAAACATACTCTGATAATATATGCATTGTCTTTGAAACTGATTGGTCCACACCAGAGATAGCTTTTTTTTGAGCCCAGTCTCTATTGTATCCTGATTTGAAGCTTTCGTGACTGCAGGAATCCATACTCTTTGGTTCTTTTGGTAAAGGCACGTAGTATAGTCTCTATTGTGGTTAATGTAGACATGATTCCTTGTAGAAGGTTTCAGTTTTGTGTTTTAACATCTTAACACCTGTTTTGTTGCCAGAAAAAAGTAGGAAAACCTATTCTCAAGATTCTTATTCTTATGATTCTCACAGTCCTGCGACGGAATAATCCACCCAGCACCCTGCACATGAACTGACTTTCATCGCTGCACCTCCTCGGTGGTGGACGTGCTCTTGGGTACATTCCTTTCACTGGTTGCCCCCTCCATTGTTGTTGTTGGCCATTGGCTATCATCCCTTCGAGCGAAGTGCTCTGCCCGAGCCCACTTTTTTAACGGTTATAATGATCTCATTCAACTGCACATGTTCTCATGTTTTTATTTGTTAAGGTCAATAATCGGTATGTAACCCTACTAGATTTCTTTGGGATATTTTGAGATATGTTATACTTGACAAGATAATTTCAGAAGTGACCTGGCCACAAACGACCGCTCAACAAAATGACTTATCATGTGGAAATTTATAGAAAGCCAAAGATTCGAAACGCATGTTTCTAAACGTGGAGGGAAAAACCGGTGGACCTGGAGAAAATCCACACGACCATGGGGAGAACATGCAAACTCCAAATATACAGGCGTCAGTGTCAGGATCTAATCCATGATCCCCTGTATACCAGGCGAGGTAATTAACATTTCACCACCGTACCTATGGGAAATTCCCCATTCCATCGTGATTCTCAAGTCTGTTGCCACTTCAGGGATTGTACTATACTTGTGTGAGGTGCGATAATGAAGAAGGCAATGATGAGATAACCACTCGTGACATGCGACAAAACGATGCACGCTTTTTAATTGCGGAGAGATCGATAACCGGCTAGGTCGACACCACCCCTGCCCAGATCGGGAGTTGAACTTGTGACCATTTTTGCTACGAGTTCAGTCTATCTAACCGCGTTGCCAACAATTTTCACCACCGCGCAGTCGCTCACGGAGCAACTCGCTCGCAGCTCACAGAGCCCGCCGCACCACAGCCCCGGCCAGCCAGGTGCCCCATCGCCCATCGCCCACCGCCACCGTAGTCACGAAGCGGCAGCCGTGTAGGGGGCACTCGACCCCAGGAAAGCAGTACGAGGATCAAAGGGCACGCAGCAGCTTCCCGACATAACAGGAAAGCTGGGACGCGCTCCACCGGCTTGGGTCGTGCCCCCGGTGCCCGCAGCTCGGTGGAATCGGGGCAGCCGCCGCCGCCGCTGCCCCCCACCCCCCTGCCCCTGTGACTGTGACGTCGGCTCGGGGCAGACGGCGCAGTTCATCAGGGCTCTTGGCACTCTCCCGTGCGAGCGGCTTAGCCAAGTGTATGACCTAATCCGACACTCTCATCCCCCTTTAGGTGCATTGCTTTTAATGCTCTTTTGCGGCATGTATTCAACAAATTAAGTTGTATTTGTGAAATTGGATGCACGATCGGTGTAGTTAAACACAACCGCAAGGCAGCTGGTATGTATTTGTCAAGCAGATATATAATGTGTCAGTTTATATTATTGAAATATATATTTTCGGCATCTCATGAAGGTTGATTATGTGCATTTGAAATGCTTTGTGATATTGTGGTCATATATTTCTGTGGTTTATTTTTGTGTGCGTAGGTTTCCTGGACTTAAGTTTTGTTTCTTTTATAATACGTTTTCTCCTGATTAGCTTATTTTCACAATCATGTAAATTGCTTCCTCTACAGAAGCTTTCGGATTAAATATAATCAACTTAAAATGGGACTAAGATGTGACGTTTTTTAAATAACTGGAACTGATGCCAAAATGTTTTGTTCAAATCCCAAATAAATGTATTTGAGCCGCCGCAATTCCAAGGAAAGCATTAATTAACTCGATCAGTTGCTCCTCTTTGGAGATTCTCTTTCTTTAGCTCAGCTTCCTCTATACGCAGGTTTAAATGTCAAACAAAATCCCTTCATTTGTAGAGGATCTATCTAGACACAGCAGAATGATGGAGACAGTGACATGCTGCGGATATGGATGCCAATTCACCAGTCACGCATGAACACGAGGCTTCCGAAGAGGATGTCATAATTGTATTGTCGTAATGGTGCTACTAAGTGAGCATTGCGAATGGAATATTGGCTTCTATACTCGGTTAGGCGGGGGGGGTCGAGCAGTGGTGCAATGGTTAACGGACTGAGTCTATGAACTTATTGACCTGAGTTTTGTTCGTGACCAAGGCTACCTATCAGTGGTGACTGGGAGCTCAATCGGTCCTTGCCCCTCGCCCATCTTCACCAACCCCGCACCAACCACCAAGAGGGTGAGATGTATGGTCAAACAAACGCTTTTGACCGACACAGCTTTCATCTCATAGTCATTTAACACAGTGCTCTAAAACAGCCTTGTTATGATTATTATGCGTGGGTGGAGAAGTGTGGACTCCTGCTTGCACTCCCAGGACTAAGCAGTTTAGATGGATTATTTATATATATATATTCAGGGTGTGACATGAAACTCGGGTAAATATAGTCAGAATTGTAATTTTAGTCAGTCTTAGTCGAGTCAATGACAACATACGCAATTCTAGTCGAAGCTTAGTCTGTGGATTGTGTGTAGTAATTATCTAAGTCTGGTTGACTAAAGCAGTTAAACATTGAGTCCAACACTGTTGGCTATGAAATGTTTGTGCAAGGGAAGTGCAATTTAACGCCATCAATATTATCAGATCAACCAATCAATGAACTCAGGAAATATTTTATATTCATATAGAGTTCAGCCAATCGCCATGTTTTTTGTCCTTCTCATTGCGCTGATGTTGCTCCTCATAACGTTCCTATTTTATCTTGGCCTCCGTCTTCATTTGGACTTGTCAATTTCACCTCTTTATAGTTAGTCATGCTTCAGTGGGTTGTCGCAGTCTGTGTCATGCTTGATGGTTTTTGTCCACCCATTCATCGTTTAATAAAATTAAAACACTTATTTGAAGAATATTTTTGTCACTAATTGTCATAAAAACTATTTTAAAATATATTTTACCAGGTAAGGGTCACTGAGATATATAGCTCTTTTTCAGAATTGACCTGGCCACAAATGATATCTCAATGAAGTGGCTTATCATGTGGACATTCATAGCAGCCGAACACTCTAAACGCATGTTTCTAAAAGTGGAGGGGAAAACCAGAGGACCCAGAGAAAAACCCACACGACCACAGGCAGAACGTGCAAACTCCAAATATACAGGGGTCAGGGTTGGGATCGAAACCGCACGACCTCCTGCATACCAGGCGAGTGTTCTGTGCTGCAATCTAAGATATATATTGTGTATTTATATTGTGTATTTATATTGTGTATTAATATTATGTATATATTATGTATTCATATTGTGTATTTATATTGTGTATTTATATTGTATATTTACATTGTGTATTTATATTGTGTATTTATATTGTGTCTTCATATTATGTATTCATATTGTGTATTTATATTGTGTATTTATATTGTGTGTTTATATTGTGTATTTATAGTGTGTATTTATATTGCTTATTTATATTATGTATTCATATTGTGTATTTATATTGTGTATTTATTTCGTGTATTTTTATTGTGTATTTTTATTGTGTATTTATTTCATGTATTTCTATTGTGTATTTTTATTGTGTATTTATTTCATGTATTTTTATTGTGCATTTTGATTGTGTATTTATATTGTGTATTCATGGCGGATCGCACGCCATCAGAGCGTCTCATGAATGCAATGTTGTTTAGTGCCACGTGATTCCGCATTCGTAATAAAATATTTAATTTACCAAAAAATTATATCAATTCACAGTAAGTCGCGCGTTTTATCATATTCACCCTGTGGAATGTTGTTGTTGTTGTTGACAGTGTAGGGGGTGGGGGGAGGGCTTGCGAATTTTAAAATAAAAACTCGAGGCGCGTGGATTTTTTGACGTTCACTGTTATACCCTTCGTACTACATTACGCAGTTCGACGTTTGCAACTTGTATATTTGTACTTTCGGTTTCCAAATTTTCTAACTTGCCTAAGTTTCTTGGCAGACGGTAGTTATGATTTTTGGACAAAATGTTGAATAGATTCTCTTTATTCTTTCGCCCCCCTCCCCCCTCTCCAAGCACAAACATCGCACTCCATACAGTGTTCACGTTGAAAAGAGAACGGCAGCAAATATCGAGGTGGATGTTGGCTGCGGAGAGAGTGCGTGGGGTGTTCCTCTCCCCTCTGTATTCTCAGCACAAGATTCGTATGAAACACAAATGCAGTTGCTGCAGCAGTGTGCTGACACACGGGTCAGACTACCGCACTCTCCAGATTGTAAGACGCACTTTGTTTTATCCTGTACTTTAAAATAATAGTTGGCGGTTGCGTCTCATAATCCCGCAGATATGTATTGGTGTCTCACCAGATTTGTAGAATTTGATTGAATCCGAGCACAAGTTTCGAGTGCGTATTGCTCTCCGGAGCATCTTGTAATCTGGATAATACGGTGTTATGCCTCTACGCGACATCATTTGGAGGGCTTTCAGTGTAGGAGTGTTTAGGAAAACTCAGTGCTGCAGCGTCTGCATCGTAGGTTTTACCACAGTGGAAAAACATCGGATATTTCCTGGAAAATAGATTTTTCAAAAAGTACCATCGTTATAGTTATTCCTCTCTAAGAAAGTATTTCGTGAAAACAATGCCATGAAAGTCGTTTAAAGGATTATTTAGCAATAACTCCATGTCTTGGATTTCACAACAGGCAGATCAACTTTTCATTCCAGTGAGATGGAACGCAAGGTCATCGTAATTAATATCACTGAAATAATTGTCAAGTTTAACGTTTATATCAGGGAGTGATCGTGCAATGGTTAGTGCACTCCACATTGAACCCAGTGACCTGAGTTCAACTCCCAGTCACGGATAACATCAGTTGAACCAGGGTTCCCTTATTCAAGCCACGGACAAAATAGGTTCCAGTTATATTAGCGGCTTCAAGAAAATAAACAGAAACAACGCGAAGAGACAGTGACAAGGAGACAAACAAATCTATTCCTTAATCAAACCGTGATTTACAGAATTATGAAAATGTGAATAATCGCATGCGGACGTCACATCTATCAAGCCGACACTGCGGGGTCGTTTTCATGGACCACGGGCCGAGTAGCCACGTTCCTCCCTGCCGCAAGCCCCCATAACCGCAAGCGGAAAAGAGGGCTGGGGGTGGGTGGGTGGGAGTGTTGGTGTCACCGCAGGTATGGAAGTGTGGAAGCGGGACGCGGTGGTCTGGGGGGGGGAGGGGGAGCGATAGTGTATGTGCCGAGGGTTCTGTGCGCCACGATAGGACGGTATCCAAGTGTGCACCTGCTACGCCCCCCCCGTCTCCAACAGTGTCAACCTGGAGCCGCCGTCGAGAAGGCCTCGCAGCGCACACGTATTACGCGACGAAATGTAAATAGGCACTGCTGTTTCGTGAGAATGTCAGTGGGTGTGCATTAAGCCAGCAAGGATGTGTATGCACGTGCATTTGACGTGTGTGTTTAGGTAGGATGCTATAGTTTAATACACATCAAGCTCCTACAGATAAGCCTTTATGCTTGACTGCTCGTGACAATGCCCGAGACCTGACTTTACCCTGCGTATGAGTTGTTCTTCTTTTTGAGGTGCTGTTAGATATGTCTTTATACGTTCCGCCTGTAACTGATAAAATAAAGTAAAAAAAATAATCACGTGTGGGTTAGGTAGCTGGATTCCTGTTTTAAAAGCAGGACCTATGCTGTGCTCCAAGTCTATTGAGCAACACATTCCCCAAGGCATTCTTTGTTTAAATTAGAATTATTTAATTGCAGTGAAATGGGAATGATTGATGCATTGTCTGTTGTTGCCTTGAATTAACCTCCCATAGATTCGAATGTGTTTTACACATGGACAAAATAACCCTTGACACATCTTTAGGTCGGCATGTGAGGTCAGCACGGTTTAATTGGAGGCTTTTTTAACTTTCAAATGATGGATCAAAGGGGAGTGACCGCAGTAAAGCGGCTGTATATTCTTCGGTTGTGGGGCAATTTGCCTCCAATTTTGCCTCCACAACAAAAGCATATATACTCGCCGATAACAATGTGCACAGTCTGGCGTGAAAAAAAACGGTTGTCAAACCCGAGCTGCAAAAATAAAAGAATAGATGCTATACAAAGCTTGCAGAAAACGGTCAAATAATGTGTTCCTTCTTGAAGAAACGATTCTGTAAAGAAAAAAAACCCCACCCTTTTGAAATGGCCCCAATAAACAGTTGAGCCAAACATGTTTCGGTTCTTGACAAGGTAAACTGTAATGCTGCAAAGTAACAACCGATCCTCCCCCCCCCCCTTTTTTTTGTTTCCTTTGACAATTTTCACCGGTTGTTGTCGTGCAAATAATGTGCGGACAATGTCGCAGCACGAGTGCGACACGCGGGCATATGACACTGACAACTCGGTTCTGAACACGGTAGGTGTTGAGTTCATCCTTTTAAGATCCTGCTCAGAGACAGAGGAGAGAGGAGTTCCTCAGTTCTGATGTTACTGCATTGATCGAGGCGTGTGTGTACGTGTGCTTCTTTCAAGTGTAAGAAATCTGGAAAGAATGAGGGTATACAAGAAAAGGATTAAACCGACCAGAAACAAAAAAAAGGGGGCCTCAGAATGAATGGCTGGATTTCTGCCAAGGATTTTTAAGGTCACTTGCCTTAGTGCTGCAATTAACCGCTCGTGAAGATTGTTTTGTTGAAATGTGATTTGAGTGTACTTTAACCGGCACATATCCAACTATGGGTGTAGTTGGGTCTTGATTTTAGCTTGAAGCCCCCTCTGGAGCAATGCTTGTCACACAGAAGGTAGCTGGCATTCCAGAGATAGTGTCTTTACATATTTATTCATTTATTTTGCCAGCTTGTTAAATATTACACGTTTCCTTCGCGTAACATACACATTTTTGCGCAAATGTGTATAAATTATTTGCGTATAAAATGTAATCCAGAAATTATTTTGTTTAAAAGTTTGGTTGGAATTGTTGCTAAACGTAAGATATTTGACAAAAAAATCCATTGCTAAATCATCGAAAACTATTTTGTGGATGTAGTTTATGTTTATCGAATGTCAGAGTCCACACCTGGCAAGGAAAACTTTCTAGTAGAATGCACATGAAGATAGGTCTTGTTGGAACTTGAACTTATTATAAATGCAAAGTTGAAGAATAAATTCCATAACGTAAAAAAGTCTTCTTGGTTCTTTCGGTAAAGTCACGTAGAAGGGAAATAATAAAATAATAAACAATAAACATAATTAAATAATTCTCACGACGTTTCGGCCACAACGCAAGCAGCCGTCCTCAGGTGAAGACCAGGTCTGAAAGAACCAATAAGATGAATCCCTGCAGTCACGAAAGCTTTAAATCGAAATTTAACGTTAAAAAGGTTATCATCATCAATCCACTGCTGGATGAAGGCCTATCACAGCCATCGCCATCGCTCACATTCCTGCGATGTAGCAATCCATTTAACTCCTGCGCACGAACTGGTTTCATCAAACCCATCTCCACGACTATAAATCCTGCACAGCCTATTCGCTCCTTTGGCTGTCCCTCCATCATGAGTCTCAACCACCGGCAGTCATCCCTTCGAGCGACGTGTCCTGCCTAAGCCCACTTGCTTTTATTAACAGCTGAAACGAAGTCTTCGACCTGCCCAAGTTCTCTAATCCATGTGTTCCTCCATCAACAGAGCACACGTGTGCAACACCAATATACATTTGTTGTAAGGCTGGCTCTGTAAACGGTCGCGTTTTAATAATAATAAAAAAACAGCTGCTTGTACAGAAACATTGAGCATGATTATCCATGCCTTGACTGAGGCTGCATAAAACACGATCGGTTCCTTTGCAGCTGGTTTCGCTGTAATTGGGTTCGTGCGTGTACGATGTTGTACATTTCCCCAGTAGAGGAAGTTTTCCTGGAAGTTTTCTTGCAGACTCCGTCCCGAGCAATCAAATGGATCACCGAGCAGCCCTGCGAGCGTTCAAAACAACCCATTCACTCGCTCGCTCACTCGCCCCTACCTCAAATGACCACCCAGCTTTGTGAATATTTCACAGTGTCAAAGATGAAGCGTCTCCCTGCTGAAACCGAGCAACCATCTTCTGATTCAGCGCAATGAATTCTACCTTCCCACAACGAGCAGCATTATCCCCATGAAATCCCGCACTGGTAACTTCCCACAAAGTGTTACTCATTGTATTAGCCCTGGAGGGATGATGGGCTAAGTGGAACGCTGGCTGGGATTCAAACTTGCAGCCTTTTGATTGTAAGTCTGATGTCCTCGCGGCAGTTCCACCCTGCCAAAACCTCAATATATTTTACTTATACTGTATTCAAAGTCTACGCTTATTCCTTGAGGTTAAGAATTTGAATGCATTTAAATGGATTTCATGTGGACCTCCATGGATGTGAAAGCAGTCACCATCTTATTCACATCACGATTTGAGGGCAGTGTTGAGCAATGCTGCTCATTATCACACGGCATCATATGGTTGAAACCCTCATTTCGCACTGCTGTAGAGCATTACGGGTAATCATCAACAGCACAAATGCATGTTTACGCAGGATTGTTTTTGGCTCTGAACAGAGCCCTGTTGTGTTAGAGGCGAGTAACCTGGCAGTATTTTTCGAGCAACACTCGCTCTCCGGGTAACAACCAAAACGTCAAAAAACGGTCCAAAGTTTTGAGGGTAAAAAAAAATGCTGCTGGATAATATAGGCCCCGGAAAAGCCAATGGGTTGGGGGACATTTATTATTACTTTTCATGTGGAAAAACGAATGGAAGTCTTGTTTTTAAATGTTCGCACCAGAGAGGCAATGACTCACCACCACCAGCTGGATTATGTTACCTGCTGTGTGCTGATGTCTTCATGCCGATGTCGTTAAAGATCCCAGCGATAGTGCTGCGAGCGTCCGAAAGTGTTCTCGTATTAAAACCATCGCTCTCACTTGATACGTTACCATTCGGATTCACGTGGCGTCACCACAAGTATCGCCACATCTCAGGCAGTGCCGGATTAAGCTAGTGCGGGGCATGTAGCATATGTTATGAAGGGGCCCTAAATAAATAAATAAAACACATAAATATTAAAACACTATTTTTTTTACTTGCATAGTAAAGTTATTTTATTTTTTCATTTGCTATACAGCCAGATAATGCGACAAATCGCTCACCTTAAACACCCAGTCGTTCATAAAAGTTGAAGGCAGTATAGTACTATCGTAATAGAGCAAGTGCAGAATCACTGTACCGGAATTGATAGCTTGAAAGCGTTTAGCGCGGGGCCTTTAAAAGTACCGGGCCCGTAGCATATGTAGCCACTTTTGCTACTAGGATAACCTGACACTGATCTCAAGACACTTTCGACAAACAGCAGGCACATTTATTTTGAAAAGATAGAGAGTCGGTCAGGCATAGGTCGAAAGGGGAGGTTTTGAGCATGGACTAATAAACAGCACGGACAGCTGGGGAAATGTAGTCCTAGACTTTGGAAGTAGCAAATGAGTATGAGGAACCGCCCACGATAAAGTTTAATAGAGATACTGTACAGTTTTTAGGTAAATATATGCATGGATGTGTAGGTATACACATACATTGATATATGTGTACAGTGCTACTGCTTAACTTTATTTCCATTTGTCTATCCACTGCTGGATGAAATATAGCCCACTCCATGCCTTATCGATTATGGGGGGGGGGGGGGTTGACCATACTTCACCATTCTGGCCAATGTGAGTTAGTGAAGGTGCTGGTGTGGCAGGGGGGATGAATACGTGTTCAGATATCACTCCCCACTGATGTTTACCTTGGCCGGAATGAAACTCAGGTCTTCGGGTTCATAGCGCAGTGTACTTACTGCTTCAATGCTGCATACACAACAGGCATGCAATGAACCTTCGATTCATCAATTCAATTAGATTAATTTTCCCTCACAATCATTATTTTCAATTTGATTTGCAAAGGCAATCCTCATGTTCTAGCTAGGCTATTGAAGTGAACAAAACTGTACGAATGAGATGGAGAAACGAGGATCTGAATGAGACAAAACACACTGCACTTTTTTTATGGAATCGTGACAATTGATTGAATCGTTGTTGGAGGTAAATGTATTGTTACATCGCTCCTAATACATCAGGCAGCATCTGTCTGGTGTAATGTATTCTACACGTTATCAATTGTTTACTAAGTGTGGCATCTGATTAGGTGAATCAATCAGCAAAATTACCAAACGTGTCATCACCGACATTTATCATTTTCATACCCACTGAAAATGTCAATACTTTTTAAAGGGAAAAAAGGATCTATAATATACTATACATACGCCCATAGCTTTTAATGGAAGTTAATATTTTGCATTTATACAAGGTACTTCACCTGATATCTTATTCACAACGTCCTGAACAATACTTCCTGAGCAAGCCTCCCCAGATAAAACGTGGAACCAAAGATTCATTTCAGCCAGGACGGCAAATCGGGACATATATACGCCCGGCACGCCACATCAAGTATTCCTCTTGTTACAACTGTGGTTGCTCGTCATGTGCCACCTCTGATCTTCCAGCGATGCAGAAACTATTCGGTGAGAAATGTACCCCCGCGCTGAACGCACAGATGATCGCGACGGTACTCGACGTCTGGATGTGTCCCTTGCGTCACCGGGTGACACTGGAGTGTGAGCCCAGACGCAGACGTCGTGGCGAGAGTAATGCGCGTGTCTTCTTTCCGGATAGGGCGGGCACAATCTCGCTCGCTGCCGGTCACCGTGTGGCTCTGCGATGGGAGCGCAGCTGGGACGCTGCTCTCAATCGGCAGCAGGTGACGACAGAATGGCCCGCGTGAGATGTCGGATACAATAAGCCACACGAGACACGCCATCGGGTCCAGCTGTCTGACAGCTACAATCATCAAACCTTTTTTTTCTTCTTCTTTTTCTCTGTGTGCGTACGTGTGTGCGAGTATCCCAGCCCTCTTTCTGGCCCCAGAAACCACCACGTCTTTTTCTGGTTTGGCAGGGAAAGCCACCCACGTGTAATAAAGGAAGAGAAAAATGTCACATTTAAAATGTATTACATTACTGTATATATAGTGGACATGCCAGTAATATGTCCACTTAGTAAGAAAAGTCAGTGAGTGTGGGCTTTGGCAGGACATGTCACTGGAAGGGAGGATGGACAGTGGTCAGGACGGAGTGACAGCCAAAGAAAGGAAAATATCCGGAGATGGAGCAATGTGCAAGAGCAAGAAGCATTACTCACATAGATTAGTAAATAGATATGTTTTGAATTATAATATCTGAATTACATGATATCTATTACAATAGAATATAACATATTGTAACGTTGCAAACTCTACAAAATAGTGACATCCGTGACAACGGAGAAGAGATTGTGGTTAGGTCACTACTTATTCAAGTTAAGTTTTCATAACACATTCGATTTTATTAACATCGTTATTTTGTATAAACGATATCGAAATTCATCACCTATTTCCTCCACTTAAAGTTAGAAATATATCATTCAACACACTGTTATTGATGTTCAAATGAATTACAGGATCCTTACAAAAACATCCAAAGAGAAACATGACCCATTACACACATTGTTATTTTGTGACGTTAATAGTTTTTATAATACTTTTTTTTAATAACTTTTAAAGGACAGTTTTTTTTTAAGTCCAATCCTCGTGGTCCAGTTTATTAATTTTGAAATCAACATACGCACACAGCGTGTCATTTACTATGGGTTAAATATGATTTAGGATTACAGAGCTGTTTTTGTATTGTTAACAATTTGAACCCGAGAAGAACGGCGCGATTTATAAGCATGTTCTGAGTCTGAAACATGTTACCATGGCATGTCAACTTTTAAAAAATATATATTTTGTTAAGGGGGCACGCGAAAATGTATTAGGTTTGACTAAAAACCAGGAGGCTAAATAAATTTGCCAGTGGTAAGTTTGTTAAATTAAAAAGAACTGCACGCTGCCTCACCAAACACTAAAACAACATTTTTGTTAAAGCCGCGTGTAAAAGGGCAGGTAACATTTTAAAGGGCCCCTTTTGTGCTGCCTCATGAATGCTGAATTTCCTCCATTCTAGCGTTTTTGGGAGAAAGCAACGATCAACTCACAACCAATCCATAAATTCACATTGTGAATTCTACATTTTTTGTGCCTCCACAGTTGAAATCTGCCTGCAAAAAGCTTCCTTTGTACACTAACTGCCAACGACACTGCGGTTACATTTTTTTCTCTCTCCTCAGGGCTTGAAGCCTCATTTTAAAACTTAAAAAAAAATGTTGGCTGCTTTCACACAGCGGCACTATAAATCTGCGGTCTGCGTGCTTTGAGCAAAAGGCACCAATTTGCTCTCAGTCCCTGCTGCAGGAAGAAGCCTCAAAGGTGTGCCCCCCCCCCCAATTTACACCGTCATGAATAGGAGAAAAACATGCATTTAATAGCTATTGTGAGTTGTGTTTCTCATGATGGTCAATAGGTTTGGAAAATTATAGACTGACAAAAAATACTTGCCAAGATATTTATATCTTTGTTGTGATGTCCTGTGCTGATGTACCAGTTCTAAATTGGAACAATGAATACTCTTTTTGAAGAAACTGCATTGACAAGTGAATAAGTATGTTGGCAGCCCATCATCATCATCAACTATGATCCATCCGCTGCTGAATGAAGGCCTCCCTTAGCCGTTGCCATCCCTCATGATCCTGCGATGCTACAATTCGCTTACCACCCATGTACAAGCTGATTCCATCACTCCGTCTCCCCAGTTGATGTCCTCTCGGATGCATCCTCTTTCTTGACTGCGACTCTGTCTTTATTTTCTATGGGTCTTTCGCTAAAGCCACGTAGATAGAAACATAATACTAATATCACGACGTTTAGATCGCAACACAAGCAATCGTCTAACCTGAAGACGATTACTTGTTTTTCTATCTACGTGGCTTTACCGAAAGACCCATAGAACATGTATTCCTGCAGTCACGAAAGCTTTAAGTCAAGATTCTGTCTTCATTCTTGACTGTCGGCCATCTTTACTTCTTGTGACGTGTCCACGCCCACTCACGTTTATTACGACACGTGGATCAGAAACATGGACATTGATATATAACATGGAACAAACAAAATCTGTAGTGCACAAATAAACATGGAATGGTACATGTTTGGTATTGCATTGAGAGGCCATTTTACACGAAGTTTTCTGCAAGGCATTTCCTTGCAAGTGGCATGACATGCTTACAGATGATCGGAAAATTCCTGGCAAATCCGGCACTGATCTCACTCCACCCATGACAGCCCATGCTCTGAACTACACGTCAAAAAGTAGCAATTGCACAGTGTTGGCCCCATAGGATGAATTGATAAATTAATCCTACATACCTTGCCCTTGAGGCTTTAGAGACCTGACCTTGGAGCCAGAGGGCATTGGCTGGGAGGAAGCCTGAGATATTTTGTTGCACGGGAGCAGAGAGCAGAGAGCAGGGAGCAGGGAGGTGTAAGTTCTCGGAAGTCCCTGTGGAGGGGTTTAAATTAGAAGTTGGGTCATCAGTGTTCAGCCTGAATGCTACGGGGAGTTATGGAGTCGTGAGGCATGAGCTTGAGCCGCAATCAGGGCTTCAATTTTTCACCGAATTTTTTTTCAGGTTGTTGGTAGACGGGAATTGCCACGTGACGAGTATATGCAGCCATAACAATAGGTATACTGGATGTGTTGTGCCAGATGCGAAAATATGTTCTGGGTCACTCACTCGGACAGACCCAGCTGAAATTAAGCAGTGTCCGCAGAAGTAAAACAATTCCACCCTCTCCTACGAACCAAGGAACTTCTGTTGGTCATGACGAATTGGTATTGAAGTCTGTGATGTGACTTAAATATTTTTCTGCAGATTGCCTTCCTTTTGGTAACACGTTTCATATAAAGTAATCGTCATCGATGATCTGATCAATCCACTGTTGGGTGAAGGCCTTCCCAAGCCTTCGCCATCTCTCACATTCCTGTGATATAAAAACCCATCTAGCTCATGCATGTGAGCTCGTTTCATTGCTCCATCTCAACAGTGAACGTCCTCTCCGGCACGTGAATCCTTTGGCTGCCACTCCATGGTTGCGCTCGACCACTGGCCATCATTCTTTTTAGCGACGTGTCCTTCCTGATCTCAGTGAGTCTCCTGAACAGTTCTTTCATCTCGAGTGCAAGTCATTTATAATCAATCTAAAATGTAATTATAAAAAAAATGTATTAATAAAAAATAATGAATCAGCCTACGAGTTTGATCAGCGAAGATTCAGATGTGGAAACAAACGTGCAGATGGGTGGAAGTTTATTCATTACAGGATTATTTATTGCCGTTTTGTATTGACAATTGGGCCCTGGTGTTTTTTTCTTTCAACAGGTCGTTTGAGGTTTTGTGTACTTGCACAGATCATAAGGATGTTTGATGGTATTAACCTCATAAGTTATTGGGTTCTTTAGCACTTCAGTTTTATAAAATCAACAAATGGCACTGCATACACCATCATTCTTATCTGTAATCCTAATTTTCCAAGAAAAAATACATGTTAAGTTTTTTTCTGATAGTTTGTAGCAAATTTTTTTGTATGTATAAGTAATTATGTGTACAGTATACCTGTGCATTGAATACAGCGATTCACCATGTTGCTTTACGGACTGTTGGAGCAAGTGCTGTTAGCAAGTGCCTATTAAGGCTGATATACACCTGGGCGCTTTTGTCTTCCGAGTCCTGATATTTACACATCATGCCTGGTACTCATTTAAGGCTGAGTCGACGTAGGGCAGACTGAGGAAAAGCTCTGGTAAAACTTGCCACTGATATTAGCCTGGGAATCGAACACAAGTCACTGGGTTTGTTGCGCAGTGCACCAAGAACTGCACTATCCACCACTCACACTCTACACACCACGCACATGCATGCATATTACATACACAACCCCATACATTCGTGACACACAGCTTTAAAATACAAGAACGCATGCTTATAGCTCGCAATAATTGGCATACAAAAGTGTAAATATCTAACTCTATGATTACCGCTCTCCTCATATCGTACAGTTACATGCTAATGTATCACATTAACATCATACTAATCTCTCACATTTACATAGCCACTTCCGTGCCCTCGTCGAGGAGGCCGCTTTCCTATCTTACAGTTGCATGCTAATTTCTCACATTAACATCACAACGGCCACTTCTTTATGACCCTTGGGCTACACCCATTTCAAACCTTTTAAAACAGTCTGCCTCAGCAGCAGACCATGCTTTCCCACCTGATGACGGACGCTTGTGTTGCGCCCGAAACGTCGTGATTTATTTTATTTTATACCTACGTGACTTTACCGAAAGAACCAAAGAATATAGAATGCTGTAGTTAAATTGTTCACTAACTTAGCTTGTTTGGAATTCAGGTTTATCGAATTACAGTGTAATATGTTTTTGTTCCTGGGTAGTAAGTATTATTTCCTAATTGCTCATGCGTATAAAGTACAGAAAATGTCTATTATTCCCCAAAAACTTTGCTTTTGTGGCCAGGACATTGATATTTTTAAATGTACCTATTTAAAATGAGAAAACGTCTGCATTTGTGTCTTTCGTTCACATAAAGTCCCGGTCACAAAAGCAAAGTTTGTGGGGAATAATAGCCATTTTCTATACCTTTTAGGCATAAGCAATAAAAAAAATAACTAAAATTGTGTTACATAGTGTTATAAACAAGATTAGAATTCCTGGAATATAATCCTGAGAACAGAATTGTTTAATCTTACAGTTTCTACATTTTTGTGGAAGTTATTCAGATATATACAATTCTTCAATACCTGTGATTTAAGTACCATTTTTAATACAAGGATATGTCAAGCAGATGTAAAACTATTTAAACAGTCGTATAATATGGTATGTGCGGTGAGAGAGTCATTTCGAAAGATAGTGTTTTAAATTGAATTCGCACACATTTGGAGCTCTGTCTTCTCGTGGGACACAGTGGCAACACATTTATTAGGTGACGGTAAATATGAAGGTGCATCCCTGCAATTGCTTGCTCAGTGCCACTTTATAGGAAAGTAATAGTGGTTGCTCGAGTGTCTATTGGAGAAACTGGCTCTTGCCACAGCACTGTGGAACTTTCACCAATAACTCGGTGCCACCAATGAAGATAAACACTGCCCAACATTATTTTTTGAGTATGGGGACACACTGTTGACTTTTGACTCACTTTATACGCACAGATAAACTGTCATGGTTATGCCACCTAAAAAATAAAAACACCCCGAAGGAAGGCAACAGAAAAACCACCACAAATGTGCTGCCCGTGTAAATGGCTCAATAACTCTTGCAGGGAGTGTGGTGTTGTGAAGTGAAGATGGGGAGGGAATCGGATGGGATGGAGAGAGCTTGAGACATGGAACTGTCCTCTGGCAGAAACATTAAGCGGAGAAGAGATGTGAATATTAACGTAATCTAATGGGTTTACTCTGCGACAGTATTGAATTGTCTTCTTGGTTCTTTCGGTAAAGTCACGTAGAAGGGAAGTAATAAAATAATAAAAATAAAACATAATAAAATAATTCTCACGACGTTTCGACCACAACACAAGCAGCCGTCCTCAGGTGAAGACCAGGTCTGTCGGGGAGACAGCGTCTGAATGAAACACCACCACGCTTGGAGCGTATATTTAAGCTGGGTTGGAAGGGGGGAAGGGCGCCTTGACAAAATAATTTGCATATCAAGAGGAATTTAGCATATTTATGGGAAATGCAGGTATCTGATTAATACTACTTGTGAAATGCGTAGGTGTGCGGGGGGTTTCAAAGTCATACTATGCCCCTGCATTATGCAGGATTAGCAGCATCAAAGGGAGGGGATAGGGGTAGCATTAATAAAGGGAAGGAATGTTAATAGTATGTAGCTGCAGTAACTAAACAACCACGTAAAAACTAAAGTATAAACTACATAGTATCATCAGTATACTAAATATACTCTCCAATAAGCTGAGCTACTAACAGTATTATTTTATTACTTCCCTTCTACGTGACTTTACCGAAAGAACCAAGAAGATGAATCTCTGCAGTCACGAAAGCTTTAAATCGAAATTTAAGTATTGAATTGTCTATTAAAATACAGCAAATAAGCGTAATGAATAAATATGCAGCAACAACAACACAGTCGGCTAAAAAAACATCTCATGACTGGTGTAAAATTACCTCACCAAAGGAGAACATCCCACTCTGTGTTGCTAATCCTTTAACTAAACACACTCTGAGCTGCATGTAATTTTATTGGTGACATGGAGTAGGGCATTCGTGGAGATGGAGGTCAAAATATCTTAAGGTTCAGACATCAAAGTAACGGATTAACAACGTGCTTTATTGTTCGTATTTCAGAAGCCATGTTCATAAATGTTGTGCACCCTCAGATGGTATGGTTAATTTTTTTTGTACTGCGGAGTTTATCAAAGCGATATCACTGTGCTTAAGAGAACGCTTCACCCATCGACAAATAGTAGTAAGTCTTTGCGAGCATCAGGGTTACCTCTCGCTCAATATTGAAGGAAATGCTTAGCGCCCCTGCGCGTAAAGTGATTGAGCAGTCAACTAAAACGTGAGAGATGAAACGTTTTTTAATGTCATCAACCATTTTTTTCCCAAGAAGAATTCGTGGAATATTTTTCATCAGGTCAAATATCGAGGGAATATTTATATTAACACAATGAATGTAACCAAATGCAATGTAGAAACATTTACATCTTAATTTTTGGAGCTTTCGTAACTGCAGGAATTATTCTTTGGTTCTTTTGGTTAAGTCACGTCTAAAGATAAAATAATGAATTAAAATAATAGCGACGTTTCGATTGCTTGTGTTGCAATCGAAACGTCGCTATTATTTTAAAACATTTACATGACAATAACATTTTACCTGATGCCCTGTTAAATTGTTTGTCGCCCTTTTTCATCACTGTCACCGAAACCCCTTCACTGCCGTACTTTTATTTAGATACTTTAATGCAAAGAAATGCATTGCATTGTGTTATTAAGTGCATATCTGTAGTGCTTTTGTAAGCACAGGTAAATTACCTACTATATAATCACCCAGAAATGTCTGTCCGTCCCGCGCGTGACGTCACTCCACATGAGGCCCACCCCCCGCGTGACGTCACTCCACATGAGGCCCACCCCCCCCTCATTAATATTCATGAGTGGGTGGATTTTTACACTAACGCAGAGGAAGGTCGAGCTAAATTAAATTATTTATTACGCAATTTCGCTTCAAATATGACGTTTCTTTACAGAAAGTGACGGTAAAAATAAATGTACGCAACACAGTGCGACATCCGTGCGTGACGTCACTGCAAAAGAGGTCCCCCCCCCTTCATTAATATTCATGCCCGTGTGTAAATGTACACTAACGCACAAGAAGGTCGCGCACTCCACATGCCGCACCCCTCCCCTCATTAATAAGCATGACAGGTGACGTCACTCCACATGCCGCACCCCTCCACAATAACACTGAGGGGGTGACGTCACTCCACATGCCGCACCCCCTCCCCAATAACCATTAGCGGGTGACGTCACTCCACATGGGGCACCCCCCCCCCTCTCATTAATAATCATGAGTTGAACAATTTTTCTATTGAATATTTGAGACTTACTGCAATATAAATCAGTCCTTGGACGGGCAAAAAAGCTGGCGTGAAAGAAATTATAATTCACAGGATGTGCTTGCCAAAGTCAACCCATTTGTGAACAGCTACCACGAGGCTCACAGTAGCCTTTATTTTAACTTAACCAGACCTGGGTGCCCCCCCCTCCCTTTACCAACTCTCACTGACCACCATGGGTGAAGTGTGGTCAAACAACCCCCTTGACTGGCACGCCATGGGGAGGCATCCAGTGGGTGGGCAAATCGGTGTCTATCATCATCGTTATAAATATATGCGTGACTATTGAGAGCACATGACCACAGCAGACCTAATAGCAACTTCCGAGTGATACATTCAGTAATCTACATTTCATAGGGATATCATTCGAGACCGCACCTTTATCTTTGCATGGTGTTGGGTGTTTCAGAACATCAGGCAGGAACACGGTCTTATCTAATTGGTGCATCGGATGCTATTTCAAAGGATGTCTCGCTGACCTTCACGTACACCTTAACCTGTCAAGGCAAGTTTACGCAAGGTCTACATACACGACTTAAAAGTGTTGTTGTGTTTGATGGGGCCTTGCAAAAAGGAGTGCATGAACTTTAAACTCCTCTTATGTTTATGACATTTGCTTTGGGTCGGCGGAAAGAAATGCCTTTAAGAGTTGGGAGTGCAAACACCGAGGGCAAATTTGCTCAGCGTTCTGGATGTCACTGATAAAATGTTTACACGTCAATTTAGCTTAAGTTAATCCCCGTTCACAAACACGACTCATCGTAGTGATGCCGCATTTTGATGTAATACTGTATTAGATGACAGTTGAACATATTTACATTTATTTCACAACAATATATAAATTAATTTGCGGGAGGGGTTTTGCCGTGGTGTGTAATGCTTAGCACGCTGGACTTCCAATCCAGAGGTCGTCGGTTCGGTCTCCAAGCACGACAGTTTAAACATTTGGCAAATTTATTAAATCACCACCGTCTCTGTCCACCCAGCTGTATTGTCTCCCCTCCATGTACTAACCAGGATCAGACATGCTTAGCTTCGTCATCTAATGAGATTGGATGCATTCAGGGCGCTTGGGTTATCGGAATATTTTTCGACAGTAAATATAAATTTCAGCAGTGTGGATCTTTGTTTACCAGCTATCTATGTACCTCGTTACAGTGGGTTATCGTGCCTCGTTTAAATATCCCCCGACTCAAATAAAACGTATCCTTCCTCAAACAAGCGGAGGGTGATGTCCACCACTACTGGCAGTATTGAGCAGATTGTGTGGTAGAGCAGGTGGTTTAAAGTCCAGATTCCTATGGCAGGGACGAGTTTCTTCACAGGACAAATGAGTTGACTTCTTACAAAGCAACCGTGAAGAGGTGATTGGCTGAATCGCCCTTCGGACATAACTCGTAGTGTCGAATCTGTGAGAAGAGGCCGCCAGGAGTGACACTGCTAAATGGCTAGAACTGTTGTGCATATTGTGTATATATGGTAAGGGGGGTATGTGGTGGCACAGCGGTTAGCTCACTGCAGTATAAACTCAGTTCCCTGCGTTCGATTCCCAACCAGCATCAGTGTTCGTGTGATATCTGACCTGGTCCCAGGTCCCCCCCCCCCGTGAACTAATCCGCACTGACCAACGTAGCCAAGTTTGGTCAAACACGATGACCTACAATGCGTGGGAATATTTGGGTAAAAAAAAAACACCCGTCAATTACATAAAAACTTTTATGGTCCTACCCGTACAAGTTCCTCATTCGCGACATGTTCGTTCACATAAAACGCGCGCACCGCTGTCCGTCTGCCAGGGTTTCCTGTCTCGACGTGCTCTCGGCACAACCCATACCTGAGATTAATGTGTCCGGTTTCCTCGGCATGGCTCGCTTGCCTGCCTGAAACGCATCACGGGCACATTAAATGCAACCTTCGCCAGTGCTGGGCATACGGTGAAACGGTCAACACACTGGACCTGCGATCCAGAGGTCGCTGGTTAGAGCAATGGGGACAAATCTTCTTGGTTCTTTCGGAAAAGTCACGTAGAATGGAAATAATAAAATAATAAAAATTAAACATAATAAAATAAGACAGAGTCATTCAGACTCTGTCTTAACGACAGACCTGTTCTTCACCTGAGGACGGCTGCTTGCGTTGTGGCCGAAACGTCGTGAGAATTATTTTATTATGTTTTATTTTTATTATTTTATTATTTCCATTCTACGTGACTTTACCGAAAGAACCAAGAAGATGAATCCTTGCAGTCACGAAAGCTTTAAATCGAAATTTAATGGGGACAAAGTTTGTTGTCTTTGTATACTGAGCAGCACAACCACAGTTAGTCGATCGGCAGCAGGTCGTGTGTGGTGAGTTAAAGTCTGGGTAGTCCTACCTCTTCTAAGACGTCTGGCTTGTGTGGAAGAGTAGGCCAAAACACCCTCTAGAGGGAGCTCTCTCTATAGTTTCCTCGAGTGGAAGCCCTTCCACCTGCAGTGCCATGAGCAAGAAATCGCAGGGACTGCACCTTGGCTATTTGTCTGCTCGTGCACCGCGGAATGCTGTTTCTCGCACTAAGCATCATTAATTCATTTGGTTGCGTCAATCACTAAATTAAATGTGGGGGGGGGGGGAGCTCACGCTTGGACAGAAATTAGACATGTTTCAAAGGTCCTATTCTTTCACTGGCGCCTCAAGTGGGATGGCAAGAGTCAGTGCATGCCCAGAAAATTCCAGCTGACGGGGATGAGCAACTGTGGCAGCACATTGCAGAATACTGTAAACGCCTGTGTGTGCAGGAAAAAATGTGATCGTGACATGCAAAGCATGCTTTGTGGTTCCTCGTGCTTTGCTGTTGAAGGCACTTTCTTTTTCGTGTAGACGTTATGAAGGCAGATTGCACTTACGGCGCTCAGTGTATGTCTGAGGAAAAGCTCTGTCGATAGGGATAACGCCGGTGTGCGTGTGTGTGTGTGCTTGAGTCGGTGATTGGGTTGTGACCGTGTTTCCCCATGAAGTGTCTTACGAAAATGCCTCCTCAATTCATCTGTAGCATTCTACCCCTCTTTTCTGTCCCTAAAATACGTTTATAAAAATAATAAAGTCCTGTTTTTCAAACCCTCAAGCATGGGCTGCCACCTGTACGGACAGTCATTAAGTAATTAGTATGGACGGTATATATTTCAGATGGTTTTCCTCAGCACTATTTCCACTCTTTTTGACTTTTCGATAGCTTAGTTTGATTTGAGGCCTTCGTCTCAAATTTACCTTTGCCAGGATGTCATCACCATCAGCCATGCTCAATCCACTGCTGGATGAAGGCCTCCCCAAGCAGGTCTTGCAATGTTAAAATCCGGGCTCAAGACGTTCCTCCTCTGCCCGGACTGACTGTCTCTTGCAAAATAAAGGGAAGAAAGTGCACATCTGATTTGTAAATAAGACGTTATTATTGAGTTGAATGTAATTTTTGTTAAAGCTGCAGGTGGGTCCTGAAATGTAATACGTTTGAAGAAGCAGCTGGAGTTAAACAATGAGGTACCTGATTTTAAGTTCATGATACAATCTACTATTAAAAGGGCTGCTGCTTTTGTTGATAGTAATGGGGACGATATATTTTGTATCTGATGTTTTACCTTCTGCTTGTTTTTTTTTTCCCTGGTGTCATTTGTGACGAAGAAATATCATATGTATCCAGTAAAAAACAGCTTACTGTGCGTCAAGGACTGAATTCCACTGATTACATGAATACAAATGCAATCTTAAAAGGTATTATGAAACCCTTTATTTATTTTGCTCTTGTCATTTTAGAGATGTAAACGTATGATGTGGAGCTTCACAGTGGTTGGTACACTAAAAACTCGGCCACCTGAGTTTAACTCCAGACATGACTAACATCAGCGGTCCAGGGGCCCCCACATTCACCAACCGCTATAACCAGAGTAGTGAAGTATGGTCAAACAACCCCCATGACCATGAAGCGGTGGATTGATGAAGGGTTGTAATTTTTAAAAAAATGATTACATTATGTAAAACAAAAAAATATGTTTTACGATGGTGCTTCATCTGTACATGCTTTTTATATAGCCTATTCAGACTTCTCAGGATATTGTATAATATATATTTCACATTGACCAAATGATAAAATAAGAGCCTGAAAATATTCTGACAAATCAAATCTCACCCCCCCCACGCCCCTTCAAATCCGAGACACCCACAGCTGGCACTGCGAGTCTCAATACTGTGAAAATGTCAACAAGGGAGCACATTCCCACTAAAGCGCACAGCTGCTCTGCTCCGTCACTGCAGACCGAGACTCAGCGTGGCGATGTTGGGGCCTTGCAGGGAAGTAAGATTAGAGGGGGCCGTGTCCTGGCAGGCTCCTCTCTCTCGTTCGGACAAGTGCCGCATTCATGCGCCTTTTCGTGGCTGAGGGCCTCCTGCATCTGCCGGCTGGGTGGACTGATCAATCAGCCGTTGGACAGATGTTCGGCTGGTAAGGGTACTAGGGGCTGTTTCATGGGTAAGGCAGACAAATGCTTAACGGTTCCCCACTCATTTTTTTTATTTTCTCCGCGCAGGAGTGCTTTCGTTGGGATGTGTGACCGTGAACTTGCGTAGATCACACTGGGTTTATGCGCACCTTGTCTTGTAGGGAGTTCTAAAGATTTGTGCTTTGAAACACCTGGCTATTTTTCTGATACCTTTCAAAGGAATGTACCTGTTCTTTCTTTTTTGCCACTAATCGTACAAATAGAGGTGAAGTGTTGCCAGAGTGGATAGCACACTGCACAATGAAACCAGCGACCTGAGCTCAATTCCTGGCCATGGCCAATATGAGAAACGGATGAGTGATATATGAACTGGTCTTTCATTAACTCGCCATGACCAGCGTGGTGAAGTATGGTTAAACAACCCTAAAGGCCGTAAGATGTGGGGAGGCCTTCTATCGAGCAGTAGATTGGCAAATGGCTATACATTATCTTTCAAAAATATTGAATGAGCAGATATTAATTTTATAACCTAGAAAAATCCATGTTGCAAGGAGGATCTGGGGTATAATAAAGGCAAGTGAATATCAATACTTTGTAGTATCTGTTGTGACATGGAACATACATATGGACATTGACAAATAACATTTTACAACAGCTGAAAAGTGCGCATAAAAGTTTGGAGAGGTGCATGTTTGGAAGTAAAACATATCATACGAAAACCAAGTAAAATGACTTAAAATACTGAAAGTGAAATAAATTATTCATGCAAAACAATTATATTTACATTTCGACAACATAAATACGAATTATAATACAAAAATGTATAATGAAAGTAAATACACTTTAATGATTACCAATATTGACAGTTGTTAGCATTAGTTATTGAACACGGAAAACAATAAACATTACAGCGCTTTTATTGCAAGTAGGCATCCTGTCAGCTGCTGCTCTCTCTCGCTCTCACTGGAATCCTAAAACGCTCTCTAAATATTGTAATCGTGAATGTTATAGCGTGACGCTTAGGTTTATTTTGTTGATTTACAGAAAATGCCAGTCCGCTCTCCTGCTCCCTTAGATAATACTTTGAGACAAGTACACATTCTCACGGTAATGTCACGTTTTCTCAGAGTACAATTCAAACCCCCCCCTCCTCCACGACCCTTACCAATTCGCCCAGAATGCACCCCATTTCGTCAGATCTTGGGCGCTAAGCAGACATACATGAGATGGATATGCAGCAAACTCACTTGTTGTACTATACTATTCCCGTACGTCTATGCGCCCTGCCTTCACCGACTGCCATTAACCAGCCCTCATCCAGCAGTGAATTAACAAAAAGGGCCTGTACATAAACACAAATCACCAAAGACAAGCCCCATGAGAATACTATATTGTGTTTTTTACCTGTTTAGGCAATAGTGCAGTGAGGGCATTTGAATATCAAATATAGTCATCATCTGTAGCAGTCTTGATCAATCCACTGCTGGATTAGCGACATTCGGCGCACCATTTGTTTTACATATTGCCACAGAAAGGGCAAAGTTCTGCACGTGCCGTTAATGCAACCAGTTGAGAAACTCTGCCTTCGATGAACAAGAAGCTCAAGAAACTTGCATCCGGATGTAAAGCCCCTCGGGGATCATAGGAGTGAGTATGGTCAGGGGTATAATGAGCTGGAGACATCCCAACAGGGTTTAAACTGGGTGTGGGGTAATTTTGCACCATGGGATAAGATGTACAAACGAGTGGTAAACTCTTATGTAGATATCTCATGACATTTTAGCTGGAAGCACGTGTACTTGATAAATGTGGCTTGCCACCTACCAACATAAGGTCAAACGTACGGAGTTTGTGACTGTTATTGTGGCTTTGGTGTGTGCTTGATTCATCCGATATAATTAAGGTAGGCAGAGACTTGGGGGCAATATTAGAAGGTTAATTAACAAAATCACGCTATTTATTTAACAATCTAAAAAAGGGATTTTTCCTATATATGTTTTCCTACATGTTTTTCAAGCTTTTCCATGAATTTTAGGATGGTTACCATTTCGTTTAAATTAAACTGCATCTCAATATGTTTTAAGAATGATGGGACATAGGCATCTCGGAGAAAAGAGGCCTATTTATGTATATTAGAATGTTGCCCACTGAGGAGATGGAACGATGATATGAGTGTGTTTGGAGGTGCTTGATGGATTATTGCATGGCAGGATCGTGAGAGATGGCAACTTGGGGAGGTCTTCACCCAGCACTGAATATATAATGGCTGATGTGTGCTGATTGTTAGACATGTAACCATGCACCGATTAATACATTTAAGCACACCAAAACTAAGCCCATGATACAGTAATTAAATCCTATGTAAGAATCAACCTTATTTGATTCATACATGTTGTGTGCAGTGATAACGTTAAATGAATCGTGTTTCTTTTCTCGGGAAGTATCGGCGAGTCTCAGAATTGCTGGGTCCTACCTGACATGTTTGGCCAAGTTCTCCCAGCATTCATAGCCTACAGCAATGCAGATGTATAACGTTTGTGCTGTTTTCATTTTGAATATATATTTGAATTTGTTCCTTGCAAACATTAATAATTTTAAGAGCCTTTGTCCGAAACGTCTCCAATTTGATATATATTTTTAGATTTAAAGGCAGTTTTGTGAATTAAAAAAAAACTTGATTAAGACGTGTAACCAACTGAACCGGTTTTGAACCTCCTCCACCATGGTATCAACCACCTGGTAAAATTAATTATAATTATTGTTTGTAAGGAACAAATGCAAATCAGATATATATTCATAATAGAAAACAGATAGAAAACCATACGAATTTACATTGCTTTTGGCTATAAATGCTGGGAGTACTTGGCCAATCATCTCAGGTAGGACCCAGAAATTCTGAGACTCACGGACACTTCCCTATAAAAGGAACATGATTATGTTACGTTCTCTGCACTAATTCGACACATTTGTTCATAGAATTTATGACAATTTGAAAATGACCTAGCTTATGATTGCAAATACATGCTGTACATTAATATTTTTACTTTGTGAAACTTGAATTGCTCCATGGAATAATTCACGATGTCTACAAAGCAAACTTTGGACACTTGCAATACGAAACGCACATGAGTAGTTTGTCACTATGTATTCACAATAGCATTGCAATTGACCAATGTTTGACTTCGTAAACATCATTGTGAAAAATTCTATGGAGCGAGCATTCTTCAAGTTGAAAAGATCGTGATGTTACACTAATTGTTTTTTTTTTATGCAACGCTACCTTCTGATTCACACCTGTAGAAAAGCAATGTTGCTGCAACAACACAAAGGGTGGAGTTGCAAATACATCAAAAGACAAAGTCTGGAATCTCTTTCGTAAACTTTGGTAAGCATTCCCTTCTTGGATCACACACACACTAAGTATCAAATAACCCACTTGGACGAATCAAAGCGAACCACCAAAGCCAAACTACTGTAATCCTTTCATTATGCACCCAGAAGCCTTTCGCATTCAGTGCCAAGGTAATCTGCCCTGGAATGGGCACACGTAGTTGCGTGCACGCGAGGGATGCAATAGCTTGAGCTTGAATGTGGCGGTTAACGCACTCTAAAAATCCACTAGCAGAGCTGGGATTGCAATTGGTCCCAAACTTTAGATCGGCGATGGTAATGTGGTGCTTTGTAGTATCAAATACTAAAAATATAAATTGGAAACTCCGAACCCCCACCCCAGCTGCAGTTTCATTATTGATACTCCAATTTCCACATCGAAGAAAAACTTTTGCGGTTTTTCTTTATTTAGATGCACGTTTCAGATGTACATGCTCAAAGGATCTACTCAAAACAAAAAAACCCCATCCTGCTTTCACCAGTTAAGTCATTTTAATGACAGAATATTCTTATGGCCAAGCCCAGCAGTTTCTGGAAGCCATTCAACATCTGGGGGCTCTCGATAGAGTTTGAACCAAGCATGCATGTTTAAACGTGCTGTAATGTGGGTGAGCAACTTGTAAAAGGTGAAAGGTCACTGGCCAATGTCAAAAATCCTTCCTGTGCTCCAAGTGTCATGACCTTTCCATTGCTCCAGGGTAGCTCAACATGGACTTAAATGTAACCGTGCAATATGCCCTCAGGCTCTTACTTTTTGTAGTTCGTTTTTTAAATGTTCAAGTAACCATTGCAAAGCTTTAAAGGCAGATAGCGATGGCTATTGCCTCCCCAAAGGCAATTTCAAATGTTCATATCCATCCCATTGTTAGCCATGCCCTTTTTAGCATGGTGTGGAACTTTTCATAAAAATGCAAGCAGGCTTTATAGCCATTGGAAGCAAGGTGGCCAGCAGATGGAATATTGAAAATCCTGTTTAAATGGTATGGAGGTAATAGTTAAAAGTTCTCAATCCACTTAAATAAAAAAATGGCCCAATATCCCAAAGTAGGACACGTGTAGCAAGAGATAAGACTGCGATAGAATTTGATGCATGCCTACACATGCAACTTGGACAATATCCGTTTGATATCCATGCATTTGTAAGTGAAAGCAAGTGTACAAAAGGGTGCAAAACAAGAATGCATGAGGCACTTTGTGTCTTATGGGCTTTATTTACATGTTCCAATAAGAAAAAAAATATACTGAGGTATATAAAGTGCTGCAATGAACGCTTTACAGCCGCTAAGCCCGCTTTGAGCTAAACGCCAACTGCAAAAAGACCAAGTCCATTAGCAATGCAAAGTAAGCAAGAAAACCCATGTTTTAAGGACATTCAAAAAAGGTTACTAAATATAACTTTTGCACTATTGACATGTACAACTTTTGTACAAAAAGTTACTCGTGCTAAATCTTACAAAAACCCTGGGTAATTATATAGCAACTTTTGGTGCCTACATTTTCCATGTTTTATATGAAAATATATAAAAAAAATCAACGGCTAGTTTTATTGTAAAAAAACAATTTAAAAAAATTGAAAATAACAAAAATGAAAAATCGCCATGAAACAGCATTAATGGCAGTCTTTGCCACATTGAGGCATCATTTGTGCAGAAATGTCTATTGAGGTACAACTACCATTCCCATCAACTCAAACCTTGGCAGTCAAATATTCAAAGGCATCATGTTGCAAACGAGGTCACAGTGGATACAAAAATCACTAAATAGCAAAGTGGCTAAACTGTGCTGGTTGCCAGAGGCTTTAGTCCAATATCAAAACAAGTTATTTTTGGTTTAAAGTCTTTAAACAAGATGCAAATCAAGACCGCTTGGTCTTTGAGTTCCTCAGGATTTCCAGCCTCTTCAGCAGCTCCTGATGTCGAATCTGCTGCTGCCGTTTCTCCGCCTCGAGTTTTTTCTCTTGACGCTGCAGGGTGCGTGAATATTCCATCGCTTTTTTCAGGATCTGCACCTTGGCTGCCTTGTCGTTGTGCGCCAGCTCAGGGATGTGATCACGCAGCCAGAAGAAGCTGTTCTTGAGGTCGTTACGCCGCTGCCGCTCGAGGATGTTGTGCGTGCGCCGCTTGTCCTGGTCCTCGGAGTCGGAGCTCCGAGGGCTGCCGCACCCCGTCGAGTTGGCACGAGACGAGCTGGCCGAACTGGAACCGCCCCGGCTCTGCGTAGGTCCGCGTGCCACCGGGGGCGGCGTGGGGGCAACGGTGGGGTGCGCGTCGGGGCGGAAGCGTTTGGCAGCCGGGGGATTCTCCACTTTGCACGGAGGCGGCGAGGGAGCGGCGTAGTTGTGCTGCTGGTGCACGGGCGGGATGTGGCCGCGCGATGTGTAGGCTGGGGCAGACCGCTGCTGCTGCTGGTTGTACTGGCGGGCCGTGTTTGTGTTGTACACAGCGTGTACCGCCACGCTCTTTTTGGCAGGACCCCTCTTCTCCACGGTCACCACGTCAATCTCTTCATCTTCCTCCTCATCATCATCATCCTCGTCGTCATCATCGTCATCGTCTGCAGAAGGGAAACATTTATACGTCAGCAACGCAATGTAGAAAAGTCCAACATTATAAACCTAAACTGCACAGATACACAAGCTGTTGAAAATGGTGCAAGTATACACGCAAACATTCATGTAGTTAGCTTGACAACTTTAAGTTTGTTGTAAACGAAGACGAACAAGCTAAACACGATTGAATAAAAAACACAAAACACCGTGCAAGTCTACTCAAGTCTTACCGGAATCGCTTGGAGTCTCGTTGCCGGGAGACATCACCCCGTTCTCAGTCGTCTCCCCATCCTCCTCCTCGTCCCCCTGGCTCTGCCCCTCGGCCGGCAGGTGCTGCCCTCCCGGCCCGAAGGGCAGCATCTCCGCAGGGTCCACCACAGCCGAGGTCACCACGAGCGAGGCGGAGCAGGGACCCGCTCCACCGACCCCAGCGCAGCCACCCTCCCCCCCCGGGCTCCCGCCGCCGGGACTCAGCTCCCGGGGCACGGCGCAGGAGACCGCGGGCAGACACGTGGAGAGCAGAGACACGCTGGCACTGCTGCTGCTGCTGGAGAGGCCGCCCAACTTCTTGGCAGCCAACTTCTCGGTCACGAACTTCTCGAGCGTGGCTCTAGCCGAAAAGCCGCTCCACATGCAGTCCTGCAGCACCACGGCTTTCATGCTGCTACGCCCGCTGCCGTAGTCGCAGATGGGGTCCAAGAGGACGCTGCGGCTCTCGATTTCATCGTCCAGCAAGTCGGTGGTGTCATCGTAGGACGGATCACCCGAGGGCAGCAACAGCATCGAGTTCGCCCTGTTCGGCGACAGGGGTGGCGTGGGCAGGAGCTCGAACTTTTTCCAAATGTCTTCGCTGGGCGCCGTGGACTGGTAGAAGTCCCAGGCGCAGTCATCGTCGTAGAAGAAGGGCTTGTAGGAGTCGAACTCGTAATCCCTGCTGCCGGCAGCCATCGCGTACGGGGCTGGGGCTGCACCCGGCATCGAAGTTTATCAACCGCAACCCTCGCCCGCCTTTCTGTGCCCACACGTGGACACACGTGGACACGTGCCGCTGATACTTGCGTTAGGCAACACGCCGCTCGGTGGCAGTGGCGGGGAGGGCTTTTATATTCCACCCTCCTCCTTGTTGATGCGTCTCTCTAAAATATTCTGCAGGGGGCCGGGCTCTCCTGTAAAAAAAGCAACAATAAAGGAGGAAGCAGCGTCGTTAACAAAGCGAGAAACACCGAATAAGTCATACTGCTAATAAGTTGCAATGCAATTTCATTCATTTCTGGCACGCTTGCTGCCCCCCCCCATTCGTAAGTGGGTTTAAAAAGAACCGCGTGGTCGTGCGAGATTTTAGTTAAGTGAATAGTTTTAAATTAACTCCAGCGTTTTACACAAATCTTAAAAAAGGTATTCTTTAAAGTCAAAAGTTGCCTTAATAGGAGGAGGGACTGGAAGCGATAAAGTTCTAGACTGCCCAAATTCAGCGAGCAGCGTCTCGCACGCGAATGCAGTACAGTATTTAAAAATAAAGTGTACAGTAGAGTTGGGGAACAGGAACGTAAAATGTATTAATCTCACCACAATAAGACTAATTGCGCAGAGTTAAACAATCTAACTGCTGAAGCACACTGCAACAACACCTGCCGTAAAACTCAAAAACGAACATCAGTGCACTTCGATACACAACCAAAACAAAAGTAAACCCGGAACAATTAAATAACTACAAAAAACTAAAATTCTGCAACAACCAACAAAAAAAGCCCCCGAAATTAAACCACAAACTCATTACAGAAGTGCGCTTCTCGCTTCAGTAGCCACCGGTGTCTCCAAACATTGAATTGTGAATGAATGAAGCCACAGCGCCCATGGGGGGGGGGGTGGTGGGTTACGGATAAGCAATTTTAACTCCTTCAACAACATCGTCACGTACGCTGCAGCGAACCAAGTTCTCTTAAAGTGTTGTTACTAAAGCATTGGTGGTGGTTGCTGGTGGTGGTGGTTGTGGTTTACCTGCAACAGCAGCGCCGGCAACAGAAGCAGCAGCAGCGAGTGGGAGAGCGAAGTACAGAGTGGCGCGAGGGAGGGCGAGGGCGGCCCTGATAAGGGGAGAGCGGTGGGGGGGAGAGCGGTGGGGGGGAGGGGGGATAGCGCGAGACAGAGAGAGTGGGGGATGGGTGGAGGGTGGGGGGAGGGGCGGAGGGGGTGGGTGGGAGGGAACCCCTCGCTCGCAGTGAGAGTGGTGGAGGAGGCGGCGGTGCCCGGCTGAGGCAGAGATGGGGGTGGGGGGGCCGCACGAGGAAACACGCCCACACGAGGCCACGCCCACACGGGGCCACGCCCACACCCCTACCCCCCTCTTCCTTCTTTCCGTCGCGCTCTCTGGCGGTGTCGCGCGCGCGCCTTGCTTTGTGCTACGGGTGGAAAGGCGGCGCGTGCGGGGTGGAGGGCAAGGGGGGTGGGGGCATGTAGGAGGGAGGGAGGGAGGGCGGGTTAAGGGGGTGGGGTGTTGGTTTTCCCGCCAAAAATGCGGACCAACCGCCGCGTTGTAGTGGGGGCAAGGCAGGGGTATGGATTGTGAGGGAAAGTGGGGGGTTGGCGGTGGCATTTTTTTTATCCCCCCACGCTGTAAAGTTGTTTCGCATTACACTTTAACGTTTCAGTAGATGGGACATCCACCAAATTTTCTTCACGTGCAGTTTGTATTTGGTCCCTTTGATTCACACACGTTAACCGTACACCAAAAAAAGCCACATCCTCTTCACACTTCCCCCCCCCACCCCCACTTGTGTTTTAACTCAATGCCCTGAATGTATTAAATATACTTCATTCATTATCACGGGCACGAAGCGTAACGCGGTGTTTGTGTTTTAATGCGCGCCCGGAAACATAAAAGAAACGTAACCCGCGTATTTTGTGCGCAAGGTTTCGTCGTTTGCTGAAGTGCGCGATGCGGTTCGGGGGGGGCGGGGGGGGCAGGTGGGCGGCGCTTAGCCAAATGGGCGTGGCCTGTATTTGCATGTGGGCGGAGTCGGATGCAAATTCCAGAGATTAACTTTAATTATTTTTTTTAATCCAGAAAATGACAAATTGCATTAAACGTGCACCCACTGCAACGGTTCATTTCATTAAAATAATAATAAATAATGAATAGTTGCAAGTGAAACGCGAATTTACAATTATGTTATATATATCGTTCAAATGAAAAATTCATCACGAAAAAACAAAACTCGACACAACAATTATCACGGACGCAACATACTCTTTGGTTCTTTTGGTAAAGTCACGTAGTTAGAAATCAAATGCGTTGCGATCGAAACGTCGTGATTTGTTTTTATTTTCTTTCCACCTACGTAACTTTACCGAAAGAACCAAAGAGTATGAACCCTTGCAGTCACGAAAACTTCAAATCTAGAACCAAAAAGAATGGGATTCCTGCAGTCACGAAAGCTTAAAATCAAGATTCGAGATGGGCCCCGAAAGATCCACGGCCCATTATCATTTAATGGTGCTTGTGCACCACTGCCAACGCAGCATTTTGGACTAAATTAGCTTAATGATTCGTTGCGGCACCGCATCTGAAAGGTTAAATGGCACCTGTTGAGATGTAAATGCGTCGACGCATGTGCTAATTAGCAATAGAAATGCGTGCAAGTGGTGCGCAAGCACGCAACACGCAGCAGTGGATATTAACACCAGTTCAACTGGTCTCTCTCTATTAAACTTCCAATTTCTCTCCCCCTGCCGTTTACTATTTATTAAAACTTCCAATTTCTCAGACTTAACTTCAAATTCAGCATTCGTTCACACCTGATGACAGTGGCTTGTGTTGCAATCGAAACGTCGTGTATTCCATTATTTCTTTTATTTTATTTCTACGTGGCTTTAGCGAAAGAACCAAAGAGTAAAGGCAGGAGAGTTTAATTAAATTGAGTCATATCTGTGTACAGCATCAATATGTTTGAACATCATAGCACCTGTATGAGTGGTAAAGCCTATTGTTTAATCATAGCACCTGTATTAGTGGTAAAGCCTATTGTTTAATCAAATTGAGGCACGCTCCGTCCACTGCTCTGCAGGTTTCCCCAAGCCATCCCTCTCACGATCCTACTCACAGCACAATAAAAGACGGGCACGTTCAGTGTAATATCTCCATTTTAGATGCACAATGTAACGTAGAGTAAAATTCAGTTAAATATCCTCGTCTGATCTACTTTTGGGAGAAAGCCCATTAATAAAAATCAGTTTAAAAGTTAAACTTTTGGCCCAAATTCTCGCCATCTACCGGCCACAATGGGTACCACCAACATCTCCAGAGGAGTTTCTGGCTGAAAGAGCGGAGGTGACTCAGGCAAACATTTGTTCGAGTGTTATTAATAATTTAAGCCACTTCCTCGTTATTTTGAATACCGTACAGTCAATCGGAAACAGCATTGCATGTAGTGTGAGTGTTGCGGTCGTTGGTGGCAGAATATGTTACTCTTTGATGGGAAACTATGGGTGAGCGTGGCTTGACACATGTTCGCGTGGGGTGGCCTTTGCGCCAAAGTTTAGCGCAATTACAATTCACTGCCTGCAAGAGCCCTCACATTGGCCAAAATTATTACATTGCAAGTACTTGTGTAAATGTATTATTTAACGCACTTGATATAACTGTAATTGATTACGGCATTGTATGTAATTGACTCATAACTGTACAATTAATGACATGTCATATTCTTGGTTCTTTCGGTAAAGTCACGTAGATAGACAATAAAAATACATAAATAAAAAATAAATAAAAAATAATAAAAGCAAAAACCACGACGTTTTGATCGCAACACAAGCGGTCATTTTTCTCTCTCCGTCTGATGAAGACCGCTTGTGTTGCGATCGAAACGTCGTGGTTTTTTGCTTTAATATATTTATTTTTAATACATTTTTATTTTCTATTTACGTGACTTTACCGAAAGAACAAAGAATATGAATTCCTGCAGTCACGAAAGTTTGGGGTCAAAATTTATGACGTGTCGTCTCAACGTTGTCTAAATATATTAATTGTTTAATTGTATGACATTTTAGGTTGCAATAAAGACAAAGCTAACAAAGCTAAAGGATGTCCACTGGATATGACCAGAGGCAGAACTATTGGCGTTAACTCGGGAAACTGCATGGGCAGCCTTTCACATAAAAAAGAGCTATGACGAAAGGCCCATTGACTTAAACTTTGGCTATTTTATATTTTTAAGGGTTAGGGTTATTAACGAACGTATCGTGTTTTTTTGCCGTCCTCTCGCATCACTGGCAAAGCAGAAAAAGGTCGCCAAACAATTAGAATTTCAGACTTTCATGGCTGTACTCATTTTCTGAATGTGAATTTTTCACATGTTAATTTCCCCATTGTGATTCTTCAGAAAGGCTAATTAGTTCGTTGGCAAGATTACCCCCTCCCCCTGCGCAGCCTGGCGGACCTTCCACCACCGCAGATGCACAATGGAACGTGGGGGTGGCGGGGGGGGGGTGGCGGGCGAAGAGCCTTGAAGCTAATTCCTGGAATTGCGAGCACCTGATGCGAGTGGCACTATTATGTGGCAAATCTCTCGAACACCTGAACAGTCGTGATCCCTACCCAATGAATGCTGTATGCAGCAGCTTATTGTGAGTACAGGGGGCAATGTGAAGCTCAGGCACAGAGTGCGCGCGCGTGTGTGAGAGGGTCTTTTGTTCGTTTGGGTTATGATGGGAAGAAGGGGGGGGGGGTGCAGTGCTTCCAACACATCAAGGTAGCAATCAGTGGCTCCTTTGTTTGCCTTTGTGATAAGGAGCTATTTTATGGAAGCTCTTTCAAAAGACCATATTCTTCTACCTATTGCGCTCAAAGGGGCATGTAATATAATTGCTTGGAGTGGTGGTGCAACGGTTGGCATACTGCGCTGTAAAACCTGATTCAGTGGCGAATGATACCTGAACCGGTGCTGCCCCTGAACCAACCCATGCTAACCAGCATGGCCAAGTATGGTCAAACAACCGCTGGCTGACCGGCGGTGGGGGAGGCCTTCACCCAACAGTGGATTAACAATGATCTTTCAGGATTTTGATATGCATTATATTGTGGGATAGAGGCACAAAGAGCACACAACTGGGCCCCTTACAAGAGGAGGTGACATATCCACTATATCTCTCTGGCCTCCATGTGCGATGAACAATTCCCATTGTTCAACACGTAGCTTATTATATATAGTACTATTTGTTTTTAGGCAGTGTTATTGACTTGCGTTGATATTCTTGGTTCTGTCGGTAAAGTCACAAAAATAAAAAATAAATTAAATTAAAAATAATAAAAGCAAAAAAACCCACGACGTTTCGATCGCAACACAGGCGGTCTTCATCAGGCGAAGAGAAAAGAGGGGGCAAGCCTCCAAATGTAGCTGCTTGAAAGGGTCTAAAAGTGAGTGGGCGTGGCAAAGAGCTGCGCAAGCAACACGAGCTGCGCTAAAGGCACGTTAATGCAGGAGCACAACAAAGGGGGAGTTGGGCGGAGGTGAGCTTGTGCAGCGCAAACAGGGGGGGGGGGAGGAAGGGGGCAGAGACAGGGTGAGAGAGAGGGGGTGGGGCAGATATAGGGAGGGGGTGGGGCAGAGATAGGGGGGGAGGGGGGCAGAGATAGGAAGGGGAGGGGGGCAGAGATAGGAGGGGGAGGGGGGCAGAGATAGGGGGGGGAGGGGGGGCAGAGATAGGAGGGGGGGGGGGCAGAGATAGGAGGGGAGGCAGAGATAGGAGGGGGGGGCAGAGATAGGAGGGGGAGGGGGGGCAGAGATAGGAGGGGGGGGGCAGAGATAGGAGGGGAGGCAGAGATAGGAGGGGGGGGCAGAGATAGGGGGGGGAGGGGGGGGCAGAGATAGGAGGGGGGGCAGAGATAGGAGGGGAGGCAGAGATAGGAGGGGGGGCAGAGATAGGAGGGGGGGCAGAGATAGGAGGGGGGGCAGAGATAGGAGGGGGGCAGAGATAGGAGGGGGGCAGAGATAGCAGGGGGGGCAGAGATAGCAGGGGGGGCAGAGATAGGGGGGGAGGGGGGGCAGAGATAGGGGGGGGGAGAGGTGGGCAGAGATGGGGGTGGAGGGGGTGCAGAGATGGGGAGGGAGAGGGGGCAGAGATGGGGGGGGGGAGGGGGGACAGAGATGGGGGGGGGGGGCAGAGATAGGGGGGGGAGGGGGGGGCAGAGATAGGAGGGGAGCGGGGGCAGAGATAGTGGGGGGAGGGTGGGCAGAGATAGGGGGGGGGGGGGGGCAGAGATAGGGGGGGAGGGGAGCAGAGATAAGGGGGGGGAGGGGGGGCAGAGATAGGGGGGGGGAGGGGAGGCAGAGATACACACATTAAAGTTATGATCAGCCACGGCAGAAGTATTGGTCCTGCCGTGTTTCAGATCTGCCTTATGTTCGTGAACACTAATAGCTCCTTATCACAAAGGCAATCAAAGCACCCAATGATACATTGATTAGTTATTTTAGCTTCAACAAGAGCATATGTAAGATTACTGCGTAGTGAACTATTACAATCAAGGAGTGGCTTAATATGTGTTTGCACTTGATTATTATTGAATCCAGTAATTTCCAGAATAACATTTTATATCTCAGTCCTCATCGTACTGCGATATACACCAGGCCACTGGGGTTCGATTCCCACTCAAGACCAATGCCGATCGACTCAGCCTTAAATTCGTTTCTTATTCAGTGTGTACTCACAAAACACTGGGAAGACAAAGGTGGCCGGGTGTGGTGTTGCATGGCCGCCTCGTGTGTCGTGCCGGCTTTCAAAGGTGCTCGCTAACAGCACTTGCCTCCTATGGTGGAGCCATTATTTGGTGATGCAGCAGCAGCATCACCAAACATTGGCATCAATGAATGATAAAGGGGGTTACCTTAACATTTACTGCCGAATTGAGCATTTGAATGCTCATGTTAATCAGGCATTAGTGTTTGCACATATCCGAATCACAAAAAAAGCTTTAATCAAAATGTGTTCAAAATGTACTATTATACTCGATTACACGTTGCAATGCTCGTTATTAAACCAAGTTTAGTTGTTTATCCAGGTTAGAATTCAAGAGACCGGGATGAACACATTTTCAACAATTACCTTGTATTTGTGAGCGTGAGCATTTGTAAGTAACCACACATTGCATAAAAATTTGTGTGTAAAGGAAAACTTGTAGAATATTAAACGATCGAAATGGCCATAATGGGTAATGCCTTGACATTATCAGGAGCTGTTTTTGATGTTGTTACATATTAAATTATAATTATGATGCCTTTTTGATTGATAGGACTGTCAATCCATGCAATTATCAGTTAGGGAATAATACTCTGAAAACTGAGATTAATTCAGAAACATGGCAATGTGAGCCGGCAGAGACTGGGGAGGAAGGTAAGTGACTGTAGGTTGATAACCACGTGTCCATGCAGACACGCGTTATCACGAACATGTGTAAGAAGCAATCACACAAAACTTTTTAGTTTCTGCAAAACCGAGACGAGCAAGTACAACCATTTTTCATCTACGTGACTTTACCGAAAGAACCAAAGAGTATAGAAGTGTAATGTATAATGACTTATTGTTAGTAGCTCAGCTTATCGGGGAGTATATTGAGTATATTGATTATATTGATGTAGTTTATATTTTCGTTTTTTATCGGTTCACTATATGGTAGTCATTATATAGTGTAGTGTATACCCAGTTACTTAATGTTAATAGCTCAGCTTATTGGAGAGTATATTGAGTACATTGATTATATTGATGTAGTTTATACCTAGTTTTTTCACATCGGTTTATTGTATGGTAGTAGGATAGAAGCAGTTTTTTTTCGTCAATATGCTAAATTCCTCTGTTGATATGTAAACTCCTTTGTCAAGGCGCTCTGCTTCTCCCACCCAGCTTAAAATACGCTGCCAAGCTTTGCTTTCCAACAGCTCTGTTCTTCACCTGAGGACGGCTGCTTGTGTTATGGCTGAAACGTCGTGAGAGTTTTATTATGTTTTATTTTAATTTATTATTTCCCTTCTACGTGACTTTACCGAAAGTTCCAAGAATATACAAGCATTCAGTTGCAGATTTCCGTTGTGGTGTTCTAAATCTATTGATACATGGCAAAACGCCCGCCCCCTCAATTAACTTGAGGCTGAAGGCCTCTCAACTCCCTCTCAGTCATGGTTGTGTTTTGACCACCACACTTCACCACGCCAGTCAAGTGAGGGTTACCGAAGACTTGCTGAAGATTGTAAAGGATAACATGAATGAGTGATTGGTTGGAGGACAACAGTTGTATGTATCAGTTTAACACGTAGGCTTTCGCGACCAATATTATATTCATAAGTATATATTCATAGGTATAAATGCGTCGTAACCCTCCACCACCCGACACTGCCAATTAGTAAGGGATTTGTCACGTAAACAAAACGCCAAATAGTTATTACTTCAGCCCACCGGTATGTTGGAGAATAAATCCACAACATTTACAATTTGATATTACGACGTTTCGCTGGTAATTACATCCAGCATCATCGGGCGATTTGGCAGAATGTTATGAGTTGTATGTATGTTGAACTTCTTTCGCATCGTGCACAAAACTCACTCAATAGAGGTGTACTGATTCAACAGATGGTTTCGCATGCATGCATTGATGTCGCACGTGTTAAGAACGTGTATTTTATTTATTTATGGAGTATGTAAATAGTTTCATGTCACCCCTACAACCACGAGAACAGGGGTAGCCAACCTGCCACAGACCTAGAGTCAAAAAGTACCCATAAGTTCGGAAGAGAGGCAATTGTATATACAATTTATATATATTGACAGTTTCGGCACAGCACGGGGGACATTCATTATTCTTTGCTACTGTTATATAGTATGTTATATGTTAGGTAGACCTCCACGTGGTGGATTTAAGAGCCGCATGCGGCTCGGGAGACGTCAGTTGGCTGATGAATTCACCATAATATAAAATGGTTATTGAATAATGACTCTAAATTGTAAATAATTACATCCATATTAACCAGTACAATCTATGCGAGAAGACATTATAGACCTTTCTGGAATTTGGCATGAGGACAGCAGTTTACAAAATCAACGCTTTGAAAATCAGCTCATTCATCTGGACAATACATCTCTGATGGGCACAAGACGTCTCTTGTACATATTGTGTTTGCACAAACGGTCTCAAACAAAGCACGCCATGGACGGAATGTTGTTCCTTGAGGGTATTTTACACACAATGTTTGCTCATAACGTTAACCGATGTCCGTTGACCTCACCTGAGAGAAAAATGGCAAACTCAAATTACATTTTTACTGTTTAGGTGAAAGGTGCTGTGAAGTGGAATGGTGGCGAGAGATGGGACGCCACCACTTGTATTGTTGTTGGTGGTTGCTGGCTCTGCTTGGAGGTGGACTTTCAAGATTATTGGCATTTCTTAAGTAATGTTCCACTATGACTGATCACAGTTCACATTATTATTTCTTTAGAGAATTCTAAATAGAACATATGAATTTCTTACCGTGATTATTAAAGATACAGTACTATTAAGCATTGAATATTGTTTATGCAGCATTCCATTTTTAAGGCGAATGGTTATAGTTAATTCCATCATCCAATTTTCAAGATACAATCACATTCCTTGAATCATATATCATCTACTATACTGACATGCTATATTTTAAACCTTCTGTTCATTCATATAGCCAGATTAAGGGTTTTTGTCTATTCTATAGATTGTTTAAAGATGAACAAGTTCGGCTCATAATCTTTATGAACATCCTTTGACTGGACTAATGTCGGACACCGATATGGGCATCGGTATTTACACTACTGGTGCAAGTATGATACTGGCATCAGTACTGTAGTACTGTACTGTATTGAGATGCCTAGAGCGGCTGAAGCAAAACAAAGTTTGAAGGTTATTACATTTTCACACTATCACAGACCTCATTGCTCGAAGTGTGTTTTTCTTTTATAGCAACTGGCTAAAGAATGGAGGGCTACAACCCCGGCACTACGCCTTGCTGTCGTGTGTAACTCGCATTCACAAACGGCGTAAAAAAAGATGTGGTTGACTGCAAAGCGTTTTCCACAAAAGGGTAGGTTTGTTGCATACACATGTGCTTCATGGAAGCGATTTGCTGGTCTTGTCCCAACATGTGTACAAGTGTTGACATTGTTCCTACCATTTGGAACACACTCACAAAACGGCTGGGAAATAGCCCTTCGTTTGCTGAATAGTCAAACGTACTTAATATTGCCCTGGCTTATTGCAACTGGCCTCTTATTTACAGCCAAACATGAATAGCTATCTTTTGTACTGGAGATCTCTACACCCCTCTACATGCACAGCTGTGTGGCAATTCGGTTAGTCATGTACAGCTATGTTATGGACCATGTCATGGACCACTGCAGTCTGTGCTCCTTCAATGGAACCTCGACATTGGCATTTAGCTCCTGAAACTCTAACCCTGGTCGAACAAAGTGGTGCAAATTTGATAAACTGCTGTGTTGGCATTGGAAATGAGATTTTTCTTGCCGAGCTGAAATGTATTTGACACCAGCAGGAACAACGCTTATGTATCGCAGACAACCTTTACAACCATGGGTAAGGTGAAAATTCCTGCCTAGCTCTCTAAATACTACTTACTAAGCCCGTGCGGTGAAAGGTGTCGTTACTTTAAGGAATACTGTTATAGTGCAATTTTCTCAGAGGGAAAAAAGTGATCAACAGTACTGCACTAGCAATGGTAAGAAAATCTGGCTTTTGAACTAAGAATTGGCTGCTTATTTATGGTAGGTAATGTACAAATTTACAAGAATGTACAGCCCTTAATTAATCCACTGGCTTGATGAAGGTGCCCCAAGCCTTGTTGGTCATGGGGTTGTTTGATCAAACTTCACCATGCTGGTCAGTGCAGGTGAGTGAAGCTAAGAGCCAGGACTGGGTGAAATATCACTTGCCACTGATGTGACCAATGGATGGGAATTAAACCCAGGTTACTGGATTCATAATACAGCTTAATAATACTCTTTGGTCCTTTCGGTAAAGTCACGTAGGTGAAAAAATACAATTTAAAAATAAGAATGCAAATACAACATAGAAATAACTTTATTCTTATTTTTTATTTACATTTTTTCACCCACGTGACTTTACCGAAAGGACCAAACAGTATGGATCCTTGCAGTCACAAAAACTTCAAATCTAGAGCTTAATAATAATGTGGAATACCTATTGTCTAAACGTTATTTTAGAAAGTGCAACAACATTACTGCATTTTCTGAAATGTTCTTTAGGCATTGTTACTGCAGTTCAACGTACAGTCAGACACACAAAACATGATAACGCCACTTTTTCATTGCGAGACAGGTGAGATATTAAACACAAGTCCAGTTTAAGCATTGCAGTGTACCATGAACAAATGTCACTTCTTTGCAATTGACCACAATGAGTGTTCAACCAGGTACAATGTGTTGATGAATGGATCAAATGCCGTTCAGTTGAACGATGTGTGCCACTGCAACCAACACACGGTTGTGCTTTTGTATTAAACGTGGCAAAGCTGTCCAGTTTCCTGCGCTTTGGATGACCGAACTGATGCAACACAGGTGGGTCATAATGGAATGATGAAGGATCAGATGGACTATAACATCCCGCTTTGCTTTCAAGTGAAAGCCGTGCCATAGAAAACGAGGTCATTCGTACCATGCAGTGCGTGTCCGACAGAGCCCTGGAGTGTGTGTTTGCATTTGCAACAATGCAGGGCAGCTGTGGACATGTGCTCGAGGAGTGCCAGGCACAGGACAGATGCGCTCGATCTGTCACTAATGCACGTGACTAGGACTTGGCTTTGTGATTCACAGGAAATGGGCTGGCCATGCATCTTTGATAGTTTGTCTCAACAGGGGAATGTCCTATATCTTTCGTATCATTCAAACGTACAACACCTTGCCCTCGACTGCGTTTACTATGAATGTACAACGCATGTATTGTGTATTCGGTGCATGTACGCAAGATCACACGTCATACGTGTTGCATATACATACTGCATTGATAAACCTTCACAGAACCCTGTGGTGTAGCATTATGGGCAATACATGTATTGCTTGCCATTCCATATTTCCACGAAAAAATAAAATGTATATTAGAATTGGTCTGTTGACTTTGCAAGGTGTGTGTAAACCAGCAATATTGTTGAAACATGCACACTTTGGACCGGTTTTGTCTATCTGGGGCCTAGCCAGCAGAGTGGGGTGTGCTAAATAAATACTGGACAGTACTGCAGATTCACCAGATGTTATTGGTAAGCTCCCTCTGTCAACACCTCCGATTAGCACGGTTGGCTACGTACGGGGCGAAAGAAGTTCAACATGTATACAACATCACCGCCCACGGGTACAAACGCCGCTATCTTATGAAAGCTGGGAAATACGCAGCGAAATGTATAACACTCGCAAAGACAGACGCATTTGCATGCATATGTACACACTGCTTATAATAAACAATAGAAAAAATTGTGCCTCCTTTTAGATTTACATAACAGTAATTTTGCAAGCAAATTTCAAAGGAAACTCTGTGCTAAAGAGGAAGTGATACGTCAAGGGAATTCCATTTGGGGGACAGTTGTGGAGGCGGAGGTGGGGAATTCGTACCGCGTGAGCTCACCCTGAGGACGTGGGAGCCTCGCGTGTTTTCAGAATCAAGAGAGTGAAAGTGGGAAGAAACTTCGCCGATGCGATAAGATCGTGTGACTTGTAAACGTTCATATCGTGATCTTGTTGGCATTTGTAGATAAAGCACCGAGAAGCTTTGGGCGAATTCTCACGGGAGACCCAAGAGAGTATTTTGGTTGCATCCTAGCTCTTGTATAAAAATCATATTTCTGTTTATTTTCCCAATAACATAAACGTTGCATTGTGTACACCATTTGCGAACACTCTAAATATCAATTGAAATCCCCAAACTCTGTCTCCCTTGGCAGCCTGAGGCAGTTATAGATGACCAATATTGTTTTGGTGGGGACTAAAAATCCAGTACTTTACACACTAAAAAGTATTTTTAATATCTGATATATTTTACTTAAAAGTCACAGTTTTACGTAGACTATTGTCTAACAGTATACAGCCGTTTTTCGGTAAAACATTTTTTTAAACTCAATTTGCCAAAATTCTAATCACATATAAAACACGTCGTAAAAAAATCCACAAGGCTGTGACCAAATCACTCAGAATGCACCCGGTCCGATCTGATGTCTGAAGTTAAGCAGATTTGAGGTGGGATAGTATGTGGATGGGTGATCACCATGCACAGCAGCTACTCTTAGGCTTCAGGGCTAAGTGCAGGACAACAGAGGACAGTGCAGACAAATAATATCTTTGTACCACTTTGACCAGTACCACATTCATTATGCTCCCACTTTCACCACCGGTGTGGTGATTCATGGTCAAATAATCCCGAAGACCCGCCCAGTGTGGGGAGGCACTCAGCCAGCAGTAGATTGACAAAACGGCTGCATAAGCACATGTAACAAAGGTTCTGCAGTGGAGAATTTTGGGTAATGAAACACATTGTTCCTCGGTGTCTGCATATTAATATAAAAATGTGTTTCAGATGATCATCTTAATGTCCTTCCACATTATAGTTTGGGTGCTTGAACAAATACTAGCTGCTGGTTAACATTTTAGTTTGGAAAACCAATGGGCCAATAGAACAATACTGTCCTGCACATTATAAGAGTGGAGCTGACAGAGCAACCGTTTGTTATACAACATAGTGGAGTATTGAGTGACTCACGGAAGACAGGAAGGAGCCAAAAATGAAATGCTCAGCTTGCGCAACCATAGCCCTTGACCTGTTGTAATGTCATTAGAATTGAATGGATGTCACCCATTTAAACGGGCATCTAGCAATGAGATAATCATGCAGGAATGGATTTAACGGTTATTGGCATTGTATCATTAAACGCTGACGGTTATTAGGGATGCTTTTATATGTGACGTTCATATGTTTATGGCCCACCGGTACACCAGATCGCTCTCCCTCTAGCTCTTGTTAAGACTCACGTTGACTCATACCGAGTTTGGTCAGCATGCACACAATGCAGAGCATGGAATCCTTGTTGCCCCTCAACACCAAAGCTTTTTTTTTGTGTGAACCAAGAGCCTTCATGCTGCCCTGCCAGGCTCTTGAAAGGTCTAAGGCCCCAGAGCAACTGTGAAGAAGGGCCCCTTCCCGCTTGCTGGCAGTGTTGCTTTATTCGTTTTCCAGGTCTTTCATCATATTGCCTTTGCACATGGTGGACTCCTACATGTATGGCCGTTTGTCATTCCACTGCTGGATGAATGCCTCCGCATTACTTGTTAGTCATGAGGGTTTTCTGTTTCACCATGCTAGCGAGTGCAGGTTGGTTAATGGTGGAAGGCGTACCCAGGATCACTTCGGATATCATGTTCAACTTGATATTAGCCATGGCCATATATTTAATTCGGGATGCCTGGTTCGTAGCGTAGTGCGCAAACTGCCGCACCGCCTCTCCACTCCCCAGGTCTTCATTGTTCTTGTCTCTGAATATGGCTAAATGTATGCATTCACTCTGAAGTAGTAGCTTGACAAGGCATAGGGGACAGTGGTGTAATATGGTTGGCATGGGTCCTGGTGCAAGGAATGAAAGGGTTCCCCTGTCCAATTTCCTACCCCTATACATAGCTTGGGGCATGGACCTCTCCAGCCCACTGTGGCATTTCCCAAGCAGCAGAAATCGATGGGATTCAAACTAGCTGGCTTTGCTGGCTGGCTGGCTGAGCGACTGACGAGCCAACGTAACATCTGTTGTGCATTACATTGCATCAGCTGTTACAGTGGCAACAGCTTCTGCATCATATACTTGTGTTTCTCAATGCCTCTATTGTAATATACATTGCTTTCTTTATGGGGGTGGGGGTGGAAGAAAACAAATAAATAAAATGCTAAAAAAGAGAAAGCGGCACTGTTAAAACCTTGTCATGCCACTGATTAAGTTACCAACTTTAATTTTATGTTTTGGAAATTTGATCAAATCCCTTCTACCTCCAATGACTCTTAATTGGGGTTTAAATCACAAAATTAAGCCTTACTGAATTGATTTAAAATTGGCCGACCCATGTTTGGGCATTATATTTTAGACATACAGGGGGAGAAAAAAGACATCTGCTGTAACTCTTTGTGGGAACTCTGTACCTTGAGAGCATTTTGTATTTCCCACGTTAACAAAAAAAATTCGATGATCTACTCCAGACAAGAGGACACACGAAAATGCCCTTTGTATTCCCCTAATGTGGCTTACTGTATGTATTCTCATCCTCGGATATCCTGGTTTTTTAAACTGGGTAGGGGGCATATCACGTGGCGTTGGAATGTAATGGATCTTGCACTGATGCATTTTCCATCTGCCAGAATGTTTACCTGTCAAAGGTCCTTTAGCATTTGAAGTCCAAGCATCTGTTTGCTGATATCTTGAGAAAAAGAAAAGCTTCAACAGTTGAGTGGAGTAGTGGCTGCGTAGAAAAAAAACTGCCTAGTCACTTTAATCAATCAATATTGTATTTGTTATTCACATCTAATGTTTCATATGCTAAAGATCGCTTTACATGAGAAGAGCCACTCGCAGTACAATAGACTGCACATGCTAAGCAAGAAAGGGGTCACATGCGGAGGAGGGGATGGCAGTGGTATCTAATGTTGTACTGGAGGAGCTTTAGTTCTGCTGGCATCCAGGCAGCTCGCAAGACATGTGATGTCGCCTTGGGCAAATGTATGCGACGCTCAAAATGTTATATTTTTTTTACACTGGAATTTGGTGCGTGCCTATGATCCCGTGATATGGAGACGAGGGTTGGTGGGTCGCATGGATTTGTAAATCTCCCGAGCGTGCCGTGCCGCGAGGTGGCCAGTAAATAGTGGTGCAGATTCAGATGAATTGAATCCATCGGTGTGGAGAAGTTACTCCCCCTATGTGCATGGGGTTTTCTCTGGGTGCTCCAGGTTCCTCTCGCACAAAAGCCAAACACTCGTTCATGAGACTGGCCAAGCATGCCAGTGCAGGAAACTTCTGAAAAACCTTAAGGCTCGGTGAGGTTTTCCTGGGGAAATCATTGCTTTTTTCTTCATGTTATAAAACTGATTCACGGAATCGTTATACATAATTGAATTGCATCATTGTAATGATATAATGTATCACAATTACTCCCTTTACTAGAGGGGCTTCAAAGTAGATTAAATATTGGCTTAGTGGAACTTTCCAGTGAGAAAAGCTCTGTCCCTTTATAAACTAGTCGATCTGCATTCTTATTCAGTTGCTTTGTTTAAATTGTATATACCGTATATGTTTAGTGGTAAGAGGGGTTTTTTTTTCCTCCCCGGACTTAACTGCTTGAAAGTTAAGACATGTTTGAACACGGTGACTGTATTTGCTAATGAAAAAGTCACAAACGGACATTTTTATGTTGCAGAATCAAGCAAAGCTAGAAAATTAACCTGGTTTGCCAGGGCTGAATGACAATAACATGATTCAACAATAACAATGATAACAAACATGTTTTGTTTCATAATACTCGTAACAATAACATATGATTCTGGTTTTTAGTTCCTTTAGAGTTACAAAATGCGGTGAAGCAGTGGTATGGTGATAATCTTAAGCTTACTGCAATTCGTACCGTGGGTCCCGAGTTCAAGTCCTGGCCACGACTAACATCGGTGGCGAGCGATATCTGAGCAGGTCTGAAGAAGTATGGTCAAATTAGCCCCATGACCAAGAAGATGAAGAGAAGCCTTCATCTAGCAGTGGCTTGGCAAAGGGTTGTATTTAATAACGGGTAAACAAAGCACAATGAAACCTTGTTTGGCTTTTAGTAGAATTTCCTATCCTTGCTAAAATCATTCTGTTTCATGTCTATGAAGAAATTCTCATATTCCTAGTTGCAGTGAATACCGTTCCTGCAAGGTCACTTGATAGTTATTGAACTAAATGTTCCCAGGCTACTGAATGTTAATTTAGACATGTTACAGTGTTGTGAAAATGTGGACATGGAATTCATAGTATTTATATCTACTGAGAATAATGTAGCCCTTCTATAATATATAATTCTTACTAATGCAGTTGTTGTACAACCCTTGGTCCTGAAGTAGAAAACCCAGATAATGTGACTCGTTTAGTGGCGTTTTTGGGGCTTTTATTCTTGCACTTTATTGTGCTGCACATGATGATTGCAAGACCACCGAAGCACGATGGAGGGAGGCTTGGGCAAACACCAAGCTCCTGCAGAAATCCATCGTCAACGAGCCCACAATCCACTAACCAGGATCTGACCGACCGAGGAAGATCTGGTCCTCCTTGAATCGGATCCGGACACGCCATAGAAGATGTGGACACTTTCTCCACGAATGGAAAATTAACGAGAGTCTCGTTTGTGATTGTGGTGCGACACCTTGGACCGTGCAATATATTGTGAGCGACTGCCCAATCAGATCATTCCATGTCGATCTGAAACAAATCCACGCGGCTACTTCCTGAAGCAGTCGAACTGATGTCAATAGTCGACATCAATTTGTAATCTGTTGCAATCAATAAAAATGCCACACGAAGGAAGAAGTCGTTGAGTTTATGGTATAAAACCACTTTATTTTCTCTCACAGCCCTTTGTCAATCCACTGGTGGATGAAGGTTTCCCCATGCCGTGTTGGTCCAGGGGGGGTTGCTCTTTTATACTTCACGATACTGGTCATTGCAGGTTTGGTGAAAGTGGAGTGCTCAAGCACGGTTCAGATATCGCTCGTTAATTTCCGTAGCCACGACTGGGAATCAAGCTCAGGTTGGCAGGTTCATAGTGCAGTGTGCCAACCATAGCACCACCAATCCACTCTCCCTTATATAGTTACCCAGATAAGTCAGTGTCACACTGAACAAATTACTGTGTCAATGTGCCCCTGTGTTTATCAAAAACAAAAGGTGAATTCCATTTACTGTCATATGTCCATTCTTGGCAATAGGACTTTGTTAGGATATCACAGTGTTCATGTTAAGACGTATGTATCATCGTGTTCCTATAACGCGTGCGATGCCTGTTGCCTGACGTGGGGTGGGCACAGATGTAAGTGCGCATGGGAAAATGAGAGCGTCTGATCTCTAAGCAGAAAATTACTCACCCTGTCCTGGCACGCATGGACAACGCATAAATGTGGAAGAATGCTCTATATCGGGCAGGTAATGCTGCCAGGTATTATCATATCAGTACTCTGATGGAGCCAGCGTAGGAAGTATGCGTGGCATCGTGCTGGGCTAGCCATACTTTTTGCCAAAAGAGACAAAGCAGCCAAAATAATATCATTGTAGATCCGTGTTACTTTAGAGGTTGTTTGTGATAGACTGTGGCTTTAAGGGCTTAAGAAGACAACTTAAGGTGGAATTGCTGGGAGGCCATTGACAAGGGCATGCGTTAGTAAGCGCTTTGCATTCATAACATGCCGTCCATGTCGTATATCTGATAATAATAATGATGAAGGTGTAATGCTTTACTGACTGGGACTGGTTCTGTAGGGTTGAAAAGGATCGAACTGCAGATGCGGCAGGCCGAGAAGACCTTTAATGTGAGAGTAGTTTTGGAGCAGCCAAAATGAGGAATGCACATGAATAAATACTGATTCCAGTAAGTTCCCTCAAATGTTGAACGTTCAGTTTGTATGGTTGTCAGAACGGGATTTATCCAGTCGTGCTAGCATAAGCAGGCCAAGTGAGGAAATACGTTTGCAGTTGACGTAGAAATGGAGTTGTTGGAGATTTAAACTCTCTGGACCCTTGCGCCCTGTCATGGTTGCTGAACAGATATGAGTATTTGTATGTGTGCACGTGCGTTGCGTTCTTTTTATGTAAACGTCTTTTTGAAAGCCAGCAGACATTGGCGCTTACTCCATTTCTCATGACTTCCACTGTTACAACTGCTTCCGCAAAAAAAACAATTTTAAAACCAAAGTTAAAATGTTTCCTTGCTCAGATCAATCTGGCGTTTTGCTCATCGCCATTTGCAGCCCCGAAATATTTGTGGAAGTTCCACATTCCTATGGCCTGTACCAGTCATGGTCATAAGATGAGCGCTGTTGACTTTCGCAAAGGTGCATTCACTTTATTGACCCCGGAGGTATAATGGGCTGAGACGCCTTTCAAACGGATATTTGACGTTGCTACCATCTGCCTGAGTGGTGCGCTCCGCAATAGCGCCACTCGTCTGGATTTAATTTTAAACGCCGTCACAGTTATTGGCATAAACGGGGGGCGGCAGAAAGCCATCTCAATGTGCACACATTTGGTAATAGACACGATGATATTTGTTTAGTGTCATTTAACGAAGTGCACGTGCAGAGCGGTGGCACAGTGGTTAACACGCTGAATTCTGATGCGGGAGACCTGAGTTCGAATCCCGCCCGCAACTAACATCAGTAGGGGAGTGACGTCCGAACCGATCCTCTTGGCCCCCTTGTATTGCCCCACACTGACCAGCTTGAGGAAATACGTGCACACCATCCCCACGACCGACAAGGCCTTCATCTAGCAGCGGATCTGACAAAGGGATGTGCATTATTATGAAAACGAACTGCATTTATGCAGCGGCCAAAATATAGCAGCGCCGTGTTACAGTGCAAGCACCGCATTGCACAAACACGTTTCTTTATTTTATGGCCTAAATGGAGTGTGAACTTGGAGCAACAGGAAACCAATGAGCAATACATATTTTCGAAGCGCTGCTAATGGTGCATGGCAAATGCAGTCAATGCGGGTCAGACCCGAGAATGATGGGTTAGCTGGGGTTAGCCGCTACTATACGCGTGCGTTTCCCGCATGCAAATATTGTCGACCTTTGATCTTTAACGTTAGCTTTGCCAGTTTTCCAAGCACGCGGCGCACATTAGCTGGTATTTTAGCAAAATGAGTGCGAACTTAGTTACGTCTGAATAAATTACGGAAGATTCTTTGCAGATTTTTGTTTACCGCTATAAAAAAAGCTCCTGGTATGCGCACTTTCTAATCGCTGGGTTTTTTGAGGCACATCGTACTTGCGTGTGCCATACCTTGAATATCGCGAAAATCGTATCTTTCTCACACGAGCCCTTATTTTTGTTCTTCAAGAAATCTAAGTAAATAAGTTATCTTCCCTACCAAATGTAAACATCCACGAGCTTAAGTTTCATGCCTAAGTCCCAGTAAACACATATTTTGACTTTAATTACCACGGTACTATGGAAGATGGGATGCTGCTGCTACAGTGTAATGGTTAACACACTGTACTTTGAATCCTGACAATGGCCACGTTTCTTAATTCTCCCTGTCTCTGTCCACCCAATAGTATAACTTATAGGCCAAAGGTAGTAGGGGCCGTCCATAAATGACGTCACGCGATTTTGGACAATTTTGACCCCCCCCCCCCCCTTCGTCACACGGCGTCACAAAAAGTCAGACCCCCCCTCAAATATGACGTCACATTTGTTAAAAAGTCTATTTAATTAAGTAGAACGTGTTGTCTATATTTATTTAAAGCTGCGCATTTTGATGTGACGTCACACTTCTCAAACACTCCCCCCCCCCCTCTCGTCACACATCGTCACAAATGTCTGACACCCCCCCCTCCCCCCTAGGTGCGTGATGTCATTTATGGACGGCCCAGTAGATCAGCAGGCCGTGTGTGGTCAGGTAAAGTGTGAGTACAGTACTCCCTCCTCTCACCAAGATGTGTGGCGAACTTGGGAGAGTTGGAGAAATGCCCTCTAGTAGCTCCCTCCAGAGGAGAAGCCCTTCTGCCAGAATCTACTACAGCACCTTCGTTTAGCACGGTTGGCTCCGTATGGTGCGAAAGAAGTTAATCATATATTGATAGTTGTTTTTTTACCCTTCTATCTGGCAACAAAACTGACACCGTTTTACAAGGAGTCATGTTTGCATAGACCGCAATACCTGCAGTCATAATACAAACAAAAGACATAACTCTGAAAATGTGCACTGTCCTTGAAGTTGATTGGTCATCTGGTCCAACCCATGTGAGACTAGGCTCTAAGGAAAGCTGTCTCGGGTGTGGACCAATCAACTTCAATGACAGTGCACATTTTCAGAGTTATGTCTTTTGTTTGTATTATGACTGCAGGTATTGCGGTCTATGCAAACATGACTCCTTGTAAAAAGGTGTCAGTTTTGTTGCCAGATAGAAGGGTAAAAAACAATTATATTTTTACTGGCAAATGAGGTTCCCATGGTGAAGTTAATCATACATAAAAACGCTATTTTGATCTTGATTTGAAGCTTTCGTGACTGCAGGAATCCATACTCTTTGGTTCTTTCGGTAAAGTCACGTAGGTAGAAAATAAAAGAAAATAGATCACGACGTTTCGGGCGCAACACAAGCGTCCCACCTGATGACGGACGCTTGTGTTGCGCCCGAAACGTCGTGATCTATTTTATTTTATACCTACGTGACTTTACCGAAAGAACCAAAGAGTATGCTGTTTTGAATGTAACCGCTGTAATCACTATTTCCAGAGGTAAGCATTTATATCTCGGTGGGGTTTTTCTGGGAGGCTGTTTTCTTGGACAAGTTCAAAATGTCCAGAAATGTAGTTTATTCATACACACGCTGTATGAAAAAGATTACGATGCACACTTTTGAAAAGTCACAGTGCAAGGCTCTATGCTCAAGCGAGCGCAGTGCGGTGCTCATTTTGGCAGCCCAGAGCCAGTAGTAGTAAAACAAAATCATATTGCTAAGACCACGAGAGGTAAACTAAAACGTTTTATTTTACCAAGTAAGGCCCCACTGAGCTATATAGCTCTTTTTCAGAAGCGACCTGGCCACACACATGGATAGCTCAACGAAGTGGCTAATCGTGTGGAAATTTCTAGCAGCCGAATACTCTAAGTGCATGTTTTTAAATGTGGAGGGAAAAACTGGAGGACCCGGAGAATAATCCACGCGACCACGGGGAGAACATGCAAACTCAAAATATACAGGATTCGGGGTCAGAATCGGACCCACGACCTCCTGTATACCAAGTGAGCTAGTTAACATCTTGCCACCATGGCACCCCCAGATGACAGTGGCTTGTTGAGGCATTCATCCAGCAGTAGATTAATAACGACTGATGATTATGATGATGACAGTGAGTGCAGTTTGAACATAGTCAAACCACAGTTGACTTCTGCAAAATGGTACCTATTTAATTTACCTTGGAAGGATGATGGGCTGACCAGGATTTTAACTCGTGAACTTTACGATAGTCGCTCTGCCACAGTACCTCGTAAAGCTGATACGTATTTTTATTATTATTAAATGCACTATTAAAATTAGGTTGCAGAGCTCTCGTCTATAGGTTGATTTGCATAGTAACCCTTTCTTTAATTGGGTATATCCACTGTATACAAAGGCATGTTTTAAAACGTTTCAGCAATGAGATGATTTTTCAGCATAATCACCTTCATTACGATGCATTAAACAATAGTAAGTCAATAAAATAAAATATATCCTTATGCTCACAACATATATGCATCAAGTCTTATACAGGCGAAACGGTTATTTGCGATTTATGGAAATCATTGGCATATGCAAATTCAATGCTCATATTACCTTTCGGCAAACCCAGCAACGGAACATGTACAAATAAAAAAAACGATATAAATGAGGCGGCAAAAAAGCAACTGACGAGACCCCCCCCCCCACATCCCCCTTTTGCAATGCCCGCTGTAAAAGGTGTTCACTGACACAACTTGCAATGCTATAATGAGATTAACGTGGAGGTCTTTGCGTGGTCGCTCCGTGTGTACATTGCTACGTCCTTCACGTTTATACCAGGAGTGGAAGCCGTTCTCGCTGGTTCATCGCACACCTGTTGTGGTGACCCAGGTAATGTCTACTTTACATCGCCTTGGTTGGCTACCTTGGGTCGACTCAGCCTATGGTGGACTAAGGCGGAAAGGCGTTGCGCTACCAACAACTCCTTGATGTTGCGGAACAAGAAAACAGGGCAACCTCACGAGAGCACTTGCCCCTCTGATAGTTCGTGGCTCGTAGTGATACTGTAATCATGATCCACTGCACCCTGCCAAATCCCTTACTGGATGAGGGCCTCTCCACGCCGTCGAGGTCATGGGGGTTATTTGATGAAATCCACACACTGGCCAAAGTGGTGAAGAACAGGGGGGCGGGTGGCAGGAAAATTCGGCTACCACTCGCCACGGATGGTAGCTGTGGCCGGGAGTTGAAATCAATTGCCGGTCAGTGTGAGGTCCTTATTATTGCCAGTGAATGCTGTAAGAATTCCACAGTCTGATCCATATTCGTGCTCCAATACAGTTCATCAAGACGACCCAGCTACGACATGGGTGCATTTTTTTTTCACGTGAGAAAATAGCAAGGCTCTCAGTATCTGTATTGCCAAGAGTACATCAACATTTTGAACGAGAAAATGTCTTTACACGACTGGGGAATATTCCAAAACCATGGCTGTGGTTGAAACATTTACAGGGGTTTTTTTCATTCAAAAGGCAAAGACCAACAGCCTTTGACAATCGTGCGTGTACATCTATGAGTCACACCATTGCGAGCGGTTGTGTTGCATAAATAAATGGTGGATATTCCAAATTAGTATGAGACAAAAAAGACCGTTAGCTGATAAGTGTGTGTGATTTCTCTGGTTTGCAGTTAGGGCAAGCGGTTTATGTCGATATCAACCGCCGTGGTATTTGATAAGAGAAAAAAAACACACCCACCGAAAAGTAATGTTTTAAAGTCACAATTGTCTTCGTTTAGTCGTCCAGATACGGCTTGCACGCATTGCTGCCTGTTTGTGTTAAATGCTTGCTATTCCTACGGAGAGATTTAGCTACACCATAGGCTATGTGGAATTCTCACCACTGCCTCCGTGGAAATGAGCGCCAGCCAACACCCACTGGAGTCGTGAGATTCTTTAAGTTTTTAATATATACTTATTTAATCTCCCATTTGCCTCAGTGTTCATGAAGTGGTGTGTTTTATGTGTACACCAGCTGTTGAGAGGGGTTCCAAATTATATTTTCTCGTGCGTCGCAGAGAGGGTTGAGGGGGTGGGGGTAAAGCATTGCAATGTTCGATCAGAGGGTAAAGCGCCGAAGCTGCACGCAAAACCTGCCTGTCCTTTGGTGCGCTCGATCACGAGCACGTGTCTCTAGAAAGGGGATGCCTCACAATGTATCCGTGATTGATAACGGTTTACGAATCGAAATGAAAGTTTATCGTTAAGTGGGATGGATTAAAAGTCCAAAGTCTGGCATGTATATAAAGACAGACACCCCCTCCCCCCCCCCCTATTTAGCCTTTAACAGACTGTTGATGCAAGCGCTGTTAGTGAATACCAGAGGTGGGACAAAGTCATTGTTATGCAAGTCCAAGTCGAGTCGCAAGTCATCAAATTCATGACTCGAGTCTGACTCGAGTCCAAGTCACATGACTCGAGTCCACATCTCATAGGTGGGACAAAGTCATTGTTATGCAAGTCCAAGTCGAGTCGCAAGTCATCAAATTCATGACTCGAGTCTGACTCGAGTCCAAGTCACATGACTCGAGTCCACATCTCATAGGTGGGACAAAGTCATTGTTATGCAAGTCCAAGTCGAGTCGCAAGTCATCAAATTCATGACTCGAGTCTGACTCGAGTCCAAGTCACATGACTCGAGTCCACATCTCAGAGGTGGGACAAAGTCATTGTTATGCAAGTCCAAGTCGAGTCGCAAGTCATCAAATTCATGACTCGAGTCTGACTCGAGTCCAAGTCACATGACTCGAGTCCACATCTCATAGGTGGGACAAAGTCATTGTTATGCAAGTCCAAGTCGAGTCGCAAGTCATCAAATTCATGACTCGAGTCTGACTCGAGTCCAAGTCACATGACTCGAGTCCACATCTCATAGGTGGGACAAAGTCATTGTTATGCAAGTCCAAGTCGAGTCGCAAGTCATCAAATTCATGACTCGAGTCTGACTCGAGTCCAAGTCACATGACTCGAGTCCACATCTCATAGGTGGGACAAAGTCATTGTTATGCAAGTCCAAGTCGAGTCGCAAGTCATCAAATTCATGACTCGAGTCTGACTCGAGTCCAAGTCACATGACTCGAGTCCACATCTCATAGGTGGGACAAAGTCATTGTTATGCAAGTCCAAGTCGAGTCGCAAGTCATCAAATTCATGACTCGAGTCTGACTCGAGTCCAAGTCACATGACTCGAGTCCACATCTCATAGGTGGGACAAAGTCATTGTTATGCAAGTCCAAGTCGAGTCGCAAGTCATCAAATTCATGACTCGAGTCTGACTCGAGTCCAAGTCACATGACTCGAGTCCACATCTCATAGGTGGGACAAAGTCATTGTTATGCAAGTCCAAGTCGAGTCGCAAGTCATCAAATTCATGACTCGAGTCTGACTCGAGTCCAAGTCACATGACTCGAGTCCACACCTCTGGTGAATACCTAGAAAGGTTGTTATGGCACAAGAGGGGGGGGGGGGTGTTGGTGGCCAATTAGGGGAGGGCCATCCCCTGTTTAGATATTCGTCACTGCCATTAGTCGTGACCGGAGATCGATTTCAGGTCGCCGGATTCGTAGCTTAATGTGCGAACCACTACCGCTCCCCATTGATATGCACATACACCCATGGCCAAATTGCCCGCGGTGTCAGATTTCAGAAGCTAAGCAGGTTTAAGCCGAGAGAGTATCATTGTAAGGGCACCAACTATGCATAATAGGTGGTGCAGGCCGTGGGGCTACGTAGTGGGCAGCAGAGGGCAGTGTGTGAAATCTATTGTTGTACTCTACTCATATGCTCACACATCTGCGCTTCATGCCTTTATCCAACCCACACTAACCATCATGCTGGAGAATAGCCGAATGACCTCGACGACCTGCATGGTATTTTGAGGTGCGTATCTAGCAGTAGATTTGCAAAGGGCTCCACATATTCAATAACATGCACACACATCAAGGTTCTTTATATAAGCCAGGTGAGGTCTCTGTGAGGGAGCACATCCTTTGCAAAGGAACCCCGTGTTAAATTGCAGCATAAGGAGAATTTAAGATGAAAGGATGTCAAATAAACGATGAATTTTATATGTGGGACAGTATTTGTTATTTACCTGGGCAGGTGGCCTCCGTTGTTAAGAGAGGCTCGCAATTGGAGGGAAGCGAGTTCGAATCCTGTATGGGGTTGTTTATTCAGCTCATCATAACTCCAGGGTTAAATACTATTTTAGTACCACTTTGTGAGAAAGTCAACAGCAGTGGCTGTCCTATGGAAAACGCTCACTTACACCATAGGAATGGATCATTGCCAGGACTGGCTCAGGCGTTGGGCACTGCCTCAATGCCCGTTTCAGATAAAAATGTTCTCCGACTCCTTTATAACTCAATTAATTGTAATATATCACACGCTCTGGCGTAAGTATGTTAACTATCTGGGTATAAACGGCTTTCTGGGTACTAATAATGAGGCAGCGAAATTCCGTGCAATGTATGACGGTACTGGAAAAAGTTGATAAACAGCTTGTGTGAGCTGATGTTTGTACATTAAACTGTTGTTATTGCGTCTGTGATCGGGCAATTTATTGTAAAGCAGATTGTATCACAATGTCTCATGCAGTGCGGTTTATTTTAGCTTGTATATTTTAACTGTTGGAAAAAACTATTAAGTAAAAAAATATATTATGCCGAATATGTCTTCATTATTCTACCAACGTATGAAAATGTAGTTGTACGGTTTGAATAAATGCTGACTCGATATCAGACGTTTCAGTTGATGTTTTAATTGTATTGCTTTAATTAAACGTATTGTTTATTTTTATACCCATGCATTTCTTACGGAGTGTAACACTCCCCCATGCCCCGCCTCCCCTCTCACTATCCACCACCGTGATGTATATATTGTAAAAATGTGACTACATTGCTTAACATTATTTTTTTTAAAATAGCAGGTATATGCATCTAATGCAGTGGCTCTAGAAGTGTGGTCCCCAGGACCACCGGGTGGTCCACGACGGTCCTCCAGATGGTCCGCAGGGCTGTGATGCAAATGCGCAGGTTGATCCGGATATGACAACGTTTTTTCGTGAGATCGCGTAAATTTTAATTTGCCTTTAAACCCGACACCACCCGACATAGCCAATTAGTAAGGAAGTTTGTCATGTTACTAGTTCAGCACAACGCCTGATGAGGTTGGTTGTAATTACCGGCGAAACATCATACTCGAATTGTAAATGCTGTGGGTTTACTCACCTTTTGTTTTTTTACATTAATTATTTTACTTACAATATTAATTTTTTGAGTGGAGTTAGGTAAACTACCCTGCGTAAACTAACATTTTTTTTATTGGTTCCAGTAATATGAATCACTTTATATTCCTCGTATTTAGAGAGAAGTCAATGCATTTTGTCACCAGGGGTGATGGGCTGGGTGGCCTGTGGAAATTTTTGCATCGGCTAAGCGGTCCGTAGGACAAAGCGGTTTGAGAAACAGCGATCTATGGGACGTACGAAAAAAACACTTTTTTTTTGTCACCAGAAGTATTTTATATATATTTTAAAAAAACCCCCAGGGGAATGTAGAGTGTACGGTCAGACGGGGTTGGAAGGGGGGACACGAGGAGTAAAGCGCAATGAAACGACCCCAACAAGCGAGTTAGGGTCCAACACGGGGGTTGAACGTTATAAGTGGAAGAGACAGAGCGGAGGGGGCGATGCGTTGACGAGGGTTGTAGGGGTAGGCAAAACGAGGGTGCGAGGGTGTGGTGTATGTTGTGGAGGTTGTCGGTGACTTGTGGGGTGTTAATCGGTGAGCGCGTGTTGATTGAGTGAGGGTATGTCTGGTCGGGAAAGTAGGAGGGTTTGTGTTGAGTGAAGAGAACGAGGATATCGTGTTCAGAAAGGGTATTGCTTTATAGAACAAAACAGAAGCGACGGTGGAAAATATTTTGAACCGGGGTCTTAAATGGGAGAAGAAAGCGATTCTAGATTGCCCAAGCCTAGTCCTGTCCTGCTTTGTTTACATTTCTGAATATTTTGCATTTGCCAACATGTCATTGCACATCAAACATCATTTGTATCATAGGCCTCAGTGAAGTCGCCTGATTCAGGAGTGATCAGGATTTGCCTTGCTGAGAGGGCTGCACCAGTTTGCTCCGGTTTGAGTTGCGTGAATGTGAACAACTTCAAACTTCAAACAACGGCAGCCCTTAACTTTGGTCATGTACATTTTTGAAACCGTCATGTAAATTTACAAACCATAACTTCCTATTTTCTCTGGAGATATGTTTGTCTATCCATATAAAATCCCATTGTTTGCCAGTATTTACAATTCTAGATTTGAAGCTTTCGTGACTGCAAGAAATCATATTCTTAGGTTTTTTCGGTAAAGTCACGTAGGTAAAACATCAAAATTAATGAAAATAAAATAAAATTAATAAAATTAATTTTGATGTTTTACCTACGTGACTTTACCGAAAAAACCTAAGAATAGTATTTACAATGTCAACCCTTGCAGACGGGCCCCAAACTGATTTTCTCTACCTTGACATGTGGCCTGAAGCATAACTTTAAGTTGACTGCATGACCTGTTTCTATACAATGTCCGCGTTTATTGTGTTTTCTAAAGTGTGTCCCCTAGCTAGGCTGTGAGTTGCTTGTTCGGCAGGTGTTTGTTCTTTGACAGGAAAAAAAAGTGTCTATTCTGTCTGTAGACGAAAATAAATTTTCTGCCGCGATTCTTCAAAGCAAAATACGTTATTTTTCCGATATTTTAGTTGCCAGTTTGGCCATTTATATTTTTGTAAATTCGTGAACAAAAATGCGTTTGTACTCGTACTTGAATCACATCCAGTGAGGTGTGAATACAAAAGATGAGGAAAACAGGGCAACACATGTGGAGGTTTTTGAACCAGTAAAACAAAGTTTGAATATTTCTGTGCAGGCACGTGAGCCTTTCTTCATTTTATTGTTGGAATTTGGCAGTTGCCACTTTGCCGTTACTCTGGTCGAAGGCGATGACTTGTCGCGCTGACCATGAGCGCAGGCGACACACGTTTCAAGGAAGCAATTGGCTCGCCGTGCCACGATTTCTGCTGTGTAACTGTCTGCCCAGAGCGCTTTGGGGAAATGACTTACGCCGGCGTTTTTTTATGGAAAAAGTTTCGAAGCGCAGCCTTGACTGTGTATCAGTATTTTTACCATCAGCCAAGGCAGCGTGTTTGGCAGTGTGAGCTAAACTGGTCTCTTGTATTACTGAGGACCGATGGACATTGCTATGCTTGCGGGAGTTCTGCTTGCTATTTGTACTGAACTTCTGTGTTCAGAAGCGGCAGCAACAGCATCACCTTCATCAGCAGCCATGTTCTATCCACTGCTCGGTGAAAGATTTCCTCATTTTGTCACCATCCCCCATAGTCCTGTGATGCCACAAGCCATCTCATTCCTGTGCATAAGTTCCTCTTATCACTCGATCTCGCTCTCCGGAGTGTTTGGTGCCTTGGCTGCAATTCTGTTCCAAGTCTCGTCCATCAGCTATCATGCTGCGAACAATGTGTACTAACCGAAGGTCACTTACTTTTCTAAACACTCAAAACATATTTCGGGACATTTCAGCCTCTGCCACCCCACTGTTGGATGAAGGCCTTCTCCACTCTGTCGGTGTGAGTTGGGGTTCCATTACCAAATCCGTCACTGACGATAGCCAATGGCTACCCATTGCACCACTGCAATGGTGTGGGGAAGCCTTCATCCAGCAGTGGATCGATCATGGTTGATGATGATGAATGCTGATTGCCAAACAAACGTATTATGTGCGCAGTAAAAAAGGACATTGTACTCCCGTATTGTCTTGCTTTCGTCTGTCGGTTTCTGTAACATTGCTCATCCATGTTAAAGGAGTGTTTGGACATTATTTAAGTGTTCTTTCCCCATCAACGAGCCATGGAATTGAATTCATAAGGGTTAAGAACCCCCCGATGTTTCCTGGAACGGCACCTTTATGAAACAGCTTCAATCACATTCTTCCTCTCGATCTCTCGCTATATTATTATTGCCAATACTAGTACAGCTTTGAAAACAATAATCAATATCAGGCTTAGGAAAGAGAGAGAGAAAATGTCCCCTGTTAAATTGACACCTAATGTTAGGGCAAGTGGCGGCAGTAATTACTTGTTGAGGCTGGTGTGGTGCTACTCAATGTTATGCTGGTGTCCTGATTATATTTACGAGGACAAGGGGGGGGTTCCAAATCCAGGTATATATTCCTTCCAACGATGTTGTGCATTTACAGCAATTAACCTGGGTCACTAGGACCATAATGCAGTGAAAGTCATTAGACCACCAATAATTAATAATCCTCATCATCAGCCGTGATCTATCCACTGCTGGACGAAAACTTCCTCCTACAATCGCCATCCCTCATGGTCTAGCAATACCAACATCCATCTCACTCCAGCACATGGTCTGAGCTCATCACTACTTCACCTCCGCGATGGTTGACCTCCTTGGGGCGTTTTTTTCTCCTTTGGCTTTCAATTCTGCAACCAGCCTCGTCCATCGGCCATCGTTCCTCCTCGTGATGTGTCCTGCCTGAGCCCAGGACACACTCAGCAGTGCGCTAACCACTGTGCCACCACTCCATCCGACGGTCAATATTACAATTATAATTTGCGTTTTGTTCTCCGATTCATGCGTTCCTCCGCTGTCGCCCAGTGTAATTCCAAGCACGCATCTCTTCATGCTTATTTGCGCACTTTTCAGTTTTTGTTTAAAAAAAAATGGCATTATTGTCTCTGTTTCTGATCCATATTCCACCGCGTGCAATACCCACGAGCAGTCCACCTTCTCTTTCTGGCAGGCATGTTGTTCTTCATGATCAAATTCAATTTGGGCTTTATCTGTTCAGCATTGCACACCATGCTCCTGTAAACGAGGGCAGCTTCTCAACGCAGCAAACATGGGGCAGGGATTTAGAGGGAGATAGTCACGGCCCAAAAGGCTTTTGATTCTTGCTTTGATAGCCATGGTCAGCTGCAAAGTATTCCAATAATGCACTGGAAAACGAAAATATTTTCCTTACACTGTCATCTTGTCCATTACGTATTTTATTTATTTACATAAAACAAAATTAAGACTTCAAGTGGGATTTTCTTTGTGTTTGATAGTTCCCTTCAAGGAATATAGTTTATTAAAAAAAAAATATTTTATTTACCCAAGAAAGCTTCACACAGCCTCAAGACTCCCTTTATGATGGCGCTTTTTGGATGTTTGACCAGAGTTTTACAGACAGAACTGACCCACACGCGCGGAGAACACAGAGCAGTCATTAAACCCTGCGCCACAAGTGTACACGCGCACTCCTCGTGGCAATCCACTGCTGGATGTGCACTTCCTCACACCGATGCAGTACACGCGAGCACAGGTTCACAGTGCAACGGATTTTGCTGCAGTGCCCTCTTGCTCACAAACGTAGCAGCTGCAGGTGGTCACCCCGTCAGAGCATTACCCAGGCTCAGGCCTGCTTAGGTTTCGAGATCCGGCGGATTCTGGGTGATTTGGTCATTGGGTCACATTTTGGTGTACTGAGTGGGTGTTGTTGCACATGATTGCTTCACCTCGATGTGATGCATCAACCCCGTGCTTCAGGTCAGTGGAGTACAGACAACTCCACACGGAAACACGAAACAAAAAACATGGAAATTGACAAAACAGATGGATTAGAAGCTAAGAAGCGTGCAAAGAATCATGGAGAGGAGCATGCTTAGAATTACCCTGCGAGACAGAAACAAGAAGACATGGATTAGAGAACACGCGTAATTTTGAGACAAATATTGACTGTTTATAAAAGTAAGTGGCCTGCGGAAGGACACATCACTGGACGGAAGGATGACTGGTGGTTGAGACTAACGCCGGAATGTGAGGGAGGGCTTCCTGCGTGGTGTCACACACAGAGTGGCCACGCAGCGTGGCTCACCTGAGATCTGAGAGGCGGCCTTCATCCTAACCGCCCCTTCCTCAAGCAAGCCACAACACAAACCCGCTTACAGTTTACCCACAAAGCAGCAAGTTTATTCAAAAGTAAAATGGATACACCCCCTGAAACAATCAATAAGATCACTTGCGAGCTTATGTTCTCTCGTCCAAAATACCGAGATTATCCAACGAAAGGCTGAAAAGTGCGGCAAAATTGCATGGAGGAGAGCGTGCTTTCTGAGACACGATGCACGGACAAGAGAACACGTGCAAGTTAAATGCGCATCGGCCGTTAAGAAAGGCGCGCGAGCTTGGTCACGGGCACGTCGCTGTGAGGGATTCATGGCCACTGGTCGAGGCCAACGATGGAGTAGCAGTCGAAGGAGGGAACGTGCCCGAGTGGGCGTCATCTCATGCGGAAATGGAGCAATATAATCAGCTTGTGGATTGTTACATTCTAGATTTGAAGCTTTCGTGCTCTTAGTTCTTTCGGTAAAGTCACGTGACTTTACCGAAAAAACTAAGAGTATGATTGTTACATTTCAGAATTGTGAGAAATATAGCAGCCGTTTTGGAAGGCCACAGTTCAGCAGTGGATATATCATGACTTGCTGATGATGGCAATGACCCCCACACACATGCGCTTTATTTCCATGTGAGTGCTAACACCACTTTCCGTATAAAACTGTGCCTTTCGCGGTTCTCCTTTGCACGAGAGGTGATGCATATCAATAGACCCCTCACCAGGCACAATTAATGCATTTGAATGGGGCTTCTCTCTTGGTAAAATAAACGACAGTACTCTGAATTAAATTAAAATTGACTTTAGGCATTGATTTGAACGTGTTATTGGATTGCATGCATACATGTTAAAACTATATATCTGATTAACAACAAACAAATAAACAATGCCATATCGAAGGTACTGTGAATCCTATTAAAAAAAATCACCTGCTTTCATTTTAACAAACATTTATTACACTGACATAGTCACCTTGCACCAAAGCTACAAAGTACAAGTTGGATTCCCTGACACACATACAGCTGCAATGAGAGATCCTTTCTCCAGTAGGACCAAGTACTTTCCCATTCTCTGCCCATTTAGTTTTCATTCTCCTGGTGGCCCACCAACAGGAGGTACAGGGGTTGCCACTGTCCAACAATAGGCCACAGATGACCCATGAAAGGGGATTTGGAAGCTGAGTTTTTCTTCCCCTGGTTTTGCTGCCCTCCTGAGCTAAATAATCTTACCCCGAGCAGTTTTTATTTTTTGAAAGGTGCCAGACTTACCACCGCTTGCCACCCATCTTGGTGTGAACACGTCTGCCACGCGCAGGAGGCGAGTGATTGGGAGTTTGGCTTCCAGAGGCTACAGGAGATGCTGGCCTCACGGGGCATCTTCATGGGGTCCTTTTATAGGTGTTGGGAGCTCATTCCAAGCTCTGCACCCTCCACAACAGCCAGATAGGTGGAATGTTCTTGTAAATGGAGGCTGCTCATGTGTTATTTCGTTCAGCATGAGCTGAGAGCAAAGTGAGTACTCGAGGCCTTCCAAACCACAGCACAAATCTACGTACACGTCTCTGTTGAACTAAACTGATGGGCGGTGGTGATGTTGTCCAGGGTGCATCTACATCGTAAATACTCGGGCAACTTGTGCATTTCCAACGGGTTGCATGGAACACATTGCTCAAAGGTCAGAGCGCTCAATTTGTGAAACTGTGAATCCGAGTTTGAATCTGGGCAGCTGCCCGTACTTAAACTGGGTTCTCAAATCTCGTGAGTTGATGGTCTAAGCCCATTTTGCAATGACTACACACACACACAACTACAATGACAACAAACTTGGTTTTAAACTTAATTTGCATAAATACCGTGTCACAGAGTTCAAAATATTGATTTGATTGTCATAAAATGAACATTCATCTCTGTAGCAGGGCGGGTGGGAGAGTACAAAGCGCACCTACAGTAGTGTAGATAAGAGGTGAATAGGTTTCAGAAGTAGTTCTGTAAATGCCCCCCTTCTGCTCCACAAGCTCCGTGTCACGGTACGAAGCCGACAGCGCACAACTGTGATACAGCTGTGCTAGGATCACGGAGAACGACGACAAACAATGTGTAGGTAAAACAATCAAGAAAGCACTTTTATCCAGAAATCCGTGATCCTGAACGCGTGCTTAGCACCCATTCTTGCCGCTTCGCAGGTGGGAGTAGGGCGATCGGGGAACTGTCCTTTACGATATGCCGTTTCCTGCAATCGCCACCTCGGGAGCAAATTGAGAGGCCGTATGCCCAAGCCATTGTTCCAGCTGGCAGAAGCTGTGCAGCAAAGCGCGTGGAGTTTTCACACCGCTGTGAAAAAGGGGGCTTCGCATTTAGTACTTCCCACTTCCCAAAATCGTTAGACACATAACGGCTGCATTTGTTTTGCGTGGGTTAAGCCCTTTAGGCTTGGCTGCATCCGCGTTTTGGCTTCTCCTCTCGTATGGCCCGGAGATTGGTCGGCAAAGTGTACGTGGCCACCTCGGTGGCTCGGCTGTAGAACGAGTTGCAAGCTTAAAGGTTGCGAGTTTGAATCCTGATTGGGGGGTTGATTGAGCTCAATCGTCTCACTGCGGTCTATAAAATATGTAGAATTTTTGGGGGGGGGAAGTCAACTACAGTTGTCTTATGGATAGACTCGTTCCCACCAAAGGAACGTGGAATTGGTTTCACTGGCTCAGGGCTATAAACAGGAGATGAGCATTGCCTCGATGCTCATTCGAACAGGAAACCGCTCTGACTGTGCTTTTTTTTTAAATGGTCATGTTGAGGTTGGTGAGGCACTATTCTTATACTCTGTAGGGGAATTGAAATGTCACGCACGGACGGTTTGTGGCTTTCTACATTCGCCTTTTATGTTGCCTTAAGTGTGAGAGGCTTCCTGAGCAGAAAGGGTTGCGAGGGAAACACATTTTATTTATCACAAGTGCAACAGTGCTGAAAATCCGTTAACGTAGGTTATAAAAAAACATGCCCAACGTGCTGGCATGTGACCCCTCACCGTCGCCGGGATCCGTGCGGTATTGCGTGACAGCTGAGCAGCTCAAAAGTATCATTCATAAAAATGCGCGTTTAAATATAGATATTACTAAGGGGGCAGTGATGCAGGCGTTAGCGCAGTGTACGGTGAACCCGGCAGCGCGAGTTTGATTGCTAGTCACAGCTAACATCAGTGTCGAGTGATGTCTGAAGCGGTCCTGCCCCCCCCTCACCCCACCCCACCTGCTCACCTTCACCAATTCAAACTGATCAGTATGGTGAAGTAAGGTCAAGTAATCATCATGGCCAATACAGTGCGGAGAGGCCTTCGTCCAGAAGTTGATTGACCTCGGGCTGAAAGTTCTACATTTAAAAAAATATATATTATTTTACCATACTTGGGGTTGGTGAAGGGAGGGAACCAGGAGTTGTTCAGATATCACTACTGAGGGTCGCTCGGTTCACAGCAAATCGCGTGAACCACTTGTCTGAGCTCTCCAGCCATATTCATAAAAAATATACAGAACATTTTGTTGCGATATGCATCAGCATTGATAACCGTAATGCGTGTGTGTATTTCAGCGCGTGTGTAGGTTTTATAGTAGGAAGTGAGATTCACTGAGGTGCCGTTGCAAAAAAATAATTTAGTGTAGTGAGTGGTCGTCGTTCTTAACATTTCTTCCAATACAGATGGGCACTTTTGCTGTCACTTCTGTTTCACGGCACGCGGTTGAGATTTATGCCTGGCCTACGTCCTAGATCTTCAATAGTAGCTTCCAGGGGCTTAAACACATATCTGGTATGATGCATTAAAACATGTAGTCATAATAATAATAATATGCATCATCATTCGAGCGGTTGCAAAATAAAAATTTCTATTTAAAGTGTAAGTGAAGTGGTATTAGGATGCTTCTGTTCGGTTCAGATGAGTGATGCACGCATTGTCTTTTTCAGACACGCTCCGTTTGATGCAGCTGAATAGCCGAAGCTTTTTTTTCTTCTTCTTCTGCAGATTGCTGGGACACGCACACCTCTCATTTCTATGAATCCTAGCCCAACCGCTTTCTTCCTCGGGGCCAATTCTCACATTTCACAGCAGTCCGTAATTACAGCTTCACAGAGCCTCGGGGCTTGTGGTTGGCAGGTGCGGGATTTAGCAGTCTACGCGGTGAGCAAGGGGAACGATTTTAGGTTAGCGCTACCAGAGGAAACTTTCACTAAGATATCTTTTCGAGTGATGCGTCTCCCTCGCCTGCCATTGCCGTGCGCGAACCCCGACTTAAGCCGTGTACATTCTCAACTGATGGTTAAGGGATTTTGGGGGGAAGCAAAGTCTCCCCACATTGAGCTGTCCTCCCGCTAAGGAATGCAGAATTCTTGGGCCAATGCCGAAAGTAAAACACTTTTGTAGGAATGGATCATTCAACGCGAGTTATGCAGAGGCCGTTTTATCCCAGACGCGCTAGCCCTGCTCTAACTGCCCCCGTTTGTAATCTGCATTCGCAGTCTTTTGCCCTGATCGTCACATTTCTTTTTTTTTAAAGGATCTGCTAAAGCCACAGCCAGGCTTCTGTCAATGCCGGGAAATGCTTGAGGGTTTTGGGGAAACTGCTAACACCGTCCAACACAGGGGAAGCGTTTTATACAGTTATCTAACACGAGGGGGGGGGGGTCAAAGTTTAAAGTAAGAACACAATCACGTTGTGAATGCTACCTGGATGTACGGACGAGGGACGATAAAAATTCAATTAGGTAGTAGCGTTGATGTGTGCAGACATAAACAGAGGCCTGCAGACATTCCAACGAGTTGTGTTTTGACTTCATTGCAAAATCCTTGTGCAAATCGGGCACTCACCTGTCCAAAGAAAGCACGTTATTTATTTTACACCTCCATCGTGGCACTGTAGAAAGGCAGTGTTCAGTTACACGTGCAATCAGATGGAGTTGTGATCTCTTATCATTGAGTCAGTCGACTGTCATTTATAGCGCGTCCTCAGATCCATATTTAGTTGAGTGCGTTTATTGAATTGGAATGAAATAAAAACAAAGCACGTGTGTTTTTATTATACGCATCGGGTGTTTTGTGACTTTAAATATGCGTGCATATAATAAACATGTATTATTTATGGATGTTTGTTTTACTTTGGGTGGCAGATTTGTGCCAGAAAGGCGGCACGTGTTTAAGCAAAAATAAAATTGACTTTCAAGATACGTTACAAGAGCTCTAAGCTGAACCTTTTCAGTCCATCATCTTTCTCGGATAGAACAAAACAAAAATCCCATCATGGGGAAGGCAACAGTAGTTATTCATTGAATAAATTGGTCCCTATCCATAGAAATGTGGAATTTCCACCAATGTGTCAAGGCCGTTAATGCAGAGCAGTGCATTGCTCATTGGAGCATGGAGACGCTTTTACTTTGATTATTGAGAACCAAGACAGAGTGCGATCACTCTCCTTAATTAAGACAATATTGATTAATTTTATTTTTCTCACTCTACATTATCGGTATTTTCACATGACAGTCATCGCCTTAGCTTATACGAAACAGTCTTGTAGTGTGGCCCATAATTATTGCAACATTTCATTGTAAACGGTGCCACTCCAATAGTCGTAAAGTTCAGTTATTGTTCAGTTATTGTTCGTTAACATTTTTTTACGATTGGCCGTAACTTCCACTTTTAGGTTTCAAGAATAACATCCTGGAAAGTTACTTTCGTAATGTACAGGAAAAAAATGCGGGTGTATGAGTACATTGTATGCTCAGATACGTTTGTCTGCTTGTACCGTGTGATGTTAAGCATGAATGTCCGACGTTTCGCTCCATGTGCTGGAAATTGAATTCAATTCCTGAAGAAAGCTTCAACTCCACTAAGCAACGGACAGCTACACGGCACAACCATGAAAAGAAAACCTACGCAGTAGCATTAGCACATTGTAGAGAAATATATTTAAATTTCTGCTTGGCTATTTATTCATACAATGGTCACCAACATGCTCTGGGCATCGACATTAGAACACCATTCCCATTCTGCGATCCAGGCATAGACTTTCCAGCCTGTTGGTGACCACTTATGAAAACTCAAGTTTAAATTGAGTACAGGGACTCCTCTACTTATGAACGAGTTAGGTTCCAGAGGTCTGTTCGTGAGTCGATTTGTTGGTAAGTCCAACTTTAATCCTGTCGATTCCAAGCACGTTGTATGGCACTTACACTAAACACGGGGAATTGCTTAAAAAGTTGTATAATCTCCTGTAGGCGTGGATACCACTGGTTCTTCTTACTGCCACCCTCAACACTTTCACCACTCTTATGCTTCTGAGACACGATGGGGGCTGATTATGTTCGTGAAAAGCACAGAGAACGTCGTAGTGAACTGCACAGCGACGATACAACGTCAGACAATGGCGGCGGCGGCCCAGGCAGATAATGCTGGGAATGCTGGGTAATGACACTGAACAACCACCGGAGGAAATCAATAAAATAATAAAAATAAAACATAATAAAATAATTCTCACGACGTTTCGGCCACAACGCAAGCAGCCGTCCTCAGGTGAAGACATTCCTTCACCTGAGGACGGCTGCTTGCGTTGTGGCCGAAACGTCGTGAGAATTATTTTTATTATGTTTTATTTTTATTGTTTTATTATTTTCCTTCTACGTGACTTTACCGAAAGAACCAAGAAGATGAATCCCTGCAGTCACGAAAGCTTTAAATCGAAATTTAACCACCGGAGGCTTTCACGACCGATATTATCCATAAGAGAGGTTTTTGGGTTAGATCGCGTAAATATAAATGTGTCGTTAAACCCGCCACCATCCGACACAGCCAATTAGTAAGGTTTGTCAGGTAAACGTAGCATGCAGCACACCGGTGTGTTGGAAGAGTAAATCCACAACGTTTACATTTCAAGCACGATGTTTCGCCGGTAATTACAACGAGCATCATCAGGCGACAGCCATATTTGTGGAGAGATCCTCCTCCTGTTTCGTTCTTAAATAAAGGAATAGATGTGATGTCGTCACTTGCGAGCCAATCAGGTGCGAAGGCCAGGGGGTGTAGAGGGGGGGGGGTAATGAATGCATATAAATTACCACCGCCATTTATTAAGCGGCGGTTGAATTTACGGACTCTCGGTCCGAACAGGCAACTGGACATATGGACAGGTTTGTTCGTATCTCTAAAAATTCGTAAGTCGAATGTTTGTAATTAGAGGAGTCCCCGTACTGAAACCTGTTTTTTTTTCTCACAGAACCCATGTAACAATGGACGTCAATTTGTAGTTGTATGCAAGTCCCTCCAACATAGATTATGTATGTATGTTTAACTTCTTTCGCACCGTACGTAGCCAGCCGTGCTAATCGGAGGTGCCAACCATGCTAAACTATATATACATAGCCAACTATGCTAAACTATATATCTTGTATACTATAAATATACTGTGGAGGCTTATCTTTGCCAGACACGAGCAATTGTGAAAAAAGCTATTATCGGGACAGAGAGTGTAGTCTCTGTTGGAGGATTAAAACACGGGCCTTACTTGTTCACACCGACATACCGTTTCGTTTGATTTTCCAAGGCAACAGCTCTCGCATTAACCATTTAACGAGGTGTGACGTGAACCCTGGCTTCCTGGAATCTCTCTGAGAGGGGGAGACCCGTCCAGGCTCGGGCGCCGTGTGCCCTGCTGTAAAGTCGTCAAATGCATGCGCTGTCCCACAGACTCACATGGACATGCACGTCTAGAAAGTAACAACATACCTACAATGGAAAGAATTTGAACAATGCCGATAAGGTCAATGTTTTGGAGTTCTTTAAGGTGTGTGCCATTTGATGGTTTTAACACTCGAACAAAGTATTTGAATGAAAAGAATCATCGTCGTCGTCTTCATCAGCCATGATCAATCCACTGCTGGATGAAGGCTACTCCAAGCTGATAACATTTGTCCAAGTCTTGCGATGTAGCCATCCGTCTAGCACCTGCACATTTGCTGATTTCATCGCTCCATCTCTACAGAGGATCTCGCCATTGGGTGTGCGCCCTCTTTGATCTCATTAAGGAGCATAAACCATCCACGTGAACTCCTGTCATCCTCGCAGCAGCTTTTGACGAGCCATCGAGCGTGTTTTCAGATGCTCTTCTGCTGCAGTCTGGAATGCTCTTCCGAGTGATATTAGGAAGCCACTGGAGCGATACACGTTTAATTGTAGATGGAAAAGCAATTTCTTTAGAACTGCTTTTTGTATTTAGATTGTTGTACTTCCCCTGCACCTCCGATTAGCACGGTTGGCTACGTACGGTGCGAAAGAAGTTCCATATACCGAATTAGAATACGGTATTTATTTATGCTGGAGGGTTGAGCTATGAAGCTCTTGTTCACAGATGTACATGCACACATGAGCCACCACCCCATCATTCGTCCCAACCACCGGCCATCATCACCTACTTGCTGCATGTGCTGCCTAAGCCCACTGACTTTTCAAAAAATGAAATAAGATGTCTATTAACTTGTGTTTTTTTGTCTAATCTACGCGTTCTTCCTGTGTAATTCCAAGCATGTGCTTCCCCGTGCTTCAATGTGCACTTTTGAGATTTTGTCTTCGCTAATGTTTACAATATCAACGTTTCTTATGAGTGGGGAAAATAAACCTACGATAGATAATCATCCTATTGATTGTTTTCCAGGGTTGTGTGCATTTGACTTATCAAGAAACTTGCTGATTTGTGGGTAAACTGTAAGTGGTTTTGCAGTGTGGTTTGCTTGAGGAAGGGATGGTTAGGGTGAAGACAGCCACTCAGAGCCAAGGAGAGTCATGCTACATGACCAGCCTTATTTGAATACTAATTTTATTGGCCTTGTGAAGATGATAGGCTGAATCTGAACTCCTAAATGGGGATTTGTACCCTAAACCTTCCAACTTTGAGAAGGACATTCTGGCGAAAAGCCACTCAGCCAAATTCAAATATACCACCATGTTCGTAATGTTCGTGACTGTCGTATCACAAAGTGAATGTCTGAGACAAACAGAGTGCACGTCAAGGACTTGCTGGCTTAGAAATATTTCCCAATAGTGTTTGTCGCAAGCCTATGAAACATCTGCCTGTTAGGAAACCATTTATTTCTGCAGCTCTGATAAAGCTGACAGTTGCTTCCTTGTTTCATTGCTAACCAATATGCAGGTGCTTGTGATGCATTTCCAGAGCTTTTAATAAAGCGGGCAGCTGTACAATTTGTTTTCATGCATATAACTGGCCAAAAAATGGACATGCTATTTCCATGTAGTATTTTGTAGTGACACACTCACCCCCCCCCTCCCCCACATCAAAAATAAATCCTGAATATATAAATATAGGTAAAGGTGCCACCCTGAAATTATTTTCTCAAGCTACTGCCGGCAGGTCTCGCACTCAGGTAATTGTCCTACTTTTGCATGACAGACAGACAGACTTCTTGGAAGAGGTGGGATTACCAACACTTTAATCCCACCACACACGACCTGCCGTTCGACCAACTGTGGTGGACAGAGGTGTGGGGATTTCAGAAACGTGCTTATCGGTCGACTGTCGTGCCTGGAGATCGAACTGGCAACACTTTTGAAGAATATATTTATTTTACAACGTCAGTACCATGTTCGTTGGGTCTCTTCCTGAAAATCTTCCGAAGATTCCCAGCTGGGAACCTTAGGGGTCACTTATGAAAGCCGTAGGGGCTTTCAGTGGCAGGGCAGCACCAGGGATTCCAAATTTCCCACACTGTCAATCCGTGAGAAACGCAATTCCTGAGACAATGAGCGATGCTCCTGGTGACGGAATTAACAGATGCTACCCTTTCTGCTGTGTCAGTGTGATATGCTCTACGTTTAAAAATAGCTTTAAGAACTCAGGATTTAGAATACTTGATCATAGTTACGTCGTAATGTTACTGGCATGCTTTTGAGCAAAGTAGTCGCTATCAAGGGCTGAGTGTGTTGAATCTACCCTCTGATATGACTGCTGCAGGATATTTTCCAAGTAAATAGCCATATTTGGAACAACTAAATGTGTATATCTGCCTCTTCAGGGGTTCCTGTGATACATGCCCTCTTATTTTGCGTAGCATTTTGAGATACAGTTGCGTTCATATAATATGAATAAAAAAATGAATAATGATACTACCGATAATTTACTTCCCTTTGTAAATCCCCTGCTCGATTAAGGCCTTCTCAAGTCGAGTCGGCCATGGGGTTAATTTGACCATACTTCACGATGCTGGTCATTGCGGGTAGGTGAAATAGGGGCCAACAATTGGTTCAGACGTCACTCACCACTGACATCATCCATGGCTGGGGAATCAAACTCAGGTCACAGGGTTCAGAGCGCATGGTGCTGCCCACCGTGTCACCACTTCCCCCAGCATACCAATAGCCCCTTTTAAAATAGCACAGGCTTTCCAATTTCTATAATTGGTTTGTATGGCAATGTCAGCAGTTTACCATTTGCTATCTGCCTATTTAGTGGGTTCAGCTGCGCCCTGGTGGGATGGATGCAAAGTGGGTGGATCGTTTTGGGGAGGGGTGAGGCGGTGGGCGAGGAGGGGTCGGCGCGGTGTGTGGAACTAATAGCGTCCTTGCAAAGGACTACCACATGGAATTTCACAGGCAATTACCATAATGGCTCTTGAGGTATTTTTCCAATGTAAGCATGGAAATCATTATGGATGGGGACATCTTCTTCTGCCGCACACGACCGCAAAGGTGCTGGCACACACGTGCGAAAAGCGGATGTGCCACCTTATTTGCCATTTGCTTGCTCTGGTGACCTTATTTTGACCAAGGGGATTTTGCACACATCTTGGTGCGGGGGTGGGAGAGGGGGGGGCAGAGGCTGACTCCGCTGCAGCCCGCCGCCGTGCCATCACCACGTTACCCACAAGGCCTTTCGGTGGGCGGCCGCTCGTCTCCTGTGGCCTGAGCACGAAGGTGTCCGACAGCGTGCGAAATGTGCAATTGATTGATGGTCTTCGCAGCCCTGACCCCACGGGAGCTGGCCCGTCATCCTGACGGCTCCGTCTAGAGGGCATCAATTGCACCGCCCGGTTGCGGCATCGTTTGTCCCTCCTGAGGTGCGTGTGTGCTCGCGTGTGCTCGCGTGCGTGCTTTTGTGCGTGCTAACGGCGAGAGTGCGTGCATGTGGGTGCATAGCGGTGAACTGGCCCTGGACCTCCCCTAGGTGGACTCAGCCTTAAGTGATTGTCCGGTGCGGTGTGTAAATTCGGCACTTGGGAGACAAAGGCGGCCAGGCGTGGTGCTGGCCACTCGCCCCCTTGTGCGCCGTGATGGCCTTAATAGATGCTCGCTAACAGCACTTTCCCCAAAGGTCTGGTGAGGCTACACGGGGGATCTTTGTCTTTGTGGCAGAATTCGGCGCTCGCTAACAACACTTGCCCCGACAGCCTGGTACAGGCGATATAAGGGGGGGAGGTGTGGGGGTGGATCTTTGTCGTTGGTAGAGTTGTAAAGCCTGGAGGCGATGGCTCATTGTGATGCATCTTTCAGGACGCCCCTCCTCCTCCTCATCAAAAGACTTTTGCAGGAGCCAGTTCTGCCACCTTTCCTGAGTGACGAATTCAACTCTCCCTGACCCTATTTGTTTATTTACTCCGCTCTGCATTTATTTATTTACTAAAGTATCAGAGGGGAATCGGCATTGTTCGCGTATGCATATGTAAATGTCGATTATTGTTATGGATGTATTTGTTCTTGGCACTATCTGAAAACATGGACAACTTAAAATGCAACAGTGACCGCGGATATGGAGCGATGGAATCCGATTGTTTGCCTGGTGCTTGGTGGTTTCTTACATCGCAGCACCGTGAGCTGTATAGCTCTTTTTCAGAAGCGACCTGGCCACACACGGTCACTCGTACGAAGTGGCTTGTCACGTGGAAATGAATAGCAACCAAACACCCTGAAGTATCGAGGTCGGCATGGCACAGGAGGGTGTGGTGTGGCCAGCACCATGCCCAGTTGACTTATTCTTCCCAGTGCTGGTGTTTGTACACCACACCAGGTATTAATTTAAGTCATTTAGGACCCTGTATTCATTCTCTGCAATATCGATTACGTTGCCCCCTTTGTTGTTGCTGCTGCTGCTGCTGTGCTTATGCACCACAGATAACCCCTGGGAAAATAGCTGGGTAACTGGCTAACCAGGATCACCCGCGTAACAAATAAAATACATTTTAAAAAATCAAGTCTTGAGTTGACCTCTGAGAAGCTCAGGCCAAGTTGTGACACCACTTGCCACTGATGTTATCCGTGACTGGGAATCGAAGTAGTAGTCTTACGTGATACTATAATAGTATTGGAATTTCTCTCACACAATTCAAAGCTTAGTCTGCTGACCGTTGTGCCACCACTCGCATGTGTGTGTGTATGTAACAAAGAACAACGCGTAGAGCCTTTACTAGATTGTTGCGGCAAATGCTATTAGCAAGCACCTATTTATGCAAGCATGGCGCACGAAGGAGTGGTTGTTACCAGCACCACGGCTGGCCACCTTTGTCTCCTCCTTGCTGATGTTAACCCATTGCACTGGGTACTCATTCAAAGCTGGGTCAATGTAGCGGAGGATCACAGACTGCGCCTGATAACACTCGTCACTGATGTTAGTCATGGTCAGGAATCAAACTTCAGTTTGCCAAGTTGTAGCGTAGCGTTCTAAACCACTGTGTCACCACTCAGTGTGGAGAGCCTGAGACATATCGTCTCGGGGTTGTGGGTATTCAAACAACAGATGCACATGTACACACATTCATCCGTTTATCTGTAAATAAAAACACTGTTTTTAAATGTCTATTCAGTCACTAATTGAATATCCTAAGTCCTCTTCAAGATGAATGCGACTTTTTATTTTAGAACAATGCAGGACCTTGGAACAATTGCACGAACACCACGAGCAGTTCCTCGGCCTGTATATTAATTAACCAGGAATTCAGCTGTGTGGTAAAGAGAGCCCCCCCCTCCCCCCCATTGTGGCCAGCTCGTTTTTTTTTTGCGGATAAACGGTCGCTAATGTGATTAGAAGGGCTGCGCTACGTTGGACAAAGCGACACGCCGTTTGGGCCTCCCGGCCACCGGGTGCAGGGTTTGAGGTCGCGTCCCGGAACTTTGCCGGGTCCCGGCCCTGGCGGCCTGCCGGCGGATCGTCGCTGCACCGTGGCTGTGAGAAGGCGAGGGGAGAGCGCGCGTGGGTGATGAATGGGCGGTGGCGTCTCTTGCACGTGTCAGCCTGTCAGGTCGCACACAAAATGCCTCGGCTGTGAGGAATCCGCGCTCTGACAAAAAAAAATGTTCGCCCTCTGCACTTAGCTACCGGGCAGAGGAAGTTGCCAGTCGACATATGCGCGTGTCGGTTTGATGAGTTTGGTCCTCCATGTCGCCCTGGGATTACCATCCGTCATTATTATTGTTTTTTTGACCATGGTCACCATCGTCGCTGCCATCATCAGCAGCATCAGCAGCATCATCAGCATCGTCAAAATGAATGTCACCATGAGCATCGTTCATTCGTGTGGCGAATAAAGTTGCACAGCAACACTCACTGTCGTTGTCGTTCATTATTTGAACAAAGTGTAATTCAGATATTTACGGGGAAAGGTTAAGGTATTAGGTGTCAATTATGATGCTCGTGTGGGTGAGTGTGTTTGAGTTTAACATGATTTCATTACCATCACTTTCAGAAACTTGTTTCTCTAATCTCTTTCTCAAGCCAACATATCAAAATTAACTTTTAGCCCACATCAGCATCATGCTGCACTAAAATCCTTCAAGAAATTAGATTACGCACAACTGCTGAGGACATGAAATAGGACAGTTCATCTTTTATTCCTGCGTACAATCTTGGCAGGAGGGTTAACAGTTTCCTAATGAGCTAATTATAAGATTTATGGCTCCTTGTGGCTCCAAATGTGTGCCACGTGTCACCCAATCGCTCTTCACAATTGGAGCCATATGCCCTGCTCCTTGATGGCGCGGGATGTTCAAAATTGGACAACAGAAAGTCATTGTTCGTTTTGTGTAAAAAGTCCATGTTGATTCATATATAATCTCTGCGTTAAATATAGCTGTTTGTGTCTGTCTTCGTAATCATCTGGAAAAGGGAATTCGTTCACATTTTATTGGACTGGGTGGCCCTGGATCATTGTTATAGTGTAACACTGGGTATGTGTGCTTGTGTTATAAGATCAGTGTTGATTCTCTGAACCAGTCCTGGGCCTCCCCTAGGTTGACTCAGCCTTAATAGAGGTTCTGGTGTGGTGTGTAAACATTAGCACTCGGGATAAAAAGAAGGTTTGGCGTGGCTGTGCGTGGTGCTGGCCACACCACCTCCAACACGCCGTTCCACCCTTAAAATGTGCTCGCTAACAGCACTTTCCTCAAAAGTCTGTATGGCCATAACGGGTATCTTTGTTCATATTTGTGTTTTTCGAGGAAGCAGTGGTGCAGTGGTGCAGTGGTTAGGACAATGTGTTACTATCTCATTGACTTGCCCATTTATGACAAGTGGCAACTTCACCTTCCATGGGGCACCCCGAGGTCAACTCGGCCTAAAATGAGTACACGGTACAGCATATAAACATCAGCACTGGAAATACAAAGGCAGCTGGCATGGTGCCGTGCGTGCCTTAATACGTGCTCGCAAACTGCATTTGCCCAAGTAGTCTGTATAGCAAAATGGATGATTCTTGTTAATGTGCGTTTTTTGTGTGTTATTAAAGTGCATGTGTCAGTATAAAAACATATCATTTTGAGACCTTCTTCGGTATCAGATGTGTTTACTTTGGGTTGCAAATAAATGTTGATGGTGCACCAATGCAATGGACAAGTGACATTGACACAACAATAGATAACTGTTTGTTGTGTTCCACATGACCAAGCGAGTCAACCCTGCAGCTGTAATCCGTGTTGACCCAGTGGAGTTCAGCCTGGTTTCAGTTGGAGTTATGGTCCACTCCTCTGCTGGATTAGACCCCATGTCTCACGTCTCCAGCGATTTTCGCCTCATATGATAATGTTTATGTGTTTCCCAAACCGTCATAAGGAGTGTGAGGCAATGTGATTTGCATCTTGTATGACTTATGCATGAATTACAGTGCGCTTTGAATCTATTTGAGGTTCAAGCTGTGTTGTTAGTGCGTGTCATCCTCATGGCCAGCCATGATCTATCCACTGCTGGATAAAGGTCTCCCGAAGCTGTCACCATCTCTCAATGTCTGCGATGGGTCAGTCCATCTGGGTCCAGCGTGCGAGCTGATTTAATGTTTCCATTCCCACGGTGGAATTCCTCTAAGATGTGTTTCCTCCTTTTGCTGCTATTCCTGCATTAGTCTCAAACGACCATTGCTTCCAGTGGTGTATCCTACCCAAGCCCAGTTACTTCACAGTCAGTCTGCTGTGTCTGCTTTGTGTTTGTTCTTTGATCCACGTGCTCCTCTTTCTGTCTCCCATTTAAATTCAAAGCGTGCACCTGGCCATGCACACTTTTTAACTTTTTGTCATACCAGGCAATATGCACGGATGGCAGTTACACATTTTATACAAATATCACATTCTGAACACGTTGACCATGAGTGCTCGCTGCTCATGCATGTGTATGCCCCCACTCATATTCTTCTGCTGCTGCTGCTGGCTTAGTCGAGAACTGCCTTCCATCAGCCACCTGCACTGTCGGCTCCCTCTTCTTGGTTCTTTCGGTAAAGTCACGTAGAAGGGAAGTAATAAAATAATAAAAATAAAACATAATAAAATAATTATCACGACGTTTCGGCCACAACACAAGCAGCCGTCCTCAGGTGAAGACCAGGTCTGTCGAGACGACAGCGTCTAAGTCCAGACTCGAGATCTTCCGTTTGTACACTGTCTGTCACGCACAGACTGCCTCTGGAAGTTGGATATAAGTACCTGCTATTTATGCCCTGCGTCTAGAGATACGGTAGCATTTGGAGACTCTATAAATCCAGAGTGTATAAGCACATGCAATGTAATTGCATATTGCGTGCAATAATTGTGCATTTTAATGAAGTATCATTCCAAGCAGAGATTCGGTGAGAGTTGGGAGAAGGAGGCGGCAGTGATTGGGGTTGGCACGGTGACTCTGTGTGGGGGTCCCTGTGTATGTATAGGTGTCAGTACTTGGGGCAGCTCTGGTTTCACGGCCGAGATCGCACTGAGTCAGTTGAGTAGCATTATCTTTTCATCAGGTGCGTGACACTTTGTGGAAGCTGTCTGGCCTGTCGCTCCACACGAAACACTGGGTCTTCTCGGCCACAATCATGCTCTCTTGTGAAACATGGACCCCTCTGCAGGGGCTGATTTGGTGCCAACAGATGTCAATCTGGAAAGGAGCACAGTCCACAGATATATTTGGTCCACTGATTTGATTTGAGTCTGTCTTATTGATATAATCTAAGTGTGAGGAGCTTTGAGTGTTGTCACCTTTCTCCGTATGGTATTTCCCCAGGTGCTTTGGTTTCCTCTCTCAAGCCAAACACTCACCAATGGAATTGGCCAAACATCCCAATTGAAGAGCCCTCTCACTTGAAAAAATAGAGTCTTTGGACTAAGTGCGGCTTTCTTGAGTAAATAATTGGCATTATTACATCCAGCGTAGAAGTTTTTCTTTTGGCATTTTTTTCTGTTTTGAAATGTGTGCAACGTTTATTTCTGTATCTACTTTTGTATTTGGCTGTTTGTGTAACCAAGGTCTCCCTTGAGAAAATAAGTGTTGTCTCAGTGAGCTCTCAGCTGGTTCTAAATAAAGTTTTCCGTCTTGTCTGCTTTTAAAATAGTTGCAATAGTAAAAAAAACCCTTTCCCCAGGAAGCTAATTGTCATCACTTTACTTATTTCCATCTCAAAATAGCACATATGCCCTGATTCTTCATAAAAGCTGCCGACAACACATGGAGACGTGACATCATTTCCGGTGTGTATTTTCCTACCTCAAGGCTTCGACAAGTTAATGTTGCTCGTGTTTCCGTTTTTTTTTTAACTCGCCCACGATGTCACTTGTTTTGGTAAAACAACGCTTGCCTTTGAGATCGCTGATTCGGGCATTGAGCCGCGCACACAATGGTTCATCTACGCAACAATTGCAGCAAAAAGCACAAAATGGACTTACTCTTGTGAATGATGTCACGGGATAATTTTTAGGGTTGCCACGGTAAGGCAATGCGATGCTATTAGATTGACGATGATCGTTTTGTCCCTTCTCGCAAAAGAGTGTTATGTCGTTATTGTCGCTGCTTGTTTCATTGTTCGTAAATATTTTATTTACTGACAAAATATTTATGAAATAACAATATTTAAAGTTCACAATATTACTAAAAGTTAAAAAAATTACCAATTTACCCATTCAATGAGTGCTTTGTAAAAAAAAATTTGGCGATGAGATGACATCATCGTTTCTGACAGCTTGTGCGCTATCAGTGTAAAATATTGTACATTTGAAATTATTCAAGAGAAAATTGTGAAGTGAACTTCAGCTGAAGATCTTGTAAGCAATCTTTATTCGTATTTAAAGTGCAATAAAACACCAAAAAAGTACCAGAAAATGTTAAAATATAATTACAGTTACAAACCTAATGGATGGACGTCGCACATTGGTGAGTCTGCAGAAATTGCGTGACAGCTGTGGGAAGTGAACCGTTTGCTTGGGGGAAAACTGGCACAGTGACCGCCAGGCCATGACGTTGCCAAAAGATACATATGAACAGCAAAGATGAGAAACAATCCACTTTGGCAGCTTCATGAAAAACGGGAATTGCAGCTGACGTCACGTAGATACTAAAAAAAAATCATCGTGTCTCTACGCTCTGTGCTTAATCACCACGGCGGCCAGATGTCAACTTTCTCGCCTACTATAAGGAGGTCGTGGGTTCGGTCCCGACCCTGACGCCTGTATATGTGGAGTTTGCATGTTCTCCCCGTGGTCGTGTGCATTTGTCTCTGGGTCCTCCGGGTTTCCCTCCACATTTAGAATGAACATCACGCGTTGAGAGTATTTGGCTGCTATGCAATGCCACGTGATAAGCCACTTGGTTGAGATATTATTTGTGGCCAAGCCGCTTCTGAAGAAGAGCTATATAGCTCAGTGGGCCTTGCCTGCTAAAATAAATAAATAAATAGAGTTTAATCAAACTCATAGATGTCGTTCGTTCTGTTTGTGGCTCTGAGTTAGATGTTAAATGGCACCTTTCGGTGGCAGGGGCCATATCATCCATAGTGCAACCTCTCTTAACTAGATCAAGATCGCGGTGACAGAAGAATTAAACATATTGGTACGGCTGTGTTGCTGCCATGGTGAAATGATTATCACACTGGTCTGGCGATCCAGAGATTGCCGGTTCGGTCTCTCAGCTCGACACGTAACTATTTAACGAATTTTATTTGACCAGAAAAGACACACTGAGATATATAGCAATTTTACATATATATGAAGCGACCTGGCCACAAATGATTGCTCAACGAAGTGGCTTATCACGTGGAAATGTGTAGCAGCCAAATACTCTTAAACGCGTGTTTCTAAATGTGGAAGGAAACCCCGGAGGACCCGGAGAAAAATCCACACGACCACGGGAAGAACACGCAAACTCCAAATATACAGGCGTCAGGGTCGGCATCGGACCCACTACCTCCTGTATACCAGTTGAGGTCGTTAACATTTCGCCACCGTGACGCCCACTTCTCATTCACTCACCAAGGATGGAAGACTAAACCACAGTTGACTACCTGGTTGCTTGCAGTGGGATCGAGTGTGGGTACTCCTAACTCTTTCAAGACATCTGGAAGAGTAGGCCAAGCATACCCTCTGTTATACGAGCTATCTGGAGCCAACTGTGGCGGAGGCTCTTCCATCAGCAGTGGTGTGAGCAATACATTGCAGAGGTTGTGGTACCTTTACTTTTTTTTTTACAGATGTTTCGATGTGGGCAAAATAGAATGAAGATTGAACCAGAGAGAAATCGACAAGTGCTGAAGCAAAGTTTAGCGTGCGCGATTGATTGGTGCGCATGAGGCGGGGGAATGTTATTTGATGCCGGCTCAGATCAATGCTGTTGTGTCGTTGTGCTCACAACGCTGTGGCCTTGTCGTATCTTGGCAACTGTCAGCGTGAGCTCAAATGTGACTTGCGGGCTTGGTTGGCGGCGTGATTAATCGACGTGGCCCTTAATCCAATTGTCAGGGACATTATCTCCAATGCAAATAATTAAACAAGAAGTCCCGAATCAGCATTTTTGAAAGATTATGGTGGGTAAGTGCTGTACTGTGGGGTGGCCAACAATGTGCGCATATAATGGCGAAGGAAATTAGTATATTTGTAAATCTAAAACAGAGCGACCTTCAAGATTGAGATTTACGAGAAAGGATTTAAAGTGCTGACTATTTTTCTTCTCTTATTTTTTCAGCTACATCTAAAACAGCTGTTGGTGTTTAACTAGTGTGTGTATATATTTATTCTTGTTACTATAGTTATGCAATTTTTAAACATTTAGGGGTTATAGGTAGCTGTTTTTAGGTTTGTGCATAAATGATTGAACTCGCATTTTATTGATACAAATGAAAGAAGCATTCCATTATTGATACAAATTAAAGAAGCACGTGGTGCTGTTAACTTGCAATATTGTGAACGCACCTTGACGAAATCACCCATCAGTCTCTCCTCTATCTTCCATCCCTTTCCCCTCTCTTCTTATTGTTTTATTTCTCTTTCCTACTCGTGTTTACATTCTCAAAGTTTTTCCTCGATCACAATTCTTCGGGCAACGAGCGCGTATTCCCCTTTGCGTTGATCACGTGTCCTCTGCATCCACGCTTTTCTCTGTGTGCCGCTGAAGATGCGTCTCGCTGTCAACGAGCTGACAACCGGGTGCATGCGGCATCATATCTGTTGCCCACCACGGTGGATTAGCGGCCGAGATGCACATTTCTTTTTTGACCACACAATTGCGGCGGCAGTGACCTCGACTTAAAGACAAAGGCGGGCGGGTTAACAGGCCTCAAGAGTGCCGCCTTTTATTTCATTTTTTTTTCCCACGTGGGCCACTTCCTCTGGTAAGTGCACTTTGGGAATGTTTGCGAGGCTCTGAATGGGTGTGTTGGATGAGTAGCTGGGCAGCATTGTTGAGGTGATAAGGCTTGACGACGCTGCCCGCAACTGGGTGGGAAGCATATTTTACTTTCTGCAGCTCAAAGATGTCAGGTTTCCCTGCTTAATGAGCTGGAACTGCGAGCCTGAGCGAAAGGGCCCAATAAAACCTGATACCTTGCCATTTTGGTCCGAGGGGCCCTGTACCTACACGCCGTAATTAAGTAACGTGGAGTGGGATTTCTATGGGCAGAAAGTAATCCGCTGCTATGTCTCTGAAGATGGAAATAAGATCCTGTAAATGTTCCCTAGGAGACATAGCACAACTCAACGAATCATCGTCATCACCACTGCTGTATATTTATACCGCGTCCCCCATGCAGTACTTCTCAAAGCAACCACAACAAAGTGGCACTTGAGATAATCGCTCAGTAAGGAAATGATTGCAGACTAAATACGATGTTCAAAAACAATGCCGTACTGTGTAGACAATATACACGACACGTGAGACATAAGCAACATTTTAAAGCTCATCTGTGCTCGAGACTCTGCTATCTTTGTCCATTTCATTTGAGTTATTCATTAACATATATGTGTAACGCATCTGAGAGAAAATCTACCGATCTCAGGCCATGGGCAGGTGCCCGGAGCATTTGGTACATCGCAGGATCGTGAGAGGTGGCAGCTGCTTCATCCAGCAGCGGATCGATCAAGATTTGTGATGAATATGTATTGAAAATACCCCTATCTGCCCACCCCTAAGTAGGTGGTCTATTTTGCGGTGCGGTGACGCATCTCTCCTCGCTCATAAAGTTCCCTCTGGGGCTGCAGAGAAGAGGCGCTTTGGGGAGGGGGTGACGTCCGTCTGTCTGTCCGTCCACGTGACTTTTGTCCCGTCGGATGAGTCGAGACTTCAGGTTTAATCGCCCGTTGCAGGAAGCTCCCCGTGGAGCGGGTTCACGGAGCCCGGGCACGTGTGTGTGCCCGACTGGCACTGGCTTGTCATGAAGCCCTGAGTACAACATCCTGCATTTAATGAAAGGTAAAGGTGCAGCCCTTGGCACTAATTTTACACGCACATATGCATGTTGGAACTTATTTCGCACCGTACGCAGCCAACCGTGCTAATTGGAGGTGCGGCGAAAGGACAACGAACTAAACTCCACTAAAGTAGGATTAATAGGCCTCCTCTTCCCCTCTGGCCAGATATCGTGGAAGAGGTGGGAGAAGACACGCTCTACCCCACCGAACACGATCTGCCGATCCATTGACTGTGGCTTTCCCGTGTGTGCTACTGGGTGGACAAGGTGGAGGACTGTAACAAAACTTGCCGAAAGAACCAAGAAGATGAATCCCTGCAGTCACGAAAGCTTTAAATCGAAACTTGCCTCATTGTTACAACTGCCACACCTGGGAGATCGAATCAAACCATGACCTCTGGATTGAAATTGGAAGGTACGAATCGTTACACCCTGGCAACATTGTGTCATGTAAATAATAATAGTGTATAGCCCTTTGTCAATACACTGTGTGGGTTAAGGCCTCACCACACTGTGTTGGTCGTTGGGATTTTTATTCAGTTTACCACTCTGTTTAGTGCGGGCTGGTGAAGGGTGGAGGGGAGGACTCGCTACTAATGTTAGCCATGGCCACGTAGAAAACACAAGTTGTCGGTTTCATAGCGCAAGGCAATGAACCCATGCGCCACCACTTCTCCGAATCACCTGGTATTGGGAAACACAAGTGGTGGTTGCAACGATTTTTGCCTTCATTACACCCGGTCCTTTCTTTTATCTAAGCAAGACTTGGTGAGGCTCAGGACCACGTTCTCAGGAATGTATTACCTTGCAATGCAATGCTTGTTAAAATTCTCAGTGGGAAATTATTAAGTCAGAGATTAAAGCCCATTATGGCAACTCATTTCTGATTCATATGTTGGTCGTCAAGCAGTGTCCACCAAATTTCATCGTAAAAATTTTAATAACACAAAAACTGAACCACTGCACTTTGTGGCTGTGGTTGACCTGGGAATGGAGTCACCGCCGGTGTAATGCCAAACTCTTAATGACTTGCGGTGTCCATTTGGGCCTCAAACGGTGAGAGAATTCCTCCCGGGGAGCGAGATGTTACTGCCCCGCTGTGTGATAGGTTTCTGCCCGATTTGAGCCATCGGCAATTTTCCACGAATTCACGCCCTGGCAGGACGGCTGCCCCCTAGAATGCATGCCCTCCGTCCGTGCAAATAGAAGGTGTTGGGCGGGGTGGGGGGGGGGCTGTCCTGCTGGCACGAGCCAGGTGGCATCGGTGAGCGCCACGTGATGTGGGTTTTTGCTGGCATGCCGCTTCAACGCCTCCACAGTTTGATCCGTCTTCCCAAAATTGGGCCAACTTTAGCATGTGGTTGGTACCATCGGACCAACGTTGGACCGACGTTGGCCCAACGGTTCCTTGTTGACTGGGTGTCCACAGGCGCATGAGGGCCCGAGAAGCCATTTCCTGTTGTGTGACAACGAGAGAATTTGAACACGAATGCAATCGCGGCATATTGTGTTTCTTACATCTGTTTTGGTTCATTTGATGACTATCTCGAACGTGGCACGAAAAGCACTAGCAACGCGATTCTAAATGAGAAACATCGCGACCTTAACTACTGGCCTGCCCTGAACTCTGGCTGGGCCAAAAGCGCCAGGGCCGGGTTTGAATCGATAGTCCGCCACGAGCTGAGCAGTGCGTGTGTGGTTTGAGTTAATGCCTTTCAATGAAGACATTGCTGACTACAGCGATACAGTAATTGTGAAAACACTTCAGCTGTTTTAAAATGAAATAAACAATGGTTTAAATCAACTTAGTAAAGTGGTTGCAAGCCACCGCTGTAAACATATACCTATGCCAGATTGTGTTTTGTAGTTTGAATCTTCAACATCTAAAGTTAGACGCCAAGTATCATTTTAATGTATGTAATATATCCATAAGTTAAGTAGGTATGGCCGATGCACAGCATGTGTATTAAAAATCTATAAACTCTACGTGTGTGGCCCATATATAAACACTATATGTGTATTGTATTATAATATAAAGGGCCTCTGTACAACGTGCATGAGTTACAATATATGCATCCAATACAAACAGTCAATGTGTACCATGTAAATTATAATGATGTTCTCAAAGGGCTAGAAAGATCAAATTTGGTACAAATATGATCTAATTGAGCCTACACCTAATGCATAGAAACATTTAGAAAAGCTAAATTTAGCATTTGAGCAAAAAAAAATATCGGCGATGTTGATAGGTTTCGCTTAAAAATATTGCCGGAAGTGTAACTTGTTCATCGATTTGCCTCCCGTGGAGGATGGCGCAGTAGCAAATCGTAAGCAGACCAAACCCGCTACTGGTCTCGAGTAAACACAACCTTGTCCACTGCTGGTTGAGGGCATCACTCTCCACCGATGTTCGTCGTGGCGGTGAATCAAACACAGGTCCTCTTGTTCAAAGTGCAGTGCGGTAACTGCTGTGCCACTAAAGCAATTTATTTATTTCAAGTTCATTCATTAGGTATAGCCCTGTGAGCCATTCGGCTCTTGAATCGGGTGCAACCGCAACAAACAAAAAACAAAAACATGAACAAAAAACATCTTAAAGTGAATATGTGACTAGGTGCAAACAGAAAATCCAATACTGCCATCAATAAAAAAAAACCCCACAATTAATCACGCTTCTTAACAAAAAACCAGTCGTAACTCACAAAGTTTCGGGGGGGGGGAGGTGGGGGGGTGGGCGAAGTTAGCAAAATAAAGCTGCCCACACATTGCCTTGTGGCAGTGTGGCTCGAGTTAGCTGGGTGGCCCGGCCTCTGGATTTAGTGCGAGGAGGAACGAGTGGTCGATGTGAAGGGTGCTGCCGGGCGGTGCGGGCGGGCGGGCGGGCGGAGGAGGTGTGGGCAGCGGGGTTGGGAGTAGGGTCCACAGTGGGGGAGGGGGGTCGGGGTACGGGGGGTGGGGCGTCTACACTCGCGTTCAGGCGCGGCGCGGCTGAGAAGTCGTCAGGCAGCGGTGTAGAAGTTTCTGAGCAGGTGAGTGCCGTCTGGAGAGGCGCTCAGCGCAGCTTTCCCACACGGGAGATCCTGCAGCTGTTGACATAAATCAGCACGAGGGATGGGAGGAGACGGGCACCCCATCCCCACCCTCACCACCCCTGCCACACCCCCCGCCACCTTTGCCACCCACTTCTTACCCACCCACCCCCCCCTGGCCACCCCCTCCCCCCACCTCCTCTTCATCCTTCCCAGACCGTCACACACACATACACACTTGGCCGTCATGCTTGAGATGAGACGATCACAGTGAGCTCTGCAGTCACTGCGACTTCCCACTCTCTATGATTATAACGCGAACGGAGGTCCCCTCCTGTACGAAAACAAAATAACTTTTGAGACTTCAAAGCACGCACAAATTACCCCTGTTCGCCTCCCACTCGTTTCGCCCTTACCTCTTAATTTCTGAATTGTTATCGGAATGATTTATCTTTAAGTCAACAGCGTACGCGGTCATATTTTAACCAGCCCCGTGAGAATTGTGTGTTTCTCTTACATTTTGTGGAAATACATTTTTTTATGTAAGCTCACTTTAAGTCGCACTCTATTTAGTGTGTTCAAATAATAATGCATTCTAAGGGCTCTGAATTTACTCTCTCGAACTCGCTATGAGCTTTTATAGTACGTCAATACGATTGAAACAGTTTTAAATAAAGGAATATGTGTAATCTATAAACCTTGCTTAAACAGCATTAAAATATCGTAAATTTTCTTCGAGTGTTGCTTATCTTGCATTGATGTAGCCTGCTCAGAAAAAAAAACATTGTGCTAAAAAGCCCGAACCAAAATTGGAAACATGAGTTCAAATCCTGTTCAGGGGTCAACTCAGCCCATCATTTCCAGGGGGAGCGATAAGACGAGTAGGAATGTAACAATTCCCCCCGCCTCCTCGCTATGAATTGTCACAAGGCCGTCACGGTGGCTGGGAGATGTTAATTACCTAGGCCTGGTATACAGGGGGTCGTGGGTTCGATCCCGACCCTGGCAATGTCTGTATATTTGGAGTTTGCATGTTCTCCGGTTTTTCCCTCCACATTTAGAATCATTCATTTCGAGGAATTGGCCAGGTCGCCTCTGAAAAAGAGCTGTATAACTCAGTGGGCCTTAGCTGGTAAATTAAAAAATATATAGTTTAAATGATCTACCGTTTTTACACTGTGGTGCATGTAGTGGCTTAATCTAATTCCATAAAACATCTGAACCAATAAAAAATCATTGATTTCTGCACACGTACTGTGAACATAAGAATCCATTCCAATTGACAAATCAATGCATCACTACGTGCCTACACATCGGTATCAGCGATTGTTCTATGGGGAGACTTTGCTTCGCTATGGGAACGAAGCATTTCCATTGCCGGCTTAGAGTTGCCAAGAAGAGCTGAATGCCCCCCTCTCACCCCTTGCCCCCTCCAGCCCCTCCAGTGCTTATTGATGCATGGCGGCACTTTGACTCACGTTTCGTAACCATCACTGGTGTCATTTGCTGGCGGGGAGAGGACAGGGTGGTGCTGGTTGTGGTGACTGTGGTGGCGGTGCAGACGACGATCTTGGAATTCATAATGAACGTTTTTTGGGGGGGTTTAGATCGCGTTAATATAATGTGTCGTTAACCCACCACCACCACCCGATACAGCCAATTAGTAAATGTCACGTGTTCACTCTCCGACACACCGGTGCGTTGAAGTAGTAACTCATTGGTCCGTTTTGTTTACGTAACAAACTTTACTAATTGGCGCTGTGAGGTGGTGGTGGATTAACGACACATATAATTACACAATTCTAACCCAACGAAAAAAAACACGTAAATAATATTGGCTGCAAAAGCCTTCGCGTTAAACTGGTATTAGACACCATTGGAACCTCATTTGCCAGTAAAAAATATAATTGTTTTTTTACCCTTCTATCTGGCAACAAAACTGACACCTTTTTTTACTGGCAAATGAGGTTCCAATGGTGTAAATGCTTACCCCGAGCTCTCATACTCTGATGGTACATTGTCTTTGAGTTGTGCGCCTTTTGGCGTCATCTGGTCCAACACCATGTGAGACTAGGCTCTAAGGAAAGCTGTCTCGGGTGTGGACCAATCAACTTCAAGGACAGTGCATATATTATCAGAGTTATGTTTTTTGTTTGCATTATGGCTGCAGGTATTGTGGTCTATGCAAACATGACTCCTTGTAAAAAAAAAAGGTGTCAGTTTTGTTGACAGGTAGAAGGGTAAAAACCCAATTATGGTATTAGACACTCAAACTGGTGGGACAAAAGTTGCAGAGGTCGGCCTGCGCAATGGCCGCTTTGGTTAGTCACGCACACAATAAGTAACATTCTGTACGCTATGCAGAGAATGTCCCATCAGGGAGAGAGAAGAGAACATGACAGGAGGAGAGGTTGGGCAGAGCGACCGATGGAACGTGGAGTCAGAGAGAGACAGAGATCCACGGCTTCACGGGCGCGAGAACGCGACGCCCGCCCGCCTTGCCCGCCTTGCCGCCAAACCCTCGCTAAATTAATCGATGGGATTAGCATCGAGCAGAAGGTGGAGTGGGAAGCGGGGAAATATGGCGAGAAAGCATTGATTTCAGTTTGTTCAAATGACGTGTGTCATCCGAGTAGGGGTGGTGAGATGGCATCAGCCGCCGTGTGGCGTGCTTTGTTTCAGGGGAGTCAGCACGGAGTCTAGTAAGAGAGACAAACGCGCTCGTCACGATGACGCTGCTCTCAGGCGTCGTACCTGCAGCGGTGGTGGCGGTTCGCTTCTGCGAGCGGATTGATTCCACCACGGCCTGGCGTCAAAGTGTAAATTAGCGCTGCTGTTTCTCAGATATATCGAGCGTTACACAATGGCCCCGGGGCGACTGTGCCAAGAAAGGCTGTGTGGTCACGTTAAATTGCTCGGCTCAGAGTTGGAACGAGGCGAGTTCACATGTTTGGTTTGGGGGTTGGGTGAGCACATCACGCCTACATAGACATTAAAATAGGTTCCGCTTTGTGGGAAGTGAGGTTTATTTTTTGATTCTGGGGATAGACTGGCTTCTGCCATAGACACATGACATTTCCGACCACCAGCTCATGGCAACCAACGGAGATAAGTACTGCCCCATGCGTGGATTCCATTTGAACGAAACCTGCCGGTATTGGAATTGGGTATAAATCAGCGCTTACTTTCAGCTGGGTCTGTCTGGGTCGGCGGACCAGAAAATATTGCTGCACACCAGCACACCACATCCAGTATAACTCTTTCTATGTTTGTGGCTGCAAATGACGAGCAAAATCCTAGAGTTGGTATCAACGACTTGAGAGCAAATGCAAAATGTTGCAGCCAAAAAAAAAACACCGCCCAAAAACAAATCACGGATGTCACGGACGAGTGCGGCGAGAGCGTAACTCGTCAGCGTGCGTTCTCAGGTAGCGCTCCACCTCACCACCCGGCGTGTTGTCCAAAACACAAGGAGCGAGAAGATTGACCGGTCTCTCGTTACCGCTTGCTGCACTTGTGCATCCGTGTGTCTACACGAGTGGGCTCCCTGTCGCCGTCTTGTAACGCTGCCACTAATGGCATTCTTGAAATGTTACCCGTGTAACGATTGAAGGCCGGCGGAATTGAGAATGCGCGAGAATGTTTCTGTTTTCTTCCCCCACCCGCCCCCCATCCCTACTCCGCAGCAGATCTGCATTGTATTGTGATAATTGGTATTTTCTGTCAGATGAACGGTGCTAAAATCTAAAATGTTGATCGTATTAGTGGCGCGGTGGCCAACGAGGCTTTGCGGCTTGCTTTTTTTTTAGAAACCGACGCTATTAATGAACCTGCCCCCCGAAGTCTGCCTTGGGAAGCAAAGGTCAGGAGGGATTATGAGAGGTCATTCCGGCGTGTTTGTTGCCCGCTTTGAGAGGCACCAAGGCCCCATCTCATTCCCTGGGAAAGGTGGCAGAGCTGTTGTGGTGTGTGCTTTGGCGTGTCCGTTTGCTTTGGCCTTGGATGAATGCAGCTTTAAATCATTCGGAATTGTCCGTGGGATTTAGAGGGCAGGTTGCATGTGTGTGTGTGGGGAGCAGAGTTCGATTCTCGCTCACGACCATCGCGGGCGACGTTTATCTGAACCGGTCCTGGACCTGCCATAGGTCGACTCGGCGTCAAATGAGTAGCTGGTGCGGTGTGAACATCGCCACTGGGGAGACAAAGGCGGCCGGTCATGGTGCTGAACACCCACCTGTCGTGTGTCATGCCGGCCTTCATAGGTGCTCGCTAACAGCAATTTCGCCAAGAGTCTGTTTGGGCTATATGGGGGATATTTGTCTTTTGTGGGCGCTGATAAGAGGAATGTACACACTGGCTGGTGGGCTTGGCTCTACCTGAAAGGGGGCAGTAAATTAATCACGAGTCAGTATCCGTATTGACGGTTGTAGTTTGTTTTGTTCTAAGTTTATTCGTTTTAAGGAGACTGTCCTAGGATGGGAACAGATATGTGTAGGGAACAACAACAAGTGGTTTGTGAACAATATTTTTTTTTATCTATTGATTGATTGTAAAGTGATTAACAGCAGGTTTAATTGGGATTTGTAATCGTTCACAAACGAGATAAAGTTACATGAAGGAGTTGTATTGTCTGCTCATATTTCTGGGTGTTTATATTCTCCTGAACGATGCCAATGATGATATTGTGATGTGTGTGATGTGTAATCGTTAAGTTGGTTAACTCCAGGCATTCTCATACAGAAGAGGTTAGCCAATTAAATTAATTATTCTTGACCATTCAGTCCGGTTTTATTGAGAGCATTCTTGTCAATATTCGTAAACTTATTTTTGGAATAGACGTCCGCATCTGCGTCAACACAGATGCACATGATACACACATGGCATAGTGTGTTTACGCATGACAAAGTTTGATTCCACTTTCTTCCTTTTTGTACACACATTACTCTAGATATATATTTTAAAAAGATTATCCTATTATTACATTTATATTGTAAAAATGGTTTCATAACTGCCTTTTAAACAATTAGAAGCAGTGGGTCAGTGGTTTTGGACACTGCACGGCAATCCCGGTAGTGACCTGAGTTTGATTTCTGGCTGTGACTACCAACAGTGGCGAATGATACTCGAAGAGGTCCTATCCCCTCTCGCATTGATCATTGTGGCGAAGTATATTGGAGTGTGTTGCTGATAAATCAGATATATTTTTGCAAAAAGTCTATTATACAAAAGGTAAAGGCGCGGCCCTGCAATTGCTTTCTCACGCCGCTGCTGATTGGCCGGCCTCCACGAGTAGGAGCTCTCTAGGGCCCCTCTATATTGTATTAGGCCTACTCTTTCATGCTGGCCAGACGTCGTGGAAGAAGTGAGAGCACTCACACTTTAGCGCACAACATATGTCCTGCCGATCAACCAACTGTGGTGTTCCTACTCTTAGTTCTTTCGGTAAAGTCACGTCGGTATAAAATGAAATTAAAATTAATAAAAATAAAACAATAAAAATCACCTGAAGACGGAAGCTTGTGTTGCCTCCGAAACGTCGTGATTTTTATTGTTTTATTTTTATTAATTTTTATTAATACCTACGTGACTTTACCGAAAGAACTAAGAGTAGGAATCCTTGCAGTCACGAAAGCTTCAAATCTAGAATGTGGTGTTCCTGTTACCCATTTACAGTGCTGGGTGGACAGACGGGGGAGGGAGGGGGGGGTTAGAAAACTTCCCCAATTGTTTCAGCTTACCATGCCAAGATATCATAGCGGTGGCCCGTTGGATTGCAAACCCAGTTTTCTAACCATTACACCAAAGGAGCGTCTAGTAATCTAGATAAATAAGTACACAATTAAACCAGCCTTTGTTCTGCATCTTTACATTCAATATTGCTTCATCCGTAAGCCTATTGGCCTTAGAAATGCATATTAACCAGTATCATTTGAATAAGTGAGCAAACTGTCGACTAGTTTTAGCCCCCTATTCTCTCTGAGCATCAACCCTCACCAGGTTGCAGAGAGAACGAGTGTTCAGTGCCATTTAGAGCTGAGTGATTCTCACGTTTCCTAGTTTTTTAATTGTGGTTTCATCTTTAGAATCAAATACAATTCCTCTGGATCGTGGGATTGGCGGAGTCATGGAATCATAGTGGGGGGTGGAGGGAGGGTGGTGTGAGCGATCCCCACCCCACCTCGTGGGGGGGAAGCCCAGCGTAGCGTTCACACAACAATGGAGGGCCCATGGGTCCTGACCAGCCTAGTGAAATTGCCATTGAAATGTACGGCCCATTCCTTTGTCAGAGATTAATTGGAGATTCTGGTCAATGCCAGAGCAGAATTCGCCACCACCTCAGATGTGTGTATGTTTAACTTCCTTTGAACCGTACATAGACAACTATGCTAATCGGAGGCGTTGTGGAAGGACAACAAACTAACCACAAATAAACCGTTCTAAAGAAATGAGTTTTCAATTTAGATTCAAAAGGGCATAGCTCCAGTGGCTTCCTGATATCGGAAGGAAGAGTGCTCCAGATGGCCGCAGAAGTGCATCTTTAAGCGCGCAATGCAGCGGCCGTCTTTGTTTGATGGTTAACCAAAAGCTGATGCGAAAAGGAAAGATAGCATGTCTTTAGTTGTACCCATTTAATTATACGGCTAATAAAAGTAAATTCCTTGATAACACACTCATTTTAAATCGTTATCGCATAATTCACCGTTATTGGCCACGAAAAGACATTGTAAACCGCTAAAGTTTCTGCCACCCCCAAGTTGTATCGACAAGTGAAACATCTGGGACTGGGCTTATGGACTAAGTAGTACGAGTCCATGAATCGCCCCAATGGCTCTAGCTCAGCTACGATGCCACGGCGGACACCACATGGCACAGGGAAGCAGTCGGCACTCGAAGCAGCTGCATGGAAGTCACCGTAACCCACCTACTCAGCTGGGAGCCAATTGGCAGTGCTTCCTCTGCCGTGGTAATTTACGTTGAATGGCCGGGCCCCATGCACATTTGAGGCAGTTATCCGATTTCAGATGTGCGTTGCATCACATACAAAAAAATGTGGGTGTTCATTAGCACAATCACTTTCATTTTTTATTTGGGCACAGTATATCAATTTCACATTTAGTCGGATCGGCAGGTTGCGATTAAATGGACTTTATTATGTTACACACCAATCTGCTGTGAGTACATTTAGAAACTATAGCAGTCTAAACGGTGATTATGTTAAATGTCATGGTTTCCAGGTTCTATGTCCTCTGCTGCGATTCTGTTGGTGTGGAATTGTAATAAATCACATCTACAACAAACCCACCATTAAAACCCCAATCTCAATGGATCTGGGTAGCTCGGCAGGGTTGAATGTGCTTCGTACAGAACTTGAATGGGTGACCCTCAGAGCTTGCCAGGTGTTGTAGGCGTGGGGTTTCCAGGTATAGCCAGGAGATGGCAGTGCTGAGTATTTGCCCCCCGCTCCCTCAAATGTGTGGTTGGTTTTCTGGGGGGCTTGTCCGGTTTTCCTCCCATTTAAATCAAAACAATAATTCGCTAAATTGGCCAAACATCCTAGTGTAGCAGGGTCCTCCTGGAAATTAGTATTGAGACTCCGTAAGACTTCCCTGGCAAAAAAAAATTGACGTGAGTAAAGTGTGCAGCAATGTAAAACAATAATAATAATAATAATGCGTGGGTCCTCATTTGGTAAAATTACCGCTCGTGCTACATAATCAGCGACTTGTTTGAGGCTGCAACAATTCCATGGAATTTCAAATGAAATGTATTTTTGCTGCGATGTCTTTGCTGCATTGCCCCATGCAGCATTTCAAATTCTCTGTTGCGGTTTTGCAACGGCTGCGGTTCTGATAGGCCAGAGCAATTCCATCCCATGCGGAAACCTCAGCTCCGAATATCTACGCAATTGGCCCAATATGAATTGATTTGCGGTTTCAATTACAACATGAATGCCCATTCTGGATATTTTATCGTAATTTTGCTAAATTCATTCAGATAGATTTCAATTGCCGTGCATGTTATAACAATCATTGAGTGGGTGCAGTAAAGGGAGTGAAATAGCCCATTTATCATATGGCATTGGTCAGTATCCGGGAAATCCTATTAAAAGTTTGTACGATTGAAATGAGCAACCAAAAATTTCCAGCACACGCAAACCGGGAAGTCACGTGACATTCTCTCATGGGCAGCGTTGCAGGGTTGTACGGCGTACACGCAAGCCGCCTTCAAGTACAAAAGGCGGTGCTTGCCCTGCAATGTCTTGCTCATGACACTGCTGGTGGAAGGGCCTCGACTCGAGGGAGCTCTAGATTGCCCCTATAAGAAGGTAGTTTGGCCTACTCTTCCACTCTGGCAGGGACGTTTTGTAAAATGTGGGAGCCTGACTGTGGTTGTACGTATTTATACGACTGGGTAGACAGATGCCGGAGGATTTAAGAATATTGCACTATTGTTTCAACTGCCACGCCAGGAGATCAAACCGATGGCGTTTGGATTCGCAGTCCAGTGTGCTAACTCTTACGTCATGGCAGCATCCTGCAACTATAGCAGTGTTTACTTATAATAAGCAACATTAGTGTGTGTTCCCAGACTGCAGTGTGAGTTTTAGTATTCACATACATACTGTATGCTCCTCAATGTACATATATCAAACCCGTTACAGACAAGAGTATGTTGTTACAATAATTTGTTCCAAGGGGATATTATTCCGACAAAAAAATTACATGGTTGAAACTCTGCACAGCCCAAAAATCATCTTTTCTCGGAACTATTCTGACACACTCCCACGTGATGCAGAGCGAGATCTCTGTGTAGTATAGATATCGCTGCACCCGTAATCAGATACCCGGGCATCCATAACTGAGTCATTGGGTGTGCGACATTTTATTTAGCATGGTTTGTTTCACTCACAAGTTTTTTTTTGCGTGAACCCAAGTGCCTTCCGTTACATTCTCTTCAGCATGTACACACACACACTCACACAAACTGCATGCTCCGAATGTAATACAGCTGTTTTGTAAAACTTAATATCCAGAATTTTAAGTGTTCCGGTTTTTTTTTTTAACCCGCTCACTGCTTATATAACAAGAAAAACACTCAACACGTTCATTTATAACACCGTGGCCTTAAAAGGAAATCTATATATTCGGTGACGTTTCGGGCAATTGCCCTTCTGCATGGAGCATGCCCTTCTTAACTGCTTATATGGTCACTACTAACAGGCAAATTATTCTGAGAATAAAATATATTTCTTCACTTTTGAAAAAAAAATCTGCAATGATTCATGTGGGTATGTTTATTGTTAAAGTGAAGTCATTCACTTGTGAATTTACTGTGGAGTGGCATCTTAGTGGTAGCCCAATGTACTATAAACCGGGTGGCCTAAGTGATTTCCAGCCGTGGAGAATATTAGTGGCGAGTGCCACCTGAACTAGGCCTCCCACATTCACAAACCTGCTCTGACCAGTGTGGAGAAGTATGGTCGTACAAACCCCATGACCTTCACCCAGCAGTGAATTGACAAAGGGGCCAAACTGACCTTTCAATATGCATTCATATTTTGTTATAGTAAAACCGTATTGTTGGACGTTTTATTTATTTATTTAACTTCCACTGTATTTGACATATCAGCATATCAATTGTTTTCATATGACCGTTCACAATTCGAAATTTGCGAATACAGTATTGTAAATGTCGATTAGGTGGAAAACCAAACACGAGCCATTTCACTTGAAATCCAAATGAAAACGCAATGGGAGGTGAGCTTTGTTGGACAGCTACGGTGGCGAGATGTTAACTACCTCGCCTGGTATACAGGAGGTCGTGGTGTTCGATCCCCACCCTTACACCAGCTGTATATTTGGAGTTTGCATGTTCTCCCTGTGATCGCGTGGATTTGTCTTCGGGTCTTCCGATTTTTTCGCCTCACATTTCGAAACATGCGTTTAGAGTATTTGTCTGCTATGAATGTCTGCATGATAAGCCACTTCGTTGAGCGATCATTTGTGGCCAGTTCTCTTCTGAAAAGGGCTACATAGGTCGGTGGACCTTACCTGTTCAAATAAAAGATTGTTTAATTTAATAGTTTAGTTTATTTTGAAATAGGCCACAAGTGAGATTGAAGTTTCATCAGATCTCGGTTTCCCATGTTTTTTTTTATATCAATATTATTTTAAAGAGCGTGCTCCCTTCTTGTCAGAATATTATAGCGTAAGAGACACGTACAAAGATGATGATGGGGGAAGGAGCAACAGGATGTGGCTCCAAAAGACATGAATTTGGAGGGGGTCTTGGGGCCAGGGAAGGGAGGAATGTCGAGCAGTGTTACATTACACGAGCGTGGCACACCAGTCATGAGATTACCGGTCAAAGTGTAACGTTGACAAATGTATGGGGCCGATTCTTGTTTTTGTTTCATTATGCTAATTTGAGATTCTGTAATTTGTCTGCTTGCTCATTGCTCGATGAAGCATGCGGAACAGACTTCACGTTGCCGCAGTATAGTGTGTCCGTGCATCTGTCTGTCTGTCTGTCGATATCGCAAGTTGCCTGATGCTTGGTGGGAAGACTGCAGTGGCGTCACTGCACGTACGTTCTGAGTATCGGCGTCAATCCACTGCTGGATGAAGGCCTCCTCGCTCAGTGTCAGTCATACAGGTTGTTTAAAAATACGATACCTCACGACGTTGATGAAGGCGGGGGGGGAGGGCGGACTCAGCACCGGTTCAGACATCGTTTTCCCCCTGATGTTGGCCTAGGCCAGGAATTGAACGTAGATGGGCGGCTCTGTAGCGCAGTGCTGTACATTTCCCCATGGTGTGAGTGTCACGTGTGTGGATGGCTCAGACTTGTTTGGGGGTGAAATGTTTCAAATAGCGTAATAGAGACGTCTGTGTCGAGGCCGCCGACTGCCTGCAGGAGGCAGTGTGGTGAGTACGGCTCTCACTAATTTGTATTGATCGTGTCAGTTCCACCTTACACGTGCACTTTGTCCAGCTTCGGGTTCCGCTCAGGTGCAGAAATAAATTGATTCAATGCACATTTTAATGTCCCTCCTGAAAAATGGTGTTAATATTCATTGATAGTTTTATAGGTAAATAAAGGAACTAAACTAAACATTTTTTTTACCAGGTACGACCCACTGAGCTATATATTTCTCTTTCAGAATCGACCTGGCCAAAATTATAGCTCAATGAATTGGCTTATTTGGAAATGTATAGCAGCCAAATACTCTAAAACGCATGTTTCTAAATGTGGAGGTAAAAACCGGAGGACCCGGAAAAAAATAAGCCCCACTTGACAAGGGGTGAACATGCAAACTTCAAATATACAGGCGTCAGGGTCGGAATCGAACGAGGACTTCCTGCATACCAGGCGAGGGAGTTAACATCTCGCCACCGCGGCACCCTGCAACGATGTGTGAGAGAGCCATTCATTGCATCGGTTCAATAATTTGGTGAAACGTTTAGTTATTTGGAACACACATTGAACACCCAATGTCAGTGTAGCACAGTCTTTAGATCCAAAAGCACGAGTTATTTGCACGACACACAAACGCAATATACAAACGTATACACGCAGTACACGTGCAATACATTGTATGAGTAATTTCATGTTTTTATCATGTATTGTCTCTCCTTTATGGATTGCAAGGGTATTTATATTCTTCAAATGCTAGTTTCCATCACATTATATACGTGGAAGTGATAAACGTACAATGGTCACCACAAAAATGTACAGTACTGTGATGATGATACAACAAAAAAAACTTTCACTGCTGTTGCAATGGATATAAGATTGTGGTCGAGGCCGTGTTGTGGAGAGGGAGGATGGGCAGGGAAGCTCTGTGTGGGTTTGGTGTGGAAATACTTCTGGTCTGGTTGCAAGAGAGGGGCCGCTTCGAGAGGAAGAGGGCAGAGCACAGAAGCCACGTGGACGTTTTCACGAGCCGTGCATCCTCGTCACCCGTTGGTGGTAGTGGTGGTGGCATTTGCATGACATGGGCTTAACTTCAGCCGCGTCTCTCCCCTCGGTGTGACCCCCAGAAAATGTGTCGACGCCCGGCACACAACATCCACATACCCCTCGGCTATGCCGGTGGCTACTCATCAGGCGCTTACTTTCTCCAGTCTATTAAGTGAGAGATGAAGCCCTTGGCGTGGGAACCAAAGTCCGGCACGCAAATGCCATCATCATAGCGAGGGTACCCACAGAGACAAAGATCCCCCGTGAGGCCTTAACAGACTGGTGCGGCAAGTGCGGTTAGCGAGCACCTATGAAGACTGGCGCAGCACACGAGGGCGGTGAGTGGCCAACACCACGCCCGGCCGCCTTTGTCTCCCCAGTGACGATGTTTTTACACACCGCACCAGGTACTCATTTGAGGCCGAGTCAACCTAGGGTGAGGCCCAGGACCGGCTCGGGTAATCGTCACTGGTGATGTTCGCCACGCCGGGTTCGTAGCGCAGCGTAGCGCTAACCGCTTCACCACTGCCCGCTTCTCAACGCCATCATCGCGAGGGGCACCCACTCTGCACGCATCTGGCAGAGCACCAATCGTATATTGCGAATTAATTTTACGATTTTATATTTCGAAGAAGAAACCCCCCCCACCTCCCTCCCCCCAGAACGGCGCGACGTCGCCACCGAGTCTGCCAAAGTGTTGGCCCTTGCCTGGTTCTCCACCCCTCCACACTCCCCATTAGTGCCGCCCCTTGATTTGCGGATCGAGAGCGGCTGCTGACTGACGCGCTGACGCAGCTGCGTGTCTCTCCCATCCGTCGTGTCCGCACTGGGACGTGCCCTCATTAGGGGGGGTGGGGGCGGTGGTTCGTTACAGCCGTCGCGATCAAAAGGCTCTGAGTGAAGCGTCTCAGCCCGGCGGCCACTCCGTGACCGGACCCCGGAGTCTTGAGAGCCGTGAGCCTCTTGGCCACCCCCTTGGCCCTGCCCACAACTCTCGCAGTCCCGCAAGTTGATGCGACCCGATACTGTTTATAAGATACATTTCCAGAAATTGATGCTGTTGAATTTCGTTCTTGCTCCTGTGACAAATTAAAACGGCGCTCTGCGTTTTATTGGGATGGTAATGAAAGATGGATGGGTTTTGGCTCTACAATGAAATATACTGTACGCTTCTTTTTTACTTCTCAAGAAAGGCCATGACCTTAGAATTCTGGTAACATGAGGATCCTGTAATAACGGCGACGTATGCTGCACCGGATAATTAGAACGTCCGTGTGTGAATACCATATTGTGAATTTTATTTCGGTGGGCCGGTACTAACATTTAGAACGGCCAACGTGAATACAAATTTGACTGTTCAACACCATGTCCCTCACATCCCCGTCGACGCACGGTGTCTAGCGACGTGGCCACATTTAGATGCTTTATAAATCAAAATTATTTTGCATTTACTTACACGTGGAAACAACTTTTTTGTTTTATTTCATGCCTTGAAAACACTTGAAAATGTAGGGGCATTTGATATGTAAGCAGCCTACTCTTATTAGGGTAACAAACAAAAATGCCTTTGCAAAAAAACCTAGTCTTTTATTATGCCCAAATCTCAGAAGCGAAGTAGAGATTAGCGTGGTTAGTACACGCTTTGGAGACTACCAGGGTTTCTCAGGTGTTGTCGGCACGGGGACTGCGTGGCGTGGCTCGGAGATGACAGAGCCGAGTGATCCCCCCCGACAGTGTGGCTTTGCTCAAGTAAGTGATCAATTTGCAATTGTCAATTCATTGAAATGCATGCCATAGACCAATGCAAAACTACAACGCCACTGCCGACATGGTTTTAAATGGTGGTTTTGATCCGTAGCTTGTACACCCACTGCTTTACGTTTTTTTTGTATTGAGCACCAACTGACTCTATTTGTCATTCCGAAATGAACCGGCACATCTGCTCCTTGCAAGGGCATGCAAGAAGAGGCGTGGGCGAGGTTGCCTGGGGCGGAGTGGGAGCTGAGCCGCGGAGGAGATAAAAGGGAAACGGTTGACGTGAAAAATCTCTCCCAAGTAGAGGGAGCGCACCATCCCAGAGCACCGTTAGGCGGCCGCGGCGTGAATGAACCCTTTCCGGCGTGCGTACTCCACTCGACCCTGCCTCCTCCTCCGTATCCCACGGTGAGACAGGTTTACAATAGAGAGCTGCCAAGTTGTGCAATGCTGTGGAATGCCGCCTGGCTTCGGTTACGGGTTTTATTAACTTAGCGTCTGGAAAGGCGCGGCCATGCAGCCTGGTGACTCAACTTCTTGGAGTTTCGGAAACAGGAGTGAAACTGACCAAATAATTGTTTGGAACTTGTTGCTCATTCACTAAGCCTTTTGTTCCGGAACCCATTCCACATTCATGACTACTCTGTGAAAAAGTTCAGTTGCCAGTGGCATGAAGCATATTTGAAGCATTATACCTTTGGGCTGTCGTTTACTAATTGCTATTCGAGTCAAGACATGAGATAAATATTTTTTTTTATTGACTACTCTTTATCTTCGAGTGACACCTCGCTGAGGAATGATCCCAGAGAAGAGAGCACAGACATTCTGCTAGTGTCTCTTCAATGCAGCGCTCTCACCGCAACATTTAATAGAGTACAATTTCATTGACGCACCTAAGAGATTTGCGATTTGTCAGTTGTTCGTTTTATACGTCGCACTCATTACACACACAAAGTGCTTGCCACAAATGAACCACAATACCTCGCTGGTCTCGTCAAGGAACATAAACCACCACGCGAACTCCGGTCATCCTCGCAGCGGCTTTTGGCTGGCCATCGAACAAATACGGGCACTGCATCGTGCGCTTTCAGATGTGCTTCTGCGGCCATCTGGAATGGTCGTCCTTCCGATAGTAGGAAGCCACTGGAGCTATGCACTGGAACTTTGCACAATATTAAAAACTAATTTCTTTCAAATTGCTTTTTGTGTTTAGTTTGTCGTCCTTCCTCCGTACCTCCGATGAACGTGGGATCAACTCATTGATTCCTACAGGCGTGATACTGGCGTCAAATCACCTAGAGGATCAATTATTTTCAATTCCTAACCCATGTGTGTGATGGGCTCGCATGACCCCTGCTGCCTCAATAGAAAGAAACTCAATTCTTGAACGTTGATCACGAATCACGTCAATTTGACGATTCAATGCATCGTGGAGTATGAAGTAGGTGGGGGAGGGGGGGAGGTTGCAAATAATTAATACAAAATAAATAATAACAATTACTGTCTTTTGTCGATCTACTGCTGGACAAAGTTATGTATAGCATGGAGATGCTGGTCAGTGCCAGTTAGTGGAGGGGGGTCTCCAGGACCAAGTTCGGTTATCACTCGTTCCTAGCGTTTTCCATGAGCCGAAATCATACGCACCGCTCCACCCCGCAGTCATTGCAGAATCTCTACCGGCCGACAGTGCTAACGCGTGGGGGCTTTCTGCGAGCGATTTGTGAGCTGGGCAGTAACGTTTACCTTAAGCCACCCTGGGGCACCCGCAGCACAGACAAAAGCATTCGGCGCGATGTCAATATTATCGACAGCAAAGCCACGGGTCGGTGCAAGATGTCCGATTGCATCTCAGACACGCTCACGCAGCCCTGCCGGGTGGCAGGAGCGACCACACCATGGGGGACGGTGCCGTGATGGTCAAATCGGGGTGTGCGATCTGTCGGACATTCACGGAAGGAATGGAAACAACGGCCAAGCAGTGGCAGCGAGCTGTCCCTTGCGTTTATGATCGAGATTTACGTAAACGTCTGGTAAACGTTTTAGCGGTCGACGCGCACGTGCAGCCCTCAATTGTCGTGATCACGTGACACGCTATCACAGATATGTGACCTCAAGCAGTTCACAGATAAGAGGAGCTGATTTTTGTTATGGACTGCACCCCCCCGCCCCCACCAACAGCACACTACATTTAGCAAGAGTGACCATAATTGATTCATTTAATTGATATGGGCACGCTTGGCTGATGACCAAATTGCCCGCGGTGGCGAGATGGGCAGCCATGATGGCGAGTTAACTCCCTGCTCGCCTGCTGTATATTTGGAGGTTTCATGTCTCTCTTCCCCTGTAGTGTTTTTTTCCCCTCCACATTTATGAACATGCGTTAGCGTACACTATGAGACCTCCTTTACCAGTGGCAAAGTATAGTAATAGGTTATTACCCTTTCAACTGGTACAAAAACTGACACCTTTATACAAGGCATCATGTTTGCAATAACCACAACACAAGCAGTCAAAATGCAAACAAAAAGAAACAACTCTGATGATGATGATAATGATATGCACTGTCATTGAAGTTGATTGGTCCACACCCGAGACAGCTTTTCTTAGAGCCTAGCCTGTCAGGTGTTGTAAGAGTGGCGCTGTAAGATAGTCGATACCAGTGCTGACTGTCGCCGACTTGTGCGCGTGCGCGTGTGTGTGGATGTTCTCCGTGTAACTTGGTTAACCTTTAAGATAACCCAATTGTTCATTAAAGAAATGGGCCAAACATCTCAAAGCACAACGTGACTACTGGAATCAGTAAGGTGTGCCTGATATCATTGAATGTAATCTTTCCTAATCTGAATGGGAAAGTAGAAGTGAGTGTTTCTTGCATCCTGGTGACAGGTCGAGTAAATCCCGAGCAGACTTTGTCACTTGGGTGCATCACAAAAAGCTGTTCTTGGGCTGTCTGAGCCTTTGGCTCAAGGGGAAATGCCAGGCAGTGGAAACACAACAATCACTCATTTAAAGGAATTAAATGTCAGTGGGGCAGCTTTGTTAATTGAGAAGGAATGTTTAATTTATAAGGGGATGTTGAGAAGGGTTGAAACGTGGATTTTTTTTGTTTTAGGAATTAGGGGATAGATTTAGGAAATCTACAGAGACACTGCGGGCAGATCTTGGTGATAGGCTGTTGAGCTATGCATGAGGGAGAGACATGGAGTGAGTGTGGAGGTATGTATCAGGGAGTCGGAAGCTGTGGGTGTGTGGGTGAATATTCTTAGGTTTTTTCGGTAAAGTCACGTAGGTAAAAAAATTAAATGTATAAAAGTAAAATAAAAATAAAATAAAAATCACGACGTTTCGGAGGCAACACAAGCTTCCGTCTTCAGGTGGAACAGTCAGGTAGAGGGATGCTGTGCGTGAGTTCGTGTGGGGCGGTGGGGCAGGCGGCTGTCGCAGAGTGAGAGTGATGTGAAGACAGAGCCCAATAAAACTTGCCTACAGGTACAGGCACGCTTCCTGCTTGACTGGTTAAGGCTCATGCTTACTGGTGCTTGAAATAAAAATACTGCAATTTTATAATGATTTCTCCATCCAACGTAATCTGGGCAGAGAATGTGACGAAAGTATGGGCAAGAGAGTCTTTATTAGCTTCGCTCTTGTGCAGCATTGTTTGGGTGGTTAAAGCCGCCTCCATTGATGCAGGACTCATTGGGTTTTTTTCTTATTCTCAGTTTGCTACATAATAGCGTGCGTGCGTTGTCCTATCAGATGCCGGCTCATGTCAGACGTGGCATCACGTGTCCGATATTACATTGGCCATTGTTCACAGCAGCAGGCTTATGTTTTGAGACATGCATTTTGCACTGTATCAAATTAAACTCCGAGGGAAAATAGTTTTAAAGCTTATTCAATGTAAAAAAAAGATATATATATTAATTAATTTGTTCTTGTGTAATAAAATGTATTATCAATGTGTTATTTTCACAAATTAGCTTATATTTACTAACCATACAACCCTTTTCAATTAGCAATTGTGATTTTAGGTTCAGTGAATGATTGCAGTACTATATTTTCCAATGAACAGTCGTTACTCTGCTTGTGACTTTAAATTAGTTCGTTGTACAAGAGAGTTAAACATAGTTATTGATATTGAAAATAATTCGAATGTTTAGTTTATTCTACCTTGAGTAAAACGTAATTTTGGCAACTTTTAAAAATTACTCAAATATTTTACCTAAAAAATCCCTGGAGATTAAACATCTCTCGTATGGAAGGATATCCAGGGTGTGTGTGTTTGTGCACGTGGTTGTGCATGTAGTATGTCAGTGCATGTGATATCAACTTTTATCCTGGGCCTCGCCTCGGTTTGCTCAGTCTCAAATGAGTACTTGGTGCAGTATGAACAAATGGTGCTGGGTGTGCTGCTGGCAATGGCACTTCGTCATGTGCAGTGCGGGCCTTAATGGATGATTTCTCACTGAACAGCACTTGTTCCAAAAGTCTATATGGAGGACTATTGTTTTGTTCATGTGTGTCCATACATGTGAAGTGTAAGCGGAGACAAAGTTTTTCAGGCGCACCTTCTTTATCACCGCCTTCACAGGTTCACAGGTTTGCCCTCGCACTCTCCCTAGTCGTCTAGCCTCACCTAAACACAACCCCGACCGTGTAACACCGATGACGCCGACAGAGACAGCCAACAACTATCCGGCTGCGCAATATCCGGCGAAGGCGGCAGCGACGAAGGCGGCGAAGACGACGAGACGAGTCCACTCCCAGAACCGGCAGCCACGAGCTCCCACTCTCGGCTGCTTTTATGCTACGCAGCTCCGCCCAGGCCGTGCCTCCCTTCTCGAACCCACTCGCAGGTTCCGGGGGCTTCCAGACGGGGTCTTCCGTGACCCTTGCCCCAGTTCCTCCGCCCTGCCGACACACACACTGTGCATATGCTTACCGGTGTGTCTGCTGTTCATCCACCGCAGTTGCCGTGGCTGGACAACAGTCGGCGCTATTACACTACACGTGTGTGTATATGTGGGGAGCGGTAGTGTAGTGGTTAGCGCGCTGCGCGACGAACCTGGCAACCCGGGTTCGATTCCCCCTCACGGCCAACACCAGTGACGGTTATCTGAACTGGTCCTGCGCCTCCCCTAGGTGGTCTCAAATGAGTACCTGGTGCGGTGTGTAAATATCGTCACGAAGGAGACAAAGGCGTGGTGTTGGCCACCCACCCCCTCGTGTGCCGTGCCAGCCTTCATAGGTGCTCGCTAACAGCACTTGCCCCAACAGTCTGATCAGACTATACGGGGGATCTTTGTCTGTGCATGTATGTATGCATATAGTGTATACTAATACTTTGTAAATTTTAACAAGAATATAAACAAATTAAAGGCATTTTATAAAACGTCCAAAGGTATCTGTAAATTCACGAAAACAGTTTTTATTTCGATTTGAAGCTTTTGTGACTGCAGGAATCCATACTCTCTGATTCTTTCGGTAAAGTCACGTTAATAGAAAACATAATAAAAGAACACGACGTTTCGGTCGCAACACAAGCGTCCGTCATCAGGTGAAAAAAAATGATCTGCTGCTGTGGCTTTATATCGGCACGGGAGGGGGGTGAAGGGGGGGGGGTCTTGTAGAGTCGTGGCTGCAGGAGTTCACGTGGGGGAGAGGGGGGAGGGTTTGTGGCGTTCAGGGGCTATATAGAGCCACAGCAGCAGACCATTATTTCTCACCTGATGACGGACCGAAACGTCGTGTTCTTTTATTATTTTTTTTCTATCTACGTGACTTTACCGAAAGAACCAGAGAGTATACATTTTATTTCATTTCAATGCAGCCCACATTTCCACGGCCACACCACCTGTGTTGTGACCCGATGTTTACAGCATAAGTCAACTGTCAATAATGTTAACACAATATGATAAGGATAACAAAACTGAGAAAGTGACCTTTTTTATTCCGTTGTTGAGAAACTTGTGCAAATTAATGACCGCACTCATTGTTAACTTTTTTTTATATATCATCCGGAAACTGGGTAGGTTCTTTCATTGTCATAAATTTCCGTGTTTTTGTCGCAGTCAATGTTACATACACACCGAGGCTGCCACTGAAACAATGTTGCTTTTGACGGCTGCCAAAAATTATTTTGGGAATGATTCATTTTCCATTTCCATAACACAAAGTTTACTCATAAAACCTGGGAGCACCTGTTTAATTTCCGGAAACTCACATTCGCAGTTTGATTATAGAGTACATATGCAAGGCAAATTGCACTCGTTAGTGTGCCTGTTTGCTTTAGCGGCACGCCATTCAAATTGAAATATCCTTGCTTGTGCCCCCACACGCATTTAAGGGTCCGCGGTTAAATAAAGGAGTGCTTAGGTGAGAACAGCTCTGTCAACATCCTTGTCGGAGCCACACGGAGTCTGGCAGCATATATAGTTTTGTTAGTCTCACAAAAGACAAACACATTTCCCGTGAACAAAAAAAAGCTGTGGATGATTGATGTTCGACGTGTTGCTTCGAAAATGACCTGACACGTAATAATGATAGAATAATCAAAGGCATGACAAAGACATTGTGCCCATTGAAATTATATTGCAAAGGCCAGGCTCCACGAATGGTATTTGCGTTTGTATAGCGATTTCGGATGTGAAGTTAGGTGGCCCTTTATTTACCGATCTTTATCTTTGAACTTTACACCGACGGTCATAAATTTACAATCCAGGCACACACTATTTTTCTCTAACGGTCTGTGAATGAAATGTGCGGGTGACACACTGTGTGTGTGTGTGCTCAGTCACAAAACAAAGACAAAGCTCCTTCATATCGCCTTAACAGAGAGTCGAGGCACCGATGAAGGGCAGCACGACACACGAGGCAGTGAGTGGCGATCACCACGCCAGGCCACCTTTGTCTTCCGAGTGACGATGTTTATACACAGCGCACCAGGTACTCATTTGAGGTTGAGTCGACCTCGGGGGACTGCAACGACTGGTTCGATATTCGAACTCGGGCCGCCGTGTTCGTTGCACAGAGTGCTAACCGCTACATTACCGCTCCCCCATCAGTCACGCAAACGCACACAGTGACACGTGCAGGCCCAGTCACATGCAAAGCACCAGCACACCCACATCACAAACATCACCTTGCTGTAAACTTCCTTCACGGGCAATGCACTTTTCACTCCGAAATGCCTTCCTTGAGAAAGTTCTGCAAATGAATTTAACAAAAAGGATTATCATCGAGATGCATTTTAATGTGGATTGTTGCTTAATATATTTCTAAATATCTCATGTAGCCAATTTATCAATTGTTTTATTTCTTGTCTTTTATCTGGCGAACACAACGACAACAACAACAAAAATCGTACTCGTCTGTGAAAAAGTGTCGGCATGTACACACCGAGCACAAAGACAAATATCCCCCGTATACCCTTATCAGACTGTTCGGGCAAGTGCTGTGATCGAGCACCTATGAAGGCCGGCAGGTCAATCAGAGGGTGGGTGGTCAGCACAACGCCTTTGTCTCCCGAGAGACGATGATTACACATCGCACCAGGTACACGTTTTTCAGGCTGAGTTGACCTAGGGGAGGCAGGCTCATGGACCCGTTCAAACATTCGCCACTGTCGTTGGCCGTGAGCGGGAATTGGAACTCGGGAGTCCGCTGGGTTCGTAGCGCAGTGCGCTAACCACTGCCCCACCGCTCCAGCCCCGCAGAATTTTCCCTCTAACCCACTATTGCCTGTGTACACCTCGCACGCATACAAAGACACACAACTCTCTCTCTCTCTCGCTCTCTCTCTCTCTCCGCTGAACGCTCAAGCATGCAAACACGGAGTCAATATAAGTTCACGGCTTAGCGCCCGGCACCGTTGAGCAATCTTGAGCGTGGGCGTGGAATGTGCCCAAATTCACTCCCGACGACACCTGATGCTCAGGTATGATGGCTGAAACCCACCGGCGTTGCACGCATTACATACGGGGGGAGGGGCGGGTTGCAAGCCGCCCACATGCGCGCGAACTCCGACACTGACAAAAAAAATGGGATTCTTTAGCTTACAGCTACAGATCTTGTGGTTTTGGGTAACCAAAGCAAAGATTGCCCATTTCATAACTTAGGTTGGTCGGCGTGAGAAAAAGGTGGCTTAGTTGGGAAGGCGCGCGGATGTGCCCCCTCTGACCCACCCGGTGCATCGATGTTGCGATGATAACACCAGGGGTCTTAGGTAGGCGACGGACAAAAAAAATAAACACGGCCATTTAAGAGTTAAATATTAGTGGGATTTAGAATGCGTCAAAGAATGTAGTGTCAAAAAACCCCACAATTTTTCTTATGCTGGTCCTTTCGCATTACTTCTGAACAAGAATTGTGGCAGTTGAGTTCTGCCACCTACTGGCAGCGATGACGTCATGTCGCAATGGTGAGTGCAGAGCGGCACGCTTTTAAAAGTGCCCATTGATGGTTTAGCACTGTGCCCATTGGTTATCCAAATAGATGCACAAATACCATCTCCTTCATATATCTGTCTCTCCACGTAAAACAAAATCAAGTTTATATTTAAACACACTCATTACCCCAACGGCCTTCTGGCAGTGTATACTTTATGCTCTTTGGTTCTTTGGGTAAAGTCACGTCGGTAAAGTATAAAAAATACTTTACCGAAAGAACCAAAGAGTATGGATTCCTGCAGTCACGAGAGCTTCAAATCAAGAGTGTATAGTTTCTGCAGCATTGATTAAAGAGGAAGCAAACTCTGGACCGGGTTTCAATGCGCATTGTCTCATCAGCATTGCCAGGCTTAACTGGGTGACAGATTGCTGAGATACAATAGATGTTTTTTTTACGTGATACCCTTTGTTACTGCGAGCATTGTCAGATAAATCATGGGCCGATTGTGGCTGTGTTGCGTCGGCGGGCTTAATATCAAATGCTGAGCGAGTACAGTCTGCTGCTCATGGAGTCCACTTGGTTATTTTGAATACGAACAGCCGGGGATTCCTGAAAAAAGGAAAAGCATCTTCTTGGTTCTTTCGGTAAAGTCACGTAGAATGGAAATAATAAAATAATAAAAGAAAACATCTTCTTGGTTCTTTCGGTAAAGTCACGTAGAAGGGAAGTAATAAAATAATAAAAATAAAACATAATAAAACAATTCTCACGACGTTTCGGCCACAACGCAAGTAGCCGTCCTCAGGCGAAGAATGAAACACCACCAAGCTTGGAGCGTATATTTAAGCTGGGTTAGAGGGGGGGAGGTGGGAAGAAGAGCGCCTAGACAAAATAATTTGCATATCAAGAGGAATTCAGCATATGGAAAATGCGTAGGAGGTGGGCGGGGGGGGGTTCCAAATCAATACTATGCCCGTGCATTATGCAGGATTAGCAGCATCAAAGGGGGGGGGGGGAGGGGGGTAGCATTAACAAAGGAAAGGAATGTTAATAGTATGTAGCTGCAGTTACTAAACAACCACGTAAAAAACTAAAGTAAAAACTGCATAACAAACTAAAGTATAAACTACATAGCATCATCAGTGTACTTACTATACTCTACAATAAGCTGAGTTACTAACAGTAAGTAATACATAAAAAATTCTACGTTGTAAAACATTATATAATATGCTTCCATCTAAACTTTATTCTCTTACATCACACGCGTCTATACGTACTATATACTGCCATAGACAAACCCAACATTAAATTACATACTGTATTGCTATAAACCATAGTGTTATATTAAAATGTATATACCTTATACATTTTAATATAACACTATGTATTATTCTACCCACCCTAATGTGTATCGAAATGGTTTATTACGTCCTTCCAGTGATTGCTTTTATTATGTTTTATTTTTATTATTTTATTACTTCCCTTCTACGTGACTTTACCGAAAGAACCAAGAAGATGAATCCCTGCAGTCACGAAAGCTTTAAATCGAAAAGAAAACATAATAAGATAATTTTCACGACCCAGATTCCAGCTTGGGATTTGGAAATTTTAAAAGAAATAAAACCACGGTTGTGTAATCTTCTCCACAAAGTTAGACGTGTTTATCGAGTATGCTGCTGATCTCAGCCCTGTCGTCGAGTGGTTAGGCTTTGTACCTGATTACATCCTTCACATGAGCGTGCATACGTGAAGAACAGAAGCGGTGATAATGTATCATAATAATAAACTCAAATATGAGTGTGTACATGAATGGAAAGATATCTCCACTACATACATGGACTGGACCGATCATTGCCTGCACTTTGTTTGGAATAGAGCTGGTGACCTGGAGATGTGTGGAAAAGCAAGCAGAGATTATTGACAAAAATAGAGAAGTGACTGATGGCAGAGGTGTGGACTCGAGTCATGTGACTTGGACTCGAGTCAGACTCGAGTCATGAATTTGATGACTTGCGACTCGACTTGGACTTGCATAACAATGACTTTGTCCCACCTATGAGATGTGGACTCGAGTCATGTGACTTGGACTCGAGTCAGACTCGAGTCATGAATTTGATGACTTGCGACTCGACTTGGACTTGCATAACAATGACTTTGTCCCACCTATGAGATGTGGACTCGAGTCATGTGACTTGGACTCGAGTCAGACTCGAGTCATGAATTTGATGACTTGCGACTCGACTTGGACTTGCATAACAATGACTTTGTCCCACCTCTGACTGATGGTCAACTGAACTATCGGAGTCAGTCGTAAACTTATCGTCTCGCTGGCTCAATTGCTGCTCCTCTCGAGCCTTCGGATGAACTGTAAACGATACAGCAGGGTAATATAGCACGCAACAAATACTACTGCGCACGACGCTATTTTGTTGAACGCATCTCTTTCACGGTGACTTCGCAGGTTTGGGGATAATATTTCAGCAAAAAAAAAAATCCGCTGCGACATGCTTGTCTTTGCTCATGGCTTCAGACAGGTGTTGCTCATGGCTTCAGACAGGTGTGTTGAGTTTAGTTTTCTTCCCGCTTTATTCCCCCGCATGGTTTCAGTCGAGGTCCCCTTACACGCCCGTGCTGCGTGGACTTGGGTTTTCGCCGCATGAGCGCGTGTTTCTTGTCCGCGACACGCGAGCGGCTGTGCGCTGTATTGTGTTCCGTGCTTGCGTAGACGTCGCAAATCAATTGGCCTCCGTGGTGTGAGCTCAGCTGTAGCCTGGCTCGGCTTGCATGGGAACAGCTGACTGACAGCTGGCAGCAAGGGTCAGGTGTGAAGGAGGGGGGCGGCTGAACGTGCACGTCACGCATTACCCCCAGAACGCAGCAGAGGATTCTGCATTCGCTTGTACGAGCGTTCGTAGGTGCGTACATCTAGACGCGTGCGTTTAGAGGTATGCCCAGGGCCAGATCGTGATTGATGGGAGATCGGGTCTGTTTTCCTTTAGGAGCCCATCTTTGGAAATGCATTTTTTTTGTCGAAATGTTATTATCACCACTGCTTCTAATATATAGGTGTATGGGTTTTATTGTTGTTGTTGTCAATCCACTTCTATGTAAGGGCCTCGCCATGCGGTGCAGGCCACGTGGGTTATTTGACCATATTTCACCACGCTGCTACGTGTGGGTTTGTGAAGGTTCGGAGCATTGATATTGAAGCATAGTACCGTGCAACAATGGTTTTTTGTGCAACACTTGTTTAATCCATGTTTTACCAGATCTCGGTTTTAAATGCGTTCGTTAAGCTCATTCAAAGTTCAAATGAAAAATATTAAAAATTTGCGACATTACTGACAGTAAAGCACGTCGTGATACTCTCGCTTTAAATGTACAAGTTAGTTATAAGAATTGTTGTACAACTTACTGGTGAGTTGATACAAGAATAATTTGTGAGGTAAATCCTTGTACACGTGACAATCAATTTGTGCGGCCGTGCCGGGTAGTTTGTTAACGTCACACATTTGGTCAGATCATCACGTGGCCTAAACCGAAAATCAGTTCCGAATCATAATGTTGCCTACGAGAACCTGCAAGTTTAATCAACACATTGCTCTATAGCATTCATCATAGTGCTACAGTATTTTGTTTAAACCATTATAATCAACATATATTAAAATGTTAGGGGCCACTTAAAATCTGAGGCCTCAGACTGCAGCCCTTAAAGCCCACGTGCTAAAGCGGCCCTGGCTGTGACCTTTGACCAAATCAACTGGAACACACCCGATCTCGTCAGATCTCTGAAGCTAAGCAGATTTAAGCCTGGATAATGCTCGGATGGGTGACTATCAAATGCATAAAACAGGCGTTGTAGTCTACTGCAGGGCTCGTGTTTTCAGCAGAGGGCATTGGAGCAAAATCCATAGTTGCTCTGTACTATGCTCCTATGTCTATGCTCTTTGACTTCACCGACCAACACTGACCAGCGTTATGAAGTATGAAGTGTGGTCAAACAACCCCCATAACCGAGCATTGCATGGGGATTCCGTCATCCAGCAGTGCTTTGCAAAGGGGTGCAAATGATACCGAGATGTCTTCAAAGTGCCAATTTGAATTATGTTTAACTACTTTTTTATTTATTATATATCTCAATACGAATACTCGCTCAGTGCAATCTTATTCAGTGTCTCATGGCTTCTCCAGAGGCATACGAGTCGGTCTGTATTGGCATAGCTATCATGCAGCATATGCCACCCTTGATGTGTACTTCTGTGGTAGCCCCTTTGCCCTATGACCCCACTCCAATATATCTAGAGGTTACATATCTGTGAACATACCAAATCAAGAATCGCCCTGCCACGGAAACTTGCAGGAATTATCTGGGTCGCCTCAGCTCATGTGCTGTGAACTGTGAAACCCTATAACTGAATCCACTCCGTGGCAGGGTATTGCGCTCCAACTTGGTCCGACAGCTCAAACACAAAACTGCTAGATATACAATTACATGACACATAGCGCATCCTACACGGAACACTGAAACTGCCACCAATAAAATGGGCTCCTTGTTCTGGCCTACATAGATGCATGCAATCTGCAAGGGAATTTACATAATTTTCTTGCCACTGACATCAACCAAGGTCTCAACCATGTGCCTCACTGCCAACTCAAGTTCTGATCACCATTCTGGGATCGTGCTCTCACCATCTCACCCAGATCCAGAACAGTGCTGGTGAACAGAGTGGAACTACACGGACATTCAGAAATGAGCACCTCATTCGAGACTCAAACATCGCACCCCCTGTCTTGGACATTCCTCAAAGACACCGGTGCAACCATCAACTCCATCAGAACGCCAACAGGCCAATGTGCCCATCCCCTTCATATATTGAAAATTAAAGACAAGCATTAATTCTAGATTTGAAGTTTTCGTGACTGCAAGGGTCCTAACTCTTTGTTTTTTTCAGTAAAGTAACGTAGGTAAAATTTTAATTAAAAAAAAAACAAATTAAATCACGACGTTTCGGAGGCAACACAAGCTTCCGTCTTCAGGTGGCACCGTCAGTAATTTTGCTGTGACGGTGCCACCTGAAGACGGAAGCTTGTGCTGCAAAGACAAGCAACATTGCGATGGTGGCCATGCAACCCAAAATATTGCAAATTTACACAAACGTTCCTGTAGCACTCTCGTGGCCAACAGACCTCGACATTGGCATTGAATTATTGAACATTTTGCCATAAGCAAGAGCAGTATCGTAGGTTTTTGATATATCTACTGGTTATTCAGTGTTCTCTTTGTATCTCGTGCGTGTGGGTTTTCTCTGGGTGCTCAAGTTTCCCCATCCCACGCAGTGAAATATTTGATGAAGGAGTTGCCAAACATCCGAAGCAGGATCCTCCTTGGGAAGAAAAAAAAGTTGCACGACTCACGGAGACTTTCCTGGACAAATAAAAGGGCATTACCATTATTTATACTTTTTTTTTCAGAGCCGTGTAATATTACAGGACCTTAACTCGCATTGCTGGAGCAATGCTGCCAACAAGAAAAAAAAAACGCTTTTCTTTGCCGCTGATTATGTGGAGCCGTTGATGCGAAGGAAGGCACACAAAAGGGACTGTGTTTAATGTACATCTTAACGTGTGCAGTGTTAACAAGTGGGTAAATATCCTGGCTCTCACACCACTGGAACCCTTGACCATTAAGTGACTGCAATTTACTGTAATAAAACCTCCGACCGCAAGAGCTTTGAAGTAGATTAACCATAATTGGTGTATTTACGTTGGGAGTTTTTCGCTTGTGCCAAATCAAAGTTATTATGTTGTTCACGGCATTCGTTACCAGTGCTCTCGGATTTTTTGGATTAAAACCCACAACATCCAACAACACCGTGCCAGCGATGCACCTACGTGAATGGACTCCGTTCATTCCAAAGCCACAAAACGATTCATACATTTTTTTTCCACCGCCCCCCCCATCGGGACCGCTCTACAACGGGATGCGATCGCCATTCACACTTTCATTCATAACGAACGACGGCGTGACCCGCGGCGAGCGCGCGCGCGCCGAGTGTTGCAGGAGTGCCGCTTTCCCGTGTAGCACGGAAACGGCAGCGAAACATCCTGGGCTGGAGGGGGAGCACCTCCCGGGGGTGACCCTCACTTCCCTCTCCCCCCCCCCCCACTGAGCGGTCGTGCGTCCGTGTGCGCGTCCGTGAATCGCGCGATTCACGGACGCGCGCTACGGGAGGCTCGGAGATTCCTGCCCCGAGCAGGAGGTGCTCGCCACCACCACGGGCTCGCTTCGCAGCGCGCACTTCAAACAAGCGGCGGGTTTTTGTTGTTGTTGTTGTCCGCTATTGCGTTGGTGGGAGAGCCACAATTCCCCACCCACCCCCCCCCCCGTTTATTTTTTTGATACAGCTCTCTTGATGTGTTTCCTGGCTCGAGTGAGCGGATGTTAGTTTTTTGTGGTGTGATATTCGACCTTTCGCACCGCGTGCTCGGGAGTTGTTCAGTTGCTGACGTGGTTTTAGAGTTGTACCGCGCATTGTCCGACGTTTTGCCTCCAGTTCCTCGTAGGTTCATACCGAAACAACACGCGGGACAACCCGAAAACACATCAGAAAGAGCTCTACCACCGTGAAAACCACACGTAGTTGCAATGCTCATTTGAGTCACCTATCTGCACGAGTCAAGACTAGATTTATATTAGAACTAGCATAAGTACCCGGCGTTGCCCGGGTGAAAAATATATTTCTTAATAACCTTACATATATACACAGATGGGCTGCTACCCCTGCCCCCCCCCCCCAGCCACGATCTCCTGGGCCGCTGTGCAGTAATATGTACGGCCTATAGTGTGGTGGGGTGTCGAGGCCTAGTACCGTGCAGAGCCTCCGGCCTCGCCTAAATTGCCCACCCGGCTGAGGCTGGGTACAGGGGCCGTTACCCCCCCCCCCCCGCGCTACAATAATACTGTCTAATCGCTATAATTTTATTATCTACCGACCCTATAATAGTAATTGCACACATTGTGGTGGGGGGGGGGGAGTGAAGAGGACGTGAAACTTTGATGAATTTACCGCCGTCCAATGAAACTGCGTATGGTCCGGCGACACACAGACAGACATACACACAGACAGACACACACACAGACAGACAGACGGACAGACAGACAGATTTGCAATTTTATATATATAGATATAACCTTGCCTGTGGCCACGATCACACTGCTTTCATGCGTCTTGTATATGTCGGGGCTATTTTACTTCGGGAAAGAGTTCACAATCTTACGTTCAAGAACGTTGTGTTCCACAAACTCCCCCACCCCCTTCACTCTCTCAATGACTTGTTTGTGAAACATCTTCAAAGCTTTCAGTAGTGTAAAAGCACGTGTCCGCGTGACCTCAAGGAAGTGCACCTGCCGTGTGTGCTTATGGCCTTAAAGTGGTGTTTTTAAAAGTCGGGCTTGAAAGATGTTGACGCACGAGCTGCCGTCCACGTGACGTTTATTGTCATTTTTTTTAGCAACAAAGCAGCTAAAATGTCCCGGGGTCGTGTGCATGTGATAATCTAGACCGGGAAATATCTTAGAGTGTTAAACGGTTTTGAGAAAGTGACACACATCTAACATGTTTAAGAAGCAAGTGGCTACACTTTGCTGTTCTTAACTCTGGAACTCGCTATCTCTGTCTATTGCGTTCACGTCCAGGCCCAATTCCTTTCTACACCTCACTTCCTACGTTTCTATGCCATGATACATGCTCACCAATACCGCATTGTAGACTTATTACCACCACATCGAATTTTTTTTCCTTTAAAAAATAACCCAACTCTCTGCTTTCTCCCATCACAGCTCCTCTTCACCAAGGAAGTGATGAAAGTTATTGAGTGTGCAGGAAGTGCAACTGCACCGCGACACACAGGCCGGAAGCGTCCAGTTACCGAGGTACGAAGAGGGGAGGAATTGGACAATGGGGGTTGGGGGGGAGGGGGCCCATGCCAACCACGTTGTTCCACTGCTCATAGATGATCATAATTCATGCCCCCCCCCACACCCACCCACCCTCCGATATGCAATTGTACTTAAACGCTTCATGAATGAATGTCGCATCACGTTATAAAGAGTAGAGGTGCAGCCCTGCAATTGCTTGCTCATGTCACTGGTGGTTGAAGAGCCAGTACGAGATGAAGCTAAAGACAGCACCTCTAAAGGCTATCTGGCTGACTCTTCCATACCGGCCACATAAACTAAACTGTAGATGTGTATTTTACCAGGTAAGGACCACTGAGCAATATAGCTCTTTTTCAGAAGCGATCTGGCCACAAAAAATCATGGCTCAACAAAAGGGGCTTACTTATCATGTGCAAATGTTTTGCAGCCAAATACTCTAAAAACAGGTTTCTAAATGTGGAGGACCTGCAGATGAATGCACGGGACCATGGGGAGAACATGCAAAATCCAAACATACATCAGGCGTCAGGGTCGGGATCGAACCCACGTCCCCCTGTAAACCAGGCAAGGTAGTTAACATCTCGCCACCGTGGTGCCCCTTAGATACCTTGCAAGAGGTGATATTCTCCACACCCTACCCCATTGCATACTTTACCCCACCACTTTCCGGAGATGTAGCCATTTATACTGCTGAGTGGACATATGCGGGGGGGGCGGGGTGGTGGGGAAGAGGAGGAGGTGACCGGAGGAGAGAGTTCAATAATGTTGCCCATTATCGAACCGACGACCTGTGGGTTGCAAATCGCAGCGTGCTGCTGACCATCGCACCGCGGCGAGCGCCTCCCGCGTCGCGTCGCATCGCACTGCGCCGTGCCGACTCCTTTCATGGCGTGCATGGCGCATTTCCGCGAGGGTCCGCAGCATGCGTCTCGAAGGAAGGGCTACATCAGCACATCCCTCGCCCCGTAACCCCTCCACGCCACAGCTGTTTGTTTGACATTACCCACACAGACCCTTCCCATTTCCATTCCCCTAAATAGACTCAATTAGCGCTAATTACGTTTAATTCACTTCCCGCACTTTTAAACTCTTGAGCGTAGGGGCCGGGACCTTAGAAACGAGCAATGCCCCCATCCCCTTCACCTCTCCCACCTCCCGCCCGAAGCCCACTCTCAAAAAACCCACGCTGATGTGAGTTGATGTGAGGCGTGTTTCTGTCTGCCATGGATGCCGGTTAGTGGTTATGTTATTGAAGTTGGAGAGACCGATGTTTGGAAAGGGAAGCGTTGTATTTGTAGTTTGTGTATTCAGGGCTCTCGGTTAATGGTGATAATAAATCATTTCATAGCCGAAGACCATTGCAATTCAAAATAAGTAAATAGAAAACAATAGCAGTCCATTAGGTTACAGTCAATTACCAGTGAAAGCTTTGCACCGAGGTAGCGGCGTGTGGCACAATTAGGTAAACGTTTGAGGCGGCCGGGCTGGCCCTGTGGTCAGCGTGCTAACCGTCGAGCCGGTGAGCATGGAGGCCTGGGTTCGAATCCTGGTGCCACATGGCAATTTCTGCCATGAAATACCAAAGCGTGCCTCCTATTGTACAGTGGATGTTAAAGGGCTGACTTAATACACAGTAATACTCGCAAATGCTTAATTTTTTAATGATAAAAGCTAATTTTAAGTGTCACCATGATCAAGAAGCATTTGAAGCTTCGCTCAGTTCCGCGTCTGTGAGCCAACAACGGGAATTCTAGATTTCTATCGCGGGAAATCTATTATATAAATGGTGGTATGACCATAACTAGTTTTCCGCGTACCTCTTGCAAATACAACAATGCATAATAGCAAGCTGACATCTGTGTTTTTTGTGAACATGTTATTTATTGTATAAATGTTCTTCGTAAAAAAATTAATTGATACCCCCTTGTCAATCCACTGTTAGATGAAGGGCTGCCCTTACCGTATCGGGTTGTTTGGCCATACTTCGCTTCACATTGCTGACCAGTGCAAGTTGGTGAAGGTGGGGTGGGGGGGTAGAACTAGTTCAGATGTCACTTGATACCTCGTCACTGATGTTAGCCATGGCCGGAAATGTAACTCTGATCAAAAGGCCCAATAGCGCACTGCACCAACCACTGCACCACAACGTCAACCGCGATTACATGGACTACATATGTATAATTTATATGCAGCAAATGTTTAATTGCAGCCTGCAGTGTATTATTGTTTTAAAGATTATAAAAGCATCTCATAAAAAGAGATGAAATACATCTGAAGAGAAAAGGGGGAAAATAATTCATCACACTGTTTTTCACCAACCAGCCAAAACAACACACAACTGCTTATTTCCGTTTGACAATAAGGCACGACTGCCTGATATTAAAATGGGTGGCGTTTTCAAAGTCCTTCTTGTTTATTTACATTTTTCTAATGTGCAATGGTGTTTTTTTCTTCTTCTTTTTGATCGTTGTTTGTTTATTTTTCAATTAAGCTTACCGGTTGTCTGTGTGGTCCTTTAAGGAGCATCGTAAGCGTAAAGGGATTTCAAGATGAATGTGTCCCTTATGTCTTCATAATGTTTGGAATCGGGCAAGTACTTTAACCACCACACGGTTTGAACATTTTACTATATTTGACTAATGTATTCCAGTTGACCATCTTTTGACGGCCCCTTTTATAGGACAGTAAAATGGGTTTATGGTTCAAAGGTGGTCAATGCCATCTTAGTGGGCAAACAGAACCTAAAGCTTTACTGACTCTTTTAGGTGGATCAAAGGAAAAGTGGTTACCCATGCTTTTTTACCCGCGTTGTGCCTGCGCAGCAACATCGCACGAAATCAGCCACTGTAAACTTATATTTGGTACAATTTGCATCTTTTTTCTTTTTTAGGGCACTACTCTTTCAAACCCGAGATATAAAAACCCATTGTGCACGCGACCTCTCGCTGTGCAGTAAAATCACGCCGGGGCTTATCTCTGCAGTTAGCTGTTAAGGACACCGCACACGGGGAAGAAAAAAAAGATCAAGCCGTTTCAACGCATTCCGATCCGTTTACAGGAACACCCAGGCTCTGGCTCCCTCCGTGGGCTGCGGCCCCTATGAGCCACCGGCGTGCGGGTCCCCTATCCGCCCCCCACCACCACCACCACCCGCCCGTGCGTTGCGGGCATTGTCATGGCTAATTGAAAAGTGCCAGGACGGTAATAAATGGGTGGCGAGCGGAGCTGAGAACATAGCCGGCTGGGTGTTCACACAGCCATCGGCGGATTAAAATGCGGCCGCGGCACCCGTTACGCTGGCCTCCGGGTCCGTGAAAGCAGTGCGAGTTATTCATTCGTGGGGTCTGTTCAACCAGCGGTTGAGATTTATTGCGCCGAATTGCCACCTTTGGACTTGAACCCCGCTCCGTGGACGCTTTGAACTTCAAGCCGTGAGGCCGTGTTGCTCTTAGGGCATAGCTGGTGAAGCGTTTCAAATCCACAATCAAGCAGCTGAAAAGCTCACGTCGGCACACGTGCAGGATGCATTAGAGCCACTATTCGAGAGGCCCGTTAATGACCGTTCCTCGTGACTGGACACAGCCCATTTGACATCGTTGGCATTCCGGACCGTGTGGTCGACGAGAGGACAGGGGCTGATGCGTCTTGGGTCGAACGCTTTGGCTTCGCGTGCATCCTGACACTTGAAATAAAGCGATGGCACCGAGCCAGAATTCAAGTTGAAAAGATAGTTGGTGGTAATTCACGATTTTAACGGCAACTTAGGAAGCATCACGATGTGTCGTGAGTGTTGATGCACGCTGTTATACACTGCCATATCATCCCTCGCTTATCTTTATTCTTGATATAATACTTCCATGCACATATCTTAAATGCAAGTCTGGCTTAATTGTAATATCTTTTTCAGTCTTAATGAATAGCATGTGTTAATTCCACACTCAGGAGTAGCTAAATTTACGGTGAAATCATATTATGTTTTAACAAAGGAACTCTGCACTTGCCGTTTGTTGGGGTGAGGATGTTGTGGTAATTGTGGTCACCAGACCCATCAAATGAGATGATGGATTTACTCGAAAGAGACAGGTGCTCAACCAACTTCCTCTCTTTAGTACTAAGCAAGCAAATTATTATCATCATCACCACAATTTTTGAACAGAATAACAAAAAGAGAATAAGCAGTATTAACTGCTTATCCTCTTTTTGGAAGAAAAAAAAGTACACTTGTAAAAATGGTTGTGGAATGTTAATATTAATAAATGATCATTCATAGCCCATTGTCTTGTTATTGCTGTATGGTCTCCCCATGTCATGTTGGTCAATGGGAGTCGTTTGACCATACTTCACCATGCCGGTCAAAGCGAAGGGTGGGGTTTGGGTGGGAAGGCATCCACAGGTTCAGTTAATATCACTTGTCACCGATGTTAACTTTGGCCAGGAATTGAACTCTGGTCGTCCTGTAGTTAGTGTAGTGTACTACTTCGTGGAATAAAAAGCACATCTAACCAGTGTGCCCAGTGGAAATCTATTCATGACAAGAAGAGCACATCGAAATATCCTAATAGGTCTACAACCTACTTGCTGTACCATGCTGGCTTCTATAGGCCTGCATGTCGTAAAAAAAAACACAAGTTGTTTAAAACTGAGTGAAAGGCCATCAAGACAAATGTCTCCATGGGAGACATGGGAAATATTGCGAACAGCGATAAATGTTCTATTGAATTTAACTGTGACTTGACGAGTGAGAGAGTCTGCAATAGAACATTAAATTACAAAGCCTGTCTTTTTTAAGCTGTGGAGGATGTGACGCTTTGAGGACATGGAAAATTCTGCAGGGGAGCTTCAGAGATAAACTTACCACCACTAAGCCACAGTCACCCCTTTCCTTCCCAGGCATTGTGTTCAAACCCTTAACTGCGACATCTTCAACATCTGCTTGCACACAACTGTGTTGCTAATGCAACCCCCCCCCTCCCACCACAAGTCCTTGACTCACCCACCGTACCAGGATACAAGGTGAATATTAAGGTTGCAGTACTGCAGCTATTAGATTCCCGATCCATCTGCACTGACTTCTTAGCTGGGTGAAAAACGGGCTGCATGAAGTGATATCTTGCCATGTTGGGATTCCTTTAAATTTGCTGTTGAAGACACCTTGTTGCTTAGATAAGATTCGTGTCATCTCGTGTGTGGGTTTTCTCCAGGTACACTGGTTCCCTTCCCCACACTTGATTTCTCCAGAAGAAATTGACCAGGGAACTTGAGCGAGATGATCTAGAACACGACTCCAGTCTTGGTGGTGTTTATTTTCTTTTTCTGGATAACGGGTTACGTGAAACTTTCATTGCTGGCTGAGGACGGCCAATAAGAATGTGCACTGCCCATTACTCTGACGCAGTTGTAAGCCCCCTGGCAAACTGAGTTGGATTCCCAGCCACAGCTAATATCAATAACGAGTGATATCTGAACTGGTCCTGGGTGCTCATATCACCAACTGGCACTGCCCAGCGTGGTGAAGTCTAGCCAAACAACCTCCATGACCAAAAGCATGGTGGTGAGCAATGGCTTTATAAAGGGGTGTAACTTAGATTACATAAGTCGAATGAGCTAATTCTGGTGAGGTATGGCATGAAGTATGATGAAATAACCCCCACAACCCACATGGCATGGGAAGACCCTCATCAAACAGTGAGCTTCAAAAGGGCTCTGAACTTGTATGTAAATTAAGTGCCTCTGGTCCTATTTTGCCATGCCAGCTCTGTCCGAAATAGTCAGGGCCCCCACCACCACCCCCCGTTTGGAAGGTGGAACGCGTGCATGCACTCTTTGCCGGTGGCCTCTTTTCAACAACTTCCTCTTTGCTGCGAAAAACCGTGGAAAAACAGGAAACGTGGTAACATGCGTGTGTCCCTTAGCGCAGGAGGCGCAATTTACAACTCGGAGCTCCTGCGCAGCGGCACTGCCAAGCTGTCTTTATGGGCTGCTTCCATCGCTACAGCAAAATACTGTATTCGTCATTGTCGCTACTGTAGTTTTTTTCCGTCTTCCTTCCTTCAATTGACTTAACAGCGAGGAAAAATGCAGCTGATCACAGCACGTGATCAGGTTCGTCAAATTACCGGTGTCCCCCCCCTCCATACTCAAACGACGATTCAGCGGTGGTCATCTCTGATGGCCGTCCTGAAATATGGGTGAGCAAATAACATTCCGATGGAGGGGACAAGCTATGTTTCTCACAAAGTTGTACAAATTTTATAAACTACCGAGTTTATGATGTGCCGAGTTTAAATCCAAGTTCACGCTCAATTGGGATGTGAACTTACATAATTATTGTCGGATTGTTCGGGTGAAACAGGTTCAAGCTCGATGGATTATTGTAGAAACGAGTTGCACGCACAGGCAAGTTAACATCTTGCCAAAGAATTCGGTCCATATGTAATAGAAACAAAATATATTTTGAAACTGCAACATTTTAGTACAATAGTTTTTTAGATTTTCTTAATTTATCTGCTTTGCAGTGCAGAACAGTTTTGTTTAATTCAAAATATGCAACTGTTATGCGTTGGTAGCCGAAGGGAAAATCACAACAGCATGCACGTTTTTTCTGGGAATATAGCACCACCATGTGCAGTACTTTACAAGTGCACAAACTGCATTGCCGAGCATTGCGTGGCATGAAAGTCGGTGGTTGCGATGCATTTTCACAAAAACATATGTTCAGTTGAAACATGTGCCGTGGGTAGAAAAAAAGCAGTGGTGCAAAACCCATTGTTGTCCTGTTTTATGCTTCCCCACCTTGAACCGGCATTTAACCAGCGTGGTGGAGTTACGGTTGAAATTACCCCAATGAGAACCCCACACAGGCATGGGGAGGGGGGCACTCATCCAACAGTGCATTGGCAAAAGGGCTGTACACAGTACATGTACGATTACCAATATACAAACACAGAATTTCCCCATGGCCACGTGGCCATTCAAGGATTAGGCAATTTATTATTGCCATCAGTCATTTGTGTTGAATTGTTGACACTTGACTGCATATTTTAGGTTTCAGATTTTGTACCTAAACCACCTGAAAAAGAGGCTTACATGTCCATAGGAATACAAACTAGATGTTTAAATAATTTAATCAAATGATGTGAATTATAAATCTCAGTTACATTTCTCCTGCCCTGAGGGTTTAAAGGCAATGAAAAAATTGCTGTCAAAGCAAAATAATGCACACTTTTAGTAATGACAGTAAATGCAGTAGTTGTGTTTTATGATTTATTCACAGCTGGGCTCAAAACAATGCAGTCAGTCGTACATCTTAAAAGTGAACAATGCCTGCCATTACCTAGCGGTGGGAAAAAAATAGAAGATGTTTACAAATCCCTCGTGGCCTTTTAGTTCATCCACATAATGCACTTTACATTCTGAAAGTAACAACCCACGAACAAGTGCCGTGTGAATTTGTGGAAAAAAAAATCTGAACTCGTGAATATCACAACTCTAATTTAGTGCATGACATTGTTTTTTTGTCACAAGTTTTAGCCACTGTGCTTACCCTTATTAATTTTAACACACACTTCCGGACATCTTGTTCCCAAGTGTAACATATTCTCCGCGACATAAGATGCACTTTTTCCCGCTGTAATATAAAGAAAAAGTCGGGGAATCTTTAATAATCTGCTAGGTGTGTATGCGAGATTAGATTGGTAAAACTTGAATGAAACCAGGCGCAAGTTTGGGGTGCGTCTTACTTGCCGGAGCATCTCATAATTCGGAGAATACGTTAGGTGTTGCATGAAGATGCTCACTAGCTCAGAAGGCGCGGAACGACTGGTTGGGAAGGAACCCCAGTTGCAGGAAAGACAACTGAGCTTCGCTCTCAAGTGCGGCAAGCTCCTGCACACTCGGCGCCAGCAAGTCCACATGGCCCTTGTAGCCGCCGCTGCCTGCCGTGGGGAAAGAAAAAAAAAACATTCACACCATCGTGAGCGTGAGCCTTTTAAAGGCCAGTCTGAGTGATATAGCCAGGTGGCTCAGAGATCAGAGCATTTGGGCTGGCAACACTGAGTGCATGGGTTTGATTCCAGGTAGCCAAATCATGATTAAACTGGGTTCTCAATTATAGTGAGCTGATCATCACAGCTTGTTCACCAATAAGTGCATACAAATACATTCCAACAATTTGTACTTAATTCGCTCCAAGAATGCAAAATTCAGTTTCACTGTCAGTTTCACTGTCCTGCGATGAATATGAATCTCGCATGGCAGAGAGGGTGGGAAAATGCTGTGCGGAACAATGGTAATTTTAATACAGTTCAGAGGTAGCTCTGTGATATCTATTTCCATTGGCTGTTCTCCATCATGGTGGGTAGACACACTACCCTGGGAGAGCTCTGAATGTATACTTCCTCTTATGACATGATGCCAATAGCACAATCAGGTATAATGGCTAGTAAATGTCAGTATTTCTCTCGAGTCCCTTTAAATTGTAGCATCATGAGTTGCTATTTGTCCACGTTTAGAAACATGCGTTTAGATGAGTTGGCTGCAATAAAATTCCACGTAAGTCACTTCGTTGAGCTATCATTTGTGGCCAGGTCACTTCTGAAGAAGAACAGGTCAGTGGGCTTTACCTGGTAAAATAAAACGTTTGGTTTCAGTTGATTTATTTTTAGTGATTTGCTTACCTTTCCTATACTTTGCACTCCTATCGTTTGTTGTTGCAACTTTCTGACCCACCCCGACTGGACATCTGTAGGGTCAACGGCGGCGTGGTGTATTCCGCAAATATGGCCGACTGTGAGGGCGGGCACAAGCCGGCGTGAGTAGGTTAAACGTTGAGTTTTATAAGGGCACCACGGGGTGACCAGCCCCTCCCCACCCTCCCCACCCAGCCCCTCACCACCCTCCCCTCCCCACCCATCCCCACCCTCCCCACCCAGCCCCACCCCACCCTCCCCACCCAGCCCCTCCCTCCCCTCCCCACCCAGCCCCTCCTTTCCCTCCCCACCCAGCCCGTCCCTCCCCACCCAGCCCTCCCTGCACGACGAACACAATAATCCCCTGTGGGCTGGTGTAACCAGGAGGTTCCTACCAGTAAAAGAGCTTCATAGCTCATCGTATTACTCCAGGATAAATAAATATCCAGATTAGGAAAGGTTTATGATCTCATATCATGCTCGATGCCCTGCCTTGGGGGGACCATGTCTCCATTCCATTACCATGTTACAGCACATTGTTCTGTCAACCCCTGATGCTTCTCTAGGCTCACACAGAGGTTTTGAAATAAAATCAATAGTTTCCACTTTGGGTCGGGAAAAATTGTGTTGCTCTGTAAAAAAAAAAAACCACTCCGTGCGGAAGCTTAAAGTTCCACGAACAGATAAAGTTTCCAGGGTTAATGTAATCCCTTTCCAAACATTACTTGTTGAATAATTAACATTTTTCATAAGCAAGAGGAAGGGAGGAGTGGAGGAGTTAATGTGATCGCCACGCTTTAATAACCATAAATAAGCAATCGCAGCACTTCCTCGTGTTTTCCAAACGGGAGGCAAGGGATTCTTACCAAAGCTTATTCGACACATGCATGGAAACTGAAACACTTCACCCTTATGGCACTATGTAGCTCATGCAGAGATTGATATACTGATGAGGGTGTTTTTTGTTGTTGTAAAAGCAGCACAAAGGTCAGTTGAGGGAAAGGAGATCAACACAGAGGTGGGAGGAAGGCTAATAAGGGCTTTTGAAGATGAAGGATTATATTTTTGTTGTGCTGATTCATAGCACTCGAGGACCAAAGCACAATAATGTGGTTCCTTTTTTTTACAAATCAGGTTGCCGTTATAGTTAGGAGACTAGCAGCACCGATCGATCATCTCAAGTTTTGAGGTGACAGATTTAGGGAGTCAATGGCTACAGTGATCAAAGCATCAAGTAGTGACAGCCATGCACGGAACTCAGGATGAAGCAGTCGAGGAGTCAAGCAATTATTAGCAGAGTGGAGTCATGAAGGCGTTCAGTGATAAGAGTTATTGGGTGACGGCTATGAAAGGAGGCCGGGTGCGTGGCTGGAGTGGTTATAATACCTCCAGCTGCTTTCTTCTGGCCGTACACCACCTTCCCGTCAAACTCATCCGCAGGCACTTTGATGTCTGGCTCCACCTGCTGGACGGTGATGCCCAGGTGCTCCTCCACGTCTGCTAGAAGCTGCGTGTGTTTGGGAGTGCAGTGGTGAGAACACTATCTCACTCAAGCGGCTCAGACTGTGAGTCTCTCTTAAAATTGAAGTATATGATGAGAAAGACGATTTGTAAAAGTTATCATCTGAAACCATGCCTACAATCCAGGGCTTTGGAGAGGAGTTAATTGCAACAACTTGCAGTGGCTTTCACCCACATTCTCTTGGCTTTAGCATAACTCTTCAAAAAAATAACCTGAAAATGTCAGTTATTGATAATATTGTGCCATATTTCAACTCTATATGCCGGAAAACCTCCACATACATTTCCTAGGCTTACGTAAAAAAAAAATAAAGAAAATTACCCCCCAATATTTGGGGAGACAAATTCTGATATTTTTTTGCGGGTTTCTTATCATAAGTAAAGACTCAACTATATTGTTTTCCATATTGTTGTTTCCCAGTGCTTACAAAAAAAACATAATTGGAATTTACGTCACTCACAACCATGCTTCTTAACTCCAAACCTGCAGGGCTACAAGGTAGTCAGTAGAGGGAAGTCGGGCAAGTATATTGCTCAGCCATTTGTACAAAATTTTTACATCCCATCTGCATAAGTGTTTCAAATTCTTCTATTTTGTATGCAAGCATTTCGTTACAATTCGACAAGTGCGAAAAAATATTGCACCTTGTTAAGCAGGGGTTGAGCCTTAATAGTACCTGGATGGGTGTCCACAATTCATGAACAAGTTATCGTAGGGCTGTGGGATGTGTCGGGCAGTAGAGGGAAGTGCAAGCAAAAAGCATTGCTCTACTGTACTTCTACGTCCACGAACCCACACGAAAAAGCATGAATTATGGGCAAATAATCCCCAAAGCCAGCATGGCAATGGGGGCCCCTCATCCAGCGGTGAATTGACAATACCGCATAAATTGTACCGTACACACGCTCACCTGTTGCTCGTTGTACCAGATGGTGCAGCCACCTTCATCCTTCAGCCTCGTGTTGTAGCAACCGCGCCCGCGGTTGGCGCACACGTGGTACCACACCTGTGCGGGTGATCACAGTCAAACTTGCAACTTTGCTAAATAGTTTGCTCGTGACTTACTCCCATTGTATTAACTGTTTGTTGACGCGAAATTATTTTGTAATTTTCAAAGTAGACATATGTCTCACAGTTCTCGCCCAGTTATAAAGTTCAAAAACGTGTTTACTTACCTTTTCTTTTTCCGTTGCTACCAAGGAGATGGCCAACCCCATTCTAAAGCAAGCAAAACAAAAAGTTTCAATATTGGACATCAGAGTACATGTGTTTGAAAATGTTTAAGAGCTATACGCATCACACCGTACCTCTCAGCTCTGCCTACTCTGCCAATGCGATGGACGTAGTTCTGCTTTTCGTCGGGAAGCGTCACGTTTATCACTGAAAGTGCACAACGTTTTGCACGATTAGTCCTCGACACTAAAACGGATACACAACCCCGGCGTGGTATTTTGTTCGTGAAAAGCCAAAGCGTCTTTTATATTTGTCATGGTGCTGTGGGCAAGACTGACCAAAAGGAATCCCAGTAATATCGATCCCTCTTGCTGCAACATCAGTACAGATCATGAATCGCACTTCCGCTTTCTGAAAAGGAATTCAAATAAAAAAACGGAATATTAAAGGCAGTCGATTGAAAGGTTGCGTGCAATCTGGTAAGGTGTGGGTATTCCCACCTCTTCCAAGATGTCTAGCCAGTGTGGAAGAGTAGGCCAAATACACCCTCCAGAAGGGCTCTCTAGAGCGCCCTCTCAGAAGCCTCTTTCCACCAGCAGTGGCATGAGCAAGAAATTCCCTTTAACTTTTAGTTTTAACGTTGCAGCCTCATACATTACGCAATTTAAATAATGGTTGGTTAAAACCCCTTCAACACTTATGGCATAACTGGTAATTACCTTAAACCTTTCCAGGTTGATTTTGCGTTCGTTTGGTTTTCGGTCGCTGTGCAGGCAAACGCAGGAGTACTGGTGTTGTTTTTTGTCGGGCCCTGCGAGTGGAGGCAACTTTATTGGTACAGCAAACATAAAATATGACAAGCGCACCAAAAATGCAAGTCGAAGAATTCCCCCTGCTAGAGTGATCGTAGAATGGTGCTCATCTCCAATGACAGAATGGAGCCCAATCCTGGAAAATTACACATTCCAAAATCAGGGGCAAAATCTATTGAATGCATTACCAATATTGACTTTTAAAAAAGTTTGTAATGATTTTGACCCTAGAGGGATCAGTTAATGCCCCCACCCCACAAAAAATTAAACTCACAACCTTTCCCATGTAATTTAAGCATTCTAACCATACCATCACCCAACAGCACATGCAAAAACTACAAGCCAGTGCTGAATCGCAACATCCTGTATTTCACATGTAAGCTCAGACTTATACAAACAAGAAAGATCATGCATATGCATGGCTTATGTAATATTTTCCAAAGTCTTTTTCGATGTTTGACATTGTGAGATGTCACATGCAAAGTCGTTTTTGTTGCCAAATTTTTGGCCAGCCCTAATATCAATTTGACTGGCTTTCTGTAGGCCAAGTCGCAAACAGCAACAATTATCATAAAGAAGATGTAAGATTATCTTTTCAAGAGTCATCATACGCTGTTACAGACAGGCAGAGCTAATGCATGCATGCTTTCAACATTAGTCAGAAAGTGTTCACAAAAACAGACTTAACGGAAGCACGTGTGGCACATACCTCCTCCAAATTTAATCATGTACTGCTCCAGGTTGTCGCAGTCGAGTTTGGTACGGCAAAAGATGATCGCCTGGTCCATCTTATGCTCACGAATGGCACACAAGACGTACTCGCCTTTCAGTAACTTGACGGCCTCTGACCACATCTCTACAGCGGACATGCGAACGAGCCAGTTGTCACATTTTCAAGTATTTCAGCGTGTGCTAACATTGGTCACAGGCATGCTGTCAGATTAAATTTGTCTTGAGGTGTATTTTTTTCAGCATTTTAAAAGTATCAAAGTAAAAACAAAAACTTACCAGAGCTGTTGGCTCCAGGTCTTGTATTATCCTTCTGATGCACACCATCTGTCTGAAATGTGGAACAAGTGTATTGCAGTGTTACGTTTTGTCAGTGCCAACTAATATGTCGAACATTTCATAAAAAAACTTTTGGTACAGCAAAAATGATGCGTGGGATTCATTCAACTTTACTGAGCACAACAAGATTTAGTTTGTGTTTGGGAAAATCGGCACTTGTAGTTACATAATTTGTATACACAGGTCACTTGGATTTGGTTGTGACAAAGGCATATATTGGCATATGGCAAATTATGCAAATTATCTTTAACAAAAACTTTTTTTATCACTGGCTCAAGACTGCAAACTGACATAAGGACTGCTCCACTTCTTTTACTTAGGGAAAAAGGCACATTTATGTAATTCACCACAGAAAGTACAAGTGATCGCAATAGAATTGTTCACTGTGTGCCAAATAGCTGAGTGGCGATGGTGCCTTGGTCTGCGGTTCCCATGCGCATCACGGTTGCCTGTGAATCAATGACGTAACCAACCAGCGTGCAGGTGTGCAACTGCACCGGGGACCTTGGGTCAAAGGGGCCTAGGGGACAGGGAGCAAAGTGTCGGGGGGGGAAAGAAATTGGACAAGGAGGCACCCATTTAATTCCTTGCAAAAAGGCCCATGCCAACTGCACTACTCTTCTTCTGCTGCTGCTGCTGCTACTGCTGCAGTTGATACCATAATGCGGTTGCTGGTCAGGCGCTCCCAGGAGCGGTCGGCCTTGGGATTGACAGGCACCACCACATGGTGCACAGACTCGGGCACGCAGTCCTCCCCCTTCAGGTCCACCCAGATTGGGAAGTGCATGATCTTCTCGGACAGTTTCTTCACATCGAAGGAATGCAGGGTGGCCGAGCACACGATCACCTGCAGCCAGCGGGGGCAGACACACATGATGAGGTGAAAGGATTGGGATCATGAGTGGGAAACCTACAGGCCAGGACTCTATTCAGTAGGGACAATAGCTACAAAGGCCACACATTGAAACGGCCCGCAAATTACACCGCTGCAAGCATCGGAACTGCACTAATTGGTTACTAATAGGCAAATCATATTTACTAGACAACACTTTCTCATTTTAGAGCCACGTTCAGTAACTTCTGGCACCACAAAGGCCTCTTGCAGTGACAAGTAACAGAGTTGTGTGTGTTAATGTGACACACTTTGGTTATTTAGAAGCCCTATTCGACCCTCAGAGAGGAAAAGGTTTCCTACTCCTTATATAGATGCTGCATAACATGGGAAGGTTTTGTTTGTTGTGTGGCATACAGCAACCACTTGGCCCAATGCACGTGTTAGCAGGAAAATAGCACTTGCTGGCATACATTTGTGCAAATTTTGCTCATTTTCAAACCAGCAACCACATGCATGAGGTCCAATATCTGTCACAAAAGCTAGATTAAATTTTATTTAAGCAGGAAGGGCTCGATGAGCTATTAGGCTCCGTTTCAACGGTGTCCTGCTACGGTGCATATGGTATACAGTATAGATCTTAATTACAATTGTAATAAGAGAGCGCCATCTCCTGCATTATTGTGGGGGTTACAGTTACAGACTGATACAGTCCACGGATTATCCATAGTAGGGTTTCTATCTGGGGGAAAGGTGATCGATTCTAGATTTGAAGCTTTCGTGACTGCAAGGATTCATACTTAGGTTTTTTCGGTAAAGTCACGTAGGTAGAAAAATTAAAATAAATAATAAGGCAGAGCTACGTGACCTTACCGAAAGGTGATTGGGCAGCTCTAGCAGGGAAGCCTCTGGAACTTTCTCGAATGTTCCAGGAGGGGCGTGGCCAGAGGCGGGGCTTAGCCTCTGGGGAGTGAATATAAGCCGGGGGTACAGCAACGTTAGGGGTCGGTGTTTGGAGATCGAAGAGGAGCTCCCCATCGCTGCTGCCCACCATCTCCACCTACCACGGGGCGGCTCGACCTCCAGCCGCTCCCTAGCGCGCCGCCAGCCAGCGGTGCGTTAGCGAGCGGGGTGAGCGCCACGTAGCACGGGGCAGCGCAGCCACGAGAGCGGGTCGACATCCGCGGAGAGAGAGAAGTGGCTGTACCGAAGATTTAATAAATACCTTGAAGTTACGTACCGTGTCGGAGCCACTTATTACACAATCGTAGGCAAAGCATTTAACAAAAACACACAATCACACTATATTATCTTATCATGGGTGCAGCTGACTGTCGGTTAAAATTAATTTTTGTGTCCAGTGTTATTTAGTCCAGCGTCCATCAAACCTGCAGTCGCTTGCCATCTGATGTGACCTGAGGGATCTGTCTGTGGAGACGTGTGATGAAGTCAAGGTTTCCTTGACTTATCAGCCCATCCTGCAAAAGCCAAAGCCAACATTATGAATGTATTATTGTCTGTGAGCACAATGGTGAATAAACAAGTATTCTATTATTCCATTGCTTTGCACGTAGGCTCCAGTGTTGCTTTCATGTTAAAAGAGTGATGTTTGCTGCATTCATTAGCTTTGTCTTCAACTAATTACACTACATATATAATTAATGATAAATAATCCACTAAGTGGCCGCACTCACCGCTTCATCCAACACAAAGAAGCGCACTTGGGAGACTGACAGCTTGCCAGTTGAAACGAGATCGTCAATTCTGCCAGGTGTTCCAATAACAATGTCAACCTGAAGGCACATACCAAACATGCACAGCATAATAATACATTCCTCGTGTGTACCTTTGGTGTCACTTATTTATTTGAAGCTTACACTTTTTCTTTGGATCCACATTCAACAGATGATACGTAGCATAAAAAAAAAACTCGGATGCCTTTCAGGAAAAGGCATTTACACTCGGTGTCAAGTTACCATTTGAACTTATTGTTTTTTTTATTCATGGAAATAAAAAAAAATAGGTGCAAAAAAGACGTACCCCATCGATTATGCCCTGCAGTTGATCTTTTGCTGCCACACCACCGATAATGAGCAATTCTCTGAATAAGAAAAAGTAAAAGAAGCATTGCTGTAATTATGACATTTAGGTCCTACATTGGTATTCATAGAGAGAGAGACAAAGATATTTCCACACTAAAACAAGCATGGGGCAGTAATCATCTCTACTGGCAACTAAGCTTCCCATGTCTAAAACTCCCCGAATAAATCGAGAGTATCCAAAAAAAGGATTAAAACACACACTTCCGATTGTGAGGCAGGTGCTGACCAGTGCCACTTAGTAAAACGTTGTTGAGCAGCACATTAGATGAATCGCAATAGTTTTCTTTTGTCCAATCCACTGCTGGATGAAGGCCGTGTCAGTCATGGGGTTTGTTTTGACCATGCATCCAAGCTGATCAATGTGGGTTGGTGAAATGGTCGGGTAGGTGGTGGTGGGGAAGGAGCTGTACCAGTTTTGATATCACTGACTGCTAACGTAAGCCATGATAGCCTCGTTCATAGCAGTGTACAAACTGCTGTGCCACGCTCCCCATATACTAAACATGGGTTGGCTGAAAAGTGTTGAGTAAGACCTGGGAAAGAGTGGACTAAAGGGGTTTTTGTGCAGTTGTATACCTCAGTTTTGGGTTGTCCACATGCTTCCTGAACTGGCAGACGTTGTTGTAGGTCTGCTCTGCTAGCTCCCGCGATGGCTCAATGATAAGAGCCTTGGGAGCGTTGGGCTGGTTCTTGGGCTGTGCCATGGCCGTGCTGCCTGTGTAGAACAAAAAAAGAGAACATGCCAAGTGTTGCCGTTCACGGAGCGGACGATATGGTTTCGCTTGCAGTAAGCAGTACACCTGTGTCACAGAACATCTCTGGAAGATCAAGCAACAGACAATGCTTACCCATTTAATGCCGATTTTTTTTTATTACAGAGTTTTTAGCAACCCTTATCAATTTACCCAGTTTTTTTTCTAGACTAAGACCTGAACAGCAACTCAAATTTATACAAATATTTCACTTAAATTGGATTATTTTTATGAGTTATTGTGACCCCATGGTACAGAAAAAATAGCACAGTGCTAATGCAATAGCACTTTAAACTTTAGTCAGATAGCATTCGTCGGGACCTAAGGAGTCGGTATAATCTGTACCCCTGAGTGCTCGTGGCTGGGCCTTGCTGCTGCTGCTACTGCATTTTGTATGTCAAATAACCTGTGTCATTGTTTCTCCAGGACCACTTATTTCAATGAAAACACATCCACTCGATGCAGTACTCACCTCTGTATTCGGATGTAGCTGTGCAGTTCTGAGGTGCTTTGGCCAGAGCGATGTAGCCATCCTTGGGTGGGAACTTGAAGTCTTCCTCGCCCATGTTAAACTGCAGTTCTCCATTCTACAGCGTAGAGGCAGGGCATTTATTTTAAATAGAGTATTAAGCAATGATTTGTATTGGTAGGTGTGTATGCTTGTTTGGTAATTATAACATCGAACATATAAGTGTATTTCCCAGGGAAGATTTTATGATGGTAAATGTACAGCCCTTCTTGCCAATCCACTGCTAGATAAGGGCCTCTCCACACCATGTGGGTCAAGGCGATGTATTTGACTAAGTCACCGTGCGGGTTGGTGAAGGCTGAGAACCGAGTAGAGGTCAACGATGGATGTTCCTGTACTGCCCTCTGCTGACAATGTGAAGAAATACTGTGACATGTATATATGCCGAACTTCTTTAACATCATACGTAGCCAACCGTGTTAATCAGGTGGGAATAATACACTCTTAAAATCATTAAGGTCAATAACAAGCCAATACTCAAATATTATTTTGAAACATAACTCCAATGATTTCGATAAATATGAAGAAAGTAAATCACTTAATGTTGTTACCTTCAGAACACAGGAAGCAAACATAGCTTGGCCCTTCAGAGGTGGAGGGATTTCAAATGCCAAACCCAAATCTACGCCTAAAAGACAAATAATCAACAGAGGGTTAAAAACTTATATTGCCATGTGACATTGCCATGTGCATTTACAGATGAAACAATTGCATGTTATAGAATGATGACATGCCAGTTATTTTAAAATATTAAATCAACCTAAATTGTATTGTATGTTTTCATGCTGTCACTATACAACTTACCATTTTTGGCAAATTTGATGGTTCCAGCATCCATGTCAATGTAGGATCCCACAACGTCATGCATTGTGAATGACTAAAATACATAAACAAACGAGGATTTTCACACATTTCGGTTTTACCAAAATTGAATTATGAATCATTTAGTAGAAATGTAACGATGCATTCACATCGAGTCTTGCGCTCACGATTATGCATTGAATCACACGTGCAAGAATCACATATGTTATATGTAAAAGGTTCACGTGACCATTGCAGTTAACAGATGCCACAAGTTTCATCACAATGTAAATAAGTATAACCCGTAAAAACAAAGTTTTTCACTATAAATCCTTTATATGCGTGGCAGCGAACTTAATATAAAGGATTTAAAAATACATTCGCCTGTGGAGGACGCGGGGATCGATCCCGCGACCTTTGGCATGGGAAGCGAGGGCGCTACCAACTGCGCTACTCCGCCACGGCCTGTGGAGGGGTTACGCTCTGGGCTCTTATACTGTGACGTTCAGCCAAAGCGATGAATGAGTTCTATTTGAATATATGTAAAATACAATTTTTTTGCCTAAAAAGTGTACAATTTTGGGATTTTTTTTTCACGAACATTAATTGTCTGGCACAACGAGTCTGTGTGGAAAATGTCAGCTCGATTGGATCACGGGAAGTGGGTTAAAAAACGAGCGAAAGATTTGCACGGTCCTAAGCAAGCAAGCAAGCACGCAAGCAAGCAAGCAAGCACGCAAGCACGCAAGCAAGCAAGCAAGCGAACTTAATATAAAGGATTTAAAAAGACTAACTGAATGACAGTGATTAGTGACAATTTGTTTTTATTGCCAGGAAGGTGAATCGCTATACCCACTCTCATTTCGCTTTTCTGTATTTTCATTAAACCATTTTTAAACAGAGTGATATGACTGTCTTGCATTCTGCATATAGCAATTGTCTGACCGTATTAATCCGGCATAATTAATGTATTCGTTTTTGCACAGCAACATAACCACCATTATGGGTATCAAGTAGCTAAATAAGTACGCAAGGCCATGGCATTTTCTCAATTGGGAACACATGAAATGCACACCTGTATTTGTTTTTTTGTTTATTATGAGAGCACGTTAAATTTAAACAAATTGTTTGATTAAATAATAAGCATGCCATTAGCTGCAAAATATATTTTGGACTAATTGACACGGTGCAATAAATAAATGCAGCTTATAGAGTCATAGCACTGGATATATATGTTCTGTGAGCATTCATAAAGACAAGAGTCATCATTATTGATTATAGAATAACATTGTTCATGTGTGAACATATTGGCCCTTTAAAGCATACTTTTATATTTACTAGTACTTTAAAAGAATATGAATAACATTTTACTTACCTCTCCATAAGTGTCGAACTGCTTGTTGTTGGATTTCTTCCCCGTTCCACCAAACCCAAAACCAAACTTGTCAGTGCCTTCACAGAACGCAAGCAACACGGTAACAATGTGCTGGGTGTCTTGAGCATGGTAATTATAATTTGAAGGAAAAAAATCACAGCTAAATACAAATCCTGATTTAATTTTACGAAACAAATTTTACATGAAGTAATCATGTAATGTAACAGTAAAAAAAAAAGAAAAATCTAGTTATCTAAAACACCACTTAAAAGATAGTTTGGTCTTAATAGGTAAAAATAAAAACGAATTTAGGGACAAAATTGGGGGACACATTTAACAAACCAAAATGGCACTGTGTCTCCACTACAACATAGGGAATTAAAGATTGTACAACAAAAATATTTTACCGACAGGCATCTCACTTACCCAAGTCAAGAGCAGCTTTTATTGTGGACCAACCCACACGGCACAAACCTTCATCGTTGCACGTTATTTCATAATAGTATTTTCCTGGAAGAGAACATTGGGAACATTGCAGTGAGATCTTGAAATGAGCACATAAAAATTCTGCACATTTCTCTATGAAGTATGTCAAAAAATATTTTTACACAATTCAAGCTAAATTTATGCTGTCAATAATTTTTCATGTAGTAAATGCTGCAAGTTGCCCCGGATGAAAATGAATAGCCACCGTGTGACTATGGTGATGAATCGCAGACCATGGACCACATTGTCCAGCACTGCACATTTTGATCATTCACTGTCACCATTTTGGACCATTACAGACAGCGCCAACTGGCTCGATGACCTTGACATGAAGATATAAACGTTTTGATCAACTCCCCACCATACGAAAGAAGATGTGTTCAGGGTAAACAATGTCATTGTAAGGATTGTATGCATGTACTCGTCTTGCAATGCATGACAAGTAATAGATGGCTTTGCTCACCTTTGGTGACACCTTTAGTGGAGCGACAGCCATGCCAGTCCTTGAACTCTCGGCTTTGGCAGCAGAGTCCATCAGGCCCAATTGCTGTAAGTACACATATAATGACGTGCAATCTTCGTATCACATGAAGGCCATTAAAAGCATAAACATTCATCAACAATTACATCAATTAGAAATGTGCACAACACATCAAAATGTTGCAATAATAACAGGTACTCACCGAACGCAGTGCCCCTATCATATGGGTTCATCTGCCACTTGTTCAACACTAAAGAGGCAAGGAAAGGGCATTAATGAAGCAATATTTGTTTTCATTACACATGTATTTTAAAATAATGACAGTTTGTGTTTTTCTCTATTAAACATTATTTCAGGTTGCTTTAGGATTGGAAATATCAGTCTTAAAATTCCAAATAAATACAGAGTATCATTAAAATCATGTTGCCTATTACACCATGTCCCACATATGACAGATTACTGGGAGAAACTCCATAAAATGTAAGCTAAAAATGTAAATCGCACTGCAGAAGATCAAGAACTAAACAGCATGAAAAGCAATGGTTAGCTATGTATCTTAGCTATGTTTCCATGCTGCGAAGTAACGTCACATGCCCGGCAGTTCCAGTTTATTATCCACTGTAGCATTAATGAAACATTGTCCATTCCAGACATGGCTTGTGACTTTTAGTTGTTTCAGCGGTGTTATTTTTACCTTTCTTTATTGTAGCCACATAATATATATTTTTACGTATAAATATCGATATGAATATTATCAGCTGTAAATGGGATATAAATATGGTCTCGATGGAATGTATGCATGTTGAACTTATTTCCCACTGTACATAGCCAACCTTGCTAATCGGAGGTGCGAATGGGCTTGTTTATAAAACATATATATATCAGTGGACCACACCCCTGAATTAGCCCAGTATTTGGAAGACACACTGATTGATACCATCCGATATAGTAATGTCTTGCTGATCAGAAGCTTACCTGCTGGTTTGGAACTCACTGAAACTTTTCCTCCTTTTCCCTCCTGCTGGTCCTTCAGAGTCTCGTACACAATCTGGATGACGGGGATGCTGAATGCCTGAATGATTAGGAAACAGCATCACAATGCAGGCAAAGCATAACTTGCCAACACTACCGATTTAGGCAGTAGGCTGACGATTTTTTTTTTGTTACCATATACCAATTTCCAAAGCTAATCATGCCACTTGATGAAAAAAACATTTAGCAATTTTTTGCTTTGAAAATCAGTGTGCGGTAAAAGGTTTTACAAATCAGCAGCTTTCAGCATAAATCTTTCGGTTTGCAAGTGGCAATAAACACGACATTTTGAGAGAAAATGTTAAATAGTTTGCGATTTTAGTAAAGGTGTAGAAAGTAAATATAAAATGCACGTGCAAAAATCATTCAGGTGTTTACTTACTCCAGTTTTACCACTGCCGGTTTCTGCAGCCTAAAAAATATAAAATACAAACTCGTTTATAAAGTGAAACGGCCACGTACAACAGTCAAGAGAAAACCACCGTCTTACAGTGCAGACTAATGTGTTTGACATTGTGTACATTATTTTGTAGTGTAATTCATAGTCAATTGAAATTATTTCATACCATGAGGACATCACCACCTCCAAGAATGAGTGGAATAGATTCCGCCTGAATGTCTGTTGGAAGTCTGAGGGGTGGAGTGGAGATGCACATTGCAGGATTTCAATACATTTGCTGACATCTTGTGCATCATATTCCTGTCTCAATATCCTAATTTGAGGTAAATATTACAAAATGAGGTAAATATTACAAAATGGCATATCATAGGCTGTACAGACATCTAGAGCAATGCACTACAAACCCAGTAACTTGATTTCGAATCCCAGCCACGGTTTATATCAGTGGCGAGTATGTAATATTTCACATGGTTCTGAGCCACTCCCTCACTAATTCTCACTGACCAGTGTGGCAAAATATGGTCAAACAACCACCATGACCGACAAGGCATGGGGAGGCCTTCAACCAGCAGTGCATTGACAAAGGGCTGTACAGTAAACGATACGTACCTAGAAAACAGCGCAAATATTAAATCCGCGAATATTAATATTTAAACTTGTGGAAAATTGTGTTAGGGTGCATAAACATATATTAAGTTTAAACCTATAAACTGTATGTATATATTAATGAATGCATACATTTAGTGATTTAAATTATCTTTAATGAGCATAAACCTATTTAAACGTGCAAATATCAATGAATGAATAAATATCTTAATTCCATCTTGATTTGAAACTTTCGTGACTGCAAGAATCCATACTCTTTGGTTCTTTCGGTAAAGTCAAGTAGGTAGAAACATATCTTCATTCCAATACATTGTGAAGGACAGCACTCGCGTGTAAAGGCACACTGTGGGAGATCAACTTTCACGCTTTCACTATCTACACCGCTTCCATGCCTCACGACTTCTTGTCAGGTAGTAGCATTCTACAGCCGCGAATATTTAAAACATAACGCTGATAAATTTAAACAGCAAAAAAGCGTAGCGATTACTGCACTTTAAGTACACACATGTACTGTTTATACTCTATCGCTTGTTGTTGTTTTAGTAAGTGCTTTGTATTCAACTAAAATATATGCTAAAACAGAGCGACGATATGAAGGATGCTGTTGTAGGATGTGTGCAGAATGTGGACTCACAGCCAGCCCATCTCCTCCACGGCCTGAGCAATCTCGGGCATCACACCCATCTCTGTGGAAACAGAGGTGAATATTTAGACATTGATCAAATGTATCTCGTGTGCATACTAATAGGCTCTTGTTGCAAATAGCAAATTATATTAACGGTAAAAAGTGGGCTTGTGCAAGAGACGTTGGTAGAGTTAGATGATGGTCAATATTAAGGATGGAATGTCTACAAGAACGTTAACCAATGAAATAAAATGATGAAATCAGCTCGTGTGTTGTAGGTGCTGGGTGGTTTGTTGTGTCAGAAGATCATGCGATGACGATCACTTGGAAAAGACCATCATCCAGAAATATACTGAGTACGGCTGATATCATTACAATAACTGACATAGCGATTAAACACCAGTAATCTCCATAACAGTACCTTTCAAATAAGGAGATATGACTTAACGTTCCAAAACCGCCCACAAAAAGTGCTTTATTTATTTTCATTGCCACATTAATATATCTGGGGCGTGGATTTCATCCGAGACGTTTTAGTGGTCAAATAATTATTATTTATCGCCCCCTTTTGGAAAGTGTGTAACGATTTCGCAAATGTACGTCTATAGGGGCCATCCATTTAGTAAGTACGCAAAAATCTGTCAAAACTTGACCCCTCCCCCCCTCCCTGTACGCACGCGGACTTTTTACACCCCCCCCCCCCAACCTGAATCCTATAGAACGGCCGAATTTAATCCACGCAGAAGGCCAATGTAGACAAATTATTATCGAGGCTTCACCGCCCCCCCCCCCCCCCCGTTTCCTATGGGTACGTACATTATACTAGACCCCCCATACGCAAGAGTACGCATTTGGGTTAACCCCCCTCCATGCGTACGTACTAAATGGATGACCCCTTATGCGAGGGATGTCATACTATAGGCAGGTTATACTGGTAGGAACGAAGTGGACCAGACCACCAATAGATTAATGTGTCCGTCCGTCCGTCCGTGTATCAACATCGCCCCCTACTGCAAACACTTGGCATGACCCTGTCCGACAAGATGGCCGCCCGCTCCCCCTGCGATCTGTGAACTAAACAAGATGGCCTTCGCTTCCGGCGCCTCACGGCAAAACTTTAAACTGCGCTTCAAATTTACTTTACTGAAACGCAGCACGTTTTTTTAACACAGATACATTTATTAACACAGAGACGAGATACATTTAATCGCCTTATTTGTGCACGAAAAGCACGGCGCGAGGCCTAGTGCGGCAGGCTTCGCGAGGCCTAGTGCGGCAGGCTTTGCGAGGCCTACTGCGGAAAAGGCATCGCGAGGCCTACTGCAAAGAAGGCTTCACGAGGCCTAGTGCGGCAGGCTTCGCGAGGCCTACTGCAGAGAAGGCATCGCGAGGCCTACTGCAGAGAAGGCTTCGCGAGGCCTACTGCAGAGAAGGCTTCGCGAGGCCTACTGCAGGGAAGGCTTCGCGAGGCCTACTGCAGAGAAGGCTTCGCGAGGCCTAGTGCAGAAGGCTTCGCTAGGTCTACTGCAGGGAAGGCTTCGCGAGGCCGAGTGCGGCAGGCTTCGCGAGGCCTACTGCAGAGAAGGCATCGCGAGGCCTACTGCAGAGAAGGCATCGCGAGGCCTACTGCAGAGAAGGCTTTGCGAGGCCTACTGCAGGGAAGGCTTCGCGAGGCCTACTGCAGAGGCTTCGCGAGGCCTAGTGCAGAAGTCTTCGCTAAGTCTACTGCAGAGAAGGCTTCGCGAGGCCTAGTGCGGCAGGCTTCGCGAGGCCTAATGCGGGAGGCTTCGCGAGGCCTAGTGCAGAAGGTGGTGGTGGAGGGTGGTGGGGTGGTGGGGTTGGGTGGTGGTGGGGGGTGGTGGGGGGGTGGTGAGGGCTGGTGGGAGGGGTGGTGGGAGGGGTGGTGGGAGGGGTGGTGTTGGGGGGGGGCTGTCAACTGGTGTAGGAGGCGGTGCACTTCTCTGCTTCAATTTTGTTGCGATTTATTATCTACACACAAACAAAACCACCGAGAAGTAAGACGCGCCACCCAGCCCTGCCCCCCCCGCCCTCTCCCCCCACCAATATTTGAGTGATATTATAATTAAAAACAATGATGCAGCACCCCCGCTTTTACATTAGTAAGCAAATCACAGCAACATGAGTTTTTTGCACACTACGGGCAACACATTTTCTCCAGTCACTGCCTTAAACCCGTTCAGTCGACCGAGTGGAACAACAGAATAGGCGGCTAAATACGGATTGAGTGGCACATAGAACACATTCCTGCGGAGGGAGCTGGTAGGAACGTTGGGTTGCTCGGTCAATGGCCAGGGTCAACGGCGGCATGGTGTATTCCGCAAATATGCCCGACTGTGAGGGCGGGCACAAGCCGGCGTGAGTAGGTTAAACGTTGAGTTTTATAAGGACACCACGGGGTGACCAGCCCCTCCCCACCCAGCCCCTCCCCACCCAGCCCGGTCGATATCCCTGTACCGGTACTAAGTATTATTCCTACCAGCCCACCCCGCAGGGTCCTGTTATCTAATTGAGGCAATCTGTGCAGTTGTGTTACCCAGTCGTATACACGCGTTTTCTTACACAAGCAATAAACTAATCAATGGAAGTGACCAAACATCGCAATGCAGCACCCTCCTGGAAGCAAACCTTACGGTAAGACTGAGCGAGGCTTTACTGGATAAGAGGCACTAACTATTACGGTATTCATGTAACAATGTGAATAACTAAACTACGATGTCCACTAATCGTTTGGCCCACTCAGACAATGTATTTTAATTCGAACCTAGCAAAGAAAACCATTAAAAACTTTAATTTGGCGTTTCAGCTTTAGTAAGGAACCATCTCACCCACTTTCACGTTTATTTGACGGTCATTTGTCTCATCAATTGTGTGTAAATTTGTGCGAATTTCTGTACAACAGTATACAAGTATTTTGCGTTGGACAGCATTTCCACGTGTTATTGTACGGCACAATATCACGGAAGACAACCCCATAGCCGTACTCTGTACTACGCTGCCCGCCTTCAACGATTCATTTAGCAGTGGATTGACGAAGGGGTGCAATTGTACAATCCACCGTATCGAGACACACGCATTGACAGACCCATTCGCGTTGGCCTAACCCAGTTAAGGCGCATAACGCAAAAATATAGCGACGCCACAGAACACAGTCACAATTCGTCGCACGATTGCTGTTCGTAGGCAATCCCAACGCAGTAAGTTCTCTCTACAAACGCCGTCAGTGTTGTTGCTGTAGTCGTATCGCAAGTAACAATTCCTTTCTTCACAGTGAACTCACCCGAGAAAGCCGTCATGATTGCTGCATGCGGTGGCGTCTAAAATAAAAAAAAATCGCGATTTGTAAACCGCGACCCGGGGGGGCTTCCGTAGCGTTTTAGATTTATTTTTAATAGATTGCCCTGATCTCTTGAGTTTTCTCCTGGTTAACGAAGTCAATGTGAATCTAAATGCCGTAAAAAAGGCAAACTGTTCCTCAAGTATTAATGTAAAGTCCTGTAATTGCTTGCCACGTCAATACTGGCGGAAGGGGCCTCCATGAGAGGGAGCTGCACAGAGCACATCAAGCGGTATTAGTCATCCAGGGTCGATACATTAGCGACAGAATTTGTGGCAAGCCGGTAGTGAGGTTGTGTGCTTTGTTTTGTTGTTGTAGTATCACGAATAACGATTCCTTGATAACCACGAACTCACCCGAGAAAGCCGTCATGATTGCTGCATGCGGTGGCGTCTAAAAAAAATAAATCGCGATGTAGATTTCCTAGAGCGGATACGCAGAGGCCGCCGCTGTGATTGGTCGAAGACGGGCGCAGGTTGGCGCGCATTCGCGTTGGGAAATCTGAACGCGTGGCGGTCGTGTGAATGATTCTGTGACGTCATCGCACTACAACTCAACCACCGACGCCCCGCGACGTGTCGCCACACGGTGACGTCACCTACGGCACCTGTGACAGCAGGCCCAGGTGCACTTTTTGAGGCCACGTGAAGTTGTCGACGTTATCGCTGCTGAATGGAGGTCTCGGGATCAAGAACCCAGCAGGTGCAATGAATTGTAGCTGACTGAGATGACCAGTATATGCCAACTCACCCCCCCCCCTCCGCCACTTCCACGTGTGTTGCCTCACTCAAGATGCCCGCCGATTGTTTAAGCACAATTACGTCACGCTCAGTTGCACATTCGCTTTAACGCGTGCGACGGAGGTGTTTAAGCACAATGACGCCACGCCTAGTTGCACGATCGCTCTAACGCGCGCGCGTGTGACGGAGTTGTTAAATCACAATGACGTCACGCCCTGTTGCACTGTTGCTTTAGCGCGTGTGACGGAGTTGTTAAAGCACGATGACGTCACGCCCAGTTGCACTATTGCTTTAGCGCGTGTGACCGAGTTGTTAAAGCACGATGACGTCACGCCCTGCTGAGCGATCGCTTTAACACGCGCGCGACGACGACGGGAGCTCGGTGGTGCCGCGCCAAGCGCGCAGAGTTTTGCGTTTTGCCGTAGAGACGCTCTGGATCGTGTGGCGGCGACTGCCGTCGTTCGTTTCGCGTTCGACCGCTTCGCTTGGCGGGCGGCAACCCGCCTCGTCGATACCGCCTCGTGCGGCAGGAGCAGCAGCAGCTGCGTTACAACGAGCGGCGGCGGCGACGACGATGAGTGATCGTGAGCCCATGCACGTCGACGGCGACACCCTGGAAGGGGTGAGATATTCGCAACGCTGACATCGCAACAATTCATTGTGCTCCATTGGAACCTCGTTTGCCAGTAGCAAAATATGATAAAAAAAAAATTTCATAATCAACGTTTTTGGGTTTAGATCGCGTTATTTATAAATGTGTCGTAACCCTCCACCACCCGACACGGCCAATCAGTAAAAAAGTGTCACGTTGACAAAAGACAAATAGTTCACTGCTTTAGCCCACCCGTGTGTTGAAGAGTGAAACCACAACATTTACAATTTGAGTACGACGTTTCGCTGGTAATTGCATCCAGCATCATCGGGCAATTCTCCAGAATGGTGTTGATTATGAATAATATTGGTCGCGAAAGCCTACGTGTTAAATTGTTTTTTTACCCTTTTATCTGGCAACAAAACTGACACTTTTTTTTTACAAGGAGTCATGTTTGCATTAACCACGATACCTGCAGTCGGAATGCAAACAAAAAACACAACTCTGGCGGACATTGACGACTTCCTACAAAGATGCCCTCCGATGGATTTTTCAATGCGTTTTTTTATTTCTCATCTAACGCGGTTTATTGTGTTGCTTTCGCTGTGATTTGTATTCGTTTCGTTGTTGCGTTGTCGTCGCCTTGGTAATCGTGGTGATCAAAGTCACTGGGCAAAGGAGGCTGCCCTGATCTCTTGAGTTTTTGACCTGGTTTAAGAAGTCGTTGTGAATGTAAATGCCGTAAAAGAAGGCAAACCTGTCCCTGAAGTGTTCGTGTAATGTAAAGGTGAAGTCCTGTAATTGCATGCCACGTCATTGCTGGCGGAAGGGCCTCCATCAGAGGGAGCTCCAGAGAGCACCTCAGGCGGTATTTGTCCTCCCGGAGTCGATAAATTAGCGACCGAATTTGTGGCAAGCCGGTAGTGAGGTTGTTGAAAACAAATGTACAAGTTTTCAATGTTCAAACACCAAATAGAAACCTATTGCAAAGCATCAAGGCTGCATTAACCACACGTACTTGTGGCAAAACATGCAAACAATGGCAAAGTGGTCCTATAGATGTACCTGCTCGACCCGCGATATTAATCATTTGAGACTTGCATTGCCTCTAGTATTCGCCTTTTGGTGTTCTCTGGTCTGACACTGGTGAGACAAGGCCATAAACAAGGCTGTCTCTGCTGTAGGCCAATCGGTTTCAAAGACAATGCCATATATTATCAGAGCATGTTTGTTTGGATGCTCTGCCGCACGTTATTGCAGATTTCACGCCTTGCAAATGGGTATCTATTTGGTGTTAGCACATTGATACTGGCAAAAAGGTCCCACAGTGAGGGTTTTCTGTCAAAAGGATGGTTTCCAACACAGGAATTGTGGAGCTTCCACCTACCGGCGTAAGGATCTCATTGATGTCCGTGGAGATATCCCTACACATTATTCCTCCTGCTGCCTGTTAAGTGTGATTCCAGGAATCGCATACTGGTTGTGATTAAGTAAGTAGGCTTGGACAGGGTACGTCTCCAGAAAGTAAAGGATCTAGAATAGCGACGGATTGGCAGCCAACGGATAGTTAACGCTGTAAGAGGACTACATCCCCGTCTCGACTCGCTTGCCTCTCTCCGTGCCCTCCACTGGCTACCCGATTGCCAGCAGGGTGACATACAAGATCGCCTGCCTATGCCACCATGCCTTAACATCTGCCTGCCTCCCGTACCTCTCTTCATTATTGACGACTTGCAGCACAGCACACGGCAGATGCCTTAGCAGTGCGACTCCCGACCTCCTCTTGATACCAAGATCCAGGACGGTCACGTCTATGCGCTGTTTCTCGGTGGCTGCCCCAACAGTCTGGAACGCCGTCACCCCTCTGCACATTCTCAGCATCACCTCAATCGTCTCCTTCAAGAGACATTTAAGAACTCGCCTCTACAACCACGCTTTCGAGTGACTGAGCTTGGCTCCGCACCTCCGAGTTGCGGCCGTTACGTCCGCAAATTTGCGCGCGTTATAAATTGCATGATTATTATTAACCATGGAGACAGAGCGATGGGATCAACTTATGTGCAGGAGCTACATGGAGTATTACTGTGAAAGATGGCGATGGCTCGGGGAGGCATTCATCCAGCAGCAGACTGATCGTGGTTGATTAACACTAATGGGAATTCAATATCAAACACTGCTACAATTATGCCATGCAGTTGCGTATTGCTGGTGTCAGGTCAATTGCAGTGTAGTTTCTCCTCCTGTCCATAGGTGTCGCGTCTGCACAGCTGGTAGGACATTTGCTGACTAAGCAAATAAGTGACTGTTAATGGGAACACAGCTGTGAGCTCTCCTAGGCATTGCATTACAGTGTTGGCAATCTCATCCTGGTGCAATGTATGGAGCGATTGTTGACTTTAATGGGAGGAGCGGTGGTGCAGTGGTTAATGTACTGCGCTACGCACCCTGAGTTGTGTTCCCGGCCACGGTTGACATCAGCGGGGAGTGATATCTGACCTGATCCTGTCCCACCTCGCTCCTTCACAAATCTGCACTGTTGAGTGTAGTGACGTATGGTCAAACAAACGCCCTGACTGACACGGTATGGGAACATCTAAATGCAGCAGTAGATTAAATGACAAGGGGCTGTGCATTATGAAATATTTCAAAGGTTTGAAATTCAATAAATCTTCAGCCCTTTGTCAAGCCACTGCTGGGTGAGGTCCACTGCAGGCCACGTCTGTTTGCCTCAGTGAAATGTGAAGTACACTACAGTTTATTTGTGGATCGTCTTGGTAAACAATGGGTCTCACTTATTCAGTCAGTCTCACCCACCTAAAACAGCATGTTGAAAACTTGATTACAGAGAATTTTCATCTGCATTTGCCTGAAAGCTGGTGGCCGCACATATCTGTAATCTACGACGTTATAAGTGGGGGTGGTCAATCACGCAAGTTGACCAGGAGATGGCACTGCAGCACAAGTGTGTGTTATCTGTGGAATAAAAGAGTTTTCAATATTATACCCCCATGCCTAGTTTTCTCCAACACGCTAAAAACTCTAACTTCAAATTAATCAAGATTTAAAGTAATTTGCTGAATAGCCAAATGTAAGACTGTTCCAAAACACGTTAAATCGTAATTGTAGATTTTTTTGTACGAGTGTTTTTTTGAGCGACTACTATCCCTACACATTTGTATCCAATCACGTACCGGATGTTTGTCCAATCAGAACTTCTTTGGGTTGTGCTTACCCGTGAATGGTCCTTTCCATTTCTTGCTTCATTAGCTTTTTAGTTGATAAACTTAAAAGGGGTACCACTTATTTTAATGGTTGTGTAGGATTAAGGGTCATTGAGATTATTTGGGTAGGAATTAGAGTTTGAGGTTAGGAGTTAGGGTGTATAGGATTAGGTTATGGACATGAGTGGCTAAGACTGTTTTTTTAACCATGCATCTGGTTGATGGTAATCTTGGCCTCATTAGTATTATGCAACCGTTGCATAATGCAATTGTGAGCCCAAAATACAGGGCTCACCATTGAGAGGTTGTGAGTTAAAATACCAATCAGAGGTCTACATAGGGCATCATCCTTGTGGAGTTTTTAACACTGGGAATTCAGTTTTGACTGTCAAATGGAGAATTTGGCCCCTATCGTAATATGTAAATGCATTTTCAGCTATTTCTTAATCCACTGCTGGGTGATGGTCTCTCCACACTGTTGCTTATGGGAGTTATTTTGGTGGAGGGTGGTGATGCAGATATCACTTTCCACTTACATTAACTATGGCTTGGATTTGAACTCAGATCGCTGGGTTCATAATGTACTATGTGAATCACTGCATCGCCACAGCTCCTGGACCCTGTCATAGAAATATGGAATTTCTAGCACGAGCTTAGGGTGCCAAACATAATGCATTCCTCCACATTTTTTTTTCAAATTTCAACTTAGTTTTTCCGTTTCCATTCATGTCCATGTTCAGCTTTGTTTTACTGCGTGATGCTGAAGATAAACTCATGATTTAATCCAGGAAACCCTCGTGAAAAAGACCATCTTTCATGTCTTTGTTTTCCCATCTCCTGTTGAAAAAAAAGTTTTCTCGTTTTTCTTTTGACAAGCCGCGGTAGTCGAAGCTTAAGAAAATTCTGAGATGAACGGGACCGTGCACTTATTCACGTTTCAGGGAGGACAGATCTTGAGGGTGTCCTCAGCCTTGAGCTGCATCCTTGGAAAACCCATCCACGTGATCAAGATCCGGGCTGGACGCCCCAAGCCAGGTCTGAGGCAAGGACATTCCCCTCTCCCTTTGCTCGGCTTTAAAGGCGACATGTCTGTTCAATGTATAACTGTTGTTAAGCGCTATTATAGTCGTGTTGTACTATGTTATTACTGCAACGAGTGAACTATAAATGCAACTTTCAACATTCTAATTCGCTTATCTGTAGTGAACTCGATGATATTTGTGCATTGTTTTTGTTAGGAAGTCATGGAGTCGGAAGTTTTACACAGTTGCTTCTCGTTAAGACGATCAACCTACAGAGTGACACCGACGCAGATTTAATTTAACACAATGTAATACAATGTAGGCAGAAATAAGAATGAGATTTTTATCGATATTGTGAAGTGGAGGGCCACTCAAATTGTGTCTCGTCAGAAATCAGTTAATCGTGTGACTCGGTGAAATCTGATGTCACCGTGCTTTCCCTGAGATGCATTTGGGCACTGAAAATCTGAAGTTCTAAATATGGCCATCCAGAGCATCTTTCAGAAATTGAGATGCTTGCATTTGTTTGGCCATTAGAGGAGTTACATTTTACAATAAATAGATACCCTACATTCTTTTATTTTTATTCACGCTTTCCAGCTAAGTTTTATCCAATCAAAATAAGTTACATGTTAGTTTCAAGTTATGTTGCTCTTGGACAAATTGAAAGAGTTACCCAAAAAAAACTGCAATAATGAGTAAGTCTTTTTGGCCAAAGTGATGCCATCACACGTCATAATATGACTTCGTCTCACGTTTTGCCGCTTGAAGGTCTAGCTGTCATTGCTAATTAGATACAGTACTTCCGAGGACAAACTGTCCTGGAAAGGTGTATAGAACCGATTCATATGCATAATTTTTATTAGTAGTTTTTTTATCATCCGATGCAACAACACTTTTACCCGGTCCGACACTAGAATCAATTGCGACATGGAAACAAGACATGCTCATCATGACACTGCTCAGTTAAATTTCTTAGCTAAATTTGTTTAAAAAAATACATGGTAGTGAGGGTTGGACATTGGACATTGGAGAGGGGCTGAACCCTTGGAACCACTTGGCTAATGGAACGTGGGGTCTCAGACTCGGGCTCTGGTATGGTTTCTGAACCAAAACTGGGCTATTTTTTTGCCAGCTTGGTACCCAGTGTCATGAAAATGAGTAATCAGAAATTTCACCCAGCCGAGACTTATGAGGTCAGTGGTGCCTCATTTAACTCCCGTGTAAAAAAAAATCACTCGGCAGCCCCGTTGAGTTGATGAGTGTTGGCAGGCCCTTACGTGGCTAGGGTTATTTTGTAACCTGTTTTGATCCTCATGCAGGTTTTGCTTATGAATGACGCAAAAAACTGTTACGCTTTAAGGCATATGATTTTGAAATTTTGTGAATTCTAACTTGATCTGTAGACAACAGTGATGTTGCTATAGTAACGCAGGACTTACTAGCCACTGTACTTTAATGAAAGTATGGTGGCTAGTAGAGCATCTGTCTATCCCATATATGCTTTAAATCTGATGTCATCTATGGTTATTGGTAGAAGATATGACAACCCGAATAAACAATTATCTTAAGTGGAAAGTCTGTTAATTATTTTCAAGTGAACACACCTCTGAACAATAAATGGGTGGACAGTCTGAACACTAACCTGAGCCTTTTTGTCATTTAAACTTTGGCCTCATTGTGTGCAATGTTCTGTTGACCTTGTGCAATGTCAGATCTTGCCGATTCCAGAATGTAATACCATTTGCATAGATTGTTTGTCTTTGGAAGGTCCATTCATTAATGCGACAATTTGAAATTGTTATTTATTTCTTTTTGTGCTACTTAATATCGCTGATGTTGATGTAGAGCAGCTTGTACTTGAATGACATATACACAGTATATGACTTGCTTTTGTTTTCTCATATATAGCAGGTTACTTAAGTTACATGTCCAAAGGTGAAAGAGTAATTAAAACTCTTACAGAATGAGGCAGTCTTTTGTGATGCTTACGTTCTTTCTCTAAATTTAAAATATGTATTGGTCTTTGTTCCACAATTCTAATTAGGCTATCGGCATGATTTCATCAGATTAATACTCCGTTCAGAAATCTCAGAGCAGTGCACCCCATGTGAATGAGAATGGTTAAAAAAAAAATTTAAACTGAACTTCTGAAAAATACTGCAAGTGGCCTTTTCATGCTTTACACATGATGAGGTTGCACTTTCTCATAGTACTGTGAGATTCGTATAACTGTTTTTATTCTCAGATCTCGAATTAAGCCAAATTACATTAATTAGAATTTCGCGAAAATATGTTTTAGCCTCAAATTTCAAATAATAGGTGTTTTTTTGCAGTCATTAGTGGTATTTTTTTGCAGTCATTAGTGGCCAGCATCAGGCAATTAATTAATGAATTGGTAGCTGAAACCCAGTTTGAACCAGCTTAGGTGCTCAGTGCTCTGACCTCTGAGTCAAGTAGCTAACCTCAATGGTCACATTGATGTGGTGATGCTTTAATTTTTATTTTACATAACTGCTTACACTTATGTTGTATGCAGTATATTTTTAGCGAATTAAACTTTATTTCTGAAGTTTGTAAAATAATCTTGATTCTCAGCAGTTATTGGCTCTTCCAATTCGTTTTTGTGTCTGGAGTAGCTCAAATTATTCCTTGACAAATTGTGGAGTTTTTCTTCTTCATATTTTCATTGAGAAGTAACTCCAGGGTTTGACATTATTTTCGATTATAATTAAGACTTTGAATATCTCATTCCATTAATCATTCAAGTCTGACATCCCAAGATAGTTTCAAAAATTTTACAAAATTATGAAGTGTGAAGTAGTTGTATAGTTACGTGTATTTACATTTCACATTAACTGATATTGGCTGTTAGCTAAATGTGCGAGTATTACTGGGTCAGAAAATAATGAAGCTGTGTGCAACTCTGCTCCCTGATAAGCAAACACTTAGCACACTTGTTGTGGAAAGTGTGGTTACCAGATTACTTACAACACACCAGCTGCCAAATTCAGGATCCCATTATCAGTTTTCTATGTGGAAATCCTGTGAGAACATCCTATTGATGATTAAAACCCTTAGTCTTAACACACACACACACACTTTCATTACTCAACCAAAAATGTGGGCCCCTTGTGCAGACCACAGCACCTGATGGGACTCTCCACCCTGCGGGACCTCTGTGGAGGACGCTTGGTGGGTGCAGAAATCAACTCGTGTGAGGTGACGCTGTATCCTGGGCAAATCCAGGGTGGCTCCCACCGTGCTGACACACAGACAGCGGGGTAAGATTAATTTGCACAACTTACATCTGTCGAACAAATGTGTCATTGCCCAGAATTCCAACCTGCTTGTGCATTATTCGATGGGGGTGTAGGCCCACACCCATCGGTAGTGTTATAGTCAGCGTGCTGCGCTACGAACCCGGTGACCTGGGTTCGATTCCTGCTCACGGCCAACACCAGTGACGATTATCTGAACCGGTTCTGGGCCTCCCCTAGGTCGACTCGGCCTCAAATGAGTACCTGGTGTGGTGTGTAAACATCGCCACTGGGGAGACAAAGGCAGTCAGGCATGGTGCAGGCCGTTCTGGCCTTCAAAGGTGCTCGCTAACAACACTCGCCCAAACAGCCTGTTAAAAGCTATACGGGGGATTTTGTCTTTGTGTCGGCCCATACTGGTGCTGTGTAAGTGTGCCACGAGTTGTGAGTTTGGCCAGTATTTTTTTTATTTTTGTCCCAGTCTTAGTCCAGTCCATGAAAACCTGTGGAATATTCGTTGAGTCTTAGTCTGGATTTGGCATAGAAATTATCTTAGTCCACTCGGCTCAAGCGGTGAAACATTTAGTCAACACTCTTAGTTATTAAATATTGGTGTCATGGGCATATGAGTAAACAATTTAATTATTTTTTTATTTTACCTGGTAAGGCTCGCTGAGCTATATAACTGTTCAGAAACGACCCGGCCACAAATGATAGCTCAACGAAGTGGCTTATCATGTGGAAATTTATAGCAGCCCAATACTCTAAAAGCATGTTTCTAAATGTCAGGGTCAGGATCGAACCCACAACCTCCTGTATACCAGGCGATGTAGTTAACATCTCACCACTACGGCTTGTTTTGTCAATGTCATTTATGCATTGGTCTTTGGTGGGTAGTCCTAATCATCGGGATGCTTGATTACTTTCCGCATAGTCATCGTTTACTAAAAATACATATTTAGTTGACTTATATTTTCATCACTAATTTCTTTAGCAAAATTATCACTTTTCTCCCCCTGGGTGTGCAGGAGTGTGTGTCTGATGGTGCAGTCTACGCTGCCATGCATCCTCTTTGCTGCTCGCCCTTCGGCGCTCACCCTGCGAGGAGGCACCAATGTCTCTCACGCGCCCCAGATCGACTACACGACCACGGTGAATTTGTCTTTTCGGTTTTGTAAATTCAGGCACTAATGCAGAATGCTTTGGTAGTTTCCAAGATGTCTTTTACTACTTGGCCAGGTTGGGCAACTTCCTCATGCAATACATATTATTAATTGGTTGGTTAATGTAAGCTGCTCTGTGGTAATGTGGCATGAATCGACAAACATTCTCAAACATGTTATCGAACGAATATTGTTAGTTGAATTAATATATTAACGTTAACCAGAAGTATTTTTTCGTGACTAGTTGTTATGTGTCATGGTTTGTCAGTAATTTTTTTCCATATCACATTTCACTTAAACATTGCAGTCCTGTTTGTTTGCAGGTCTTCAAGCCATTTGCCGAGAAGTTTGGGATTAAATTCGACTGCGACGTCAGAATACGGTTGGAATTACCTTCTTTGCGATCTTTTTAGTTTTTTTCAGTTTTACTTATGTCTGTTGGTTTCCTCCAATGTTTTTGTTCTTTTTGGGCAATCGGTGTCGTGTCATGAGATGAACTTTCTATTCGAACCTCTCGCAGCGCAGCGCGACCCTTTGTGTTCAAGAATGACCCATGTAAGGATACCACAGAGATGTCCCTGAGGTCCCTTCCAGTGACCTCTGGGTCCACAATAGGAGGCCACATTTTACTTATTTGCCATCTTATTGACTTGGGCTTTGCTCAAGGTACACCAGTTTCTTCCCACATGCAGAATCTTCAATGAGGCATTGGTAAATTCATTCAAGCAGAACCCTTCTGAATAATGTTATCAGCGTTAAGTTGAGGTATGCCGAAGAAAATACATTTCTTATTTTGAACCTATAATCATTCTGTGTTAATATTAGACCATTATGTTTTGTGTGTCAACACTTTTAGTGATAAGTACCTTTTATCAATTAACTGCTAGAGGAGGGCTTCCTCACACTGTTGTGGGGGGTTATTTTAGGTTTATATGAACACACTTCACGATGCCGTTCAGTCCAGGGTTGTGAAAGTGGGGAACATGTATGTTGAAGCATTGTATTGTACAACATATATATTTTTTGTGCACTGTTCTTTGGTGATAAAATAAAATATTTATTCTGTAAAAAAAAAGTTTGTGGGGAAAAATATTTTGAATTTATTTCGACATTGTTTCCAATGTTTAGTTTGAAGGTTGCATGGTAAACTGGCTTTGGTACGTCACTGCAGGGGTTACGAGCCCAAAGGAGGCGGGGAGTTGGTTTTGAGCACAGCTCCAGTTCGGAGCCTAGAACCCATCACAGTGACTGAGCGAGGAGACATCACAAAGATATACGGGAGGGCCTACGTAGCCGGTGTTCTTCCCATCAAGGTGAGACTTCCTACGGCTTATTCTCTCACCGATCGTCGCGTAGCCAAATTTGCCACAAATTACCATGGGTAAGGATATGTTGGATAGGAATCGTGAACATCGCCCAGATCGAGTCCACGCAGATGTAATTGCCTTTAGTTTTAACCAGATGACAACCTGATGAGTTTGTGGGCCAAATTTACGTGTTATATTTGCTATACATCAGCAGAAAGACAACAAAGTAGCAGAACATTGAGGCCAATTGGTCATTTGTCTTCCAAATGGCAAGCAGGAATTCCCTTTCCTCTAACACATAAATCAGCCCCTGTGTGTTTATACAACGAGTATTCGGCTCCACAGGAAGGAACCACAATTACAATAACTTATGGTTTGGTAATTTTTTACATTTTTGCCTCTGGCTTTGACATGGTCTCTTGATGTTCTTTTCCTGTTCATTATGCCATAGGATATTTTGAGCAAAATTCCAAACAGATACCATTGCTGTTATTGCTACAACAGCAATGCTCTCTGTTGGTGTTGTAGCAACCTGTCACATGAATGTTTGGCTGCACAATTTACAAACTGAAATCTACTACTTTTCTCATCTGGCAAGGAGAATGGAGCAACTTTATATTTAAGCCACATATAATGTTGGTAATTTCCCTTTTCCATATGAAAGCAGTAGTTTTCAGTTTGCAACTTTGAAGACTGAAAACTCTAACAATGACTTGGTGGCAAGCGCGCTGTTCAAAGATACGTTTAGTATAATTTATATGCATCATATGTACATTCCGAAGATGATAATTATAATAAAGCAATACAACCTCTATTATCACAAGTTTCTAGTTAAAAATGATATCTGTTTAAATGAAGTATTTTTTTACATGTAATGTCATCATCTTTCGGTCAGTTCGAAGGTCACTCATTTTCCTGCTACCCCCATCGTCTGAAACTTCCCCCAGCCATCCATGCTGTTGACTGCCTACCCATACTCAAGTCCCAGCTGAAAAGCTTCCTTTTTTCCTCTGCTGACACTTGGTGGCCTCCCACCATGAAATAAATACGCCCATTGTTTCTGTACAGCATCTTGAGATACATTTAAACACTACGTACATCTACATTTTATCCTATTTCTGGCAGATGGCAAAGGACGCCGCAGCAACTGCTTTGCGGAAGCTCAAGCAGGAGTTCCGTGACATCAGCGTTAACATTAGCGCCGTGCAGGAGCCCAGGGAGGGTGCTTTCGGCAATGGAAATGGCATCATGTGAGTTGTTGCTCAGCACACTCACGAACACCGCCACGCAAACCGACATCCGTCCAGAATCCTCCCTTATTTATTGCTCAGAGGGGAATTCTGATAATCTGGAGATTAACGCTACAGTGGGTGAGAAGTCATTCTTGTACAGACACGCATTGCGTAGAACATTCTAATGGAATGAGTTGTAAATTGGTGTACTTTATTCAGTTATATGGGGGTAGAGTGAGGACACAGTGGTTAGTGCGCACTGCACTATGGACTGGACCACTCAAGTTCGATTCCTGGCCATGGCTCACATAAGTGGCAATTGATATCTGAACTGGTTCTGGGTGCAACTCTTTCACCAACCAGCAATGACCAGTGTGTTGAGGTATGGTCAAACAACCACCATGTGTGGGAGGCTTTCATTGAGGAAAGGATTGATGAAGGGCTGTAAATTCTGATGGATAATATTATTATATATTGACTCATCAACATTCACTGCTGCTTTATTATCTGGCAGCCTATTTAATGAGAGGTATTTTCTCAAAAGTAAAAATCCATCATTAAAATGTTACAATAAACACGTCTTCGGTATGTGAAGCTATATTTTACCGAAATGGGTGATAATAAAAAAAATGCACAATTTAAAAATTTTCATTAGCAGATATATTAAGTGGCCATAGTGCATGTTAAGTTTTGTGCATGATTGTGAAATGCCATGTAATGATTTTAGATTTGTATTTTTTACTTTTGTAGCGTTTTTGCAGAGACGAGCACTGGTTGCATCTTCGCAGGTGATGCACTTGGAAGGCGAGGTAATGTGAAACTAATAATCTTCCTCATTCAAGACCCACTGGATAGTGTAACAGTTGGCACACTGGACTTGCAATCCAAAGCTCACCATCAGCAGTTGAAACAATGGCCAGGTTTATTAAATCCCCCCCCACCTCTGTCCACCCATCAGTATAAATGGATAAACTGCAGTCGCGGCTGGTCACTTGTGATGGGGTTTAATGTTTGGGTATTGCCGCTTCCAAAGTTCATGGGCAGCATAGAAGAATGGGCCAATATATCCTGCAGAGCTTCCTCTTGTGGCAGTGGTTTCGCCAGCAGTGGCATGAGCAAGCAGTTCCAGGGCCCTGTCCTTTACCGTTTTGCAGGCCAAAAAAGCGTGTTATTTTTTATTCCTTTCGGCTTTCATGCATTTGAACAACTTGGATTGTTGTCACATTTCCCCTGCTCCCTTAGGTCTGCCTCGAGTATTTTCCAAACCACTGAAGCAGTCTCCCTTGTTGTTGGCTTTAGTAAAGTTACATTTTTGCAAACATTACATTTAATCTGTACGAAATAAATTATATGTGCCAAATATTGATGCGTAAGGTATTCTTATATTTTGTTAATGCACAACTTTGTTCAATTAACTGTTTAAATACAAATTAGCTTAACGACACATTTCTGTGATTTTTTTCTGTTCTAATTTTTTTATGTTATGTCGATCAGTTTTCTCCTCAGCTTTATATGCATAAATGAATTGTAAAATCACAGGTGTATTCCCTCATTACATTTGTTTTACATTTGTATTATTTTGCTGCTATAAATTTCCGAATGTTAAGCCACTTTGTTGAGCTGTCACTTGTGGCCAGTGCGCTTGTGGGAAAAAAACGTAATACCTCAGTGGGCTTTGCCTGGTAGGATGACAATGGTTACGTTTTATTTGTACGTTCGAGTGATTTATAATAGAGGCTTTTTTGGGTTAGATCGCGTAAATATATAAATGTGTCGTTAAAACCCGTCGCCACCCGACACGGCCAACTAGTAAGGGTTGTCACGTAAAGAGAACATGCCAATTCGTCACTAGTACGGCACACCGGTGTGTTGGAGAGCCAAGCCACAACATTTACAATCTGAGTGCGACGTTTCGCCAGTAATTACAACTAGCTTCATCAGGCGACAGCCAGATTCGAGTGATTTGTTTACCTTTCTTGTACTTGCCACTATTGTCATGTTGTTGTATTGTTGTTGTACCGTTTGAGACGAGGCTCAAAAGAAAGCTGTCTCTGGTGTGGACCAATCCGTTCCAAGGACAATGCATATCTTATCAGTGTTTTTTTGTTTGCATTCTCACCACAAGCATTGTGGTTAATGCAGACATGATTCCTTGTAAAAAGGTTTCAGTTTGCTGTTTTAACATCTTAACACTTGTTTTGTGGCCAGAAAAAAAGGGAAAACCTATTCTCAGCTTTATAGCTCTTCGTATTCCTTCAGTATTCATAAATATTCTGATTAAATGTCAGTGTATTTTTGAGATGTAATGTTTTATTTGCATGTTATTGTTCTTTTCAGGCGTGACTCCTGAACAACTCGGCACAAATGCTGCCGAAATGCTCCTCGGCAATATCCGGCATGGAGGCTGTGTGGACGAACATCTGCAGGACCAGGTCGCTCCTTACTCTGTTCATATGACGTTTAAAATAATGGTTTCCCTCACTTTACGCGGGAGATGCATACAGTAAACATGTCCCACGTCCGAATCGCATAGCCGCATACGAGCGATTTCAAACCGAATTCTACACATTTTCGGTCGAAATAGGTTAGCCGCATATAGGCGAAATCGCGCAAACTTACCCCGCAATAAGCAAGGGAAACCTGGATAGCTGTTTAAGAATACAAGATTACTTTATCACAGAATTGTGAAAGAGCTGTTTATCCAGCTGTGACTAAGGCTGATCACGATGACAAAACTACAAGCATCAAACAGGATTAAAAATGCATAATTTTTCTCTGCAGTGTATAGACGGCAATTGTGTAGAATTTAATTTTAAGCTATTTTAGTTTAACTTTTAGGCTTTGTTTTGATGAAATTCTCTGCCAAAAAGTCTGGCCGGTTTGGTGGAGTTGGTCAGAATACCCTCTAGAGCAGGGGTCCCCAACCCCCGGGCCGCGGACCGGTACCGGTCCGTGGCCTGTTAGGAACCGGGCCGCACAGCAGCAGGAGGTGAGCGGTGAGTCCACGTGTGGCCCGCCCAGCTTTGTCGCTAATTTTTCATTTCGCAGAGGTCATAACCACAACAGTAGCCGGGCCCAAATTTTAAAAACAACATTTTGGAGGACATATTCAGACCCTTGACAGCCCTTCCTGCAAACAATCCAAATGACAATGCTCACAAAAGCCGGATGCAATCAATTTATTGGTACATTGACGCACGTTGTCATTCTGATTTGTTTCAGTATTTTCAGTGCTTAGCTGCCTGTTGTTTTTCGTAAAAAAAACACATTTGAGGTTGTTGTCTATATTTTATTCTTTAAGCATCATTGGACACTATTGTTGGGTGCAAGTCACATTGGTACTAAAATAATAATTTACAGCTCTTTTTCAATAATGTGCTGGATGAAGGCCTCTGCATGCCAGAACAATGAGGCCGAAATCTTTTGCTAGGTGCTTGAATTATGAACAGTTTGTATTACTTATTTAGCAATTTATGTTTACCATTGTTTGTGCAATATTAACATGAAATATTGATACATGCAAAGTAATGTAAACATTTGTAGGTTTAATCCTGATTATTAGGACCAGGCATTTAAGGATGTGACTTTTTACACTGCCACGAATGGGCCTTGTAGATATTGTGTAAAATACTTTGTAGGATCGCATTCATGTTGCTGTCTGTCCTGAGCGCAATGTCTTACTGAATGGGCTAAACAAACCAACTGGTTAATTTAAAATACATGAAGAAGCATTTGTGCATCCGCTGGTGTTTATGTGAGTGAACGTTACCAAGTCTGACTGGCCCTTTGGGAATAGTTCTCCTGGGATGTTGAGCCAGTCGACTTTGAGCTGCAAAGGCAGAACTCTCACGTCACGCGATCTCCGTAACGCTATTGAGACATCAAAGTAAAAAGGGCGTAATGATGAACAAGGGATTATAACCTTAAAATGAAATAAGTCTGTGTCACCGCGCCCTTACAAATTGTACACGAATGAATGCAATGAATATCACGTCGCGGTCTGCTTTTTGCGGTCTGCTTTTCGCTTGCAAGTTTCGGATTTACTGCAATACACCCGTCCTTGGACGGGAAAAAGGCGAGTATGCAATATATTTAACGTGGAATTGGTCCTTCTTGGTCACACACATCATATGAACCTTATGGCGGAACCCCGGGGTCCCAAATAAACGGAAGTCAAAATCGTAATTAATTTATTTTTGCAACTCTATCCCACCGCGCACACAAACGAATGCACAAAAGAAACAAAACTTTGATTAGCGCATCGTGTAGGGCTCGTCGAGAGAAATAGATTGCCGTATCGTTCGCCTTCAACAGACATAAAATGACGTCGCAACGCAGTTTATGCAGGAGCCAGGGCCTTATGGGACCCCGGGATCCCGCCATAAGGTTCATATGTACATTAGCTTGAATCTGCCTGGCTAATGTTCGACTAAGTTTGTGCTTTACGGTGTAACCCAAACTCCAAGTCATGTTTTCATTTGTCAACAGATAATAATTTTCATGGCGCTTGCAAAAGGAACATCCCGAGTGCTGACTGGACCCATCACCTTGCACACACAGACAGCCATCCACTTTTCAGAGGCGATGACCCCGGTAGGTGAATGTCTCGATTTAAAGCTTTCGTGACTGCAGGGATTCATCTTGGTTCTTTCGGTAAAGTCACGTAGAAGGGAAATAATAAAATAATAAAAATTCAACCTAATAAAATACAATTCTCATGACATTTCGGCCACAACACAAGCAGCCGTCCTCAGGTGAAGAACAGGGCTGTCGGAAAGACAGCGTCCGACAGCCCTGTTCTTCACCTGAGGACGGCTGCTTGCGTTGTGGCCGAAACGTCGTGAGAATTGTATTTTATAATTTTGTATTTTTTTTATTTTATTATTTCCCTTCTACGTGACTTTACCGAAAGAACCAAGAAGATAGGTGAATGTCCTTCGCTGTTGGATGTCATCATTTTAAAGCGTTAGTGATTTTCCCCTCAAACAAGCACTCTGGTGCTCGACGCCAATTGTGGCACTTAGCAATGGGTAGAAATGCTTTCTTCCTGGGGTGCGTTCAATGGGCAGAGGGCCCCAGAGTGCTTTGCTATTGAATGACCTGGTTAGCCCAGAAGCTCATCGTAAACAAGGAGCAAATGGTCTCAGGAACTTCCTTGCTGACCATTAGGTGGACCTGTCAGATTGTGTCAAGATGGCAAATATTCGCTACCAATGCAGCGGGCGTCCATGTTAGTTAACGTTTCCATCTTGGTTATGTCATCTTGCCAAAAGTAGCATTTTTTCTTCACCATTTTAAAAACCGCGGCATTTAACAAGAAAATAAATTATGTTACCAAAGGCTCATCGCTCTCTTCATTGAAATGTTTACATATTCAAAGGCTTGGGTTTCTTTGACCATGAACACAGCATCTGTTTATTAATGCCAATTGAAATACAATTTAAATACAATTGCCAGTAATAGAATATGGCATGCTTATGAACCAAAAAGGTAAGAGAAAGAGACGATGAGTTGAAGCTGCATGAAAATAGTTGTCTGTTCAAGCTGTTTTGAAATCATCTTGTGAATCGTGGTTTTGTTTTTCCATTTTAATGTCCCTTTAGGCCAGGTTTACAGTGAGCAAGACCGAGAGTCAGCTGCCCAATGCTGATGCTTACATCATCGAGTGCCAAGGGATGGGAGCGAGCAATCCAAATATCTGAATGTGTGCCCTTGATTTCATCACTGAGGCACTGTTGAATGGTTACTGCAAAACTTGCGTGCAAGGTGGTATCAGCATTATGTGCCCATTGTCTTTCATTTGTTAACAAATTTCTTTAGTCATATGGAATGTGCTTCGAATGGTGTCTTCATTGTTTGTATTCCCAGTTGTCCACGGTCTTGAAAACATATATCAAACCCTCATCTGAGAGACACATTAAGGCAAATTGATCCCAATGTGTATTGGAGGCTCCCTTTGCATTTTATTTATACTGCCATCGTCACTGAAATGGAAGGAGAAACCATTTAACTGTAACGGTACACAAAATATCCTATGTGTATAGGCATAACGTTCGAAGTTTACTTTGCGGAATAAATTATGTATGCATGTTGAACTTCTTTCGCACCATACGTAGCCAACCGTGCTAATTGGTGTTCGATAGTCTTGTTTACGTGCGACAAAATAAGGTGTGCACTATTTTATGATCATGTTCATCATAAACCATGTACTCTCCATTACTGTATGAAGGCCTATCCATTTCCTCGCCATCCCCCCCTCCCCACAGTCCTACAATACCGCAATTCATCTACACATACAGTAAACGGATCTCGTCGCCCCAGCTTCGTGGTGGTGATCCTCTAAGGCTTGTTTTCTCATCATACTGCCGTTCAACTACCAGTGTCATCCATCGGACATCATCCCTTCTAGCGTTGAGCCCTACCCAAGCCTTTTTACCTAAGTCAAAATGATGTCGCTAATTGTATTTTGTTCTGCGATTCATGTGTTCCTTATTTTCTGTCCCTCAATGAATATCCCATCTCCACAAGGTGTTTGTGTGCACATTTCAGCATCATTGTGCATGCCGATTTAACGTTGAAAGTAAATGATTATGAATGCCATACATGCTTAAAAATGCACTTGAACTATATACACTTAAACATGCAATGTTCTTAGTCCGCGTATTGGAAAGAGATGTATGTAAATAAAGTGCCAAATACTTGACCTTTCTCCTGCAGCACTTGGAAATAAATGTCTGACATACTTAAAGTTTGCGGTTTGTGCTTTAGTTTTCCATTTGCGCTCTTCAATTGCAAGTGTTTCCAGTTGAAAAGGTGAACAATGCTGCTTTGCAATCTTCTCTGGACCTCCGTCCCTCCTCCCTGTGCCCAATCCCGTTTTTGGTCCTCTCTCCTTGCAACCCCCTCCACTGGAATGAACTTGCCTTGTACATTAAGAAGTCGCCCTCCTTAACCACCTGTTCCTTTCTTAAAGCTCGCATCTTCTCTTGCGCATTCTCTTCCCTCCACTCCTTCCCATCACTCCCTTTCGTGATCCATAAATACCCTCTCGCGGTCACTCATTCCACAACCCTTGCACGCACCTGCCATCTAAATCATATTGGCACCGTTTTTTTTAACCAAGCTAAGCGCCTTGAAGGAAGGCGCTCTTATATAAATATAAAATTCGATTAGATATAACTGCACTTAATAGTGCGTGTTTTGATTTGGTGATCAAAGGACATGGTGTGACATTGGTGTTCACAAGCTCGTTGCAAGCCTTTCCAAAAGGTGTGTAATTAAACAGGCGCTTATTTTATTTAGAGTGGTGGCGCAGTGATTAGCATGTGCTATAAACCCGGTGACAGAAGTTTCATTCCCGGGGACAGCGAACGTCGTTGACGACAGATCTGAACCGGTGCTGAGTGTGCCCCCTTCAATACGCATTGACCAGAACGGTGAAGTATGGTTGGACATTCCCCATGATAGACACGGATGAGGAAATGCCTTTCATTGAGCAGTCGATTGACAAGGAGCTTTCTATTAGTATAGACGGTCTAATTTTCAATCGCTACATTTGGCTATATGCGAGTGAAAGTGTTATACTGTATATGGTACAAGTCGTTACATGTAGCGGTGGCCTTCATCCAGGAAGGAATCGCCGAACCTCAACTCCATTTTCAGCAAAGTGCCGCATTGGGGTTGTCCGATTGCCTCTTGTTCAAGAGTGTTTTTGCGTCACGGGTTCTGTGAAACATTTGTGACGGGTGAAGAAAAATAGTGAGAAATCTATCCTGCGCACTCAAATGTATGTATCGGTTATTTTATTTAGCTTTTAATACCTATTGATTCTTGCACATTAATGCTCTTGTACAGTGATAACAGTTATACACCAACATTCCCTATTAAAGATCGTAAAACTTAGTGTGCGTGACTTAAACCACGTATTTAATTTATATTGGTTTCTGAAATTGCTTCCACTAATCTAAATGGACAGAATTATTGATATTCTTTGGTTCTTTCAGTAAAGTGTCGTAGATAGAAAATAGTAATGAAAATAAAGTGAATAAAAATAATCTTAATAAAAACCACGACGTTTCGATCGCAACACAAGCGGTCGTCATCAGGAAAAGGACGAACGCTTGTGTTGCGATCGAAACGTCGTGGTTTTTCTTTTTATTCTTTTTTCTTTTTATTTCTTTTCTATCTACGTGACTTTACCGAAAGAGCCAAAGGATATGAATTCCTGCAGTCACGAAATTTTAAAGTCAGAATTATTGACAGTCAAAGGTCCTTTTATACTGTCTGCAATAAAACCTGCATCATTTCATTGGCTTATGTTGATTCGGCAATCGAAATCCACCCCCCACCTTCATGACATGTTTGGAACTTGCTTACCGTATCTTTTTACTCATTATGCTTACTGGTTGTGCTTGCTGTGCATTCGCCACGGTGACGTGATGTTAATGCCCTTCTCGCCTGGTATACAGGGGCCGTGAGTTCAATCCTGACCCTGACGCCTGTTTATTTGGGGTTTGCATGTTCTCGCGAATGCATGAACCTTGTTCCAATGGGGAAAATGGGGTTACCTTCCTGGTACGAGTGAACATAGGGAAGGGGGGGGGGAATTGTAAATGTTTAATAACAATTATTACAAAAAATAAATAATACATTATAAATATCAATATGTAGTTTCATTACCGATGATGATTTGACGGAGGTGGTGGTGATGAATTCAGCGGGATGACAAAAACAACGCGCAGTTGTTATACATTTTAGCAGTCTGGGGAGCACGAGCCGCAACACTTTCCCCGATTGCATTCGCGTTCTTTTCAATGGATCTCACAGTCGACGCCTTTGTAACCAAAATGAACGAGTCCGCTCCAAGTACGCACAGAAGTAGAAGTGCACAATAGCGAGTTCAGAGCGGGATTACTGCGTGATTCGAAGACTACGCGCGCGTAATCTTCGCAGACAGTTTCAAGTGTAAAAACTCTACGGTCTGGCACAACTTCGTACGCTCCCGAATACTGTGAGTCCGGTGAGTCGCGAATAGGGAAGTCGTATACTTCGCGAATACAGGATTTCCTGTAGTTGAATAGTTTAATTGTTTAAAGTGAGAATCTGCTTCTACGTATTTATTTGTGTTTCGTGCAAAATCTGGTCATATAAAAACTCCGGTTCAGCATTGCGCTGGACCTCGCAACATGTTTGATTCCCGACCACGGCTAACGTGGGAGCTGGAGCGCGCATGCACGATAACTTTAAAACATCCAATTTGAACGCAATCTTAGTATTAATGTGTGCTGCTATAAGAGATTCACCACGCATAATACAGGGGCAAATTGTTCAATGGGCTGCCCAATGGGCAACAGAGAAGGTGTGAGCTTGAAGCGAGGCACAGAAGGATGTAAAAGGAGGGCTATTTCGCTCACGATGTTTTTTTCTTATTCTTCTATGCCGATTACATCACTCACATCCCGATGACAAAGACGTTATCTCGCCACAGCACGTGCGCGTCATGTCATCTTTGTTTTCCGGCTCGGAAGCTTTCATCATCATCATCATCATCGTCAGCCGTGATCAATCCACTGCTGGATTAAGGCCTCGTCAAGCTGCCCACCCTCCAATGCCCTTGCGATGTAACGATGATGCATCATTACACTTGTTTATCCAGGAAAGCCTCGCCGAGTCTTTAGACTCGTTCAGGAGAGTCCTGCCCAGTCTTTGCAGTATGTTACGTGACTGTTTGCTATGAATATTGCAATTGAGTAATTTGTGGGAGATTTTTTTTTTATTCATAATCCAGATTTCACTTGGACGCGTTTCCTTCCTTGACTGCCACTCATTAATCCTGAACATCAGCAATCATCCCTTCCAGCTACGTTACGGTACGTGACCAAGTCTTTGTCATGGATATGTATTCTCATCCATGTGTTCCCCTTCCCATCTCAATATAATTCCAAGCGTGCATCTCTCCATGTTTTTTTTATACACCTTTCAGTTAGTATAACATTTTCTTCATTATTCTCGATGATTCTGATCAATACGTCATAGCAGGTAATATGCATTCTTTAATTATAATTGTTTCAACTTCCGAGGACAAACGCACGTTGGAAAAGTGCTATTGAGTCCATGCTGATGGTCATTTTTCTTCGTAAACTTTCTATTCAACCCAAAATTATCCTTCTTTATAAGACAAACTATTCCTCCAGTGCCTTGACCAAGCAGTAGTGCGTTTGGCATTTGTTGCGGTGGTTCATGGTTAAAAGGTCCTGGCCGCCCCAGTTAATACTGCGGGTGTAATTACTATAAAATAAATATGCACCGTCAGCTTCACAGTGGACGTTGAAAAGATCCCCTGACATTGTTAAACAAAGAATTGTCCACGTGTGCCGGCAAAATAGCCTAAAGTTTAATAATGACTTCGTTGGAATAACCAATAGGAGCATCACCCCATTCTGGCAGACGAATGCTCGCTTGCTGTGTTCCCCTTGTGTCGCACAGGGACGAGTTGCCATTAGGGGGTGTCCTGGGCTATATAACATGTGCACTGGGACATTTTTTTTACATAGATATAGTATGGGCACAATATAAATGTAAGTATCATTATTTAAACGCTCCGTTCCTTTTCCGAGTTGTGGCTGTATCTCACCACACAATTTCGCAGTGTGCTTTCTAATTGATAAACACATGATAAGTGCGGTCTGGAAGTCCACTTTCAAAGTGTGCATGCGATCTTTCACAAGTCACAGGGTCTTCTCGCTCAAGTGATTCGTGATGGGCACTGTTTATCTCCGTTCCGGCAGCCCTCAGCCAGTGGTGAAAATGGCACATTCCCATACCAAGACCTTCTGCATACTTAGTACTCGCAAAAAGCCTGTACCAGAATCTGAAAAGTAAAATAAACATAACTATTTAAAATATTTTTTTCAATTTAAAGCTTTCGTGACTGCAGGGATTCATCTTCTTGGTTCTTTCGGTAAAGTCACGTAGAAGGGAAATAATAAAATAATAAAAATAAAACATAATAAAATAATTCTCACGACGTTTCGGCCACAACGCAAGCAAGGCAGCGTCTTCCCGACAGACCTGTTCTTCACCTGAGGACGGCTGCTTGCGTTGTGGCCGAAACGTCATGAGAATTATTTTATTATGTTTTATTTTTATTATTTTATTATTTCCCTTCTACGTGACTTTATTTAAAATATGTTTATTTTACCGGGTAAGGCCCTCTGCGGTATGCAGCGACCTGGCCACAAATGATAGCAGCTGAACGAAGTGGATTATCATCACGTGGGCATTTATAGCAGCTAAATACTCTAAACGCATTTTTATTCTAATTGTGGAGGGGAAACCCGGAGGGCCCAGTGAAAAATCCATGCGACCACTGGGAGAACAGGGTTGGGATCGAACTTAGGACTTCCTATTACACAAACTGAATGGTTTATTTAATAAAGAAATATGTTAATCTGCTGATTGAATTCACATTGTTGTGCTAGAAGGTGCAAAAGGGTTTGTTGTAATCTTTACAGCCAAATATTTCTATAACCTTCCAAACGTCATTCTGGTTCCAACAGGACTGCATTTAGAGCTGTATAAACAGCTGACCGAAGCTAATGATGCATTTTCACAGACTGGTTTCTGTTTGGTGTCAGATTTTTGTTATGGAAATGTTTAATGTGTAACTGTTTACTCGAAGCATATATACACACAACATTTTCACGAAACTTAAAAACCCAATGAGCGTGACTATACGGGTCACACGGGTGTTGTCTACAACTCGGTGAGGGCATCAATTGTCGGACTGCATGTGTTGTTATCAAACCCAATGGTGTTCATGCAGGTTTCACATTCTCAATGGCAATCCAAGGGCATTGCTGCCATGTAAGGGAAAAGCTAAAGAATGGAGATGAACATTCCCTTTCTGTGGTGCAAAGCAACCAGATGATTCATACAGTAGTCTGTTTGGGAGGAGCTGGACATTTTACGTAAACATACTTGATTTGAAGCTTTCGTGACTGCAGGAGTCCATCCTCTTTGGTTCTTTCGGTAAAGTTACGTGGGTATAAAATAAAATAAATCACGACGTTTCGGGCGCAACACAAGCGTCCGTCATCAGTTGGGAAAGCGAGTATATGAACATACTTATTTTTGGCTAATGTCTGATTTGTCAATGTTTTGTTTTGCATATTCGATTGAGCAATTACAGTGCTGCTATACCGCCCACAATGAGAAACTAGTATAATGATTTGCATACAGCAATGTATGATATTGTTCACACCAGGAAATCAGTTCACACAAATCAAAACAATGTGCCGCAAAAATGCACTGCACTGCCTTATCACTGAAAATGAATGCGACGTTCGAGTCAAATGCATTGTTTCGGGGGGAAATGTGAATAGCTTCATCTGAAAACAGCATGTTTGTAATTACAACAAGGTGTCACATTACGTTCATGTTGCACATACTGTCCTTTTATTTTTACCATTTATACAATACAAATATAAGGTTACCTCTAGATTCAAAGACTGAGCTTCATAAGCGAATGTTGATAAAAGCTTTCTATTATATTGTCCTGTCTTGGAATGAAAAGCACAGCTAATTTGTGACACGCAATACGTCTACGAGTGAAAAACCATCATATACACGTTCTGGTCACGTTTTTCAACGGTAGAGACTCACATTCGGAAATTTCCTTCGTTCGTTTCTCAGTCCGCTTGTCCTGGTGAGGGTTGCGGCGGCAACATTTTCAGTAGACGACAGACTCTAGTTCTTCCTGGGGAATTCCCAGGCGTTCCCAGGCCAGCTGAGCGACATAGTCCCGCAAGCATCGTGTTCTGGGCCGGCCCCGGGGTCTTCGCCCAGTGGGGCGTGCTGCCCGGTAGAGTTCCAGGAGGAGTCTACCAGGGGACATCTTTACCAGGCGCCCGAACCACGTCAACTGGCTCCTCTCGATCCAGAGGAGCAGCGGCTCGACTCTGAGGCTCTCCCAGATTACCGAACTCCTCACCCGATCACGGAGAGTGAGCCCGGCAACCCTGCGGAGAAACCTCATATCGGCCCCTTGTACCCGCGATTTCATCCTTTCGGTCATGATCCAGAGCTCATGACCATAGGTGAGGGTGGGAATGTAGATCGAACTGTAAACCACTAGCTTTGTTTGAGAACTCCCGCTTCACTACCACGGGACTTTGCAGTGCCCGCAACACTGCGGACGCCACACCGTTCCGCCATCCGATCGCCCGCTCCCACTTACCATCACTCGTGAAAGAAACCCCAAGATACTTAAACTCCTCCACTAAGAGCAGCTGTGGTTGGGAAATTTGTGGTTGGGGATTAGGTCAGTCCATCATCCCTCTGGAGTCGACAAAGTACATACTAGTTTGTGAGGAAGTCAACAGTCGTGTTCCAATGGATATATTCAGTGTTTCCTGCACCGTACTATGAACCTGACGACCTAAGTCAAATTCCCAGCCACAGCTAACGTATACGAATCAGCCCTGATCCAGATCCGCTTCACCAACCTGCACTGACCTGCGGAATGCACTGTGGTCAAACAACCCTCATGATCGAAGCGGTATAGGGATGTCTTCACTCTCGGGGAATATTTCTGGAAATGGAGGCTCAAGCCAAATCCGAACAAAACAACTGGAACTGCATTTCATCTTGATGATAGAAGCGCCGAACACACTCTGAAAGCGATCTGCGGCAATCTATCTCGGAGTGAAGCTGGGCCATACGCTAATCTTCCACGACCACACGAAAAAGGTAGCTGCCAAGATCAAAACTATGGTCAACCTGGTCCAGACACGGGAAAGCACAAGCTGGGGAGCATCAGCACCAGTGCAACGGGCATCAACGATGGCCAATGTGTACTTTGTAGCCAAGTATTGTGCACCAGTGTGGACCAGAAGTAGTCCCACTCGACTTGTCGATGTCCAACTGAATACTGCAATGCGGTGTGTCACTGGAACCCTCAAGTCGACCCCAATGCTCTGGCTGCCCGTTCTGTCACAGATCTCTCCCCCACCCATCCGCTGGACAGCTGCAATCGTCCAGGAAGTCCTGAGAATCGAGGAAAACAGTCACCTCGTTCATCAGGACCACCTCCCTCGTAATCGCTTGAAGTCACGCAAAGCCCTTTTGAACCCATGCGATTAACCTTCAACAATGCTAGTTCAACCCGGATGAAGCTTGGGGAGCTGAACGGAGTTCAATAGAACTCACAAACAAACACCTTGTGAAAGACCAAACGCAGACGATGCTTGGGTTTGATCTTCCACGAAGCTCATGGTCCACTCTAGACCGCATGCACACAATCCATGGCAGATGCGGATACCTGATGCACAAATTGAAAATTAAAAACTGTCCAGTGTGCGACTGTGGACACCCAGAACACACCATGCAACATAGAATGACACAATGCCAGATCCACCAATGCGAAGGAGACATCACAGCGATGTTGCTCTGCATCTACATCTGCCATACGAAGCAACGGATTGACAAAGAGTCGTAGATTATTATACATTATAAATATAAACTTTTCTAGGTACGCTGAATAACATGAATAGGTTTTGAGGGCAATAGAAATTATGTCTGTAAACATGCGTTTAGAGTATTTGGCTGCAAAACATTTTTCACATAAGCCACTTCGTTGAGCTTTCATTTGTGGCCAAGTCACTTCTGAAAAAGAGTGATATAGCTCAGTGGGCCTTACCTGGTAAAATAAAAAATAAAATAAAAAATGTGTAATAGTATTGCAATGGCACTCGTTGGTTACAAACTCGGCAGTGTGTATTTGATTTCATGCCACGGTAGACATTAGCTCCCCCAGATGCCGTCGAATGGCTTGCAAAAAAATATTCCATTGGAACCAGTTGCTTTTTCAGTGGATTTACAGGGCTGTGGGTTATTAGAGTGCGTTGCGCGGTAATAATACATGGTGTAAATAAAAACGGGTGCATGCTAACATTAGTCTTTGCCAACACTTTGTATGCCAGTCAACTTTTATTGCAAACAATCAAAGTTCATTAATAATTGATCGGAGCTTTCTGAGCCACTTTTTTGTGTCATTTCTGCCACGTTAGCTTTTGGCTACGAGCCATCGTCATAAAATTCCTAACAAGCTTGACTTTCGGTGAACATTACATGCACACATGATTTATTAACCGTGGACATACCCCCCGGTACGAGTTTAAAGTTAGTAGAGGTGTTTGGTATTGCTCGACTCTCATACCCGTTGAGTCACCGGTGGGAATTCTAAATTGCTATGATAGCGGGCAGCCTCGTCACTGGAAATCCACTGTTGGCTCGCAATAAAGGGGCCGTCCATAAATGACGTCACGCACCTAGGGGGGGGGGTTGAGAAATGTGACGTCACATAAAAATGTGCAACTTTAAATAAACATAGACAACACGTTCTACTTAATTAAATAGACTTTTTAATAAATGTTTTCTCCTACAACATCAGAGTGCAGCGCCACATTAAATACGCACTACAATGACAATAGTTTAAAGCGATTTGAAGCATGTTTTATATTTTTGGGGGGGAGGGGGGGCAGAGCTGTGTGACGTCATATTTGAGGGGGGGGTCTGACTTTTTGTGACGCCGTGTGACGAAGGGGGGGGGGAAGTCAAACATCGTCCAAAATCGCGTGACGTCATTTATGGACGGCCACATAGTCGTACGGTACTCATTTGATTAATCCCCTCCACAACCCTGAACGAGGATTTCAACTCGCAAACATTCCAATTGTTAGTCGAGCACTCTGCTGCGACGCCACATGCACAACAGTGAACTGGGGATTTCCCAGTTGATGCACACGATACGTTTAGGGGTAAGTATCTGTGCACTGAGTGAGTCAGTGGAAAAACGGTGGCGCAGTGGTTAGCGCACTGCACTCTAAATCTGGCAAACTGAGATTGATTCCTGCACCATGGTTAACATTAGCACTGTCCCCACACCCCCACACCCTCATCACCAACCTACTCTAGCCAACATGGTGAAGTATAGTAAAAAAAAAACATGTTTGGCATGGCATGGAGGCCTTCATACATCAGTATACTGTACTGGTAAAGGGCTTGTATATTTGCGTGAGTCAGTCATGATATTTTGCCTCATAGGTGTGGCCAAAACTTGCACTTCCAGAATCACCACGTATTGAAAGGAATTCCTTTGAGAACATGAGGACATGGAAGTTTGTGAGTTGCGCACATGACAAAGAAAAAACTCAAATATAATGCTTTAAACCGAAAGTATACCGTGTTTCCTTATTATGCATGCGTACATGCACGTGTGCGTTCCACAGGTGAACTGCATTGCAGGTACAGCAATTGTGGATCTTAAGGTATATGAGCCTAGTAATAGTTATATTACGTTCTATTTTATATACCCACGAAAGCCTCGCCAAGTATCAAGGATAAACGTTATGCAAGGCCCCACATTGAAATGTTTGACCTCTACCATTAACCACCGCGGAGGCACCGACAAATCCATTCGTGAAAGACTGAACCGCCATTTCATGACCATATTACAGTGTACAACTTCTGGTAGTTCCAGTCTCTTATCCCAGTGCTAACATGACTCAATAATCCTTGGCCTCCGAGATCGGACGCGTTCAGGGTGATTTAGTCATAGCCAATGTATGTGCTGGGTGTGCATTCATATATTTGAGCACCTTTTCAATTACATTTACATTATCACATACTTGTATATCACGATCATCAGCAGCCATCAATCCACTGCTGGTCGAAGGCCTACCAAAGCTGTCAGCATTCCTCATGAGCCTAGAATGCCACAAATCCGTCTAGCACCTGTACACAAGCTGATTTCATTACTCCATCTCCCCTGTAGACGTCCTCTATAACTCATGTGACCTACATAATATGATGCCCGATCTACTACTGCAGCACGTTGCATGATTGCTCCTCTCTGTTAGGTCACTGGCATCGGAAGGCAATTACATTTTTGTTAATGCTCACTTGTTGAAATAATTACATTGCCAATTATAATTAGAGCGTGAATTTGTCCAACAATGTAATGCGGCGTTGCCCATAATGCAGTCGTTGCTACCCACCACCGCGGCACGCGTTTACATGTTTACCAGTCTTCTCGGGTTCAAATACAAGTACTCACTCGCTGCAGACGCGTGATTGCGAAGTGGCCAACATTTAGAAGACCGATGTATTTACATGGCTAACGATGGTGAATTATTTCATAGGCCACTCATTTCCAATGGTAAATCACGAAATTCACTGTTATTGGCCACATACACAAATTGAAACCAGTAAAGTTATGCCACCTCTGGTGGTTACTGTGGATTATCTGTTATTGACTAACATACTACATGGGATGAGGAGGGCCATGAATCAAATTAAAAGTGCACTACCCATCGCGTGTGATACACACGTACACACAATCCCTTTCAATTAAAGCCATAAAGCGTATTATCTTTGGCTGGAATAGTCCTGGTGGTATCAGAAAGGCTGTGCCCGGTGGCCCCCTGAATAATTTGTCAAAAACTGGGTTTTGTCCCAGATGACAAATGTTGTTGGCATCCTGAAAGACTGATGATGCAGACAATGGGCGGGGCAACCCGAGAAACGGGTGGGATTGTCAGTGGCGTAGGCTGGGCCAACGTCAGAAAGAGCGAGGATGCCACTCACTGTGTGGAGCTAGTGATGGAGTGGGCGTGGTTATGAGAAATAAGGCGGGACTTATAGGCAGGGAAAACCAGCTCACTGTATGTCCCTCTTTGAGCCTCTCAGAAATGTGGTAGCTATCTCAATTAGATTGAATAGTTTTAATAGCAGCCAGACTTATTTTCCACAGACTGAACGTCTATTGAATTGTCCATGGCAGTGGTTCCCAACACACGAATCACTGATTATCCACAAGGCTGTGCGAACTAATCCACAGAACTTTTGGAGATGCGATTTTTTTCGCAAAACACCACGTTTTATTGCATGGTGGTTCGCGAAACATTGTTGAGGGTTCATAGGGTCCGCGGGTCCAGAAAGGTTGGGAACCACTGGTCTATGGCTTTGGAATAAACTTAAAGAATAGACATTGAGTGAAAGGAAACTGCAATCTTTCCAACACGTGACCAGGATTAATAGGGACAGGCTGCGAAAGGATAGTGATGGAGGGAACACTCGAAGGCGCTTGGGGAAGAGGAAGAACATGATCGTAATGGGTGTTAGACATCAAACCTAAGACCGAATGGAAGCTATCTCGGTTGAGAGATGCAGCGACGGACGGAAAGAAGTGGAAAGAGCATGGCAAAGAGATGTTGTGAAGGAAACGGCCATGCCCAAAAAGGCCAAGGACTTGAAGAGTGTGCACATAATCAAGTGTAATAATGTATCAATTTGGGACGTTCAAATACGGAAATGGAGTTGTGCGTAATAATATTAACATGATAATATTGCAGACATGTCTTTGGTTATGCTGTGTTGGCAGAGGCAGCCAAGCACACATTTTTTTTTGATCACATTCGTCAATAACACCGCCTCAAAATTAAAACTTTTAACAGGCAACGTTTTTGGGGAGCAATATTGCCCAAAACATCATCTAACTGAAGAACAGTCATTTCCCAAAACGTCGACTATTACACATTGTTTTATTTTAAGGAAGCGATATTGACGAATGCGTGGAGTTTTATATCATTGCAGAGCAGTTTTAATTTTTGCCTTTCGAATATAAATGGCGTTATTCACACCGTACGCGCCCGATGATTGCTCAACACGCCCCAACTGGCGTAGTAGCTTGCGCTAGTTGGTAATGAACACGGTGATATTGCGCGCGCGTGTGAACGTGTGTGTGTGTGATCGCGTGTGAACGTGTGTGTGTGTGATCGCGTGTGTCACGCGTGCCGTAGTGCATGCAGCGTGTAACGACTTGAGATTACATGCCGAACGGTGAGGAGTCGCTCTAAAGGTGAAGAGAGTGAGGAGAGGCTAGAAATTATAGAAACCCTGCTTCTAAAGCTGCCAAACCACCACCCGCATGTTGTTAAACAAGATAAACGTCGTACTCTTTGGTTCTTTCGGTATTTCTTTGGTTCTTTATTTTATTTTATACCTACGTGACTTTACCCAAATAACCAAAGAGTATGGATTCCTGCAGTCAGGAAAGCTTCAAATGAAGAAAGATAAACGTCGGGTTTTTTGGTGGTGTTGTGAAACCCGATAGATGCTTTAAGGCCGTAAGGAGTTAGGTGGAGTTTCCCCTGGGGAAGGAGATTTCGCGATACGTGAACCGAGGTGCGTGTTCAGCAACAGCAGCAGGAAGCGGTGTTGTTTGCATGTTGCAACACGTGGGGTGTACTGCAAAGACCGCGGCAGCCCAGCACGCTGAGTCTGCGTGTCTATATATGAGATTGTGCAGCCCACTCCGACGACGGACTGTAGGGGCAAGTGCTGTTAGCGAGCATTTACGAAAGCCAGCACGGCACACGTAGGGGGTGGGTGGCTCATGGTACACCGTAAAACCGCATCCGCACAAACCATAGCAGATGCGGATACCTGATGCAAAAATTGAAAATGTACAACTCTGCAGTGTGTGGTTGTGGACCACCCAACAGATAAACGACGCAATGCCCCATCCACAAATACGAAGTACACGTTACGGTTGGCTACGTACGGTGCAATAAAAGTCAACTCCTGACGCTGTTACCTGGCTTAACCACCTGAATGTGCAATTGTAGTTGCTACTTTGCATCAACATCGGCAATACGAAAGAAGAAGTGACGATGATAATTGGTTTTTTACCCTTTTATCTGGCAACAAAACTGACACCTTTTTTTTACAAGGAGTCATGTTTGCATAGACCACAATACCTGCAGCCATAATGCAAACAAAAAAACATAACTCTGATAATATATGCACTGTCCTTGAAGTTGATTGGTCCACACCCGAGACAGCTTTCCTTAGAGCCTAGTCTCACATGGGTTGGACCAGATGACGCCAAAAGGCGCACAACTCAAAGACAATGCACCATCAGAGTATGAGAGCTCGGGGTAAGCATTTACACCACTGGAACCTCATTTGCCAGTAAAAAATATGATAAGTGTTTTTTTACCCTTCTATCTGGCTGCATTTATTGTGGTCTATGCAAACATAACTCCTTGTAAAAAAAGGTGTCAGTTTTGTTGCCAGATAGAAGGGTAAAAAAAACAATTATCATATTTTTAACTGGCAAATGAGGTTCCAATGGTGGAAGAAGTGACAATGTTTTAAACATCCCACTATGTACCACATTTGAGGCTCGGTCGACCTATAGCGGAGGCTCTGGACTGGTTTAGATAATTGTCGTCGCTGGTGTTGGCTGTGAGTGGGATCGTAGCGCAGCGCACGAACCACACTCCACCACCGCGCCAGCCACTCCACCGCAACCAACTGCTTGGTGCATCGTGCCAGCCTCCATCGGCGCAAACAGCAACTTCTCCCCAACAGCCCGTGTGTGGAAACTGTTGTGGGGTTTTTGTATTCAACGCGTGTACTTGTGTGTTCCTGTATTAATGGGGGCGCCGTGGAGGCGAGATTTTAAACTACCTAGCCTGGTGTGGGGCCGTTCATAAATGACGTCACGCGATTTTGGACGATTTTTGACCCCCCCCCTCCTTCGTCACACGGCGTCACGAAAAGTTAACCCCCCCCCCTCAAATATGACGTCACAAAGCTCTGCCCCTCCCCCCAAAAAAATATAAAACATGCTTCAAGTCGCATTAAACTATTGTCATTGTAGTGCGTATTTAATGTGGCGCTGCACTCTGATGTTGTAGGAGAAAACATTTATTAAAAAGTCTAATTAAGTAGAACGTGTTGTCTATATTTATTTAAAGTTGCGCATTTTGATGTGACGTCACATTTCTCAACCCCCCCCCCCCCCACTCGTCACACATCGTCACACATCGTCACAAATATCTGACCCCCCCCCCCCCAGGTGCGTGACGTCATTTATGGACGGCCCCTATGCATTTAGAATCAAAGCGCGTTTAGAGTATTCGGCTGCTATAAATGCCCACAATGGATAAGCCACTTCGTTGAGTTATCATCTGTGGCTTCTGAAAAAGACCTATAGGGCTCAGTGGGCCTGACCTGGTAAAATAACATTAAAACATTTCGCTTATACTCTCTGGATCTTTCGGTAAAGTCACATAGATAGAAAATAATAATAAAATAACACGACGTTTCGGTCGTAACACAAGCGTCCGTCATCAGGTGAGAAATAATGATCTGCTGTTGTGGCTTTATGTAGGCACGGGAGGGGGGGGGGTGTAGAGTCGTGGCTGCAGGAGTTCACGGGGGAGAGGGGTTTGTAAGGTTGGGGCTGGAAAAATAGCATGCCAGAAATTAGCCAGCCCCCACCCGTCCCTACCCGCCACAAACTCTCCCCCCTATCCCCCCCGTGAACTCCTGCAGCCACGAAAGCTCAATCATTGGAAGGACGTGATAAACCACGTCAAGCTTTCACTGCTGTGATTTTCACTCACTCACCCGTGCTGTTTTCGTTTACTGATTCAAGCTCATTGACATGCCAATTGCTCCAGCCCCCACCCATACCCTGCACACCACAAACCCTCCCCCCTAGCCCCCCCGTGAACTCCTGCAGCCACGACTCTACACCCCCCCCCTCCCGTGCCTACATAAAGCCACAACAGCAGATCATTATTTCTCACCTGATGACGGACGCTTGTGTTGCGACCGACACGTCGTGTTCCTTTATTATTATTATTATTTTTCTACCTACGTGACTTTACCGAAAGAATCAGAGAGTATGGATTCCTGCAGCAGTCACGAAAGCTTCAAATCCAGTTTCGTTCAGTTCATCGATGGCTTTCGGGCGCCGCGAACCTGCCCTGAGTTGTGATGCTCGACCACGGCGATCACCCATCAGTCCGAGCAGTCTCCGAACCGGTCCTGGTGGGAATTCCAAGTTCACGCAATACTCGGCCTTAAACGAGTACCTGGGTGCGCTGTAAAAACATCGACACTGGGGCGACAAAGGCGGCCGACCTGGATACTGAATACATAATAAATAGGTGTTTGCTCAGAGCACTTTTCCCAGCGTTCTACGTATTTGACTGCACGTGGAATTTATCTGTTCCTGCAAGCTCGCATGTGCATACATGTGTGCAGTAGGGCAGGTGTGTGTGCGTGTCAGTATTGATCGTGTGGATGTGTGTGGATTATTATTTGAACCGGTCCAGGGTCTCAAATGAGTACTTGGCACGATATGTAAACATCGCCACTGGGGAGACAAAGGCGGCCGGGCGTGGTGCTGGCCAGCGCACCTCCTTGTGTGCCGTGCCAGCCTTCAAATGTGCTCCCTAACAGCACCTGCCCCCAAAAAAGTCTGTTGAGGCTATACGGGGGAACTTTATCTTTGTCGGAAGCACAAAGGTTTCGGAGGCGGAGCAGGTGTGGGGGGAGGGTGTTGCGGGCAGGGTTCATGCCGCATAACATCCGCGGGGAGAGCAGTAACGTGAGGACACCGAGGGAGGGGAGACAGATTGTGGAGAGACGGAGCGAGAGAAGCCGCAGAGCTGACCGATTTGAGATGCGTGTTTGCTGAGTATTGTTTTGTCGTTGGGGCTGCTGCTGCTGCTGTTGTTGTCACTGCTGCTGTTGTTGTTGTTGTTAAGAAGCTGTGATTCGGTTTCGATGCTGCCATTGGACGAAATCGATTACCAATCGGTGACGCCGACCAAGGACAAGGTTCGACCCTACAAGATCGGTGTACTGGTGAGTACAGAGGCATGGGGGTGGAGCGGTGGCGCTGTGATTAGCGCACCGCGTTATGGATTTGAATCAAAGCTACGGTTAATAGTCGCTGGCGAGTGATATGGGAACCGGTTCTGCCCCCCCCCCACCGCGTGACCAGTACGGTGAAGTATGGACAGGGCGCGAGTTGCTTGACTGTAAATGGGAAAGGTCGTCTCGAGTACTTCATCATGAGACGCGTCGTTGATGAGCGCCTTGCCTGGAGCGTGCGCGCACGTGCAGCGAGCGAGCGAGTTCCCTGCGCTCACCTGATGGACTCCGCTGTCAATTGAGTCAATGCAATGTGGAGGGTGGTGCAGATTTATTGTGAATCCCAATTAATTGTGACCCCCTAACTTTCATTTGATTTTATATAGTTTACGTTACATTACACACCCGTATATTACGTTTCAGAGAATACAATGGGGGTGGGGGGGGTTCATAAGACACCTGGGCCACTCTGTAGAGTGAAGAGTATGTGTTCAGTCATCCTCATCAACAGTAGCCAGGATCTATCTGCCACAGGATGAATGGCTTCCCATCTTTCACTGTCTTATTTAACCCTTCTAGCCAGGATGTGTGTCCTGCTCAAGCCCACACACTTTTTCTTCACACTCGATACGATGTCACAACCTGCCTGTGTTCCGTCGCCCATATGTTTGCTCTTTCTGTCTCCCAGCTGTAGTTCCACGTATGCACTTTCCCCGTGAATATGGGCACGTCAATTTGTAAACACACTGTTGGATTGGGGTCCGCCCACGACGCTCCGGGTCGCTTGGGCGTCATTGAGCCATACGTACTTCATCATGTTGATCAGCGCGGGTTGGTGACGGTGAGAAGCAACCGATGTGGGAAGACAGAAGCATAGTGCTGTACAGTCGTGGATTGAGATGCTCTGCCCTCTGCTGCCATGACATAGCGCAGCTGCGCAGACGCTCATGGGAACCTGTGATGCTGCTGCTGCTGTTGTTGGCAATGGTGCACAAGGACAATAACAACCAAAAATATCAACACATTCGTTCTGCAGCACTGCCTTAAAATGAACACATTTAATCGGCGAAGTTTTGGGCAATGGCCATTCTTCATAGCACACAAATGAAGGTGGATAGCATCATTTATGGGCGCCACGGTGGCGAGATGTTAACCACCTCGCCTGGTATACAGGGGATCATGGGTTCGACCCCAAAGCTAATGGAGTTTGCACGTTCTCCCCGTGGTCGCATGGATTTTTATCCGGGTCCTCCGATTTTTCCTTTCGCATTGAGAAGCGTGCATTTAGTGGATTTGGCTGCAATATATTTTTACATGATAAGCCACTATTTTGAGCGATCATTTGTGTCCCAGGGTGTTTTTGAAAAAGAGCTACATAGCTAAAATGGGCCTTACCTGGTAAAAAAAATGTTGAAAATAGTTTGATTTATCCACGATGACGGGCCAATTCCTAAAACGTCGGCGATAATTTTTTTTTTTAAGCCAATGTTCATGACGAATGTGAATGTATCTGTTTGCGAATGGTCATCGCACATCCAATCATTATCCAGGCTGAAACCTTCTCAGTTTCTGAGATCTCGAGATATAATTTTTTTTTTAACTGCTTTGTGTGTTTAGTTTGTTGACTATTTGGAGCGTATTCTGGTTGATCTGGCCACAGGCCACCTCTCCACGCTTCTTATCAAAGGGTGCAAAGAGCAAGTTAAGTGCACGTTATGAAGAAACACTTGCCGATCGATGTGTGGATGCTGCCGTGGTTTGACGGTTAACCACAATATTATCAATAATTTTGTAGAATTTTTTTATTTGTCCTTGTCCACCACTGCCAATGCAGTATCACTAAATAATTAGGATGACATTGGCCGGTTGGTTGAAGTCACACTTTTAATCAACATAGAGGATTGGCAAATGCATGGTGTTAAACCACTTTAAAATAGTACTGTATAACAAAAGTATTCTAATGTGAACCGGTTTCCAGAGCAAGTGAATTACAACATATTTGTAGGAGGGCCATTTGTTTATAAATTTACACACAGTCAACTCGCATTTGTAACTCCAGTTAAGCCGTCACGTACACACGTGTACTTTGCCAGTCTGGCAAAGCGAATGTTGCCACTCCGAGAAGTTGTTTTGATATTACGCGCACCATGCCATGTTGTGGCATTGTGGCACGTCACAATCCTCACCGCTTCACTGACTCTGCTCGCACACTGTCATCACTTTGATTTGACGTGGGCAATTAAGCACCCAGGAAGAGAAAACAACCATCGTGATAGTCACAGTGGCGCGACCGGTTGTTGTTGGATAGTTTTGACTTAAAACTTTCGTGACTGTAGGAATTCATATTCTTTGGTGATTTCGGTAAAGTCACGTAGACAGAAAATAAAAATAAAATAAATTTAAAATTAAAGCAAAAAAACCCTCGACGTTTCGATCGCAACACAATCGATACGTCGTGGGGTTCGTTTTGCTTTGATAAAAAAAAACATTTATTTAAAAAAAAAATTCTATCTACGTGACTTCACCGAAAGAACCAAAGAATATGTTGGAAAGTTTTTTTCAAGATGTCCTACCCCGTGCAAAACACTAATTTTCAACCGTCACGTGATGTCTGACGATGAGGCCAGACGAATTTGTACACTCCTCCCTTTCTCTGGTCATGGCGATTGCTTTCCTGTTGACCCATATTGTTCTCTGTTTAGTCCTCCTTAATGCCGTCAATCCACCTCCTGCATACATGACCTCTACATTTTGTTATTTTCATATGGCAATGCAAGAACACTGATTGTAACGTGTTTGATCTGCGTTTTTTTTTCTCAAAATCGAATAATCCTGCATCCTTGTACATTTTGTACCAGCCTCCTATTGGCTTATGTCATTTCATTTATTCTCTTTTCTTATTTTTTGAAGCCTCGATACTGTTTTATTATAACTCTTAACATGAGATCTTTGTTGAGTGTGGTACCATGATGTAGCGAGTGGCAACTTGGGTATGATAGGGGCCATCGAGTCTTTGGTGTGATGCGCTCATAGCTCCCATGATTCATGATCCAGTGGTGGAAATTCCACATAACTGTGGTGGACCCCAGTCTGTCAATAGCATGCCACTGGAAACATCTCACAAAGTGGTCCTAATTCTATTGGCCCCAAAGGGATGGTCTTCCCTGAGCAGTGAACTGCATTTTGACACATTTTAAGTAGTGTATTTTAATGCATACTTTTATGGATAAGGCTTGTAGGGTTTAAGCAATAACAATGCTGAATTAATCTTCTGCTTCATGAAGACTTAAATGATCTATTGTCCTCCATTAGGTGCTTGCTGCATGTCTTGTGGTGGTAACCTTGAGTTTGGGACTTGGTCTTGGAGTACAGTTAAACCACTATAAAAATAAAGGTAAGGCACCCAACACACAGTTAAATACCCACTTGTCTCGGTATAAAAAATGTGAATGCGGTGTACATATACACATTGTGTTATCCATCGCGAACACTTTCAGTCAACGGCATAATTTTTCGCGGTTGTGCTTTATAGCTCTCCGATGTGTCTTCAGGGTGTGCCGTGCGTTGCTTGGCACGATGCTTCCAGCACGTGGAGCGAAACGTCGGACCTTGACTCCGAACGACGCGTGGTACAAACAGGAAAACACTTCGGAGAGCTCTGATAGATCATTGTTGTATCCTAGCCTTCTTCCAAGGTTGATATATAATGAATGAAAACACACCAAAAAGCAGCAGGCTGCAAAACACCAGGTGTTGTTGAGTAATGAACGGGAGGAGGGCTAGGATGGCAGAATTTGCAACCTTGCTTCAAGGAAAGATAAGGCCTGATGAACGGGCACCTGTCACCCGTGCAAGGGCAGAGACAGTGGGAGAGTCAGCCAGACAGAGTTAAGGCAAAAAGCCCAATCATCTATGACCTCAGCATATGGGCGAATAATGGGGCAGTGTCGACTCGAAGGCAATGGAAGGAAGCAGAGGCGCCTTTGTCTGGATCACGGCCACAGAAGGCCGGGGGTCATCACTGATTGTGTGTTTAGGGATTTCGAGCTAATTGGAACACGTGCACACAGGGAGGAGAAATACGCCTTGTTCTCCTGCAGCTGAGGGAGCCAAGATAAACCCAGCTCAAGGTTGTGTACACAGGGGGGGAGCTGATTAACAACCCTGCACGTCTGAACGTGAGGGGGCCTTGTCCTGAAATTAATCACACTCCCAGAGCAGAAGGTTGGATGACCACAGTGAGACGAGAATAAGGGTGTTGTGCCTCTCTCAAGGATGCTGGCTCAGCTGAACAGCGAGGCTGCGGGGGTCACCAGAAGTTCGTGTTCGCCTAGTTAAGTCAAAAAGCTCAATTATTCTGTATTGCTATTAAAGCCACGTTAAAGTCGGAATTTAACAACAGGGTAGGCTAAAGTTATTGATATGAAATGTTATTTCCATACTTTAATACTTTATATACAACTCGACCCGAAGCATAACGGGATGAATCACCACCAGGTCGAATATAAAATACATAATAAAAGAGCGATGTTAAACCCAGGGTCGGAGAGAAAAGGAGATCCCGGCCGTCTTTGTATCCCCGCAGCGCGGGATAGGAGTGTATACGCTCGGGGAAACACCTCCACTTGAGTCAAGCACCACGATGGGAAATGACAGACCTTAGGTTACATACAGAATCATAACTGTGAAATGGTAAGGGACAAATGTTAAACTTTTTCCCATTTCTTTGTGCGTCAGTGAGGGTCGGAGGGAGTGTGCCCCTCCCTCCAGGTGGTGCAACACGGACAAAGGTGCCTATGAGACGATTTGTAACGTCTGTGTTTTGGTTCATGAAGAAGGCCAAACAAGAGATAATATCGCACCCAGACAGAGAGACGACCTCGAGGCAATTTGTAACACCTGATTGTTTGCTCGTGGATTTTATGGAGGGAATATGACAACGGAATATACCGTGGGTGATGCACACAAGGACACACGGACGTACGGACACACACATGGACACACCTACACACGGACAGATCCTGACACAGTAAATCAAAAGAAACCCCGCCTTGTGGGCAGGGTCTAAAGGGATTTTTCGGCATAAAAGAAAGGACCCTGAGCATTGGAAATCAGTTCGACCAGGAGGGTCAACTCATCAGCCGAGTTCGACCGGGAGGGTCGGCTCAGGAGTTCGACCAGAGGGTCGACTCAGGAGCGAGCTGCGACCAGCGGGTCGGCTCGACTCATCTTCAGCTCGACCGGGAGGGTCGACTCAGGAGCGAGCTGCGACCAGCGGGTCGGCTCGACTCTTCAGTTCGTCTGGGACTCAGCCGAGTTCAGCCGGCTCTCGGGGCTCGACTCAAGCGGCTCCCCATCTCCTCTGCAGGCGGGCAAGACCCGCTTGACAGCTCAACTCGGCCTGCGTGGGTCAACCTCTGCCGAGTCGGAGGTCTCTGCTGCCGCCGGAGTGGCGAGCGTCGCGGTTTGGCGACGAGGCTTTGTGCTCACCCTTGATCGACAACCCAACACTGCACGCTGCGAGCGAGCTGTGGGCGCCACCTACCGACCGGGCATCCAAACCAATTCACCACGGTGACAGGGGAGCGACTGATATGTATGACGCGCACCGCCCCCTCACCACACGACCACCAGGCGTCTGTTTGACATAAAGAACCGACTCCGAACACTGACTATTCAAGACAACTCTTACCACTCAAAAACACTCGAGACCGAGTGATGGCCATCCGTCGTTTATAAGAGTATTCGTAATTTTTATCTTTAATATTTAGTGGGCTGTACTCTTAATCGCATAAATTCCCAACAGATCCATCAATACGAATTGATTCTTGGCACCTCCTTCCACCGAGCCACGCTCACGTGGGGAGTGGTGGCCCACCAGATCCTTATCAGGTGATCTGGTCCCCAATTAGTAAACTTAGTATAAGATAACGATCTTCGGAAAAGGAGCACCGTCGCAGGCCCTTACTCCGAGCCATTCTGTTGTCAGATAACCTGCCGATGTATCTGTTGAGATTGGTGCCTTTAAGAATAATAACTGTTTTTGATTGTGTTTTTTTATCGCCGTATAATCTTTCAAGTATCTTTCAGTCATAATCGCCGCACGTACTCGCATCCTCTACAGAATATTCAACTGTCCCGCGACCCAAGGTGCTAACAACGTGATAAGGGTTGCGTATGATCAATAAGGAGGGCGGTACTGCGTGAACAATATTGAGTATAATCATTCATTAAAGTTAAGGTTTTTCTTAGCATAGTATTTGCATGTTTTAACGACTCTCTCTCACTAACAACCATCGCGTTATGCGGGATACATGTGCCATTGTCAAAGTGAAATCAGACAATCATTGATGATACTGTATTGATGCCGTGTTGACGTTCCGGGATTGAGAGTTCGCATACTATATCATAGTTGAGGTTGAATTAGTAATAAATTGATTAATACAGAAGTGGTTGTGTGATTCTTTCCTGAAATCTATGCATAAGATCTGCTTCTGCGTTGAGATCTGAACTTGGTGACCTTAATAAACACACTAATACATACTCAGTAAATGTTAAAGCGATAACGGGGTGAACCGGGGACCTAAAATAAGCGAGAATGAGACGAACCTAGACAACGATGCCGAGTTAATCTAAGTTAATCTTGCATACTTACACCACACCTGCATAACTGCATACGATTAATTGCCTTATTCCGATCGATAACCCACCCTCGTCACCGAGGCGAGGTCTGGTTATCATAACGACTTGCATTATCATAATTACACCCACTCGCATAATTACTACAATTACCTCTCGAATTGGCATAATTAAATGTGCATAATTACATAAATTAATATCTTTCCGGATAATTACACATTTGGCCAAATTTCATTTGATTATTATTATTTTCACTGAATATTCATAACCCACATATACAACATAATAATTTCACCCACGCACGCATACAACACATCAAAATTTTGATAACCAACATATACAACATCATGCATGTAGAAAAAGCTTAACAGAGGATAGAATGTGTTAATTTCTAGTTTCTGCAGTGGTTTTAGATTCGTACCTTATTTTGAGTAGTTTATTTTAACATAATGTAACATTTTTTAAATAACATTTATAATGTAACAAATTATGTGTTATAAAAAAAATATAACTGACCGAGGAAGAAAAAATGCACCACTGCCAAAATATAATGTGATTCCTGTTAATGGCTAACACCAGTGGCAAGTGATATCTGACGGTTCCTGGGCCTCTCCCCTTCACCAACCTGCACTGACCAGCGTGGTGAATTACGATTAAATAATGCCAACATGGCCTTCATGCAGCAGTTCACGAACAAAGGGGCTGTAACTATTATCAGGCGCAATCCAAAAGCCTGAACCATCACACTTCTAGAATTGAGCGAGGTTATGCGAACTTTACAAAAGGGATATTGGGAGGGAGTTCAAAAGCTGAGCATTGTGATGAAAATCGAAGCATTCTGTCTTGCAACATGGTAGCTAATTTGTACTTTATATTAGAGGAAACAACCAATCTGGTGCAATCGTAAAGGGTTTTCACAATAAAAAGGATGGTAAAGTTGCCAAACATTTGTGTAGAGGAGTAGTGTGATGACGTCATGTCATGGGCACCGTAAGGTGTGATGACGTCATGTCATGGGCGCTGTAAGGAGACACCCTCAAGAATGGGGGCTGGTCCGAGAAAAGGGGAGGAGCCGCCCAAGGGGGAGCTCGGGGTGTGGATCGGCTGAAAGAGGGCTCCCCCGCTCATGACCGGATGGTGTTGGCTGAATCCCCGTCCGGGCTCGACGGGTGGGAGAGCCGAAGGGATAGCCGAGAGTAGGGCTCGAAGAAGGTTATGAGTACCAGCTGAGCATGAAGTGGGGTTCTTCTCTCCTCGGTCGGGCGGCGTTGGCTGAACCCCCGTCCCGACCCGAGTGAGAGAGCCCAAGGGGTAGCCGAGGTTAGGACGAGGAGAGCCTGGGGGTCCACGGGAAGGACCGAGCATAGCGAACACCTACCTTTGGTGTGAGCCGAGTGTTAAACCTTGTTAATAAACGGCGAAAGCCCTTACACGAAGCTCCGTCTCCGCGTGGTTCTACGCCTCAACATTTGTAAGAGTATGAAGTGAATCGGTGAACAACTCTACTCGTCGATTAATACCAAATTGACATGTTTATTTTCAACAGAAATTTCATTCAATATACGTAAAGTATTCGTTTTTGTCTCCATTGCATGTTGAGCCTTTGACACTGGAGCTGACGTTGTTGTACGGCTTCTTGACAGTGGCAGAGTCCTCCCAGTCGTCCTCCCAGGCCACCCCAAAGCTGCCCGTGCAGTCCTGCCAAGGCCGCTGCAATGAGCGAAGCCAGCCAGCGTCGCTCGACTGCGTGTGCGACTCCTCCTGTGAGGACGCCGGCAACTGCTGCCCAGACTACTACGACCTATGCCTGCTGCCCTGTACGTATGCCCTCCAGTGTATTGCATTTTTAATATACATATGTAATGTAGCACTCAGAGATGCTGTCTTGCTGAAGTTTTTTATATATATATTTATTATATATTACAGTCCACCCGTCTTGATGACATGTTATCAGGTGGACGCAGGTTGACTATATACAACTGCGTGACTCTACGTAGCTGCTACACGACGTTCACTACATAACTGACTCGACTATATAGGTGCCGTCGATGTAGTAGCCACGGCGAAGACATATAACTTCTTTCTCAGCCTTCCAAGATGACGAGGGCGATCCACCGTGATGACAGCGATGACGGTCCGGACCCCGAATCCCCCACAGCAGCCCCGAGCCCCCCTCCGCGTTGCCTTTTATTTCCCCTCGGCTCTGCCACGCCCCTTTTCCCCGAAGTCTCTCCTTTGCCTCACTATAACGCCCCGGAGGGTTCCAGCTCTATCCCTCGCGTTGACTTCTCACCCAGTGACCCTGCCTGTCCTCATCGCTGCAATAATTATTTGCGGCCACTAGGCCCCGTACTGTCCTTACACATATATAACATTTTCCATTTGTTTGTCTGTGACATGGGGTCATGACGATTCTCAGAAAGTTCATCCATGATGATTTAAATGTTAATGAAAGTTGTGTTGAGGTTTGGGACTTGTCCGCTACAAAAATGGCCACATTGATCAAAGCGTTGCCCTTAAGTGATGTCATGACGTGCGATATCATCGCTCGACATCACATGCCATGCACCGTGTGACATTGTCTAGTTGTACAGCTTTTAAAGTAATGGTATTATCGCCGATTAAATACTTCTGAGGACAAACATGTTGGAGAGTGTTACAAAATCCACAAATGTGAAGGACTTTTCTCGTTCGTTTTTGATGTATTTGAACGTCTGTGCGTCTGCTTATAATCGTGTCTGGCTGCTACTGCCACGCCGTTGTCACAGTGACATCCTGGGAATGCACGCGGATTCGTTGTGGGGAGAAGCGACTTGCGAACAGCAGCTGCCACTGCTCTGATGACTGCGTGGAAAAGAAGGACTGCTGTACCAACTACATGACCACCTGTAAAGGTAATGCAGCGTTGGCTGGGTGGAAGCACACATGGAGTGAGAATCGCAAATCGTTTCCAAGGCAATAACTAATGCACGGGAGTTCTTTAGAGCTGCTTTTTGTACCGAGTTTGTTATTCCCCCCCCCTCCCCGTCGCAACTCCGATAAGCACGGTGAGCTATGTACGGTTCAAAAGAAATTCGACAAACACATACATAAACTAACAGAGGACAACTCGTGTAAAGTGACATCATTGTAGGCTGGAACTAACTGATGCATTTGTTGAGTATTTGAGTATTCACATTAGTTGAAATGCAAATCTAGTATTTGTGTAAAAAACAGCGTACAATTTTCACATACTATTTGCATAAAAAACTCTTTCCACACACGAGGCTCAAAATGAGTTTGAGCTGCACTGAGTTCCCCGTGTCTTTGGGGCCAGGATGGCTGCCGGCAGAAGGGCCTCCACCGGAGGGAACTCTAGAGAGCCCCCCTAGAGGGTAGTTTGGCCTTCTCTACTACGCCGGTCAGACAATTTGGAAGAGATGGGATTACCCACAAACACAGGTGAGACAACCACAGCAAGAAATTTGCTGTGGTTGTTTCTTGCTGTGGTTGTCCCACCTGATGACGGACGCTTGTGTTGCACCCGAAACGTCGTGAATAAATTTATTTTATTTTATACCAACGTGACTTTACCGAAAGAACCAAAGAGTATGAATCCCTGCAGTCACGAAAACTTCAAATCTAGACGTTACCTACCGATACGCTAACTGTGGCGTAACCATTTATACTGCTGGGTGGACAGAGTCGGGAGGATATAAGAAACGTTCAAGCGTTGTTTCAAATGGCCTGCGTCAGGAGATTAAACCGGTGACCTCCGGGTTGCAAGCCGAGCGTGCAACCATTATGCCGCTCCAGCATAGATTCTTTATCGTTGATGAATTGGTTTAATTGATTGACCCTTGCAGCGCTTTATACATTGCATAGCTCGCAGTTCTTGTAGGCTCATGAAAAAGTATTTTTTTTGTTTCCCGACGCAATCCCCCTCACTTTTGTTATATTTGTTTTTATTGTGGTTTAAATCCCACACTTTCTGTACACATTTCAACTGTGGACATATGCATACGACGTTGTATGTATATTTATTTAAAATGTGAGCTCTTAAGTAATTTGTGGTTTTTGTTCCCGTGTCCTCCCAATAATGGACAGGTGCCAAAACGTGGGTGGCAGAACCCTGTGAAGATCTTAGCACTCCAAAATGTCCCGCGGGGTGAGGATGCATAATTTCAATACTTGCATTGGAAATTTTCATAATGATGTCTGCACTGTTTTTTTTATTTTATGTCAAATACATTTTTATATTTCAACAACATACAGAAACACAAAACTGTTTACACATTTCCGACATATAACAAAGTTACACGTAGTAGTCCCCAGCAGTCGGCTAAGGAGTGACAGAGACGTAGGAGAGAGAGAGAAGGAAGAATAGAGGAAAGAGAGAGATCGGGTAGGGGACATTAATAGAAAAGGTAACACGATGGAAGATACAACACTTGTGTAGTGTAAAGAGGGGGGAAATATCTACAACATTGTGTTCGACAGTGAGAAAAAAAAAGTTAGTTTTAAAAAATATGTATTTAGTTGTTCACTTTATATTTATACGAGAAAAGGTATGCTATACACTTTCATTGTACACAGCAATCATGGAATGCGCCCATTGGACCTGAACATTTTTTCGTGCAAATAATGTTAAATATTATTTGGGTCTTTCGGTAAAGTCACGTATATAGAAAAATAAAATAATAATGAAAATAAAGTGAATATAAAAAATGAGAATACATTGACATGCTAATCTCTCTCACTTTAACATCACTAACCCCACCCACTTCGTTTTATGACCCTTGGGCTACACCTATTTCAAACCTTTAAAACAGCCTGCCTCAGCAGCTTTCCCCCCTCTTTTTTCACCTGATGACGATTGCTTGTGTTGCGATCGAAACGTCGTGATATTTTTATTATTTTTTATTATTTTTATTTTTATTCTTTTATTGTTCTACGTGACATCACCGAAAGACCCAAAGAATAGGAATTCCTGCAGTCACAAAAGCTTTAAGGCAATAATGTTAAATGTTAACACTTTTTATTAGGTGTCATGCAGTAAACCTTCATACACACTCAAATTTAGAAGACAACAGTTATTTACGTTTACGGTCGGAGAGGTAAAGTTACCCTTCCCATGGCTATCACCGTGTTTAATCTGCCGCTTAACAGCTCTCGCGATGTACAACATGCTCTGCAAAACAAGACTTGTGTGATAGCGATAGTTACGGAAGCATATGTTGTCACAGTTGTGCTGCACAGCTCTCCGATGTGCTTTCAGGTTGTACCGTGTGTTCTTTGCCACCATATCTGTTATTTCGCTCCATGATCCTGGAACTTCCTCAGGGACCGAATTCAGTTCTATTTTTATTTTACACAATGAAACGAAATTTGGCTCCTAAAGAAGCATCCTGTACGTGGATCAAAACATCAGACAGCATGCTGAACAACACGTGGTACAACCCAAAAACACATTGGAGGACCATACTGATAATTTTCTTGGTTCTTTCGGTAAAGTTACGTGACTTTAAAGTTACGTGACTTTACCGAAAGAACCAAGAAGATGAATCCCTGCAGTCACGAAGGTTTTAAATCGAAATATACTGATCATTGTTCACTGCTGTGGGTAGATTAAGAGAGTTATCTTACCCTGTGTGCCATGTTTGATGTCGCAGGTTCAAGAGGCAGCCTCTCATTTTGTTCTCCCTGGATGGTTTCCGTGCCGAGTACCTCCAGACCTGGTCCGCTCTTGTGCCCAACCTGCAGAAGCTCAGTGAGTTACTGTCACTTTATAATTTGCCTCACCCTCAAAACATTTTATTAAGAGCCAACGACGCCGTACAGCCAGGTGGTACCGTGGCTAAAGCTCTCGACTCGCAAATCAATGTTGAGGATTGAGCCATCCTCGTGGTGAGGATCAGTTGAATGAGTCCCAACAAAGTAGTTGTCCAATGTGTAGACTGGCCCCTGTCATAGGAAAGTATCATTTTAATCACTGGCTCAGAGTCACCAACAGAGATGAACACTGCCACACATTAACGTAAGCAGGGAGACACTTACTAATTGGCTGTTTCCGGTGGTGGCGGGTTTAATGACGCATTTATATTTACGCGAACTAACCGAAAACAAAAACTTTATTCTGGACAAGTAGGTTAGCAATGTACTTTTTCTACTCCCTCCTTCATGCACCTCCCAATGCGTCTCTCATCATCAAAGCACAATCCACCAGCCCCGGACTCCTGAGTCACCAGGTTACCATCGTGTGTCACCACACTCGGCTGTAGAGTGTGCATCATGAATATCGAACCTGCTGTCTAACCTGTTTATTCGAACAGGGTCCTGTGGCACACATGCCCCATACATGAGGGCAATGTACCCGACCAAGACCTTCCCCAACCACTACACCATCACCACGGTCAGTGCTAGGACTATATTCCTGCTCATGCCCTCTTAACAATGGAATTTACAACGTAAATATTGCTTATTTGTGTACTTTATCGGTAAGTTACACAGTAAAACACCCCTCCCTTAAAGTACAAGTGACGCACATGCAGATGTTTTATGAAGCTTCACAGCTCTGCAATGAGCAAATAAAATCACCTGAGCCTAATGGCATTGTAAAGTTTGCTTTCCTCAAATTCGTTTGCTTAGAGTAGAAAGCTTATTTGAAGTGTTTTTTTAATGATTTTTGCATACGCGGGGTGTCCGTAAATATGTCATCGTTGTTAATTATGGGCCTTACCTGGTAAATTATAATTGCGCAGCATTTTTCGCTTGGTCTTTTAAAAACGACGCACGCGATCACACGCTCCTGGTACAAGTCCCATCCCTCTCGACCTCCGCTTGTCCACTGTGGCGTTGGCGCCACGACGTCGCATTGAGAGTTGAGAGAGAGGGTCCCAGTTGTTTCCCGATGTCTCGGAATCCTTCTGTCACGTCCTGTTGAAGATCACTTCAAGCATTATGATAAAAGCAAAACCTTAAGTATACAATCTTGATTTAAAGTTTTCGTGACTGCAGGGATCCATACTCTTTGGTTCTTTCAGTAAAGTCACGTAGGTATAAAATAAAAATAAATAAATTATACCCACGTGACTTGTATTATTTTTTTTTATTCACTTTCTTTTTATTCTTTTGTTCTATCTTTGTGACTTTACCGAAAGACCCAAAGAAAAGGAATTCCTGCAGTCACGAAAGCTTTAAGTCAATAATGTTAAATGTTAACACTTTTATTAGGTGTCATGCAGTAAAGCTTCATACACACTCAAATTTAGACGGGAAGAGTTATTTAAGTTTACGGTCGGAGAGGTGAAGTTACCCTTCCCACGGCTAAGTCACGTAGGTATAAAATAAAATATATATTTTTTTATGCCTACGTGACTTTACCGAAAGAACCAAAGAGTACTTAACTATACAAGTAACTAGTGGCCAGCATTTCAACCTTGCATTTCAAGCTGATGTTTACTTTAAATATTCATCACAAATGACCCTCAGTGCCTACAGGTGAGAGGTTATCTTTAAGTTTGCAACTACCAAAATACCTTTAGCGAAGCTTTTGGCTAACAGAATCCCAGCACATCGTCATGGGGCTTCTGGGAAGCATTCGTGGCTTCCGCTGTGTTGTGTGATCGCAATGCCACGCGACTCCATCGCGAAGTTTTGCCGTTTATTTCGTGGTCATTTACAACAGAGGAGTCCGTTCTTGTGGATTCGACTCGTGCACTCAACTTACGCACACCAAGAAGCCCGTGAAGGGAAAGGCAGAGCTCTCCAGAGAGAGTGACTGTATATGTATTAGCGATACATTGACGTTACGCAAACCATAACAAGCCAGTGCGAGATCTGTTAAACACAAGTCAGCCCTGTGCTGTGGGTGACAGGAGTTGACTTTGGCGATCCTGAAAGCTACCATTATATTTGTGGAAGTTGTGAGGAACCGTTTTTTGAAGCCAACCTCACACCTGTAGCACGGAGGTGATTTCTGTTTTATCTAGCTTGTATTGGCTTGTGAAGGCCTCCATTATGGATGACGATAACATTATTGACATCATGTGCTGCAGTGGAAGGAAAATATCCAGCTAATTGGCATTGTGGAATTGGGTGGTCGACTCAAAAATGTGTGTAAATAAATCGGGGTTATTTAGCATAGGCTTAAAGGTGTGTCGTACAAAATTGCCAGCAACCAAGAGCAGCCATATGAGGTAATCATTAACACATTTTGTGGAATTGTACAGGGTTGATAGGAACTTGGGTAAATAAATGATGCCGGGGAGTTCGAGGAGAGTAGGATGACGATTAATCTTCTGTCCTGCCAAATGGTGGCTTCATGGGCATAAAGGATATGAATCTGATTCCTTGACATTGGTGAAGTTGTTAAGATGTGACGTTTACGTGAACAGTGGCGGTGGTTGCAGTGACAAAAGATTGACAAAGAAGTGACTGAATGATGGCGAGAGAGTGGCTGGAATGATTCGGTGGTGAGCAAAGCAGTGTAAGTCGACCCAACGTCTTTACGTTGCCTTCTATCAAGTGATCGGATAACAGTTTTCCGTCCGAGCCTTGTGTAACACTCGTAAATTATAAATCAGAGGTGTGGAACGGTTTTGGCACAAAAAAGGAAAACCAGACCTTTTTTTTTTTCGTCCTCAGTTAATCTTCAATTGGGTAGGGAAAGGGATATCAAGATTATGGAGGGAGCAGAGTGCATAATGAGTGATCTCCCACTTCGAAAAGGTTGACTCGGGGTCTGAAACAGCCTTGGTTGCTGGAGTGGAAAGTGTGTGGTGGAGGTTAGAGTGCGATGAGTGTCAGAGAGGTGGTCATGGCCCAGTGCATGGAAGTTCTTAAAAACGGTGGGGTGTTACATGTATTTCACCGACCATTTCAATGTATGCTCTATTCCTACATGGGCATACCCATTAACACCTAAAATGTTAACTTCAAATACAGCACTTCAAATTATATTAAATAGTACATAACTCCCATCGAGAGTTTAAGTGACACATATTTTGCCTTGTATGAGCTATTGTAGATCTTAGTGCAGTTATCACTTGGCTAACAAAAGGGAATGTAATTTGATTTGAGATGACCACCATTGATTTAAAAACAAGGAGTCTGACATTTATCGATGTGTGAATGAAGTTTGTGTTTTCCGAGGAACATTTTTACGCCTCGCCATGCGCACACTGCTTGAAGGCCCCCTTTGCGCTGGGAGGTAATCCTTCAATATCGCAACGCGGCCGATGATTGGACAATTAAATTAAGAATTGCAATTACGGCGCATATTATGCTAAAACGCACAGTTCTGCCTTTGAACTGCATTACTGCGAAGTCAATAACCCTACAGCCAATTTAATTTTCTGTGATTGTTTTGTTTTTGTAACCTGACATCAGGGCATGTATCCCGAGTCCCATGGGATTGTGGACAACAACATATATGACGTGAAATTCAATGCCCACTTTTCTCTTGGCAATGAAGAATCTGTCACACCGAAATGGTGGGGCGGCCAGCCGGTAGGAAACCCGTACATGCTGCACACACAACAGCACACACAACACACACGCATGCAAACGCGCACACACACACACAAGTGGTACAACCGCCTCGTCCACTTTGCCCATGAAATCTCAACCCACGATTGGGAAGTCACAGGTCAAAGCGGAAGGATTCGTCACCCTCGAGTTTCGATGACCTGTCATAATTCAGGGTTGCAATTCAACTCTCCTTTTTTATGCCATTGTGGTTGATGTAGCAGCCTCCAGCGACTGTGTAGTATACATGAACCTTTTACACGTGCGGCCGTTTTTTTTAAATCCACTGCTGGATGAGGTCCTCTCTACGACGTGTGAGATTATTTGATGAAATGTCACTGCTGGTCCCAGTGTGGGTTGGCGAAGGCTGGGAGCATAGATGTGGCGGCACATAAAGGGTGCCACGGTGGCAAGATGTTAACTATCTCGCCTGGTATACAGAAGGTCTTGGATTCGATCTCAACCCCTGACACCTGTATATTTGGAGTTTGCGTGTTCTCCCCGTGGTCGTGTGGATTTTTCTCCGGGTCCTCCCGATTTTTCCCCTCGACATTTAGAAGCATGCCTTTTAGAGTATTTGGCTGCTATACAATTCCACGGGACAAGCCACTTCGTTGAGCTGTCATTTTTAGCCAGATCGCTTCTGAAAAAAGAGCTATGTAGCTCAGTGGGCCTTACCTGGTAAAATAAAAAAAAGTTTTTAGTTTTAAAGCACAGAATGTTGCTGTACTGCTCTCTGCTGACCACCGTGTAGCCCTGCAGCAGCCTACAATAACCTAATGTGTGCATTGATAGTGTAGAATGTTACTATCGCAAAATGATGCATCGTTCCACTTTGAAATATGAGCACATATAGGGAGGGGAGCGTATGTGATAAAAGACTTTTACTTCTTCAACCATTCAGCATCATCATCAGTCCTGATGACCAGTCCTGATGATGATGCTAATCCGTGATTTATCCACTGTTAGATGAAGGCTCCTCATACCTTAAATGAAAACGCATCTTCAAAATGGCTACGTATCGTGCAAAAGAGGTTCAAAATACATGTGTACATACACGCATACACGTGTATATACATACACACGTACATACACACGTATGCCACCGTCATCTCCCACGCCCCAGCGATGGAACAATCCATCCAGCAGCTGTTGACCAGCAAACCTTCGGGCGACATGTCCTGCCATGTTCACTTACTTTCACTATAACCAATCAATGAATGAGTTAATAAGGTAATGAATTAATTTATTTGAAATGCTCTTGTTACTTTTCAGATATGGAACACGGTAACCTACCAAGGGTTGAAGAGTGGGACCTATTTTTGGCCTGGTTCTGATGTTAAAATTAACGACACTTACCCTGACTACTGGGCAAAATACAACACGTGAGTAGCCAGCAATTGCAAGGCTTCGTTTGGGAAGTCTCATTGATTCGTGGTCAGAATAAGGGGGGCAAGGTGGAAAAAGACAAAAATGTTGTAATCTAAATGAAAAGTAAGCTGAATTCAATATAAGATGTAATCTGAGTCTTTTCTTATAACCAGGCTTGGCGTGGCAATTGTTTCAGTTAATGCCCTAATTTCTGGAATCGGTGGGCCTTCCAAATGCATCTAAAATTAATCCCGACCATAGCTGAGTTGGATTATAAATCTATGAATCGGCTTCGACCTTAACTTTCGTAAATGTTTTCAATGCCTATTTGTTTGAATGTTTTAGGACTGCCCAAGCCAGTTTGTTGACATTTCGTCATATTTTGTGCAATGTTGTCCTTCACCTCTACATGCCAAATCTCGTCTTTTTTCCTATCCTGCATATAGGTATAATTTACCTTTTTTTCTGAGACTAATTCACACGGTACTGCAATAATTTATCATCAAATTTAGTTTACCTTTCTAAACTGTGAATGTTTTTTATATTGTGCTCTTAAATGTGTATTGATGTAACCCAGGTTGCCCTTGCAAAAGAGGCAGTGCTGTTCCACGACTCGCAATGGGTTTGTTTCATCTCCTGTTTATTAAAAGGCTACTTTCAAAACCCTTTCTTTCTACAGAAATGATCCGTATGAAAATCGGATTAAAGTCGTTTTCCAATGGTTGGACCTGCCAGAAGACCGGAGGTAAACACCTTAGTTTTTATTGTGATGAATGATAAATATATAACATTCAGCAAAAAATCCCAAATCTCTTTTCATTGATCAAGACGCAGAGTTATCTTTGTAAATTCCTAATTTGAGACTCTTAGCCTTCGAGAAAAAAAATTGCTAATTGAACAGTACAAAGATGTTAAACTTTTAACATGTTTTATGGAACCGTCCAAATGTTCGTTATATATGTAGTGGTGATAACTACTCGCTGTTCGCAAGCTGTGAGAGAGCGGATCGTAAACAAGGTTTTCCCGCTCAATCAAACGGTCAGGGTCAAATGGGGTGAGGTAGGATCCAAACGCCAGATTGGGAAGGACCAATCGGAGGGTTCCACAAGGTGGCCGGGGATTGGACAACCCGGCCACGAACAGGTATAAAAGCCAGAGCGCTGAGAGCTCTTGGCCAGTTCTGCTGCACAAAGACCCAAGTCGGCTGAAGACATCTAGGACCCTGGACCAAGCCTTCCAGCCCTTATCAGGGCTATGGCTCAGTGTAACCAGTGGTCGGGGAGAGATCCCCTAGGTCTAGCCAGAGGATGCTGGGATAGCAGGGAGATTAGATAGCCTGCAAGGTCCGGAGGCTGTACCTCCTTAGAATAGGAGCTAAGCGTGAGTGTGGAGCTGTACAAGCTCCGGAGGCTGTACCTCCTCAGGGTAACGGGTGAGGGTACCATATACCCCTTTGTGTGATAGAGACTGTGTATTAAGACATTAAACAGTGTGTGCCATTAAGACGTTTAAAAGTCAGTCCTTTACAACACTACATATATAACATTCTCTTTGTCACGAGATTTCATTTATGTGCAGAGACTTAAACTCAATTTAACATCCTGTAATTTCAAAGATACATTTTCCCCCTTACTCTCTCTCTGCGTCTTCCCAACACGCACCTCTGCACGCTTCTTGGTGCACTTTGTAGCTTTTGCTCCTTTGTATTTGTCACTGTTCATAGCAGGTAACATACACTGATTAAAGACTGTCTTCTCTAGCCACGTTGGTATGTCGCTTTTCATCACCAAGTTCAGTGTTACAAAGATACTTCAGCCTAAATGGCTTGTTGCATTGCAAGACGGATGGTTAGTGACTGTGCGAGTAGACCTTCATCTAACAGTGGATGATTATTATTCTTAAATTGTGTCTTTCTGTACAGGCCAGATTTTTACACTCTTTATCTAGATCAGCCTGATGGACAAGGTCACAATTTCGGCCCCGTGAGTGGTCAGGTGAGTGCAGCATACCAGATGCCTTCATATCAAATGGCTTTACATTGCATATTTTTATTAATTATTTGTGTCAAATTAATCAGTTTGCTGGTTAAATTTAATTTTTTTTTTTCAACTAATTTGAGAGATATAATGGTAGGTTTTTACCCTTTTAACTGGTACAAAACTGACACCTTTATTCAAGGCATCATGTTTGCAATGACCACAACACAAGTAGTCAATAAAGCAAACAAAAAGAAGCAACTCTGATAAGGATAATAATATGCACTGTCCTTGAAGTTTTGTACCAGTTAAAAGGGTAAAAACTTACCATTATATTTTGCCACTGGTAAAAGAGATCTCATAGTGTAATTTGAGAGAGTTTATTGTGGGCTCTGTCCAGCCCTAACGCAGGGGCCACGACAGTGCTCGTGGACATAATCCAGCACGGGGCATTCTCTTCTTTAGTTCTCTCTTGCTAAGTTTCCATGAGCCATATCCATTTCTACGTACCCCATGAACTGCGGTGACCGCATCGCTCGCTTTCGGATGCGCTTCTGTGGCCGTCTGGAATGCTCTTCCTTCCGATATTAGGAATCCACTGGCGCTATGTACTTTTAAACAATCGAGATTGAAAATGTTTTTCTTTAGAACTATCTAGATTTGAAGTTTTCGTGACTGCAGGGATCCATACTCTTTGGTTCTTTCGGTAAAGTCATGTAGGTATAAAATAAAATGAATGAAATCACAATTTATTTTATTCTTTAGAACTGATTTTTTTGTTTAGATTGTTGTCCTCACCCCACCTCCGATTAGCACGGTTATCTACGTGCGACGACAGCGCTGGATCCTGTGATTCAATACATTGTCCTCCCCTGCAGGTGATCGAGGCGCTGCAGGATGTGGACCGCATCATTGGGATGCTGATGGACGGCCTCAAGCAGAGGGCCTTGCACCAATGTGTCAACATCATGATCGTGGCAGATCACGGTGAATTGAAACACACTTTAATTCTTTCTGCCAAACACGCGAAGCACAATCAGGGAGGTGGGGGGTGGGGGGGCAATTCAACCCATCATCCGTCTGGTGTCAATAAAATTACTACCAGGTTGTGGAATAAACATCGCCGGCACAGTATCGCAAGCAGACATGAGCACCATTTTAACGTGGGGCCAAGTGTGTATTTCGTTTTGTAAATTATCATTGAGGGTTGATACCCAGTGAATGTAGCTTCTGCTATTTGCATGCTTCAGCACCTCTCGTGTAATTTTATAAACAAAATAAATAATAAATTAGAACCCTTTGCCTGTCTACTGCTGGATGAAGGTCTCCCTATACCGCATCACCAGGGTTGTTTGGCCAAATGTCACCACACTGCTCAGTGGGTTTGTGAGGGAGAGTTCCAGGTGTGGCTGGGAAGCTAGATCACCCAGTTCACGGCACGGTGTGCTAACCACCGTACCCACCACTCCACCCTGCAATATGTTTAAGTGTAAATATGAATTGTATTGCATGCTAGATGCGTGCTCCTAATCTGTCACTCTTTAACCGATTAGGTTCTCACGGTTTTGCTGAGTAGCCCTCCAATATTATTTTCAGGTTTTAACGCGTGTTGTTCGACACGATGTCCGACGTTTCACTCCATATGCTGTGAACATCTTTGTTGGAAGAAGTTCGCAGCTTGTGGAGCGAAACGTTCGGGCATCGTGCCGAACAGCACGTAACACAACCCAAAACTCATGGGAGTACTCTTGTCACAATCACAGTCACATGATTTAAAGAGTACTTCTTAAATCATGTGACTATTCATATGCACATTTATTAATGGTTGCATGTGTGTATGTGTGTGTGTGATGGCAGGGATGGATAAGATAAGCTGTGACCGTGTGGAGCTTTTAGATCAATACATGTCTCTCAACAACATCTATGTCTATGAAGGCCCCTATGGTCGCATCCGTGCAAGAAATATCCCACAAGACTACTACAAACGTAAGTGTGTTCGTACTCTTAGGTTTTTTCGGTAAAGTCACGTAGGTGAAAATACAAAAATAGAAATAAAATAATAATGAATGAAAAGAAATCAATTAAATCACGATGTTTCGGAGGCAACACAAGTCTCCGTCTTCAGGTGGGACCGTCACAGCTAAATTTACTGACTGTCCCACCTGAAGACGGAGACTTGTGTTGCCTCCGAAATGTCGTGATTTTATTGATTTATTTTCATTCATTATTATTTTATTTCTATTATTATTTTTTATTTTTTACCTACGTCACTTTACCGAAAAAAAACTAAGAGTATGAATCCTTGCAGTCACGAAAGCTTCAAATCTAGAAGTAAGTGTGTTCGTTTTTGTTGTCAACCACGCGAGGATTAACGGAGTTGGCGTGATGGTTTAATGTTCGCTGACGAGATCAACAAGGTATTGTGGTTCATTTGCGGCAAACACTTTGTGTGCCATGAGAAGAATGTTTACGGATCAAAGGTAGCGTCTCGGATATTTCCCAATGGTTTTCCCATGATCTGAGCCATTGTGTGGATAAGAGGAAGTGGTCGGCAAATTCATCTTATTATCTGAATCTTTGCACAGACCACTCCACCGTGGCCTCGTTTGAATTCAAGCCCAGCCCATGGGGGGAAAAAAGGACGTGTTATTGTAAAGCTATTAAGTGATACATTATATTACTGATGTCCGCGCGTAAAGTTCAAAGTTCTCTCTTATCTACCGTTAAGTATATGCACACGATCATTGGACTCTTGTTCCTGAAATGTTTTTTTCTAGAAGAATGCATACTGCTGTGGTCAAGGTTGTGTGATAAATCATGACTTTGTCACTTTGTGTTGCCGTCGCAGTGGACAATGAGGGCATCGTGAAAAACCTGACGGTAAGTTGCATAAATAAATTTGAAGTTCTAAAAAATATGTCGGTCCCTTCTGGAAAATAACACCCATCAATATATACTGCAGCACAGTACTGTAATAGAAAGTGGCATTTCTTAAGAATAAAATAACAAATGTATTGTTAGAATAATAACACTAAGTAACCCGATTTTGTCCCTGGGTAGTAAGTTTAATTTTTTAATTGTTTATCCCTGAAAGTATAGAAAATGGCTATTATTCCCCACAAACTTTGCTTTTGTAACCAGGACTTTATGTGAAGGAATGACACAAATGCACACGTTTTCTCATTGAAATTAGGTAAATTTCTAAATATCACTATCCTGGTCACAAAAGAAAAGTTTGTGGGGAATAATAACCATTTTCTGTACTTTTGAGGCGTAAGCAATTAGAAAATAACACTTACTACCCAGGAACAAAAAACAATAATTGTTACACAGTGCAATCAACAGCCACTCTGTCGCTCCACTGCTGAATGAAGGCCTCCCCTACACCATTTCGTTCATGGGGGTCATTTCACCATACAGTGCTTCGCCATGCTAGTTGGCGTGGGTCGGTGATAGCAATGCCCAGTTGAGATATTACTCGCCATTGATATTCGCCATAGTAGAGGTCGCAAACGGGTTTTGATTCCTTACCCGTACCCGGCCGCACCAGGGTCGCAAACGGGTACCCGATACCCGTACCCTACCCGATACCTGGCTACCCGTACCCGGCCGGGTATCGGGTAGGGTACGGGTACCCGATTGCGACCTCTGGGATGAAGCCATGTTGCAGGCGCGGGTGGGTTGATTCTAGGAACTTGAATTGTGAGAAGAGACAAGACGTTGGGAAATGAGTGACAAACGGTTACTCACCAGTGACTCACGGCCTACCCGTACCCGGCCGCACCAGGGTCGCAAACGGGTACCCTACCCGTACCCGGCCGGGTACGAGTAGCCGGGTATCGGGTAGGGTACGGGTATCGGGTACCCGATTGCGACATCTGCGCCATAGTAATCAAATTCTGGTGCTCGGGTTCGTAGTAAGCACAGCATTATCCACTGCACAACCGCTCCAGAGGACTGCATATACAACTTATACTTGTGGAAACTTTTTGTTTTAAAGTGCCATCCACTAATGCAGTAATAGTCCTTTAATGTATTTAATTTACACAGGAAAACCAGAGGTAGCTGGATGAAACTTCCGGTGGACAGTGGAAACAGTGAAAACCTTATTTTAATCTCCCCACTTCTGTCGAAAACATCTGGAAAACCCTTCCACCAGCAGTTGAATGAACAAGCAATTCCAGGGCTGCTACTTTACCCGTACAGTATTTCTGCATGTAGTGGGCCAATTCTTTATTTTTTAAATACATCAATGTTTATTTGTGTTTCTCACATTTCAGTGCAAGAAAGAAGGGCAGCACTTTAAACCCTACCTGAAGTGGAATCTTCCCAAGCGATTGCACTATGGTGATAGCTACCGCATCGAGACCATTCATTTGTTTATGGAACGGCAGTGGCAGGTTGCCAGGTGAGGCATTGCATTTAACAAAAAAAACTATTAAAAACTATATCTTTTTTATTTGATCAGATAAGGCTCACTGAGCTATGTAGCTCTTTTTCAAAATTGACCTGGCCACAAACGATAGCTCAACTAAGTGACTTGTTACGTGGAAATTCATAGCAGCCAAATAATTTAAACACATGTTTATAAATGTGGAAGGAAAAACCGGAGGACCCAGAGGAAAATCCACACGACCACGGGGAGAACATGCAAACTCCAAATATATATAACCATCAGGGTCGGAATCAAATTCACGACCTCCCGCATACCAGGCGAGGGACTTAACATCTCGCCACCGCAGCGCCCCTAAATAACAAACATGTTTAAGCCGGTTGTCTCTCCACTGTTGACAACAGCGGCATAGCCAACTGTGGGCGTCCTGGGTGTCCGGATACCCCCAACACAGATGAAGGACTGCACACATCATGTCAGTCATGACGGTTGTTTGACCAAACTTCACCATGCTGGTCAGTACGAGTTGGTGAAGGTGGAGGTTACCCAGGACCACTGGCGGAGCCAGTGGGGGGCGGGGTGGGGTGGCACGTGCTCCCCCAATGATCTGATAGAAATCCCTAATTTCGATCGGATTATTGGTAATAAATCGGCATTTTGTGACCCCCAATGCCTCTGTGTAGCATATTATTACGTGCCAGGGACTCTATGAGATGATAGGACAATAGTCTGAGTCCATAATTGGCAATGAGTAACGGCAAAGCGGTTATAAGTGACTCAGAATTGTGCGCAGTCGCGTATACAGTACACGACTTCTCTGAAGGCATTCACCTTCAGTGAGCGCGATGCCGATCACACAACGCGGTTCGAATTCGACACTCGATCGATGGCTGCGCCATCGACGCACACGTATCGAATAAAAAGCAAGGGACAAGTCCTTACTAACAACTCGTATAATTTTTCATTGCTGGAGGGGTTGCCCCCCCTACCTGAAAATCCTGGCTCTGCCATTGTTCAGGACCAGTTCAGATATCACTCGCCACTAATGATAACCGTGGCTGGGAATCGGACTCAGGTGGCCGGGTTCATCGTGCAGCGGGCTAACCATTGCATCACCGCTCCACCCCTACCATACGAACGTGATCACACTAATAAATAATTTGTGTTGGTGCCTGTTTCTGGGATTTGTGATTTGTTCAGGCAATATTCGCAAAATGCAAGATGTAATGGTGGGACTCATGGCTTTGACAATGAGTTTATAAGTATGCAGGTACGTCATTTGAATGTTTTATTTTGTTTATTATTACTGTAAAGCCACGCTGTACTGTTGCTTGTGTAATGTAGTAACTCGGCGAGAGACGACTTCACGGGTAACACACTCTTTATTTTACCAAACTCGTTCACAGGTGACTAACACCTACTTTGTATTTCGGGTGACGAACACCCACTTAGTATCTCGGGTGACAAACACCCACTTAGTATCTCGGGTGACAAACACCCACTTAGTATCTCGGGTGACAAACACCCACTTAGTATCTCGGGTGACAAACACCCACTTAGCTACTCGGCGACTAACGCCCACTGAGCTACTCGGGTGACCAACACCCACTTAGCTACTCGGCGACTAACGCCCCTGAGCTACTCGGGTGACCAACACCCACTTAGCTACCCTGGCGACTAACGCCCACTGAGCTACTCGGGTGACCAACACCCACCTAGCTACTCGGCGACTAACGCCCCTGAGCTACTCGGGACACTCCCTGCCCGGGGTGTCCGTCTTGACTGTGGGTCCCCAGCCCGACCCACGTGGGCGTCGGACCCTGGGTCCCACAGTCTCGCCTCCGAGCCACACAGGGCCCCGGTCCCTACAAGGACGGCGGGACTAGGGGTCTCGGGGCACTAGGTCTTCGGCTCCGTCTTCTGGTCTTCAACTGGGTAACTTCTCCCCGAGTGCTCTCGCGCGTCCCCCTTTATACTCCACCTGCGGACGTCGCTGCGAGCACCCATCCTATTCGACCAATCACTGGGCGCTGGCTACGATCCTGTTTTCCCACATCTCAGCGTGCCTCACCACCCACGCCGCGCCGCCCCGTCATCTGTCACTCCCGGCGCGCGCGTCCACACCACGCCCACAACGCGTGCCCAACCCCGCACCCCGCGCCGCCCCGTGATCCATCACTGTCACAGTCGGCGCACGTCAACACCACCACTACATCACCCCCTACCACATAGCTCGCAGCCGACCCGGCTGCTATAAAAATATACAAACCCCCCTGTGTGCCCCGTAACATAACACAACAACTAACGTAACAACACAACACGACGCGAACACTACCATCAACCAATGCCACCGCGACAATAGAACAATATATACAATCCGGCGAGTGACAATAGCAATGTGTATGCAGAAAGAAAAATAAATGGAAATTTTTTTTTTTCTTTTTTTTTTTTCTCTCTTCTCTCTCGACTCGTGCAGCGTCCCATTCTTTCCGAGCGTCCCTACAACGGGACATTACCGCGGCAGAGGGGAACACCGGGCGAGCTCGGTGTTGAGAAAAAACGTCTTCATGAAAATTGTTGTGCCCTAGCCCGAGTCCGCCTTGCCGGTCCGTCGTACGGCACCAGACGCGGTTGAACGTCCGGTGGTGCCGGCGGTTCAGGAAGACATCGGCCAGGCATCGAGGACCCGTGCGTGCCGCGGGGTTCAGGCTCCCGACGGTCAGCAGCCGTCAAGCCCGAGGCACCTGGGGGTGGGTCAGGTGGAGACACGTGAGGATCAGCCTGCGACACCTCCCTCCCCGAGTCGACGGTCACATCACACGCCCGGTCGTTACGGCACAGAACGGGGTCACACGGTGCCGCATAGGGCTTCAGTCGGGAGGGGTGCACGTACCAACGGCGTTTTTCCCATTTAATCTGTATACTCTGGGGTCGTGCAACCCGCACAATTTCCACCGGTCCCCTCCAAGGTCTCAACAACTTGGGGGACGTAGCCAACGGTGCATGTGGACAATGCAGCCAGGCCTTATCGCCTGGTTTCCAATCATGCGTATGCACCCTCTGCCCATGCAATCTCTCGTTCGCAATTTGCCGAGACCGCGAATTCAACCTCGCCGCCTCCCGCGCTTCAGTCAATTTGGCGATATTAAATTTGATGTGGTCTGCCAATTTTGATTTTGCACGTGGCTGGGAAATCCCCAGTTGGACGTCCATGGCCGGATCGGCCTCCCGCCCATACATAAGAAAAAATGGGGAAAACCCCGTCGCCGCATGAGGGGCCATTCGATAGGCCGCGAGTACCCCCGGCACCTGTAAGTCCCAATCAACCTGATCATCGCAGACCTGTTGGCACAACATAGACGTAATCGTCCTGTTCAGACGCTCAACCATCCCGTCAGTCTGCGGGTGGTAGGGGGAAGTACGCACTTTCTTTGTACCCAACAGGTCGCACACCTCGCGCAACAAAACGCTCGAAAAATTCTTTCCTTGATCCGTCAGCAAGCCTTCGGGGGCGCCCTTGTCCAAAACATAACCCTGGACGAAGGCGTCCGCCACCGCTGCAGCCGACTGGTTGGCGAGTGGCCATGCCATGGGCCATCGGGTGAAGTATTCTACGCCAACCAGCAGGAACCTATTTCCCCTTGGTGTAGCAGGAAAGGGCCCCAAGATGTCCAACGCAACTAATTCGTTTATGCGCGAAACTTGAATGGATTGCAGCGGTGGATTAGCTGCCAATGGTGGCGGTTTTCTTTTGGCACACCCTACGCATCCCTTAAGAATATTCGCCACGTCGTTACCCATCCCCGGCCAATAATAGTCTCGCTGGATTAGGGCGAGCGTTTTGTGAAAACCCAGATGCATGAGCCGTTCATGAGCTGCCAGAACGACCCTACCCCGCATAGCAACAGGCACAACAAGCACGTGACGCCGGGACATGTTGTCCCACTTCATCAAAAGGCCCTGTCTGCACACCCAGGAACCGACCCGCGCATCCCCTACCTCGGGAGCGCCAACTTTTCGACGTAGCGTAAGTAGGGAGCTGTCGGACATTTGGAGACGGCCCCACTCAATGAGGGGCAACGACAACAGCGAATCCCTCCCCGTGGGGGCGTCGACTCCCGGGGTGTCAGTGGCGGCGAGCGCAACTCCCGGGGTGCCGGCGACCGGGGGTTTGCACCGCGCCGATCCCAACAAACATGTGCAGTCCGTGCACGGTGGCAACCGCGACAAGGCGTCCGCATTTGAGTGTCGCAATCCCTTGCGGTAAATCGTCGTGAATTGGTAGTCCTGAAGGACCTCCAACCATCGGGACAATTGGCCCGATGGCTGTGCCACGCGCATAGCGTATTGTAAAGCCGCATGGTCCGTACGGACCGTAAAATGACGGCCGTAAAGATACGGCCTGAATTGCTGTGTAAAAAACACAATCGCTAACAATTCACGACGAGTTACGCAATAGCGTTGTTCGGCGGGGGAAAGAACTCTACTACCGTAGGCGACCACCCGTTCAACCCCCCCGACCACCTGTGAGAGCACCCCCCCGATACCCGTGTTGCTGGCATCTGTGTCAAGCAAAAACGGTTGTGTGAAATCGGGGTAACACAAGGGGGGAGCCTGCACCAAGGCGTCACGAAGGGAGCAGAACGCAGCCTCCTCTTCCGCCCCCCAGTGAAACCGCACACCCTTAGCCGTCAAAGCGTGCAGGGGCCTGGCTATGGTGGCAAACTGCTTGACAAAACGACGGTAATAGGAGGCGAAACCAATGAAACTGCGAACCTCCGTGACCGAGGTTGGCGTTGGCCATGAGCTGACACAGTGCATCTTAGCAGGGTCCGTCGAGATCCCTGAACGACTCACGATATGGCCCAAATACCTGACCGATTCCCGAAGCAGAAAGCATTTAGCCGGTTTAAATTTAAGCTTAGCGGAACGCATCCTGAGGAACACCGCTCTCAGTCGCTGGAGGTGCTCCTCAAAAGTCCGACTGAAGACGATGATATCGTCGAGATAAATCAAACAGGTATCCCATTGGAGGCCCGACAAAACCAATTCCATGAGTCTCTGGAACGTGGCGGGAGCGGAATGTAAACCCATGGGCAACCGGTTGAATTCAAATAGGCCACCAGGTGTCCGGAAAGCGGTTTTAGGTTTAGACTCGTTATCGAGTGGCAATTGCCAAAATCCGGAAAGCAGATCGAGTGTGGAAAAAAACTGTGCTCCCGCCAAGGCATCCAGCGACTCATCCATCCTGGGGAGCGGATACGCATCCGCCATCGAGATTTTGTTTAAGCGGCGGAAATCGACACAAAAACGCAAGGACCCGTCCTGTTTTTTTACTAGGACAATAGGAGCACCCCACGGACTAGAAGAGGGCGAAATGATATCGGCCGCCAACATATCATTAACCGCCGATTGCACATGCTCCTTCTCGGCTGGGCTGAGCCGGAAGGGATTCTGACGAATAGGGGCCGCGTCCCCTGTAGCTATGTGGTGGCGCAACAAGTCAGTGCAGCCGATATCGTACTTATGTTTGCTGAACACGTCAGCAAACTCGAGTAGCAAACCCCTCAATGCTCCCAATTGCACCTTGGACAAGTTAGCCGAACCGGCACACAACGAGTCCAACCACTCAGTCCCCTCATCACTTGGAGGATGCGACTCGACAGTGAAATCTGCTTGAGCCACGAGCCGTTCCTCAACGGGTAGCGGCGCGGCGTGAGCCAGCACCGTTCCCTGCGCAATTACGGCCGGCCGCGAGCCCGTATTCAGGACCATTACGAACGGCTCACTGTCCCCTCTCACCATGGTTTGAGCAACCGCTAAGTCGAGGCCCCTTCTGGCCCTGTTAGACGGCCCCAACAGCACCCCCTGTGCCTCCGCACCCACCTCGAGTGGTTTCCTCAACCGAAGGGGTACCAACATTTGCGATCCCGGGGGCACCCGTACAGTGTGAGTTGCCAGCGCCTGCACCGTCGCACAAACCGTGCGTATTTTGGTAGGGCTCGTCAAGAACGCAACCCGCCGACCTGACGGAAGCTCAATGCAGGCCTGATCTATAAGAATTTTGATGGGCATTTTGGACAAAAAGTCCGTACCTAGCAAACAGGGAACGGCCAGCGATGATGATACAAAAATAGGGCCCGCCAATTTGATGTCACCAATGCAAATAGTCGCCCGAATCTGGCCGATGATCCCCAGGGATCCCCCATTCGCCGCATAAAATGGCACGTCTACTGGCAGAAGGGGTCTACTTTGGACGGGAAGAATGTTATAAATAAGGTCCGAGATGATAGTGGCCGACGCACCCGTGTCCACAAGCACCCGGACCTCAACCCCGTCAATAAACCCCGTCACCACGGACGACCCGGCCGACGCAGCCACTATCCTGTGGGCCAATTCGGACCACTCGACTGCTTGCGGGCCGTGTACGGACCCCCCTCGCCGAAGTGAACCCCCGGCACCCAGCCGCGAACCCCCCACCGCCAAGCGGCGACCCGAATGTGCCGTGTTTGTGGACCGAACGTGTGAGGTGCCGCGACTTGCCGGGTTTTGTTGGGATGACTTGTGGGCCTGGTCGTCGTCCCGACGTGGTCCTGTGGCGCGCTGACGCAGGGCCCGGCACCCGGCTGCGACGTGACCCCGAAGGCCGCAGTTGTAGCAGACGACGAGGGACGTCGTAGGTTTCGGTTGCTCCAGCTTGCGGGATGAACGTGTGGGCGAACGACCTCCCGTTCTCCACTCCCCCGGACGCGATGCAGCGAAGGCCTGCTCCTGATCTGCAGCTGGCTGAGGTTCGGCGATCGTGGCGGCCAGTGCCGCGTTCCCCGCCCATTTGCAGACGACCCCCAGCTTGCGTTTGAGGACCTCGTACGTGTGAATGCTCGTGGCGATCGTCAGGGAGCAGATATCCATTTCGTCCGCCACATTGATGGGGACCCCCAACTCGTGGGCCAACGCCAGCAGCTGCTCCGTCACCATGGCGTCCTTCCCCTCCTTATCCATGCGGGGAAAAGCTGCGTCCGCCAAGGCGAGCAGTGCCGTGCGATAGGCGAGCGTCGTTTCTCCAGCCACCTTCCGCCGATCGTAGAACTGGTGGCGACACGTGGAGGGCGGTCCGAACACCTTCGCCATCAGGTGTAGTGCGGCCTGGAGCGTAGAGCGGGACGACCTTGCAGCAGATGTGAAGGCTGCAAGCGCGTCGTCGTCGAGCATCGCTGGCAACGCACGCAGGGCAGTGGTGTCGGACCACCCCGACATCTCCTGATGAGCGAGGAACCTTCGTTGGAAGGCTCCCCAGTCGCCCCCATCCGCCTTGAACGCCGACAGCGCGGGCAATCTTTGCTGGAGGACCCGATCGTCGTCGACGTCGGAGAGATTTTCCCGCGCTCCGCTGTAGTTGTGTAAAATGTCGGCTCGGTCGTCAGGCGCAAAATGGAGAGCTCCGGCGCGCGCTGATGACGTGGGCTGCGCTGAGCGGAGGTCTCCGGCCACGTGGTGTCCGTGTTTCCCGCCAATCGATGGCGGCCCCTCAAAAACGGCGGCAACTTCCAGACTTTTGGCGCGAAGCGCCTTTTGGCGGGATCCCTCCAACGTCGCTTTCTCCACCAACCCCGCAGCCGTTTTTCCCCTCGCCGGAACGGAGATGTCCGCCAAGACAGCGGCGGCGGCGAGTAGCAACTCCGCCAACCGGGAGTGCGCGTCTTGGAGGCTGGTGTCGGAGGCGAGCGGAGCGTCGGCCATCACCGCGAAGTGCTGCATCGGCGGCAACTCCTCGTCCTCTCCTCCCGAGGTTGGTGTCCCCGGTACGCCGTCGTCGTCCCGACCTCGCTCGTGGGTACGGGTAGTCTTCCTCGTGTCCATACTTCTTGAAGACAGGTTTACTTCTGACGCCAGTTGTAATGTAGTAACTCGGCGGGAGACGACTTCACGGGTAACACACTCTTTATTTTACCAAACTCGTTCACAGGTGACTAACACCTACTTTGTATTTCGGGTGACGAACACCCACTTAGTATCTCGGGTGACAAACACCCACTTAGTATCTCGGGTGACAAACACCCACTTAGTATCTCGGGTGACAAACACCCACTTAGCTACTCGGCGACTAACGCCCACTGAGCTACTCGGGTGACCAACACCCACTTAGCTACTCAGCGACTAACGCCCCTGAGCTACTCGGGTGACCAACACCCACTTAGCTACCCTGGCGACTAACGCCCACTGAGCTACTCGGGTGACCAACACCCACCTAGCTACTCGGCGACTAACGCCCCTGAGCTACTCGGGACACTCCCTGCCCGGGGTGTCCGTCTTGACTGTGGGTCCCCAGCCCGACCCACGTGGGCGTCGGACCCTGGGTCCCACAGTCTCGCCTCCGAGCCACACAGGGCCCCAGTCCCTACAAGGACGGCGGGACTAGGGGTCTCGGGGCACTAGGTCTTCGGCTCCGTCTTCTGGTCTTCAACTGGGTAACTTCTCCCCGAGTGCTCTCGCGCGTCCCCCTTTATACCCCACCTGCGGACGTCGCTGCGAGCACCCATCCTATTCGACCAATCACTGGGCGCTGGCTACGATCCTGTTTTCCCACATCTCAGCGTGCCTCACCACCCACGCCGCGCCGCCCCGTCATCTGTCACTCCCGGCGCGCGCGTCCACACCACGCCCACAACGCGTGCCCAACCCCGCACCCCGCGCCGCCCCGTGATCCATCACTGTCACAGTCGGCGCACGTCAACACCACCACTACACTTGCATTAACATTGCCTTATTCTCTTTAGTGCTCTGCCCAATGGCAGGACTTTGGCTCAGATTCTCTCCATCCTGTCTGATTATGAGTGTAATTCTTTATTTCCTTCCAAGTCGCCAAGCAGCATCTTTCTTTGTCTGCCTCTCGGCCTCTTTCCCAACATCTTTTTCGAGAACATTCTTCATCAATGTCTCACCTCTGAGAATGTGCCCAATCCACACCTCTTTTGGATTGTTCTCATGAGACTTCTTCCCTTCTGAAGATGATCTTAACTTCCTCGTGACTTTTTCTCTCCATTCAATGGATTTTCTACATTTAAGACCTTCTAATATAATTTCCTCCTGAGCCCAAATTTCTGTCGAATACAACATTGTGACCTAATATTTATCCATTGATGTATACTGTATTTCGAAATGCAATGATTATGAGTTAACAAAATACACATTCTTTTTTTTTTACAGGCAATATTTATAGGATATGGACCTAAGTTTAAGAACCACACAGAAGTTGAGGCATTTGAAAATATCGAGCTGTATAATCTGATGTGCGGTAAGCAGAGTAATAATCTGTTTAACACCAATGCTTTCGCGACCAATATTACCCGTAATGAAGCTTTTTTTGGGGTAGATCGCGTAATTCGTTGTAATCGCCAGAAAAACATAAATGTTGTGGGTTTATTCTACCAACACATCGGTGTGAGCTGAAATAGTAACCAATGGGCACGTTTTGTTTTCGTGACAAACCTTACTAATTGGCTGTGTCAGGTGGTGGTGGGTTTAACGACACATTTATATTTACGCGATCTAACCGAACACCCCCCCCCCCCCCCGTTATTATGGATGATAATAACAAATGTTATACACTGTTACAGGGGCCAGAGACCTGCGGCTCTGGAGCCGCATGTGGCTTTTTAAGGACTGCTTCATGACATTAATTTATTTCAGGGGCCGTCCATAAATGACGTCACGCGATTTTGAACGATTTTTTACCCCCCCCCCCCTTCGTCACACGGCGTCACAAAAAGTCAGACCCCCCCTCAAATATGACGTCACCAAGCTCTGCCCCCCCCTCCAAAAAAATAAAACATGCTTCAAATCGCTTTAAACTATTGTCATTGTAGTGCGTATTTAATGTGGCGCTGCACTCTGATGTTGGAGGAGAAAACATGTATTAAAAGTCTATTTAATTGAGTAGAAAGTGTTGTCTATATTTATTTAAAGTTGCGCATTTTGATGTGACGTCACATTTCTCAACCCCCCCCCCCCCCCTTGGTTCTTTCGGTAAAGTCACGTAGAAGGGAAATAATAAAATAATAAAAATCAAACAATTAAATTAGTGATCAATTTATTGTTTTATTTTTATTATTTCCCTTCTACCTGACTTTGCCGAAAGAACCAAGAATATGAATCCCTGCATTCACGAAAGCTTTAAATAGAAATTTCCCCTCCCCCCTCGTCACACATCGTCACAAATGTCTGACCCCCCCCCCCCCCCTAGGTGTGTGACGTCATTTAAGGACGGCCCCTAACCACTATATTGAGTTTTTTTTACTGAATTCAAAAGAGATTGCTGCTCTTGTTATTTGGTTGCCGACCCCTGCACTGTTATGTAATTGCAGCACGCCCTTCGTCAGACGCACGCATCTTGATAATTAATTACAAACGATATTAGAATGCAGTCATGGTACACAATTTTGACTTATTATTATCATAATCGTCAGCCATGATCTATCCACTGCTGCATAAAAGCCTCTGTAAATTGCCATCATTCCACAAGGTCACAACATGCACCATGCAGTCTGGCTGACGTCATCACTCCATCTCCGTGCTGGACATCCATCGTGGACATTCCCTCCTTTGGCTGCCACTTTGTCGTTAGTCTCAGCCACTCGCCATCATCCCTGCTCGCGATGTGCCCTGCCTAAGCCCACTGAATTTTCTTAACAGTCAATACGATTTCTTTGGCTTGCATATTTTTGTGATTGTTAAATAATGGACTCAAAGCATTGCTCGTCTTTTTACAGATATTCTAGAAATCACACCATCGAAAAACAACGGCACGCACGGCAGCCTCAACCACCTGCTAAGAAGTCCATTCTTCACCCCGTCGTTCCCTGCCGAGCAGTCAGATCCCTTGCCCTGCCCTCTGACCTCCCTCACTTCCACGAACGACCTTGGATGCACATGGGACACCACTATGGTACGTATGCATTTGAGCTATTGCTTTGTGAAAACATTCACAGCATGATTAGATTATTCAGCACAGTTTATATCATTTAAAACATTAATATAGTTTTCCCCCAGTTATATTTCTATTCCGTTATCAGCATTAGGTCATGCGACAAAGCAACCGATTTCTCGCAGAGCAGTACACCCGTTCGTGTTAAAGAATGGTCCACGGATACGGATATCACAGAGCTCCTTCTGAGAGTGAGCTCTGGTCCACACATTCTAGGTAGAACTTTCCTACCTCCCTTGCTACCGAGAATTATGTTGTCACGTGACACTCAAAACAGATTTAATATGATGCGTATTTGTGCATTCATAGGTGACCAGGCTGAGACCATCAATTATTCACACTTAAGGACCTGGTGTCATTTACAGGCAGCTGCCTGACTCAAACTCAGGATGCCAGTGGTGCTGGCTGAGAATTCTCTCTGAGCCTCCTGGCCACCACGAAATATTATATTTTTTGAAACTCTAACGAGCATGAGAGTATTGGTCCCATCCATTGGTGATCCAGAGCCAGTGGTGAAAGTTCCACATTCCTGTGGCAATGGCTTGCCTTTCCATATGACAAAAATTGTTGACATTCTAAAAGGTGACATCAGAAACATGGTGGGCTCCGTTAACCTCCAACAATCTCCCAGCACATAGCCTGGCTCATTACAATATTTGCACAGATGAGCCACAGACTGTCTTCGTGAGGGTTTTACTTTAATGGTCAATCAATCTCGTATTGAGTACTTTTTTTGTCCAAAGAACACTCATCTACATAATAGACAAAAGTACACCCAGATATTCTACATGTCTACTCGCTATACTGTCTTCCCACAAACGGTACAGCAAGTAGATATGTGGGGGATCGGCTCAACAATGCGAAGAACGTAATCAACTAATTCGATTACATTCCTTTGAAAACTCCATTATGTCCTGTAGTTTTCAATTACATTGCTTGTAAAGCATTGACTAGTCATACAACGGACACCGACATACAGAGATCATTTTCTAGACTCGCATTTACCCCGGCTGGGTAATTTCCAAAATCATTCACGGCAGCCACGTGTCAACACAAACTTTGCTTTTGTTTTATATTTATCAAACTCTTCTACACGTGACTGCCATACAGAGAGCCAGATATGCAAGAAAAAAAATTTCTCCTGAGACAGATGGCATGAATATTGTGTGAAGTGGCTTATTCATGAATGACATCTCGTTTAGCCGCAGATAGTCCTTCCACATTTGAGCTGAAGAACCCGGAGTGCTGGCCTCACCACCCTGGAGCCTGCCTAAGGCCTGGGCTAGGAGGTGTAGTCACGTGTTGGCCCGGATCATGATGATTCGGCCGGCTAGCTGCAGCTTTGGTTTCTCCAGACATGGTTAACGTGGCTGGGTACCTGCAGGGGCATGACAAGGACGTAGCTGCTGTGTTATTGGCCTGTTTGTGTTTTGTGTGTGTGTGTGAGGCCTCGGTAAACGTTCAACCCCACTGTTTCTCTTACAGGGTGAAGAAGCTGTCGTGAACCAACGGTTAAATCTGTCCGCCGCTGATGGTAAATGGACTGCTGCCCCTCTTTAGAGAACATGTTTAACATGTCCACACTTTTTAATTCACAAAAAGTCCCAACGTTCAGCACAGTTTTTGTTTCCCAAGTTTCAGAGCATTCACCTTAAGGACTATTCCAGTGGTCCTCAACCAGGAGTACGCGGCAGACCCCTGGGGGTATGTCGCAATGTCCCAGGGGGTACGTGAGGTGATTTGCGTGAAATTATATCATAGATGAGAGTCATTGATGAATAATCCTGTATGAATTTGGCAATATTAAATAACTTCTATAAAATGTAAACCCGTATGGTAACCTTAGAAGGATATAAAAGACTTTTATAAACTCATGGATCATAAACAATGTGGTTTCCAAGAGTTACCAGCGAGATAAAACAAATGACGTCATGCATGCAGAGCCTCCGTCGATTTTTTTATTTGCTTGCAGAGCGGCTCGCAATTGGAAGGTTATGATTTCAAATATTGTTTGGGGGTTGACTTGACACATTATCCCTCCATGGTCGATAAAAATTTTACCACTTTGTGGGGAAGTGAACGGTGGTGGTCCTATGAATAGACTCGCTCATGCCATAGTTACGTGGAATCTACGGACTTTTGGAGGCGAGGAGGCAAACAATAGACGTCTCTTTCACTGAAAAAGCAATGCACAGACACACTATTTTACTGTTGAACTAAAAATGTAACGTACTAGAGACTCCTTAGGCTATGGCTTTGCTCGGTGGATAGACGCTGTAGCCGAGGGGCCCGTTGCATAAAAACACATGCATTTGCAATCCTAGTTATGGATTCCAGTTGGCATTCTTTGCCTATCAAACCAATGCACCTCTTGCTGATTTTCCTCTACCGAAACAAACGAATGTTTGTGGTTGTGCATTTGCAAAGAAAAAAATCAACACATTCTGCTACGAAGAAGAGCCATTGAACAAAAGGTCGCCCTATCTGTTTCCTTTTAGAGCCAAAGTGTTATGATGAATGTGTTGAACTCCCGACTTAATATCGCCTAAGTCCTGCTGCCCAGTCCCGCAACTCTGTCCCCCCCCCTCCACCAAAGAGTAAGTTAGCCCCCCAAACTTGCTAAGTGGTGGCGCTTACCCAACGGATGTTGTTTGTCATGCAAAGCCCTGCGATTGTGCGTGTTGTTTTCGTGTTGCGCAGTTCAACTCCTTGAGCAGCAGCATTTACCCCTGGGACGACCTGTGCTCACGCTGAGCCTCAAAAGCTACTGCCTCCTGCACCACAAGAACTTTGTGTCCGCATACAGCCACGACATCAAAAGCCCGCTCTGGAGCTCCTACACCGTCAGAAAGCCGGTGCGTAGCCTCCACATTGATAACACTGGTCAACACACTTCTTTTTCTGGCATAAGGTATTCCAACAGTTTTAAGGTAATTTTGGGGTGCTGATTCCAAATCTGGCATCAGTTTTTGTCTATCACATCAGGTTTTTGAGATATCAAATATTGCATTTTCAATAAAAACTGCAGAAGAAAAATATTGAATAAATGTGGATATCTACATAAAATTATATTATAAACACACTATCCTAAAATACAGCACCATATTTTAACACTAAAGCAGTCACTGACTCGCAACAACTTGCAATCATAAGTGACGGAGTTAATCTCGGGTAAAATCAATGAAAATGGGGTATGCCGATAGCATAAAAATGAGATGTGATAGAGCAAATCTGAGATCGGATTTGGAATCGGCACTCTGAAATTAGCCTAAAACAGCTGCAAAAGTCCAGGCCAGAAAAAAATGTTTTTTTTGTTGACCAGTGTAATCGAGCACGTTAAATCAATGCGCTTGGCAGTTGGGGGGAGAGGCGCGGGGGACCGGGGGTGACACGGCCATCCTCTGTCGGCGTGTTTGTGCTCGGGTATCCCCCCCAATTCGTCTTCACTGTGAGCTCTCCCAAACGAAACGTCCCAGTGAGTGTTAGCCAAGTTTTGGAGTGCTTACGAAGAAAGGCGAGTTGGCTACCGCTCTAGCTCCACCTGCCGTTCACAAATACAATAATACACGATGCAATACAACACCGTTTGTTGGGATCTATGTAATACCTAAATGCAAACGCACCCCCTTGCGAGGAATGGTTTGGGTTCATTTTAGTTTGTTTTGCTTCTATAAAAAGCAATTTAGATCTACAGAGCCGTTACAATTTCTCACGGTCTTATGATGCAACATTCAATCTAGCTCCTGTGCAGGAGCTCAGTTTGTCGCTCCATCTCTGCTGTGGATGTGCTCTCGAGCGTATTCCCTCCATGCGACGTTAAGGAATCAAAACACGTCCCTCTTTACACGCATTCCAATGCATCTTTTGTGAGATTCAAAATCAATATTAATCTATACATCGTTCCACGATTTTAATATTAGGGTGAAATGAAATTGCATACATTTATAGTATATTTCAAACACAAATGAAAATTTAGCATTTGAAATGTATAAATCCAATCCTGTGGTCAAGCATCTCACTTGCAAGTGCTCAATGGACCGTTACGTCGCAGGAAAGGAAAGAGATGGAGCCGGCTCGTGGAGGCCTTTATTCAGCAGTGGATAGTTCATGGCTGATGACGATGTGGTGAAGCAATGCAATGACATTGTTGTATTGTTGCTTCGCCCACCCAGGCCAACAATTCTCCGCTGCCAGACTTCATCGAGGACAGCGTGCGTCCAGACCTGCGACTTCCCGAGGGTGTTAGCGCGAACTGCACTTCGTACAAGGCCACAAACATCACCTATGGCTTCCTCTTCCCTCCCAGTGAGTGCCTCTTCTAAACTTGCTGTGTACACGTGCAGACTCGAAGTCGGCCTGACACACGCGGTAGGCTGCCGATTTTGTTGTATATTTTTTTATATTTTCTTTCTTCCCAATTGTGCTATCGTACCCTCTCGGGCAGAGCCGTGACCACGGTCTACGCGGGACGTACTGCCGCTAACAAACGACTTCGTATGTTGGAAAGCGTTACATAATCCACGTGCACGCAAGATTTTTCTTCCTTGTCTTATGCATACCGAACGCGAGCGGAAACTGACATTTGATTTGTGCAGATGCGCGTATCAGACCCCAAAAGTAAAAGAAGCCTTCCTCGTACTCCACGTTATTGCTTTCAGTTGTTTCGTTCGTGAGCAAAAATGTTTCTCTCTCTAGATTTGGTGGTGAGTGATATTGCGGATGGCCTTACAACTGGAAACATCGCTCCCATGTACGCTGAATTTAAAAGTAAGTTCCCGAGTGATCAGTCACGTCACATAATGGATGGTTACACGTATTGGAATGCAAACACCCAATCAAATTTAAGGCTTAGTGGTTTAAGTTATTCTCTGAATTAAATGCTATCTTTTGTCATTCTGTTGAACGTGTAAATATTGTTTAAGTGCTTTTTGTAAAAAAATAAAGATTGTTAACATGCAATGTTCATCTTCTATGGCACTTGATGCAGTTCATTTCTAATAAACATATGTTTTGAGGTTACTATTAAGTATAAGCCAATTTCACTCTTTTCAGAGTTATGGAATTTCTTCCACAAAGTCCTGCTGGTCAAGTACGCTGTGGAGTCAGATGGGCTTAACGTTGTGAGCGGTCCCGTCTTTGACTACAACTTCGACGGCATCGCTGACAAACCAGAAGAAATTGCGGAGTGAGCACATCCCCCAGATTCAACTGACCTCCCTGCACCATCTGAGAAATGCCAGATATTTAAAGCCCTTCACTCCCCACACACCATCTCGGTCATGGGTGTTGTACGACCATACGCAATGATCTGTAAGGCTCATTCGTGGATGTTTAACAGGTGTGGTTATGGTTATCATAAGTTGTGTGTCTATTGGCGCCACCTCGTGACGAACGTGTGGTAATTGTGTAATAGCAACGAGTAACATTGGCTGATGATTGGCCTAGGGCAAGTGAGTGGTACTTTTTAGACCCAACCCCTTCCCCCCAGATACACTTGGGCAGTCATGTGACTCCCACCGTCCCACGTCAGAGGACGTGAGAGGTGCATAAGAAGGCACTGGGGGGGGGGGGGAGTTGTTGTGCTGTCCGGGGTGTGTCACGCCCTGGGAATTATCACTGTGTAGGCCCTGCTAGTGTGCGGGTGTGTTAGTGTGCTGTCGTATTGGTGAGTCTACGATTCGATGGGGCACCACGATGTTTTTTTTTTAACAATGCCTGGAGGCTCCCTGTCTGCGTGGTGGCTGATGAGTGAGAGGTCGCGGTGCACCCTGCAGCCCTCGAGTAAATGCGGAGGTGACTTGGGGCCCTTGAGTGACAGAGACACGTAGAGCAGAAGCAAGAAGACAACGCGTGTGTACGTGCGAACTTTGACAATTTTTTTGAACGATAACCAACTCTGTGTTCTCGGTGAGGATCACGGCCAGAAGAACGTGAGACACGGTGGGCTTGGGTGACAGATGAGTGAAATGTGAATTCATTTGATCAACTAAGCAACGCTTTACTGCCTGCGTTATACAGCGACTCCTCGACTTATGAACGAGTTAGGTTCCAGAGGTCTGTTCGTAAGTCCAACGTTACTCCTGTCGATTACAAACATGTTGTACGGCATGTACAACGTGGCTGTAAAAGTTAATCTCATGCAGATATAGATGCCACTAGCTCTTCACGTTCTGCAGATGTAGATGCCACCACCGCCACCTATCGCGCAGCGGTTGAACTTACGACTCTCGGTCCGAACAGGCAACCGGACATACGGACAGGTTTGTTCGTATCTCTGAAAGTTCGTAAGTCAAACGTTCGTAGTTCGAGGAGTCCCTGTATATGCGTTGGTCAAACTGCATTCGGAGTGTTGTGCGTGATTGCCGTGCTCGCTGTGCTTGCTCGAGTGGCAGGTTTGTAGAGGGCACGGGCATTCTCATCCCCACGCACTACTTCGTGGTGCTCACAAGCTGCAAAGGTCAGCCTGCTGGGAACTGCACGGGCCAAGTGGTCAACACCGCCTTCGTTCTACCACACCGCCCCGACAACAGCGAGAGTTGCCAGGTAGCCCGCTTGGCATCTGCCAGACCTTCGTCAAGTGCTGGGTAAAGGACCTCTGGTCCGTGTCGGTCATGGAGATTGTTTGACCATGTCTCGCCGAGCTGCTTGGTTGCGCGAGTCGGAGGAAGAAGGGGCCCGGTACAGGTTCATTTGCCACACTCGCCACTCGTGTTTGCTGCGGCTGAGAATTGATTTCGGGTCGCCGGCAGTGGTGTAGCTATTGCGTGTGCAGGTGTTGCAACTGCACTGGAGCCCACAGGCCGGAGGTTCTCAGGCGACAGACTATTATCCCTTTCCCGTTCCGAGATGACTGCAAGTTGCAGGCTGGATCCCGTTCACCACTGAATCTCGGAACGGTTCAGCGTTAATAATATTTAAAGACACTGTACTCACCGCAGAGAATTGTAGCGACACCACTGCACTCTATGATAGCTGGTGCCAAACTCGGTACCGATGAAGTTATTTTATTTAACTTTTTCTTCCGGTTCCATTCCAATGACGTACACGTACCTCATCTAAATGGGAAAGGGTTAAGAGGAGGGAAATTGGGAAAGGGTCACTTTATTTCCTTTCTTGCACCAGGACCCATGCCAACTATGCGAACGCCGCTGGTCGCCGGGTTCATAGCACAATGTGCTCGCCATGCCACCTTTTCACCCCACACCATGCCAGCGCAGCCTGCCAACATCAGTAACCTTGCGTATTGTCCCTGTGGTTTTGCTGCAGACCGGAGCGGCTCAGGAAGCATGGGTGGAGGAGCGAGTAAGGACTCACACGGCGCGTGTCCGCGATGTTGAGCTTCTCTCCGGCCTCAGCTTCTACCAAGATCCCAGCCGTGACCAGAACCAAGTCCTCCGCTCCAAGACTTACCTGCACGTCTTTGAAACCGAGCTCTAGTGCCATAAGTAATGTAATTTTAATTTGAAGAATGTACAATTAACTTTTTAGAATATTCAGCAATACAAATTTGAATGCGTGGGCATTTAAAAAAAAAAGGAATCTCTAATTATATTAATCGTGTGTTGTTGTTTTTTTATCATGATACTGACCGTGAAATCGTGTTGTTAGTTCAAACGATCGTCTACAAGTTCGTTTTCAATGAGTGTGATTTTAATTGAAAGATTTTACCGAACGCCACCCACTGCTCCAAAGACTTAGACAAGTGCCGGCAATTTGCTTGGAAGTGGAATATAATTTAGGAACACCCGATCGAGCGGCCTTCATTTTGTGTGTGAAGGTAGAATGGCAATCGTCAGATTAATCTGAAAACCATGTGTTTGTATATCAATCCTGTCACACTCAATTTGGATCGTTTAGAGTGCTAAATAATACAAGTCCTACACATACACTCGCTTGGTAGCACTGTGCTCAAACGATTTGATGCACAATCTAAAGGATGCCAGTTCAAATTCCGGTCGACGTCATCCATCTGGAGTAGACAAAATGAGTACCACTTTGTTGGAAGTTTACAAGCAGTTTATTTGCAGACAGGCTGACCCTAAATTTGAAATCTCTTGTCCCAGATTGCTCGCCCTCCCAGGTCGCCCTTGCTAAAAAAAAATCACTCTGGACGTCTCACTGGTTCTCTCGCTCCTGGTTAAATTGCATATATAGGGTAGTGCATTTTATGCTACAGTGCCATCAATTAAGATGGTTTTTTTGACAAGCTATGACACTGCCTCTTCCTGACCCCTCCACACCCCCCCCCCCCAAAAGTGAGACACCTTGACTGTCCCTTGATCTCCCCGCTGAGGCTAAGTTCTTAAAGCTTGCGGATGTTCATCGTCTCTAAACCTGGGTCTGTCAATAAAAATCAATCAAATTAGTGACTCAATATGTTGTAGATTCTCTGCTTTGAGTATGGGCGTCCGTCCATAGAGGCCTGTATGGGTGTATATTTGTTTGTTGAATTTCTTTCGCATGGTACGTAGCCAACCGTGCTAATAGGAGGTGTGTGAGTATGAGTGGTGTAGTGATTGACGCAATGCGCTACAAATCTGATTTCACTTCCCACTAGCAATCATTCCTGGACCTCCCCTTGGTCGACTCACCCTTGAATTCTTTGCCGGTGCACCGTGTAAACGTTTGCACAGAGGAAAAGACAAAGGCGTCCTGATGTGGTGCTGATGTAGTGCTGATGTGTTTATGGACACGTGTGCATGAATGTCTATGTGAAGGTGTTTCTGTGGCTGTCTTGTGTGTGCACACACATTTGTGTGTCCCTTTGAATGAGAGTTTGGACCAGTGGATCATGGTGTATTCATGTGGATATGTGCGGGGGTGTGGGTGTCTTTCCATGCGGACATGTGTGGGTATATGCATGCCTGCGGATTTGTGGTTGTGTATCTGTGGATGTGCGTGTCTGTGTAGGTATATGTGTGTGACTGTCCATGCCTATGGGTGTGTGGATGTAATAGGGAGAAGTAGTATAGTAGTTAGCAGAGGTGTGGACTCGAGTCATGTGACTTGGACTCGAGTCAGACTCGAGTCATGAATTTGATGACTTGCGACTCGACTTGGACTTGCATAACAATGACTTTGTCCCACCTATGAGATGTGGACTCGAGTCATGTGACTTGGACTCGAGTCAGACTCGAGTCATGAATTTGATGACTTGCGACTCGACTTGGACTTGCATAACAATGACTTTGTCCCACCTCTGGTAGTTAGTGCACTGTGCTATGAAGCCGGCAAACCCAATTCCTGCTTACAGCCAACGTCGGTAAGAAATATCTGAACCTGTCCTGTGCCTCCCCTAGGTCGACTCTACCTCAAATGAGTATCTGGTGCAGTGTGTAAACGTCAGTATTGGGAAGATGTTATTGAGATAAAGGCGGTCGGGCGTGGTTTTTGCCATCCACCCCCTCGTGTGCCTTACCAGCCTTTATATGAACCTTATGGCGGTACCCCGGGGTTCCATAGTACCCCGGCTCTCGCATAATGTCCGTGATGCAGTCATTTTTAGTCTGTTGATGGTGGGCGATGCGGCAATCGACTCATCTCGACGAGCTGTACACGATGCACCACTACGGTGCGTACCGCGAGCGTTCACGGTTTCGGCGCAATCGTCCTCGCTGCGTTTCGACATCGTGGAGTAGCACTGATTTCGGATTGATTGGAACCCCAGTCGCGGAGTTAAGTACACCCCTGGAAAAAATAGTGTCCCAGAAATAAAATATTTAATTGCCACAGGGCACCGCCATGAGAATCATATGTTCTCGCTCACAGGGCTTGCCCCAACAGTCTGTTTAGGCTATCGGGGCATCCTTTTCTTTCATTTAATGAAAACATTTTGTCGATATTAGCCCAAATATTCCCACAGGTTGACCAAGTCAGGTTAAATTTTTTTACAGAAACGTGGTCAATGTCACAAAAACTCGGCGAACTGTATCAAAAATAAACTTTATTGCACAAGTGCAAATGCATTCAATACCATTGCAAACATAGGTATGCCCTATAAGCTGCATATTAATACACTGAAACTAAAAAGCACGTAAACAAAAGAAATGAAACACGACAGCAACATGGTTGATATACAGCATAAGTTAAACATTGTACAAGTTATATACAATATGTACAACATGTCACTAAATCCTGAAAAGGTAACCAATTAGAAATCTGCACTCGATTAACCAAAGAAAGGCATGATAAATATATTATTATATCAGAGAAAACTGTTTAGATATGAAGTGGCTACACGTGGTGCCAAATGATCAATAACTTATAAGTTGTCAAATATCGCAGAATTTGAAATGAATGTCAGACCCATAAACGTCACCATACCACACTTTGTTAACACATAGATATGTTACATTTACATTATATATAAAAAAAAGGTTGAACTTCATAAATAAGGGACTATATGAGTTTGCACAAAATTATGCTTCAATAATTATACGTTGTACGTTTAATTAGTATAAACTCAAGAGTAGGAATATTTACAGTCGTAAAGTTGTGTTCTTAGAGGAACGCGTTCAGGTGCACTAAAGGCAATTCTGGCCTAAAGATCGTCAATCATGATTAAAGATTACGTATTAACCCATCAATGTGCATTGATTTAGTTTTCTATGTACGCACCACTGTATCTAATTATTCACCACATTCATAAGTAGCCAAGTTCATATTTCACACAACCCCCAAGACAAGTTTCAAGGTTTTTTGGAGGGTAGAGTCACATACATCAATTACAAATTTCACTCGTATCTAAAGTGGCCTAGGACCATTCACTCGGAACGCGCCCGATCTCGTCAGATCTTCGAAGCTAGCATCTCAGAAGCCAAGCAGGCCAGAGCCTGTACAGCACTTGGAGATGTGGTTGGCCACCATGCCCAACACTGCACCAGGCGCTGTGGGCAGTAGAGGGCAGTGCAGCAAACTTAATTGCTGTATTGCACCCCCACCAACCCCCTAACTTCACCAACCCGCACTGACCAGCGTGGTGAAGTATGGTCAAATATCCCTCACGGCCTGCAACGGCGTGAGGGAGGTCCTCATCTAGCAGTGGATTGACAAAAACGGGTACATGCAACACATCCAAACTGAGTTACATAATGTAAAGCCATACTCGAGGGTCTGCCCTGCCAGTAGAGGGCTCTCGTTTCATCCACGGGCCCTGTCCAGATGCCACTCCAGCTGCACTGGGCCACGGCAGAGGTCGCAACCGGGTACCCGATACCCGTACCCTACCCGATACCCGGCTACGGGTAGGGAACGGGTATCCGTACCTGGCCGGGTACGGGTACCCATTTGCGACCCTGGTGCGGCCGGGTACGGGTACAGGTAAGGAATCAACCCCGTTTGCGACCTCTGGGCCACGGTGAACTTAATAGGAGGGGGGGGGGGGGTTGGGGAATGGTTGGTAACACTTGTCCGTATCGTCTCCGCCGGCAAAGCCCCGTTCACTTCCTGGCCATGTCCCCGATCATGTGCCGCTGGTAGGGCGAGTCGAAGACGTCGTTGGCGCCGGGGCAGTTGTAGTGGCAGGCGCACGTGTGAATGACCATGACTTGCCGGCGCAGGCGCTCGCCGCCGGGGCAGCGGAAGTCCACGGCGGCCGTGCTCGTGTGGTGCGGGGTGCAGCAGCGGCCGTCTGTGCACTGCCCGCAATACTTGGGCCGGAACGTCTTGACGCTCGTGCAGCCGGAGAACTCGAGGCGCTTGGGTTTGGCCGCCTTCGGGGTGCGCATGCACTTCTTCCCCTTCTGCGGACAGGTTGACAGAGGGAGAGGGAGAAAGAGACGCGGGTCAATGCGTGCGCAAGCGGGTTGGTCGCGGGTACTGATACGACCCACGGAAAAAAAAGTGTCGTTCCGGACGCACCGTTGAGATTCTGTGTGGCCGCACACCGCTGTTGGTGGGCTGCTACCGTTGAAGGCAGGTTTTTTACGGCACACTCAGGGGGTTGTGTGGCCGGAAATATTGCCCCGACCCAGTGCTGATGTTTGCACACTGTGCCAGGTACTCATTTAAGGCCGAGTCAACCTCGGGGAGGCCCAGAACCAGTTCAGAAAATAATCAAATCTCGGGTGGCAGACGCAGTGTGCGGTGACCCACCAACACGAGTGCCGTCGGCGATTCGCGTGCGCCCGCTAACGCAGAGGAGTGCGAGTTGCATTCGCGTGCCATTTGTTTCCAATTCTCCGGCTGACACCCCGTGCGTTCGTAACCCGGGAGCCCCTTGCCCCAAAGCAAACGTACCTTGATGACATCCTGGAGCGGCACGTCGCAGGGTCGCACCGTGCACAGGCGGGTCTGGCGCTCGAGGCGGCACTGGCGGTTGTCGTTGGTGACGCGCGACGACACCCCGAGGCCGCACGTGTGCGAGCAGGCGCTCCACTCGGTGGTCTGCACGATGCAATTGTCGCGCACCGACTCCGGGTCGGGGCCGTAGGTCTCCTCTTGGCGGTACGCTGCGCCGCAAGAGGACGGGGAGGAAGGCGATGCGCGCGTTAGTGCGTTGTTGTGATTTTTATCGCCGCTGTAAAGTGTGGTTTAAAACAAATCAAGGCCGTAGCCATCGAGTCAACATTGGGGGGGCACCAAATCTTCCAGGGGGTCTGGGGATCCCCCCCCAGAAAAAAACAATCTAAATTTTAATAACTAATTTCCTGTCATTTCTTGTCTAAAATATTTTAAAAATTCACTAACACATAGGATGGTCTTTTTATTTATTACAATAATGTCTAATAGTGTATTGTATTACATTGCTCTGTTTTTTTCTTTTTTTACCTTTTCTTGTTTTATTGTATGTAATGGCAGAGATTAGGGATTAATAAAGTACAACCTGTGTCCCCACCAATATACATTATAATTACGGCCTTGAAACAGGCAAAAAGGGGTGTTGTGCGAATGCGTTCGTGTCCAGCGGTGGGTTTAAAAGGGGCTGTCAAGTAAACATTGTGGGTGTCGTTGGCGGAGGGAGCCCGTGAGCGGTAGGCGAGGTCAATATCAGAGCGGCAGGCGAGAAGGGCACCACGCTCACTGTGTGGGCGGGGCCAGTGACGGAGTGGGCGTGGCTATTTAGAAGTGGGAGGGGCTGATGAAGGGAGGGACTGCCAGCTCACCATGGGTCACGGTTGAACCTCCCATGAAATTTGACAGATTGTTAATGCCATGGGCGAGTGAGTATATCATGAATACAACTCTAGGTCAATTGGGTGTAGAGGTGGGACGATTAGTCAATTGAGTTTAATCATCATCATTAGCCATGATCACTCCACTGCTGGTATGAGGATCCCTGATTCTTTGAACGCTTCATTTTTTGTTCAATCAGATGTGTATCGGTAGCACGTGCAAATCCCCCCCCCCATCCTCTCCACTACACCCCAACCCCCACGTGTTTATGTTGTTGTTGTTGATATTTACCGGGTAGGGCGAATCCCCCGAGTGGCGTGGAGTTGGGCTCCTTGCGTCCGTCGCACACCCACTCCTCGCAGCACTTGCCGGGCAGCTTGACGTGCCGCGGGTGCGGGCAGTCGGCGCTGGGCAGCCGCACGTCCTGCGCGCACAGCGGCACGCAGCCGATGGCTCCGTCCACACACGTGCAGCGGTACTTGCAGCTGGGCTCGAAGCTCTCGCCGTTGAGGTACACGGTGCCACCCAGCTCGCACGGCACTCCGTCGCGAGCTGCACGGTCAAGAGGAAGGGGAAAAGGGAAGGGGTTAAGTTCAATCTGGACTTAAAGGTTTGGTGGCTGCAGGAATTCGTATTCTTTGGGGTAAAAATGTGGGGGAAAGCCCTTTATCCAGTAGTGGATTGTGAAAAGGCTGTACAGGAATTTTACTAATGCGCTGTTAGACGTCCCCTTGTGTGTCGTGCAATGCTGAACGAGTGCCCTCTCGAAAGATGTGCTGGAAATGTTATATTTGGCCACCAAGCGTTGTATTTGTACTCAACAGTGACTAACAACACATCATATGAACATTTATAACCGCGCAAGACTGCGTTAATCGCCAATGACGGTGATGATGATGATGTAAGTGCACCATTCTAATCACTAGATGGCGATGGAGGACCACAACATTCGCAGTTACAATTCCGGCACTTTACCATTTTGACCACTTTTTATTACGTTTAAATATAAATTTCATCGAAGGATGCGTTCGTTTTCCACCACATACTTGGATATTGTTTTTGCCCCGTAAATATTAAGTTTGTTTACATTTGACTGACAAGTGTTGCACTCTTGCACATAATTCGCGCTCGTATTGTTTACATTCTCTCCTCAGTGTAAGAACAGCTGGTGCATTTTTTTGCACCGGATAAATACGCGCACGAATGAACACCAAAGGTATCCCTTGAAACGCCCCACGATGAATCCCTGTAGCTCCCAAGCCTGGTTTGAGAGCGTTCGGTCTCTCAGCCCGCTTGCTGGATTTTATCTCCGGGTCCTCCGGGTTTCCCCCCCCCTCCTCCACGCGTTCATGATAGAGAGTATTTGGCTGCTCTCAATTTGCACGTGATAAAGCCACTTCGTTGAGCTATCGTTTGTGGCGAGGTCGCTTATGAAAAAAAAATGATATATAGCTCAGTGGGCTTTACCTGGTCAAATAAATAGTTTCGTTTTGAAATAAAAAGTTTAATTTAGTTTTTTTAAATAAAGAGAAGACGCCTCCACCTGAACCGTGCAACACAGTGAAGCTACAACGCGCACATTCGCCCTGCAGGTGGAGCCCATAGCCACTGTCTTCTCGTTGCGCAAGGTGTGAGTGAGTCTGTGCCCAAGATACGCGTTAAGAGGCGTGCAGCGATCGTTGTGCTTGCTATGTACGCGCGCCCCCAGGTGTTTGCGCATCAACCAATGAATCGCCCCGAGGTGTGTATGAGCCAAGCACGAGTGAGCCAGATGTGTTTGTTCCAGGTGTGAAATCCAGACGATGTGTTCCGTGAGTCTGTGTGTGTGTAGCGGTTAGCGCACTGCGCTACAAAGCCGGCGACCCGAGTTCCATTTGTGCTCACGGGTCAACGCCAGTGACGATTAGGTCGACTCCGCCTCGAATGAGTGATTGGAGCGATACGTAAACATCGCCACTAGGGAGACAAAGACGGCCGGGCGTGGTGTTGGCCACCCACCGCCTCGTGTGCCGTGTCGGCCTGCGTAAGTGCTCATCAACAGCACTTGCTCCAACAAACCCGTGGAGGCTATATATACGTGTGCGCTTCAGGTTTTTGCGTCATCCAAATAAGAGAGTGTGACCCATGCATGTGTGAGCCATGCGTGTGTGACCCATGCATGTGTGAGCCATGCGTGTGCTCCAGGCGGTATATGCCGCGTGTCCCACGGCGTGTGTGTGTGTGTGCGCGCGTGTGTCTGAGCGCTCTGGGTGCGCGTTCACGCCTCTCACCAGAGCAGACGCCGATCCTGATCTGCAGATCGGTGCTGAAGGCGCAGTAGAGGCCGCGGTGCGGGTCGCACGAGTCCGCCTCGGTGCACACGTCTCCCAGCTGCTTGGCGCACACCTTGCAGCAGCCGCAGCCGTCGGCCACCAGGCTCACGCCCACGGGGCACACGGGGGGCTCTTTCGGGCAGCGGCAGACATTGGAGCACTGCTGGCATGCAGCCTGTGTGTGTGCGCATGTGTTGTTGTTGTGGTGCACAGACACAGAGACACACACAAAGTTAGAATTTGCAAAGAAAATCCACGCAATGCAATTTCGTCACCGCGTTTCAAAAATTAAGTGGCTGTCCCATGGATATACTGCCCCCCCCCCTCCCGCCTGTCTGCCATAGCAACGTGGAATCGACATTTACTCGCTCGGAACCTTGCAAAGCAGAGATGAGCATCGCTCAGCGATCGCTTGAGCGCGGGGCATCCTACACGGCATTCTTTAAACTCACAACTTAATCGGACTTTGCGTTGTTTTTTAAAATTACAAATCGCCCACGTAATCTACAGGGCGCACCTGTGTGTGTGTGTGTGAAATGTATCCAAAAAACATACAACGCAACACCTGGACAAAGGCGCCTTGCAATCTCGCAAACGTCCGTCGTAGTAAGGCTCATGCTTGTTTCCAACCAACAATTGCCAACGCGCTAGCTACCGTGACGCCTAAAAGATGTACACTCTTATTACCACTCGGACAAAAAAAGTCACCAAAAAAATAAACTCAGCAGAGCCCCATAACCGCTGTCAGACAGAAGGCCGCTTACCTGATAGAGGCTGGCAATAAGGACCACGCAGAGGATGAGGATTCTTGCCATGACGATCTCGAGCGCAAGCGGAGGCTAAGGTTGCTGTCTTTTCTTTCACACACTCAGCTAAGACTTTGCTGATGTAGGTATATATATAGAGAGAGAGAGCTTAGAAATCTCAACCACTTCTTTCTTGCTTCTTCGACTGGGTAGGAAAGACCGATTGCTGCACCGAGGGTTCCCTCTCTGCATTTATACCCTTGAGCTCCCTACCCACCCCTCTCATTCCCCCCCCACCCCTGCTCTCCACGGGGGATGAGGGGGTGAACGAGGGGGTAGGGGAGTGGGAGTTCGCATTCCTTGGCTCGGGCTGTGAATGCTACTTTCGCACCGATCTGCCTGGCTCGGAGCACCAACACCCGACTCCCAGACACGCGCCATTCCTCCGTGCCGCGAGGGTGAGGAGGGAAATGACTCAATGCGCCGCCCAAAAGCCGTAAGCCTCCGGCCAGACGGAAAAATCAACTTTGACTGCCTGTCTGCCTGCACGCACGCGTGTGTACGTGTGCTTTGCGCGCGTGTGTGTGTGGCCGTGTGAGGAGCGGTGGCCGTAGCGGTTAGCGCATCGTGCTACGAAACCGGTGATTTGAGCTTGATTCCTGGCTCACGGCTAACAGCAGTGGTGATTATCTGAAGCGTTTCGTGGTTTTTCATAGGTCGACTCAGCAGTGAATGCGTATACCTGGTGCGGTATGGAAACATCAGCATTGGGGAAAGAAAGGCGGCCGGTCTTAAGAAGAACTCGCGAATAGCCATTGCCCCAACAACGTGGAATATGATTGTGTGCGTGTTCCCATGCAAACACTTGTGTTGCAAGCGAGACAATGTCAACAGTGATCAGTGGGAATAGAAACACCTATCCTGGATACAGGTTCATGTGAGTCATGTGCCTACATGGTGTGATGAGTGAAGATCAGCACTGGGGGTGATGTGAGTTCGTATTAAGGACGTTAATAGGTGCTCGCTAACATAACTTGCCCCACCCACCTGGATGTCAACACGGAGGATTTTGGGCATTTGTGTGTTCGTGTGTGCACATTTTATTTTGTCGATAAGCAGATTTTCTCCGTTTAGTAAAAAAAAAGTGATTTCCCCCACAAGAAAGTCTCAGGGCATCCCTGACGCAAATCTTCGCCGGTGGTGTTGAGCCAGTGCCGGCAATTCCACGTTCCCACGGCGTGGTGGCATTCGATAAATGACGGCCACCTTTTGGCTATTTCACAAATGTGCTACCGAGTGGTTAGGTTTTAAAGCCGAGGACTAAATCCTTCTGACTACCACAGGATCACGTGCGGTCAGCGAGCACCTATTAATGTCGGCGTGATAAGGGCAAGCATCCACGCATAACTGGCCGCCTTTATTTCCTGGGTATAAATCTTTGCACTGCGTTCCAAGTGATCATTTAAGGCTGAGTCGGCCGATAGCAGAGTGCCTGGGAAAATAGACCACATGTTACTCCTACAACATCAGCATGCACAATGACCGCATATGCCTCGTGCATCGACACACTTCCTCGGGAAACACCTGGTCCACGCCATAGCAACGTCGAATTGCCACGACTGTCTCGGGACCACCGACGGAGATACATCTCCACCCAAAGCGCACGTGAGCAGGTAGACTTCACTCGCAATGTCAAGAATGTCCGTCGGTTTAAAAATCCATCATCGTAACGTGCGCAACGCTCACGTCTGCGTTGCACACGTTACGCTTTCAACAAAAAAAAACACAACAGACAAGCAACGAATTGAACGAATTCATATGATGCCACCATGCCTCTTATGCACCCACGACTGCAATCAATGCGGGTGGAAAAAATAAATGTTCAGACGTTCCATGCGGGCTTGCATCGACAGCCTTACAATAACTTTCCGTTGGCGAGAGTTTTACGTCGGCGCCGCGAAAGCGGATTGCACACGGGGGCGCTGTCCAAAAATGATGGAATTCCTCTGGCAAGCTCCAGCCCGGCTCCTTATAAGGACTTCCTACAGAGGAATGTTGCCGCTTCGTGAGTCACCCGTGGAGGCAACTCGTGGAAACCGTTCGGAATTAAACCATGCTCCACGCATTGCTCACATACCTGCCGCACACTTCGGTAGCATTCGCCGACTTATTAGTGCATGCCAACCAATGTTGGCAGCCAGATGCTTGAGACGTTAATGATTAACGTACGGGTCCGAGTGGCTCCCCGCCAGTGGAATGTGGAATGTTTCACCGCTGAATCTGGGCCGGCAAGTGGATATGAGCACCGCTCCAACCTTCGTTTTTGGGCATGGGGGATTTTTTTAATTTCTTCCTGCTTGTTTAGAATGTATACGTAGAAAAGCTTGATTGAGTTTCGAATCGTTTCAAAGGACTGTATGCCGTGTCGAGCTTGCGATTTGGAGCCAATTGCCTCGAGAATAATCATAGAAAACCCGACTGCGTTGGTGGTGGCGTACAAGCACAAATAAACCATTCTTAATAACACTGCCTTCATCATCGTCAACCATTTATCCACTGCTGGATGAATGCCTCCTCAAGCCGCCATCTCTCACGGTCACGTGATGCAACAATCCATCTGGCTCCTGCACACGAGCTGATTTCGTCACTCCATCGCCGCAGTGGTTCATCCACTCGGGTGTGCTCCCATCCCTTTGGCTGTCATTCAGTCATTAGCCTCGGCCACTGGCCACCCATTCGGTCAGCACGGTTTGCTGCGTACGGCGCGAAAGAAGTTCAACATACATAGTCACGTGCCGTGTCTTGCCCATGGCAGATGGCAATGGCCGAGTCCTTTCGACGACAGTACTCCAACTTTGTACTTTAGAGTCCTCTGACGAGTACTTTGAAGAAGTGCTATTTATCGTGAGCTTATAGTAAGTATATTGCAATAGTCTTGCCACTTGCCAATTAGTAAACCATACGGCATAGAATGGGGTTGAGCGGTTGTGCAGTGGTTAGCACATTGCATTATTTAACCTGGCGTCCTGGGCGTGATTCCCAGGCATTGCTATCATCAGTGGCGAGTGAGATCTGAGCCAATCCTGGGAGAGCACCCCCCTCCCCAGCCCCTAAGACCAAGATCTCGTTTCGCCTTAACAGACTGTAGGAGCAAGTGCTGTTAGCGAGCACCTATGAAGGCCGATATGGCACACGAGGGGGTGGGTGGCCAGCACCACGCCCGGCCGCCTTTGTCCCCCTAGTGGTGATATTTACACACCGCACCAGCTACTCATATGAGACTGAGTCGACCTAGGGGAGGCCTGGGACCGGTTCAGATAATCGTCACTGGTAGTGGCCGTGAGTGGGAATCAAACACGAGTCGCTGGGTTCGTAGTCCAGCGTGCTAACCACTACACTCCCCAGCCCCCACCCACTCCTTCACCAAACTGTATTGATCAACATGGTGAAGTATGGTCAAATAACCCTTTTGACTGGTATAGCAAGGAGAGGACCTGATCCAATGGTGAATCGATAAAGATATCTCAATTATTAGTTACACAATAGCTTGACAAATTGAAATAAGCATAATATATTACATTATATTTGTTATACCACACTACTGTTTATCCGAACAACAAAAAAACATGCATCATCTACATTGTTTGCCTATTCAAGTGTTTTTTTTAAATCCTTTATATTAAGTGCGCGTGCTTGCTTGCTTGCTTAGGACCGTGCAAATCTTTCGGTCGTTTTTTAACCCACTTCCCGTGATCCAATCGAGCTGACATTTTCCACACAGACTCGTTGTGCCAGACAATTAATGTTCGTGAAAAGAAATTCCCAAAATTTTACACTTTTTAGGCAAAATTTTTTTTTTACATATATTCAAATAGAACGCATTCATCGCTTTGGCTGAACGTCAGAGTGTAAGAGCCCAGAGCGTAACCCCCCCACAGGCCGTGGCGGAGTAGCGCAGTTGGTAGCGCCCTTGCTTCCCATGCCAAAGGTCGCGGGATCGATCCCCGCGTCCTCCACAGGCGAATATATTTTTAAATCCTTTATATTAAGTTCGCTGCCACGCATATAAAGGATTTATAGTGAAAAACTTTGTTTTTACGGGTTATACTTATTACGTAATCAGTTTTGGTGATGGATGGGTTGGTGTTAAAATGGGGTGCAAATTATTTCCAAATTTGGCTCTCACGTGGGAAACGCAAATTCAACTTGAGCAATGTCCTGATTGATGTTTGAGTGGAATAACCCATGTGCGGGGCCGTGTGTGCCCTGCTTGCAACTCAACTGGACCACACAATGACAAGGCCGTGCAGGCCCCAATGAATCATTGTCAGGAGGAATGGATCATTGCTTGACAGTGACCATGTAGAAGGGCCTTAGAGGGGAAAGTGGTGAACTCTCCTTTCGAACCTTGACCAAATGCTTCGTTAAGTGCGAGCGTGCATATTTTTTCACCAACCCTTATTTAGAATAAATTCGTGAATGCGGTATGATTTATTTCCCAACATTTTTTTAAGCAGCCCTCCCTGTATTTATCCAACGTTCTGCAAAGACTCTCACATGGGCTCTGTGTGGCTTTTGTGGTGTTTGCTGGTTGGGTTATTGTGGCCACGCATTCCGCTATCATCACCAGGGCAGCCGCTCTGCGTTGGGCCCCCACTCCGTCCTCTTAACGCCCACGCTGTTCTGAACGATGTGTAATGGAATAGAGATGGGATCTTTGAGAAGTGCCAGCACCACTCTCTCCCCCCATCCCCCACGCATCACTTGACCCGGACTGTTCACAAAAGCTCGTTGAGACCTGGGGAGTCATGGGAACTTGGTGGGATGATTGTGCTGCTGCTGCTGCTGGGATGGCTGTAGTATTGGCAGTGGCTGTTTTTCACGATTTTTTACTTTATTTTCAGGATTGGCGCTGCAGTATATGGGAGGAGGGAGCGTTTGTTTTAATTGATAATGCTCGCTGGGCGAGCAGATGCAATGGACACAACGATGGGGCGGTTTCATTTGTGCCCTCGAGAGGAGCAAACACGCTCTAATGAACAGCATTTACGAGCACTTGCTGTTCAATAAGGAGTCAGATGGGCTGCGTTAAGTGGATTTCCATACGCTGTTAATTATACACAAATGTTTGTAGATGCTGCAAGCTCGGTGCTTCTCAAGTGCCTTTAACAAAAACAATTCCTAGAAAGGAGCCAAGATAACCAATTATTACAATATATGGAATGTGGATTTTCTTTCAGAAGTGATCAAATATATAATTAATGAAATGTGGCTAAATATCTTTACACTCATTTCATCACGAAATAATGAAAATAATTATTAAATCCCCTTGTCAATCTACTGCTGCATAAATACCTCCCCATTCCGCATCAGTCAGAGGAGATGTTTGACCATACTTCACCATGCTGGTCAGTGCAAGTTGGGAAGGAGGCCCAGTACTTTTGAAACATCACTCACCACTGAAGTGAGCCGTGGCTTTGAGACAAACCCGCCAGGTCATCAGGTTCATAGTAGCGCAGCGCACTATCCACGCGTGCCACCGCACCACCCTAAATTTGAATTCCCATAATTATTTATCTATATTGCCAGGTGACACTGGAGTACAGCACCTGCATCACACTCGTGAATTAAAATCGTTCTTATGAGTCAACTAATTCCATCCTCTCTCCAGAGGGAATCACATGAATACCGCTTTTCTGCAGGACAAAATGTATTTGTCTTTTGGAGAGATGGTCCTCGCCATGTGAATGTGGAATTTACACTCCTGGGTAAGGGCTACCAATGGAGATGTGCACCGAACAATGCCCATTTGAGCATGGGGACACACCTTGTTTTTCTTAAAGTTAACGATAACGAATAATAGAGTAATAACTACGAATCTGCATGGCATTTAAAAACTATATATTAGTCTCGTAGCCCCTTGACCTTCTACGCTGTTTGGAACATGATGGATTCCTTCACTGGAATCTCTTTGCCAGCGCCTTTTCCACTTCTCTTTTTCCATCCAGTCCAATGTTGGATGGTTGACGTCCAGTCGGACCGTGGTCTTTATCAGTATTTGTAGTATTTATATTTCCTAACTTCGCGCATGGCGCACTGAGATCCCTGGATGAATTGTCCATTATAAATGTAATTTTTTATTAGCCCTCTCCTTTGCAGCCGGTTACTATTCATCCTGGTGACATGTCTGTAGTACTGCGTGTATTCATAACTTCTTTCACACCGTACGTAGCCAAGCGTGCTAATTCTAGGTGCGGGAGAAGGCCAACAAACTAAACATAAACAGCAGTTCTAAAGAAATTATTTTTATTTAGATTAAAAAGTACACAACTCCAGTGGCTTCCTAATATCGGAATATTGCAGTTACCTGCACGGGATGTGACTTTGCAGTATTTTTTCCAGGACTTCGAGGTGTGTTGCATGCTCTTCATACAACGTTTTCAATATTATCCGGAAGGCTTACGTTTCGAAGGCAGCGATTCTCCTACTTTTTTCTTGCCAAATTTTCACCACCGCCTTGCATTTGGCCACGAGTATATGAAACCACATGCTGTCTATCCTTTTTGCAAACTGTGCCACTCATAAAGCTAAAAAGTCCTCTGCCTCGCGCAACACCGGATGGCCAGGAAGCCCATTGGCACGCCGTGTGTGAATCGCACTTATGTGCCAGAGGTATCCCCCCCCCCACTCCCGCCGCCGCCATCGCAAGTAGGTTAGGGGCATGCTGTGATTTATAATGGGGCACCTCGCGGTCGCCACTTGACGTCCGCTTCTGGGCACACTCACGCCAATAATTTTACGGCCCCCAAACAAGGAAAAATATGTAACAGTTTAGCTTGAACACGAAAAAAAGAGAAATCTCTAAATGGCAATTAGCCCGAGCGGCTTTCTCGACAAATTCGAGGTGAAACAGGAAGAGGTGGAGTCAGGCAAGACGCACGTGTTTCATCAAGGCCCCACACGTGAGACTAACGAACAAGTGGAATGAGTGTGTGCGTGGAGAGGGGTCATTGCAGAGGGAGGGGGGGTGTGATTTGTATTCCATCGAGGATGCTCATCAGGGAAGTGCACAATGAGAGGCGGTTTACTGGGTGACCTTTAACATCACGAGGGATTTTTATGGCGTTTAACCCGAGCACCATCGGCACGGAAAGCTGAGTGCCCGCGATGCGACGTTTGCCGTTCGCATGCCTCCCCGTCTCTCCTCCTTCCCCGGTGCGGGGCTTTTACAAACATCGCACACTCTGGCGAACGTTTCCGCTCACCCGACAGCGTTGCGAAATGCGCACGATTCAGGAGGCCGGTGTAGCGCTTTGGGAAGTAAGTAAATAAATAAATATCGGATTTAGATTTTTTTTGTATGTGGAGGGAACAAAAAAGGACTTGTTTGTGCCATGTTGCCTCTTAGCCCTTGGATTAGTGCTGCTGCTGCTGCATGTATTACACTGGAATATATTACTCGTTCTATGTTTGCACCACTTTTATGTGAATGTTGAGTCATGACAGATTTTACAATGTGTTGCATTAATATTCTTCATTTGCATGTTTTTAGTTTTTTATTTCTTCTTGAGACACTGATGTTTAAAAGCTGTATGAAAATGCAAAAAGAAAATACGTACAAAAAAATTAATTTTGTACGGCACTTTGTTAGTCCACTGCTGGATAAAGAGCTCTCCACACCTTTCGTTCATCGGGGATTGTTTGACCATACTTCACCACGCTGGTCAGGGCAGGTTGGTATAGGGGGCGGCATAGGACAGATTCAGATATTACGCACCACTGATGTTAGCCATGGTCAGGAAATAAACTCAGGTTGCTAGATTCATAGTGCGGTGCACTAACCATTGTGCCACGATTCCATAACAAGTGAAACGTATTTGTTGAAAACCACTTGTAAATCCGTGGCTGCATGAAGGTGCATAGATACCGTGTGGGTAAAAGTGGTTGTTTGACCACACTTCACTAGTTGGGTGAGTGAAGCTTAGTAACTGGGTAAATTGACAAAAATTTGTTTTATTATTTTGCAAATGTACAATCTGTATTTAGGCAATGAACAAAGCTTTTTTCCCCACTCTCAAAGCTCCTGTGACAGATTGACTACCCCATAAAATATGTCATGGGAATTAATCCAGTATCCTTCCATGTTAAGCTTCACATAGCCACCGTATTATTCGGTGATATACATGAGAGAGTGATTCCCTCTGCACCTAATTGTCAATTGTATACAAATCTGGCTCGTCCGATTGGACGAGGCTCAATCGTGAAAGCAAACTGCAGGAGTGAGCCCGGGTCCATCAACTCACAGCAAATAAATACCTCGTTTGATTTCGGCCGTCTGATTGGGCAGCGCATCGCTTAGCACACGGGAACAAGTGCTGGCGCCAAGGCCAACTCAACAGCCACTCTTTTATTTTTGTCATAATTCACTGATGCAACGCGACCCCGTGAGTAAAGGAGAAAGTGTCCTCGAACACATAACAAGAACACAAAAATCAAAACGACACCCATTCAACGCGGGGCAACCGCGTGCTCGACACCGCGAGGGACTGACGGACGCGCGCTAGCCGCGATGGCCCAGAGAAGCACACGTCGTAAACATTGCAGGCAGAATAGCGCAGGAACGTGAGGATTTGTTTTCAAAGCGATTAACCTTACAGGGAAATTTAGCTCTTGCGGGGGAAAGTGTGGGGGTGGGGGGGGGCTCATATGGTTCTGTTCAGGACACGCGTTTGGAAGTCGATGTAATTGGCGAGAGGCACGCGCGCCGGGGAAAGTTTGCGTCGGGACACGCTGCCGCGCGGGATGGTTTCCACGCTCTCGGCTCGATTCGCTTCCTTGAGCCGCGCTGAGTGCGAGCCGGTTGCGCTTTCCTGCGGTGAGCGATTAGAACGTGGGGTTTAACACAAAATGTACTTGACATGTAAACAACAACGACAACAACAACGACGACTACGACGTCATCTCTGTGAATTTACATGGCGTGTCAACGCAATTGCATCTCAAGAAACTCTGCAAAGCAATTGCAACTCAAGAAACCCTGCAACCAATTGCATCTCGAGTTCCTTGACCCCCCCCCCCTCCAACCCCCTGCACCAAGCGGAACCAGTCAGTGTTGTAAAGTTTAGTAAAAAAAGTGACATAAATGACACGCGTCTTTTGGAGACCTTCATATAGCGGTGTAATGACAAAGGGGTTGTAGATTATTACTGTTAAGTCATTACTACTGCCCTATGGGCAGACTGGTCCCTGCCATGGAAATGTAGAATTTCTACCCTTGTCAGGTAGGACCCTCCAATGACGACGAGCATAGGAGTACATGTTATTTGTTTGGCGAAATGTAAATGAAAGGTGTAAAAATGTAGACTAATATAAAGACATTCATTCAATAAGGTCAAATCCATAATTTACTCGGAGGCTTTAAAATAACACCCAAGTGTCTGGTGAGTGTTTTTGTGGCTTGCGTGGCTGTCGCGTGTTAAATCCAGCCGTGTGGGCAAACCGCCACACAGAGGAAGAGAGCGGCAATGGACGAACACATAAGGGGCACGTGGGCAGTGGAATAAGGGGGGCGGTCAGGATGTGCGCGCCTGTGTACAACGTCGTCTGTGCGCGTGTGTGATGGGGGGGGGGCACTCACGCAATGAGACGAGACATCGCGCGTCTGCACATGGAAGAGAGGAACATTCATATGAGCGAGTCAGCTCTTGTTTTGGTTTGTTTTGGCCGTGCAAGACTGCAGCAAAAGAGAAACGAGCACCGCTGGCAGTGTAGTGTTTTGCTAAGTGTTGGTAAAATAATATTATTTTGGTACAATTTAAAAGGTGACTTTGTAGCAGCTGAGCGACCTAAATTAAATTTTGAACATTCCCGAGCCGCTCGTGGTTTAGGTCCAACGCTTGTTTGTGCATACATTTATCTTCCATAGTAAACATGATTCAGTGTTTTCTTGGAAAATATTAATACAGGTATACATAGAGCATATGCACACCTTGAAAATGTTTGCAACAAAAGAAAAATCACGACGCGACTGAATGATATTGCACTGTCGATCGGTGTCTGCTTATGACGATTTATTCAGAATCAATCAAAATATGTATCTATTCTGGAGGATTCCGATGAGCTATGAAGCTATTTTTCACAAATGTCCAGTAGAGGCGCGTCAAAACGTTACAACAACAACCAATACAAAAACACGATAGGAGTGCGAAGTATAGGAAAGGTAAACACATCACTCTAAAAATATATACAAATAAAATGCCACTATTTTGTAATATCTTTACACATAGCATAGACCAGTGGTTCCTAACCTGTCGGTCCACGGAATCGATGTAAACGAATGTGTTGAGTTTATTTTCGTTGTCGATACGATGCTTTTCACAAAATACCACGTGTTTTACTGCACGGTGGTCCGCTGAAACTGCTTGAAGGTTGACAGTTGGTACGCTGGTCCAGAAATGTTGGGAATCACTGGCATTGACAATGCGATGGACTTTTAAAAATCGCACACATTCGTAAATATTGTTGGGTTTTTGTCGATTAAAATAAAACATATTTCAAAAAAGAAGCAGACAACTTAATAATACCGACATTCTTATTAAATATATATGCAATATACACGCAGACAAAAGCAACCTCTTCTAGATTTGAAGCTTTCGTGACTGCAAGGATTCATATTCTTAGGTTTTTTCGGTAAAGTCACGTAGGTAAAACATCAAAATTAATGAAAATAAAATCAAATAAAAATAAAATAAAACAACCTCTATTGCGTAATATTAAAAAAAAAATTGCAGTTGATTATTCAAAGTTAAGTTTTTTTTTAGTGAACCAGGTGGAGAACTCAAGAGACCCTGAGACGAGTCTCAATTTACAAGAGTGATCACACCAAAGAGGATGCCCACCTCAAAGGCGGGATTTGATGAGATCTGCACGTTCTGCAAGTGTGGGCTGGATTATTGCATCGCGGGTCTGTGAGGGGATGCCGATGGCTTGGGAAGGTCCTCACCACGGTTGAATTTGATGGATTGTCAAAACAGTGTGTTGCGCCAACAGATCTGGTCTTCACCTGAGGGCGGCTGCTTGCGTTGTGGCCGAAACGTCGTGAGAATTATTTTATTATGTTTTATTTTATTATTTTATTATTTCCATTCTACGTGACTTTACCGAAAGAACCAAGAAGATGAATCCCTGCAGTCACGAAAGCTTTAAATCGAAAATAGAATTTATTCCTCAATGCTTTTACATTGCATCATAACAGTAATAATAATGATCACCATTGTGTTAAATAACCCTGTCGCTCCCAACACTTGACAATATTGGCTCTTGCCCGGCAATCAACGTTAGAAACGTGAATATCAACACACGTGTGCAGTTGCCACGACTGGAATGTGCCAATTAAGTGAAAACTTAAAATTCGCCCATAATAGTGTTTTCTTTTTTTTGCCTTGGATCAAGGCTGATTGTGATCGTGAAGTGATTTAGCCTCCAAAAATTGCAGCTGTATTTTTATTTATTTTCAGGGCTGTCGTTGTTGAATGCTCTCCACATCGGCACGACCGCGTGTTTACCGCCACGTGCATATGCGCGACTGGGTGCGCATGTGCGTCTGGACACGTGAGCCACTGCATAAATGCTGCTTCGGTGAGGCTTATGAACAAAAAAGAAACCGGACACATTGATGTAAAATGGCATGGGTTTTGCATTCTGACAAATTCCGTTAAGCCTTTGGCTGAAGGCCATCGGCTACGGGAGATTTGGGCGTTGGTGTCAGCCACACCACCCCTTTGTGTGCTGTGTTTGGCCTTTATATTTTTGCGAACAGCACTTGACTCAACAGTCTGTTCAGGCTATTTGGTGAATCTTTGTCCTTGTGTGTGTGTGTCAGTCACTGGGGAGCGGTAGTGTAGCGGTTAGCGCGCAGCGCTATGAACCCGGCGACCCGGGTTGGATTCCGGCCAACACCAGTGACGATTATCTGAACCGGTCCTGCGCCTCCCCTAGGTCGACTCAGCCTCAAATGAGTACCTGGTGCGGTGTGTAAACATCGCCACTGGGGAGACAAAGGCGGTCGGGCGTGGTGCTGGCCACCCCCCACCCCTCGTGTACCGTTCCGGCCTTCATAGGTGCTCGCTAACAGCACTTGCCCCTACAGTCTGTTAAGGCTATATGGGGGATTTTTGTCGTTGCGTAAGCCACTGAATGTGTGTGAGTATGATCTGAGTGTGTGTGTGCTCCGCTGTGTGTATGTGTGTGTGAATCTGAGTGTGTGTGTGTGTGCCACTGTGTATGTATGTGTGTGCGAGATTGCGTGCGAACAGGGGGAAGTTGCCACCACTGTGCGAACTTGACCCGGCAACCTTGGCAAGGCTAATTAGCACGTGGGGCATCACTTATGGCAGCACAGGTCAGCCGCTCCTTGCGAGAAGTCGCGTGCTGGCAAAGAGTTAAACATACATACGTACACATCTATACTCACATTCAACAGTCACATCAAGTTCCTGCCACAAAAAAACCCATTATGAATACATCTCCAGCCTCAGAATACCAACACGGATACATCTGCAACCACAGAAACCCAAAATTCATACATCTCCATTCATATAAACCCAACATAAATATATCTCCAATCATATACGCTCAACATTAATACATCTCCAATCACATAAACTCAACATTAATACATTTCCAACCACAGAAACCCAACATGAATACATCTTCAACCACAGACACTGAATATAAATACATTCAAATCAAGAATGTAGATATGTGTAACAGCACCCAACCAAAAAATAAGATGCAATGAGAAGGGCTATGGAGATGCCACCGGGTACAAGTCAGAAGGCGTCGGGGGGAGAGTGAGGGGGAGATGATTTGATGCGGTGGATCGAGGTGTGAGGGACAGCGGATGCGACGAGAGAAGAGGCACGGAGGAAAAGCACACGGAGAGAGCAAATCCGAGCAGCTGACCCCGTGCAATAAAGGGGCATTTGACTAAAAGAAGCAAAAGATTGGCTGCGTTGGTAACACAACGTGCCAACGAGCAGTCATATTTCCCAAACCTTGCTCGCTTCGAGCGGCCAAAGCGTAAACATTTACAAGTCACCCGTAAAAGTGTGCCCCGTCTAATTAAAAGAAACAGCAACCGAAATTGGATGTGGATCTGTAGCATGGAACACGTTTCATGGCACGGAGCACAGTGGGTTGCGTGTGTTACAGATAACCACTGTCAGCAGACGGGGCCGGTATCTGACATCCCCCAGAGACTATTTGAGTTGAGACATTCCATAGCTGCGTGCGTGTCTGTTCCGCTGCCATGAATTGCTACCTTTGTCCAACCCACATATTGGAAGGCATGTCAACTTCGTAAAACCGTCTAATAAATGTCTAGAAAAAGCAATAATTTATACGCATATATATACCGTAGTCACCGTAATTGTATTTTTCCATTTGTGTTGACATCAACACTTGTCAAAGGCATTGAACGGGTTCGTGTGCTGCCCTATCGTTTTAATCAATATTGGAATGCCGCCGAGCAAAACGAACACATTCATACAGGGTGCTAAACATTTGAGCAGCTGGCCCTCAAAGCAGAGGCAACATAATGCCCTGCACCTGCGACACATTTCGTTCCCCTGCATGACTTTGGGTATCCGGGGGGCCCGCGATTCTCAGCACAAGAATCTCGCACCGCCATCGTATCTGATCTATGTGACCCAGACATGTCAGTTAGCAAACGCTTGCCACATCCAACGACAGTTTATTATTTCTAGTAAAGCAGGTAGCCCGAGTGGCATTTATGAATCTATTTAAAACTATGAAACATTTTTTGTTAAACTATTTTTTTTATTTTGTATGCATGTTGAACTTCTTTCGCACCGTACGTAGCCAACCATACTAATGAGAGCCACGTGGGAAGGAGAACAAACGAAACACAACAAACAGTTGAAACTTAACAAATTTTATCAGGTAAGGCTCGCTTAGCTATATTGCTCTTTTTCATAAGTTACCTGGCCACAAATGATACCTCTTCGTAATGGCTTATCACGTGGAAATTTATAGCAGCGAAATACAGTCAAAAAATACATGTTTCTAAATGTGGAGGAAAAACCGGAGGACCAGGAGGAAAAATCGATGCGACCATGGGAAGAACATGCAAACTCCAAATTTACAGGCATCAAGGTCGGGATTGAACCCACAATTTCCGATATACCAGGCGAGGTAGTCAACATCTTGCCACCGCGGGATTCCATTGGTAAACTTTTTCTAGATTTTTTCATTTTATTGGATACGACTCGGCTTGCATTTTTCTTCTTCCTTAAACCGCACTGCAGATGTCCAAGTAGAATATTTAACATTTTTCTTTCAACTGTTATATTTCAGCGGCAATATAAGTGTCGTGCTATGAAACAAAAATATGTCCATCTGTGATTCTAGCCGCATCAGTTTCCACACTGGTATTTAAATGAATTTGACTTGTAATCAATGCGTATTACCTGCTATGACATTTGGATCATAAACATGGTCAATAATAATGAAAAATATGGAATGAAATGACAAAAATGTGCAAAGAAGCATGGATATATACATGCATGGGATAGAAATAAGAAAAAGAGGAATTCATGGAATACAGAACAGATGCAGCTTAAATAAATATTTGCGAGTAAGAAAAGTCAACTTTGGCAGAATAAGGGCTACTGTAATGACAGATAGGCGAGATGAACCACTGAGTGGCAGCAAAAAGGAGGGAACACACTCAAGAGGATGCCCATTGTGCAGATGGAGCGATGAGACGGGCTCGTTGCCCGCTGTTGTGGAGTATTGCATTGTGTGAGGGATGGCAACGGCCTCCAGCAGTCAATTGATCATGGCTGAAGATGGCGAAATTGTCAAAACAGAGCATCGCATGATGATAAATAACCCTGTCACTTCCAACACTCGACGATAATTCCTCTAGCCGGGTAAAACAATGTCATACTCTTAGTTCTTTCGGTAAAGTCACGTAGGTAAAAAAGAAATTAAAAATTAATAAAAATAAAATAATAAAATCACGACGTTTCGGAGGCAACACAAGTCTCCGTCATCAGGTGGGACCGTCACAGCCAGATTTGCTGCACGGAGACTTGTGTTGCCTCCGAAACGTCGTGATTTTATTATTTAATTTTTTATTAATTTTTTATTTCATTTTTTTACCTACGTGACTTTAACGAAAGAACTGAGAGTAGGAATCCTTGCAGTCACGAAAGCTTCAAATCTAAAACAATGTTAGTCGTGGGAAAATCAACAAACATGTTCAGTTGTCGTGGCCGGTTCGTGTCGGATTAAGCGATGACAAATTCACCCGTTGTAGTTGTATGTCTGCGCAGTCATTGGTGATTGAGCTGAAACCATCAACTTATTGCGTCGGAGAACCGTGGTGGCTAAAACCCAGACACAAACTTCTGCCGCGTCAGCTCCGTGCTCTGACGTGCATATCAGCCCTTGAACCACCTCTGGGTTCTTGTTATTTCACGCCCTTGCACAGTGCAGCATTACACTTTTAATTGCATGCCGATTATGAATACGAAAGGCAACAACATTGCGCCGTCATTGCATCGTTTGTGCGAACATTTGCCCTTTCATTGGCAAGACCTTGTAGAACACGTGCCCCTGCTGGTCAGACAGACGGTTGAATCGTGCGATCACGTACAGACAGACATCCTCTGGCAGTGGCAGTGTTGTTGCCAATGTAAGTTTCAATCGGGCGATATTGTATACATGCCGGTCTGGTGGCAAGCGGAACGAAACAAAGACAATCGCCAAATGTCTGCAAAGTCAGCAATGTCTCGATAAGGCATGTTTTGCTGTTAAGTCAGTGTTACTTAAACACGGTAAGTCATTGTTCTCCATCCTGAGAAGAGTCAACACATTTGTTTATGTTTCTCGCTTGGCTGTGACCGAATTGCCCTGAATACGCCTGATCTTGTCAAACCTGGGACGATAAGAGGAACTGAGTCTGGAGAGTGATTGGATGAGTGACCACCAGTGGCACACCACCACGGGACTGTGAGGGCTGAAAGGTTCCAGAAGATAGTCGTGGAGCAAATGAGCGTGGTCCACAGAGAACTTCGGTCCGCTCACCGTATCGAGTGTGGGAATTTAATCTATTTGTGCGGAGCTTTGAGCGTCAACTCTCTCGTATACGTGGAGTTCTCTAGAGGTACTCAAGGCATGCCACTGTTGAACTTCATTCGCACCGTACATCGCCAGCCATGCTATTCACCGGTGTTAATAAATGTCAATGACCAAACATTCGAATGCAGGGCCCTCCTAAGAATAACAAGAGTGTTAATACTTAGTGAAAATATTTCGGTTGAGACCCGCAGGCCCAGACTCTCTCTGACACCACAAGTAATGAGGTTAGCAGGTTTACATTTGACGTCGGGGATTGCTCACCACGTTTTTCCCATTTTCCAAGCCTTTGAAAACTTGTGGAGTACGGTTTAACTCCAATTTTACATTTGAGACACGCACGGAGCGGACTAATGAGGTCGACATTCTTTCACCTGCATAGAAGAGCTCAGGTCTCACAGGTGCGTACACCTCCCTTTCTTCAGGGCCTGGTCTGTTGTGCGATAATATCAGGACGATTTGTAGCGCCTTGTCTGCTGGAATTCCAAAGAAGCAACTGAAGCGGCGACGATGTGTTTCGAAATTCTCGCAGCAAAGACTTATCTTAAAAATGTAAAAACATAAAAGCGATCATGTCACTCCCCGACTAATGTGAACAGGATTCCAGTAAAAAGATGTGGAGTTAAAATAACGGTTATTAACTTTTGATTTAAAGCTTTCGTGACTGCAGGGATTCATATTCTTGGTTCTTTCGGTAAAGTCACGTAGAAAGGAAATAATAAAATTATAAACATATAAAACAATCAAATCCTCACGACGTTTCGACTGCAACACATGCAATCATCATCAGGTGTGAAATCCACAACAAGACAATTTAAAGAAAAAAAAACGCCACTTTTTTCTGTGACACAACTCAGGGCCTCGATATTTGAAGTATAATTATTGCACAAATATTTTGCAAACGGTAAATTACACTCTATTTTTTATTTTATTTACAAGAAGAGTGAATTAAACTAAGAATTCATGAAGGAGCATTTGGTGTTAATGCGCTAAAGTTGTGGAACAGCTTGCCCTGCAATTGTTGCTCATGTTCCCACAGGACATCAAAGTAAAACTACATTAGATGCACTCTTTGTTTTTTTTGGTAAAGTAACGTAGGTAAAAAAAGAAAATAAATACATTAAATTAAATCACGACGTTTCGGAGGCAACACAAGCTTCCGTCTTCAGGTGGAACCGTCACGGCAAAATTATTGTATCAAGTGAGATACAGTAATTTTATTTATTTTTTTACCTACGTGACTTTACCGAAAAAACTTCAAATCTAGAATACATTCGATGTATTATTTCCAGATCCCAAATGAACAACTCAAATGAAGTAGACAGCAAGGGAGTCTCAAGCGGAGTTTAGCTCTTAAAATTCGTGTGTTCTCGATGGGTGTATATATTTTCTCAACTGCATTGAACAATGCAATACTTTCCTTACGTAGCAATTATATCAAATACCCATTTGTTCAAGCATCTCAAGATGCACTGCATGGGAGGCACGGTATGAATAATAAATGATGATGTTGATGATGATCACGATAATGGAGGGATGTTAAAAGCCTGGGGAGGCCTTAATCCAGGAGTGGATAGATGATAGCTATTGGTGGTGATGAAGAGATACATGTTGAATGGAGTATCAATGAACATTTGTGAGGCGAATTTAATCCGTAGATTCCAATGCACCATGTATGGAAACCAGAAAATAAACAGAACCAGGGTAAACAGCCAGAACTATGGTGTAGAGGCCAGTTCAAACAGGTGAGTTTTAAAAACAGACTGAAATATAGCTAATGGTTCTGATTGTCGTCTTCGCAAAGGCGAAGCGTTCTAAAGCTTCGCAACTGCAATGGCAAGAGGCCGATCACCCCAGAAAATTAGCCTCGACCTCGGCCTACTTGGAAGAAGGCGATCTGAAGACCTCAGGGACATCGTTGGTGGAATGAGTTCACATGATTCATCATCCAGCCACTGGATGCAGCAATATTCACCACAGTCTTAAAAAGAATCGTCGAAGTTTGAATCGAATCGCGGCCATCGATTGCAAGAATTTGCTTAATCACTCCATTCCAAAGCGGAACATCTGAAAGGGTGTCACACTCATTTTACATTCGTTAAAAGCTTTACTAATCGCTATGAGACTGGTGACACGCCGCGCGGTGGACACTATGACAATAACGTTATTTCACAAAAATGTTGGGAAGATGCGTTCGAAGCTTTATGTGGCACTGGCGTGCAGTGGCGGCTCCTGCAAAATCTCTCAGGGGTGGGGGCAAATGTCTGGATGATTGATAAGGATAAGGTCCACCCATGCAAAGGATAAATTAACAGCTTAAGCATGTAAAGGCAACTTCACTTCTTTAATATTAATGAAAAATAAAGTGACTCTTACAATACATCTTGTTTGTTTCTATACTCACTATTAAAACAAACCACTCATGATTCTTTTATTAAAAATTCCACTAGGTGGCGACATAATTTTGTTGGATTAACGTGCTTACATATGATGACGTAAGCACGTATGATGACGTAAGCACGTTAGGGCGAGCCCTCCCGGAAGCCATAGAGAATGCATTGCAGAGCCCCCGTTCGAAAAAAAACATCTTTGAATGTAAGTCTATGGGACCACTCGGGGCGATTCTCAGCTGGAGGGAAATCGCCCAAAAAGAGGCGGTACTCCACAGAACGTAGCATGACGCTGATTGGACTATATCCAGAGGCACAGTGACGGCTAGCGTGACTCTGTGGTTGAATGACATTGGTGGTGCGTCGCCCAATCGCCCTAATGAAGAAACCGCCCCTGCTGGCGTGTGTGTCGTAGTTTAAGGTAAATTAGGACCAGCTGGGATGGCTTCTCTCGATTCTTGTGGTTTCAGTCCGGCTACGTGAATTCATTATGAGCTGTGGGCAGAACCAGAGCCAACGCAAGTGGAATGCGCACTGCTGCTTGCACGCTGGTTTACGATTGTGACCATTTTTGTGGCGATTGAAGAGAAATGTAAAAAGATAAAAGAGTAGCATATTTGCGGGCCTTATGTCACTATATCGCTGGATGAAAGACTCCTCGTGGTGTGGCCAATCATGGGGGTTGTTTGACCATACTTCACCATGCTGGTCAGTGCAGGTTGGTAAAGGGGGTTGAGTCGCGGGGGTTCCCAGGCTGAGTTTTGATGTCACTCACCGCTGATATCAGCCCTGGCTGGGAATCAAACTAAGGTCGACGGGTTTATAGTGTGTTGCGCCAACGACTGCTCCGTTATCTTTTACATCAGAACTTATTTATATTGTCTTCATTATAAGATAATAATAATCATAATCATGAAGAGTGGCTGTTCTATGGAGAGACTGGCTCCCGTCATATGAATGTAGAATTGCCACCACTAGATTAGGGTCAGCATTGCAGCTGAACACTGTCGCAATGCTCATTGGAGCATGCCGGCGCTTTAACTTTATTATTATTATTCATTTCATTTATGTGTTTGCCAATTTTGTATCTTATCCATGCTCTTCAGCATTACTCATACAGTCACAAGGTAAAATTTAATTGAAATTACGATATCGCGTATTTGCGCTCCACATTGCGATATAAGTATGAATGTGTTTAGCCATATTTTACATTTTTAATATGAGCGCCTTTGAGGTCTCACTGACAGATGGGTATTTTGGCACTTTAACCCCGTGTGCGATAGCTCACACAGCATGCTGGAGGTGCAGCACGCTCGACTAATAAATAGCGGCCGTATCAGAATAAACATCAGGAAATGCTTCTAAGTAATCCATGATGGGAATTGTTGTGACGTTCCCTCATTTACAAAGAATGCCGCATCAAAGCGATGACATCACAGAAAGATCTACAGGCGATGCACTTCCAAGCCAGGTGCGTGTTGTGGCTTGTGGTGCAAAACACACAGCGGAGAAAAAAACAAAACACAAAGGCCACCCTTGTGGTGGCATCGCACAGCTCATCCTGGCTGAAGTTAAGAGGTGGCCTTGATGGATTCCATCGCTTGCTTACCACCCAATCCCAATGACGTCAATAGAGGGGACCGTGCACCTTGGATCATCGCTCCAGCTCTTCATCAACATCGAATCAGGCCCTGGCAGGCAACACGGGGACGTGGTTTTGTGGATAAATGTGACGTGCCAGTTCTCATATGGGTTGTTAATAATTGTGCTGTGGCCAATGTTTGTGCATTACGTCAACAAGCTGTTGAGAAATTTTGGCTGGACAAAAGAGAACTAGCATTTTAATGTACGTCTTGTCACTAATGTGAAGCCACGAATTAATTTAATTTTGCTCTTAGAAGTCGTTTCTAATCAAAATGTAAAACATGGAGCACGTAATTTTTACGTATTTTAATTGTATTGCTTTAATCGCAATTACAGCCATAACGGGACAATACACTTGAATGATCCACGTAAAGATATTTCAACATGAGTTGTGTTTTAAAGACTTGCTAGTTTCATAACAACTTGCAAAAATGCATCCCTTTGAAAAGGCTCTGTATATTTTTGGAAGAAACTCAATGTTCCCTGTGTACCTGATGCTTCACTGACATGTGCTACCTACCTCGTTGCTAAAAGCAGCTCATGACACGTGGAGGATATGGAGCATGCAAAATGTGGAAGGGCACAGATGACTGATAGAGATGCACAAATAAACACCAAGGCTGTATCGAGTAGGATTTCTGGTCGGTTGTGGAAATGGGTGGCGGTCACTTTGGGGCTTCTCTTTGGGACTCCCCTCTGTGATTCACACGCTGGGAATAAATGGGTGGTTTTGTGCAAAACAAATCGGACATCCAGCATTGCATCTGTTGACATGGGTGGCGAAATGGCAACCACATGACAGGCATAGGCGTTACAGTTTTTTTACGGATCAAACGAAGCTTAGGAACTAGTCACACATTGCAGCTTACTCATTTTATACTAAACTTGTGTAAACAAAATGCAATGAATATGTACAAGAGAGTACATTTTCTTGGTTCTTTCGGTAAAGTCACGTAGAATGGAAATAATAAAATAAAACATAATAAAATAATTCTCACGACGTTTCGACCACAACGCAAGCAGCCGTCCTCAGGTGGAGAGCAGGTCTGTCTACTCGACACAACGCAAGCAGCCGTCCTCAGGTGGAGAGCAGGTCTGTCTACTCGACAGACATGTCTACTCGACAGACCTGCTCTCCACCTGAGGACGGCTGCTTGCGTTGTGGCCGAAACGTCGTGAGAATTATTTTATTATGTTTTATTTTTATTATTTTATTATTTCCCTTCTACGTGACTTTACCGAAAGAACCAAGAAGATGAATCCCTGCAGTAACGAAAGCTTTAAATCAAAATTTAAGAGAGTACATTGTTAACATTTCTTCATATATCAGACTTGGTGGCACTGTGGCATAGAACCTCAATCACAACTGGAAGGTTACCATTATAATTGATTCTGCTCATTATAATTATTTTAAACCAATAGTGAATGTCCTATAAATAGATTGGCACCTCTCACAACTTTGTACTTTCCACCACGGGTCCTGAATGGTCATGAAAATTTGCTTTTCCAAATGCTTGTCCGAACAAGGAAAAACTTTGACTTTTGGTCTTGATATATTAATAGCTATGATATATATATTAAAAAATACGAAACACTTTATAGGGGCGAGACCACATTTAAATTAAATTTCAGCATCACAAGATGACATTTGTATTTGAAAGCGTTATTTTTTTTTATAATGCCTTCGGGACCACCTGACAATGCAGTGCCAAACGTTCCCGCCTTGGTTAAACAGTCTTGCATAACTGAAAGGAAAAGCAAATAAGCACCCTTACATTTTTACGGAGGAAGCCCGGGAAACCCCTGGAAGAGAAAAAAAACGCGCGCGTGCGTGAATAGCGTGTGCCCGCGTATTTGAGCAGCAGCAGCGTACGTGCCAGTGCACGGATGGCGGGCGTCTGCTCGCGTTGGCATGGCCCTGCCGACAGGCATGTCTGCCTCGGCGCACCGTCACGTGCGTGTTTGCTAAGCGCTTAAGGTCTGACTCGGGAGACTGGGGAAGCTCTCAATTACTCCGCTCAATTACTTAGCGCATATAACGAGACTCTGTTAGAGTTGTCATGGGAGCCCGTCTGCTGGTAACCTATTTTTGGAGCGTCGCCTAATCCACTTCGCACTTTGTAAATGAATTAACGCCCCTTGTTACGCACATGCACGTTCTCGTGTCGGAGGCTCAATTACATTGGTGGCTTTGCTCTCGCCGTGGGACAGTCGTGGGTTTGTCTCCGTTGGCGGCATGATGAATATTCGACTTTAATGGAAATATTAGGCCACATTTACGGGTCGTCTTACCCGGGGTTGCATGAACGCAACTTGATAATTGAAGGGGCCCTTTCTTCGCTCCAGCCACAATGCATGGATAAAACAAGTTGCATGGATAAAACAAGTTGCATGTTTTTTTTTTACCACCAATATTTATCCCAATGTGCTAGCAGTGTCATGTCACGAAACTAAGTATCCATTCAGATCTCTCGCAGAAAAAGTGCAATCCTTCATGTTGTAAAATGGATACCTCTGATTTTACTTTCAAGGGACCACTGGTTAACACAGATCACTTTCACCACACACCCTGCCACCCAAACCAAAACAATGTTTTATTCTCGAAGCTGGAATTTTGACAAATTAAATATGAACCAAATTTAATGTCATATTTTGTTTAGTGCAGTCATTGGTGACTGTGCTGAAACCATCAATTCACTGCACCTGAGAACTCCATTTGATCAGAAGTGGATGTCTGCCTGGATTCGAACCTAGGATCTCATCTCAGCAGTGCCAGCTCAATGATCTGACCTCTGAGGCGCCCAGCGACCACAAGTTGCAGATTCTAAAGTGACATTTTGCTATATCTTCTCTCATCATTAAGCAGTTTAAAATGGCACAAGCCAATAAACCTTGGCGCTGTGGGGCGCACCTGTAATCCATCGTGTGGGATTGTTGGATCAAGCAGAGACCGTCATGTGCTGTGTAAGACTCCCATGCTGCTTGGTAGAGCAAGGGAGTGGCAGTGCAGCGACTGATGTGTCTGCGTGGACTTTGAGCACTTTCAACCGGTACGAGTGGATTTTCTCTGGCTACTATGGTTTCTCCTTACATTCTAAACACGCATTAATGGTTCTCCCAAACATTCCATTGCTGGGCCCAACTGACAAATTGTTGAGGCTCAGGTTTTGTGGCGAAAAAAAGATGTATCATTATTATTATTAATGTGCACATTGTAGAGTATAAATTAGCATACAATTTTATTGAAATCCACTGCTAGATTAAGGCCTCCGAATATCACGTCGATCATAGAGGTTGGTATGTCCATACTTCCCCACACTGGTCTGGACCAGTTGATATATCACTCGCCACTCATATTACCCGTGGCCAGGAATAAAACTCGGGGTTTACCAAGTTCATAGCCCAGTGTGCTAACCACTGCCAAATTGCTCACACCTCCACTTAGTAAAGTAGCACTGTCATTTGTATTCTTATTTTTTTGCCTCCACTTTTCACAATGCCATATATATATAAATAACCTACAACCACACCCAGCATTTTACAAGTTTGTTTCTGCTTCAGAATAAATGTTATATTAGCTATGGCATCCTTCGAATGTACGTCTTCACCTCCAGATAAACATTACACCGCTGTAGATGTTTTGATGGTAAGAATACGTTTGAACAAAAATATATTGGCAACAACATATGAATATAATCTTTCCAACATGGAGTTCTGAACACATTCCCACTGAATAATTGTTTTAACACGGTGCGTTTTTTCCATCCTTAATAGTCGTTAGCAAGATATTTTCGTGAATTCACACAGCGCTACTCAATGGGAGCCAAGTTTGAGGAGGTTTATATAACGACCTCAAAAGTAACAGATTAAGGTACGCTGGGATTTACCTCCTAAGAGCACACGTGGAAATAATGCCATGCAGAAATGGAAAAAAAAAACAATGGAAGCTTTGTGTGTTAAAACATATTTACATTCCTATCATAAGTTTTTCATTTTTCCCAGAGCAATTACTCTAAATGTAAAGGCATGTTTGAATAATATATTGTTACGTAACAATTCCAGATAAATATTGTATGGAAAACCAACACAGGAATTGGCAGTTCTTTAATGACTGCATCTACAACTATGAGCCGGGTGAAAACGACGGTGATGGAGAAAACACTCAAAGTTGGTAGTGGCAATATTCACTGTCAGCAGGGCAGCTACAAGCCGCTCTCTTGTTCATTGTTGAATCGGTTAAAACTGGTAACCGAATTTGGGCTTTTCTCTTTTGCAGAGCAACACATTTAATTTACGTTTGTTTTTTTAACTATAATTCATGAAAACAAGCAGTTAACTCCAATTTGTGGTTGTTGTATTTGATGTAAATAATGTATTCTTATTATATATACGGAAAATGTGGCTATTGATTGCATTAATGTGTGAATCAACAAATCAAATATTCAATCAATTAATTAATTGTCTTTATTTTCATCCAGGTGATGGTTTATTGAGACTACAAGTCTCTTGATCAAGGGAGATGTGTTACAAAATAATTCAGCCAGTGGAGGGGCAGCTCCAAAGTTTTAGACAAGTCATCTGAATGGCAGTCCACAATTTGCATGCAGGCCACATCTTTCATGCAGGCTCTGTCAATTGCAAGTAATTTCTCCAAAATATTTTGAGTTGTGCCTCAACTGTCTGAAGCATTTTTGGCAAGTTGCGAATTTATTGTTGGAGTGCACACAAGAGCAATTTTACAACAAAAATAACCATGTGCATAATAAATAACCCCTCTAGTTAAAAAGCACATTGAGACATCTAATGGAGGTGAGGGGAAAAGAATAACACGATGCAATCAAATACGAAAAAAACAGCCTGGATGCGGTGGAGTAGATCGAAAACATTTTCACTAAAAATTATCCAAGCAGCGGATTCCATAGAATATTGGATGTCCGACCATCTGAGAGGGGGGAACAGACGCTAATTGTAAAGGAGACGCCTTGCAGCTAAATACACACCACCAGAAACAGCTCTGATGTATGGCGCATTAATGCAGAGCGCATATGAGGCTTCATGAAAGAAAAAAAACGGCAGGTCTTGTTCCTTTGTTGTGACTAGAACGCACGTGTGCTGGAATTGCAACTCTGCAGTCCACCCTGTGGAATATAGAAAATGAAATAAACAAAATCCTAAATACTTGGTGCTATTCAGGGCACATTGATTATTTACATTTGTGTAAACATTGCCACAAGGAGCAAGGTGGCCAGTGACATGTTTATTGTGTCAAATCGCCCTCTTTACATTTTGTCAGCATAAACACGTGGAGTAGTGGGGGGGATGGCGTGGGTTTGGGAGGGAGGGGAATGGAAAGCGCACATATGGTGAGAGGCTAAAAATATATCTGCAATGCCACTCGCAGGCTGTAGGTCAGTGGGAATTTGCCCAGGCATTCCCAAAGAAAATAGGAAAATTCACTCTAACCTGACCAGGTGAAACAACATTTCGGCTCCCAAGCCCATATGTCAAAATGTAAATACCCAAACAAAAATACACCTGCAAAACTTCGTCGCGTCCTGGAGAAGGCTGCCACGTGGCCCTCCCTAGTGCTGCACTTTTGCATTCCGCAAAAAAAAAACCTCTCGTTGAGCATCGAAAACCATGCGGCCGCTCTGCTGCACGTGGGCAATTGCTCACGCGTGCACCCACGGCACGTTAAGCACATCGCCTCCGCGGATGCCGTGGTGGTAAACACAAAACGGCTTGTGCGACCGTGTGCGTGCGCGTGTGTTTTTTTCCACCGTCTCAGAGTTATATTTAACTGCGTGGGTGGTGGTGGTGGGATGCTGAACGCTCCACTCGCAGGTGTAGAGTTGAAATCCTGGGCCATCATCACTCCAGGTTTGGCTAAAATAACTGCCACTTTTGTGGGAAGTTGAAAAGTGGCTGTCCTCATGGAGGGAATTCCCTCTGCCGTGGTAATGTGGAATTTCCGCGAATGGTTCGTCATAGTGAGCAATTGTTATTAGCGCTGCCAAATATGTAATTGCGCACGGAGAAATGTGACTGTGAGTTTTGACTTGACAATATAAAACCATATTCTTTGGGTCTTTCGGTAAAGTCACGTAGACGGGTTCAAATTACTACGAATAAAATAAACAAAAAACTACGACGTTTCGATCACAACACAAGCGATCGTAATCAGGAGGAAAACAGAGGGGGGAAGCTGCTGAAAGCAGACTGTTTTAAAACAAAACAGCTGCTAAGAGCCGACTGTTTCAAAACAGTCTGCTTTTACCAGCTTTCCCCCTCTGTTTTCCTTGTGTTGTGATCGAAACGTCGTAGTTTTTTGTTTATTTTATTTGTAGTAATTTTAACCTCTCTACGTGACTTTGCCGAAAGACCCAAAGAATATGAATTCCTGCAGTCACGAAAGCTTTAAGTCAAAATATAAAACCACCGCCCGATGCCCATTCGGGCATGTGGACACACGAATTCTGTTTGTTGACGCTTCACACTTACATGGGTGGAACGATGGCGCAATAGTTAACGCATGGCCCTATGAACCTGCCAACCTGAGTTCGAGTTCTGACCACAGCTAACATCAGTGGTGAGTGGTATCTGAACGAATTCTGGGCTGTCCCCCTTCACCAACCCGAAACTGACGAGCAAAACAACTGCCACGACTGACGCAGTAGGAGGATGCAAAGGGCAGTAAATGATGACGCACGGGGGATGATCACACGGCGTTGTGAGCTGGGGACGTTCAGCTTGTGTCAGCGTGCTGTGCCAATTGACGGACAGTTATTTCGTTTACTTGCAAAGTGAAACCCGGAACGCAGTGCTGGCCCCCAGCCGCTGATGGAGTCACGGTCCAACTCTGCAACGTACAAAATATTGACATTGACCAAACCTCACGAGAATGATTTGCAAACCGATCGACAGAGTCTAGACAGAGCCCCAGCCTGGTCACACCACCCCCTTTCACCTATTGCGTTCTCACACGCTGTTTAATCATTTTAATCGTGATTCTTACAAGCTATAGCGCGATTGCGGCCAATCAACCCAAACGATGGTCCACAGGCAAATCACTGCACTCTGTGCTCCTTCAACGGTTGAAGAACAGAACAACTACACACACACGCTCCTCCTAAGGCCCTCTCTTGACTAACAGACCTCGACATTGACGTTAAGCTCCTGAACGTATTTCTATACGCAAGTTTAGAATTAAGTTTTGTTCAACTTACCAAGGAAAGCCTCCGATAATGAGACACAAGCAGGGCTTCATTTCTCGATGAATAGTTTATAGGTCACTGGTCAACTGGCGTAGGCAACGTGACGAATAGCCACAGCCACAGCAAGATGAACACTGGATGTGGATCCCCTACCTGGAGAGGCCCAGCGGAAATTGAGCCCCTGGTACCAAGTCTCTCAAATGCGCAGGAAGGAGCTGTACGGAGCTTTTCGCAATTTATTTCTTTGAGTATTTTTTGCACGTGAGAGAAAGCTTGAGTGCTTGGAGATTATTCACACATGCGAGGAGACAGCACTAAGCACTATTTACAGGGAGGAATTCAACTGATTCAATACTGAATTCCACATTCCCCTTCGTAGTACAGCCAAGGGGTGTCCTGTGCATATGATGATCTGAGAGTAATTTATTTACTAAATATCCTCACCTACATATCAAGTATATTCTTGGTTCTTTCGCCTGATGAAGACCACTCGTGTTGCGATCGAAACGTCGTGGTTTTTTGCTTTCATTTTAAAAGCTACTTATTTATTTATTCATTATTTTCTATCTACGTGACTTTACCGAAAGAACCAAGAATATTAATTCCTGCAGTCACGAAAGTTTTTAGTCAAATTTTACACATCAAGTATATTAACCGCCATTCTAGCAAGGCTATTATTAAGCCATTGCTTTCATTCACGGTGTTCACAGTGATGTACTGTGCCTCACCTCAACCAAGGTGAGCAATTTAGGCTCGTTATTTTATCAACATATGTTATGCTGCTGTGGTGAATGGTCAGCACACTGGACGTGCAATCCAGTCATGTCCGGTTCGATCTTCCTGCGCAGCAGTTCAAACAATGGTGCAAGTTTCTGAAATCCTCCCCACCTCTGTCCACCCATGAGTATATGCATGGGCATATTATAGTGAGTCGGGAGGCAGATCACGTGTGGTCCGGTAGTGTGGGTACTTACATCATTCCAAAGAGATCTGGCGAGCCTGGAAGAATAGACAACAACACCCTCTCGAGTCGAAGCCCTTCTGCCAGCAGCGTGGCGTAAGTAAATAATTGCACTGCACTTTTACTACCTTCACCCAACTTTATTTGGCTTATTGAGCGACGTAAAAATATATTCCGTCCTAGGGGCTGCACTGAATGTGTAATGGGTACTTTCAAAATCTCCAGAAATGTAATAAAACTTCAAAAAAAGTTAACTTGGTGTTTCCCATAAAACGTAAATTCACACCCACATTTAATGAACGTGAAACATTTCCAAATGTGTCTTGTGCAAGGGGCATGTATGTGAATCCACAATGGTGACATTTGTAATGCATACAAGACGTGCGCAGAAAAGGTAACGCTAAACGGCACGAGTATTTTTCGCGCAAAATATATCTCTAAAAGCATACCAAATAAATCTCCGAAATCTGATGAGATAAACAATGTTATACCACTGCGAACGAGGCCCAATTGAGATGATTTTCGACATCTGCAATTGCTGTTTTACAACCAATGGTAAAACGTAAAAGAAGGGGCTACATTGATTAAAAAAGAGCCCCATTTAATTCACTGCAAGTCACTGCTACTTGGCAAACCTGTATTTGGGAAATAGTAAGAATGTCATGCATAACGGCTGAAACTCTAGATGATTTAGTCCGCTGGCTTTTTTCTACCATGCGTTTTTAGGCATTCCATCGCCTGCGGGTACAGTATGTTATTTCATGCTCTGCTTGGCTAATTATGGCGATTGTAAGCTATCCTTGCAACCTGCAAAAGGTTAATGTGTTGAAATGTTTGACCATTTTCTTCTCCGGACAAAACTGTGTTTGTTTACCGCTCTGAAACGACCTAAAGTGTGCGAGAGTGAGTGAGAGAGAAAACAGATAAGAAATGCAGAGTGTGCTTTACGTTGCAAAAGACTCCATCCACCATGTTGAGTTTTCACTTTTATCAGGAAATCTTGCGAGCATGTCCTGGTTGACAAAACATCGGAGTGAGATAGCGTAAAGGTGGCAGAACACATTTTTTGTGGGAGGATGGGGGGCGTGCATGCGTGTGATGGTATGTGTTTGGGTGAACATCTCCTGTTACGCAAGCGATATCTTCATGCATGAGAGGCGGTCAAAAACGTTTTGAGACCGAGACACAAAAAAAAATGTACATTATGCTGACTGAATTCCAGACTACATTTAAATATTCATATTGCTGCTGAGGTGTAATGGCGACCACGCTGCGCTCGCAATGCAGAGGTCCCACCGGTTCGATTCCACATTTTGGCGTGCAACGTTGAAACATTGGTGCGAGTTTCCCGAATCCCCCCCTCCCTGCCTCTGCCCACCAAGCCGTATAAATGGGGACACCACCGGCTTGTCAACAAAACGCACGTGATGGGGTGAAGTGTGGGCGTACTCACGCTTCTTCCAGGACGTCTGGCTCCCTCCAGTGGAAGCCCTTCCACGAGCAGCGGCGTGGGGAAGCAACTGCAGGGCTCCGCCTTTATCTTAGCCTATTGACGAACGCAACCAGTGCGATGACGTTAGGCAGGTGCGTAACGATGAATCAAATAACATGAAGGTGATATCGAGACATTATCAAGCTTACCATACGATAGGTGCATTGAATCGCTCGTGTAAGAATCATTGTTTATTCATTGGTATAATTTGTGAGGAACGGACTCCTGTGAGCCCCCGTTACTGCGAGTAGTCGCTACATTCGCCACGATGTTAAAAACAAGATTTCATTCTTACATTGAGTCACAGCACTAAATTTGCAACAACAGATGGTGAATAGTTACACCTATCGTGAAATGAAAATTCAAGTCGTTTCCACGTGGCTTACATTCAACATTCTGAGCCAGTTTGCGTGGAACAAAGATGCATTTTAACTTTGTCTTTATTTCAATATACACAAAGAATCCGAAATGAGATCTTTACCTTGTTAGCAAAATGGAATTTGATTAAATCATCACTTGCAGGCTGTTAGGTGAAAAAAACAGATGCTGACGTTTTTATGTAATTTTATGATTTACAGAATGTCTTAGTTTGTTCTTTCTTAGCTCGGTTTGCTGGGAGGGTCCCAGGTGAATGACTGGGCTCGTGCCAACATTGGCTGAATTGTTGCAACAGTTTGGGTATCCAATGTCACCTTGGCTGTTCTGCTTGTGTCTCTCGTGAGACACAGCGATTGACAAACCATCCCCTTGTACATACTTCGGATTAACTAGCTCACATGTGTTTTAGAGATACGTCGTTCAAAGCAAATTTGTGTCAAAGAGCAACACAATTAAGTACAACGTCCCTAAGTCATACACATGCTTGCCAGTATGCCATTTTTATAAATATCCGTGTCTTAATTCTAACAGATGTAACAGTCATTTGTAATTGTGGTTTGAAGTTTTGTTGGATACAAGGAATTTGGGATTTGTGGTGAAAAAATGTTTGGTCACGCAAACGTAAACAATTTCACGTGTGTGAAAAAGATCACACCTATTTAGATCGAGTCTTCTACTTATGGCCGTTGGCCCACATTGTTATGGGGTTGGCCATCGGGGTTATCCCTCCTCCACTTTTGCCAATCGAAGGCATCTCCCGATGTGAATCAGAATCTTTATTTATCCTGGTGAAATCTGTGCCACCCCAGCCACTTTCATTATTGCTGTGATGTCACCATCTGATCTTCGGTCTTCATTTTCCTCTCCTTCCTCTCCCCTGGGTTTAAAAACCAAAAACTCTGTGTATTCTGTGTCTCCATCTCAGTCTTGCTTGCGTCCCTCGCTTTTAATGACCCAGCCAGATGATGATATCCTCACCTCTATTCTCATCTCTCATTATGACCATCTATATAGTTTGTGCAGAGCAAACACAGTTAAATCATTAAGCCATGCGGCTTACTTGACTTTTTCGAAGAAATTGAATGTATAAGTACAGTTATATTGACAAATGAAAGCCTCATATTATGGACTCACATGCACTGATCTGCCACAAGTTTGATATGATCTGTTGCTCAGCCAATGTTTCTCTGAGGTGAATAAAATGAGCACCACTTTGTAGGCAGTGAGACAGAGGTTGTGGTATTCCACGGAGGAACCGGTCCCATCTTAGAAATGAGGAGTTGCTGCAGCTGTGGCTCAGGACTGCCAACATAGATGAGTACTGCCCCATGATTTATCGAGCAGGGAGACACCTTTGTGACCTTTGTATTACACAAAATGGTGTGGGATTGAAAGGTAAGATGCCCTTTTGTTAATCTGCTGCTGAATGAAGACCTGCCCACACACTGTGAGTTGTTGGGCATGTTTGACCATACTTCACCATTCTGGTCAGTGCCGGTTGGTGAAGGTGTGGAGGCTACACGTGGGAGTTTAGCACAGCATAGCAATTCATTCTGTTGCACTGCCCTCAGCTGCCCTCAGCTGCCCTCAGCTGCCCACAACGTCGCCCTGCAGCAGCCTATGACACCAGTTGTACGCATGATGGTCACCCATCCAAGCAGTATCCAGGCTCAACACTGCTTAGCTGCTGAGAATCTGGTGAGAGGGCCTTTAATCCTGTGATTCGAGGGTGAATTCTCTAATTCTCAAATTGTAGGATTACCCGCGGGGGAAAAAAAATGCCGCAGTCTCATCGCATGTATGTCATCATACATTACCAAAAGGGTAGCTAATAGTTATTAAATTGTGATTATTTAAACACGTAAGTTTTCACGAACAACATTATCCATAATAGAGGGTTTTTTTGGGGGGTTAGTATCGCGTAAATATAACGTGTCGTTAAACCAGCTACCACTGGACAGCCAATTAGTAAGGTTTGTCGCGTAAAAAAAAGCTTGCCAATAAGTTGTTACTTCATCACATTGGCCAGAATTGGCAGTCGCTTGATGAGGCTGGTTGTAATTACTGACGAAACGTCTTCCTGGAAAGGGCGATATAAAAATGCTGAATAGAATCTAACCCCCCCCCCCCCCCCAAAAAAAAAACCCCTCTATGATGGATAAATTATGATTTGTTTTAATATAGAACTTCATCCAGCCTAATGAGCTGTTTCATGATGCATTATTGTAGAGTATTGCAGGTCTCCCTTGCAGCAAACAGTACATTACAAAACTGTAATACTCCAAATGGCACTACTGTACTCTCTTGAAAAAAAGACGTCAGATTTATTTGACCCTTCCTTGGGTCAAAAGAGGAACGGTATTATTATAACATTTTAGGTGGAAAAGGTCATTCGTGTTTGCGAAATAAATTAATTTCAGGAGATCAATTGGCCGCAAATAAATCGACCTGTTGCATAACCCACAGTGTTTACTTAATTCTAGATTTGAAGCTTTCGTGACTGCAATGATTCATATTCTCAGGTTTTTTCGGTAAAGTCACGTAGGTAAAACATTAAAAGTAATGAAAGTAAAATAAAACAAAACAAAAATAAAAATAAAATTCACGACGTTTCGGAGAGTGTTGACTTACCAACACGAGCCGTGGCAGTGGAGCAGTGCTCTCCCCTAGCGGTTCGTAAACCACCCACAACTTCGCAGTGCCAGCTCCCCTTGAGCGACACGGTGACGACATTTGCTCTGATTTGCTGTGATGCAGGTTTAGGTGGCGTTTCAGTGGCCCAGCATCAAACAACGTTGGGGTGCGGGACGGGGGGGGGGCGTGATGTGCGCATTCCTCGCCGTTCGTCAAAGTCCGGAGTTCGAGGCTGATTCATGTGCGAGATGGTTTAATGGCTTTCAGTCACGCACTCCAGCGCGGTGGACAAGGGGGTCCTGTCAGATCGTTCGAAACCACAGGCACTCTACCCCTAATCTCCTCCCACCCATACACACACACACTCCCATCCTCGCCGCGCCTGCCCCCCTCTCCTCTCGCCCCCAGGGGAATGAAACGTGTTGCTGGAGCTAATCTCAGTCAGGTGGTTTCACTTTTCCCCGTGCTCCTGTCCACCCAACGCCGTCGCTCGCAAAACGTGCCAGGGCAGGGCAGCTGAGTGAAGCAAGGAAGGAAGCCAGCGTTCTGAAAGCGCAATACTTCTTATTCTGTTGAAATCGCGCATTCATATCTTGTCAGAAATGTTCACGCACCTCTCGGGAGGGACACTGGCACGTAGCCCAACATGCGCAGCCGTGCTTGTGAATGTCTTCTTGTTTTAGGACATAATTGTGAACAACACCATCCTCAGCCACGGTCTATCTGCTGCTGTATTATCGGGCTTCTCCACGCTGTTTCCATTCGGCTGGCAAGTCCCGCGGATGCGACAATCCATCTCATTCCTGCGCCGTGAGCTGATCTCATTTCTCAATTATCTGCGGTGGTCTTCCTCTGGGGAGTGTCTTCTTAGTAATGCAATACAATTTGAATATATGTAGTATTTTTTTATGCAGAAACATCTCAAGATAAAGTAGGGCACGCACGTCATGGGAAGAAAAATAACCAAACAATAAGGACGTAAATTTATACTATAGTGGGATGTGGTGGCACAGTGGTTTGTACAATGTGGGGAGCGGTAGTGTAGCGGTTAGCGCGCTGTGCTACGAACCTGGCGACCCGGGTTCAATTCCCGCTGACGGCCGACACCTGTGACGATTATTTGAACCGGTCCTGGGCCTCCCCTAGGTCGACTCAGCCTCAAATGAGTATTTGGTGCGATGTGTGAACATCGCCACTGGGGAAACAAAGGCGGCCGGGTGTGGTGTTGGCCACCCACCCCCTCGTGTGCCGTACTGGCCTTCACGGGTGCTCACTAACAGCACTTGCCCCTACAGTCTGTTAAGGCTACACGGGGGATCTTTGTATTTTTTTGTACATTGTGCTAAGACCCCAATTACCCGAGTTCAATTCCTGGCTAAGGCTAACACACCAGTGGCGAGTGATATCTGACCTGGTCCTGAACCACCAACCTGCACTGAAATATGTGGTGAAGTATGGTCAAATAACCCCTATGACCAACACGGAGTGATTGAGGCCTTCATCCAGCAGTGGATTAGCAAAGAGTTGTGTATGATAAGTTATGAGGTTTTTATTTTTACATTTTATGCTATAGGAGACAGTAATAGGTAGAGGAGAAGAGGGACATTGTAATATAATTGTAGTCTGGGGGAAATTGAGATGCAGACAAGTCCAACAGCAGAGCATAAACAACAGAGGTGGGACAAAGTCATTGTTATGCAAGTCCAAGTCGAGTCGCAAGTCATCAAATTCATGACTCGAGTCTGACTCGAGTCCAAGTCACATGACTCGAGTCCACACCTCTGATAAACAATATCCCATGAGGCGGAGGGTTGCCTAATGATTTTGAGGGGGAACAAAAAAAAAGCCACGGCTAATGGAGCAGAGAGAAGTTGCGGGGATGAGTTACTTGGTAGTTTTTGGTCGAGATTTTAAAAGAAAAACAATAACACTGCAGCGATTTGAGAGAGCCACTGACACCATGGCGCCACCGGGCCCCATGGCAGCAGGGAACAACTTTTTTTTCCGTTCTGCTCCCATTTTGTGAGTAAAAGACTTGTTTTGTTTTCGAGAATTTTCCACCCAATTATTGCATCTGTACTCTGACAAAAAAACAGACTGAGGCACGCCTCATATTCGAGGCCAGAGAGCAAAAATATGGGCGGCAAGCCCCCCCCACCCCTCCCAAAAGACAGACAACACAATCCCCCCGTGCTCTCGTGCCGACGTCAATTGCCGAAATTAGCTCAAAGCGAGCACCTCGCTCGGTGCCAATTATGGGCCCTGAGAAAATTTGTTGAGAGGGTGGTCCTGGATTGATTTGTTCGACTCTCTTGTTTTTTTTTGCTGGCCCCTAGGCATCGCACTTATCACGCGAAAACACACGCGCGTCTCGCCTGCCAGCACGCAACGCCGTCCATCCTGAACTGCACACGTCGTACGCGGTGAGGCTTACGTGGACATTACGGAACAGACCCGCGGAGGTAAATACTTACAGATGGCACGCACGCACGGCATACGCCATACATCATATCGGATGCCGAGGAAACACCGTGGCAGAGCCGCAACGGTACAATTGAAAATCAAACAGGGGTTCTTGCATGAACTTAGAAAAACAGACGAATGTCTTCCGTAACACTTTGCAGATATTTGCCCCAATTAAACAAAACATTTGCACCAGATGCAGCATGAACCACGTGGAACGGTGGCGTAGTGAGTGGTCCGTTGCACCGGGCTAATGAACCCGGCGACCTGAGTTTGATTTTGAACCACGACCAACATCAGCGGTGAGTGACATCTGAAGCAGTTTTGGCGCTGTCTCCAAATTACCCGATATCTTATCGGAATTTATATAGCGCCTTACAAATAATCAACTACGCTATATATGATTGTAATGGTGGCGATGAGGTGAATGAGATAGATGAGAGGAAGCCATGGCCAAATCTGTGATGCGTGAATTTGTTGAAAGCGGAATGGATGAGAGTAAATGATGAGGAATGGATTGAATGAATGGGGAATGAGTGACACGACCAGGACACTTCGATTTAAAGCTTTCGTGACTGCAGGGATTCATCTTCTTGGTTCTTTCGGTAAAGTCACGTAGAATAATAAAATAATAAAAATAAAATTTAATTAAATAATTCTCACGACGTTTCGGCCACAACGCAAGCAGCCGTCCTCAGGTGAAGAACAGCCGTCCTCAGGTGAAGAACAGGTCTGTCTTCTCGACAGACCTGTTCTTCACCTGAGGACGGCTGCTTGCGTTGTGGCCGAAACGTCGTGAGAATTATTTTATTATGTTTTATTTTTATTATTTTATTATTTCCATTCTACGTGACTTTACCGAAAGAACCAAGAAGACGAGGACACTGTTTGCACCCGATCTCATCAGCTGTTGAAAGCTTAGCAAGGTGAGCCTGGATGCTGCTTGGATGGGCAACCACAATGCATGCAACAGGAGTTGTACCCAGCTGCGTTGTCAGCAGACGTTAATGCAGCAGTATCCGTTGTTCTGTGCTCTGCTCCGCACATCTCTGCTGCCCGTCTTCACTAACCCACACCGACCGGCGTGATGAAGTATGGTCAAACAATCCCCAATGGTGTGGGGAGACATTTAAGGAGCACCACAATGACACCGGGTTGTACAAATACACAAGGGGCAATTATAAAATAAATTTAACTCTTGTGATGAATGAGTTTATGAGAATATTTCGTTGCTACGTGACACGTATATTTATATATATTTCCGGCCGGAGGAACCACATGTGTGGACACGCGTTGTGATTTAAAATGCTGGGCATTGTTCCATCGGCTTTGAGTGTTCAGCATAGTCTTTCCCAAAGTCCTCTCGCGACTGCACAGTCCTTTCCGAATAAGTAGAATACCCGTAGCTATTGTTAGGAGTGCGGCTATTAATTAATGCGGGTGACGTTTTCAATTTAAAAATACGAGCTTGTATTTCGGATGCGGAGTGGAAAGAATGGGGCACTTTTAGCCGGCGGCAGCATCGCGAGGCGAACTGAAGACCAGCAAACCATTTTTCCATGATTAATGTTATATTTTGAATGATGTATTTTTATAGTAGTTTTTTTTTACTACAGTGTTATTTTTATGCACATTCCGGGTATTGCAGTTTCTTTTACAATGTCTTTCAAAAAGTAATTCATGTTTCAATGTCGTTTAAGTACATGATAAAGACATCTCAATGTACTTCACCACACTAGCAAGTGAGGGTTTATGAAGGGGTGGGGGGGTCCAGGAACGGTTAATATATCCTCTTACTAATGGTATTGGCTAGGGCCGGGAGTCCAACTCAAACAGCATGGTTATACTTAAACGGAGTTCTATTTAGATCTTTTTCAGAAGCGACCTGGCCACAAATAACAGCTCGACGATGTGGCTTATCATGTGGAAATGTATATCAGCCAAATTCTGTACTCTAAATGCATGTTTCTAAATGTGGAGGGGAAAAAACGACTACGGGGAGAACATGCAAACTCCAAATATACAGGCGTCAGGGTCGGGATCGAACCCATGACCTCCTGTATATCAGGCGAGGTAGTTAACATCTTGCCACCGTGGCGCACCTGCAACGCAAGGGTACAGCAATGCAATTGTTTGCTCAACATCACTGCTGATGGAAGGGCCCTCGCTGTAACGATCTATAAAGAGCCCTTCTTCACAATGTATGTTGGCCTACACTTCCACGCTGGCCAAACGTTTTAGAATAGGTGTGAATAGCCACACTTTACCCCACCACACGTGAGCTGCCCATCAACTATGGTGTGCTCAGGGTGGACAGAGTTGTAGGGAATATTGAAACCTCCCCAATGCATTGTGCTAGCCATTTCACTATGGCAACATCATTGTTTTAATAACTTGCTGCATTACCCTTGTGGCTATTTATAAATATTAAAACTAAATTGTTGTTGAATATTTCAATCTTAAAAATACATCATCTTGTATTGCTAAAAAAGAAAGTGACCTCCCTGCTCAAACTCGGTGGTGCTAATTCCCACTGGCAACTTCTGAGCGAGCAATGGGCGGTGGTGGCGCATGCCAGTAATCCATCTCGCTGGAGGCATAGGGTTGGGTAGTTCAACGTGGATTTGCGACATTCCAAAAACCTATGGGTACTCAAGTTTCATCCAACTTACAAAAAAATACAATTGGTAGAAAACTTAGCAGTGGAGGGTCGGCCCTCCCTCCTAAAGGAGTACTGAGGCTCAGTGAGGTTTTCCTGGATAAATAAATGACATTACTATTGAACATTGTATGCCTATGGCAGGGCCCAGTTTCTCCATTTGTTCGCCAATTACTCACTTCCCACAAAGTCCGAGCGGTGGGCGGCGAGGGGAGCAGGCAAGTGAGGGGGCTCTTAGGGGGGCAGGTCAAGGGAGTATTGGGAGGGGAGAGGCTAATCAGGTCTTGGACTGTCAAGCACGCAGAACCTTTTTTTTTTATAAAAGCATGAACTATCACAAGCCTGGTCTATGATATTGAATAGTTTCCGAATTCACAGCCATCTGTCAACCCACTGCTGGGTGAAGGCCTCCCCATGCCGCGTCAGTAATTATTCGGCGATTACTTGGCCATACTTCACCGTGGTGAGCAGTGCGGGTTGATGAAGGGGACACTTTGAACCGATGTAAATAATCATTCACCACTGATGTTAGCCATGGCCGATAATAAGTACAAGCCACTGCAACACTGCTCCCCCTATATATACATACGGTATGCCGTGTGGCTACAGAAATACACGTGCACTGTACTGTATACTTTGTTCATACAACTTCAGGAGGAGAGATTCCAATCTCTAAATTGACAGAGGCCAGACCTCATGATTTGAAGAATATTTTTTTCCTAAACCCAGGGCAATTTATTCTTCCACTCAAGACTAATAAGAAAATCCCACGTACAGTGTTCGGAAACTGGCGGTTAATAACTGTAGAGTAGACAGGCCAGGCTGTTAGAGTGAGTTGTGGCTTAGCCAAATCAGTAAGTATAGTTTTCATTGCAGTGACACAGCATGTTTGTGTGCGCGCATGGTTCATGTGTGGTGTTTTGCAAGTGGCCTTATGTAATGTGCAGGCACTACAAAGCGATGGTTGTATGATTATTTGTTTTTAACAACACACCGACATGTTCTCCACCAAAATAACAACTGGGTGGCTAAACCTACTTCCACCCCATTCAAACTGATGACAAATTCACATCCGCTCTAGATATCTGTGGGGGCCATTGGCCATGGAGGTGTTAAATTTGCAAAAACATACGGAAAATGCGATTGACGTTTGTCACATTATTCATACCGTGTGATTTCTCAGTGTACGCTGTTCAAGTGTGGGGCTGTGGTTTTTTCACAGCACTGCGAACCCGACGACCTGAGTTCGGTTCATGGTCATGACTAACATCAGCGATGTCTGAACCGGTGCTGGCCGTCTTCACCAACCTGCACTGACAAGTGTGGTGAAGTGTGGTGAAGTGTGGTCAAATAACACTTGTCAACAAAAAAAAAATTCTGGCCTGGACTTTTGCAGCTGTTTTAGACTAATTTCAGGATGCTGATTCCAAATCTGATCTCAGATTTGCTCTATCATATAATTTTTATGCTATCGGCATACCCCATTTTCATTGATTTTACCCGAAATTAACTCTGTCACTTATGATTGCAAGTTGTTGCGAGTCAGTGACTGCTTTAGTGTTAAACTATGGTGCTGTATTTTTAGGATAGTGTGTTTATAATATCATTTTATGTAGATATCCACATTTATTTAATATTTTTCTTCTGCAGTTTTTATTGAAAATGCAATATTTTATATCTCAAAAACCTGATGTGATAGACAAAAAACTGATGCCAGATTTGGAATCAGCACCCCAAAATTACCTTAAAACTGTTGGAATACCTTATGCCAGAGAAAGTGTGTTGACCAGTGTAATCGTTATAATCGACACAGCATGGGTAGGCCTTCATCCAGCAGTGGATTGACAAAGGGCTGGAAATAATTAATACGTATTACACCGTTTCATTATGTCGACGTTTTGAAAAGTATTTGCTAGCCAGCTCAGCACAGACATACTTTGAGTATTGTGCTGCACTTTGTTACAATTCTAATTTCGCATCTCATGTCATTCATAGTGGCTCTGTTCATTTGACGCGGCAACCAAGTGGCATCAGTTTAGCAGACAGCACCGTGCTGATTAGACGCGGGAAAGTTGAAACTAGACCATGTTTTTTTCCTATGTTAACAAATTATACTGGGGTTGGCTTGCTCCAGTAGGCCCATGCTACAAAAATGATGTGCCAAGTTGGATTAGAATTGTTGTAAAAACACTATTCTACGGCAGTAAATGCACGGGGGTGCAAACAGGGCCGATTAAGGCACGGGGGCTTTAGGGGCTGCAGCCAGCTGGGGGGGGCCTCCAGAGATGAAGTGAAAAGTTATTTCATTCGTGAATCCTGAATTGTATTTGTTGTTAGCCTTGTGAAAATAAATTGTATTTTTCTTCAACTTTGTTTTCCTTTGGAAAATATTACCGGGGTCCTCACAGTCACCTGTAGCCCCGGGGCCTACCAAATCTTAATCCGACCCTGGGTGCAAATGTGACCGACTGACAAGGCGGACCACAATGCCGTTCTTCGGGAACAGTTGGTGTTTTTCTGCATAATACACAAGGCCGAGTGCATTTTTAACACGTTTTTTTGCGTATGTGTTTTTTTTTACTTTTAACGAGCGGTGCAGTGAGAGGCATGGGATAGTGGAGGTCTAGTGTGCTGCCACAGGCAGGGGATTGAGTCACCGCAACGGAACCTTTTAGGTGGCGAGAGGGGGGAACGTGAGGGGGGAAGTTGTTACTCAGGAAGGGAACTGACCTTCGCTTGTACACAGGTCTGTTTCCTCCACACAGACTTCCAAACAAAACTGTGGCCTGGACGCGATTCCGGTACATTTTTTTAATTTAATTCCTTCATTGAAAATGCCTACTTGCCCATAATATTATAGCTACTTGCCGTGGATTTTTTTGTCGTAGTTTTTTTTTAAATAAGAATTTCCTCTTAGAGCAATGTTTGATACAATTCTAAGAGAAACAATAAAAGGACAACGTTAAACTTTGCCGCGTCATCAATTGAACATACACACACACGCATATATAATGCATCCATTGTTGGCGTTGTCGTCTTTCACAGCAAGTATCCCTGCCTCCATCGCACAGGATCAGCATGGCCAACCCAGCATGGGGAGGTTTCTCATCCAGCAGCGGATTGACAACGGGTCTGGCCAATCTTTTTGGATTTACCATTTTTAATTTGCACAATACAAATGTACGGCCCCCCACCCCCTTGACAATTATTTCATATGACGCACAATAGCGCAATTATAATAGTTAATTGGTTTTCCACGGATGCCTTCAGGCATACCCTTAGTATGACCCAAGGGCTGGCGCAGACCAACCGAGTCTTCACAGCAAGACATGTGGAACAAATTTCACAAAATGACATCGGAATGTGTAAACACACTTCGTAGGCCAGTCTACTGAGCAAACCTTAATATGCAAAGTTTACAACAGAAATTAAAGCACACCTAAACTCGCAGTCCAAACCTGCCATGATGTTTGGCAAAGTCTAAAGTATTTGTTTCCATCTTAATTTTTGAACTTTCGTGACTGCAGGAATTATTATTTGGTTCTTTCGGTTAAGTCACGTCTAAAGATAAAATAATAAATTAAATTAAATAATAGAATACGACGTTTCGATTGCAACACAAGCAATCATCATCAGGTATAATGAAATAGCGACATAAAATCTAACCAGAAAACTATAAACAGACATATTAGCAGACAGATATCACCAAGATACATATTTGTTTCCAGTTTTAATCAGTGCTTTTGGAGTCATTTATATGAGAACATGCTATGCTGTGACCAAATATCTTCTTCCCAATAGCAAAATAACAGAGGAACAGCATTATGCCTTTGTTAGAGCATGCAGTACACCGACATAAGAGAACACAATATGATGTGTGTAGTGATTCGTTTTGAATGTAATAATGTTAAGACTACATTCAGCTCAATACTGTGAAGTAACCTATGCCACTTCATACATGCGGTAGGTTTGATTACACTGGGTTGCCTTGTTCAAAACCTACATTAAAATGCGCATGGTGTAAATTGTATACACGTGCATGACAAAGACCCCACGTATAGGTTGAACATACACGTGCACCCACAAGCACAAACACACACCCGTCATATTTAGTTTTATTCCGCTGTTAGCACCAATATTCAGCAATCTTTGTCTCCCCTTTGTCGATGCTGACACACTGCTCCAGATACCTATTTAAAGCTGAGTGGGCCTAGAGGAGGCCCTGAATAAGTTTCTATACTGCTCGCCACTGATATTAGCCATGGCTGAGGATCAAGCCGATGTTGCTGGGTTCATCATACAGAGTGCAAAGTTCCACGCCACTGCAAAGACAAAGATCCTCCCGTTTTAAGATTCTCCGTTTTAAGATTATCCCTCCGTTTTAGCCTGAAAAGTCCGTAGGACCACGTGCAGTGAGCGAGCACTTTTGAAGGCCGGCATGGCACAACGAAGTTGGTGGATGGCCAGGACCATGCCCGGCCGCCTTTGTCTCCCTAGTGGCAATGTTTACACACCGCACCAGGTACTCATTTGAGGCTGAGTGGACCTCGGGGAGGGCCGAGAACGCTTCAGAAAATCGTCATTGGTGTTGGCCGTGAGTGGGAATCGAACTCGGTTGGCCAGGTTCTTAGCGCAGCGTGCTCTAACCACTACGCTACCGCTCCCCGCTGCTCCCACACATACACGCGCAGTTGTAGTATGACAGTTTGCGTGACACGGTGTATGTCATATTTCAGAGTTCACTGCATAAATCGGGCGAGGTCAATCTCAAAGTGAGAGTGGCTTAATGCTCCAATCACCACCACCACCAGCCGACACGGCAGAGATGCACGTTGTTACATTTCCCCGTGCGTCATCTCAAATAGCTTCCGGACCTAGCGAGTCTGGTGACACCGGGTGAACTCAGTCGTGAATGCGTGTTTTTGTGTTTACATTAAATGGGCATTTCAGAACGCCCAGCCAGGAAGCCAGACGCAGGGATTTTTACACGCGCATTCAACAGCAATAAGGAGTCAAAATGCACAATTATGCTAAACTGGTGATGAAATTCCCGAGCCACTTTACTGTTATATTTACAGGTAGTAAACCAACTACCTATTTCAACGCGGGGGGTATGCAAGATACGACTCTGGGCTCTCCCCCTCCTTGCTCCCGACTCACTTTTACTGAAATGTCTACGGATGTCTTTTAACCCGTATACGATCATATGTAGCCTGCAACGAGATATTATTTTAGTTGCACCCTGTATTGGATTTAGAGGAAGCTTGTCTCACTGCGACAGTATTAATAAAATATGTAAAGGTACAATGCTCATAATTAAGTTATAATTGCGTGTTGCTTTCACGACGGCCCACCGGTCTAGGATCTTCTCAAAGGGGATGGATCGTGCAACTCTACGCTCGATTGATGTGATAGCCAGATTCCAAAGAACACAGGATGAGATGTTACTATCCTTTGTGCAAGCACTTCCAAGAGTTCATGAACAGTGAGCCTGGTGAAATTTGGGGAGCGCATCGTCAGTAGTGAACCTTTGGTTCCTAGGGTGTTTCGGCCTTTCACACTATACACCCTCCCCAAAGGCGGCCAGCTACAGGGTGATCAATCCTACGCTTGCGTCCCATTCCCAATTAGTCATAGGAGTTGCCTTGTTGTTGATAGCCAACATCCCATGGGACTATGCATGGCAGGGGCGTCCTCCTCCCTGAGTCAAGCATTGTTGACTGCATACCTCCTGGCCCTCTCACTTTGGGGCCCAGCTGGGGTCTTTCCTCTTCATCCAGATGCGTTAATCGGTCTTGGTCCACGGTAGGCCGCAGGTAGTTTTTAATGATTTTCTTTTGATATATAAACATTTCTTAACACGTTGTACTTGTTTACCTGTTGATTCGGGGGCCCCCTTGTGCCCGATTGGGCCCCTATGCGTCGCATGACGCTGCGTAACCCCACAGTTTCGCCCCCGTTTACAGGGTAGACGACACCTATGGTCACTCCAGCCTGTGTCATTTGTATCTGCGGTCCGTAATAGGGCGACGTAAAGTACATGTATTTAATACATTTAACTTTAGCTGATGTAGGATCTTTGCAACCAGTCTCTATTGCTCATGGAACCTGGGGTATATAATACTGATGAGATCATAATTAGCATACACACAATAACTACAGAAACTACAGCGCAAAGTTCAAAACAAAAATGTATAAATATTGAGCAAATGGAAATATAGAAAAACTGATGAACAAAGAAAAAGAACACGAAGGTAATCAAAATGACAACCTCAAGTTGACTCGCCTTGGCAAAAATATATAAAATCATTTTCTATACATGAGGTCATTCAAAATATCATACGTTTGTGCTGCAGTTACTATTGGGACTTGGCTAAGGGGGCATTTGTTTTTCAGACGGGTTTGTTAGCGGAGGTGTTCCAAGGCTCCGGTTACTAACGGTTTCTAAACGGGCGGAATTCTGAGTTCCTTTGGCAGCCTCTGCATGGTTTGGGAAATATTTGCAGCGCTTTCTTTAGTCACCCTGAATCAATGGGACCCTTGAAATTGTAATCAGATTAATGTTTTTAGGAAGCTTGTCTGTACCCTTCGAGAAATATTGAGAATTCCAGCCTCCAACGGTGGAATGTTGCCAAGCCGCCTTTGATTCAAAACAAAGATCAAACCGATGTTTTAAAACTGCGTGTGCGCGTATCGTGCGTGTAAATATACAAACTAAATTGCGTAAATGGTAAAGGTATGCTTTGCACATTGTGACTACACAACGATGTAAATCAGAGTTGCCAGTCGGCTAAGTTATTTTAGCTTCCTCGTGTGCATTGGCCAGGGTTACCCACATTTTAAAACTACAATATGTGAGCCAACTGTCCACTGCATTGCAAATATATATATTAAATCAATTAACCACTCTGACCAGGAATACACCTAGCAAATTTGCGATGCTAAGGCCAATGTGCCATGACAATCAGTAAATGCATACCGCAAGATAACTTAACGTCCAACACAGTGACGGAATTTAATGGTTAAAGACTTCATCCAAACTATTAAGAAAAGTAAGTCGGCTTGGACAAGATTAAGAATGGAGACGCAAACAAGGAATGCAACGCGTTCGGCAGGACGTCCGCCAAGGAGATCGAGCAATGACATAATTGTTCCATCCCGGGATTAAGAAAGGTGGCCGTAACTTGGGGGGGGGGGGTGAGGGGGAGGAATTCATCCAGCAGTTGATTGACCATGGCTGACGCTAATGTATACAATTGAAAAGAGGAATGAGCGCGCTTCTCCAGAGATTGATGTTGCCTTGAGGCCAATAACACCGTCGCGAATGATATTTATTTCGGATGAGCTCACACTTCCCAGATGTTTACAACATAAATATGGTGCCAGTTTTCCACCCGTTGAAAGTGAAGTCATCAGATTAGTGAGTGCTAGCTCACCCCCCCACACCACCCACGTACAATAACAGATGAATGTGCCCAAACCCCGTGCGATAGACAGTCCATGTAAACAGTCTCCAGCTCTATCCCTCTGTCTGGGAATTCCTGCCGTCTGAGAAAGCCGGGGCATATTTGACTGAAAGAATTAACAAAAAACTGAATGACATATAAAGTAAACATGCCCAATGTTTCTGCATAGCAGTCGGATTTAGATGCTATGTAACATATTCTCTGGGTTATGAGACACTTCAGAGTGTAAGACGGTGTCGATACAATTAAACAAATATGGTCAAACGCATATGCACACACCCACCTAAATGATTATAAAACACACCCCCGATGTTTGCTCTCAAACACAGGAGAGAGAGAAAAAACAACTGTGTCATACGGAAAATATGGTGAATCCAAATTGTATTGCAGTGTAATGGCGTTGCATTTTTGTTGGACGGAGTCAGTCATTTGTATCTCCTCTGCCAGCAAGGAAGTTAAACGCATGTGCAAACCGTAAGCACAATTCACGCACGTGCTATCCTCCGGGACACCTCGCAAACCGTAAGCACAATTCACGCACGTGCTCGATGGATCTGGAGAAATGGATCCCACTGCAGCCAGCTTTGTGAAAGCGCGACGATAACAAATGTAACCCGTAGAAACAAAGTTTTTCACTATAAATCCTTTATATGCGTGGCATCGGGGCGGCTAGAGTCCTCTCGTCCTCTGGCTTGAGATGGCTGCCACCTATGGGTCAGATGATTGTCTGGCAGCATTAAACAATTGGTAATTAAATATTTAAAAAAATTTCCCTAAACAGTGTAAAATTTAGGAAAATTTTTTTCACGAAAATGCATTGTCACGCACAACGAGGCTGTGTGCAAAATGTCAGCTCGATTGGATCACGGGAAGTTGGTTAAAAAACGACCGAAAGATTTGCACGGTCGTAAGCAAGCAAGTGAACTTAATATAAAGGATTTAAAAAGGGCATCGGATGTCTTGCAGCGGAGTAATACTCCGTCCGTTTCACATGTGGAGGGAATTGGCTTCATTGGCAAGCATTTGAAACCCTGTGTTGACTTGCGTGATCCCCTGGCAATGAAGACGGATCCTTCTCACGTGTCGCGTAAATCTGCCCTGAGAGATCGATTGACTTTGGAGTGTGAGTACTTGCGCTGGCGAAGTCACCTTCTGCATCAAGGTGAACTCAACGGGAATGATGTCAGGTGGTCTATCAACTCGTTTGATGTCGCACAACCTTCGTGCGCTGTGGAGAGTCCGAGTGATGTCGTGCGTGATTGCGCTTAAGCACCAAGCTTGTTGTGCCAACACGTTTCTATTTTAGAAATGCAAAACGTGATGTTCGTTATGCGTGCAGGTGCCTTAAACCTCAGAACCGTGAAGATGTAAAAAAAATACCGTGATTAGTGGTCGTTAAATATTCCACCCACTGAAGTTAATTCCATCAAATCCTTTGAACTTGGGAAACAATTATCTGTTCATAACATGATAAAGCTTGTTTAAAGAGAGGTATTTTAATGGCATCGCTGATTAAATAATTAGATCAAAGTAAATAGATAATTACTAAAATATGGTAACCCACACACAATATGTTTCAGTAGTATACTCTATTAAAATATAACTCAAGCAGAACATTTTTATTTATAATATTTTGAAACACTATAATACTTTTCAAAGATTACATACAAATTTTATAGTACTCCACAGAGCACTGAAGCTTTATGGGCTTTGCACATTTGTAGGGAATACGGCAATGCTTTTAATTTGTTCTACACCTGCGTCTGGATGCCTGGCATTCGATTTGGAAAAGGTTGATACGTGTTTTTTTTCTCCCCTAGAGCTGCAGTGGTTAGCGATTAAATGGGGAGAACATGGTTGGAATTCCATTCCTCTGAAGTGATTGTCAGAGCGAATACGTTCTGCAGCAAAGGGCCTCAAGGACTCCAACCTGGCTTCAGTCGCAATTCCATCCGTGCGATAAATCAACTTATCACGGGCTAATGTGAAACCTGGCGTCTTGGCGTGGCTTGGCGCGTAGTCCAAGTGTCCATGCTACAAACAACTCCGTTCGCTAGACGTCCATTAATACCGTAGACAATGGGAGTCTGAAATTCCAGATGGGCGCGGGAGCCGTGGCTGAAATTCAACAATAACGGCTGTGTTTGGCTTATTTATTAGGCCCTTGTTTCCTGGGTACATTTCAGAAAGTCCAACCCCAACCGCTTTATTGCAAGCCTCTGCGTAGCCACGGCACATGGCAGGTGTTGACAGGGTGTGTGTGCGTGAGAGAGGGACGGGAGTAGCTGGCGGCCGTGGAGAGTCCCAGGACAAGTGGCCACCGGCAATTGTCTTCATGAACCTGAAAATGCCTTCGAGCCGCTGAGACTAAACGCAATGATGCGCGGGCTTTTTTCTTCCCACTTCCACGTCAGATTCAGTTGCCTGCCCAAAACAGTCCGTGTATTTTTGTTACACTTTGTTGGCATATTTACGGCGCAGTCGCGTTAGTACTTCGCGCTATGTACCCAGTAACCTTCTGAGTTCAGTTCCTTGCTAATCCCACAAAGCGGAACTGCCTTCCCTCAGCCGTGCGTGCAGTTGACATTTTGCCCATTTCCAAATCCAGTCTCAAAACCACCCTTGTTCCTGTCTACGACTGACTTCCTCTCTCTATTCAATAATTGCGCCGACTGTTTTTGTAAAGTGTCTTGAGATGGTGTCACATTTAGGTGCTACACGTGTTTAATTTGTTGTCCTTCCCTCGCACCTCCAATTAGCACGGTTGGCTACGTACGATGCGAAATGGATTGTATTGTATCTAACTCTGTCCTGGACTGAGGGCCTCCATCCACACCCCGACCCCCCCCCCCCCCCTTAACCAACCGGCACCGAACAGTATGGTGAAGTATGGTCAAACGACCCCCATGACCGACACGGCATGAGGAGACCTTCACCCGATAGCAGATTGACAAAGAGCTCACATCATTTTCATTCATATCATTAATCCAGGAAAGTCCAAAACGAGTCTTTATTCCCTTCTTCGTCAGTCTTGCAAAGGGTGTTTGTCCAATTCCTTATTCAGTATCTTCTGAATAAGGAATTCCTTATTCAGAAACCGACGTGCCCAAACGAAACCATCACATGCAAGGTGATGACACTCAAAAGCAGATCAGAACCTACAGGATGTATACTTCACTGGCTCCCCGTTATCCTGCATGTGGTTGTCTCACACACAACGTATCTCAATCCCCGTGTCATCCACCGCTTTTGAGTTTACGGGTGGCAGGACATGCGCCACCGCACGCAGCGTTCAATTGGGCTCGATGCCAACGGCATGCAGAGGCGAATAGGCGCATGTCCTGCCACCCGTGAACTCAAAAGTGGTGGATGACACGGGGATTGAGATACGTTGTGTGTGAGACAACCACGTGTAGGATAACGGGGAGCCAATTAGCCTGCTCGGGCGCTCGGCACGCGTGCTCTCAGCGAGCCCCCATTGAGGATGCTAGAGGCCAGACAAAGGGGTGCTCATCACCAAGCACAGCGCTGTACTCCCACTCACCTTCCTTTTGTCCCCCTAGCGCTGACAATGGCACATTGCTCTGGGTCAGGGGTGGCCAACCTGTGGCAGACCAAGAGCCAAAACGTACTCACGAGTGTGTGTTTCAATAATAAGTCAATTTATATTGACAGTTTGCGACATAACGGGAGACATTCATTATGTTTTGCTACTGTGATCGTGTGTTCTACGCGATGCCCCATCGACAGAGCCGCAAACGGCTCGGCAGATGGCCAGTTGGCCACCACTGCTCTCGATAGCCAACATCGACGGAGCTGTCTGGGATGAGATCTTACCGATATACGTCGTGTTTAATGCATATATATTACAACCAGCATGTATGCCATACTTAGAGAACCTCGACATTGGCATTTAGCTACTGAACATATTGCCATACGCAAGAATGTATAACACTGGTCAACACACATTTTCTGGCATAAGGTATTCCAACGGTTTTAAGGTAATTTCGGGGTGCTGATTCCAAATATGGCATCAGTTTTTTATCTATCACATCAGGTTTTGGAGATATCAAATATTGCATTTTCAATAAAAACTGCAGAAGAAAAATATTAAATTAATGTGGATATCTAAATAAAATGATATTATAAACGCACTATCCTAAAAATACAGCACCATGTTTTAACACTAAAGCAGTCACTGACTCGCAACAACTTGCAATCATAAGTGACAGAGTTAATTTCGGGTAAAATCAATGGAAATGGGGTATGCCGATAGCATAAAAATGAGATGTGATAGAGCAAATCTGAGATCAGATTTAGAATCAGCACCCTGAAATTAGTCTAAAACATCTGCAAAAGTCCAGGCCAGAAATTTTGTTTTTGTTGATCAGTATAATCGAATACAAAATCATCATCATCATCATCAGCCATGCATGATGAATCTACTGCTGGTCCCGCGATGTAACGATCCATCCATCTCCTACACAAGATCATATTTCGTCGCTCCGTCTCCGTGATGGATGATTACTCGGCACGTTCCCTGCTGGCTGCCACTCTGTCATCCGTCCTCGTGACGCACCGTAGCCAAGCCCGCTTGCTTCTCCAAGAATGTAATACGATGGCTTTCGCCTGCATACGTTCTCTAATCCGTGTGGTTCTCTGAGAATGCGCACCTTCCCGAACCTTCGATGAGCACGGTTGGCTACATACAATGCGAAAATAATCATCGTACATACATTATTTAAACAGATATGAATATGCAAAGGAGAAACAATGAAGTGGGGGGTCACAAGACATCTGGAGCACCCTCTACAATACGTATATAGTATTTTACACAATCGTTGTATTGGTCTTCTGCTACAACTAGCATGGGTTAGTGCTCATGTCCATTGATGACCCTGAGCCAGAGGTGAACATTTCGTAGAGCTGAATCTCTTCGAATCCCAAGCATGCTCCCCGACGTGGCAAGTTTGCTTTGTGGAGCCAACTGCTGCATTATTTTCCACACAAAAACGTAGCAACTGCACATGCCGTGCAGGCTAACAGCCCGAACGGATCCCCCAGATTTGCACGTAACGAGGGTCAATTTTAGGCATTTTCTTTTCTGTCAACTTCAACTCATTCAACTCGCATCGCCCGCGTCAGTTGCACCGAACTGCCGCGTGGCTTACATTGGGCAACTGAAGAGGTTTCCATGAATCCATTGTTGTCTACAAATTGCACCAGTGTGACACGGTCTATAAACATTTATTCACATCGCCGTGGAAACTTGGGATGTTTAAATATTTCATTTCAAGATTTTGCCAATAAATTCGTAAACCATTCAGTGAGGTGTGGTGGAGAAGGGAGTTCACGGTGGTGCATGTTCTAGCCACAATATTAAAGGCACATTCTTGCAAATGGTATTGGCGTGGGAGAACATTACGAAGCTTTATGCAATTAAAGTGTGCGCCAAGGGGGAGGCTTTGTGGCTAAGACAGCTTAAGAATGTGCTGTTTTTTTATGTTTTTCTTTCTTCACACCGTGCAGCACTGATATAAACGGAGCACGAGAGGGAATTGTGACCGAAACTAACCGAAAAAATATCGCTCCGCTGATACTCAGCTCCTTCATGGAAAACAATCTGACAATATTAGTAGAGGGCAATGTACCATATTCCATTGTTGTACTGTATCATGCTCCGTTTCTGCTGTCTGTCGTCGCCAACCCACGCTGAACAGCCTCGTCAAGTAGGGTCAAATAACCCCATGACCCATTTGGCGTGGAGAGGCCCTTTTCCAATCGCGGATTGACAAAAGGGCCATTACATGTTCATTCGACATATGAAATAAAATCATCGTGAGTCTTGTCAGCTCCTACAGTTCAACACAAGATTGGTGGTGTATGAGACGGTATCAATATATGTGTTCTCGCAAACATGTCATACTCCATAATAAATGTGGATGATACTCACACCCTCTTTTCGTAGCAGTAAACAAAAAATGTCATGTTCTTGTAAACTAAAAACAAATTTTTTTACGATAAACATTTTTTTCTTTTACTAGGTAAAGACCACTGAGCTATGTTTATATTTTTTAAAGAAGCGAAACTGGCCACAAATTATTGATCAATGAAGTGGCTTATCACGTGACAATTTATCGCAAGCCAAATACTCTAAACACGTGTTTCTAAAATTGGAGGGGGAAAACCCGGAGGACCCGGAGAAAATTCCACGCGACCTCCCGTATACCAGGCGAGGTAGTTAACATCTGGTCACCGTGGCGCAACTTAAATGCAGAGGTGGTGCTCACAGTGGTGATAACTGCACCTTTGCCATCCATACCGTTCATGTCAGTCTAACTCGGACAATCAATAGAGCAGTCTGAGATTGTTACACAGTGTGGATTATTCAATACATTTCCGTGCAATTGTTACAATAGTTTGTTATTGTGCTGTCAGTGGTGTGTTCCTTGTGCTGAGAGATGTTGAGCCAAGAAGGATCACACAGTCTCAACACTGTTTCAGGACGGTCCTGCATTGGGATGTTTGGCCAATTCCATGAATCAGCATTTGGAAACCGGAGTGTCCAAATATAACCCAACACATATGGCAGAGTGACACCCAAAGCCTTACACAAATTCGTTAAATATATAGCTGTACTGTCATCTCCTGGCCTTCTCATAACCCAATTCTCATCTGCTTAGGTTCCAAGATATGATAACATTGGGCTCAATCAGGGTGATTTGGTCAAAGGGAAATTATAGATTTTTTTAACTCTAAAGATACATATATTGCAGACAGATTTCCTTCCTTTATATCGAGACAAGGGTCCATTGCGAGACCAAATCTCTTGCTAGGGAGAACTGCGATGCTCTACAATAATACAGCGATATGTGGAGCTTGTGAAACTGGATGAAATTATGCATAAAATAAATCATGACTATTGGCTACATTCCTGCCAACGTGTGCTGACGTTCCAGCATTTGCGAAACGTTTACTGTGGCACATATTTCCCGCTCGGATAATCCTGCCAAATATTTCATGAAGTCGTACTGTCAGGCTGCAAAACCCCAGTAGTTTTTTTTTGTTCACGGTCGTGATCTACGCTGTACTTCTGTGTTGTACCGCGGCATGCCTTTTCAGCATGACATCTGACGTTTTTGCTCCTGAAGAAACTCCCAGCACGTGGAGCAACACGTCGGACATCGTGCCGAACAACACAGAGAACCGTTAACTCGACACGCGTCACACACTGGGCTACATGCGTTTCCATTCGTCGATCTACTGCTGGATGAACTCACCTGCCATGAATTAGGCTTGTGGGTCACACATATAGTAGTTTATTTTTAAAAGCATTCTGTTGGAAATTATATTTTTCATCTATTACATGTATTGATTTAAATAATGTACATGTCGACTGGCACGACATGTAACATACATGGGTGAGTTTTAAGATGTGCTTCATCCCATTGGAACATTACTTAATTTGTATTGTAGCAGTTTATTGCCACATGTTCTTCAACAATGTATAATACCTGATATTGTTATTGTTATTAAACATTTACCATACCTCCCCCCCCACAATGTTCACTCGTAAGGAACGCAACCTCGTTTTTCTCATTGGAACAAGGTTTTTGTATTCGCGAATTTAACATCCGCGAATGCTTTTCGACAACGTAACCCTCGCGCATCGAGAGGGTTTACTGTAATGCCTGTAAATAAAAGCAAACTGCTTGAGCAGGATATATCGCTCGCCAGGATAACGGCCAATGGACGAAAATTGTCATGGGAAAGATGCCAAAGGAGAGAACGTGTACGTCTGTGACATGGATGGTAGCAGCACTTGACCATGAGGGATGGCAACAGCGTGGGTAGGTCTTCATCTAGCAGTGGATAGACAATGGTTGATGATCTTCAACTGCACTGCATTAGTACACATGCAAGAATATGACAATAAGGAATGGCCAGTGTAATGAGCAGCAGCACTTGCGTTTGACGTTGTTGCCGAGGTGGATGAGAGTGTGTGTGGAAACAACACACACTTGAATATTTTAGGCAGCATAGGCTGGCTCCAAGTCTCAATGGCCAGACTAAACCACCACTGACATCATCTTGTGTGTATCAGGAGCTCGCCGTTATTTTTGCTTTGTGATTCACGACCCTCTGAGGCCAAGCATGTTAGTCACCATGTAAATGTCCACCCACGCCAAATTTCACGTAACCTACAGAAAGCACCCAAACGCTGCATACAACACAACAGTGCTGTACAGTAAGCTTACTTAAGACTGAAATACATTCCAAATGTTATCAATATAGTGATACCTTTGATAGCTATTTATTTATTTGCTAATGTTGGAATGCATTGTTATTATCAGGCTGGATTCTCGACTGCGGGTAACATCTGTGGCTGGGTGATATCTGAACTGATCCTGGTCCTGCTCCTTGACCGATGAGCACTGACCAGCATAGTGGTGGACAATGGCGCAACAACTCACGTGACCGGCCTTCACGCGTGGCAAGGCCTCCCTCCATGCAGCAGTGGATTAGCACCGGGTTCTCAACTTTTATTATTGTAAAGAGTCATCCCTCCTTGGCTTTCCTCACAAAACAAATATTTCTTGATTTTAACCGAAATATGTAAATGAGTGAAAATAAATAACTAAATTGTAGTTAAGGCAGAAGCGTAAGCCGTGTTGTGTAAATGTTGATTTGTTCTTAGGAATGGAGGAGTATGTAAGGACATAACCTCCTCCGAGTGTTTGAGTCAATTATTTTCTCTTTAATTTTTGCCCAAAATATATTCTTAAAACAACATTCCAACCGTGCGATTAACCTAAACAATGGCTTGTAATGTTATCAATATGTCTCACACACGAATTTGCTCCTTAGATTTTTTCAAGTTTAGCTTAAACTATGTTATTCAGACCGAATATTTAAACTTGTCCAAACAGCTCCAACTTTACAGTCACTAACGTAACAAATTACCTCCAAACAAATTAGCATTCTTCGAATTTTACCAATTAATTTAATAAATGCCTGGATCTCTTTTATGCGACGCTTTTATTTTTAAACATGCAGGCAGCTCTCCGCGCCCTGTGCAGCAAAAAAAAACCCCACACACACTCCCCTCTTTCACGCACGGAATCAAGGATAAGCAATATCAATTACCTTTGAAGGAAATTCGTATGGTGCACTTACTACCCACCCCAATGCAGCCTTGCTGGTGCTTGGGTAGGGGCTGCTATTGCCACCGATAGACCCCCCTCCTGTGTGTTGGAACGAGCTGCAATGACTGGCATTCCTGGAAGTGCCGTTGACCGTCAAAGACCCTTCTGAAAGCGGCCGTGAATGCTCCAGGAGAAATGTAAAATGTTGCAAAACATTCGTGGGTCGACTTCATATCATATCACATAGGACTTAAAACAGGCACGCCTCTATACGGCGTGAAATGTACACAACTGGCGTGTTTGTTTATTCATGGATGCATGTGTGCTGTTATTCACCCAATTATTTATTTAACACGAACAGCTGTCGCTTGTAATTAAATAATTAAAATAAATTGTCTGCTTTCGAACATTTTTTTTAAACAAAATTGTCATCCACAAATGAACCGACTCGTTGGCAACATTTTGCGACGAATATTTGTTAAAGGGACTTCAACAGTTTATGAAACAATGCATTAACCATTATCAAGCGTGTACATTTCACACTGTGACATGTTAATTGCCACAACCTCATCGCACGTTTGGGTTTTCTCTGGGTACTCCAGTTTCCTCCCACTTACAAAAACACTCGTTAAGAAATTGCCAAACATTTCCAAAGTCAGACAACTGTATTTTTCTTCCGAGACTTAACTCAAGCTTTTCCTCGGTAATAAAATGTATTTTCATTATGTTGTAATGCAGCTTGTTATGTTTTTGTAATATACATTTTTGTGGAAAATTTTTATTAATATTTCAACTGCGTTATGGAGAGTACTACTATAAATAATGCCCTTTATTCTTTCTTTAACCACGAACGCCTAACTATGGCTTTAAAACATTCCAGAAGGGTCCAATATCAATTCTATTAATGAGTGTTTGAAATGTGCGAGTACCAGGAAGCATTCAAATATCTACCCGATTGAATCAAGAATCCATTGATGGACTCGTATCTCCTAGCCACCTTGAAACCAAGCCTGTGATACCTGGTATTCCCAGGCAGTCTCCCATTCAACATCTAATAAGGCTCAACCCACCGTATCGTTCAATACTTGACAGATGAAAGTGTTGTGGAAGCTGCAACATAAACGCTCAGAATGTATGATATACTCAAAGATTTCGATTTAAAGCTTTCGTGACTGCAGGGATTCATCTTCTTGGTTCTTTCGGTAAAGTCACGTAGAAGGGAAGTAATAAAATAATAAAAATAAAACATAATAAAACAATTCTCACGACGTTTCGGCCACAACGCAAGCAGCCGTCCTCAGGCGAAGAATGAAGCACCTCCAAGCTTGGAGCGTATATTTAAGCTGGGTTAGAGGGGGGGAGGTGGGAAGAAGAGCGCCTAAACAAAATAATTTGCATATCAAGAGGAATTCAGCATATGGAAAATGCGTAGGAGGTGGGCGGGGGGGGTTCCAAATCAATACTATGCCCGTGCATTATGCAGGATTAGCAGCATCAAAGGGGGGGGGGGGGAGGGGGTAGCACTAACAAAGGAAAGGAATGTCAATAGTATGTAGCTGCAGCCACTATACAACCACGTAAAAAACTAAAGTAAAAAACTGCATAACAAACTAAAGTATAAACTACATAGCATCATCAGTATACTTACTATACTCTACAATAAGCTGAGTTACTAACAGTAAGTAATACATAAAACATTCTACGTTGTAAAAGATTATATAATATGCTTCCATCTAAACTTGATTCTCTTACATCACACGCGTCTATACCGTACTATATACTGCCATAGGCCAACCCAACATTAAATTACCTACTGTATTGCTATAAACCACTCTATACCTTATACATTTTAATATAACACTATGTATTATTCTACCCACCCTAATGTGTATCGAAATGGTTTATTACGTCCTTCCAGTAATTGCTAAGCCAGAATCCATCTTCTCGGTTAAAATTGTCTCTGTGTTTGTATATGTGGATCGCCTCATGAACGAATCTCTCTTTAGCAAATTGAGGGCACCCCAATGGGCTCCCCCCTATCTCCGGTTGTAGCCAACATCTTCATGGAGAAATTTGAGACGGACGCCATCCAGACTGCCACTCTACGCCCGACCTTATGGAAGAGGTACGTAGACGACACTTTTGTCATCTGGCCACATGGCCGGCCTGCTCTAGACCAATTTCTCGACCACATCAATTCCATACACCCAGCCATCAGATTCACCATGGAAGTCGAAAATGATGGCAAGCTACCCTTTTTGGATGTCCTAATCAAAAGGAGACCTGATGGTTCAATGAGCCACTCTGTCTACAGGAAAGCCACCCACACGGATGCTTATCTAAAACCGGATTCCCACCACCATCCATCCCAGAAGAATTCCCTCATCAAGACTCTATATCATAGAGCCCAATGCATCTCCGACCATGAACACATTTCCAGTGAACTCAAACACGTACGCCAAGCTCTTAAGGCTAATGGTTACTCCGACTACACAATCCGCAAAGCCATCACTCCAACCATCAAGAAGGATCCGGTTGAGGAGCCTTTCAAGACCATCACCTTACCCTACATTGCTGGGGTCACAAAAAAGATCTCCAAAATCCTGATTAAACACAAGATCCAGGTCCGATTCAACACAGTACATAAAATCCGTGATCTGGTACCGTCTGTAAAAGATGTGGTTCCAGACATACAGTACCCTGGTGTCTACAAACTAAGTTGCCTCTGTGGTAGCAGTTACATTGGGGAAACCAAGCGACATGTCTCAGACCGCATCCGTGAACATAAAGCTGACCTGAAACGCGGTAGGACAAACACCTCAGCCGTGGCAGATCACTGTTACAACTCAGTGGGCTCACATGACATTGACTTCTCCAAGACAGAGGTTCTCTGCAAGCCATCTGGCTATCATGAGAGATTCGTTCATGAGGCGATCCACATATACAAACACAGAGACAATTTTAACCGAGAAGATGGATTCTGGCTTAGCAATCACTGGAAGGACGTAATAAACCATTTCGATACACATTAGGGTGGGTAGAATAATACATAGTGTTATATTAAAATGTATAAGGTATAGAGTGGTTTATAGCAATACAGTAGGTAATTTAATGTTGGGTTGGCCTATGGCAGTATATAGTACGGTATAGACGCGTGTGATGTAAGAGAATCAAGTTTAGATGGAAGCATATTATATAATCTTTTACAACGTAGAATGTTTTATGTATTACTTACTGTTAGTAACTCAGCTTATTGTAGAGTATAGTAAGTATACTGATGATGCTATGTAGTTTATACTTTAGTTTGTTATGCAGTTTTTTACTTTAGTTTTTTACGTGGTTGTATAGTGGCTGCAGCTACATACTATTGACATTCCTTTCCTTTGTTAGTGCTACCCCCTCCCCCCCCCCCTTTGATGCTGCTAATCCTGCATAATGCACGGGCATAGTATTGATTTGGAACTCCCCCCCGCCCACCTCCTACGCATTTTCCATATGCTGAATTCCTCTTGATATGCAAATTATTTTGTTTAGGCGCTCTTCTTCCCACCTCCCCCCCTCTAACCCAGCTTAAATATACGCTCCAAGCATGGAGGTGCTTCATTCTTCGCCTGAGGACGGCTGCTTGCGTTGTGGCCGAAACGTCGTGAGAATTGTTTTATTATGTTTTATTTTTATTATTTTATTACTTCCCTTCTACGTGACTTTACCGAAAGAACCAAGAAGATACTCAAAGATATATCAGGGGACTGATGGATTGAACTGGGATGGGACATTTGTATTCATGCCTTTAAATTTTGCTATCTATGCCAAAAATGGGCCATATTCTCTTAAAATACAGCATTTCTGCCTTCCGTAATATAATTCTAGAACCAAATAGTGTATCGGCAGGCACGTTTTACAAAGATGTGAAGATAATGTCACTGCACACCAGAGGTGGGACAAAGTCATTGTTGTGCAAGTCACAAGTAAGTCTCAAGTCTTTGCTCTCGAGTCCCGAGTCAAGTCGAGTCAAAGATGAGGCAAGTCCAAGTCGAGTCTGAAGTCATCAAAATCATGACTCGAGTCTGACTCGAGTCCAAGTCGCATGACTCGAGTCCACACCTCTGCTGCACACAACTACAACAGGACAAGCACTCATGGAGATATTTATTTGACCAATTTTCAAGTAGAGTAAAACCAACTCTACTTTATTGGATTAAAACACACGCGTTTCTGATGGGCAGTGTACTCTCATTTGACTCACCATATCAAAGTGAAATGTTTTATAAACAATACGCCCATTGGTTTTGCATGTCAATATAATACTGCAGCATTTCCTTAAATGAGGAAACCGTTGATGGACAACATATACGTTTTTATGTGGCGAGATATGAAGCTCTCCAGTGGGACCCTAAAGAAGCAACCAGCACGTGGGGCCAAAAACATCGGGCCAAAAAAACATTTGATATTACATGTTGTCACAGCGTGCTTTTGCAAAATATTAAAAAGAAACGTGATTTCCTATGGCAAGGCTCAATCGTATTTAATTGGATTCCTTGAATTAGAAATGGCAGTGGTTTTTCTAGGTGTGCAATTAAGCAGTCTGTTTTTGGTTTTAAGTACAGCGTCTATGTTATAAACATTTTTAAGAACACATGGCAAACAAAATGTGAACAAATTGTAAAGTTGCGTGCCACTGGAAAAAAAGGAGAATTTATAATTGCTTCCTTACCATGTATGAGAACCTGAAATGAATCCAAAATAAGAAACCCGCTGTAAAACCCAGGGGGATTTTCATTGCCCAAGTTCAAAGTATAGAGGGTCAGAGGCCACAATGAGATGCATTTATTATGATCAAAAGCAAGGTTCTGGAGGATTTTTTGTCAGAAATGTACGGTGGAATGTGGAGGGGGTTTGAGAACACAACTCTGATTTGCACGTGTGTATGTGTACACCCATTTGGTTGCTCGACTACCGGTTAAGGTACTCCCCACACGGTGTGGATTATGGGGGTTAGTTGACCATACTTTCCCATGCTGGTCGGTGCGAGTTGGGTGAATGCAGAGGGAGCGCAGATGTCCAGTAGCATCGACGTACAGCACAACAATGGCATGTTCTGCACTGCTCTCTGCTACCCATGATGTAGCATGGCCCTGCTGCCACCGATGGCAACCTGTTGTTTGTGCATGGTGGCCACCCATGCAGGTACTATCCAAACAAGTTCTGGCACATTGCAAGTAACATGGTAATAGAAATATGAAATAACAAGCAAAAATATATTGGTAATGTCCAAAAAGAGCTCATAAAACCATTCAAAACATTGCTTCGTGAATTTAAAAATATATGGCCGCGAGCAATATATTAAAATATAAAAATTTCATTCAACATTTTTATGTTGCGTATACTGCACGTGTTAATATTTATCAAAGAACATTGCATGTTGTATACTTTAACAACTTCATGAAAATAAGTTATCGTGGCTTACGTATAACTGTTAATGTACCATACATTCTTTTTGAATGTTTTTTATGTAACATATGACTTTGGTATAAAAAAAAACCTGAAAACGACGTGTAAATTAGCACGTTCTCATAACATATCTTACTGTTATCAAGTCTCATGCCAAATCGTATTAAAAAAATCTAGAAAACAAAATAAAAACAGGATTTCAGAAGAGGAAATGAAACATTCCGCATTTTGTTGACTCTTTAAACGTTCCAGAAAGTGTTCACTTCCAAATTATTTCCACGTGCATTGGTTGACCAAAAATAATTGGGTAAAAAGGGAAAACATTCGGCTGGACACACTGTGGCTCACGTCAGAGTTTGGAACGAATCATTTTATAAACCTGGACGACTGTGCAAAGGAAAGCGGTACAGGAAGTCTGCTTTTATTTAAACTTACGGCTTGTGTGCATTTACTTTGTATTCAATTTCAAACAAAAAAGGGTGGGAACACTTATTTCATTTCAAACATATGTTTCACAAAGTCACTGCAGTGCATGCCATTTCCAGTGACGTCCTTCCTTTACTTCTGATAAGTGGCGAAACAGGACATTCCTATCCAATAGCCATTGCTCTCGATGGGACAACAAAGATTGAATGTGCAATTTAATCGCTGGAATTCCCATCACTGGTTCGGGACCACCAACAGAGATGTAAACCACCAAATGCTCATTTACGTATGGAGATACACTTTTCCTTTGACTAAAGCTTTCTTCAAAGGGAAAGGGCTTATTTTTAAAATCTGTCCGTGTGTTGGGTTTAAAGCTGGGTAATTTATGGGTCAAATGGGCTGCTCTTGCAAATGTACTTTTAAGAGCAGAATACTTTTATAATGTCAATATCAGATAATTTGGGGTATATTTTTTCCACATCGTGCTACCGGATATGATGTCATGAGATTAAATATGCATTCGGATCTCTCGCATGAAAGTGCCACTCTTCATGCGAGAATGTCCCACGGAAGCAGATGTCAGAGGTACCTCTGCTGTCCCTTCAAGTAACCTAATCTACACAGTAGAGAGAGAGAAGCGATTTCCCACCGACTCTGCCAATATACACGTTCATCCCATGAATAAAACAATACATTTTAATTCTCACTTGGAAGTTAACCAAATTAAATGCAAAACCACAACTAATTATAGAAATGCGTGCAAGTATTTGTCACCAGGCCGAGACCATCAACCCACTCCGCTTGAGAATCAATTTTAATCTCAGGTAGCTGCCTCAAAATTAAACCACGATTTCAGAGCCGCCTGATCTCATTGTTATTTTAACAGCACGAGCGCGTTCAAATTCCACATTTTTGAATCCTTGAATTGCATCCTTTTAAAACTATGAAAGAACAAGTAAACCCGTAAAAACAAAGTTTTTCACTATAAATCCTTTATATGCGTGGCGGTTAGAGTCTTCTCGTCCTCTGGCTTGAGATGGCTGCCACCTATGGGTCAGATGATTGTCTGCCAGTATTAAGCAATTGGTAAATACATATTTAATTTGTTTTCCCTAAACAGTGTAACATTTTGGGAATTTTTTTTCACGAACATTAATTGTCTCGCACAACGAGTCTGTGTGGAAAATGTCAGCTCGATTGGATCACGGGAAGTGGGTTAAAAAAACGACCGAAAGATTTGCACGGTCGTAAGCAAGCAAGCAAGCGAACTTAATATAAAGGATTTAAAAATGTATTGATGTGTCCTAGCCAAGTCTGTAGCGCTTTGCCACAGTTGTCCTCAAAATACCCACAACCATCTTAAGAACATTAGCCACGTCTGAAAAAAAAAACTGTCGAACGCGAGCAATTCACTGTATCCGAGCGTTTCCACAAGTGCCAACCACATGTGTGGGACCAAAATAAGGTGGAGAATACTGTAAGCTCTAAAGTGTCCCCCCCCCCATTTGGCAAAGAAAACGTGTGTACTCCCTCGTATAAAAGTTTCCAAGTGACCGCTTCAGTGAACTCGTACATAAAATAGCAAGTCAATAAAAAAACAACGATGACATCCCACCGATAGCACACACAACTGTGTTGTTTTTGCAACAAGGTGAAGTATCCATTTGGATATCTCGCAGTGCATTATTGCAACTCTTATTGAGAACGGTCCACGGAAGAGGATGCTGTCAGCCTGGAATCGCAACTCCGAAAGCTGCATCGGGTCCTTGTACCAAAAGTCACCAAGTTGGCAATACTGCCCCTTTACTCAGCAGGCCAGACATGGCAAGTTATGTAAATGTATGGCGCGAATAGCACAATAAATGAATACAGTTTCAACAACTGTTTTTATTGTTGCTATAGATAATGACCAGAGCACACAACCACCATGAATTTTCCTTTTTACAGTGATCCCAACCCACACTTGTGGTTTTGTAAATGGTGATATTCATTTTATAGCATGAGTTATACATAAACACAATTTGACCGTTCATTTGAGTAAGATAAATGTACACCTATGAAAGTTGTTCAATGCTGTTTGTTGATTCACTGCGGTTTGTTGAATAACCTGCACGGCCATAGATCACTTGCTTGTCACCCTGTGAATGCATTTGCCTCGACTGTAAAATACGCAAGGCTGTAGCGCCACCTATCAACAACATGTGCACACACCTATTAAACCAAACAATTACATTAACGTGCAGCCCTTTACCAATGCACTGCCGAATGGATACAACATTTCACAACATTGAAAGGCTGATAAAGTGGTTATTTTTTCTGAAGTACTGCAAAAATAAAGGACATATAACACAATATGGTGACTTTACTGCCAGAGCTTATATGACAAAGTAGCCACAATTTTGTACAGAACAGTAATGGAATGTTATCCCACAATGAGACTTGAGACCATGGTTTTGTTTTTCATGTCCTAAACTATTTTACCCAAAACATATTTGGAGAGATAGAACATCCCACTTTCCAGGGTGTCCAGGATCAGCAATTGCCAAACAATGTGGGCTTTTTGCGTCGTCACTTATGGACCGGCGTTTGTGGACGTGTTTGAATGTCAACTAATATTCCTTGGCAAGTGATATCTTTCTTCAAGAGACTTTAACCATTATACTGGTTAAAGTTCACCGATTTTAGCAGAGCATAGCTGTGATATGGAACAAACGGCTTGATCGTCAGCATTGCTTCAAGCACCCAACAGCAAATTAATGTTTAAGTCTCACAATAACATTGTTTACCATTTTAAATGAAGACAAGGCAAAAATAATCTAAATATTTTAAAATAAGGGCAACTCAACAATTGCCATCAATAGAGCATTGACTGCAGGCCCATGTTGATAAAAACGTGAAATCATTTTATAAATTGGACTCAAGAGAATTGTGGTGTCATTCCATTACACAGTGCGTATACAATATTAACAGTATTGTATGGTACCAATTGTTACCACGAACACACAAATTCATTCACTCAGATCCTGTGTAAAACTAAGATTTGGGGACAAGAGACACAAAATATCCCATTTGAACAAAACATCTCCTGTTGTGTCAGTGTATGACCAGTGTAAATACGATTGATATGCAAGTGTATACAATGGTACAGGCACACATTTTCCAAGAACAAATCACAAATCGATCTGACAGAAGTAAAAAAAATCGCATGTAGAAAATGCATTTTCGATTCATCACATGTCCAGTGGGAGGGAGATAAAACAGGCTTTTCACCAACACACACACACTCACCAGCGTGGTGAAGAGCAGTCGAACGATGCTGTGACCTCACATCGCACTAGGCGGCCGCCAACCCATTAACAGATTGATAAATATTTACAAAATGCTGTGGCTTGGCTCTCCAACACACCGGTGTGCTGTGCTAGTGACGAATGGGTATGTTCTGTTTACGTGACAACCCTTACTAGTTGGCTCTGTCGGGTGGTGGTGGGTTTTAACGACACATTTAGATATTTGCGTGATCTAACCCAAAAACCTCTATAATGGATATTGGTCGCGAAAGCCTCTGTGTTAAACAGATTGACATATAATTAGAAATAATTCAACATGTAACAGGAGATTTTGCCCGCAAGTGAAACATGCACTTGCAACTAAAATAAACAAAGCATTGTACACCCTGGGAATGAACGCTTCAATTGATTTACTTTAGCAATTTGTACGTATGCTTTATTTTCTTTTATTTCTTTATAGGGACTTGCTTACCTTTCCTATACTCTGCACTCCTATCGGTTGTTGTATTGTTTCTTGTTGTAACTTTTTGACCCACCCCTACTGGAAATCTATTTTTTTTAAACAGCTTCATAGCTCATCAGATTCCTCCAATCTAAAATAAAGATTTTGATTCGGATTCACTGAATTAAAAAACGAAATTTTTCAGAGAGGGTCTCATGGCACATCTTTGGCCAATTCCTATAATGCGTGTTAAGCTTCTTGTGGGACAAACTCAGAACCCGGAGAAAACCCACCAAGTACATGAGGGGGCGACACTCAGAGCTCCGCATGGAGAGAGACTCAAGGAAGCAATTGCTGTACCACCTGGCCCACCCAGCAGCTCGGCTCAACTTTACAACACCTGGTGATAAGCAGTCTCCCATTCAAGTACTGTACTAAGTTGCACTACCCTGGCATTGTAAATTTAAAAAAATTCATATCCAGGGCAGATTAATCTGATTTACAAATGCAAGTGTCACTTGCAATAATGTTGAAACCGGTAGTCAAAATAGTTTGCAATACGGGCACTTTGTTGTACACCAAACGTGTGTAGCGGCACTGTTTAGAACTCTTCCAACTCCTATATGGTACTACGATGTTTCTGAAGAGTGGAAATTGCAATCGACATGAGCTGTAGAATGAATACGTTTTAGAATGGGAAAATGTTCATTTCGAGCATTTGGTAAAACTAAACTCAGAGTAAACAAATTAAATACAGCGAAATGAAATTAATCCACGAGGTTTATTAAAGGACTTGGCTATCGTAAAAAAATATATACCAGTTCATCAATCACACGTTACTTCTATATTGGGGCTGTCTACCCTGGAAAAACACTTTACCAGAGAACTTTGGGTAAAATATCCCACTCAATAAAGATTTCGGAAGGACTTGAGTATGCAGTGCATTGGAGATGGCAAGGAGAGTAAGGTCCAATACACAGGAAGGTCGGTCTCCAAAGAGTTACCGGTGTAAAACAAATGTGCGTTATTTAACCCACTGATCATCAAGGGCATCCAGGACACATACGTTTTTTTATGCTGGCTTGACAACCTCTATCTGGTGCGGAACAACAAAAAATGCCACAACAATTACGCAGTACTCCACTCCAATTACTTCTCCCTATATAAACGTGTAGATATGAAACATACCACCGATTTCAGCAAGCCTCTGTGCATTACAGATTCAAGCCAGCTTACTATTATGGCAAAAGACAGCGAAAATTTTGATGAACTAAAAACCCCTTAAAATTGTAATCATAAAACTTGATAGAAAGGCAGAAATGACAGGCAATGGGGAAAAAAAACAAGTTACAGGTTTTACAAGTAAATTTGTAACAATTTAAAACTGTAGTTATGTATACAACAATTAAAAAATTTATAAAAAAAAAAGACAAAAGCACATCCAGTTTTGAAGCAGACGATGGTCCACAAATCCTTCTCGAGCACATGTTGGTCCTGTTCATGGCTGACGATTCTTCCACCGTTTGAGGCTGATGAAGGAACTGGCTCCGTAAAGGGCGGTCACGATGAAGATGAACACCTGGAGCAGACAAATATGGAGATCACTTCGGTCAACTGGTACGACTATAAAATGGCACTCTGGCTATACAATGCCAGGTTGTAACAATACGTATGTGCAAATAAAAACAATTACAATAATACCATGGGAACCTCATTTGCCAGTAAAAATATGATAATTGTTTTTTTACCCTTCTATCTGGCAACAAAACTGACACCTTTTTACAAGGAGTCATGTTTGCATAGACCGCAATACCTGCAGTCATAATACAAACAAAAGACATAACTCTGATAATGTGCACTGTCCTTGAAGTTGATTGGTCCACACCAGAGACAGCTTTCCTTAGAGCCTAGTCTTTCCTTAGAGCCTAGTCTCACATGGGTTGGACCAGATGGCGTCATCTGGTCCAACCCATGTGAGACTAGGTGACTTTACCGAAAGAACCAAGAAGATGAATCCCTGCAGTCACGAAAGCTTTAAATCTAAATTTTTAAATCATGAACCTCTGTAAAAAAAAAAATGTCAAACCAGGTGTTATACCACCTCATTAGTTTTCTTAATACGGTGCTTGAGTTTTAATACTATATCCCAGTGAACATGGAACATTGGGCCAAACATGGCATGTTTATAAAAAGGTAAGCTTCATAACGAGTTGCTAATTTACATGTGACCGAGCTATTTACAGTGCAATGCAACATGTATGTTATTTACATTAACAATGTATCATTTCATTTTTCATTAAGAATTTCGTAACACCGTGCATGTATATTCTTGGTTCTTTCGGTAAAGTTACGTAGAAGGGAAATATTAAAATAAAATAAAAAACAACTATATTAAACAATACCGTGCATGTAGTTTCAACTTCAGTGTGAAGTCAATAAAAAATAATGAGCAACTCACAGAGGGTTATATTCTGTATGCATGTTGAACTTATTTCGTACCGTGCGTAGCCAGCAGTGCCTTGAAAACAACACTTTAGTGTATGAAGAGCACCGAACTAAAACGGTAGGAATTTAATTGGTTTTTGATTGAAACGAGTTAATGTGTCTCGTGACATCATTCAACAATTATTTGTTTTTCACATTCTCGCCATTTACACTTCAACCTCTCATTGTAATAAAACACAAGTAAATACATTACTCACTGTTGCGGCGATGTTGAGCTGATACATTCTGAAATTCGACGAAAGCGATATAGGGATTTGCCCTATGCTTGCCGTTAAATAAACTTGAAGCACCGCTGCGCTGAAGTACAACAGAAATGCCATGGAATTGTAGGCAGCATCCTATAAAAGAGAAAAAAACGTTGAGGCATACATGACTTTTATATGCTCTGGTCAATGGGCCCCTCCCCTCCTCCCCCTCCTCCCCCTCCTCCCCCCAATGCAGTAAGTGCATGGTGTAATCGTAAATTGCAAAAGATGTCCACAAATGCGACCTTTTCACATACAGTAGAGGAGAACGCTTATTCTCAGCCTTATTATCCGTAACCAATATTAACCACGGCAGCTATAGGATCTACAAAAACTCCTATTAGCTGCAATTTTTGTTTCACTCCCCTAACCTACTATCCATGGGTTACCTGCAAATTCTTACCCCACAGATAAGAAGAACAAAATCACGGATAACCCCACGGGTTAAAATGAACCGTGATATTGGTACACCATATTACTGCAGATAGGAGCAGTTTTCCTGCATTCTCAATTTCCCCCATATATTTGCTTGCTTCTAATGTACAGAGCAGGACGTATAGCATTTACCCCCATGTTTAATGCAGTGTGCATTTTTTGTCACCCAGGAACATCTGTCCTTAACGCTCGTGACGTCACTCCACATCGACCAGCCCCCTCATTAATATTCATGAGCAGGTGACATCCTCCAAATGGACACCCCCCCCCCACCCCTCATTAATAATCATGAGTGGGTGACATCACTCTATACGGAGTACTCCCCCCCCCTCACTAATAATCATGAGCAAGTGACGTCACTCCACATCGAACAGCCCCCCTCATTAATCATGAGCAGCTGTAATGAAACCAGATACCACCACAGCATGCACTGCTCTAATCATAGCAGGTGCCATCACAGTCAGTATCCACTGCTGTAATCATAGCAGGTACCATAGTCAGTATGCTCTGCTGTAATCATAGCAGGTACCACCACAGTATGCATTGCTGTAGTGAAAGCAGGTACCACCACAGTATGCATTGCTGTAGTGAAAGCAGGTACCACCTCAGTCGGTATGCACTGCTGTAGTGATAGTAGATACTGCTATCGAGTTGGTAGATACTGCTGTATAGAGTTAGTAGATACTAAAACAGTCAGTATATACCACAACAGTCAGTCAATGCTGATACAGAGAGTATATACTACTATACAGTCAGTACATACTACTATGGTCGGTAGCTACTATAGTCAGTAGATACTACTATAGAGTCAGCAGATACTACTATACAGTTAGTCGTTACTGCTATAGAGTTGGTAGATACTACTGTAGGGCCAGTAAATACTACTACGGTCAGTAGTTTCTGCTACAATCAGTAAATACTATTAAACACGAGCAACTACTGGCTCAGTAGATACTACTGTACAGTCAGTAGATACAACTACAGAGTCAATAGATACTACTTACTCTGTTGTATGTAGGGTGTGTAGGTATATATACCTACGTGGGGGTAAAAATATTTTTTGAGGGGGGAGGGTCGACAATTTTCGGAAACCTTTAAGGTCAACTATTTACCCCACACTTTCTATCATTTTTTGGACTTTGCAAGCCTCTTATAATTTTGTTGGTGGAGAAATGGACAAACGGCCCATCGGGCTTTCACAATACCTTAGTATCTATGTATATGTAAGGTTTTTAAGAGAAGTTTTTGAAATATATTTTTCGCCCAGGCAATGCCGGGTACTTCCCGCTAGTATATTATAAAGCACCTTTATCCAAGGCACTTTACAAGGGTTATATGCGTGGTTCAATGAGGGTAGCTGGAAGTGATATGGCCAATTGGGATGGGGTATGGGGAGGGAGGTAGGTGGGTATGGGAATTACGGGTGTACCTAGGGATAGAGGGAAATGTGATCAGCCAGGGAGAAGAGGTGTGTTTTGAGGGATGAGCAGAAACGAGACAGGGAGCGTGCTTGCTGCTTAATGTGGAGGGGAAGTTTGTTCCAGTGGGAGTGGGCAAGTAGGGAAAAAATAAACAATGTGTCAATTCATGACTACTTCAGCCCACCACCGGGTGTTGCCAGAATTGTGGCAAAAATCGCACGATGATGCTGGATGTAATTGCCAGTGAAACGTCATACTACTCAAATTCTAAATGTTGGGAATTTACTCTCCAACACACCGGTGGGCTGAGGTAGTAACTAATTGGAACGTTTTATTTGCGTGACAAACCTTGGTGGGTTAACAACACGTTCATACTAACGTGATACAACCCACAAAAACGTTATTATGAGCAGCGTTGCAGTTATACTCGTAATGTATTCTTAATATTGTGTACCTTCGCTTGCTTTTAAAGTGCTGTGCTGTAAAGTTTTTGTTCAAATGTGCACTTCTTGTCCAGTATCCAGTAATTTATTTGTGCGTGGAGTAACTAATTTTCTTCAGATATTCACTTATCGCAACCTTTTCACTTTTACCTATTGCTCAGTTGTTTCTGTAATCAGGGATTTTTATAGCGTGATTTCAATGTTAAAATACATAACCACAATGGCACAAAGATATTTAAATGAAAACATTTGGCCTTTTTAAAATCTAAAAGCCCATAGTGTTAAATAAATATTTAGGCTCTTTGTCACAAAAGTTAGATTGCCATACATATTCAAATGTATAAAGCATAATAATTTTGTATATAAACGCATACATTTTCATAGCCATGCAGTCTGACATTTGCGGATGGGTATAGAGAAGTTTCAGAATCAGAAGTAGATTTTCCGAATAAAAAATAACCTATTGAGCTGTACATTTCTTTTTCAAGGTTGCGTGTGTATGTATGTTGAACTCCGTTCGCACCGTACTTAGCCAACCATGCTCATCGGAGGTGCAGGGTCGATGTGAAAAGGGTGACAGTCGAACCCGTATTAAAAACAATTTCGCCATTTTAAATACAGACGGACGCGATTGGCAGGTGCCCCCTTGTATGCATGCATTTCTGTATACAATTCATAAACGGCATCACTAAATCACCCAGAATGTGCTTTGTTTCAACAGATCTCGGGGCGCTAAAAACAGGCCGCCTTCCAAATGGAAGCCTTCAGCAGAATATCTTAAATTAATTATAAAGAGCCTGCAGCAATACAATTAAGTCCTGAACAAGTATAACCCGTAGAAACAAAGTTTTTCACTATAAATCCTTTATATGCGTGGCGGCTAGAGTCCTCTCGTCCTCTGGCTTGAGATGGCTGCCACCTATGGGTCAGATGATTGCATTGCACCATTAAGCAATTGGTATTCTTAGGTTTTTTCGGTAAAGTCACGTAGTTAAAACATTAAATGTTTTTACCTACGTGACTTTACCGAAAAAACCTAAGAATATGAATCCTTGCAGTGACGAAAGCTTCAAATTTAGAATCAATTGGTAATTAAATATAATATTTTTGTCCTAAAAAGTGTCAAATTTTGGAAAAAAATGTTCACGAACATTAATTGTCACGCACAACGAGTCTGTGTGAAAAATGTCAGCTCGATTGGATCACGGGAAGTGGATGTTAAAAAACGACCGAAAGGTTTGCACGGTCGTAAGCAAGCAAGCGAACTTAATATAAAAGATTTAAAAAGATACATTATCAGACAAAGAATCAAGATAAGATCAAATATAGAAAACTGCAATATTTCAGCCACGTTACCAGAATGAACGGTGACTGGCTGCAATGGATGGTGATGGAGGGAAGACTCGAAGGTGTTTGGGAAAGAGGGAGATGACGATCTGGCCGGACATCAAACCTTGGACCGGATGGAAGCCGTCTCAATTGAAAGGCGCAACGACGGACAGGGAGTAGTGGAAAGAGCACTGCAAGGGAATTCTAGTAAAGGAAACAGTCATTCCTCAACAGAAGAATAAGAAAAAGCAGGATTGAGCCTGAATAGTGCTCGGATGGGCAATCAGCCTTAACAAGATGTTGCAGGGTCATTGCAGGCCGAGGTGTCAGTGGGCACTGCGGAAAACTCAGACCAGTGTGGCGAAGGTTGGTTTACAAACTCCCCCACGACTCCTATGGCTTGGGGAGGGCCTCATCACACTGGCCAGAGCGGATCGGTCAAGGTGACACCCAGGGCCAGTTCAGACATCACTCTCATCACCGATCTGAGCTGTGGACGGAAATCAAATTCGAGGTCGCCCACCTGAAGTTGCAGTGCGTCAATAGATTCACCACCATTATACGGTGCATTAAAGTGCGTAGCTATTAATCGGAGTTCTAGCCATGTTTATTTTACTGCTAAAGGCAATTATTAATTTACATTATTGATTCTAATGATGGAAGGTGCTTGGTACGTTGTAAAATCACTTACACTTTGAAACAGTAAGACATTAAATGTCATAAATGATATTCCTATATTGTCAAGCATGGTTTAGCTCTCAATTTTGTTTATTCTCATTAATGTGTATATCACCAATACGATATTGTTTTTGAACATTGTATTTGGTCTCTAATGTATCTCAAACACCCCAATGTTCTGATGTACTGCATGGGGGGGGGGGGGTGCAGTATGAACAATACTAAACGATGATACAATGTAAATAAAAGAGCCATTGTCACCAAAACTGCAGGCAAAATCAATTGCATGGAATGTAACACATTGATCCTCAATCACGACGAAGTGAACCAAATCCATTACTCACCAGTGCCACCCAGGCATAGGTCTGCTGGGGGATGGACAGAAGGTATATGATGAACTGGGCGAGTGAAATAAAACACAGGGTCACCGACACGAACAGGATCCATCCGTGGGCCAGCTGCGTGGCATACACCACGTTGGTGGCCGCAATCATGATCCACACCAGAGCTCCGAATATCTAGGGCGAGAAAACACAATGAATGCCTAGTTAGTAGCATCACAACCGCCTCAAGTCCTGCACATTCATCATTTTTTAAATATTTATTGTACTTAAACGTGCGTCGTTCTATTCCATTTTAGTGAAAAATTAAGCTGACGCCATTTAAAAAATGTGACTGGATGAGGTGTCTTCGGGCCGGTGCTACCGAGGCTCCTGCATTTGCATCTGTGGTTTCAGCCACCCGTGAATAACCCGGGTTATCACACGTGACGAGTTGATGGTCTTAACCCAGTCAACCACACCGTGACCATTAGACTTGCTCTTTGCACTGCTGGATAAAGGTCTCCAAGTTGTTGCCACCCCTCGCATTCCTGCGATCCGTGTGGTGACAATGACTGTACGTGAGTTTTGCACTAAAATGTAAAAAAAAGTTACAGCTCTGAGAATGAAACAATTAGGTTTGACTACCATACGACCAACATATAAGCAGGTTGCGTGGGAACGCGTAGAATCCCTATTGCAGGTAAGGGCACACTTAAAAGGAACCTATTGGGCAAGCAGCCCATTTTTCTCGTTGCCGATGTTTGCAGATTGAGTTCGGCTGTCGCTCTGGTTGATAATTCAGGAGTATTCGCCATCACGGTGGACGTTAAAGATCCTGTGACGTTACTCAAAAAAGAAAAAGCCATGGACCAACTGTTACAGATAACTTGCCAACTTAGTTGATTTGGGGGGGGGGGCAGACAAAGAAACCCCAAAGCAAAATCGCCCCCTCCTGGCAGACCGATGCCCATTTGTAGGCCGGTGCTGTGCATGCCGTCTACCACAGGGACAGCTGCCACTGTTGGTCACCTTGGGTGAGATGTGGTGAAAGGCTCTTTGCGTAACCGAGACATTTGTGTACCCTCACCTGTAAATGCAAATTCTTATTCTCCAATCAAGAGCTTGGGGTGTGACAGTTCCGAATGGACTTCTTCATCTCATTAACTGATGCGGTTAGCACAATTGCTATTTAAAAAAATACTATTATTTACAGTCTGTGTTCTACCCATGAAGGCCTTGCCACAACACCGTGTCAGCCATGAGGGTTGTTGGACCATATGTTCCCACTCAGTGTTGTTATGAAAATGGAGAGGCAGAAAAAATGAAAACAAAACCATTGAGAATGGCAATTCAAATCCAATACATCTTAAAATAAACCACGGAATTTGTACCTCCAGATATGCATCACAAACATGAGTCAGAAAATAGAACCAACGCATGAAAAGTATGCAAAGAAGCATGGAGGAGGTGCATGCTTTGAATTACACAAAGACAAAGAGAACATGGTTAAGACAACATATACAAATTATACATCGTATTGAAAGTTTATGAAAATGGGCAGCACTGGACTGTGGGAGATTTCTTAAATCGCTGCAACTCTTTCCACCCTGCACTATAAAATGGGCACACCACAGTTGCTTGGTAGGTCATGTCTGGTGGTGGGGTAAAGTGTGGGTACTCGTACCTCTTTCAAAAGCATTTGGCCAGCTTGGAAGTGGAGGCCAAAATTCGCTGTGAAGAAGGGCTCTCTGGAGCTCGCTCCAGTGGGGGGGTCCTTCCATCAGCGATGAGGAAATCATTGCATTGCTGTTTTGTTGCCTCCAAGTGGCACCACGATGGCAAGATGTTAACTACCTCGCCTAGTATACAGAAGGCGGTGGGGGTTCGATCCTGACCCTGACGCCTGGATATTTGGAGTTTGCGTGTACTCCCATTGGTCGCGTGGAATTTTATCCGGGTCCACTGGTGTTTCCTTCTACATTTTGAGAGTTTTTGGCTGCTATAAATTGCCACATAAGACACTTCGTTAAGCTATCATGTGTGGCCAGGGCGATTCTGAAAAATGGTTATGAAGCTCGGTGGGCCTTACCTGGTAAAATAACAAATAGTATTAGTCGTAGTAATAGTAGTAGGATACATGCGAGAAGGGATGATGGCTGTTAGTTGAAACTAACAATGCACAGGCAGCTAAATGAGGATATGCGGCCGAGAGGATGTTCACGACTGACGGAGGAGCGGTGAGATTAACTCTCGTACAGGAGCTACTGGAGATGGCTTGTTGCTGCATCACAAGGTCATCAAAAAAGCCGATGGCTTGGGGTTGCCTTCATCCAGCATGAGAAAGCTCAAGGCCGACGATGATGATGATGATGAGATATGCAACTGATTATGGCAGAGGGCAAACTCTGAATTTCCATGCTGAGAGCTCAAATCGTAAATCCATTAATTATCATTTATATTACAATCTAATATCATTGCACTGTAGATTTGTACCTGCACAGTACATTTCTGAACAGATGTACAGTAGTTGTAACCGCCAGACAGATGTATGCTTAAGGATCAGGGTGGAAAGAAACTGTAGAGTAAATATAATTGACAACCGATGGGAACGCAGCCCAGATTGACAACAGAAAATGTAATGTTCATCCAGTCAGACAGGTACATCACACTGTACTTCAGCATGCAATACAAATCAAAACAGGCTTTTTCTTTAAAAGGGAAGCTTTCCTTTCATCTTTGCAGGAAATCTATTGGCGAAATAACTCAAGTCGATTGTGCTCATTGAACAATTGCGTCTTATACTGGCATTGAAGGAGAATATATTTATATATTTGTGTTCGTGTATTTCGCCGGGGTTTGACATTCAACCTGCTCTTTACTGCAATTGAGAAATGTTAAAACAATTAGGAGGGTGACCAGCGGCACTCCCTAGCACCTGTTTAGAGAATTTCATTCTATTTTAAAAGCATCCTGAGGCTTGTTCTCACAAGCCTCATTCCTAATTCACATATCAAACTCTCGTATTTATTACACAAACCATCAGCCACATGGCCTTCCGGGAGTGCATCATTTCAGCAGCATTGTTTCAGCAGCACCAAACGCTGGACCGGGTTTGACATCGGTATCTCATCAGCACTCCGGCATGCCAAATTCGATGCTGGTTAACTGCCCATCTTACAGGTAACGACCCTTTCCTCCCGATATGGGGTCAAAGTTTGGCAGGAAATTATATGATATGTTACGTAGTATTATTTTGTTGTCATACCTCGTGGATGGATGTCTTTCTGCTTTAAAATAATTGCTTTATGTTTATTTAAAATGCATGCCTAGTTGCTCAGTTCAATTGCCTGTATTTTATGCAAGAGGCATTTATCTTTCTATAGTCAAGCCCAGTGGCAATGTGGTAGGGCGCAAGTGTTGCTACCTTTGGGGTACCAAAAATCTGGACATATCATGGGCAGAATAATATCTCACAATACCAGAAATGGGGATAATTACATGTCGTGTAAATGCATTATCCTGAGTGGTGTATTCTTATGCAATTGACAATAACTGAGATTGCTATCGCCCTGGGAAGACTTACAGATTCATCAGCAAAGCAGCCTTAAATAAAAGATAATGATTCTGGGAACACCAGAACAGGCGGGACAACCCTCTACAATGGTCATCTCATTTGAGAGTTCATATTACAGATATAGGTCGGCTAAGGCCATCGTCTCTGGGGTCAATACGATGAGTGCAGGAAGTCAGTGGCTGTCCATTGGGGTATCTCACAAGGGTCATGAAAAATCACTGATGAGCATTGTGTGGTTCTCTCGAGGAAATCCCCACCGAGTCTCAAGATATAATTTTAAGTCGGGTTCTGACATTTATTTGCAGTAAGGGGGCGATGTTGTCACGTGTAATCCCACTTGAGTTATGTGTTGGTAATTGTTCAGCATTAGGACGTTTGGCCAATAAAATATCAGCTACATCGTCGGGTTTTTTTGGTCAAAAACATTGCAAACCTGGAGACAACTCATGCCGAACAAGGGGAGAACATACAAACCCTCAGACAGGTGTTCAAGTTGGGAACCATTATATAATGTTAATGGTCGAGGTGATTTGCCTTACAAAGTCTACTGATAGACAGCTTGTTGGCAAAGTCTATAGTGTACAGTAGGGGTTAGAGTGGGATTCCTAAAAGTGAACCTTGCACTCCAGATAAATGCACGCCACCCTAAAAAGGTGTTTTGTCCCCCTCTATAGCTCAGTTGTTTTTATCCGTTTGTCTAAACAAAGAGTTCCAGAGTGTTCTTCCTCTCTAAAATGCACCAAAAAACGATTCTACTGCGAGTTGTGAAATGAACTTTGTAAGGACATTAAACAAATGATCACCAGTGCTCTTTTTCTGCAACTGAACTAAGCTCTCCATCAGTCATGGCTAATAAAATAAATGTTAAGTATTTCCGAGTAGACAAACCTTTTTTTTCTTGGTTCTTTCGGTAAAATCACGTAGACTTTACCGAAAGAACCAAGAAGACGAATCCCTGCAGTCACGAAAGCTTTAAATCGAAATTTAAACCTTTTTTTTACCTAAGTGTGCCCGTGTTCTGACGTGCAATCGGACGATACTGATACCATCACCTTTGATGGCGTTTGAGCCAGCGGAGGAAATTCCACATAATCGTGACAAGTGCCGGTGTTTCTTCATAAGACAGTGACAACCACCACTGAATTATCTGGCAATTGTTTAATGGCCATAGATAATGATCTAAGTCCACACCCAACCAGGAATTTAACCCGCAAATCAGACGATTGCAAGTTAAGCACCATCTAATCACAGGAACACCCGGGCAGGTATGTGCCTTTCCAACACACTAAGCATATGGTTCACGTAGGCTTAGATCATGAAGTTACCACTGATGTAATGATATACAGTATAATTTCAAGTTGCAAAATATACCTATGCTGTGTCATTGCCTAGCTGACAAGTGATCACCATTCAACATTACAGACAGCAGTCAATTTCACCCATGATGCCCATGCAGACATCGCCCTATGCCAATGGTGTCCACCTATACAGCAATAGGCAGGGATTTAAATGTAGCCATGAGCGTTACCAAGCACAACAAGAATACTCAAAGGTTTCTGTGCTTTGTTCGCCAATCTGAAATCCTTAGTACAAGGCCAGCTTTTATGACAATCCTAGAGAAAATAGTTTTCTCCAGCAATCAGCGATGCATTTCCATATGCATAGCCTTGTTTATGGTGTGCAGTATTTAAGGTTGATCCAAAACAGGAGGACCCTCAAATTGTCAACAAAAAAGCGCATGACAATAGGGTTTTCCCCTTTTTTCTGGCAACAAAACAGGTGTTAAGATGTTAAAACACCAAACTGAAACCTTTTACAAGGAATCACGTCTGCATTAACCACAATGCTTGTGGTCAGAATGCAAACAAAAAAACACACTCTGATAATATATGCATTGTCCACATGCTTTGTAAATAGTTGCAATATGTAGGCTAAGCGTGGGCATGAAAGAGTAGGCCAAATAACCGTTAGAGAGGCTCTGTGGAGCTCACTCGAGTTAACTTGGCGCTTTTCTTGCGAGAAATTGCGGTGCTCCACATGTATCTATAGTCATGGTTAAATGGGAAAAGGTACCCCCCTTTAAATGAAAGCAAAAGGTGAACAAAAAAGCCACACCTTAGCCTCACAGAGCATCAGTCATCTTTACACCGTTTTCACCCATTGCCCTTCTTCTTGCATAATTTCCAAAGTAAGCCTCTGCCAACTGTGTGCCGTTTCACCTTCAGCAACAAGTCAGTTTTCATGTTCCATTGCTGGCAAAAGGGTTAAACGACGAGGCTTGGGTGTGGTTTGTGGTTACTCCTTGCTCAACGACAGTAAACGAGATGGGGGGTTGGTTGGGGATGCTGCAACTTTTATGCTTTGGTTTTAGAAAAAACTGAATTAAAAAAAGACCAGGGGTTATTTTTTTGAGTTTGGTCATGTTTTATATTAACATTAAAACGTGCCGTGTAAAGAACACACACACAAAAAAAACATTGACATTGTTCGCGGTCACCCAATGCGACAAGGTAACGGCTGTCGCGGTGTGAATGACAATTTCCTGACGAGGTATTGCCCCAGCAGTGTTCATTGCCAGTGCGATATTTTCAATGTCATAAATCGTACGACTCCCTTAATAAGTTATGCGCATATTTGACATTCTTAATGAACCTCGTTTTAAAAACCAAGTGTTCAAGGGGAGTGTTTGTTCTTAAATTGCATACGTTACATTCGTGTGCAATACATTAAAACCATCACATCCGTCGTGATGCGAGCGAGCGAGGGAGGCGGGTGAAGGCTTCTCGTTACGTACAGATTGCGATAACCAAAAAGCAGCGAACACACGAACCATGATCCCCACAAATGGGCAGGAAGAAGCCACAACACCCATACAGGTGAATCGTTCACGCAGCACACCCCCATCCCGCCCCCCCCCCGTGCAAACGCAAACACGATCCCTCAACTCCTTTACCCACCAGCTCTGGCATGATGAGAATCCCCGACAGCCTCCGACAGAGATCCGCACCGAGCGGGAGGTTGGGCGAGATGGAGGCCTGGCCATAGATATCCCCAGGTGAGGGGCCAGTGGTGTGGACAGGTGGAGGTGCATCCATGGCCGACTTCTTCTTCTTCCTCACGAGCCCTGCGAATCGCAACTGCTTCAGGTGATTATTGAGCTGCGAGCGAGCCAGAGGAGCGAGAGGGCCTCCGTGTGTGGTAGGGCACTTTGGCGATACAAGAAGCCGCTCAGACGCAGGTGGATGGGACCACCGACTTTACCGTGTGGCTGTGGCAAGGAAGAGAGCCCTCTACTGATCCTGAGCCAAGCGTCCCCCTCCCCTCTCTCTCTCTTATAAGCTGGGTGTGTTGCTCACGTCGTCCGACCTGTTCCACCTGTGTGGTCGCCCTTGCAAAAGTGCCGTTGCACAATGCCTAAGCAAGCACACGCCTCCGCCCCCACCACCTCATCCTCCTCCTCTCTCAGCTGCCAGGGGCAACATCGGCAGGTCCCGCCCACAGTCATTCCTGAATGCTTCCACGACTCTTGTTTGCCAAGGGAAGCCGAAATGAGTCTCTAGGCTGGGTTTTTTTAGGAGGGTCCTGCCAAGTTTTATTTTTATTTTGTTGCAGTGGTTGCGGGTGGAGGGATGTTGCTGCTGCTGCTGCGTGTAATCTCAATTGAGCAATTTGAAGGTGCTCGTTCAGCATTGGGATGTTTTGGCCAATACCAATTCTAGGTTAGATTTTTATCTATGGGAGGAAACCGGAGGAAACCCATGCAAACAGGGGGAGAACATAGAAACTCCACACTAAAGGTGCCCAAGTCGGGAATCGAACCCAGGCCCTTCTTGCTATGAGGCACAATTGTTACCACTGCCGCACCCTGCCGCATGCACGTGGTACAAGCGGATTTACGACTCATATCGAAAGTAAATTGCACGCACAATGAAGAACAATAATAGTATAATTTTTCAATGACCATTCAGGTTCCCTGTTACAGTCTCCTTCGGCTCTTCGTCATTCTCACAACACTCTCTCTACACAAAGGTGTTCTCTGCCGTTTGGAAAACACGTGGAGGCCGTTGTGTGCCCTGCCTGGAGGAGAGACCGCATATGCGGAAGTTTCTCGAAGTGGCATTCCTTACCGGAATCGGAATCCGAGACTATCTCTCTGTGTGCTGGGGCATTGTTATGCAGAAGCGAGGGGTGTGCCCTTCATCTGTCGAAGGGGCTTTTTTTAATTCACTAGAGCAGTCGGTGCAGTAAGTCTCCATAATATTGACCTGTGGTTGTCTCCCTGTGAGGCATGAAAAGTCAATAACCGCCAAACAATTGTGCACATGATGTTGACCGCAGATCACTCTGACTTGAGTTTATTTGGTTATTTGAGAAGTTTAATGTTTCCACTGCATGTACTGTGGTTGCACTCGGGGCCAGAATGGTAAAATATGGGTCTCATTCCTGGGAATGAATCGCCGCTTAAACTTGTGTAAAATATGCAATGACAGCATGTTGCTTGATTTTCGTTTTTTTGAAGATCCGTCATGTTAAACCACTGCTGGTTGAAGGCCTCCCCATGCTGTTTCCATCATCGGGGTTGTTTCACCATATTTCACCTCTCCTGGTCAGTGTGGGTTGGTGAAGTGGGCCACATGACCGGTTCAGATATCACTTTCCGCTGATGTTAGTCATGGCCTGGCTTCGAACGCAAGGTCATTGGGTTCTTCCCCCGCACCTCAGATTAACGCGGTTGATTAAGTACGGTGCGAAAGAAGTTCAATTACATACATAGCAGCATAGTACTATAACCCATGTGTCACCACTGCACCTTGCAATAGACGAAGTATAAATACTGTAAGGGACAAATCAACCGATAATATTTTTCCCATGAGAGTTTGAGTATCATCAACGTGTACTATAAGTAGCTGATTCATGCACCTCCAATTATCACGGTTGGCTGCGTACGGTGTGAAAGAAGTTCAACATACATACATTGCTAATGGTCGCTGACATCTCCTTTTCGATGATGCTCACAACTTTTTGTACCACTTACATTTATAATTAGAGCTCCATATTGAAGAATGTTCACAACATACTGTGGCTTCGTTGCTCCTCCCCTAGGCAGAACAAAAACATAGTGTGGGTTATTTGTGTTGTGTTTTGCAGTTGTAGGGAAATTAGATATTTTGGCGTTATTTGACTGGTGTTGCAAGTTAACTTAAAACAGTGGGAAATGCCTCAAAAATGCTGTCCCGTATTATTGCCATCAGGCCTTGAAGGAGAGCAAACAGTCTTTAAAATAAATGTTAATATTACCATTAGTTAATATTTAACTTCTCGTTTGCAAATTTTGGTGAGGTAGCATTGATAGAAAGTATCGTAACTCATTGTCACATGCCATGCAAATTCATTTTAGATTTCAACCACACGCTATTGAGTGCTCTGTTTATTGTTCAAGAGATTAAAAAAGTTAATGTTGTGATTTCAGCATAAGAGTTTAAAAGGGCGTATACTAGGCTTCAAAGTATTGGCATATACCAGGCTTAAAAGTATGGGCGTATGCCAAGCCGTTAAGTATTCCCCACACCAACTTTTAACGCATGCTCTTTAAACAAGTAGCCACTGTGATTCGCAGGAAGAAGTGACTTTTAAACTTAACCTTGCAAAGCAAACATTTTTCTACAAATATTGCACAATGTGATCCGTCAAAGCTGTTGTTAAGGTATAATGGACGTGTGTATTTTGTGTTTGTGTCATTCTTCAAAATAACTGAGGCTAGTGTTTGGAAGCTTGGATGTAACCTGCCCATTTTTTGAAAGCCAGTCAGTTATGCAACATCCTACAGACATGTACAACTACTCAGGGATACGATCTACAATTCACGAGGTGAGAAATGGAAATTGTGGGTGGAAAGGTGGCGCACTGGTTAGTGCACCTCCGATTTGCATGGTTTGGCTACGTAGGGTGTGAAAGAAGTTCGGCACACACACATAGTGGGCCGCGCGATGAACCCGATGACCTGAGTTTGGTGCCACGGTGGCGAGATGTTAACCTCCTTGCCAGGTATGCAGCAGGTCGTGGGTTCGATCCCAACCCTGGCGCCTGTATATATGGATTTTCCATATTCTCTCCATGGTCGCGTGGTTTTTTCTCCGGGTCCTCCGGTTGTTCCCTTCACATTTATGGACATTTACTTAAGAGTAGTTGGTTGCTATACATTTCCACATGATAAGCCACAGCGTTGGGCTCTCATTTGTGGCCAGGTTGCTTCTGAAAAAGGACTGTATAGTTCAGTGGGCCTTACCTGGTAAAGTAAAAGTTTAATTTAATTTTGATTTTAAACTTTTTTTTTTTATAAGAATCCTGGCCAGGGCTAACAACATTGGCAAATGATATCTGAACCAGTCCAGGGATCAACCACCTTCACCAACCTACACTGACCAGCGTCCTGAAGTATGGTCAAACATCCCCCATTCACCAACACGGTGTGCCAAGGCATTCATCCAACAATGGATTGACAAAAGGGCTGTAAATTCAAACTATTTTATTCCTCAATATTGGTACAAATGTGCCATACACAGTGTATTTAAAAAAAACACTTTTCGTACTCCAAACATTAAGGTCATGGCTTCACAGGAATATAATGTCATAAGGTGAACATAACGCAAATGTAATTATTCCACTGGCAAAGCAGTTCTGGAGGGACCCATGTTTGTGGTATCAAATGATGGGGTTTAATAATTCAGCACTGACACATCACGCTTGGACGCAGCACTTTGTAATCACTGGTGTGACGACTTTCAGTGTCGAAAACAAAGCCAACGTGACAAACGCCAGCTTTTTTGTAGTTTTAAATGTTTATTTGTTTCCATTGTCAAAAAACATGGTACCTTTGCAACAATTCACATCATTGTCTCGTTGGGCTCAAGAGTCGATTGATGGGAACCCAAATGGATGGTTTTACTGGTAGGAACCTTCTGGTTACACCAGCCCACAGGGGATTATTGTGTCCGTCCGTCGTGCAGGGAGGGGCTGTGTGGGGAGGGAGGGGCTGGGTGGGGAGGGGCTGGGTGGGGCTGGGTGGGGAGGGGCTGGGTGGGGCGGGTGGGGAGGGGCTGGGTGGGGAGGGGCTGGTCACCCCGTGGTGCCCTTATAAACTCAACGTGTAACCTACTCACGCCGGCTTGTGCCCGCCCTCATAGTCGGGCATATTTGCGGAATACACCACGCCGCCGTTGACCCTGGCCATTGACCGAGCAACCCAACGTTCCTACCAGCTCCCTCCGCAGGAATGTGCTATGTTTCTTGCACTCGTTTGGAAGGGGGTGGGGGAAGGGTATGGGGGTGAGAAGGGGGGTAGAGGTGAGGTGAGGTGGGGAGGAGTAGAGGTGGCGGTTATGTAAAAGGTTGATGAGCTCCCCATGTTAGCTGGGGGGTGATCTTATACGGGTGGGGAGCGGTAGTGTAGTGGTTAGCACGCTGCGCCCTGAACCCGGCGACCCCTAGTTCGATTCCCGCTCACGGCCAGCACCAGTGACGATTATCTGAACCGGTCCTGGGCCTCCCCTAGGTCTATTCAGCCTCAAATGAGTACCTGGTGCGGTGTGTAAACATCGGCACTGGGGAGACAAAGGCGGTCGGGCGTGGTGCTGGCCACCCACCCCCTCGTGTACCGTTCCGGCCTTCATAGGTGCTCGCTAACAGCACTTGCCCCTACAGTCTGTTAAGGCTATACGGGGGATCTTTGTGTTTGATCTTATACGGGAAGTGGGGGGGGGATATTCCTAGAGCATTGGGTTTGGGTGGGAGGCACAGGTTACGATTGTTGAGGGTTACTCAGATATGGATCCATTGTTCTGGTGACACCAGCTTTTAACAATAAGAATGGAGAGGAGAGTAGACGTATAGCCACATAATGCATATTTAAGCGTGAAGCAATTATGGGAAAGATTCCCAACCCCCCCCACCTCTGTCCACCCAGCAGTATAAATGGGTACAGCCGGCAGGTGACATGTGGTGGCATATATTGTGGGTACTACTACCTCTTACAAAACATCTGCGAGCGTGGAAGAGTAGACCAAATACCCGACTCGGGTGCTCGAGAGCAGGGGTCCCCAACCCACTGGGATTTTTGCACACAGCGTTGGTGTACGGTGCTTTTTCTGGAAGATTTTGCTGTTTTTTCCTGGATTTTTCTGTTTGCACATAGTCACTTTAAGATGTTTTCTTGTTCATGTTTTTGTTTGTTGCGCTTGCACCCTATTCAAGAGCCGAATGGCTCACAGGGTCACACCAAATAAATGAAACTGAAAATGTAAACCCACGGACCGATACCGGCCCGTGTCCTGTTAGGAACCGGGCCGCACAGCAGCAGCAGCAGGAGGTGAGAGCGGTGAGTCAGCGCGTGGCCCGCCCCCATTATTTTATTATTCACCACTTCCGTCCGCGCCTCTATCCCGCACTGCGCACTTATCTCAGTCGCAGTGTTGATAAGCCCACAAGCTGCTAACCCAGAGCCAAAATGAGTAAAAAATAAGTAATATAAATTTTTTTTAAACACGCTTTCATGAAATGCACCGTACTCGTAATGGAAGAACTCCACGACTCCAGGAAGTGGCCCCGCAGCTTGCCATCACGTAAGGGGCCATGGTGATTTACAGTTAACGTGAGTTGAGCGTGGACAATTAGACCCAAGCCGAAACATAACATCTAAAAAATAATGTTTAAAAATATATTTGTATTTTAATGATAGAATATACTATTGTCATCAGTATGACATAAGTATACCAAGTTTGCAGTCGATACCACATTGGGAAGTGGGTTAAAATTGAGTTACAAGATTTGAGGATACAACAACAGAGAGTGAATTAATAAAAAGCGTGTAATTAAAAATAATAATAATGAACGTCGCTGGAGAGCTTCTTTGAAAAGGGGGAAAGACCCAATGATGACCCCCCCCCCCAGTCCGTGAAAAAATTGTCTTCCACGAAACCGCTCACCTGGTGCCAGAAAGGTTGGAGACCGCTGCAGTCTAGAGGGAGGGGCTACACCTTTACCTTCTAACTTTTTAATCAATTATTATCCAACGCAAACAATTAATCCATAGTCTACACAAAGCATCCACGTATTTGATTTGCAATTAAGCTGCTTGATAAATGACTTGAAACTCGGCTCCAAGAGACCTCTGGGGCTGAGGCGAGTAAATTATTAACGTTTTTATTAACACGAATACTTTTATTTAATACAGCATCATCCTGTTCCCACAGAATCCCACTTCGGCATGCTGTGGTCATTGTGAGATGATGATGTGGCGGTTTCCCAGGATCGAACTCAGGTGGCCATGTTCATAGTGCTGTGCACGCGCTAACTCATGTGCCACTGCTCTACCTGCCTTTGCACGAATGGTGAAGACATGTCAAGGCACACACGTTTGTAAAATATCAAACCCATTAATCCACGTAACCAGTGGCGTTCGTGATACGAAGCGGGTAAACCAATTCTAACACTTTATGTAAATCTTGACAAATTCGTTTGATGAAAAAGTTTGCAAAACTGTTCCCGTAGTAATCAGGCAGGGCTTGGCCGCATTAAGCCCCTGAGCCCCAAGGCAACGATGGCTATACTGTCGTGTACTGATGATGTCTAACTAGTTGTCTCATTGACCTGCTGCTGTAGGATATAATATGGCGACATTTTGGTTATATTTTTGAGTTGGTCGTCTAAATTCACGCTATTTGCCATATACATGCGGTATGGCGATGTCACCTGACATGCAAGGCATCATGCCAGGACTGATCCAATGGTCACGAGCACTAATTTTGCAGTATTGTGCCCCAAATTTGACATCTACACTCAGTTCGGTAATAATCTTATTCCCTGCAATTACATGTACACACACGCGCACGTACTGTAGACAATACGTTCGTGTGTTAAAGACGAGCCCACGGGTTTGTTTGCGTTGTTAACTCACATTAAGGTGTGTATGTGTCAATATGTGGCTTCCCAAATATGTTCGAAAGTCCTCATTGAGGAAACATATCCTGATCCCTGGCGAAATTGAATTGTTTAAATACACAATAAATTCCGCCCCCCACCACCACTTGCTCTGATGAGTCCCCTGTGCCTGATACCGTCGATGCCCCGAGTAATTCCGTCTGGAACGTCAGCATGTTGCAATGTATGATGTGAGAGAAGACGAGGAATAAAACATATTTTATATATATAAAAAAAATTACACAGTAAAACACAAATTCACATATAAATACATGCCTAGATGGAGTCAAACCGGATTTTAAAATGTTTTTATCCAAGCAACCATAGAAAATTCTTTGACATGCATGAACAATGCGGAACAACAGCATCCATTGAATACCGCGGTTTACTTTATAGTTGCAAGTATGCGAGGCATCTTCGAAACTTTTCTAAGAGTTGCAAGGGTCACCAAATGAAACGTGACGTCGGTCCGCGTTACGTTTATGGTCACAATCGCGTTTTTTTTTTAAACCGTGTAAATATTTATGGTTGAGGGTGACGGGGGAGATGGATTTATGGCGCAAGATTAGAATGCCTGGGGGCCGGCATCGGTGAAACACGACTCGAGGTGTTCTCTCTATTATCTGGGGCAGGGATCAGCAACCTGCGGCTCTGGACCCGACGTGCGGCTCTCTAAGGACGGTTTCTTTACGTTATTCACGCGCATCGCGGTTCTTGAAATAACGAGGGGGTTATTACTGGTAGGAGCCACCTGGTTCCACCAGCCCACAGGGGATTATTGTGTCCGTCCGTCCGTCGTGCATCCAAAAATGGGAGGGGTGGGGCTGGGTGGAGAGGGGAGGGTGGGGAGGGGCTGGGTGGGGAGAGTGGGGAGGGGCTGGTCACCCCGTGGTGCCCTTATAAAACTCAACGTTTAACCTACTCACGCCGGCTTGTGCCCGCCCTCACAGTCGGCCGTATTTGCGGAATACACCACGCCGCCGTTGACCCTGGCCATTTACCGAGCAACCCAACGTTCCTACCAGCTCCCTCCGCAGGAATGTGTTTTCTTGCTGAATTATTTTAAAAAAAATGTCTCATCTTGTTATTTCGGTTGGGGACCCCTGATCCGGGGTAACAGCAGGGGAAGCAGCTTGGATAAAACAAAAGCACAGAAAATGCATAACGTATATAAGGTAGGCTGTAAAACCACGTGTATTGTTTCGCTCTGTCGAATGCGGGTGAAGATAGAGGATGTGTGATCTGTTATTATTGTTCATTCAAATGTTTACTTGCCGAAACGTCTGCGCCCATGTAGTCACCAACCCACAGACTCAAACAACAAACACATAATGTTTCATCAGAGCATGTGTGATAGGCAAAAATAGCACAGTTAATGAAGAGGTATCTTTCGTTTATTGAGCCATCTCACTGCTTTTAATGCAACACGTTAGGCCAGTTCAGATCTTTATGGAGCAATACATACAGTATATTTCTGGTAAAAAGAAAAACTTTTTAATTACAATAAGATTAATATTTTATAGCCATTTGTCAATCCATTGCTGGATGAAGTCTGGGAATAATAACATTGCCAAGGGAGTACGGTGGCACGGTCATTATTCAGGCAGTGCGCTATGAGCTCAGCAATCTGAGTATGATTTCCAACCATGGCTATAGCATCACCGACCCACATTAACCAGGGTGGTGAAGTACGGTCAAACAACCCTTGTGACTAGCAGAGTGTGGCGAGGCCTTCAGCAGAGGATTGACAAATGGGCTGTAACAGCAACATTTCACAATAAGGTTAATGGAATTATTGTAAATACAAGTTTTCAGAAGAACAATCCTTTCTTGGCTAAAAAGCATAGGCAAAGCATAGTGCAGAGCAGTGCTTGATAGGTACTGCCTGCCTTAGACAATCTATTATTCTCACTACTGTACTGTGCCAAGCTCTCTGGATCAGTGGTTGAAACTGATGTCACATCACCAGACCAACTGACCATACAAGATGCATTGCAAGCACGTCCTACGCAGCATGCATGCAAACACTCATTTGCACAATGACGAGTGTGATGCAATAATTCACGATTCCCGTACAACGGGATGGAGAACTTACGGCTTGGGTTGCCACCACTTTCCACAGACCAAATCCAGACATATTTCTCAGTTTGCCACCTGTGTGGGTTTGACACGGACAGGTGGTAACCATACCTGTGGAACCTCGAGTCATATCAGCCCGCGCGACTTCATTTCCAATGGTAGGCAGCCAAACGATGCCTACCACTTTAAAAACGGCAATCAAGCAAAAAACAACTACTGGGTCTGTATGTATGTTGAACTTCTTTCGCACCGTACGTAGCCAACCGTGCTAATCGGGAGGTGCGCGGGAAGGACAACAAACTAAATATAAAAAGCAGTTTTAAAGAAATTAGTTTTCAATCTAGATTTAAAAGTGCATAGCTCCAGTGGCTTCCTAATATCGGAAGAAAGAGCATTCCACACGGCCGCACAAGCGCACCCAAAAGCGCGATGCAGTGACCGTCTTTGTTCTATGGCGAGCCAAAAGCGAGGATGACTGGAGTTCGCGTCATGGTTTATGTTCCTTGACGAGATCAGCAAGGTATTGTGGTTCATTTGTGGGAAGCACTTTGTGTCTACTTGGACACTGTGACCAGACATCAACGTTTTCCCGAGAGGAAATCGTGAGCGGGCATGGTGTTGTGTTTACTGCGGTAAATGCATTATTATTATTGTTTAACAACAAAGAGACAGAAAAAGCGTGTTTAATGTGGGGTCTGCCAAAGGTATCTGAAAGTCCTATGCAGTAAGAACAACGTTCCTCACCCCTGCTGTAAGCCGTGGCTAATTCTGGCACTGTACAAACCCAGTTTGGCAACCCAGCAGTGCATTCCAAATAAAGCAATGCCAACAGACGTAATGTCTATTTGTTTGATGCTAAGGCCACATTCATATATATACACAGTGCACTCAATGGGGCGTTGCCCATCCTGGGCTTGAAATCTATCCCGCTTTTCCCAAAAAGTGTCCTTTTTTCTTGAGGCGATAGCTTGTCGTGGGAAAACCGCAAGTCTTCTCGGGACTTTCATTGTGCCGGCGTCCACTCAAAAAATGCATTAACGTGTCGTTCTCCGCCCTTCTGTTATTCCGAGATATTATTCTTCCCGTGAATTGCCCAGTTGTTTTTGTACCTCAAAGGTGGCAACCCAGCCTCGTCCCCAATGGTGGCCCTCAGCCAATTGTGACAACTCCACGTTTCTATAGAACGGTAAAGTCTCTCCACACAACAACCACTGCTGACTTTCCACAAATTGGTACCCATTTTATTAACCTCAGAGTGACGCTATAGCCATGTTAACCCCCCACCCAGCCAGGTTTTGTACTCACAACCTTCTCACAATTGCGAGTTGAACATCCTACCACAATGCCACCCAATTAGATGGATAAAATAAACAGGGCTTCATTTCAGCCAGGTCTGTTTGGACCAAAGGACCTGTAAAATAGTTCTGGACACGGAACATCACATCCAGTATGCATCATGCCATGGCTGCGGTTACTAGTGCCACTCGCTAGGCCATTGGTGATGCGGAAAATATTTGTTTGATAAATCTAGCACTGAATATAAAACACACACCGTTAAAAGTGTGTGCGTTAGGTATGAATGCACGTATGTGTGTACGTACGTATGTGTGTGCGCGTGCCTCCCTATTTGCATGGTTGACACGCCAGTGAGTGTATTTCCACCCACATGCACGAAAAGGCTAAAACACAACCCTAGTGCTCGTGCACGCTGGGGTCAATCCACCTTGCCAAGATGCACATGGCGAATGGCAGGCCAGGTGTTCACATCAAACAATGCACACACGGTAACGCCCGCTGCACAGACGACTCTTCATGGGTGACATTGGGTGCTGCCTGCTCAAGCGAGCACTCGGGCGGTGTTCATCTCCATTGGTGCTCCTCAGCCAGCCGTGGGTCCACTGTCCTATGGACATGGCCAGATAATTATCGACGGGAAAGCAACTGTCCACTTTGACTTCAAACGACGTCTTGTATACGCTTTGAATTCCAACACCAAACATCGTTTGGAGAGATCCATCAAGTGAAATATTCCTTAAGGGGCAATGACGAATTGAATAATGGATGAATAATGATTCTTAAGTTCACAATACAAGCATCAAATCGTGTCTGTAAGAGTCAATGTTTTTCCATCCGGATATATTTTGTTTGTAATGGGTCCACGTGTATCCTCCAGCCACGAGAGGCCGCATCAGTCACCGCAATGCAATAAAAACAAATCTCATCTTGAGTCGCATTGAACATTGCGAGCCAGGCGAATCGTTACAGCCCTACTTATTAGCGAGTTGGGCCAATATAGCCGTGCAAACATGCGCACAAGGGCACGCCGCTGTTGCTTTTCAGCGCATCATACGAAGTACGCCGCTAAATACACGACACACGAATGCATGGAAACGTGCACACAAACCATTCTTCCTAAAACCTTTTACGCACCATTACATTCCAGCCCGACTGTTTCTATAGGACCGACACAAAGCTGCCTACTGAGCTCAGTATGCCGAAGGCACCTGGTGATTTATATATATATGGCTCTTTATAGAACATGGCGCTTGGCCAACAAAGATCACAAAAAACCACGTGACTTGGACCGCCCTCAACGTCACGGTAGAAAATATGAAAACAACTTGAAGAATGGTGCGATTCACGTGTGCCAGGACATTGGTCTTCATAACACCTCAACGCCGATAGCGCTACAAAGTTCCAGGATGTTTGGTTAAATCTGAAAAGAAAAGGTCATTTAAAAATACAAAAACAGAACTTATCGTGCAGTAAACGATGTTTCACTTTGATATCGCAATGTGTGTGGTATGCGGTGTCGGCTGTTTAAAAATATTTTACCATGATGAGGTCAAAGCACCCATTCTTGTCAGATTAGAGTTGGATTACGCAGATTTTATGGTGTTATATAATTAATACAAATTAGAACGTAGCATTTATGTTTCTATAATGATGTCATACCAAAGTATGACTTTATAGACTGTGTAAATTACTTTTGTAAATTACTTTCGCAAGCAAACACCACCACTGGGTTAAATAATAATAATAAAAATGTCACAATGCATAATCACCCTTTGTCAGTCCACTGCTGGATGAAGGCCTCCCCACGCTATTGGCTTCTTTGACCATATTTTAACACCGTTAGCTGCATGGGATGATGAATGAAGGATACCCAGGCCTGCTTCAGATTATCACCTGCCACCAATGTCAGCAGTGGACCGGAATCAAATACTGTACCTCGTCTCTAAGGACAACCAATTTGAGTCAACTCGAGTTTACCTGAACTGAAAAGACAACCTCATTTGGTTAAAAAAAAAGTTGTGCTACCAAGATTTTCCAATACGTTAGCTGGGCAGGTCTTTTCCCAGAAATAAGTAACGGCTTTCCCAGAAATACTTGCGAGTGTAAGGTCAAGGACTGCCTACGTGACTTTACCGAAAAAACCTAAGAATAAGGACTGCCTTGTTGACAAAATTAAATATTTAATGTTAAATGTTAAACTAAAGGTTGCTGCTACCTACAACATTTTTGAAGTATAAAAAGTCCAAAGAGGAATATTTGCTCAGCCCGAATTCAAGTTAGCCTGTAAAGCAAAATGATAAACTATTATAATTTTTTTACCAGGTAAGGCCCACTTAGCTATCTAGCTCTTTTACATAAGCGACCCGACCATAAATGATAGCTCAACAAAGTGGCTTATCATGTGGAAATTTATAGCAGGCAAATACTCTAAACGCATGATTATAAATGTGGAGGGAAAAACCGGAGTACCCAGACAAAAATCCACGCGACCACGGGGAGAACGTGCAAACTCTAAATAAACAGGCGTCAGGGTCGGGATGAAACCCACAACCTCCTGTATACCAGCCAACTTGAGTTTACATAAAACAAAAATGGAGTTCTGTGGCATAAGGGAAAGCGGTCAAAACTCAGGTCGCCGGGTTTAGAGCACTCGTTGCACGAACCATTGCATGACCACTCCCTCTCGATGTTTAACAAACAGGGTACCAAGGGCTTAACGTGCATGCCAGGACATTGTACCCAAGTGCAAAGGTTTGTGTAGACGAATGGCAGTGTTATGCAAGCCCAATATCAGAGGAAGGATAATTTGCTGGAAACCAATGCATATAGCGATTATCTAATTGGAAAAAAAATATTTTTGTTAAAAAATATATATCCGTACGACAGGTGTTAAGGTACTGAGGGTTTTGACATCAGCTGCCTTTAAAAGTGACTAATTATTAAAAAGTTCATGAAAATCTTAGATTTTGCCAGTTAGTGCCATTCGTGTACATGAACCATTTTTCCCACACGGCTACAGAGATTGAACATCATAAGGGGGCAGAGTAGTAGGGCATTGGTTCGCAACGCTGCACTAAACTCCAGCCTCCCGAGCTCAATTTCTGGCCATAGCTACCAACATCAGCAGCGGGTGGTGATATCTGAACTGGGCCTGCCCCCCCCCCACTCTCTCCACCAGCCAGCAGTGACCACATGCAGTGAAGTGTGTTCAAGACAAATCAACATGCTGGCAGTGCACGAGGAGACCATCACTCTGCAGTGTATTCACAGGAATGTACTTTTTTTTTAAAACCTGCAAAACACGAGTGGTATTCGTCGATAAGGAGCACAGATCTAACTCTGAAGGAATTGCGGGAGGGAGTGGGTGAGTGGGATTTTTTTTAGCAGGGACCTCTGTGCGATGCTTTGAGGAAGCCTTGGTGGAGAGTTTTTTCAATCCCTGTGCCAAGGACAGAGAGGAGCACCCTTGAGTCTGAGTGTTTGGGAGAGGTGGCTGCTGGGAAGAAGAGAGTTATCTTGACAGCGGCAACAGAAAGATGGTGATCGGGCACACCTATGGGCGAGACTGTGATTAATGACGCGGCAAGAGCTTCCGAACATCCTACAAGATTGTCGATGGAACTTAACCAAAGGTAAGAGTTTATCCGCCGTTTGTGAGCGTCACGGCTTGGCGGGGCTCTCCGAGGCTTGCCGCGCCGCTTTCATCGCGTCGGTGCCTGCCCTTGTGTCTTTCCACCTCTTGAGGCTGATGAGGAAGCTGAAGCCGTAGAGGGTCACCACCGCAAATATAAAAACCTGTGCAAAAGAAAACGGCAACATGAACACAGCATTAACCCCCCCTCCCCTCCCCTCCGCCGCTACACACACAAAAAAATTCGCATTCAAATATACATCACTTCATATGTCCCAAGCGTCACATATCCGACCTGGCCAATTTTGCCACCCACACTCGCTGCAGTATTTGTCCGTGGCGAGACAGTCACACGTGGGTAATGTGACCCCGTGAACATTCACTGCCCCGATAAAGGTACAGTACATAATGTTTTCCAATGTGTAAAGCGATCTGCATTTATTTTTTGTTTATCGATATTTATAACGTCGATAAGCATGACAATGTTTTGTTTTTTATCAGGTTTGCTAAGTACAGGTCCACATGGCTCTAACACTAAGCGCCCAGCAACAAACAGCACTATTGCAGTTGTCATAGATAAGAGTCAGAGGAATTTGTTTTTGAATGGAACAAGTTTACAGCAACTTTGGAAAAGAGACAATGGGAAGGAATTACAAAGTTGAGCAGTGTGAGCAAAGGAGCAGAGCGAGAAAGAGAGGTGTTTGGCTGACGATGTTGATGTCCTTTAAACTATGAGAATGTACCAAGGCCATAATTATAATATATATTGGGGGGGGGGGGGGATACCCCCCCCCCCCCAATATTCAAATATGCTCAAAATGTCCCCCCCAATATATTGCTATAAAAATATTTAAAAAGTAATCATAATTGCTATCCTATGTAGATAAAAACAACAATTTGCTAAATCTTGGTCACAATATCTGGACTTGTCTTCATATAAATCAATGAATAGATTTCTCTTTATATGATTGTGGTTATGGTTGTACTTTATTAATCCCTAATCTAAAACATTACATTCAGTGAAACAAGAAATGGTAAAAAAAGTAAAAACAAAGCAATGTAATACAATACACTATTAGACATTATTGTAATAAATAAATAAATAAATAAAAAGTCCATCCTATGTGTTAGTGATTTTTTAAAATATTTTAGGCAGGAAATGGCAGGAAATGAGTTTTCAAATTTAGATATTTTTCTGGGTTGGGACCCCCAGACCCCCTGGAAGATTTGGTTCCCCCCCAATGTTGACTCCATGACTACGGACTTGGAATGTACCAAGGAGATACTTACAGTTGCTGCGGTATTGAGCCTCAACCGTACATCTTGTGAGCTCCCCGATGCAGTGAAATTCGCCTGCAGAGTTGCTGCACTGAAGTAAAGAGCAAAAGCTGCTCCGTAGTAGGCCGTCTCCTGCACGAGACGCGTTATAACAATGTCAGATTCAGTATTGTGGCAATCACTCGACAGCCGACTAATTCCACAACAAGTATAACCCGTAAAAACTCAGTTTTTCACTATAAATCCTTTATATGCGTGGCGGCTAGAGTCCTCTCGTCCTCTGGCTTGAGATGGATGCCACCTATGGGTCAGATGATTGCATGGCAGCATTAAGCAATTAGTAATTAAATATAATATTTTTGTCCTAAAAAGTGTAAAATTTAGGAAAAAAATTTTCACGAACATTAATCGTCACGCACAACGAGTCTGTGTGGAAAATGTCAGCTCGATTGGATCACGGGAAGTGGGTTAAAAAACGAACGAAAGATTTGCACGGTCCTAAAAAAGAGTTTGTCTTAAACCATTGTGAATATACTCTTGCAAAATCATGTTCAGGCCTGCGGCCTTTTGTCAATCTACTGCTAGGCGAAGGCCTCTGCACTCGGGTTGCCACCTCTGGACATGTCATGGGAAGAAGAAGAATATCTCACAATACCAGACGTATGGAGAACTACATGTACAGTAAATGTATTCACCATTTTCCTACTTAGTTGGAAATTAAAAAACAATTATTTCAAACGAATAAATGCCAGTCAACCAGAGTTTCTAATTTTAATCATACAAAACACTTAATTACATTGCAGTAGGACCGCAGTGTGGTTAAATTGGCGTTCGTAACCGAAAAAAAACTCACAACTATGAACATTGTGGGGACTATCTTGCGTCTCCTGACACCGTCATCATCTGGAAAACTGGGTGAGTGAAGCGCGAGAAGGCGAATCGCTCACCAGGCACACCCACGCGGTCGTCTGCTCGGGGATGGCCAGCAGATAGAGGGTGAGCTGTGCCATGGAGCACAGGAACACGGTCACCGACACGAACATGACCCAGCCCTGGCTAAGCCGAGCTTCTTGTGGGATCCCTGTGCCCGCTATGAGCAAGCACACCAGCAAGCCTAGCACCTGCATGAAAACCAGCGTTAGTTCTTTTCTTTCTGCCGCTCATTTTGTGTGTATTGTTTGATGCCACAATCTCGTTCAAGGGCTCTAGGATGCCTCTGGGACCCATTGGTGCTGCCCCCCCCCCAGCCCCCCCCCCACCGTCCCGTACCCGTGGATGACCTGGGGTTCGTTGGTGCTGCCCTGGCTGCCCAGGCCCGCCCACAAATTCCCTGGGACTCGTTGATCCTGCCCCAGATACCTCTGAGAATGATCATCATTGATGCTCAGCGTTGGTTCCTTAATCCCTGGTTGGGACACATTGTTGCGCTTGCACCTCTCTCCCAGATTTACTTGGCTTGACACCCGCCACGCCTATCACCTTCTGCTCTTATTCAGTTTCTTCTCTGCCTCTTAAGATGCGGTTGCATTTAGACACAATATCAGTCAAAATTATTGTTTTTGTTGGTGTTCATGAAATCTCAGCTCCTTTAAGCGAGTGGAGATGACATTTAATTTCCATGGATCGTCAGGATTCCTGTAATTTTTTGCTTTTGTAAGGCACAACTTTGCGTATATGTTCTCGCAAGCGCTGTCAACAAGCCAAAATACCACGATCTTTCAGTGCAGTATTGGACTGCACTCCTCACCATTGGTGACCCAATATTATGGTCATTTAAAAGGGTTGATAATCCACATTCCTACAATTCGAGGCGACAGTGACAAAGCAAGACATTGTGGAACCCACATGGACGATGGGCTTTGCAAACTCCGGACAAGGTCATTGCGTGGTTGATGAAGCCAAATGGGGAATCCAGGACAGCTCAAGCTGTGAATGCGGACAGGTCCAGATTACGATACATTGTGGTGGAGGAGGGGAGAGGAAGGGGAGGAGGAGGAGGGAGTAAGATTGCCCTTTGACTCGACTGGATGGAGGACAGAGCACTGAACAATGCAGATGACGTACTGTCGTCACCTGGCTCGGCCAAGTCGAATACGCGAGAAGAATTCCCGACCGGGATTTGAACTCTCGACCTACCGCCTATCAGCCAAACGTCCTTGCCATCGTGTCATTGGTGTCACTCGGAGGAATAATAGCGTGGCGCCCATCAGTTCACCTGCGCAAATACTGCCTGTGTGAGCCCCTGCAAGGCCTATTGTGATGGTTAGTTACAAACAAATATGGGCGGCGTTAAAACGACAAATGTTCAGTGATAAAGTAGGAGTTATTATATATTGACAGTGTAGGTTTATAATCCAGCTTTGTAAACGCTGTAGCTATTGCTCTGTGTGCTGTAACTTCGTGCCATATACTTATATGAACACATAACAGAGCCTTCTGATCAGTGGTACACATGCCCTTACAATTGGCCCTGAACCCTTAAATTACACAAAAGGGTAAAGGGGAGGATCTGTCGCAGCTAGTGTATTACACACTTTCAGACTAAAGATACGTTTCATTGCCACTTGCAAAATAACAAATATCAAATATATCATGTTAACTACCTCGCCTGGTATACAGGTTGTCGTGAGTTCGATCCCATCCCTGATGTCTACTGTATTTTTGAAGTTTGAATGTTCTCCCTGGGTTCACGTGGATTTTTCTCTGAGTCCTCCAGTTTTCCCCTCCAAATTTAGAAACGTACGTTTAGAGCATTTGCCTGCTATACATTTCCACATGATGAGCCACTTCCTTGAGCGATCATGTGTGGCCAGGTCGCTTCTGAAAAGAGCTATATAGCTCAGCGGGCCTTACCTGGTAAAATAAAATAAAAATGGTTTCGTATTTATCGTGGCCAGTGATATAGACTCCGTCACAATTGCTTCCTTACTTCTACAAGATCCAGCAACTGTCGCGCAGCGAACAGCTGACCTTCAATGACCGCTCGTGCAATCTCCTGCAAGCTGGGCTTTACGTCTTCCCCCTTGGCTGCTGATTTATCGGTGTCACTGCAGTGACCGTCTCGGTAAGCTGCCCTCCCCGGTTCTGCACCATTGTCCCACTCGTCCTTTCAAAGAGCTCAATACAGGAGAACACCTCTTCCTCTTACCAGCGACCTTATTGCCCAAGAATTATATTATCCATGGCAGCTCTTGCAACCGTGAAACGACTATTATCAGCGACCATAGCATCCAATTAGCTGGGCATTTTCCCCCGTCGATAAGTGGAGTACATTCGCGGGTAACCCGTGGATAATGGGCACCTCTGCCCGCCCAAAATGCTGCGGATAAGTGGCGTTCGCCTTCAAGATTGCAATACCCCGTGAGACATTCAAATGTTTATTTGGGAACCTGTTGCGAAATAAGAAACCGTCCTGCATCTCATTGTCACCAACTACTGTGCTGTATGTAACTTTACATTTTGCACGAATTTGTGGTGTAAACACGTTTAATATGCACACTGATTAGACATATGCTGTAGATGTACTGGAATTCTGTTGGGAAGATTTTTTTTGTAATTGTAACATATATTCTATGACAATAAAAGGCACAACTGCACAATTTACTGTTTGTATTAAAATGTGGATTTTAGTATCAAACGCTCAAATATATATAAAAACGAAATATACATATTTACTTTACAGGATTTCAATTCAACTCATTATGATGCTTCTGAGGTGCATGCTTACCAGTTGTGGGATAATAACCAGTCCTGAAGTCCTTCGGAATAACTCACTTGTGCCAAGAGGCAGCTTAGGAGACACGGAAATCGAAAATGGAAGCAACATATTTGCAAACTTATTTATGCCAAACACCAAAAAAAATAGGTTTACTAAAGTTAGGTCAGATTGACTTACAAAGAGAGAAAGAGAGAAATCTTGGATCACGAAGAATTGACGGAGTCGAGTAAAACTATTTTCTGGGCGGAGGTGGAATTTAAACGTATGGCAACAGATTCGACTACTCACAGGGACAAAGCCACACGTAGGAGCCATGGCCACAGAAAAAAAAATGGTACAGTTTCCGTTCCCAAAAAAACCACACACTTCCCCACATGACCTTCTATGTGTGGACTGTACTTGTTTGCATAATGTGAAAACACTCCAGGTATTCACAATTTCCCCCGGAAAACAACAATGAGGTAGAAAACGATTGACAACCCCCCCCCCCCCCCCAAAAGAAAATCAGTTGTACAACAATGGAAAGTCTATATGCTACGAAAAGAATTTACAAATTTGAGATGAAACATCGGGCAGCACAAATACGAGGTGGGGACATGCTCATAAAAGGTGCATGCAGTATGCGATATTTTAACCCAGCGCGTCGAATAATTTCTGCAACACATTGAGATTTGTCCGGCACTATTTTTGTATAGAAAGGCAAAAGCTTGTGGTCTCATGCCACACACGACGTACACATTCATGGTGCAGTCAGCACGGAGGAAGGAACCAATATTTAAAAAATGCAAACCTGGACAAGCTTAGTAACCATTTCATGATCTGTGAACCCACCAGTAAGTATTCAACAGTATTTCACATTGTGGCATGCAAATAAAAGTATAAATTAATAATTCATGATTTGACAATGTCAGTCAGTTGTTGTAGTGAAGGCCTCCCCGTGCAATGTCAATCGTTGGGCTCATGTCACCATGCTTAGCCACATAGGCTTGGTGAAGAGGCGGGAGAGTGAGGATTGGTTGAAATACCATGATTTGCCGCTGATGCCATCTCTGGCCGGGAATGGACCGAGATTTGGCGGATTAATTGCCAAGCGCGCGAACCGCTGTGCCGCCACTCCCCTCCCAGATTAAGTGTGTGCCAGCTTAACTTTCCAGCTCAGTATACTCACCACAATGAGGAGTGCTGACAAATACCATTTCATTGAGCAATACAACAACTTACTCAGGCTGTTAAATGTTCACTCTCATGCCTTTTTAATTCTCATGAGTCACTCCCATTTTATATGCTGTATTACCATGATTATTTAAACCTGATAATTATATAATTGATCCATGCAAAAGGGCAGGGATTTAAGTGGAGTCCAACGATAGCACAAACTTATTTTTGTATACTATTGTCACACTGTTTTAACATCTACATCATCCTCAATCATGATCAATCCGCTGCTAGATGACGGTCTCCCCAAGCCATCGACATTTCTCACGATCCTACGACGTAATGAATCCATCTAGTGCCTAGGCACGAGCTGATTTCATCGTTCCATCTCCCTGTTGGAAGCCCGGTTGGACCCATTCCATTCATTGGTTGCCACCGTCATTATTATCGGCCATTGCCCCTGGGAACGACGTGTCTTGCTCAAGCCCGCTTCGTTTGAGTAACAATTTGAATAGTCTTTAACATACCTTTATAACCAACATTGTCATGAAAATTACGAAGCAAACAAATAATGCAAGCCACCTATAAATCTCTTTTTTAAAAATATATACCTTTAACATGTCCACAATAATTGTGTTGTCTGATACTCTTCATATTATTTTTTGGCATCAGAACTAAGTAGTTAGCAGAAAGACTGGCCAAACCGCAACCACCCTCTTCACATTAATGCCAAGTCTAGGAAATTACTCATTCACATTTCCTTGTACTGTACGACTGCCCACACGGCATGTAGGCGAATGTTAGTTCCGTACATGTAGCTTACATGGTAAGTAGCTTAACAAGTGCACGCAAAAGCACTAACGATTCGAAATAAATGAGACACACGCGGAGGCCAGGCTCCCCGTTCGTGCTCTTTAACCATTAGCGTCGTATTTTATTTTTATTTTACGTGGCGGGACAGATTATATGAAGAGTATATACAGTCTGCTTATTTGTTTCGTTATGTAAATACTGCAGTTAAATTCGATCATTGGGGAAAATATGGTGTGTTCACACCTATTGCATACAGTAGCTTTATATTTATTGGGTTACCAATTCAAATGTGATGTCGGTTTTTGGGTTCGATCGCGTAAGCATGTGTCGTAACTCTCCACCACCCGACACAGCCAATTAGTAAGGGAGTTGTCAGTGATGACGTAGTCCTGCTCTGTTTAAGATCTTTAGCAGGTCGATGGCTTCACTATTCTGGCAATTCGCCCGATGATGCTAGATGTAATTACCAGCGAAACGTCGTATTACTCAAATTGTAAATGTGGATTTATTCTCCAACACACCGGTGGGCTGAAGTAGTAACTGATTGGCGTTTTGTTTACGTGACATCCCTTACTAATCGGCTGTGTCGGGTGGTGGAGGGTTACGACACATTTATACTTACGCGATCGAACCCAAACCCCTTCATTGTAAATTATATTGGTCGAGAAAGCCTGCTACGTATTAAACCAATTCTAATGTATTGCAATGTGCCACTCTCGCACCGGCTACCCACGCAAAACCGTCATCCACGAATGAAACCTCCCACCTCCAAACTTCAGACGCTGCTCCTCCTATTACATTCACCAGCTGCCAAGTGATGGCTCTGCCGTGCGCTGCTCAGGACAGCGACGTTGCCCTCTGGGTTTCCCAACGTTGACTCGACGTCTTTCGAGGTGGCTCAGTGTGAACGTTTCAAGCGTAGCGCTCGGGATATTCCACCGCACCTCCGATTAGCACGGTTCGCTAGGTACGGTGTGAGAACAAGTTCAACACACATTCTCCCCCTTCACGGTGTATGATCACACATACATACGCTGTATAGCAAGGTGTTGTAGGGTGCCGTGCGGATACATTATCAGCTGAGGGCAGTGCTGCAAAATTCCAATTGTACTGAACGATGCTTCGACGCCGATGTTTCCCTTGCAAAGAAACATGGAACAAAAGCCGAGTACTGAAAAATGTCTAACGAGATGCATGTTGGAATTACGCTGGGAGATGAACACGTGGTTCAGAGAGCAAACGCACAAATTAGATGCATCACATATTATCAATTAAGAATAAAGTTGGGCTTGGCCATGGCGCATTGCTTGAAGGGGCTGTGGTTGACGGATGGACAAACACAAATTGTCCGAAGTTTACGAGGTGTAGTGTTCTATTAATTTCACGACTTCCTTGCTGGTTGGAGAGTTCCTTGGAATTGGAAACCATTTGCAAATTAAACCACAGCTTTCCCGCATACCGATTTTCCCCTCAACATTTCGTTGCCAAATATCAATAAAATGCAAACTGTGCTCAATTTTAAAACGACGCACACGATGTTGCACCACACCATTCAGTATCACGTGTACAATTCACAGGTACTGTTAATTTTTTCCATAATATTGTGGGGGGGGTTTTCTTTTGGCGGCGGGGGGGGGGGAGGCAGAAATGCTTTCCAAGAAAACTACAGTACTTAACAAAAAGTTAATTTAGGGCAGTTGTACATTTAGGGTGCTATACGCGCCTAGCCATTACAGCAAAGACGCTGCCACGATGTAATTGTTAGCAAACTGGACTTGCCATCCAGAGGTCGCCAGTTCAATTCGACCTCTCTCGAAATTTAGGGGTGGGGGGGGGAGATCTGTCCTCGTAGAAATGGGTTGAGCAGAGCTGGACATGGGAATAAATTACTGGGGGAACTCACACACGATTGCCCCACCCCCACAAGATCTGAGGAACGGGAGGAAGAGGATATTTGCTCCATGTGTGGGTCTCTGTGCGTCTAGGGGTCCATCTGGTAGTCAAACACATCTAAAGAAACATAATAATCCTTGATTCTTTCCGGAACGCAGTCGGGTTCAGTTTTTCACTCCCACCGTGTGGCGTTCTGGCCCCCATTTCCACCACTGACCGGTTCAGTCGATCAGCAGGTCGTGGTGTGTGGTGGGATGTGGGTTGCTCCCACCTCTTACAAGACGCCTGGCCATTGTGGAAGAGTAGACCAAATACCCTGCAGCCTCTCGACAGCTTCTGCTATTGTAGGCCCTTCTGCCAGCAAGTGAGAGCAAGACGTTGCAAGGCTGCACCTTTAGTCTGGAAGTTTTACAATGCTGTGTGATAGCATGTACGGGCACAACAAACCCACACGCTTGCTCGTCTCAACAATTGCCCCGTTTCAATAATTATGATGTTTAGACCTACACGAGTAGTTCATCATTTTTGTTATGGAGGTCCCCTACAATCAAGACCACTGGTACCCACCCCTGCAGGGCATTAAAACATCCATTATTGGCTGCACGAGTTGCTCCAACTGACAGCCGCCGCACATGTCTCTAATCAACGCGATGTTTCACGAGGAATCGGTGTCATATTGCCGAGCGTGTTGTTAGCAAGGCATGCGTCACGTTGAGCGTTTTGTTGCCCCAACATGGTGCTGCTGTTCTCCCACGCACATTTCTCCAGCACGGTATCCACGCCGCAGTCTGCGCTTCCTCTGCAAGACATTTTGTGCCCAATAGGGTAAGAACTGCTTGGCCGACAAATGTACAATTTCCTTTCCAGGACAAAATTGGCTTTCCAAAATGGTTTCATAATTTGTTTAGGCACGAAATACTTTTAAAAGGCCCCCCAACTACCTCTACGGTTAATACATGAACTCAAGGTTCGTGATTCCATTGTACTGCAGAGTTGTACAATGCAGAGTAAGCCTGGATAAGTGCTTAAAATGGGCCACCGCTATGCGCAAAAGGTAGAGGGCAGTGCGGCAAAAATTCGGTTGTATTGTCCTGTACGGTGATGCCTTTGCACCCCACCACCTTCATCCACACGCACTGGCAAGGGTGCAGAGGACCAAATAACCCCCCCCCCCCCCATAACATACGCAGCCTGAAGAGGCTCTCGTCCAGCAGTGGATTAACACAACCAACGGCTATTGCATCAAGTTATTGAAAGCAATGGTCCAGCTGTACCTTGCAGCAGCACATAATTATTGAACGTATATTATTATTATTCATGGAACGCCACTGTCGTGTTAACAATATCGTACATTCAATCTATTATTTTTTTTATATAATACAATGGGAAAGAAAGAGGCCATTATTTATGGATTATTTTAAAAAAAAAATGTGTCTTTATAATATTAACACACGAATGACCGAGGCAACATCAGCAGGCGTAAGGGAAGCTCAAATAAGCAAAGGGAGTTTTGATCACAACTGTTGCCAACCTGCATGTAGGGCAGCGAACTCGCGCCTGACTACCAACAGTTGGTTCCCGAACCTTCGGGTCACTTTCAACCTGAAACTAAAATATGCGGGCAACTGTGTAGAGTCAATAAGTAAAAAATTAACCCGTAAAAACAAAGTTTTTCACTATAAAAATCCTTTATATGCGTGGCGGCTAGAGTCCTCTCGTCCTCTGGCTTGAGATGGCTGCCACCTATGGGTCAGATGATTGCCTAAAAAGTGTACAATTTTGGAAAAATTTTTTCACGAAAATACATTGTCACGCACAACGAGTCTGTGTGCAAAATGTTAGCTCGATTGGATCACGGGAAGTGGGTTAAAAAACGACCGAAAGATTTGCACGGTCGTAAGCGCGCAAGCAAGTGAACTTAATATAAAGGATTTAAAAAGGGATTTTATGAAAGAAAAACATTTGTGTCTGCAACAATTTGGCAGACCACTACCCACGGGGTCTTGTCAACCACAGGTTGGGAACCGCTGATGTAAGGGTCGCAGATATGCACACAATCTCCCCAATGAGGTTTCACATGCAACCGAGACATGCCCAATCGTGCTCCATGGAATTGTGTGCCTTCCACAGCTAAATTTTGTCTGCATAACCCCACAAATCGATGCATTGTAATAAAAAAATTGCTCAAGTAAAAAAACAGACCATTGTTTTCCAATGCCTACTTAAAAAACACATTTATGGTATATTTAGTTTTACTAATATTGAATCCTAGGTTGGAGATAACCAATTACAACTAAAATCAGATGTTATATGGCTAAATTATTGATTAGGTTGGACACCAGCAATTAATGGTGTAGTAAAAGTGGAATGTATAGAGCATGTTTCCAAATTGTCAGCCGTTTGCGCAAGCAAATACACCTCGACTTTTAAAAGTTTAAACGTGAAAAGGCATTTCAATACAAAGAAAAGCTTTAAACAATGAAGTAGGAACGGGAACTGAAATAAGGCTTCAAATGGCAACATACAAGCAAAGGGATGAACACCAAACGTAAACAGGATCGTTTAAAAGGGCAGGGCAGAATGCAGGCGACCACTTGCACAACGGCAGTTAAGTACAGGTCAGACAATGCATAGACCCGAACAATCTCTACATCTGGGAAGGACGTTAGCCCTTCTGTTAGCATGTTCATTCGACGATACTGACAGGTAAGCAATTGTTGTTAAAAGCGGTGCAGACTAAAAATGTCATTGTTGCGTAAACCTAAAAATCCGCATTAAATACGTGCATCAAGTCAATCTCCACCATCGCTTAAAAGCTTTAGGTGTTAAAGTCTACAACCAATGGAATAGTTTCTCATTTGGACGACAGAAGGTGGCGCCCAAAGAGTCCACAAAGCAATCAAACGTGCTTCGCAATGTTTTCCAAGAGGATGTATTGCAAAAAGAGTACAAATTGTCAAAACCAAGCCGTGACCAAAGCGACAGATTCTTCAAAAAACACAGAAACGGTGCTTGTCGTCAACAGTTGAACGTTTTGCATCTTTTCACCGTCAAGCCGGCAGAGCGATGCGGTTTAAAAAGAAAGTAAAGCCTGTGAAAACACGATATGAACACCACCATGCAAGAAGGACAACAGTATCTCAGCCGTCGGGAGTCCGTGACGAAAGAAGAAAAGTAGGCGACGACCCGTAAGACTGGAGTTCGCTTTCATACGATGCGAGAAGCGTGGCAGAGGAAACGAGAGCAATTCTGGGAACCGAAGAAATTTGCGCGAGCAATAAAAGGGAGACATTTGCCACAACTAAAAAAAACAGCCAAAAGGTGCAATTTATTTTTAGTTAAGCAACCGGGTAGCAAGGAGCAGAGGACCCATCAAGTGAACACCACGCAACTGTTCTGGGTGAAGATAATCTGTCGGTTGCCGGATTTAAAAACATGCAGTATACTTAATATAAACCGATCACTGCAGACAGCAGAGGAAGCCAGTGCGGGACTACACCCGGAAGATAACTCCAATAAGTATGCGGGTGATGTCATAAGCGCAGAGATGACACGAGGCCCATTCATCTGGGAGTGTTGGCACGGTTGGCTATGTAGGGTACAAAATAATTTCAAAAGACAAAAAGACAAACCGCTTACGGCCCCAAAATGGCTCAAGGGACCCCATATTTAAATGAAATGTAAATTTCAGCAACAGGTTAAAATTCTAAAAATGGGAGAAAATTAAGATAAAGACAGTTAATGTATTCTGTTGTCTCACTACAGTCTCATGTCGACATTTCACGAAGAGGAGATTGGAAACAAGAGCCCCGGAAATAGTCGTCTGCTTTTGGACAGCAGCACCTCTGCACCTACTCTAATTAAGGGCATAAAAGCAATGTTGAAGAATGCAGCAGATTTTATTGCTTAGATCTTTTTACGTGCATCCATTTCGTCAATTCAAGTTCCAGAAGATAAGACACATTACAACTAGGTAATGGAATGCCGGAAGAGATGCCCAAACTCTAGTGGTCAGTGTGACAAAGGAGCTACGTTACTCAAAAAACAGCACATGTTAAGGGAGAAGCTGTATCAAACCATTTATTATTTGAAAAAAAAATCATGAAAAACGGTACAGACGGCAGGAAAAACATATTTAAAATATAGACAAAGGCACCCCCGCACAAAGTTCGGTATAGCACCCAAATTTGTATAGCATTGAAGAACAGATGCGTTTAATGTCATTTGACACCTAACAATGATTTGAAGCTTCTTGGGAGACAACTGAAACTCACTGCTAACGAATTGAAAAAGGATTTCACAAAGCACCAGGTAAACCACATGTTCGGCCTTGTACAAACTTATTTTTAAAAAAGTATTTGTGGAATGTAATGCGTTTACTAATGAGGGTGTGGTAATGCTGCAACTAATCCTGCGTGCAAGATAAAGGTTTAGGCAAAAAGGTCGGCCAAATTGTTTTGGAAGCAAGAGATGCCTGCAGAGATACATGACAAAGTATTCTACACAATTGACTACAAAAAGGGATTAAGGGCTCCAGGACAGATTGACGTCTGGAAGCAGCAACATTACGAATGTATTTCACTCGTGCGCAACTCCGTTTACTTTTAAAACAATATTTGTCAATTAATAGTATCTGCTCTGTGCATTACTTTGCAATGTTATGTATACCGATATTAGTTAACAGATTATCCACCCCAAACATCGTGGAACAAGTCTTAGTTTGAAATTACTGGGAATTACAATTTGGACCATAAAATCAGCTCTCAGCTTGCTTTGTAACGTCCAAACATTAAGTAAAATAATTCCTTTCAAACGTCTTAATAATCACCATATTCTGCAGATTAGACCCTACACATAAAGATGTATCCAAAACTTATAATTTTATTCAGAGCACAAATGTCGTCACACACACCCAACTTTTCCTTTAATATACAGGGTGGGGAAAAAAAAGTTGATTGTTATAAATCTGGAGAATAGGGCGTTCATGTTTTCCAAGATAAATAACTATATATTATTATTAATATTACTGGTCTTGTAAAAATAAAAACAGACTGTACCGCAGAAGTCCATCTGTTGGACCTATAGGATCTACCTCAGTCGAGAATGTTCCTGTTGTTAAGCTCCCTAGCTGCCTCCTTCAGTTGTCATAACTGCTTAAAATGGCAAGGTAACATGGTAGGAGTGTCGTCTACGAATGTTGCTATGCTGCACATTGCAAAAGTTACTGTGATGGGCCCTTGCTTGTAACAACTGGTAACACTAACATGTTGCCAAGAAACCAAATGAATGTTTTAAACAACAATGACAAAAGGCGGCTTGTTTTTCATTCTTCACCACGACTTCGGAGAAAATTCTTATTCGCTAGTGGTCCTTCCACATGCCCATTCCAACGTAGGCATTTATCGCGTAGCAAAAGGTTGTGAGGTAACTGAAGACCTGGAAAGAGAAACAGTGGATCGGTTATTGACATGCCAACGAGTGCCAGGGAGGTCCACAAAGTAGGAAACGTGTCATTTTCAGAATTATATAAAAGCACATATGGGGGGGGGGGGGGGGGGGAGGTCTATTGAATGCAAGCACAGTATATTTTAAAATAAATATTCCAGATCATTACAAGTTCACCAATGGATGAAGTCCTCTCCATGCTGTGTTAGTCATGGGAGGGTGGGGTGCGTGTTAAGACTACTTTACCTAGCTGGTCAGTGCAGATTTAGAGAAGAGGGTAGGGACTCGACTATATTAGAATTTGTCAGCGGTCAGTCGTATCTGGGAATTGAACTTGATACCAAATACAACATCACAGTAGATGAAACGTTCTTCAGAGTACGTCTGGCAGTATTTTGAGCATTTCGCCTTCATCTAGGAGAGGTGTACGAATTTCTTCCTAATTAATATGCCTCTCGCATGTCCGAGGTCGTGGAAATGTCCAAAGTTAACGTTTGTAGAGCACTTTCAATGTATTACTCTTTGGGTCTTTCGGTAAAGACCCAAAGAGTATGAATTCCTGCAGTCACGAAAGCTTTAAGTCAAGGTTTCAATGTATTTTTTAAAATAAATAATGTTTACAGCAGAAATAATTCACATTGGAGGAAATTACCATTCTCTAGATAAGACGGAGAAGCCGCACCCAAAACTTAGTTGCCGTGTCAATAAAGATATCCAACTCGTCATAAACACGCACCTGCTGTAAACTAGTGGAACAAAGGGGGGTCTTGCAAATCAAAGAATGCTCAAGATGAATTCCTCGTCAAAGATGAATCGATATGGCGGCTTTGTTAAAATGACACTCGAGTTGCGTGAAAATCTCCACGTGCGCTCTGGACAGGGAAGCCAACAGCTGCATCGATGCATGGTGGCCTCTGGGGTTTTTAAAAAGGTGGTCACGCCCCTGCCATTGAACGCGTCACCCATAGCCGTCAAAGACTTTTGCTTATAGAATCTGGGTGCAGAGTTCCCCCTAGAGGCGGTCACAAACGTCCTCGCCCTCGGCAATACGGGCAGTCCACAGACTTACGAACGGGTACAGTTTCCGAGATCCGTTTCGCAAAGTCGGAACAATCATGTACTACATTTAAAATGCAGCGTCATAAAAAGTAGTTGCGGTTCAAAAGGGAGTAAATGCAACTCCACGCCAAACCTAAAAAAAACCACACCTAGCACTTTTCATAATGCAAAAGAACAAAGATTAAAACGATTGAATGCTAAATAATGTTCGTTTTACCTTTTCCGGGAACCCCTAAAGATCTGCGCATGTGGGAATGATCAGAAAGGTGATGTGCAGGCGTTACTGGTGGCACTGAAGGGACACGGGACGCTTTCGCGGATGGATGACAAACCCTCCCAGGTGCTTCTTGCTTGACGATCTCATGGCGAGTGCCGTGTGAAATGTCGTTCACGCGGAAACCATTTTTATTTATCGAAAAGTGTCCATAATAATTTGTTCAATACGTTTAAGGGACATTTCATAAACAGAATGGTCATAAATCGAGGGATATCCGTAGTTGCTAATGTGATCATTGATGAAGGTACAGATGGGGCAACAACCCAGTAAACCATGGAACGTTGACCCAATGTCAGTCTAATGGGTCCCACCCACGTGTCAACGTTGGCCCATCTTTGCCTTGTCACTGGAATAATGGTGGATGTCGGCGATGTTATGCAGGTGGAGGAATGAGGTCCCGTACATTCCCCTTTGACGTGCTTGGTCACGGGCAGGGTTATAATTAAGTTTCAACCTTGGTTGCCTTGTGTGCTGCCCACATAGTTTGCCCTATTCCCCATTGCTGCATAAGGACCAATTAAATTCAGCTTTTGGCTGCATTTAATGTCTTGATTTGAAGCTTTTGTGACTGCAGGAATCCACCTCACGTTTTCGATCGGTTCGATTGAAACGTCGTAATCTATTATTTTTCTACCTACGAGATTTTACCGAAAGAAACAAAAGAGTATGCCTTTAATGTGTTTACAGCGACACCTGGCCAGGCGAATTGACACGACAGTACACAATGCGTTTTGAATGTATCAATTGTCGATTAATTTAATGTCGAAAAATAAAAAGGTAATCAATTAAAAACTCTGGCCGTTTTAAAATAGCAGACAGGGCAGTGGGATTGCAAAATGCTTGAAACGCAGAGTGTGCCACGGTAATGAGGGACGTCATCTTCAATCCCAGTCCACCTCTGTTGGATTCAGCACCATTGGGATACTCTGGGCCAGAGGTTTAGTTATGCAAATAAAAACCACGTTGTATGGCCATTTTTAGTTCAGTAAATCTAGACGATAACCAGGATTTTATTTCAAATATTTGTCCAAGGCCACAGGTAGACTGGAGTAGGCACATTACTTGGTATCCACAGCCAGAGAGGGGCATACCAGATGTGGCGTGCCAAGTGAAGAGCATTTTTTATGTCGCCAACCTGGGACGGCCTAGCTGAAATGAAACCCTGGCTATAACTGATTAAGTCAGTTTACTTAAAATCTAAACTTAAAAACAACTTTTATTTAACAAGGCCTATCGAGCTACGTAGCTCTGTTTTAAAAGCAACCTGGCCACAAATGGTAGCTCAAAGTGGCAGTTTGTGGAAATGTATCGCAACCAAATACTCTCAAACGCATGCTTCTCAATGTGGAGGGGAAAACCGGAGGACCCTGAGAAAAATCCAGGAAGAACATGCAAACTTTAAATATACAGGCGTCAGGGTTGGGACCAAACCCGCAAATCACCTGTATACAAGGCTAAAATAGTTGACATTATTACCGTGGTGCCTGTCTATACGAATGTTGCAGCTCTAGAGTATAATGCAGTTGTAAAGAAACATTATACAGTGTTGTAATGAGCAGGTGCCGAGCAGTGAGCAATGTGAACGTCAAAAACAGTTACTCTACTGTACGGTGTTTGTTTTTAGGTGGAGTAGGTGTCGCAGTGGTTAGCCCACTGCATTACGAACCCAGCAACCCAAGTTCGAATCCAGGCCATAGCCGAGTGGATGGATATTGGAACAGATCCTGGGCCAGCCCTCTGCACCAAACTCCCATTGACCAGCGTGTTGGAAATGTGTTCAAATGTCCTGGCCACGGTTGAGTGGCGAATTATTTCAACTGGCCGCAGGGTGGCGCAGTCGGAACACTTTTGCCTCACAGCAAGAACGTTCTGGGTTCCAATTACCAACTCTGGTGCTTGTGTGTAGAGACTTGCATTTATCTCCATGTTCTGCATGGGTTTCCTCCGGCGTTTCCAGTTTCCGCTCAAGATATAATGCAACTGGTTTTGGCCAAACATCACAATGTTGAAAAATTACGCACAAACTATTTCATTGGGGATTACAAAGAAACATTGGCAGGACCTTACTTCTTAAAAAAGTGGTACCGAGACTCCTGGAACTTATTCTGGATAAGACAAGCACAATCAAATTATAAACCAATTTACTACTTTCACCATACTCACACCAAGCACGGTGTGAAGTACGGGTGAAACATCACCCATAACTGATATGGTAGAGAGGTCTTCACCCAGCAGTAGATCCAGAGAGGCTGCAAACTCGCGTTATTGTTAATCTACTGTTACTATGCATGCTCATTACCGTCGCCGCCACGTTTATGCGGTACGTGTCGTTGTCGGTGGGACTCTTGGTGGTCACGACGGAGCTCGTGTTCGTCGTCGGCATTGCCATCGTAGAGGACTCATTGGCACGCACGCTCCGCTCCCGCACCGATCTTATCAGCAGCCGGATCAGCTGGGCATTGGGATACCCCAAGTAGCTTGGCTCGGGAACTTCACGGCGCTTGCGACTGCCAGTAAACGGAGTTGTCAAAACTGTAGTTGTCGGAGAGGTCAAAACTGTAGTTGTCGAGACGCTGCTCGACACGCTCGTTGTGAGGGTCGACGAAGGAGTGTGGTTTGCTGTGGGGCTGCCGGGGGAAGACGAGGTGACAGGCGTCAAACTCGACGTGGGCACAAAGGAGGCCGTGACCGAGGAGTTCGGAAAAGGGGTCGCAGTCTGGGTCACCGTGGACATGTTCTGGTTCACCGTGGACACTGTGCTGGGTGCCATGGTGGTGGTGGCAGCAGTGGACGGCGACTGCCCAGAGTACATCAGCCAGCACTGCTGCTGGGTGCATGCGGTGACATTGGCCTGTAGCACAGCGGCGCTCAGGTACAGGATGAACGCTGCCAAGTTGAACCAGGCATGCTGATGGTCAAAAAACACATACGTACACACAACAGCACATTTTATGGTTACACAGCCAGAGATTGTTACAAATTTTATGTCAATATACACAAAGACAAAGACTTCCAGTCTAGGTTTTGCAGGCAGTTCAGGCAGGTGCTATTAGCAAGCACCTAAGAAGGCTGGCACAGTGCACACGGGGGTGGTATGGCCAGAACGACAACCTGGTGTGAAGTTTCCACACCAGGTCTGTCTTCGAAGGTCCATTCAAAGTCATTAAAGACCTAGGAGCAGTTCAGATATTGGCCATAGAGAATAAAACTCAGGTCGCCGTATGTGCGCCGACCACTCCACTCACGGTAATGTCAATGCATGAACAACCGCAGGCTTCAAAAACAATATCCGTCACCATTATTTGGACATCCAGAGTAGTGGCGAGTCAACTATTGCACTAAAGCAAACACGTTAAATAAAAATATGCCAAATAGTGCTGTGTGTTAAATCTCCCTGAACCAAAGTTTATTTTATTTCACAAATATAGCAATTGTCTATCATTAGCAAAAACTATAAATCCCAGGTGATACAATTAAGCAATATAGACTACAAACCACAAGCAGGTGGAAAATCAAATGCCAGTGGCCCAACTGTTGGGCTATTTTCACCCCACTTAAGTGGGTTTAGATTATGTTCCTTAGCTCAAACATTGTGTAAATGTGGCCTCTTAGGCCTCTCTGCTACGATACAAAGCCGCACGCACCAGGGTTGTGGGAAAGTCAGCCCAGTGCAGCTCAGGGAGGCACCAGGCTGTTTTACAACTACGGAAGCACAGCAGTGCCCACGCAGAGCTAGACGACCTGGAGCAATTAATGACGAACAAGATTAACCCCCCCCCAACCTGGAGTGAGATTCAGAGGTCTGATAAGGCCAGAAAATCAGGAGCTGTATGCCTTCGTGACTGCGCGGGTGTTGTGTGCCTTCAGGCATACGAAACGTACCAGAGAGACCCATCCTGCTGTCTGGCTGGGCATGGAGATTATGTAGAGCACAAACTGGACAATGGTGAAGACAAAGAATGTAACGGAGACGAACATGACCCATCCCTGGCTCAGATCGGTGCCCTTTAGGTTTGTGGAGGCCACCAGAATCCACACGAGACCGCCAAAGACCTGCGAACAAAATCGACACCGTTACAGAACAAAAAACTACATTTCAAACTAAGTGGTCATCAGAATTACTTTTTAGGAGTATGGCTGTTTCGTAAAACTACTATAAAAGTAGATGTAATAGAATGGAAAAATATCAGGCTAATAACTTTATATGGAAACAGGATTGATAGCTCACTCCACTTAGAATTACAGGAGTCCCAGGCCACACGTGATAGTCCAACAATGACTTGCAGCCCCATTGTCAATCCATCACTTCATCCAACAGTTAATTTATTATGGCTTATGATGGAAATGACATTAACAGTACAGATGATAGTAATAATTGCGAAATAAAATCACCGTGAGTTACTTAAAAAAACAAATCGCATTTTTCTCAAGGGTCACAACGCAAGGCAAATTTCATCACGAGATAAAATCCCCAGCCACACCCGCTCTCTGCCCATGGCCACTCCTAAAATGCTGCAAAAGTGGACATTGGATTTTGACAAAATGGACACATGCATCACTTCCTAGGACTATCGTGCGTGTGATCGATTTCAGAACAGGAGCAGGTTTAAGCCTGGATAGTATTTGAATAGGAAGCCAGTCTGGAAAAAAAAACAGCAATAGAGAGAGTATTGTAGCCTTGAGCTGCACACTGGCCACATAACGGTACAGCAATGGAATGCAAATTTAAAGAGAGACGCTTTTGAGGCTACTTCCCCCAATACGCGTGGGGTTTCTCCAGTCACCTCGGTGTCTGTGCCATTTACCTCCAAGGAATTGACCAAATATCCCAATGTAGGACTCTGAAAGAGTTTAACACGTAGGCCTTTCGCGACCAATATCATCCATAGGTTTTTTGGGTTAGATCACGTAAATGTAAATGCGTCGTTAAAACCCGCCACCACCCGACACAGCCAAATAGTAAGGGTTGTCACGTAAACAGAACATACCCATTCGTCACTAGTACAGCACACCGGTGTATTGGAGAGCCAAGCCACAACATTTTTAAAACTGAAATAGTCTCGTGGCTCGGCAAGCCATTCCAAACAAAGTGCATTATTATTATTATTTGGATTTCAGAAGAAAAAAATGTCATGGGTGGCATTTGAGAAGACACGCATCTCTTTATGATAGAGGAATAACTTTTAGAACACCACAAGTAGATGATTTGCACAATCTACACGGCTATCCTTAAGTTGCAAGGAATTAAGTTCTCAAATCCAAACAATGCATCAGGTCTCAAATCATGGAGAAGGGACTGAAGGGCATTGGACCACCATGACTGTAGCTTTTGCGACTGATCTTATTACAGTGCAATAGAAGGATGCAGTCTCAATGTTGTAGTTAACATCCTATGGTATTTTCACCACACGTATTATGGTTAATGCAGACACGATCCCTTGCAAAAAGGTTTAGTTTGGCATTTTAACATGTTAACCTGTTTTGTTGCCAGAAAAAAAAGGGGAAAACCTATTCTTATATCCTACGGACATGACTATAGTTACACTGCCACTTGTGAAAAGAAACGAGTCATGATCAAAATCTCCTGGAAAGCAACAGATCTTGTTTGATCAACGAGGCTGGATAGGGCCGTGCATGGCACACCACCATACTCAAGAGCTACTCCTCAGGAACCATTCATTTAAAAAAAGGCATGCGCTGGGTAGGATTTTTTTATTTTTTAGTAAAAGTAGAAAGGCCTCCCATTAAATCGAGTTGTTGATCTGTTTTAGGGGGCGCATTTGGCCTATTGTGTGCTGGCCAAAAATCTTGGAGGTGGTGGTAGTTACATCTATTCCACTGGATTTGGTCTGCCGATGAGTCAACTGTGATGAACCCATTTATTACTACTTGGAGACAGGGCAGTTTAAGAAACGTGGACCAATTTCAAACCAGTGTGGTGGGAGATCAAATTGGTGACCTCTAGATTACAAGTCCAGTGTAATAACCATTAACACCATGGCAGAATTCCTGGAAAATGTTTAGTAACGAGTAAATTCCTGATATTTTTCAATCAACCAATGAATGAAGGTCATAGGGGTGTTTTTTGTTATCATGCTTCACCACCCTAGTAAATGCAGGTTGACAAAGATAGGGGAGTGCAGGAACGATTCCAACTATCACCTTCGCTACTTGTGTTATCAAAGGCCAGGAATTGAAGTCAGAGTGTTAGGGTTCATAATGCTGTGCGAAAACAACTTGGGCACCATTCCACCCAAATATAAATGCAAGTCCACTGTTGAACACACGGCACGAAACCACACACTGAATGCAACGTGGACACATCGTTTCACATGGCCAAAGGGCAAAGACAAGTGACAGATAATAACCGCACTAAAAAAATTCCTTGCAGAGTAAATACTGTGTTGTGCAAGAGACCAATAACTCTTGGATAGAGAACGTCGAAGGAAACATTTGGATTGATTGGGGTAGAAGAGGAAGTCCATTGGTTAGCACACTCCGCTATGAACCAAGACACCCGAGGTTTGAGTGTTAACAGTTAACCATTATTGGACAAGTGTCACCTCAACGGGTATTGGGCCTCATCCCCCTTCAACACGCAGAGGCCAGGGTGGTGGAGTATGGTCAAATAACCCTTGTGACCAACACGGAATGGAGGCATTCATCCAGCAGTGGATTGACATGTATGGATTGTATTAAACATCTCAGCGCTATCTGCTTGCATAATCCTTGGCTGTAAACTTGTATGGCTAGGTGTGGCTTGCACCACAAGCACAAGGTTTCAGTCATGTGATATTTACAGGTTTATTTTGGCACCACATGTACAGTTTCGGTGCCCACTCTAGGTATAATGAGTTTTGTTTTATTGTTATGGTTGTTTACACCAGAAGTGCCTCACCGAGCCCGACTTTCAGGAAGGTTCTGCCAAGTTTTCGCAGAAGGGAGCAACATATTGCCGTGCATATTACAATCGAGCATTGCAAATTATGGGCAACGTCTAAAATTATAACCAGGATGCCGACACAAGAGATGGTCGTCCGTCGCGAATGACAAAGCCGAACTTTTTTTACGTCCCCTGTGAAAGCAGGTTGCAAGAAGCTCACGAATGGTTAGCACACTCGCAGTAGGAACAAGGGCAGCCACTGGATCGAACTTCCAATGTCTTCAAATAAGGAGGTGGTTCTCATTTAAACTGCTGGGAGAAATTTCGATTTAAAGGTTTCGTGACTGCAGGGATTCATCTTCTTGGTTCTTTCGGTAAAGTCACGTAGAAGGGAAGTAATAAAATGATAAAAATAAAACACCTCGCCAAACCTCCTACGCATTTCACAAGTAGTACTAATCGCATATCTGCATTTCCCATAAATATGCCAAATTCCTCTTGATATGCAAATTATTTTGTCAAGACGTTCTTCGCCCCTCCTTCCCAGCATAAATAGTCGCTCCAAGCTTGGAGCGTGCCATTCAGACTGTCTACGTGACAGACCTGTTCTCCACCTGAAGACGGCTGCTTGCGTTGTGGCCGAAACGTCGTGAGAATTATTTTATTATGTTTTATTTTTATTATTTTATTACTTCCCTTCTACGTGACTTTACCGAAAGAACCAAGAAGATGCTGGGAGAAAGTAATTAAATTATCATCCTATCGTCAGTACAAACAGAGCACACAACTCCATCACCACATCGAACACCAAGACCTCCAATCGCACATTAAAAAAATCGATTGCAATTAACTGCGATTATGGGCCATGGCTGTATTCTACCTTTCTGCTCTCTACCACAAATGTCGATCAATAGGTAGGGGCATGGTGGGGGGGGGGGAAGCGGTTGTGCCATGCTTATCCACTGCGTTTTGAAAAATCACGTTCAATTCCCGGCTATGACCAACATCGGTGGCGAGTGATATCTGAACGAGCTATTTCTTGCCAGGTGACCCGAGTCCGGTTTCCAAACAAAAATCACGGACGTGGGTTTTTTTTGTTGTCAGCCAACACAGAACTCATTCACATCAACACGCAAGCAAACTTGGCCACTTCTTCATGGGACACACACATTAACCAACCGCCACGGATTTTCCATTTACCGATAAGGTCTTTCAAGTACCGATGCATTTGCAGCACAAGTGTTAACTTGTGCAAACTGGACCTGCCACTACCAAAGCACCACGCGGTTTTGAAACCACATTTTCTGCATTCTGCACTCAAAAAGGGCATTCGACGTCGCATGCCAAAAAGCAGCTCCAACTTGCACGGGAAGAGGTGTGAACGACTCCAGCAACTAGACGCTCTTCCAACGGCTGCATTTCTCAACTGGCGCGCACGCACAGCCACACTACAGCACTGCGTTGATCACTGGGCACAATGTTCATTTAGTTTATCACACAACCACGTAGTTTTTTTTTGCAGTGGTTGCCACAGTTCTGCGATAAGTTTTCCTGCTGTGCGTTGTTCGACACGATATCCGGTGTCGCTTTCAAAAAGATTTCCCAGCGAGTGGAGAAAACGAAGTCCCTTATGCAAAACACCACTGTGCAAATGAAAACATCTTAGGGAGCGGTACACTCGCCAATTCATAGATGGTATTTATTTCCACAGGAAGGGCCCAATGAGCTGCCAAGCTATTTAATGAGCGTCCTGCTACGGTACAGACGTTATCCAGTACTGCACAGATCTTATTCACACAAGCATGTTTACATGTGTGCACAGTATATACATGCATCCTCTAATACTAAATCACAAGTGTGCAGTGTTGCCATTAAATGGGTGCTCACTTTGCTCGCAATTGTCACCAGCACCGCATTTGGTATTAGCAACTATGGAAACTCGGTACGGCAAATGGCATGGGGTGATAAGAGGTCTATATATGCATTTTATACCTACGTGACTTTACCGAAAGAAACAGAGTACGAGACACCAATTCTTTTTCTAAAAAGTTGTGCCGTATACCATTGCCTTGATGATAAGAAGAGGGATGTTTGTGCGCGCAAGAGGCTACCCATTTAAATGATCAAGTTGGAAGTAGAATGACCACAAGTAGGTTAAAATAAAATAACATGACCCGACTGAACACAGGACATGAAGGTGCATCTGACCAATGTTTGGCATTAAACCAACTGTGGAAGCATGGCAACACCCATATCATCCCAATGTTAATGTATCGGTTGAATAACTTCCGTCATTTAACTACTGTACTTGTTTCCAATACAAAAGGCAATCCGGTTTCTCTCATTGGACAGGGCTTTCGGATAAAAAAAAAATCACAAGGCACGTTCAGACACTTTAAATAATGTTGGTCATAAATATGAACCGAATTTTTATTTGGGTATGCTGTAGTTATTCAACCAATTAGGACAGTCATTTTGATGTAAATAATTTGTCCACCAATTTTAACAATGAGGAATGCTCATAAAATACCACCATCGACCATTGACCTATCTCTAAATAAATAATAGTAACCAAAACACAGCAACAGTAAATTGCCTTTAAAAGAATTACACCCGCAAGTATTGAGCGTGCTTTTGAAATTTGGAATGAGAGCTTGTTCAATTTAAATGGAACCGGGCCTACCCATTCAGTTAATTATACCAATGACTGCCCATCAAATGACCCTGCATGCGGCCCACCTCGGCAAACCTCTAAGATTAATCTGGGTTGAGCCTGTATAGCGCTCCGATGTGCGACCACCAGACAAACAGGTTGTTGTTATGGGCTGTGCGGATACTTGACAGATAGCAAAATGGGAGCACAGCAAAATGCATTATTGTACTGTACTTCTATGCTCCTAAAACTATGCTGCCTTGACCAGCAATTAACTACATTAGGTGTGGCGAGGAAATTGACACGTGTACACCAATGATTGTACCAAAGTGCGGAAAGGTCTGCGATTGTACCGCTTGCATCATCTCACCCATGATCAAGGGCAGGACTGGGGTTGGGAAATACCAGCTGCGTTGCCCGCATTGCTACGGTGTGGGAGTAATATAGAATCAATGGGTGTTGGAGGTGGTGCTTGGAGGGGACACTGGGCTTCCTATGAGATCCACCCCTTCAGCCTTCCTCAGGCTCATGCGTGTGGTTGTAGGTCACCGGGAACACACCACATCAACAATTAAAAAAGGCACACAGTAACAACCAGTGGTGCACATTATTTGCAATGTATTCACTTGAATATGCAGAGCCCTTTTAAATCCTTTATATCAAGTTCGCTTGCTTGCTTAGGACCGTGCAAATCTTTCGGTCGTTTTTTAACTCGCTTCCCGTGATCCAATCGAGCTGACATTTTCCACACAGGCTCGTTGTGCGTGACAATTAATGTTCGTGAAAAAATTTCCAAAATTTTACACTTTTTAGGACAAAAATATATTTAATCACCAATTGCTTAATGGTGCAATGCAATCATCTGACCCATAGGTGGCAGCCATCTCAAGCCAGAGGACGAGAGGACTCTAGCCGCCACGCATATAAAGGATTTATAGTGAAAAACTTTGTTTTTACGGGTTATACTTATTAATCACTCCACTGCCGTACTGGATGTTTGCTTCCCAAAGTTTTCTGGGATTTTGACCATGCTTCACACCATGCCGGGCAGTGCAGGTTAAGTGTGAAGGGGAGCAGCATAAACGTGGGAGCAAGGAAATTTACCGATTGGATTTCAGGTGCGGTATGGGTGCACCGAAAACCATTTGAACCGTTTCATGGTTCAATATGCATTTTAAAGGCTTGGTTCCAGTTAACCGTTGACAAAAAACACATTTGGGACAAGTTAGAATTTGCTTAAAAATTGTCCAAAGACCTTCCGTGTCACTTACATTGCAGGCTGCGATGTAGGCTAGTCGTTTTACTACCCTTTGAGATCTAGCAAATATGCACTGTTATAGCACAATGGAGACAGACGTGTTAGAATCTCTTCAAAAACACGGACCATCCAGTTGCGGCAGTGACTGGATCCTTTTTTCTTTCTGCCATCAGATAACTCAAACCTCAAGGAACCAGTCCAAGGTGGCATGTTCACGCGGGAGGCAAATCGCTTGGTTCACGGGTAATAGGAAGACTGCAGTAGATGTAAAGTGTGCAGCAAAACGTAATTGTTAAATATTTATAACTTTAGGCAGACCCAACCTTAGGCGTGAAATCAATCTACCTCTGGCCTGTAATTTTGGGGGGGCTTTGATGTTATGGTCCCTTCCACCTCGTACTGTATTAATAGACTGGAATTTAGCGACATGATATTTACTCAAATTTACGCTTTCTAGCCCCCTCTAAAAGTTGTATTAGAATATACACCACTTACAACCAGCCAAGATCGTCTCGATACGTGAATTATAATAAAATTACGGTTTAATGACCCAAGACGCCTAGGCATCTATGCTCAAAATGAACGTTTGGAAATTAACGTGATGGAAATTCCACATTCCTATGTTAGGGGACAGTCTACATGTAAAATGACCACAGTCGATTTCCCACAGAGTGGTAATTATTTTAAAAACGGCGCTGGAGAGATGCACTAAGGCGACACTCTATGGTCAGGTTTGGAATGCGTTCAGTACCCGGCAGAATTTAGGAAGTTATATTTACATAAAGTATTAGGAAGTGTAATCGTATGCCTCATTCTGCATTTAAATAAAATGCATAGCCTGTAAATATTAACAGTTAAGACTAGGGTTGTTAAAATTATTTTTACATTACCTATAACTGGCTTGCCACATATATACATGTTTAGCATTAACATGTTTAAAACATTTTAAACCGAGAAACCAAGGGTGATAGTGGTGCAATGGAGGGCCTGCAATCCAGAGGTACTCTGTTCAATCCCAGGTGAACCAATGGTGAACGTTCATCTAACCCAGCAGTACAAGTGGGCACACCACTGCTAGTGCAGTGGGGTAAAGTGTTGGTATGTTCACCTCTTCCAATGTGTCTGGTCGGCGTGGAAGAGTAGACAAAATACCCTAAAAAAAGTATATCCCTCCAATCTTGATTTGAAGCTTTCGTGACTGAAGGAATCCACTCTTTGGTTCTTTCGGTAAAGTCGCGTAGGTAGAAAAAATAACAGATCACGATGTTTCGATCGCAACAAGCGACCGTCACCTGAAGACGGTTGCTTGTTGCGATCGAAACGTCGGGGTCTGTTATTTTTAAATCCTTTATATTAAGTTCGCTTGCTTGCTTGCTTGCTTACGACCGTGCAAATCTTTCGGTCGTTTTTTAACCCACTTCCCGTGATCCAATCGAGCTGACATTTTGCACACACACTCGTTGTGCGTGACAATGTATTTTCGTGAAAAAAATTCCAAAATTTTACACTTTTTAGGAAAAAATAAATTATATTTAATTACCAATTGCTTAATGGTGGCAGGCAATCATCTGACCCATAAGTGGCAGCCATCTCAAGCCAGAGGACGAGAGGACTCTAGCCGCCACGCATATAAAGGATTTAGTGAAAAACTTTGTTTTTACGGGTTAATTTTTTTCTATCTACGTGACTTTACCGAAAGAACCAAACAGTATATCGATCCCTCCAGTCAGTGGAGGCTTTTCCGACAGCAGTGGCGAAGCGAGAAATAACTGAAGGTTGTACCTCTTATTAAAAAACACACACGTCGGATTTCACGACCAATATTAGCCAGAGGTTTTGGGTTAGAACTTTACCTGTTAACCGAGAACGGAGGGAAATTGCACCACGCGGCCGCGGCGAGGTTTGTGTGGTCAGGCGTGCCGATCTGTATACCACTCAGTACTACAATTTTCACTGGGTCATGAAAACGGTTATCGGTTTAGCAGTTGTCGTTTAACCCCGATTAAGAGTAGGATTATGGAAGGACATTGCCATGCTTTGCAAATGAATACTCTCCCTACAGGGGAGGTAGCATCTTGTCATTAAATCTCATCTACACAGAACACCAACCCACTTGCTGTACTGCATTCTCCTGGCCACCTCGTTAGAACCTACAAGAGCCATTAGTGGACCAACTATTTAAAAGGCCGGCACTGCGCACTGTAGGAGTAGTGTAGCCAGCACCATGCCCGATCGTCTTTAATCTCTCCCAAGTGCCCATATCGCACGCGTAGTCATTCAAGGGCATAGTCAACCCTTGCCACCTGGGGAGGTGGTGCCCGCGACCGGTTCGCATACAGCGATCGCGACTGACAATTAGCCGTGGCCCAGAATCTGACTCTGGTGGTGGTGTTTGTCGCGCAGCGGCAGCCTCCCTACACCAATCCCAGCACACACACACACACCCCCCACACTTGCACTACTACAGCCTCTATACGCGCATAACTTCGACTAAAGCAACATTTCACTGCGACATCGGTCAGATGACGCAGCTTTGCGGTTGTTGGCGCGATTCGGGGAGCGCAACGTGGAAGCGAAATTTTCGCTTTTAGAGATTCGTGCGCGCGTTCTCGCCTCCCTCCCTCTCCCCCCAATGAGAGACACGCGCCGAGCAGAGAGAGCGAGAGAGACAACGATTGAGACGGCACACAAAACGGGCAGAGTGAGATGCCAGCCAGGCAACCGTGAGAAACTCACCATTTCCGCGACGATAAGCAGACCCGACAACGTCCTGAACAGTTCAGCTCCCAAAGGCAGGAGGGCTCCCGTGCCCGCAGTCAAACTCCCACCTCCAGCCATCGCCTTCCCTTCTCGACCGCCGGACAAGCAACAATGAACTTACAAACTACAATAAACCCCACGGCAGCCTCCAAACCACGCCTGCCAAATGAGTCTGCGGTGCGCGCGTGTGTGATAGTGGTGCTCGGCAACAGCCCCACAGAAAGTTACAAAATAAGTACAGTATCCACAGAACGTACTATCAAGGTCACTTTGAGAGACAGCCCTACAAATAACTATGGGTTGCTTGTTTTTGTTTAACCAGACAAGCGGAGATGGTGAAGCCTCGATTATTGCTTTCGACGCAAACAAGGCAATTCTTATTTTTTTAAGTTTGCCGTTCGCGACGTCGTCTTCTATTATGGAACAAGCCTGCGACCGGCCGGTCGTACCGGTGATATATCCGTCGATCCGGTTATTCCTCCCAGCCCAGCCCCAAAGATTCTCACTTTTAAATTCTACTCCAGCCCGCACGTCCGCCCCCACCCTCACCAATCGCTCACCCCCCCACCCCCACGTCCCCTCCACCCACCTCCACCCACCTTTTGCGTCCAGCCACTAAGTGGGAGGTTCCGTGTGCTGTTGTTCAATCAACCCGGGGCGCGTGTGTGTGTGTGTTCAATCACCCCGGTGTGTGTGAGTGTTCAATCAGCCCGGTGTGAGTGTGTGTGTTCAATCAGCCCGGTGTGTGTGTGTGTGTTCAATCAGCCCGGTGTGTGTGTGTGTTCAATCAGCCCGGTGTGCGTGTGTGAGTGTTCAATCAGCCCGGCGTGTGTGTGTTCAATCAGCCCGGTGTGTGTGTGTGTGTTCAATCAGCCCGGTGTGTGTGTGTGAGTGTTCAATCAGCCCGGCGTGTGTGTGTTCAATCAGCCCGGTGTGTGTGTGTGTGTGTTCAATCAGCCCGGTGTGTGTGTGTTCAATCAGCCCGGTGTGTGTGTGTGTTCAATCAGCCCGGTGTGTGTGTGTGTGTGTTCAATCAGCCCGGGGCGCGTGTGTGTGTGTGTTCAATCAGCCCAATGTGTGTGTGTGTTCATTCAGCCCGGTGTGTGAGTGTGTGTTCAATCAGCCCGGTGTGTGTGTGTGTTCAATCAGCCCGGTGTGTGTGTGTGTGTGTTCAATCAGCCCGGTGTGTGTGTGTGTGTGTGTTCAATCAGCCCGATGTGTGTGTGTTCAATCAGCCCAATGTGTGTGTGTGTTCAATCAGCCCGGTGTGTGAGTGTGTGTTCAATCAGCCCGGTGTGTGTGTGTGTTCAATCAGCCCGGTGTGTGTGTGTGTGTGTTCAATCAGCCCGGTGTGTGTGTGTGTTCAATCAGCCCGGTGTGCGTGTGTGAGTGTTCAATCAGCCCGGCGTGTGTGTGTTCAATCAGCCCGGTGTGTGTGTGTGTTCAATCAGCCCGGTGTGTGTGTTCAATCAGCCCGGTGTGTGTGTGTGTTCAATCAGCCCGGTGTGTGTGTGTGTTCAATCAGCCCGGTGTGTGTGTGTGTTCAATCATCCCGGTGTGTGTGTTCAATCAACCCGGCGTGTGTGTGTGTGTTCAATCAGCCCGGTGTGTGTGTGTGTGTTCCACTCGAGCTGGGAGCGTGACGTCGTCATCATTAGCGAGGAGGAATGAGGAGGAGGAGGAGGAATGAGGAGGAGGAGGGATGAGGAGGAGGAGGAATGAGGAGGAGGAGGAATGAGGAGGAGGAGGAATGAGGAGGAGGAGGAATGAGGAGGAGGATGAATGAGGAGGTGGTGTGCGCGTGTTGGGATCGGCGTGCGCGTCGCCTTGCGGGGTAGAGAGGCGGCATGCTGGGAGGAGATCGACTCGGTTTCCCAGCACGCCGGCACAATCGTGATAATTGTCAAAAGAAAGAAACGTGCAGCCAACCCACGCAATCTCGTGACTAACTAGAGCCGAAGGGACAGAGGAATAGTAACTATTCAGTGCGGCTCGTGGTGCCAATTGTTGTTTGTATGTGTGTATGTGTGACTGATAGCAGTGTCTGTCAACTGCTGTTAAGGGTGGATTGCTCGATGAGCGGTCCTTGTTAAATGAAGAAGACAGCTTGTTTGGTGGCGATGCACTTGGCAGTGGTGCACAATTAATCAACAACAAAAATTAACCCGTAAAAACAACGTTTTTCACTATAAATCCTTTATATGCGTGGCGGCTAGAGTGCTCTCGTCCTCTGGCTTGAGATGGCTGCCACCTATGGGTCAGATGAATGGCTGCCACCATTAAGCAATTGGTAATTAAATATAATACATGTTTTCCTAAAAAGTGTAAAATTTTGGAAAAAAAATTTCACGAAAATACATTGTCACGCACAACGAGTCTGTGTGCAAAATGTCAGCTCGATTGGATCACGGGAAGTGGGTTAAAAAACGACCGAAAGATTTGCACGGTCGTAAGCAAGCAAGCAAGTGAACTTAATATAAAGGATTTAAAAACACTCAAAAGCCTTCGTCAATAACCCCGTGAACCAATGTACAGTTTCCAGGCGACGGCCACGTCGTCTGTTACCGTACATATACTATTTGTTTCCGTCTGAGACAGTGGTCATAAACAAGGTTATTGATTCACTTTTATGGGCGATACAAAGATATCGCTACCGACCAGTTAAATCTGCGCGCGATACACAAGCGGCGTAGGCCGATGTGGGCAGCAGATGGCACTGCAGCGACATGCATCGTTGTGCTGTACTATGCCACTGCGTCTATGCCCCCCCCCCCCGTCTTCACGACGCCTGCGCTGGTGAGCGCGGTGGAAATGTGGTCAGACGCTTCGCCAGGCATGGGATTGGCACGCTGGCTCTGATTCGTTTTTTGTTGTTGCTCTTTTCATCACGTCTCTGGTCTCACTTGAAAGCACGCATCGACCCAATGGTTAGTGTCGGTGTGCCCTCGACTCATTTACAGAGACGCATTTTTGATTGATTTGGTTTTCTGTGAATAAATTTGCATCATGTCTCGCAGCGACGCCGCTCCGGCAGTGTGCAATGTAAATGTTGTGGATTTACTCTCCAACACACCCCGTGGGCTGGAGTCGTAACTCACGTTTTGTTGACGTGACAAATACTTTCTGGCTGTGCCGGGTGGTGGAGGGTCACGACACATTTATACTCACGGGATCTAACCCCCCCAAAAAACTTTATTACGAATAAATGTTATCTCATCGTCAGCCACGATCCATTCACCGTTGGATGCCGGCCTCTCTCCCCCTCCTCCCCCAAGCCATCACCATCTCGACAATGCGATGTAGCAAGCCACCTTCAGCAGCCTGCATGCACGCGCGCTCATCTTATCGCTCCATCTCCACGGTCAACGTCCTCTCGGGCGGGTGGCCTCCCCTCGGTTGCCACTCTCTCGTTATTGTCGATACTCTCCATCGATGTCATTGACGCCAGATTAGGGGGTGGGGGTGGCCGTGTCCGTGAGGGCATTCACCGTGGAGGTTTGATCGAACCCGTCAACTCGTGCGCAGCAGGAGCTCAGATGGGCGTCCGGTGCGAAAGAAGTTCAACATACGGACATCCAGCTGTGGATAGATCATGGCTGATGATAGAGACATCACTGGGTCTTCCCTTTGCACATGCGCTTTTTCTGCGTCGCATTAACTCGTGTCGACAGAGTTAAGTCGATTCACCTAACTTTGCGCGACACCACTTGATGTCGACATCACCGTTTCGCTTGAGAAATTAAGGCGACGACCTTGCATCGTTCGGTGTCACATTCAACGTCAATTCTTCGCACGTGAAACAGCCCATTAACAAACAAATAAGATGCTCTACCGCAATTGCCCGACACCCAGTGGCGTAGTGACCGCATGGGGCGTTGAAAAGGAACGAAATGTGACCCCCACCCCGCGCCATCCCCCTCCTCCCCCCCGCCACCCCCCATCACCCCCCCGCCACCCCCCATCACCCCCCCGCCACCCCCCATCACCCCCCCGCCACCCCCCATCACCCCCCCCCCCGCCACCTCCCCCCCACCGCCACCCCCCATCACCCCTCCCGCCACCCCCCATCACCCCCCCATCACCCCCCCCCATCACTCCTCCACCCGCCACCCCCCATCACCCCCCCGCCACCCCCCATCACCCCCCCCGCCACCCCCATCACCCCCCCCCCGCCACCCCCCCATCACCCCCCCCCGCCACCCCCCCATCACCCCCCCCCCGCCACCCCCCCATCACCCCCCCCCCGCTATCCCCCCCCCCCCGCTATCCCCCATCACCCCCCCCCATCACCGCCCCCGCCACCCCCCATCACCCCCCCCCCGCAGTCTATCGCCTGGGGTGCAGTGAGACACGGTCTGCATTACTCGATAAGCCTCGGGACCCAATCGTTCTGTTCCGAGCTTGTGCGAATCACGGCACGCACGGCGCGCACAGGTGGCATGGCACTCATTGTGTACTCTGCCGTTCTATTCATGGCGCAGGTGCAAGGAATTAATCCACATCCACTTTATCTCACAGCCGGAATCAAATGCGCCGCGCGGGCGAACTTGTCTTACGTGATTGCAGGTCCGTTAAAGATCTTACATTCTTCTCCCCTTTACTCAGAATGAGCAATTACCTTTGCGACACAGAGCCATTGTCCAGTATTGACAATTCCACATTCCATATGTTAAGGGAGTCAGTCTGTCCTTTGTAAATAAATGTAGTGTTTCAGGGCCTCGCAAATCCTGCAAAACGGTGATGTTCGTCATAATGGATAAACTTTAACCGTCATTTTATTTGCACTCACAATGTTCATATCTCTAGGACCAGTTTCACCGGTATCAAAACGATGAACAAAGAATAGGCTTTACCCTCCCCGGCAAGAATGCAGGAGGTGTTAAAACGTTCAAACGCAAACGAGACACCTATTGCAAGGCATCAGGTCTGCATTAAACCACACATGCTTGTGATGAAACATGCAAACAAACGATATTGATAATATGGCAGCTTTCTTGCCAGTATCAAATTATAAGAATAGGTTTTACCCTCTTCACCTAACGTAAGTGTGGTTAATGCAGACACGATTCCTTGCAAAAGGTTTCTGTTTGGCGTTTTAACATCTTAACACCTGTTCTATTGCCAGAAAGGGTAAAACCTAGTTTTTTATGTCCTTGATAATGTGTGCAGAGACAGACTCCTTCATGGCCTTGTCACACTGTGTGGCTCATGCAGACCTGATGCCTTGCAATTGGTGTCTGTATAATTGCTGAGAAGGGTAAAGACTATCATTGTTTTTGCACTCACAATTTAGCATAACTTTGGGATTTCCAAAGCCCTTGTAAAGGCTTCCATCAGTCTCTGCCCACGTATCTTCATTGCTTCAACGTTCAAACTCTTCAGCACAATTTCAAATCAGACACAAAGTTAGAACCAATACCCCTTGCTCCTTACCACAGTGTCCTTTCCAAGTCCCACCAGGTCTGTTTAGATCTGGGGCTTGGGGTCTAAACAAACAATTATGGAACATCGCCTGATGAAGCTGGTTGTAAATGTTGTGGGTTTACTCTCATACACACTGGTGTGCTGATGTAGTTATTAATTGACGCGTTTTGTTTATCTAACAAACCTTACTAATTGGCTGTTGCCGGGTGGTGGTGAGTTAACGACACATTTATATTTATGGGATCGAACCCAACAAACCTTTATTATGGAGATCTCCCTTCTCAGATCTCCAACTTGTTGTCATTCATACTCTTAGGTTTTTTCGGTAAAGTCACGTAGGCAAAACATAAATAAATAAATATTAATAATAAAAATAATAGAAGAAATAATAGAAATAAAATAAAAATCACGACGTTTCGGAGGCAACAAAAGCTTCTGTCTCAAGGTGGAACCGTCACAGCACGATTGCTGATACAGCTGATAGAGCAATCGTGCTGTGACGGTTCCACCTGAAGACGGAAGCTTGTGTTGCCTCCGAAACGTCGTGATTTATTTTATTTTAATTATTTCTTCTATTAGTTTTATATTTTATTATTTATTTTTTATCTACGTGACTTTACCGAAAAAACCTAAGCGTATGAATCCTTGCAGTCACGAAAGCTTCAACTCTAGAATTGTTGTCATTCTTAAATCCCCCCCTTCACCCCTCCAGCCTTCCCACAATGGAAGCCTATTCCAACCAAGTGAAAAACGCCACAATGCACAGTCAACACAGTGGTTGATTTAAAAATTAAACTCTCACCTTTTGTCCTCTTGCTAACAGAAAACAACTTCCTTCCTCCACAGAAATTGATGCCTGAATCACTTAAATTAGCCATTGTCTGTAAAACATTGTTTTCTGCTGAACAGCTCTTCAGCAAACCAGAGCAACACCTTTGAAAACACGCCAAAGAAGCAGACTTTTTTTTACCATAATCCCCGTACACAATAGCCTCACACTATACTATTAGTTTCAGGAATTAAGATAAGGAATACCCTACACAGCCAGTACACTGTATTGAAAAACAACGGTGGTTCACTGCAAGTCACATACAAGGCTCCAAACAGACAAACTTAAGAAACGGATCAGATTCTAAGAGAAGCATTAGAACGGCCTTAAACAGTGCTGCACAACTACCTTGTGTTTGATAAAAGCCAACCGTCCATACGGCAGAATGCAAGTTTTTCTTCACAAGAGAGATAATGAACCATTGATGGGCTCTCAGCTGCGTCGATAAAAATTTAGTGAGGGTAACACACACGTTACTAAAAGCATTTACAAGTGACCCGCGCAACATTATGAAAAGCAAAGATATAAAAAACTAAATACATTGCATGGGCGTGCGTGAAAGTAAAACTCAGCAGAAAGTAAGGGTAAGAATCTGCCGAAGAGGAGTGGTACGAGTTTAACGCGTCAAAAATCAAGTGTTGAACCTAAAGTGAAATGTCATGAACGTAAACTAAACGTATAGCCTTTTATTTAAAAAAAATCCATTGTTGGATGAAGGCCTTCCCCAACTACTAGTCTTTAAATTTGTTTGACCATAGTTGACCACGTTGGTTATTGCAGGCTGGTAAGGGGAGTGGGGTAGCACTGGTTCAGATATCACTCTGCACTGATGTTGGCTGTCGTTGGTAATCAAACTCAGGTCGTTGGGTTAGTCCCACAGTGCTAACCACTGCAATGCCGCTCCCCAAAATTGTCTTCACTATACAGTGCATCGCATCGCTGACTAAATATATATCCGCATGTAGTTTAACTGCCATTTTCTATGGATGTTTACAAATCTTTAGACTTTAAACTTTCGTGACTGCAGGAATTCATATTCTTGGTTCTTTCAGTAAAGTCACGTAAATGGAAAACCCACGACATTTCAATCGCAACACAAGCGGTCTTCATCTCTTCGCCTGATGAAGACTGCTTGTGTTGCGATCGAAACGTCGTGGGTTTTTTGCTTTATTTCTTTTCTATTTACGTGACTTTACAAATCTTATCTTTTCACACTCAGGAATGTATTCTTAAACTGGGGTACATTCACTTCAAAAGCAGTCAAGCATTTGTCTATGGTTTCAAGAAGTTCACCCTTTTTTGTCCACTGACATATTTGTGTGTGCTGCAAGTGTAATTTTCTATGCCTTTTCGCATATCCGCCAAAACCTCAGTCCCAAGCAAGTTGGAGATTTTTATTTGCATAGCAACAGTGGAGATAACAGTTTGCAGTACAATATTTACAAATAGTTAATATCACATGACAAAACAATGTCATTCGACTAGGATGTGTATTATTTCACGCATGGGGAAAAAAAATCATTCGATATTTCTACACGTGTGAAAGGTGAAAATAAAAAAATAATCCGAAAAGAAAACAAAACGATAATCCTAGTCTTATCATTCTCAACCCCGAGCTACTACTTTGTATAAACAATGTTGCCATTGTTCAAGCGGAGTTTGCTTGGCACGAATATCGATCGCACAAAGGAAGGAATGGAACTTTCCAAGGTTCAGGGCTCCCTGATAAAGAATGGTGCACAACAAATTACTCGGGGCACGATTAAAGTCACCAACACGTCTTGGTTTTGGCCGGAACAGGCCAAGTTTCAGAACGGCTGCCTTGGTGTGCGAAATATTTTATGAAAATCAGGACATTTAGGCCAGTTTAAAATGTCCTGGGTCCCATGCTTGTGGCATGGGGGAGAGCGACACGAGTAGTGGGTGGGGTTGATAGTGGGCAGGGCCTAAGGGCAGTAGGCGGGGCCAATGTAAGAGGGAGGCCACTGAGAGTGTGGGCAGTGCTAGTGATGGAGTGGGCGTGGTTATGAAAAAGTGGGCGGGGTTAACAAAGGAATTAGCTGCCAGCTCAATATGTCCCAGTTGAGCCTCTAAATACATTTGGTCGATTTAGTTGTAATACAGCAATTAACCAATTTATATTCATTCTTATGCTCATGATATGTGCATTAAATCACACGTGAAGAATGCTTTTTTTTAATTCGGGTACTTTGTATGTAATCAGTTCACTAACTATTCGATCCACCAGAGCCCACTTTATTTATCTATAAAAATCACGATAAAAATAATCCAATGTAAACCTCAGATTCCTGAGAATTAATTGAATCATGAAGGGGACAAATCACGACACACCAACAAATTATCCCTTATAAAATGGATTTTTACAATTTGCTTCATAATCACAACGTGCATCTGTATTGCCTTTGCATACATCAGCACACGGAGCCAGAGTGTGCAGGCAGTGCAACTGCACTGGGGTCCACAGGAAAAAAGGCCTTCGGTTCTGGGCTATGAAGGGGGGGGGGGGGGGTCGTGGGGCACCCCATTTCATTCCTTGCACCCGGGTCCATGCCAACCAGGCGAAATTGGAAGCCCCAGCTTTAAGTATTGTGAAAAATTACTTCTCAGCATATATATGGCAATATCTAAATATGGGGTGAAATTTGGAAGGTTGTACTAAGACCAAGTCTGACAATTATACACATTTCAGTGTTAAAATATTCATCTCACCTCTTGTGTGAATCATAATACTACATAAATATATTCATTGCCAAAATGTTCAGCAGAATCTCAAGGCATTTTCAGTCAGGTCCTCCATTGGTATCTTTGTCAATTCCTCAACTCTCTAACGCGTCGTGTTCACTGTGGTCGACCGCTATGATATATATATACACGTGAAAGCTATTTAATCATACGGAACATTTCCATCACGTGTCGGAGGTTCCTGTGCATGTGAGGGTTAATGATTAATTGCACATGGGAGGACACCTAGATACTTGGAGAAACCTCACACTAGTACCAGGAAAAGACTTTGAGCAGCGATACTGACAACCTAATTATTGTCCTTCATGAAAACTCTCTCTATATGCTGTGGTGGAGGCTCATAGGCAATGTCTATTGAATAGCCAGGAAGTCCACCTCTCCATATAATCAATATACATTTATATACAGGATATAGAGCCAGTAGTTTTCCGGTTTACATGTCGAGTTATGCTTGCTATCTGTTTATTATTTGTGTGTCACTCTTTTGCTCCTTGGGGGATTGGTGGTGCAGTTGTAAGTGAACTGTGTCACCGGCCACATGGTATATGACCAGCAGCGCCTGACATCTGGGTAACACTCCACCCTGCACCTTTACTCATCATTTCAACTTACAACACGCACAGTGTTTGCTTGCTCTCCAAGAGAAAGAATGACTCGGAGGCGCGAGGGACCACAGACAAGCGGGAAGGCGATGCCACAAAGTGAGGCGATGCCAACGATTGCCCAAGCTCTGCGGCCGTCTATATAAGAAGTTTTCAGCCAATTAATTTAGTGTTTACACGTGCGAGAAAACCGGAGCACCTGCAGAAAATCCACGTGTGTGAGGGGACAATACTCGATCCCATACAGATAAAGCAGGTGGAGTTTCCATTTGCTGTATCTGCCTTCTCCTGGCAAGCCAGGGCATGGCACCTCGACACCCACGCTTGATTAGCGTACCAAAATAGTTAACACAACCCCCATGGCAATACGTTGTGGGTATGCAAAGGGCTGTAAATAAACATTGTTTTTATTATTATACTATTTATTGGTAAATGTGTAATCAAGCAGCCTTGGAGTCCCACGCAGATGGTGACATCAGCATGATCCACCATGCTAATATCACCCTCTGCATGGAACTAGAGTACTGGATAACACGTGGACAATACTACGCCCAGCCACAGAAACATTATGCCAATGCAATTGAATACACACAAAGTATGTAGAATAGGCTTGCTTTCGAATTAACGATAATGTTTGGAGCAGGCAGCTTCTTGTAGACGAATCAATTCAGCTTCCACCGCTGGATGCTGATGAATGCGCTGACCGCGTACAGGCCCGTGGTCAAAAACGCAAATACCTGGGAAGGAAAAAGCAGAAGGAGAAATTAAAACATCTCGACTTATGAATTATCTGTTTGATGTGAAATGTCTGGAGAGTATTGATTTGAAGCTTTTGTGACTGCAGAAATCCATACCCTTTGGTTCTTTCGGTAAAGTCACGTAGAAGAAAAAAAATAATAGATCACAACGTTTCGATCGCAACACAAGCAATTGTCATCAGGTGGGACAACCATAGTATAGTGTTTTAACTTGCACTAACTATTTGTTCCCCTTTGTGATAATGTTACGAACAGTTAGTGGGATTTCAGAATCTATTACTAATTTGTTATTAAGTGTAGCACTATAGTGCCAGTCAACCTCAGGAGTCATGTGAATAACATACTGTACATATGAATAACACAACTATTAATACTCACGTGTAGGATTCAATACATGTGTCATAAGTGTCAGAATGGACGATTAATAGATGACCCAACACATCCTTACAGCCCGAGTTAATAACGTTTTTTTGTCGCTCAATGTGTGGAAAAACAATGTTACTTATTTATCATTCTGATTATTCTACCACCATTTCAATATCTGGAAGTAGAAAACATGGAAGCACTTGGGAAGACCGAAACATGGAAACTTAGTAAAAAAATACAGGTCGCACCACATTAAAGTATTCTTTTTATGTAAGACTGCCAAGTGAATAATAGCTAATCCAATTGAACAGTGCATGGTGTGTACCGTGGGATGTGTCTAAAGGACATTCTGATGCACACAATGGAAAAGCCTATTTCCAGCTAAATGAATGATAATACATTTAATTATTTAGGGGTGGAACTAGGGCTAAATTTAAGCCAGAAGAGTTCTGAAAGCTGTTCTGGAAATGTCACCTTATGTTCATTAAAAAAAACCTGTTCATAGTATATTAGGAATGTAAGGTACAATAATATAGCATTGTTATGGATAAGTGCACCGTGTACTCTAGTGGTAGTACCTTACACCAATAATCCCTACTCCAAACCAGCTGAGCAGTGTTCTGGAAAATATTGATTGAGAAATCAAGATCTGGGTGGAACAATTTACCTCTCGAGCAATTTCATTAATTCTGATGGTTCAGGCATGACAGTGTTTTCAATGTTCTTATTTTCACCTTTGCGTTTAATGGCAGTACCTCTAGTGGCTGCAGGGGGTGATGTTAACTCAATACATACCCCATATACAAAATAAAGAGAGAAAAAACATTCACACGCGATTAATTGAATTTCCATCAAAAGAGGCATGTAGCAAAGGGGCATGAAACCCCACAGTACCGTTGCAGCGAGATTAACTCGATACAAGTGAAGGATTGCTTCCTTAATGTCCGTATTGCCGAGACCGCACTGTTCGATGTACACGTTGAACATGGCGATGGTGGCGTTGACCTGCAGCACTGCAGCACTCAGGTAGAGCGTGAACGCGAGCATGCTGAGCGCCAAGTCCTGCAACGCGACCATCGCAAGCAAAAACAAAGGGGGATGCATCGGCAGCGCGCGGTGACCATGTGCGTGCGACACAAAATAATTACAATGCCGCCATTGTTAGAATGCACTACGCAATTAAAATAGGACAATGCAGGTTCTTTACTTACTCAGAGATCCTCAGATTCGTGGTAATAATGATTAATAATTATATTTACACCACAAATGAGTCAAGTCTCAAAGTGCACTGTGAAATGACCGCAAATTAAAAACGTAACGATGCACACAAAAACATGGAATTATGGAGGCCTAGAACAACAAAACGACAAATCCCTGTATTATAAACTAATAATCATTCTGGAAAGACTGTGCCTGACGATTTTCAGACAGCAACACTCCTGAACTTTTTGGTGCGTATAGGCAGTGAGTTCGAAAGTCCTGGCGCCGCACGAGCCAACCTCAGGATTGTCCCACCTTGAGGGGCTTCGTGGAGAACATCAACCTCAGACATTGTTTGAGTGCAGAGTTCTTGACGGGCTATAGTGGTAATAGGTTTTTACCCTTTCAACTGGTACAAAAACTGACACCTTTATACAAGGCATCGTGTTTGCAATAACCACAACACAAGCAGTCAAAATGCAAACAAAAAGAAACAACTCTGATAATGATAATGATATGCACTGTCCTTGAAGTTGATTGGTCCACACCTGAGACAGCTTTTCTTAGAGCCTAGTACGCCTTTTGGCGTCATCTGGTCCAACACCAATGGAGACTAGGCTCTAAGAAAAGCTGTCTCGGGTGTGGACCAATCAACTTCAAGGACAGTGCATATCATTATCATTATCAGAGTTGTTTCTTTTTGTTTGCATTTTGACTGCTTCTGTTGTGGTTATTGCAAACATGATGGCTTGTATAAAGGTGTCAGTTTTTGTACCAGTTGAAAGGGTAAAAACCTATTACTAAATTTTGCCACTGGTAAAGGAGATGTCTCATAGGGCTATAGTGGCTTCAACAGATCACAGCTATATAGAGGTTCCAAACTGTTCAATACTTTGTACATAGCCAATAACAAAAAAAATACATATAACAACCCCTGTAAACTGTATTAAGAATTGGTGTAATATTTTTAAATCGCGATTTGACCGATTCAATGCTTCCCCTCTCTGTCCCCTATTACACACACACACACACACAGTTTATTGCTTATCACGAGAATGATCACCCACCAATAATTAGTTCCTCAGAGCCATAGCAATGGAGATATTTTTACCAGATGGATCCAAGTGCTGCTCTGCTTTGCTGTCCCAGTGAGGTAGAGCACCAGCTGGATGATGGAGAGCACGCAAAACGTGACGGAGACAAACATCACCCATGCCTGGTGCATCTCGGTGCCACGGAGTTGCGTCGAGGCCACCAGGATCCATACGAGGGCCCCGGACACCTGCCACCAGCAAAGAGACCGACGTTCACACGATACCCACAGAACTTGTGCTTTCATGCTGAGAATACTGTGGTTATTGCTTCCAAGAAAAATCATTGTCCTCGCTTAATAGAAATAGATGGAGACATCAGTTTAAAACGTAGGCTTTCGCGACCAATATCATCCATAAGAGGGTTTTGGGTTAGATCGCGTGAATATGTAAATGTGTCGTTAAAACCCGCCCACCACCCGACACAGCCAACTAGGAAGGGTTGTGTACAGGATTAACTGCACGTGTGGTAAATGTTATGTTGGGCAAACAGGACGAATGATCAGCATGAGACTAAAAGAACATCAGAGAAATATTAGATTCTCCCAAATGCAACTGTCAGCAGTAGCAAAACACGCGTGCCAACAAGGACACTCAATTGATTTGGATAATGTTGAAGTGTTGTGCAAAACTAGCTACTACTGGCCAAGACTAATTAGAGAATCTATCGAAATTGAAAGAAATAAAAATTACTTTAACCGTTCAGATAGCTACCGTCTTAGTGCTGCGTGGAATCGAATCATCAAATAATACATTATTTAAATGCATGCCTACAAGGGCAGCGTACTTCAATAGGGATTACCGTTGGTCGGACTATTTTAATAAAGCACAATAGACAGGAAGGACAAGTTCAAAGGGCTCCCGTAATGCGTAATGTACGTTGCCTCAGTAATCCCCCCCACATTGTGCAAGAGCGCAAAAGGGTGGTCAACACATCTACCCCTCTATATGAGGAACGAAACAGTAAGACTTATCCACAAATTTGGCTGTCGCCTGATGAAGCTAGTTGTAATTACCGGCGAAACGTCGTACTCAGATTGTAAATGTTGTGGGTTGGCTCTCCAACACACCGGTGTAGTGCTGTACTAGTGACGAATTGGCCACGTTCTGTTAACGTGACAACACTTGCTAGTTGGCTGTGTCGGGTGGTGGCGGGTTTTAACGACACATTTATTTACGTAATCTAACCCAAAAACCTCTATTAGAGATGGAGGCGTATTTTAAAAATAAATTAATCAGTGGAACAGTGACACCGAGACGACATAAAGTAACGAAATACACATCGCAAGGGGATGGCGCACAAGAGAGACGGCGCTTTCGACGATGTTATTCACAGACACATTAGACGATGTTTTCCCAACATTTTTATGGGATAATTAAGAGGCATGACCTGAATGGAGCAAAATTTAAACCATCTCACATTTCCTCATGACACAGCCATTTGAACAATCAATGGTAATGAGTTATGGTAACTTACTGAAATATGTAACAAAGAAGGCAGTAAAGTTGGGCTCAAGATAAATGAGCTCAACTTAAAAGTCATGGAGAAACTTTGCTAATTCAAAGATGCTATTTGTCGGAGGGACAACTGAAAACATGCCAGAGTATCTTTACTCGTGTCAATTATTGAAGATAGACTTCAATTCTAGTGAGGAAATAAACACGCAAAGAAACAGGCAAGCGAAAGCATAATAAAGCGCTTTTGGGAAAACTGATTATGAAATGCAACATTTCAAAGTTCAATCACTCTGTAATTCGTGCAGTGACACGAATCGGAAACATAGAAACAAAAACAGTGACAATTGCAATGGAGCAATATATTCCAAGTGCATGAAGAGGCACGGACAGAAGTATGTGGTGGCATTATACTGGAACTGAAAGGGGAACAAATGAAAACAAATTCGTGGCAATTGAAAATGGTTCAAGATCTGTTCCAAGTGATATGCATTGCTAAATAGTAAAACATTCCATTTTCGTACAGTGGGGTACATGGGTTGCACAATATGGATACGAAAAGGTCAAAGGTTGCCTCTTGGTCCAAGGTCATATTTTACAAGTGCAGTCGGTGACGGCGGAGCCAGCTCTCGTTCAGATATTACTCGCTGCTTATTTGAGCAGTGGACTGGTGTTGAACCCATGTTGTCGGGTTCATTGGACAGAGTATTATTCATTGTGTCAATGCTCCACAATGCAATTTTTAAAATTAGCACAAATTACCTATTATTTTGTTGCAAGGAGGGATTTTTTATTTTATTGTTTTTTCTTTCATTTCAATAACCTATTTCTTCATGCGACCTTGCTTTTTTCTTGCCACTCAGATCTTCCATGGCGTAAATAAGTGATTCGAGTAGAATTAACTGGGAAGCATCCAATGTAAATAAGGAAATAGATAAGCAGCCGATGTCTCCTTCATAATACTCGACATCAACATATTTCTTACACAACACATTGGCCCCACGGCATTTTGGGAGCGCATTATTTTAGCAGCATCTAGCACGAGCAAACTCTGGACCAATTTTGAGGCAGTGTGTCATAGCAGCAGCTATTATTAGGGTAATGTAATTAAACATGATTCTTAATTCCGATGACGAAAAATGCTTTATTTATACATTTTCCATAAATGTAAGACCTTCATTAACGCATTGGGCTTAAGGTCTTTGCAATGGTTTCAAGGTAAACATTTACACTAACAGTACGCTTTTAATATAGCTACAAATGCTATAAACTGTAACAGACATTTAACCCTCATAAAAGTAAACGGTGTGGAAAATTGTATTTACTTCACACCCAAAGACAATACGGACGGCCTTAGCAGGTACTGTGAGCGAGGATATATTCAGTCCAGCCGGGAGCAAAAATAATAGGGAGAAGACGGATTGTTTTTTTTTTAAAGCATCTGCAGGTTTCCAACTAATACACCGATTACATCTATGACTTCTGTTCTCTGTCATATATGGAACCATCGCTTTGACAATATTTAACGACCTGTTAAGAAGATGGTCATTAAACATTTGTAGAGTCTCTATAAATAGATCACACCCGGCATTACGCACACACATTCACAGATTAGTTCTAAATACATGTTATACCGCAACTGGCGAATTAGATCATCCAGTGGCCCGAGAATACGGAATGAGCTCAGTATCAACCACTTTTAAGATAATGTCAGACCACAGAAAAAATTCCACATTGCGACGTTGATTACGCATGTACGTTGAAGTTTTGTCGCACCCATACGTAGCCAATTAGGCGAATCGGATGTGTATGTATCGGACGAATACAGTTAACTTCCCACTAAGTGGCATCTATTTTATTGACCTAGGGTTTATTATAGGCTTGGTCAACTCCCATAGGGGGCGAATCGAGTACTTGAGTCAGATTTACCACCCAGTTAATCAGCAAGCATTTTATAATTGCGAGTAAATTTAGTTTAAATACGGAGTATCCGGTGGAGTGATGGCGCAGTGGTTAGCGCACTGGGTTCAATTTCCGACCATGGCTCAACGTCGGTGACGGGTCATCCCTCCCCCATTCACCAACCCGCACTGACCAGCCTGGTGAAATGTGGTCAAACAACCCGCGACAACAAAGCAGTATTGTATAGCATTGAAATCAAGTCTTGATTTCTAATTTGATGTTTCCGTAACGCTGCTCGGCTGGCTTGGAAGGCACTACTACCAATGGAGTACAAAGAATGCCCATCAAAAACAATCCTCGATTATTGTCCTCTACCTGCTAGATTTGAAGATTTCGGGACTGCAGGGATCCATACTCTTTGGTTCTTTCAGGAAAGTCACGTAGGTATAAAATAAAACAAATTAAATCACGACGTTTCTGGCGCAACACAAGCGTCCGTCATCAGGTGGGACAAACACAGCAAAACGCAGTTGCTGAAATGTTACCATCAACTCTTTTGCCTATTTCAGCAACTGCTTTTTTCTGTGGTTGTCCCACCTGATGACGGACGCTTGTGTTGCGTCCGAAACGTCGTGATTTAATTTATTTTATACCTACGTGACTTTACCGAAAGAACCAAAGAGTATGTCCTCTACCTTTTATTATCGTACCCTATGGGGCCGTCCATAAATGACGTCACGTACCTAGTGGGGGGGGGGGGGGTCAGACATTTGTGACGATGTGTGACGAGGGGGGGGGTGTTTGAGAAATGTGACGTCACATCAAAATGCGCAACTTTAAATAAATATAGACAAGACGTTCTACTTAATATAAAAGACGTTTAAATAAATGTTTCTTCCTACAACATGAGAGTGCAACGCCACATTAAATACGCACTACAATGACAATAGTTTAAAGCGATTTGAAGCATGTTTTATTTTTTTTTGGGGGGGGCAGAGCTTTGTGACGTTATATTTGAGGGGGGGGGGTCTGACTTTTTTTGACGCCGTGTGACGAGGGGGGGGGGGGGGTCAAAAATCGTCCAAAATCGCGTGACGTCATTTATGGACGGCCCCCATATTCCAAGAACCAGAGGTGGGACAAAGTCATTGTTATGCAAGTCCAAGTCGAGTCGCAAGTCATCAAATTCATGACTCGAGTCTGACTCGAGTCCAAGTCACATGACTCGAGTCCACATCTCATAGGTGGGACAAAGTCATTGTTATGCAAGTCCAAGTCGAGTCGCAAGTCATCAAATTCATGACTCGAGTCTGACTCGAGTCCAAGTCACATGACTCGAGTCCACACCTCTGCCAAGAACACAATGACACACCACGGTAACCCCAATTCCGGACTGAACTTAATCCACGTCGCATTCAACACCGTCAGTGTCATTCTCCAAAACAACACCTGTTATATACGTGCGTTTTGTTCACTTTAAAGACGTTTTATTGACGAATGTGTTTAGGTTGTTTGCTTGTTGTGCTGGTCAAAGTGCAAAAAAGTGTCCTGACGGGCTACGTGGCATGGAGGCGATGTGTGAAATGCACCACACGTGGAGGTGCAGTTTACATGGATGCCCCTCGATTTCGGGGAGAGATAAGCTCCCGAAAAAGTTGTCCATTAAGCGAAATTCCACGGACGGCATTGAGTTGGCCGTGCCACTAGGGATGATGACTGCACTGTAGAATTCTGCCCTTTCCACAAATGCACACGCGGGGAAGATGAAACTGAATGACAGAATTCACTGGAATGTATTGTGAACGTACATACACCCTGGAAAGCCTCGCCGAATCTAAGTACTCAATTCGGATTACGCGTTGCCACATTACCTGGGAAAGACTCACTTGAGTCTCATGACCGTCTTCCACGAGGACCCTGCCACATTTACGTCGAAAAGGGGGCGAGATGGTTGCGATTATGCGTGCGTGCGTGCGTACGATCTGCTGTTTGAATATCCCATAGAGTTACCAGCTCGTGTCAAAGTGATTTGCTGTGCAAGCCCTTAAGATTTCCAAAATCGCTGAATTGCGAGTGCGCAAAACGCAAAACACACAGCGCAAAGCACACGCCTGGCCACCTTGATCTCACCAGCCCGGGGCATTCACCTCGACAAGAGCGAACGCAAGGCTGAGTAGATCGAGTTGGGTTCCTACGTAGTCTGCGGCTTGAAGCTTGGCGGGCCGCCGTTCCACTCTGTGCTATGCTGCAGCAGTTTCCCAGGTGCTGCTGTGCTCCAGACCATGGCCACGGACAGAGAACTCGACCCGAGCGCAGCAAGGGCACCGTATGGCAGCGCGCGGAACATGATGCCACCGCTAAACACAGGACATGGGTGTCCCCCGCCAATTAGAGTCAGCAAAGGCTTCATCTTCTTGATTCTTTCGGTAAAATCACGTAGAAGGGAAATAATAAAATAATAAAACATAATAAAATACAATTCTCACGTTTCGGCCACAACGCAAGCAGCCGTCCTCAGGTGAAGAACAGGTCTGTCGGGAAGACAGCATCTGAATCTACGTGACTTTACCGAAAGATACCAAGAAGATGAATCCCTGCAGTCACGAAAGCTTTAAATCGAAATTTATCCGCAAAGGCTGTTTGGGGGCAAGTACGGATTGGTCGTTAGCGAGCACCGATCACGAGACCCGAATGGCACCTCCGATCAGCGCGGTTGGCTACGTACGGCGAAGAAAGAAGTTCAACGCACAAACGTGAATGGCTGGCCGGTAAACGCGCGCGCGACCTGCCTGTCTCTCCCAAGTGGCGATGTTGACGCTCCGCACCCAGTTGCGTTTGAGTCAACCTCGGGGTATGCCCAGACGGGCCGGTTCAAATATTCATCGCTGTTGGCCGCGTTCGCAGCGCGTTTCATTGGCCACTGCAACACTCCCGCTGGGCCACTCGTGCTACCTACCGCTGGTACACGCAAAGACCCCACACCCCCCCCCCCCCGTATGTCTGTGGTGTTAGCGAGCACCCGTTTACGCACGGACACACACGCGGAGGCGCAAACACGAGCAGACTCACCAGCTCTGGGATGATGATGATCCCCGATGGGCTCTTGATGGTGTCGGCACCCAGAGGGAGCTCCGCTGAGAGCGTGCACATCTGGCCGCTGCCAGCACCTTGCCCCGCTCCGGCTGCCATCGTCAAACACGTGGCGAATGTCAGGCGGGGTGCGGGGCGTGCTGGCACGCGTGGAGACCAAGGAAATCGCGGTCGAATGTGGTTGGCGAAGAGGCGGTTGCCAAAGTTGTGGGCCCCCACGAGCGGAGATTAGGGATAGCCTTGGTGGTAATCCGCAAGCCAACAATCGTGCCGTAAATACGCGACAGTAGTACTATACATGCACGGTGGGAAACGCCTGATTTATCAGCTCACTCAACTGGCTGTAGACGGCAATTAGGAGCAGAAGTCTGCTCTGCGTTTTACGCACACACACACGCGCGCGCGCATATATATTTTAGTCGATCGGACGATTGGGTGGGTCGCGAAACTTATCCGGCAGTAGAGAAACCCCGAGAACTGGTTAGTGCGGTTTATTTTGTGCGGCGTAGCAATAGCCTAAAGGGCTACTTTGTAGTTGCTTAATTTATAGGGACGGATAATAGTTCATCCGCACCGCAATGTGCCAGACTGCGATTCCTGTTACCATAACCGATATGGAAATCAGTCGACTTTAACTAGAATTGTGTCCTTTGAAAATCATCTAATTGGTAAGCGAGCAGTGGACCTGACAATGATGGAAACTGACAATTAGTTGAACGCGAGACGGTATGTACTTTTTCGGAAGGGTAAATAACACCCTTTAAGAAAGGTATTTTTATAGTCACAATTTGTATGATACGCTATCTCGGTGGCGATTGTGCAATGTACATACGGCAGCGACATTTGTAAATGTGTCAGCACAGCTATTAAAAGTGCTCGTTTCAAAGAAGGGGTGGAATAGAGGTTCCAGAAGCAAGACAAAATGCGTATGTAAACCCAACTAGGAGCGCTCGTTATACATTAACTCGGCGCACATACCGTTTATACAATGTGAAAGTTTACTGGCGCCTAATTATTAGCCAGTCTGTGGACAAATCACTCGGAATGCGCCCGATCTCGTCACACCTCCGAGGCTCTGCAGGTTGAGCCTGAATAGCGCTAAGGCTGGGCGACATACCAACGACCTTCCGAGTGGTCATTCGGCGGCTGCGCAGGGAATGGTGCGTTGTACATGCTATGCCCCCCCCCACGTCCAAGATCTCCCTGCAGCTCCACCAACCTACAGAGCAGCGTGGTGAACGAACGTTATGTAATGTCTGCTACGACTCGCACGGCAAGGGGAGTGGATTGATAAACGAGCCAACAGTGAAGCGGCGATAATTGCTTTTAGCTGGCCGATAATTAACGAGACGTCGGTTGAAGGACACGGGGATGCATTGTCTTAACCAGCTGTCAGAAATCAGAATGCAAGCGGAGTCACAATCAGCCATGATCGAGCCACTGGTGAATGCAGGTCTCCCCGCCCGAGAGGACACCATCTAATTTGCAAGAGCTAAATGGATTGTATCGTGAGAAAAAAAAACATTGTAAATGTTCAATGCCATTAAACTATGCCAACGGTTGTTGTGGCCGCTGGGTGATTTTACGTGCAGTGTAATCCGAGACGTGGATTCGAACTCGCGTATTTTTCAACGTCCGGCTCATATCTCCTGCCCACCTCTACCCCCCCACCAACACAAGTGATGATTGTGTTCTCCAAACTTACCCCCAAAGTGCTACATGTTTATGATTTGTCAACCATGGAATAATTTAATTCGAGAATAAAAATTGTCAGCTGCGAAGCATATTCGTATCGATAGCAATAAAATGTACAAATTTACCCTGCCGTTTTAAATTCGGTGTGGTTTTCGACCTCACGCATGCATGCCAAAACATGAATAGGAATACTGATGTACCAGTCAGTTTACATTCCTTTGCTCAGGAAAGGAATCTCTGCGCGTCCTTTCATTGTTGTGCAGGATCAATTAAGGGATGGTACTTAAGTGACAATCAAAATAGTTTTGGTGTGAATAACTGCGAAATTTCTGGAAAATTATAGCTAGAATCTTTTAAAAGATCGTTTCGTACCACAAACAGGAATGAGGGGTTGGTGTAAATCATTTGTTTTTGCTCGAGAAGTATACATTTTTATGGCGCAATGCTAGTTAACTCCATAAACAATGGATGAAAGGTTAACATAAAAGTTATAAGCCAAAACAGTACAGCGATGGCAATGAATACATTTCACTTTTTTTTTTACTTTTCTCTACAAGCTTCTTGGCTCGGTACTCGCTTCAAAATTACAATCTTTTTATTCGTCACCGACTTGTGCAGTCGACCAGGCCAGCAGTAATTCCGTGTCCTCACCGCAACGCGCACACAATCAACTGTGCATCGTGAGAGTAACAATGCACTATTTTGTAACAAAGCTAAGTTCCCCGTCGTATACATGATCACATTGCAAAGGGACAAAGAGAATGGAACGATACTTTGTTTGACACAAGCAGCTTTACGGGCCGCGTATTTATGTATGGAGTTCAAGCAACGTCGATTCAGGAACCTCCGACAAAGTGGCATATGCGCCGACAATGACACGACGGCCATGGACTGTGAAGGCTTCGCTTAGGGCGTAATGTGGGCGAGGCTAAAGCTTTCTATGGCTCTTTTTACTACAAGGCAAATCTCCAGATAACACTCCACACGTTCCCATATCCACCATTGCTTGATTGGCAATGTAAAAGGTCAAAGTGCCTACAAATATATCTGCAGTAGGATCAGCAGACTTGGCATATATGCGTTTATGAATGCATATGTATTTACAATGCAATGTGTTCCTTCATAAACAAGGCCTTGTCGATGATTTGGGTGAACAATGTCATTACGAGTGCAGTCCTCTTTCCCCTGCCCACACCCAAGGGTGATTATCAAAGACAAATAATTTAATATGCTCGCTTTTTCCCTTCAAGTAAAACCAATTTCAATGAAACAGTTTGGCTACACGTGACATGAATGAAAATTAAAGGATCTCAAAACACTACCACGACCTGCCTCGAAGAGGTGGTTTGTGTTGTGAAAAGTAGGTCATGTTTACAATTTATTTCCCTTCAAGTAAAATGGGGCCAGTTACGACACAACACCCTATCAAAATAAACTGAAAATGTATGCGATTATATAAACACCTATAAAATAAACCAACAGAAAAAGTACTTTGAAAATTTTAAAGCTTCTTTTTTTGTAAAAAGGCAGTGAAATTTACAAACACAATTTGCGAACCCAAAATCTTCTGCAAGGAATTTTTATCCTGAAAATACATTTCAGAAAAAAATACACAAAAGTCTATGTAAAAAATTTAACATTTTACTATTTAAATTGAACCTTTATAGTTGTCATCCTTCTGCATCACTTACAACCGACTTGCAAATCACAGCTGCAACCCAAAACCCATGAAAACTTTTCAGTAAAAAAAATAATCACTTTGGTATTGCTCAAACACAATGACGGAAAACTACTTCACTGGGATTACCCCTTTTTGAATAATCACCCCCTATTCTGAAAATTTTGCAGGACCCTCCTCAAGAGTGTTGACATTTGGGTGAGGCTTTCCTGGGTTAAAAAAAAAGAGTAATAACGAGCTTTCAGAGTTCTGAATGTTTAGTCGCAATTTTGCAAGATGTCATTCTGTGTGCACCAGGATGTGGATAGATCATGATAATGAAAAGCAACATCTCAATCTTCCCAAAGACAGTTTTTAGATAGTGTACACATGTTGTGAAATGAATCAGAAACATGGACAAAGAAAATGGAACATCTGAAGAGAGTGCAAAAATGCATGGAGAGGTTCATGATTGGACTTGCATTAAGACGGCAAGAGGAACATGAGGATCAGAAAACATATAGAAGTTAGAGGCATCATATTGACCATTAAATGTGTTCAGGCAGGACATGCTGCCATAAAGGATGGTGGCAGGTGGTCATAACTATTGGACTGTGTGGGAGCCAAAGACCGCAACATGTCCGATTATGCAACCACCTAGTGGAAAGAGCAGTTAAATCACTTTGCATGCAAAAGCTTTTATGGATTGTGGTTTCGTGAAGCGAAAATGAAGGACAATTACTTGGGTAGGCCTTCATTCAGCAGTAGATAGATCATAGCTACTGCCCGATGTTGGATAAAAACATGGGCTCAAATTGCTCCTGTAGCCATAAGGAGGCACCACCATTCACCAAAACGTAAAGAAAAACTTTATGAATCGCGACCTCAAATCGTTACAATTCAACAAAATGCTTCGGCGGTGAATCGTTCTACCCACAATTTTCACACAAAAAAAAAAACCTGTGCTTGATCGTCAATCAACACCCAGACTAAAGCAAACGACTCAATAACAATGAGCATTGTCAGAAGGGGAGGGGGTAATCACAAAAACATTCGTTCATCACGTTACTAAAAAATAAAACACTCCCGCTGCAACCTATAACACACAACGCCGTACGGTTAGGTACAAGAATAGACTGATTTTCCTGTGCCGTGTTGTGTTGCATTTGGATTGGTGTTGAGCCCAGCCAATGCACGGTCAAGTGTCCAATCCAGCTGCCGTTCGCTTGCTTGGGGCAAAATCCAATGGCTGCCAGTGACAGCTCATGAGGGAGTCAAACAGCTCCTCACTGTGCTCCATCAGTTCTCGGTTCGCTGCTTCCACATCGAGAATGGAGTTGTGGTCTGGAGAATGGAAAGATAAAAGCCACGCGAACGTGAACATTAGATTTCCGTGTTTGCTGTAGATATAGCAAATACACATACTGTATGCACACGTACAATGGACTTGCAATCCAGAGATTTTCCTTTGTCTTCCAGGCACAGCGGTTGAAATTATGAAGATGTAATCGAACCGGCGACCTCTGGATTGCAATGTAGTTTGCTAATCATTACAACACAGCCCACTCCCTCGTCTCAATATCAAGCTTTAAACAGAAAATGACTAAAACTTACCTTCAAGTGTACAATCATCTGCATCATACTCCTGACAATGGAAAAAAAATGTAGCAGTTAGTAACATGAATAGGTCTGTACGTGTCAATATTTGTGCAACTGTGGTAATGATAGATTTGTACAAACAGTTATCTAGATGTGTTTATACTCAAAATGTTTGCGTACAAAAGCAGTTCACAATTGCTAATTTAAAAGAATAACAAATTTCCACGTGATATACCGGAGGTCAAAACCCTATGAGCCGCATACCAAAATCTTCATATGACCGAGGGCCACAAGGCACCTAGCGTGGTCATGTGCACGCTGGCACTGGTTGGCTGTGCAATTTAGAATTTAGACATCTAGGAGCAGGACCCTGGGCACTTGTGGTCTGGGTATGAACGGCAATGGGCAAGTGCCCTGGGCTGCTCCCACTTCAGAATATTTACCCCGTTTCAAAACAGTGTGTTGAAACATGAAAATAGCAGCTGCATCTCCGTCGAGCCACGGTCAAATTTCCTGGGAGCCGTAGTTTGGCAACCCCTGTTCTTTACGCCACTGAAGTAATCCTTCACACAGCCCACAGCTTGGTACAATGCTCAATCAAAAAAGGTACACACCTGTAATGTAGATTGAGTGTATGTGTAGTTCAGCTGGCTGATATTGGTCGGACGGTCCCCCTTGCTGCTTATTTTATTGTTTCCGGATGAAGGGTGGCCATCTGTTGTCTCAAAGGGCACTTGAAATTGGCTGTTGCTTTCCAAACCTGCATAAGACCTTGGGGATTTCCCCATGCTTTTCATGATGGACAAGAAATACAAAACAGTGGTAAATTTAATCACGAAACATTCAAATTCTGCAACAATAGTTTGGCCAAAATGCCCTTTAGCATTTTCCAAATGTTTTCAATTTTAAGAATTGCATTATTTTATAGTGCATTCATGCTCATGTTGCATTAATCTCAAATACAATATTGAAGAGTAAAACAAAGCATCTATTTGAAATTGCTAATTATTAAATAACTACGGTCAGTCCTCGACTTACTAACGGGTTCCATTCCCGAGACCCGTTTGCCTGTCAAACAGTTCCTAAGTCAGAACACAGTAATGTACTGTATTTAAATGCACAGTCTTTGTAATAAAATGTGTTTCACGGTTCAAAGGGAAGCTTTGTTAAACTCATAAGAATTATTGTACATTTGCATGTAATACTGTAATAAATACTGTATAGTAAATCAAACTAATTAAAGTAACAAATACTTCTTAATTAAATTACCTTGAGTCCTGATACTGGCTTGCTTGTTGGAAGGGGCATTAATGAGTCCCCACAATTGCGCACATACACACACACACGGGGGCAAGCACACGCGCGCACACAGACACACACAACAATGACAACGATCCCCTGTATAGACTTATGAATAAGAATCTTTATTTATACTGGAGGAACCCGATGACCTATAAATATCTGCTTCACAGATGTCCAGTAACAGACTGTTGGGGCAAGTGCTGTTAGCAAGCAGTGGCTACGAAGGCCGGAAAAGCACACGAAGGGAGTGGGTAGCCAGCACCACGGCTGGCCACCTTTGTCACCCCAGTGGGAATATTAACATACCGCATTTAAGGCCGAGTTGACCTAAGGGAGGCCCAGGACACGTCTGATAATCGTTACTGGTGTTGGTCGTGAGCGAAAACCGAACTCGGGTTGCCAGGTTGGTAGTGCAGCATGCTCAGCATGCTGCACTACCGCTCCCCACACACTCACGGGAGCACGCACAGCATCACACACACTCACGGGAGCACGCACAGCGTCACACACACTCACGGGAGCACGCACAGCGTCACACACACTCACGGGAGCACGCACAGCATCACACACACTCACGGGAGCACGCACAGCGTCACACACACTCACGGGAGCACGCACAGCGTCACACACACTCACGGGAGCACGCACAGCGTCACACACACTCACGGGAGCACGCACAGCGTCACACACACTCACGGGAGCACGCACAGCATCACACACTCAGGGGAGCACGCACAGCGTCACACACACTCACGGGAGCACGCACAGCGTCACACACACTCACGGGAGCACGCACAGCGTCACACACACTCACGGGAGCACGCACAGCGTCACACACACTCACGGGAGCACGCACAGCATCACACACTCAGGGGAGCACGCACAGCGTCACACACACTCACGGGAGCACGCACAGCGTCACACACTCACGGGAGCACGCACAGCGTCACACACACTCACGGGAGCACGCACAGCGTCACACACACTCACGGGAGCACGCACAGCGTCACACACACTCACGGGAGCACGCACAGCGTCACACACACTCACGGGAGCACGCACAGCGTCACACACACTCACGGGAGCACGCACAGCGTCACACACACTCACGGGAGCACGCACAGCGTCACACACACTCACGGGAGCACGCACAGCGTCACACACACTCACGGGAGCACGCACAGCGTCACACACTCAGGGGAGCACGCACAGCGTCACACACACTCAGGGGAGCACGCACAGCGTCACACACACTCAGGGGAGCACGCACAGCGTCACACACTCAGGGGAGCACGCACAGCGTCACACACTCACGGGAGCACGCACAGCGTCACACACACTCACGGGAGTACGCACAGCGTCACACACTTAGGGGAGCGCGCACAGCGTCACACACAGACTCACGGGAGTACGCACACCGTAACACACTCACGGGAGCACGCACAGCATCACACACACTCACGGGAGCACGCACAGCGTCACACACTCACGGGAGCACGCACAGCGTCACACACACTCACGGGAGCACGCACAGCGTCACACACACTCACGGGAGCACGCACAGCGTCACACACACTCACGGGAGCACGCACAGCGTCACACACACTCACGGGAGCACGCACAGCGTCACACACACTCACGGGAGCACGCACAGCGTCACACACACTCACGGGAGCACGCACAGCGTCACACACTCAGGGGAGCACGCACAGCATCACACACACTCACGGGAGCACGCACAGCGTCACACACACTCACGGGAGCACGCACAGCGTCACACACACTCACGGGAGCACGCACAGCGTCACACACACTCACGGGAGCACACACAGCGTCACACACACTCATGGGAGCACGCACAGCGTCACACACACTCACGGGAGCACGCACAGCGTTACACACACTCACGGGAGCACGCACAGCGTCACACACACTCATGGGAGCACGCACAGCGTCACACACACTCATGGGAGCACGCACAGCGTCACACACACTCACGGGAGCACGCATAGCGTCACACACTTAGGGGAGCGCGCACAGCGTCACACACTCAGGGGAGCACGCACAGCGTCACACACACTCATGGGAGCACGCATAGCGTCACACACTCACGGGAGCACGCACAGCGTCACACACTCAGGGGAGCACGCACAGCGTCACACACTCACGGGAGCACGCACAGCGTCACACACACTCACGGGAGCACGCATAGCGTCACACACTTAGGGGAGCGCGCACAGCGTCACACACACTCACGGGAGTACGCACACCGTCACACACGCGAATTCACTTTCAGTACACAAGTGCGTGTGCGCACACACTCAGTCCCAGTGGGATACATCTAGCAGAGGAATGCTCCGCTGAACAAAATAGTTTCCGTGATTCAGTACCCAAGTGCGAGTTTGCGTTCACAAGCCTATGTTAAATAAATACATCTCATGGAAGCTGGCTCATAAGTGCGGATCTTCCTAAGTTAGTTAGATTCTAGAAGCGTTACGAGAATATGGCTAAAATGCATTAGTCCGCATTTATAGACTTTTAATTATTGTTTATTTGCAGAAATGTTGCCCTAATCATTGTCCCTAAGCGTGTAACCAGTGTTAAAAGGTGAAACGAGTGCAAAAAGGCCAATAAAAGTGATGTCCTTGGAGAAGAAATTGGAAGTGCTTGATCAGCTTGCTTATGGCAAGCGAGACAGTGGTGGGATGCTTAATGGGGTCTAGAACATCTCCTATTTAGTTTAACACGTAGGCTTTCGCGACCAATTTACTCATCCTCGTAAAAGTCGTCACCATGGACTTCAACCCTCAGTATTATAGGTAAATAACATTATTTCATTGTTTTTTTATTATGGTACTTGAACGTTTTTTTACATATTTATGTTTCGCGATGGACCAGGCAACTTAGTTAGGCTTTGACAGGTGTGACCACGGCCGTGGTTGCCCTAACCCCCTATTCCCCATATGGTTTTAGAATGGCCAAAAGTGGTTGACAACCACGGCAGTTTTAAAGAATGTAACCCCCGCGGACATCGAGGGATCGTTGTATTGTACAATGGATTTCGCTGCACTGCCCTCTGCTGCTTTTTACATAGAAACCACTTCGTACACTGCAATTGGTATTACTATTTTAACAAATTGACGCACATTATCTATTCCCATATCTGCGTACATTGTATGTACAGCAAACAAACATTCGTTAATTTTATAGCATGACTCATAGGTTGCGGCAAAGCCCGAGGTGAACAATGAGTCGTGCTGTTGTTACAGTGTTGCCACACCTATTTTCATGACATCAAATGTCACAAAATGATGATTATCACACTATCAGTTTATCTTAAGCGAGTAATTGTATTCACATTTTAATTGTACCGATGTTGTGCTTTGCTCCACTGCCAAAATGCAAACGATTACTGAAACTTTCTTCAACTGAAAAATACTCACCTTAAGGCTGCCACAAATATTATTTTCCTTACAACTTTACAATTTATAATACTTGTAACGCACACGTGCAGTCTGTTAAGCAAGGAGTAACTACATTAAAATGGGTTGCAAAAGTCATATTGGTGTATTCCTGCCATGTGCTTTGAAAAACATGAGCAAAGCACAAATAAAGAAGAGCTATTTTAGTTATCATTTTAATTGCATTTGGAATCAGGAATAATGAAATCAGTAAATACAACATAAAAAACCAAAGGAGTAACAATAATCAAGATTCTAGATTTGAAGCTTTCGTCACTGCAAGGATTCATATTCTTAGGTTTTTTCGGTAAAGTCACGTAGGTAAAACATCAAAATTAATAAAAAATAAAATAAAATAAAAATCACGACGTCGTGATTTTTATTTTTATTAATTTTGATGTTTTACCTACGTGACTTTACCGAAAAAACCTAAGAATAATAATCAAGATATTTCGCAAAAGCGATTATACACTTATCATGCACCTTATATGATACAAAAGATATCAGCATCTCCCCAACCCGAGTGGTTACCTGCGCGGGATGGAGAGGCTGATACGAATCGGATTTTGTCCCAGTCCCCATGCTCCCTGTTGCTCTTGCAAGGCTTTCGTCATGTCCGCCTCGTCCCCAAACTTGAGGAAGCCAAAGCCCCTTTTAGTGGGCAAAGAAAGACCACACGACCACAAGTTACTTAACAACTCACGGCATTAATATGCAGATTGTATTTTAATCATCATTCATCACTGGGGCTGTAAAACACGTTAAAGGGGAATTCCTTTGGGTTACTGAAAAACGGGGGTGAATAAAGATACCGATGAATTCTTTAGGGTTATATATTTTAGTATAATTACCAATGCCTTTCGTTCAGAAAAACAAGTGTTTAACCAACACTGTTTAATCATTACCTAGCCTTCATTTGACCTGGAAAGGTATGTGTAGTACCACGAATGCACAGGCAAGATTGGAAATGTTTTAAGAATCAGAATCTTTATTTCGACTGGTAGAATCCGATCAGCTATGATGTCCAGTAAGGGCAGGTCAGAAAGTCACAACAACACAAAAACCGATAGGAGTAACGTATAGGAAAGGTAATCGAGTTTAAATCTTGCTGTTGTACTTTCATGCACTTGTTTCAACAATGCTGGCAAGACACCAAGACAGTTGGAGCACAATTTAGTAGTGCCCACTTGCGGTTATGACAACACAATCAGTTAATTTGCATGCATTTACACCCATATGTAAATGATTATCATGACTACTATTTAACAAGCTGAAGAATAAGTAATTTACCCACTTGGCTACACACTTTGGAAAGATAAGTTTGAAACTAGTACAACTCCTTTTGTGAGGGAGAAATTAAATAAATATCCAAATGCAAGAAGCCAATTATAAACACTTCCTGCAAATTATGAGAAACTAATTTGAAGCAAAAGTCGACACATGCTGGAAACATGCAGTATGGTGATGTCATATCGCACAAGGAAGACCGAGCCAATGATCAAAATTGTGCCTTTTGCTGTAAAGAAAAGACCTTATCCCCGTATTGTTGCACTTATCCCAATGCAAGATTAAATAAACACTTTGTTTCTCCTTTAGCCTGCGCTGGGAAAACCATGCGTCACCATATCTACAATATAATAAACAGTTCTTTCACATGTATATTTATATAGAGTAATTATTACACAAGCTTGCAAGGGCATCATTTGATGCTTGTTAATCAACATAGGAAATAATGGCTGCAAGTCTTAAAATACTTCCAGATTCGCCCTCAAATTGTTAGTTTTTATAAAAAAGGTCAATGAACGTGTATTTTTCTCTACATGCTTTAAATTACCTTATTTATTCTAGTAATGGATGAAGTTGAACGCAGATGAGCTAAGCCGTACTCGTCAATTAATTTTCAACATTTAATTAGCTCTAATTTGGTAGTCAAGGAAGACCACGCAGCTTGGGCAATCATTGGCAGCGGCTTCAGTCTGCCCTCCAGCTTGTGTGGTTTCCTGCCGTAACGAGCTAAATGGACCCAATGCCGTCACCCCCCCCCTGTCCCCTTGTTAGTAGTAACCTTTCGGACGTTAATGCGTATATTGCACGGATACCGTGACATTGTCACGGATCGATGACACGGTGTCACGAGTCTGAACTCATGGCACCTTGCCGTGTGAAATTTCGTTATTAGGCCAAATTCGATTTCGTTCATGTGTGTCCATAATTTGTCAATTGCGTGAACGCAAACTTTCTTAAACCGAACGTTTGGAAATCGAGGGATTCCTGTATCCGTTTACTTTAGAAATGCCACTTAACTATTGGCACCCTTCCGTTGCCAGCTCACAGACCACGCAGTGCCCCGCTCACGTGTGTAAACTCGAAATCCACACTTGCCTGGATTGACCAGAGGCATCTGTCGAGACCTTGGCTGCACTAAACGACGGGTAGCGTGGTGAAAAATAATCAAAGAGCATTCCGTCGTCCACCTCCGGGCTGAGGTCTCCCAGGAAGAGCGTGTAACCATGGCTGCGATGACAAAGGAACTTTTTTTTAGTCACAAAACAATGGATAACATGGTCCTTCATGTGCATGGAATTGTCTTTTTAAAATGTATACGACGTTGTGTTAATAAGCATTACAAGTTTTCATTTAACTTGGAACCTGGAATTAACACATCAGTCTTCATGTGCACTGTGGATAACGAGCATAGAGGCACATGTCAACAAAGGGCAATTTATCTGGAAAGCAGATAGAAAATCAGAATATTAATGACATGGTCTATGTGGTGAAAGTAAACACAGTTGCAGACGTCATACCTATGATTCATACTGTTTCCATAAGTAGAATAATTTAATTTGAACATCAACACCTGGTAAGAAAATATACGAAGTCATTATAAAGCAGAATTGTCTCATTGATTCCATCATACATTGCTTCATGTCGCACTCCGCTGAATGCAGTTGACGTTTACTTTATTGATTTTTCAAACCACATTCCGAAATGTCTAAAAAGGAAAGCAGACAAACATATCTACAAACAAACTTATTATACATCCTAAAAGATAAGTACACGATTCTTATTTACTTTTATACAACCATGACATTACACTTCAGTGTGACTACATACACAACATTGCGTCACACCATTACAATGGGTGCAGAATCCATTACACAAATTGAATTAAGAGTTATGAAAGACAATGTGTTTCCAATACAGTAGAGTCCTTGGCCATAAAACCGCTATTCAGTATTCGATTATATATGTATGCTAAACATATGGTTACAATTACTGTAGTAGCATAATTATAAAACACGGCAGGTGAAAACATGTGTGTAACCTACTGGATAGGAATTGGGCACTGGTTTTCCATTTAACTTGTGCAGACATTCCATAGCCTTTTCTTTGCTTGGGAACTCAACAAATCCATACCCCAGGGGATTTCTGGAAAGAGAAAGAGGGAATGTAAGCTCGGATTAAAATGTTTCTTAATATGATGTACAGTATGGATATAACAAGCTTTGCGGGCAGCAGTGGCGCAGATATGAATGCACTAGAAACCTGACAAAACCTCAAATTGATTGCTAACCATGGCTGATAACTGAACTGGTCCTGGGTAACCTCAACACTTTCATCATCCCACCAGCGTGGTGCATTATAGTAAAAATTGAAAAAAGCTTCAAAATAGTGTCATGAAAAATTGTTTAGTGAACAATTTCACATTTCAATGACAGGGAAAAAATCTAACCAAAGCATAACCACCTTTGATCTCCCGATAAGCGATGCTCATTTTATTTTTACAATCTTATAGGCAAATCGGCTGTGTGGACTTTTAAGCTAGATTTTAACTCACAACCTGATTGTAGAGCAAAGCCACTATACTTTTACCATCCAGACAAAATAGGATAACAAATAGCAACAAACTACGTGGACATTATTTATCTAGAATAATGAATTGGACAACCGACCAGCTCTTGGAATATTTTGCATTGGCTGCAGACCAAGCGCTGGCCTGCCATGGGGGTGGGAACATGGGAAGGGGTGTGTGATTGGGGGGGGGGGCTATGGAAATGTGTGCGAGAGGCGGGCAACCTGGGGGTTGGCAGGCGGGGGTGTTGCGGTTGCAGAACCATCGTTTGGGTCCTTCCATTAGTTTATATACAATTCACCTTTTCCACTTGTATATCCAAGCCGAGCCAGTGTGGGGGCCTCATGGCACCAGTGAGTTTTTTTTCCCCTACAGGGTATTAGCGCTGTCAAACACGAACCAAACTGCGATATGCTGGCCTCAAGACATCAGAGTCTACCTCGGGGTCCAGCAGGGCCAGGGGCGGGACCAATTGAGCTTTCACTGCATGTGACATCAGTACAACAGAAACGCAGCGTACTGCATACTTTACATGAGTCTCGACTTGTTCAATGGGTTTGACGTCAGTGGCGACTCCTGAGCCATATCCGACTGGCTCCGTACAGTACAACCGTGGTGGAAAATAGGTATAAGAGTTCCCCAGTGACAGTGGCCAAAGTTAGCACACCACTTACCTTTGAAGCAATGAGTTGATGCAAACATTGGAATGCACACTCGTGGGAAAAATATATATTTACACACCAGAGTTTCAGTCTCATTATGCATGAAACTATTGTTTTTATTGCAAGTATATAATTTTAGCAAGCTACACATTGCTGAATAAGTTTCCGAAAACTGATCTCGATAGCGGTTTCCGCAGCATGCTTTTCGACAACTTACTTGGACACTTTGTCCTTGATGATTTTCACGCCAGCAAGAGGATGTGCCGCTTCGGCAAAGGCACGCATGAGAAAATACTCATCCATGTACGGCGCCAACTGTTGCAAGGGAGGAAACAATTACAGAGTTTTGGATTTCATCTGCCTCTCACCTCGCGCACGCTGCAGGGACCAAGCTTAGGTTGATACTCTCAATCAGATGCAGACGAGCTTGCCAGGGCCACATGACCAGGATATGCCACAAGATCAATATATTCGGGAGCAACACAGCTCAAGATGGCAAATGGTATTTTGGTTAGAAGTGCAATGTACTCGTGATTACAAGTTCCCAATTTTACATTCCAGTCATGGAAGGCAGTCCATCATCACTTCAGGGTCACTAAAGAGAGCAGGACCTGGTTACACTGCACCACTTGGGGATTTCTCGATACAAATCAGACCCGTAAAAAGTATGATGGAATTTTCATCACCCAGTGGGAAGTCAGTCCATAGTGATTGCAGTGCAGTATTAAGGTTGGACTGAGCTTTGACATAAATGTAGAATTTCTCAAAGATAAGCGAATCAACAGCAGTGGAGGTACAAATTTCAGCGAGCGGAATATAACTTCCAAGAGTAAGTACGATAATTAACTAATCACGATCAATCCACTGCTGGTTGAAATCATCTTCCACGGTTCTCCAATTTGCATTTATTGGACACGAATTCCCCAGCATCTCAAAACCACCTTACATCAACATCTCAATTATTCCAATGCCCAGCTGCAGTTCTTTATTTTAGCCGAGTGGACCCCGTGATGATAGCTGCAGCTGTGCGACACATCAAGCACTCGCACGCCACAGGATTGCATAGCTCCATCTCCATAGAGGACGTCCTCTCAGACAAGTTCGCCAACTTGGGTCAGCCAACGGAACTACGTAGGAAGCACGCCAGATGGTCACAGGCGGCTGTTGAGGTACACGATTGCACAAAGGTGGGCTACACACAATCCAGCTGCACCGGTTAACAAATGCCACCTAGTCTGCAGAAACGAGCAAACAGGCCTCACGATGCAGGATCGCTACTTGCCAACGCGACCTTGAAGCCACATGGCAGGAGGCGAGCTCCAGCAGGGATAGCAAACAAAAACATCGAAACATCAAAAACATCCATGTTTTCATTTCAACAATTTACTTTCGATTACAAATTCCTGTCGATGTGCCTTAAGAGACAATGTCCGAGGGACATACGAGCCACGCTCAGGGCCCTCTATAATCGTGAAAGGTTCATTATTAATGATCGCGGCTCCACACCGCCAGAAGGTGATGTCCAAGCGTTTCAGTGTTAACTGTCCGAGGCTCACAGAGCCGGACCATGACACACATAAATAACGCCCGAGACTCGCAGAACCTGGCCAAGACTCACACGGAGAGACCACACACCCCAGATCTCCTCAACATCGCACAACGCCGCTCGCTGACCAAAAAAAATCCTCACCCGCCACACCGCTAAGGGGGACCACGCCGTGCACTGTACGCGTGGTACTTGTGTGTACAGTGCACACATATCCCCAAGCGGTGAGGCCGCGCACTTACGTTCCCGATCCAAAGGCTGTTCATGGTTGGCCGCCGGCGTTCTCCACGAGACGTTCAGTGGCAAGAGAATCGCTCGCGCCGGGGCAGACGCGGCAGGAGTTGTGGTGGTGGCGGTGGTTGTGGTGGCGGTGGGGAGACAGCGCAACAAAAAACCGCGACCCGGCCCGCGGACATTGAAATAGGCGCCCCGACAATGACGTCATCGCCGCCGCAGCGTGCGGAGGACGTCATGACGCAAACGCACGGAGGTGGGGGGGGGTTACGTGCGTGCGGGTACTGACCAACGCGGTGACGTCACGCTGTGACGTTCGCCACGAGCCTATGGTGCCGCTCATTATGCGCGGTGACGTCACGAACGCAATCGTGCCATTTAAGAATCTCACAAACGCAACATTTCGCTGGAAGTTGTAAATTCCGAGCGTTGAAAACAACGTCGTCAGAATAGTTACTTTAATTAGCTTTCCACGCAAATAATCACGCAAAAAAACAAACTCGCGTGAAACGTAGCTACCCATAGCGTAGCCGCACGTGCGCTCGCGGTAGTATATATAACGGAGGGCGCACTAACAGTTTCTGGATGTGCCGGGCGATTTGGCAGCGACACCTTCTCACCATCCATTGATCGCTAGGGCAAGTTCGGCTGATCTGGCTGCATAGATCGGTGTCCCCTCATCGGCGCTCATCCGTGTTCGTCCCTCCCGATGCTCTGCGCTCGGTGGCAGCGGACTCCGACCCCCGAGGGACCGGCAACGGCTTCTTCGTCGAGGTCGCGGGTTTAGGCGTAGCGACGGCTCCCTGCTAGACCAAACTCCACGGGCGAGGCGAGTAGGCGAGCTGGAACTCCGACTACAGCATCCACATCCAGATCGGCACTGCACGTGGCAGTCTGCCTGTTTTTTTTTTAGTCCGGCTGTTAGCGAGCACCTACGAAGGTCGGCACGGCACAGTGGCGATGTTGACACACTGCACCAGGTACTCATTAGAGGCTGAGTCGACCTAGGGGAGGGGCATTAGAGGCTGAGTCGACCTAGTGGAGGGGCAGGACCGGTTCAGATAATCGTCACCGGTGTTGGCTCCAGGCTACTTTGGGCTCGCCTTCCCATCAACCAGAGGCGAGGAGTGGTGGTCGTGATGCCTTCCTGTCACAGGTGCTGGCTAAAGTGGGTGACTTCAATGCCCGAGTTGGTCATGATGCTGGCACCTGGTCTGGAGTGATTGGAAGGCATGGGCTTGTAATTACCAACACGCTCTGCCCTCTGACCATCAAAGTGGGGATGACCCTGCTGAAGCTGCGGTGCCTCAAATATTGTGAGTGGCTGGCTGAGGTGGTCCCCCTCTTTAAGAAGGGGGACCGCACAGACTGTAACAACTATAGGGGCATCTCACTCCTCAGTGTGCCGGCTAGGCACGTTGAGGAGAGGCTTGCGGAGCCTCTCCTCACAGATGCCATATTTTATGTCCGTCTGTTACAGCAGAGATGTATGGAATTTCAACAAGACCTAAATCTCTGCTTTATTGACCTGGTCAAGGCCTATGATACCATCAGTAGGCCTGGGCTCTGGGTTGTTCTTCGTGCTTTCGGAGTCCCTGACCCTCTGCTCACGATCATTAAGGACCTTCATGATGGTGAGCGGGCCCAGGGATGTCCTCTCCCACATTATTTAACATCTATTTTGACCACGTAGTTCGTGAAGCCTTCAATAGCTGTCCTGGGGGAATCTCCATTTGGTACAGATATAATGGGAGGCTGATCGATGCCCGGGTGCGATCAAGGGACGGCTCCCTATTGGTCAACCACGTTAGAGGGAAAAACATATTTGATCCCCTGCTGATTTTGTACATTTGCCCACTGACAAAGAAATGATCAGTCTATAATGTTAATGGTAGGTTTATTTGAATAGTGAGAGACAGAATAACAACAAAATCCAGAAAAACGCATGTCAAAAATGTTATAAATTGATTTGCATTTTAATGAGGGAAATAAGTATTTGACCCCTCTGCAAAACATGACTTAGTACTTGGTGGCAAAACCCTTGTTGGCAATCACAGAGGTCAGACGTTTCTTGTAGTTGGCCACCAGTTTTGCACACATCTCAGGAGGGATTTTGTCCCACTCCTCTTTGCAGATACTGTATTCTCCAAGTCATTAAGGTTTCGAGGCTGACGTTTGGCAACTCGAACCTTCAGCTCCCTCTACAGATGTTCTATGGGATTAAGGTCTGGAGACTGGCTAGGCCACTCCAGGACCTTAATGTGCTTCTTTTTGAGCCACTCCTTTATTGCCTTGGCCGTGTATTTTGGGTCCTTGTCATGCTGGAATACCCATCCACGACCCATTTTTAAAGTTTGTGCACAAATAGTCATGAAACTAACAATTCCCTTTATAAAAAATGTTAATAATTTCATAGTATTTAAAACATGTCAACCTTACCAAAATTATACATTGTTTGCAGTATTTATATACCACCATGTTCAACTTTAAAACCTGATGGTAGTCAACATAATTTTCGCCCAGTATTTTTTAATATTTTATTAAGAACCTTATAGTGGCACATCTAAGCAATGGAAAGCGCAACAGATGTCTGTATGGGGATGAGATTGGGGATGCTACTTGGATAATATATCGATATGGGTAGTTCTCGACTTACGAACGGGTTCCGTTCCTGAGACCAATTCGTAAGTTGAACGGTTCATAAGTTGGAACACAATAATGTACTGCATTTATATGCACACACGGTAAATGTTATAAAATTGTGTTGCTGTTCACTGCCGTTGCTCATTATGAGACAAGTCGCGGACTGCGCCGAACCAAATATTTCCTCGGGTTCAGTTCGCAAGTGCGACTTCACAAGTCGGATTGTTAAAAAATAATTCTCTTATGGAAGCTCAAACTTGATTTGAAGCTTTCATGACTGCAGGAATCCATACTCTTTGCAGCCGATCTCTCCAGTGCTGCCGCGGTGGTCCACTCTACTCCAGTGACCCGCCTCCCCCCCCCCTACTGCCGAGACCTATATAACCTCGTGCCACGGAAGATCTCTCTCCTACTTCAGCAGTTTGTTCTTGCTGTGGTTGTCCCACCTGATGACGATTGCTTGTGTTGCGATCGAAACGTCGTGATCTATTATTTTCTACCTACGTGACTTTACCGAAAGAACCAAAGAGTATTATGGAAGCTCATTCGTAAGTGCAGATATTTGGAAGTCGGTGTTCTTAAGTTGTGGACTACCTATACTTAAGAATGCAGACACCGTGCCGCGAATAGTTTTTCTGGTTATGAGTAAATGGAGAGAGAAGTGTTGGTGACCACATAACCATTCTCATGCATTTTGAAGATAATGAAATTAAGACGCAAACATTGTGTTCAATTTTTTTTAATGAACTAAATATGTTAATTCCTACTCCAGATTAAGGAGTATTGTCAAATGTTTTTTTCAGAATTTGAAATTAAGTTATAAACATACAAACATTGTCCAGTATATTTATATAATTGTATGGTATACACTTTATATATTTTTACATTTTGAATGTATAACCTGTCTGTATCTATTGCACAAAAACAGCAATTTAGAAAAATCTGTATCCATTTATTATGGTAAACAAATGTTAAGTAGTTAAACATAAAAAATAGTATCATTATTAAAAACTACCACGTAGGAAAATCTATTTTTTCTTTAAAAACTAAATTAAAATAGCAAATTACAACTTACAGGACAAAGTTGTCATTTAATCAAAAGTTTAGTTACAGGATTATAGGCACATTCATAACATAAGCCCATTGTTGGAGTATGCACATCAGGGTTAAAGAATTGTAGAAAAAAAAAGTAGCTTTACATTCAATTACAGCACCACTAATGTGGCAAAGTTGCAATTAATAAAAACAAGCATATCATACAAAAATAAAACTCGTAATAAAAATTAACCAACAGACTGAAACGGCCCAGTCACAAGTCCACTTCTGTTGGCCACATGTACGGTGAGACCGAAAGGAAGCCGTCATTCCACCAAAGCCGCGGAGGTCTCCCGCTCCTATCTGTGGTTTCCGTATTTGGAAGCCCAGTCCGTGCGTCCATGGACAGGTTGCATTGGCTGTGTGCGCTGTATCAGCCCGGCGGAGGTTTTGGCTGCGGGGTTGTAACTCGGCCCCACCACTTGTTGCCGGCCCGTAGGCTTCCACGCTCCATAGTCTGATGTGGGTGCGGAAAGACATAGGGAGACATTTATTTTACCTCTTGAATAAAACAACATTCAGGTGATGTACTTTTTGTCATGCTGCTTGAAGGTGTAATTACAAAATACAATTGAAGATAATATTGTAGAAAAACAAGGCTATGATTTAGCACAGCGTTAAAAATAAATGCTCACTACCGAGTGAAATTACTACCACTTTCCATGTTGGGTTGTACATGTACAGCCGTTTGTCAATCTATGTCTGGATGAGGGCCTTTCAATGCCATGCAGGTCGTAGGGGTTATTTGACCATACGTCACTGTACTGGCAAGTAAGTGTGGGCTGATGAAGGCATGTAGCATATTAATTGGGAGGACAAAAGAACATACAATGGATTTTGCTACACTGTCTCACAGTCTATGACCTGTATTTTACACAGTGGTCATCCATCCAAGCACAATGTAGGTGTAGTGGGCTCCACGGAGACACACTGAATCTGGAGGCACCATGTTTATTACACAGTCCAACTGCTTAACACTACTCTCGGTTAACTAGACCCCAACTGGGTCACTACGTAACTGGGTCAGGACTGTAAATTTCCTGACCCACGGAACCTAAATATAACTCAACCCAAGACCAAAAACCGAAGCGCCGACATACAGCGAGTTCCCGCACACAGACTACCACGATCGCTCTGCCCCTATCCCTCTTGTCCTCTTGGGCGTGGCCTCGCTCCGCCTCCGGCCACGCCCCCTGATCGGTCTCTCCCGACGGAACGGGGCCAGTGTCACGTGTCCCTCAAGCCCCCCTTTTCGGGCCCCCTTCACGACCCCGTGCCGGTAACGTCCCCTCTCTCTCTCTGCGACGAGACCCTGCCCTCTAGGGCCCGCTTCCCTGCCATGTCTCCGCCGGTGCCAGTGGGAAGTACGTAACATACACATACATGCCATAGAGGCTCTATTTACGTCTCTACACAGGCTCAACCGGCTTGGCCTCTGAGATATAAGATCGGGTGCATGTCGGGTGGTTTAGTCATAGGCTGGGTGCTATCCAGTTATATCTTGCTCTGAACAGCATTTTACTCTGATGGGAGATGCACTTTGACAAATGGCTTGGCACGTACTGGAGGTTGGTCCTGCGACTGGTGCCAGCTGAACTCTTTGGCCTGCAGATCCCACTTCTTTTTTTTGGAACGATGGGATGTAACCGCTTACTGCATTGTAAGAAGGACCTGCAAATGCTTAAAAACACAACAGCCAGTCACGTGAGTTGTGGATATAATTTTTTTCATTTTTATAAGCTTAAAAAAGGTAAAATGTATAATAACGGCAGTTTTTTTTTTAACCAGAAAATCCTCAGTAGTCATGTTTACTTATCCGGAGGGTGCAGAATCGATGCTGACAACAATGAGCAGTGCCAGCCGACTAAAACACAGCAAGCTACCAGTGGGGAGCACAGGCGGTGCATCTGTCAATCATTTCAGCCATTTAAACCTTGGGTCTGTGCACATGTATTCTGGTTTCATCCCACTCACAAAATATTCAATAAGGAATTGGCCAAACATACCAAAAAAATATCTTCAAACCAAGTGAGGCTTCCGGATTACAAAACAATATGATTTAGCAATACATTGATTAAAACTGGTTAAGCTCACATTCTATGCATCACATTGTGTGGGAATTGATAATATATAACGATACATATTGTATGCTAATATATCACACATTTCAATTAATAAATTAATAAACACAATTTGTAAATACTGTGAATATTTAAACAAGTTGCAGCCTTACTCAAAAGTTAAATTGTCTCCATACTCGAATTGGTACTGTAATGGGCAATTCTCATTTCCATGGGTGGGTGTGAGCCACTTTTTAAAGTTACACATTTCTACGGCAAGGGCGTGTCTAAACAGTCCACACGCATCACCTGCATTTGTCCTGTTTAAGTTCATTCCAGCGACCACTCCCATAGGCTTGCTCGAGTAACCTCTGTCTTTACTCCACGGGCTTTCCACATCTCGATTCAGATTTCCATTTGCTCCCGTCTTTGTGTTTATACCTGCAGGAATAGTAAATGTCAATTAGAAAACCAGCCTCTGTCATATACATTGGCAAACAATTAAACAGTTCTCGTAGTTAATGTGGCAATATGGGAAAAGTATCACATCCAATCATAAGCACACACATACAAAGAAAAAAAAATGTCACTTCCCATTTTATGACTGAATTTATCGAAACAAATTCTGCTAATGTTTACAGTAGAATGTACCTTTCTGATATGTAACATTGCATTTTTTTTTAGAAAAATAAAGCTACGATACAACGGGTAATAATTATTTCAATTGGGTCATCCAAATTTTCTTTTTGGAACGTTGACCTAAACAAGTGAGTTATGAGAAGGTTATCAAGGGTGCTGAATATAAAGATGAAAATAGTATATATTGTAGAGAACTGACATTATATGGTACTCTTTGAAAGTGTGTAAGCAGTAGCCCATAAGATATATATCAAATTGTTTTATTCAGGCAGCTTATATTGTCACAAATATATCTAAGTATGAGCTGAAAACTATCAAAGTCAGAAAAATAATAGTTTTTATATCAGACCCCTTAGTAATGAGTTGCTAAATTCGTTTTTTACCTCTACCATGTTTGATCCCAGGCTTACGACAGTTTGTATGCAATTGTAATCAAAGGCAGTGATTCAAATATGATGTCATATAAAAAAGAAAAGAAAAACTAAATTCTGTAAATTTGTATTTTAAACAATAACAAAGTAATCAGCATGTAGACGTGTGTTTGACACCTGGAAGGTAGCGTGACTGGCGCAGGTAATGCTGTCTGGCAGAAGATGCAGAGTCCAGTTGCTTCGCGGTGTTCTTGCTGCCAACTGGGAAAGCGTTTGGGGGCTTCTGTTCTACAGACCTGAAAAAAGGCATTTCACACACGCTTTATGGAATTGAAAACATTAAATTTGATAGTCAATGTAAAGTCAGTATTTCCATGCTGAAATTAGCAACCATCACGTTTCAGGAAAGTGCCGCACGAAGTAGCATATAGACGGGCCATCATCTTCAAAATGTGTAATTTATACTACCCCGTGCTCAGAAAGACTGTGCTGCTTAACTTCCCACCCCAGATAATAAACAATAAGCAGCAAAAATCTAATTTTTATGACAAAGTATATCACATTACCCAAACAGCGTGTCCTCGCCAAGGCTCTTCTTGTTGTGTGGGAGAGACGGCTTCCTGCCGAAGTTGATGGAGAAGTCCAGGTCCTCCAAGTCATCCCACTGCTCAGCATTCTTGAGGTTGGCCTGGCCCCAGCGTCTCCGGCCACCCTTTAGCCCCACTGCTCCCATGTTCTCGTTCCCCGGAACTGGGTTCTGGTAGGAAGCAAGTATTCAACACTTCTAAACTTCCAAGCTAACCTTAAGAGTTCACTTGAAACAAGTTATGTGGCATCAATCGGACTGGTGGCTACCTTGTACAGTACAGCCCTTTGTTAATCCACACAGGATGAAAGAAGCCTCCCTACACAGTGCGAGTTATGTGGGTTGTTTGACTATACTTCACCACACCTGTCAGTGCTTTGGTGAAAGTAAAAGGGAGCCAGGATCACTCATTACTGACATTATTTGTGGCTAGGAATCAAACTCAGATCACTGGGTTCTTAGTGCAGGTTGCTAACCAATCAGTCACGACTCCACTCGTGGGCGGTTGGGTGCTACCTTACTGATATAATAAATGGCAAAAATGTAATAGCTGATTAACTAATAATTCAATTAATTACCTTGTAGGGTGTATGTATGTTTAGCTTTTTTTGCACCGTACATAGCCAACCGTGCTAATGGGATGTGTGGGCTTGACCAAAACCTCAAGAGTCTTCAGACAAAACCCTTTGCTGTGTGCAACTGCCTCCAGGCCTCTCTCGGGCAACTAAGAGGCAGGTTTCTGTGACAAGCAAACAGCCAATCGAATACCACTAACCGGATTAGGATTATTGTTGACGGTGGGTATGAGGCCCAGCCCAAGATTCGGAGGGTCCGCCGTGTAGGTGGGTGGTGGTGGGTATGCGGGAGCGTGTGGAGCGACAGCTGGGAGCTGGGATGGCTGGATGGGCTGGAGTGGCTGGGTTGGAGCAGGCGGCTTTAACGGCTGCTCCGAGGGTTGCGCCTGGTGCTGTAGCAGCTGTGGAGGTCCCAGAGCTTGTCCCACTTGGAAGTACGGGTACCGTAACGACTAGGTAAAAAAACAAAAGCACAAAGCCTGAGTTTGAGTGCACAGCAAATGGTGGCAGGTTCTTCTGGAATTAATCAAATTGTAGGTGAATTATGCAAGCAACATATAATTAACTTTGCAAATTATTAGATAAAACATGCATGACTATCAATTACAATTGATATTTACACTCATGATGCACGTATCAAATTGTTTGTGGAGCAATACATTATTTTAGATTCTTATACTTTTTACACAAATCGGTTCACGTGATCCCTGTTGTTAGTGAAGGCTGCTATATCCACTGTCGTAGAATATAAAATATTTCTAAATCGAAACATTATCTCAAAGAGCAACTATTCATTGAATCTTGAGAAGGATAGGTAGATACTGGCCAAACAGGCACAGTCCTACCTTTGCCTACTAAAAAGTGCAAATTACAAAAACATTTGATAATATTATGTATAAGAAATGTTAACAATGCTTTTATACCGATATTTAATTAAGAGAGTACACAGTGCAAAATGACAAAATCCCGAGTTGACAAATGTGCTCAGATTTGAAATGGAAACGTAATATACGAATTTTACAGTAGAGGGCATGAAAGCGTTGTTATGAGCCACATTACTTAACCACAACATTAAGAAAATGTTTATGCAGTCAAACACACACTATACATCATCACAATCTAGGTTAACATATGAATAACAAACCTGCACAGCATTTGGCCTCTTCTTAGGTTCCCAATGGAGCATGTCACGCATGAGATGAATGGCCTCGTTGCTGGCATTGGGTATAAGTGTTTTCAAGTTGGTTGGGACACACTGAGGCCAGCGGAAGTTCATGGCTGCCGCCAACTGATGTCCTTCCGACCAGTCAGTCTGTGAAGCGAACAAAACAGAAAGACTTTGTGATATACATGGATAATAAAAACAAATAGTATTGTACAAACAAACAAAAGTTTGTGCAATAAGCTTTGAACTCTACTCGAGTTCCATTCGAGTCATGGCTAACATCGGTGGCAGGAGAAATCTGAACTGGTCATGGGCCCCCAATTGTTCACAAACCCCATACTGTGAAGTTTGAGAAAACAATCCGCATAGCAGTCGTGGCGCGGGGAGGGCTTCATCCAGTCACTGACTGACAATAGGGCCGCATACTATTATTGTCTTACATCAATGTAGAACTCTGCAGTGACCCTGTGGCAGTGCTCATCTCCGTTGACGTTCCTGAACTATTGGTGTAAATTCCATATTCCTTTCTTGGGAGCAGTCTACATTTGATAATCGGACAACCATAATAACTTAGCTATTTTTAATATACAAATATCAATTCACAATAACTCTCACACTGTAAAAGAAGATAGCGGTATAACCATGATATGTCCTCGACAAGTCACTGGTGGCGCATGGGCCTCCATTAGAGCGAGCTCTAGAAAGCCCCTCTGGAAGGTATTTGGCTTTGCCTTCCATGCTGCCCAGACTTACTGGAGTTTTTGGAAGACGTCGGCAGACCTACACTTTACCCACCATGCACAGCCTGCCATGGTGTACCCATGCATGCTGTTGGGTGGACAGAGGTGGTACGGAGGACTGAATAAACTTGCCCCGGTTTCACCGCTGCGCCGGGAGATACAATCAATCTGGTGACCTCTGGAATGCAAGTCTAGTGCACTAAGTTTTACATCACAGCAACATCCTCTCAGGCTCTAGGCAAATGTAAAAGTGTTACATCTAAAAAAGTATCACATCCCAAAATGAAGTATTTACATAAACATTTTCAACAATAGATTACAGTTGAAAGTATCAAAATAAGTAATGGTGCAAAGAAGCATGAAAAGTGTATACAGCAAACTCAACAGCCCCAAGCAGTGCATGACATTAACAAAATCTCACCTTTTTAGGAGTGCCAAGCACCTGGCATATCTTGAAGATCTGGTCAACCTCGCTTGATCCGGGAAAGAGTGGGCGTAACGTGTAGAGTTCGGCCATGATGCAGCCCAGGGCCCAAATGTCGATAGGCGAGCTGTAGCTGGTCGAACGGAGCAGGACCTCTGGGCCCCGATACCTGCAGATAGAACACAGTGTTATGACATCGACACATCACATCTTAGGCCGGTGGAACAACAAGCAGACAGAGTAAGGACAGACCTCTCACGCGTACCCCCACAAACAAGACCACATCCAACGAATACTCAAACAAATACGTGATTGCTGCACTGGCTCCAATCCCAGACTAATTTAAAGATCACACTTACGTCTTCAAGATTCTCCGTGGACTAACCATTGCCTCTATCTCCCTTATAATCTCCTCCACACACTCTCCTATCTCTCATCTTACGACTTCTACCCTTGCACTCTCCTTTGTCTCCCCTCTGATTTCACTCTATTATCCTCCGCACACTTTCCTACCTCTCCCCTTCCATCTCACTCTATTCCCTTCCACGCATTACTCTGCTCCAGAAAACCAAGACTTTAGAAGTTTCCAGACAACCTTTGGTCAGTGGGAGGTCACTAATTATCTTATTCTGCCCCAAAGTAAATAACTTTTATTTCCCCTGCCTCTCAATAGAAAATCAATACACCAAATATTTCCGTAAGATTTTTGAAAATGCGGTTGCATGTAGATGCTGTAGAATCGTAGCTGTATTTTAGTATTGTAATGTATTAAATGTATCACATGCACAAGGGATTTTTCAGCACATGACTATGTGCTGTGACCTGCACATACAATGTGCGTCTCAGAGAAAATAAGGTCTTGAATTATATTGAATACATGTGGGGGAGGACTTAAAAATATACTCATTAACCTTTATGCTATGAGTGGTGATGCATGGCTGTAATGCAGCACTTTTCATGTGATGTTGGTGAATTACACATTTCAATTGCAAGTCTATGAAGTGGTCAATAGAAACGGTGCATTAAGTGAGTTGCTGACCTACTTGTATGAATTTGAGTGCTTCATATTCATGTTTTTTCATTCTACACTCGATTTCCTCCTGCTTACATCATATTCAACAGGAATTGACTAAAAAAAAATATTTTACGATAAAAGATTATTGAGAGTATGTAGCTAATGTATGTTATTATTACAATATCATGAAGTGAAAGTGGGCCTTCACAAAGTAATACGTAATTAAAGCAACACAGATGGAAAAAAAGTACCCGATTTCAAGGCTGCCATGACATTTCGTGATTTATTCTTAACGTTGGACACTTTGTACCCTCCCAATCGTTCTCACGATCGGGCACGCATTTCACACTGCATTAACTTAATTACTTTTTATACTATGTACCCAAGATCCAATAGACGGGACATTACACTTAGTAAGCCTTACACTCCGATTACACAGAGGAATAATTGGCTACAATTGAACCGAAAATAAACCATCTGTCAAGGGAAAATGTATACTTTAAGGCAGTAAGAATATCAGGAAAAATGGGATCGGATAGGGCAGGACGCGTTATCATGTGCACCAACAGGTGATTGCACACAAACACGTCCACGTACACCTCTTGTTCTCTTTTAGCCCCGTCCCCCCCCCCCTCCCAATACGTTCCATTCATTGGCTACCACATTCAGATAAGCTTCCCCCCCCTCCTCCCCCTTAACTTGTATTTAAGAACCTGCATCTTGGAATCCCTGCCTCACTTGATACAGCAAATCTAGCTGCGACGGTCCCACCTGATGACGGAGACTTGTGTTGCCTCCGAAACGTCGTGATTTTGATTTTGATTTTATTTTTATTTTACTTTTATTAATTTTAATTTTTTTACCTACGTGACTTTACCGAAAAAACCTAACAATATGAATTCTTGCAGTCACGAAAGCTTCAAATCTAGAAATGATATAGCAAGCAGACCATAATAACAAGCGTGGCGGCCAAAAGAGAAAACGCGCCCGCGAGAGGAGGTCCACCACAGAGATAGAGCAGTAATGAAATCAGCTCCTGCAGAAGTGTTAGGTGGATTGTTACATCGCAGAACCATGATAGATGGTATTCTTAGGTTCTCATTTCCTGGCAGCGATTTCAGCCGCATCATCTCTACATAACAAAAAAAGGCTCAGTCCCTTTTACACGCACCTGTACATCATCCGCACCTAGTTTACACAACAAAGGCCCATTCCTAATAGCGTGCTTCAGCCGCACCGAACCTCACAAAAATAATATTCAGGGCCTACCTTGGCTCCTCCCACCCTCAACCAGTATATATACAAATACTGTTTCTTGGAATTTCTCTCACTTGATACAGCTATCGTGCTGTGACTGTTCCACCTGAAGACGGAAGCTTGTGTTGCCTCCGAAACGTCATGATTTGTATTTTATTTTTTATTTTACTTTTATTAATTTTAATTTTTTACCTATGTGACTTTACCGAAAAAACCTAAGAATATGAATCCTTGCAGTCACGAAAGCTTCAAATCTAGAAATGATAGATGGTGACAGCTTAGGGAGGCCTTTATCCAGCAGTGGACTGATATTTAACTCAATGTAATAGAAACACAAACAGCAAAAAGAAAACCAATGAGGAATGACTTCTTGAGTTTATTAAGTTGTCTTTACAAAGTTTCCCAGTATCATATGACAATGAAAAATATAAAAGAAAACCCTCAAAAGGTATTGAAAAAAAAATTATTAACAATGAAACTATGCTTTCCTGGATGTAATTATTGGAAAATTTATTTCTTACATAAAAAAATGTCAAAATTAAAGACACTACGTGCACTACAACAACCTTTAAGAGTACCAAAAAGCAAACAATTAGTATTTATGCTTGGCGCAGTGGGCTCACATAGCATGGAAATGGTCAGAGCTCACCATCTGGTGGAGACGTAGTCCGTGTAGGGAGGTCGGGAACGTATTTCTCTTGCCAGTCCAAAATCAGCAATCTTCACGAGCTCCGGCCCCATGCACAGCAGATTCTCAGGTTTCATGTCACGGTGAAAGAAGCCTTAAAAAACACAATGACATTATTGATAATGAAACATAAATCCTTCCCAAAATGAGTTTTTTGCATCTGCGGTATCTATGTATCCATGGTTTTCCTTTGCCATACCAATTTCCACACTGCGGTATGGAGTTTTGTGTAGCTGCAGTTTAGCACGGCTACCGGCACTTGAAATTTCAAATCACCCACATCTGTGTTCCATCCGTGCATCATCCCACCTCCCGGCTCCCACCACCGCTCTCTTCCCACCACCAGGTGGAGGTAGAGGGTGGGTAAAGCCCCTCTTCCTTCTTACATTACCTCATCACCAATGTCATCGTCATCACAATGGACTTGAACCCTCAGTATTAAAGGAAAATTACATTATTGTATTGTTTACAATTATGTTAATTGGACATTTTTTTTGTTATGTCATTGTGTATTTTATTTGTGTTTAGTGAAGGAACAGGAAACTTAGGCTTTGACGAGTGTGACCGCAGCCACGGCCTTAGTATTGCCAACCACGGTTTTGCCAACTGCGGCGGTTTTCAGGAACGTAACCCCCACGGTTGGCGAGGGATTGTTGTATACATAATAAGTGTTTAAGCTCTATCCGTGCACTCACGCACACCTGTACATTTATTTTACGTACAGTAGTTCATCATCTTTATTGTTGTTCCTGGTCATGTGCAGCTGAAATCCATTTGCGCACGCCAATCAAATAATCAGTTTATCTATGGATTAGGAACGTGGAATTTTCACAATTGGCTCAGGGCTGTAAACAGGAGATGAGCATACAGGTGAATACATCACTTTGCATTGGCTTGAGTGTAAGAATACTAACGTTTAGGTCATTACTTTCGTCATGCAGGTCTCCCGAGGATGTTTTGACATCTCCAGTTTTGTCTGTTAATTTAAAGCATTACTCTTCTACGGTCAGGCCATATATGAGCCAACTTTCATCATTTGTAACAATATGATCCTGATGGATTGGATAAAATGTTGTCTACTCTATAAGTAATAACATTCTTTCTTTTTTGATAAATTCCAAGTGAGTGTCTTCACACAAAAACATGAAACAAAAATCCCCCTTTTCAACTCTTGGTGCATTACAATTGGTACTTGGTGATATTATGCAATACGTAGAAGTGCAGGTGCAAATTCAATGTGGATTTTAAAAAAATCCATCCCCTTTCAAGCTCTGGGGACCTTTTGCTAATTGTTGTTGTGGAGGGTCTATTATTGGCTTTATTCGTAAAATAGAAGCTGGGGACTCGTCATGACACCGTTGCCTCCTGGTTACTTTTGTTGACAACAATGGACCAACATTTACTTTTTTTTGTAAGCATAGTTAATTGAGGGGGTCCACACCAAGGAAAGGTATACATTTCCACTGATGTCTAAAGCTACAAATTGAGTCAATTGAAGCTCACGAAAACACAACTTCTTCTTCCATTGACATTTCCGCTGCACTACACCCAATGCATGGCTTTCATTTTCGATGTTAATGTAGTTGTGCAAGATGGGCAGTTTATGTGAATGTTATGTAGCTGTCACAGCACAGGCATAAAACACATTACATCGACATTTTATGATTCAACATCCTCGTCAAAGGATGCTATTTGTGCACATCGCCTCCAATGCACACATCCCTAGTGATTATTGGTGGTGGAGCAGTGGAAATGTTGACAGCACATTAATACAGGGGCATAGGAGTCAGAAGCTGTGAAAATACATAAGCCACCTGTCTGTTCAGGTTTTACTCATGTACGAGTTTATATTTATTTTTATTGTGCAACTACTACACACTTTACTATGTTGTATTTGTAATTGCATACCATGCTTGTGGATGAAAGCCAGTCCTTGTAAAATCTGGTACATGATGTTTCTGATCATGGACTCAGGAAACAACTTGTTTCTGCAAAACAAACATAAAAAACACAGCATCAGCCAACATCAGCCAGCCTGAAATGATCTCAATAACCCAGTGCAGTAGCTCTATGCACCACTCCAAAAGCCTGCAATGGAGTGATGTTAACATAGATATTCTACAATATTGATGAATGTTTCAAATTCAAACTTGCGATCTAATACAAAATGGCACAAACTCTACAGAATGGTTGTGTTCAACATTAATCGTCACAATAATTAAAAAAGAAAATCCTTTTGCTCTGCGAATACAGTGTATAATAAAGTGAAACCTACTGGGTAAACTCTTAATTATTACAAGCTTTTTATTAACTCACTCTGTCTGTGGTTGTTGTCGTTGTATCCTCAAATCTTGTAACTCAATTTTTACTCACTTCCCAATGTGGTATCGACTACAAACTTGGTATACTGATGTCATACTGATGACAATACTATATTCTATCATAAAAAATAAAAGCCATACATTTTAAAACATTATTTTTGATATGTTATGTTTCGGCTTGGCTCTAATTGTCCACGGTAAACTGACGTTGGCTGTAAACGACCACGGTCCCTTACGTTATGGCAAGCTTGGGGGGCCACTTCCTGGAGTCGTGGAGTTCTGCCATTACTAGTACGGTACATTTCTTTAAAGCGTGTTTTTAAAAACTTTTTTAAAATATTACTTATTGTGTTTCATTGGCATGGCTTGCGCCGCTGGCCCCACCCTTGGTCAGGGTCGTCACACCCCTCCCCTACTCCAAGTCCCACAAAGGTTACGCACTGCACATTCACACCGAAGAGTCATTCACTCCCAGGAATGTTGCACGCCACTCGTGTTCGGAACGCCACAGGCAACAGCCTCCGTCGCCAAACACAAGCCACAATGGGCACCGTTTTGGCAGCTCCCCTCTTAATATGATGACGCGGTTTCACTAAAAGGACAGCTAAATAAAACATGAAATTTAGAAAACAGCGATATGTAATTTTTCACGACAGAATGAGCGTTAAAGTAAGTTTAGACTTGAAAAACAGCAAGCTGTGTGCATATTTTATGAATGTACACACAAGCTTCATCAAGCAAAATTGATAATTATATTGATTTCAAAACAAGGTGAGTGTGTGCCGAGAAAATAATTATTTTTTTTACAGCACAAATTTCACTGTATACACAATAGAATGTAAACAAAAATGGGCAGTGCAAAAGTCACCAGAGCATGTTTGACACCACGATATATGAGCCTTTTTTACCGAATCAATAAAGTTGGGCAACGTATTTCTATCTAGAGTACAGTACTAATTAGATCACACTGTGCTCAAGAAAAAGTCACGTGAAAATGTTACCAATGATGAGCCATCATCTTCAAAGTCTCTACTATATCTGAAATGTAGAACTACCTAACTACAGAACATACATTTGTACTGCGTTTATAATATAATTGTAATGAGTGTGCTCATTATGTTTTTAAATAATAATAAAAATTGGCTCTCCCTCACTCTCCACCTCTCCCCAATGATCACACCTCTTTGGACTTCCCCCCACTCTCTGCATGCAACTGCCACCACTGCCTGGGGACTGACTGACTCATTTCACTCTGGTCATCTGCCTAAATTGTGTGATTGTGCAATTAGCCGTTGCAATTACTCCTATCCCAATGTTGTCAAAATACAGCTCTCTTTAATCATACACCAGTGTTGCCCTGCACAACTGTTATATGTAGGAACAATGTATATGTATGTAGTATTATAATTGCACACTCCAACGATAATACTATTGCATAGAAAGCTACGCACACTGTTCAAGAGGTTTATCCATTGACCCCCTTATGGTTACACTTTTCAGATTCAAGGTCACTATTCAATAATTGTCATTAACATGGTGGTGAATATAGATAGCTTGAGTGGCTACAGGGGTTTGCAAGAACCCACGAAATACACCACACGAATAAAAAGAACAAATTCTTAAACACACAATTTGATGCATGTAAAGGGTATTCAAAAAGCTAATGTACCAAGATACGGTGTCACTTTTTTGTACAATTATCTTGATAATAGTTTCAACAAAAAAAATGGGCCTTGATATTTGATGCCGATTCTAATAATTTTGACATAAATACTTGCGATACAAATAAAGGTCAAACAAAAATAATATTACGTAACTATTTTGGAACACAAAATGTAGGCAACCCCCATGTTATCAACTTAAAAAATTACATGAATATATGCATCGCTGCTCCTCGACTGCTCCGCCTTGTGGCATTGCAGTGATCAGTGGTCAGGTGAGAGTGTTTATTCACAAACCTGTCTTTCATCAGCTGGTAGAGGTTTTCCTTCATGTATTCAAACACAAAGTAGAGGCAGTCGTTTTCACGAATCACTTCCTTGAGCTTGATGACGTTGGCATGATTGAGCTTCTTTAGTGACTGCCCATTGTGAAAGAGCAACATGAGCCATTAGACATTAAAACACTATACGCTTAACGTGCTAATTAAAGTGGAGATTCGGTCGCTCATTCACCGCCCAACTGGTGCTATTCAATTCCACTGGCTGTCTGCCAAGAGCACAGATGGACACACTTTTATGTGTCCAGCAAAACATGGATTATATTTTGAAGCTTACCTAAGGAGGCGACCACAGTGATCACTGTGCACAGAAGCCAACGACATGTGCATTTGTTTACAGTTTAAACATTTGATTGATGGTTACTATTAGACATGCATAATATATATTTTTTTAATTTTCCAACAAGAATGCACTCCAGGCGTTCTAGAAGGCCCCAAGCTTATAGGGAATGCTAAAAAAGTTGGCCTCAAAGAATGTGTCACACGCATCAGTGAAAAAAGAAATGCAAAAACAAATGTGTGCGTACCATTCTCTGCTTTTCAAATAAATCATTGTCATCCTTAGTATGTGTTTCAGCACAGCACTGGTTTTAGCCCCAAGGGATTGGTGGTGGCTCATTAATTCTGTATAATTATCTTTGAGTCTAACATATGCATTGCATAACAACAGAACATACATTATCACATAATAATAAAAAAATCATATAATACTTAACAGAGAAAATATATTGTATGTCATACTGATAATCATAATTTAAAATATTTCAGAAAATCTTATTCATAATCAAATGACTTTAACAAATATTCTTTGGGTCTTTCGGTAAAGTCACGTAGGATGGTTCAAAGAAAAGAACAAAAAACTACGTTTCAATCACAACACAAGCGATCGTCATCAGGACGAAAGACCCAAAGAATATAAATTCCTGCAGTCACGAAAGCTTTAAGTCAAGATTTGACTTTAAAAAAATTACACTAAAACATTTCATTTACATTGCAATTAAATAATTGTCATTTGTAAAAACAAACATTGCTTATCCTGGTTATAAACAACAGGTACATAAACCTTTCTATCCAAGTTAGCATCCTTTCAGCAGACATGTTAACATTGACTGTACAAGTATTCCTAAAATTGTATCTGCCAGCTTCTTAAATGCAACAAATAAAAGAACCCATAACCACAAATGTATTTGCAGGTTATTTTGACATTTGCTCTGGGCCCTCTACTTAGAGCTTTACCCAATTATATCGTCTGGATGCACTTGGTGTCTTGGCTCAGAAAGGAGACATTCTGTTAGCATCATGCACAGACAGCTTTATTCCACATCCATCAACTTTAGGATCAAATCTCAATTAAAAGGATGATAATGTTGGCTTCATAATGGAACAATGGAATTGGAGTATAGCTTCAAAGTCACTATGTTATAGGCCTATGAGTACTTTATACATACACAAATTAGCATTTTTCCAGGTCTAAATTATATAAGCCTCAACTCTCCATGTATGTTGTAGGTGGCCTGACACTGTCCTCATAATGAAAGCTCTGTAAATTCAGTTGATGGAAAGTAGAAGGCATGACCAATTGATGTTCCACTCCATGTAGTAAGGAGCGACTGGATTAAAGCCAACACAGTAAGCGTTGCTTGAACCATCTGCTCTTTGCTAGTACCCTTGAAAATGAATGAAGCGAGCACTGCTGCCATTTGCTTTTAGGTACTAAACAAATATCTACAGCAAAAACAAGATAAATGTGAAATGTTCAAACACAGCTTGGCTAGTTCGTACGTCATTAACTGTAGGTCAGCCATGCCACTTATCATTCCCCCAGTTTTAGCTGCGTTGGATGCACAAATTATTCCCTCCATTGCACCACGATAGTTTTATTCACACACCGGCCAGAAACCGATTCCAGAATAGGGATATCCAACTATTGTAGAAACAAAGTAGTGAATGGAAAATGTGAAGCTGCAGGGAAGAATTAAAACTGCTATTTTAAGGGTGGCACAAAGGGCTTCCTTGTAATCTCTGGAATTGGATAACTGTATTAACATGACTTTATTCCACAAAACTAAAAAAAGAAATCAAGATATTTTAAGACATACATTTATCAATAATTTAATTTACAACTTCTTCCTTACATGTGCAACCTTTGGAACATTATATTAAACAACTGTATTACTGCGCTTGTTTACTCAAAAAAAGCCTCACTGAGACTTATGACTCTTATTCAGGAGGGTCCTGCCAAGTTTTCGCAGTCGGGGGCGATGACTGCTATGTATATTCCAAACAAGTAATTACATATACTATACAGGCAGTCCTTTCACTAAACGAAGACCCGACTCATGAACACCCATACTTACGAACCGGCTTCCAGGAGATATTTTTTTAAGATCGACTTGGAAACTCGCACTTGCGAACTAAACCTAGCAACTATTTTGTTCAGCAGAGCAATCCTTCGCGAGATGTAATGAGTGTTTGTGTGTGCCCGCACGTACATGTATGTGTGTGGAAATGAGTGTGTGCCCCCGTGTGTGGTTATAGCATGCTGCGCTACCAACCTGGCAACCCTACTTCGATTCCCACTCATGATCAACACCAGTGACGATTATCTGAATAGGTCCTGGGCCTCCCCTCGATTGACTCAGCCTCAAATGAATATCTGGTGCAGTGTGTAAACATCGCCACTGGGGAGTCAAAGGCGACCGGGCGTGGTACTGGCCACTCACCCCCCTTCATAGGTGCTGCTCGCTAACAGCACTTGCCCCAACAGTCTGTTTAGGCTATCGTGGTGGGTCATTGGCGTTGTGTGCGTGTGTGCACGTGCACACGTGCCCCCGTGTGTGTGTGAAATTGTGGGGACTCATTGCATCCCTTCCGAGAAGCAAGCCAGCATCAGGGCTCAAGGTAAGTGAAAATAAAACGTGATTTTTTTTATATTCATGTTACTTTATTTTTTTTTATTTACTATACAGTATGTATTACAGTATTAAATGCAAATGTACTATATGTATTTATGAGTTTAACAATGCTTCTCTTTGTTGTTGAACCGTAACCCATTTTGTTTTTTAACACTGACCATATGTGCATTTATATACGGTATATTATCGTGTTCCGACTTACAAACAGTTCGACTTACGAACGGGTCTCGGGAACGGAACCCCTTTGTAAGTCGAGGACTACCCATATAGTTTCTCGTATAGCACAACCAGGTAAATACATTCAAACTAAAAAGCCTTGTCAAACAATACATCGCCTAAGATGTCTATGAGTTTCCAAATTTGTACCATTCCTCACAGTGCCTCTTCATACAATACGTGTATACCGGGGTTTAAAAACAAACCCTACAATGTTTAATGGTCTGTTTGAATGAAGGCTTTCCTGAGCTACTGTGACCCACACTGGTATTGACTACAAACACGTAAAATGGCCTTTCACGCAGTACAGTAGAGACAGGCTGCACCAGTGAAATTGGGGAGGAATGCACTACCTCCCCTGGCTGCAATAAAACCTATATCGCCAGCAGCTATATCAGACATTTACAAGCCTGGGCTTGCATGGCTGGAAAAGAAATATTGCAAGCTTCACTTCCTCGATTTGCTGAATGCAGAAGGGCTTGCTTGGAAAACAAAATGGCCACCTTTTAGACATTGTTACACAACTTTAGAAACATTTCACATGGCTGACATAAGTTATTGGGAACAAATCACATGAATTTATAATAACGTTACCTTCACTACCTATTGCAGCCAAATATTAAAAGTTCCACTTAATTCATTGCACTAATGAACTGTTTAACAACGCAATATTGCTAATTTTCAGCTTCTGCATCCTACAGAAAGGTTTGCTGTAAAAAGATACACTTTAATTAGTTTATAAATGCCTTTCTTCTTTATATATATATTAATTAAAATATGTATACATACTTTTTGGGTCTTTCGGGAAAGTCACGTAGATAGAAAAATAATATATCACGACGTTTCGATCACAACACAGGCAAACCCAAAGAGTATGAATTCCTGCAGTCACGAAAGCTTTAAATCAAGATATGTGTGCATATTACATATCGTGTAACGTACGGTTTTAAAGTTGCTATTACATTATTATTGTTAAAAATCACTGGTAAATTGCTTTAAAAGTGCAACTGCCCAAAATACATTTGACCATAATCAAAGTAGAATGTATATCTATGCCAGTTACGAGAAGTCATAAGGCAGAATGATTGTTGTTTTGTACATTTGTGAACAATAAAAAATACTATGCAAATATTGTATCAAGAATTCAAGTAATTCAATTCATGATATTGTAGCAACTCAAACACCCTGATCCAGTAAATGGATACAAGGTAGACAGCCAAGTACATTTTATGGGTCACAGAAGGCTTACAATGCCTTGCTTGACTTATTCGCTTTCAGAGCGGATTAATTGGTGCTCACATGACTTGCCTTCGCTTTAACAGGATGCTTTAAGTAACAATCGCCTCAAAAGACTTAGTTTCAACAATGCACCAGAGCTCACTTTTAAAATGTCAAGAGGAATGCATAATTGTGTATCTTTTTTCGACTGCACAGCTCCACAGACAAGCCATAATAAATTGCAAACTATACCATTTGGTTGACATTTGTTCAGTAGGTGCGCCGAAATGCTCCATAATCAGTAATCTGATTGAGTATAAAAGATAAGTAGTACAGCCCTATATAAGCCCTATATAATCCAAGGGCATGGGGAAGTTAATGACGATTAAGGTAATCTGGCAAAGAGTGCACAGTTGAATACACAAAACAAAAGTAATAAATGGTAATGTCATTTAAATTCTGATACAAATGAGTACAACATTCAAAGGTTTAATAAAAATGCCATCATACCTTGACTTCCCGCAGATTCATGCACTCATCCCAGGAATAAAACTTCCTCTTCATTCTGGAAGGTAAATATGCCCAGCGCAGACACAACAATACCTTATTAATGTGAAACATGAATGTGCCAAACGGATATTGCATTTCCTCCCCATGAAGATGAATAGTAAAAAAAACATCGAGTAGTTATTTAAACACTGTACCTTGCAACAATACATTCTTGACGATATAAAATTATGGCAAAGAGCATTACATAAATATAACATTCCCTGAAACAAAACAAGGATTGCAATTTGTAAAGATATTTAATGGAATAATGTAAAGAGACATAATGTATTAAACATTAATTATATTAAAATACAAATTACATGTAAGATAAATACTAGGGAGTTTAACACTATTTGCATTGAGGGTGGTGGGGGGGTGCAGTGGTTAGTTCACTGCTATATGAGCAAGCGACTTGAATTTGATTCCCAGCCATAGTTAAAATAAGTAAAACAATAAAATCTGAATTGGCCTTTTTCTATCGCGCAGGAGGCCTTCATTCAGCAGTCGATTTACAAAGGGCCGTCATTGATTGCTATTATTATGGTTTCAAAACAAATGCCTCGTATTTTCTTTACTCTAAGAATTAAAGGCATTGACGGGACACTTAAAATGCCATGCAAAATGCTCGATCTCCAACTTAGCAGTCAAAACGAACGGTGTGCTTTAGCCACGCGCCTTACCAGCTGCATAGAATGCTGTGCACTGGGATTAATGCAATAATGGGGCACACCCCTTCCATCACTACTGCCAATGTCACAGCCAAAGTCAACATGGCCATTTTCCCCTTATATTTTCCAACGCTCAATATTTCCGGCCTCAAACCCGTGTTTTATTCACAATGTCGTGAGTATATGGATATACGTTAACATCCGATGTTATAATTTCAAATGTGATATTTTATCATTACTCAAAATATCCTATTAGCTACATTCTTCTTAGCGTCTGTTCCTCGTTTAAAATAGAAAATTGTCAACCAAATATGTATTATGTTGTAAGTCTCCAGTATATCAAAACTGTCAAAATCGAAATTCAATGGAAATTTAAATGAACAATGAAAAGGTGTAACAAACACTTGTATTGTATTTATATTTTTAAACCACATTAAGAAACATCAAAAGCAGTGTGGTGAACACAAAAACAATAACTTGTCCTCATAACAAAAGAGTCGCTTGTACAGTGCTAGACTGCCTGTGGCAACTGCCTATTTGAAATTCAAGCTGACGCTTTATCCGAATGTCATTTTTCACACGAAGCTTGAACAGCTGCTTTGAAAGATAAATAAAAAGATATATTTAAAACCAACAATGGCAATATTTATTCCCACAATTATAACCAAAATACAACATGCAGGGTTACAAGCATTACGATTTCCAACAACACACTTACTTTTTGATGGCGACCAACTCCCCAGTCTCATTGCTTCTTCCCATGAGGACAGAGCCGTAAGTGCCATCTCCGAGCTGCTTTATTGTCGTGTACCGATTCATTGCAGCGCTTTTGAACGCAATCCAATATGGCAATGTTTATTCAACTAAGTTTTTCTTCTCCTCCTTGCACGGGTAAACTATAACTAAACACCAACTGCTGAAAGTGAAGTACAACCTTTAAGTCTTCTATTTGCGAGAATAAAACGATCTATGCCAAGCAGATCCGCTTCCATTTCAGCAAAAGCAATCCCACTGTCGTCATAAGCGCCTTATCCTCTACATCATCCGTGGATCAGCCAAGAACCTAAAAAAGAACACGAAAATTATGATTGTTAACAACACTCTATTTAATTGTTTTTTTTTATTACTTTGCACAGTATTATTGAAATTCTACATTTCTATGTTTCTACATCTACAACATTTAAATATTTGCAACCACTCTATGCAATTAAAAAGACAGCATATGCCATTGCATGTTATTCACTATGGGTCTTGTGCAATGATGAGATATGGAGTGACCTGGATCCAGAGACTATGGCAAACCTGTCTTGCTTATGTAAAAAAATTTACCCACAAAATGCCTATTTACTTAAATTACAGAATAATTTACATTGCATCATGTGTGCCCCACCTTAGGAATTAAGTACATTGCAATGAACAAACGTACACAAATAACTGGCAGAATAATAAATATACAATTTACCATATATGCCTACACACACGCACTCCAATTCTGGCGTAGGTGTGATGGATTTAGGTTTATAAAGTTTTGCAAATAACTAAGTACTGCTTTATATAAAAAAGACATACCTTCATAGTTAACCAATTCCACGTGCAAGTATTTTGTATTTGCACCTCCGATTAGGATGGCTGGCTACATACGGTGCAAAATAAGTTCAACATACATACATACTTTACATGTTACCTGTGGTTTCTTACATGTAAGTATGTATGTTAAACGTCTTTCGCACCAACCGAGGTGGGGAATTAGCTAGCTTCACTACATTATAATCATTCCTTCTGGTCCAAGAGTTTAAAATCTTTTCATACATCAACGGGCAGTAGTTACTTCAAGTATGACATCTGGAAGCCCTTCCTTCCCTGGAACAATGATTTGTCTTCTGGGCTGTGATTTGTTTGCTGTACAGATCTGTATACAGTTTCTCTATTTTATGGTTCTGTCTCATGCAATATGGTTAAATCTTGCTCTTTACACTATTTACGATTCACCAACCATCAACTTAATTATTGCTTTCATGATACTGTTGATGGTTATGACATCTTCAATCACACTTGTGTAGTTCTCTGATTTAGATATGCATTGTTTTCCGAATGGATTTGGACAGTTCTGTGATTATCTTTTGTTTGGCATTATCAACAATTTTCATGCAACTCATGTTCTTCAACATTATCTGTTGTGCTTTCATATAGGTTTGTTCTACTTTAGCTTCACTTTCCTTCTGACTTTCAGTGTAATTTACATTACAATGCCATTATTTAAAGCAATTACATTCATATAATATGGTTTTATAAAGAATATTTTTCTTATATATTTTTTCATAATCGGCTTGCTGTGAATTTGAGGACAGAGATATCTCTTACCATATAAAATTTGCACGTAAGTCTATTTATTTTCTGATTTCTCAATTAGAGCTCCTCCACGTCCAATTGGTGGACTAATTTTAGAAAAGAGTGTTTGTTATCTTCTTGCCTCTGCTTACATATGCAGGAATCCCTCGCCAACTTCGGATTTGCCAACCGCGGTTTCACGTATACACGGTTTATTATTTGTATACCAATTTACTAACCGTGGGCTGGAAATCTGAGTATATGCGGGTAAGTACGGTGCTAAAGAAGCCACATGATGTAGGTATTCCGTTATTGCATTACAGCATGACATCACTGTGGTGCGTGACATAATTGTTACAAATTTCGCGGAGTCGTGGTTCTCCTCCGCGCGTAGCTGTCCATCTATTTTGTTGTACACACTGTACCGTAATTGCTGCAGCGCATACACCGCGTCGCATCGGAACCACATTCTGGTTAATTTTGCCCTTAATCATGGACTCGAAGCATGCAGCGTCTAGTGAAGGTAGAGTGTTGCGTCTGTGGCCCGGAGGAAGAGGGTGGACTGAGCCCTCCTTCCTTCTAAGCACTCCTTCTCCCATCATCTCATTGTCCTCGTCATCATCATCGTTTATATTAAAGTTAATGTCATGTTTATTTGTTTTATTTTCGTTATTGTGTAATATACCGTATTTTATTCGGTGTTTAGTTCACAAACAGACAACTCATTTAAGCTACGACGAGTCTGACCATGGCTGTGGTTCCCCTAACCCCCTATTTCCCATAGGGCCAAGACTTTACCAACCGCGGATTTGCCTACTGTGGCATTTACCAGGAACCTAACCCCCGCGGTTGGTGAGGGATTGCTGAATAATAAACATTCTCCTCTCTTAATCCTCACTCTGATGCCATATTTACCCATTAATTACTCATCTCAATGTATTATGTCCTCAGTTGGTTAAATTATTCATGCATGCATTGTCTTATTCTACAGATGTATGGCTTGTTGTTGGAGCAAATCATTGAATTGCCTTTAACTTGTAGTTTTCCAGCCTCAATGTGTCACGCAAAAGTAGGCTTCATAATGTATTAGAATAGAAAATGGTAAGTTAAAGTGCAAACATTATGACTTGTTTGAAAAGTAAATTGACATGTGAAATGACTCAAAAACATCGCGCGATATCATGCAGCTTTTCCTGCATTGTCTTCTCGCTTACGCGTAAATATCAGGAGGTTATCATTGGTTAAATGAATACACACTTTGAGATTGACACATGTCAAAACTACTTGTGTAGATGGAGAGTTTGCTGTTTGCAGTTGTTTCAGGCTCAGAAGTGTCATAGCGGTAGGGTCACTGCAAAGACCCAGGAAAAGCAATATTGCCTTGGAGAACAGTATGTCCCAACACTGTGGTTATCTATATTTTATGTGTTTACGTAAAGACACAGATACGTAACCAGTAAGCAGGGAGCTTCTACTGTTTAAAATGTGGTTTTCAAATTACATCCTTTTCTCCCCACTACAATCTGGGCTAATCATGTATCTCACAACGTACCCTCACAATAGATGAATGGAAGATATGGGAATTTGGTAATGGCTCGTGTCTGTAAAAGGCATTTGTGAATCAACGGCACAAATATGGACAGAAGAATCGAAAACCTGTGCTGCATGCAGCAGCTGGGGTTTACTGATCACAACTGTTTACCCAGCTTAAGGGATGTCACTCAGTAAATAGTCACACCATACCATGTTTGTACAACTTACAACAATACACAAAGCTGTTCCATAATTATACACGAGGTAGTTGCCAACCAGGATGACCCACCATCATTTGGCGTTCATGTCTACCAATTCGAAAATAAATGCAACACAGAATAGATTAACTGTAAATGTATCGGCAACTATTGTTGATATTTTCCCCAATTTTAACCCAATTGTGCTCTCGATGTAATAATGTAATCAGTCAAAACATACATCTGGGAATCTCCCTGAACAGTGTCCCTTTATGTAAATGTGGATATAACAGAGAAACCCTCTGAGATCCCTTCATGTGACCTCTGGTCTATGAAGTGCGAGACAACGCTTTCTCCCTACCATAAAGAGTAGTGTTCATCCCAAGACAGTCAAATCAATATTTTTAATTCCCAGGGCTGGAATTTAACCAAACAAAGTGCAGAACCAAATAATGTTTTTTTCTTCCAGTCATTAGTGTCCAGGCTGAGACTATTAAATCACTATACTTGAGCATCCAGTTTCATTACATTAGGGGGTGCACCTTCCTTCACCTCTCTGATATGGTAATGGTTTTGGGCGCATGACAGTACAACAAATAACATAACTCTCAGAACTTGAAATGTATCCAAAAAAGTGAAAACCAAACTTTCATGCGATAGTTTTTTTTTTCGTGTAGTCATCTGGTGACTGAGTTGAGACAATGAGGTTGCTATACAGGGAACCGAATTTACCACGAGTGGCTGCCTGCATTCGAACCCAGGAGCTCAGTGTTGTGACCTCTGAGCCAGCTGCCACCTTCGGTTGACAACTATCAAGTGAGAGAGACGCCCTATCAGGGCACTGGCTTTACACCCAGATTTGAACCAATGACTCGTAACAACTAATACATTTTGAGAGACGTTTACATTATTTGAAGTATGTTTTTACTATTAGTTAATTTTTAACAAATGACTAATATCAATGTGTCAGTTGTAATGTGTGTTAGATAAGTAGATGTGTGCCTCACGTTTTTAACTCATTATTAGGTTTGCTAAACAAACTATGGTTCAGACTCTTGTAAACAGAGATCACATTCTCTCTCTCAAGCAGTACTAAAACGATTGCCCCGCATGAAGCATATTTAATGATTTATCTTTTTCAATGTAATTCTTCATGCACTATTATCACCCAAAGCGCCACTACGTGACTTTACCGAAAGAACCAAAGAGTATGGATCCCTGTAGTCACGAAAACTTCAAATCTAGATCGCTACTACATCATTAAACAAAACAATTCTATGCAAGTTAAAAAAAATAAAATAAAAGCAAACTGTGGCTGTCAGCTAGTTGTTGTGTGGCTTCAATGCAGTACAACCAATAATTTAACTCTCAGAGCTGCAAATTAGATTTTAAAAAGTTGAAGGAAATGTTTTATTGTGACAGTTTGTGTGCATTCATCTGTGACTGGGCTGAGACCATGACCTCACGACACAAGATAACTCGGTTTAATCACGGTTGGGTGCCTGGATTCAAACTCAGGGTCTCAGGGGTACTGGCTCAGCACTCTGTCCCGAGTCACTCCTGTGTGTGTAAATTTGACATCTTCATGAAATACACAGGAAATTCTGAGACTGGACTTTCATTCAATTTGACAGAACCGATTACACCGTATACTCTGTCAAGTCAAGTAGTTCCAGCAGTACAAACTCTTTTTTAAAGTGTGGAAACAATTATAAATTCTGATCTGTAACCTTTACTGACATGAAAATACGGTGGAAATTGTCTCCGTCTAGTATATGAGAAATCTTGACTTAGAAAGTAACTTTGTCCTACTAGTAATTTATCAGTTGTCACATACTAACACAATAGAGCACTGTATACAGTATTTAAGAGTTAATATACTATACTGAATATGGTATATCCATTGCATGTACTGTACACAGGACTGTGCAAACATAAATGCGTATAGACAGTACACTATAACCTTGCAGAATGACTAACACACAACTTTACATTTCATTTATCTGAAAAAACATGGGCTCTTACAATCCACTGATGTCACACAGCTCTTGATTGTAAAAGTTAATCCAATATCTCACAACAGTTAACAGACAACTGTGCAAAACCAAACAGCAGTTCAGAATCAGAATATGTATTTATACAGGAGGAATCCGATGAGCTATAAAGCTCTTTTTCCACAGACTTCCAGTCGGGGCGGGTAAGAACGTTACAACAACAACACAAAAACACGATAGTAGTGCAGAGTACAAGAAAGGCAATCAAATCACCCCAAAATATAAAACTAAACTATCCCCCATCCTACCAGGCAAAGCCCATTGAGGTATCAACTTGTTTTTCAGAAGAAGTGACCTGCCACAAATGATAGCTCAACAAAGTGGCTTATCGCGTGGAAATGTATCGCAGAAAAATAATGGAATAGTATCAGTCTCTTCACGACTTTGCAGCTATTACCACCCATGAAATGTGATGACTAATGAAGATTTTGATAGGACCTGCAAGATGTGTTATCAAGGAAAACAGGGCAGTGTGCTACCACGACTACCGGCCAAAACATAGCAACAGACACACACCGCACGTGAGACAATGCATTATGTAAAGGAACACGGTCAAGAGCAACTGTACACAAAGTAACCCAAGCCACTCCGACAATTGCCGATAAAGCAGCCCATTAAGCACCAAGTTAGTTCATGCGATGTCTATTCAAACACTATTGAAGCATGCTGGCGGATGCTATTTTGTTAGTCTTAAGATGTGCAGAATTTAGCATAACCTGGACATATGTACGTGCTGAATGACGACGTTTTTGAAGTACTTTTCACTTTAACATTCAGAAATGGCAAAACACCAGTTCCGTACAACTAAAATACCAATGTATTGAAATATGTAAGAGGAATGTTGAAGCATTTTTTTAAAAAGTAACCAACCACATTGAATTATACAAGTTTACACCGAGTTGTTTGCTGTATATCCTGTATATACTACACATTCTAAAATTGTCTTACAATATTTGTTAAAATTGTCAGCCTAAAATTCAGTAGCTTTTGAACAGTAATTAATTCCTAAAAACATGGCACTCCCATAAATTATTCCATTTCACCACCACCAAGTGAGACAAAATCACTTTACAACCCTCGTTAAGCAAGTAGCTAAAGATCTGAATTTGTACAACCACAATCAACAACAGTATAGTGCTGTAATCGCGTTGCTACCATGCTTTAGTTTAAAGTTACACGCAGCGATCAGGATTATCAGCACCGATGTCATGGACAAATCGTGACAGACTAAGGCAACCCAAACACGATCAAGGCACACTCCTTGATAATCATTGCAATCCAACAATATAAACGACACGATACACTAACCAAAAATCGTTACAAGCGAACTTAGTCTTTTCACATATAAACTACCAACAACGTAAACTATTGAAAAAAAAACAATTGTATGTTACTTGTAGAGCAGTGGAAAAATATATTAAAAGAAGCACTTACTCTCCAAATCTTGTATGTTGTGAAATTTCCATTCTACAGTTATTTAATGGCGTTATTTATAGATGTTACATTAAATTTGCTTTGCCCGTTTTCTTTAAATATAGTGTGCATTTCCATTTGGAACATGCTATTTGGTGCAGAGTAGATATATTTCTGGAGCGCTGGTGCATTGGCGCTTTGAACTTGAAATCCAGAGACCTCCAGTGTGTTTCGCCATTCATCCAGCAGTGGATTGACAAAATACTTTACATGTTAACGAAAAACAACACGACGTATCGTCTTATTGTTTCCATTTTCAGTTCGACTCTTATAAAAAACAATTTGCATCATGAACCTATTTTTCACCACTCTCCATTTAAACTCGACTTCTGGTACGACAAAATAATCAATCCACTGCTGGATGAAAGCCACCCCTTCAGCCGTCTCTCTCGATGCTAGAAACCACTTAGCACCTGAGCTGGTTCCATTCATCGCTCCATCTCCACGGTGTGCGTCCTCTTGCACGCATTCCATTCTGTGCCTGTCATCCTGTCATCACGTTTGACAACTGGCCACCACGCCTTCTAGCGAGGCGTCCTGCCCATGAATGTACTCGAATAATTAACACAATTAAACTACGGAACATTTGTTTTATTTTACCAGGTAAGCTCCCACTGAGCTGCTATATAGAAGCGACCTGGCCACGGATGATGGCTCAACGAAGTAACTTATAACGTGGCAATCTACGTCGGTCAAACACTCTAAACGCATGCTTTTGTAAATGTCTAGGGGGAGGGGGGGGGGAACCGGAGGACTCGCGAGAAAAATCCACGCGACCACGGGGAGAGAGACACCGCAGACTCCAAATGTACAGCAGCAGGCGTCAGGGGTCGGGCACGAACTCACGACGCGCCGCATGTCACGCCAGGTAGTGAACGTCCTCTTTAACCAGTCCGAATTGTGTATCCAACCTCGGCAAGTTACTTTGAACAATACCTTCAACTTTCTGCTCGGTTGCCATTCCAAATCACGCACCTTTCCGTGCCTCTTTGCGCCGTTTTAAAGTTTAGTTTTCTGATCCAGAAACACAAATTCTAAAATCACAGCGTGCCCGAATGTCAGCCACGCAAACTCCTGACCCACCGCGTTATCCACGGAAGACGCTCGATCGCGCCTAGCAACGCCGATAGCTACCCCCCTCCTTATTTAAACACCCACCACCAACCTCCCATAACGCGTTAAACTTTAAATCCGCTCAAGGTACTCCACCGCAAAGGATAAAAAAAAACACCCCCAGTAAACAAAAGCCGCGGCCTCGCACACGGCCGAGCCTACGGTCTTGCCTGCTCCGGCTACCCGGTCACCGCGGGGTACGACGGCAGGACGGTTGGAGGGTGGGGGACGGTGGTGGCGGTGTAAAGAAGAGCGAGCCGCCAAAGGTGCAGAGAAAGACGAGACGAGAGAGAAGAGACGAGAACAGAGAGAAAGAGACGTGGTGGGAGTTGCGAGAGAAGAGAGACGGAATCGAGGAAGCGGATTTACCTGCTCGGGACGCGGCGTCGTCGCCTTAGCGCTAGCTCGCTCGGCGCGGACACCCCCAACACCACCACCCCACTCCCCCCGTATCACGGTAACCCGCGGTGACGTCACCTTAATAGACGCGCTCATTTGCATACGCGATGTGACGTCACTCGGTGTGACGTCACGCACACCGCGTGCCAACTGGCGTCGTTTTTCGCGGTGCTGCTGCTTTCGTCGTCGTCGTCGACTGCTGCGGTCGACAGGCAACACGACCGTACGCAACGGTCTTGTTGCAGGCAACTTTATTGGCAGGCACGCAATAATGTTGCCTGCAACTTTATTGGCAGGCACGCAATAATGTTGCATGCCTGTCAACACGCCTGGCTGTCCGCCTGACGGTGCTAGTTGTAATTGGTGGCGAAACGTCGTACTCAGATTGTAAATTTCGTGGATTTTTGTCTCCAACACACCGGTGTGCTGTATTAGTAACGAATTGGTATGTTTTGTTAACGTGACAAACCTTACTAATTGGCTGTGGCGGGTTTAACGGCACATTTATATTTACGCGATCTAACAAAAAGAAACATTATGGACCATACGGTGTACAGGGAAATTGCGTTTTCGGGTCCATACGGCGTACAGCCGTTTCAATAGGGGCACATTTTTTTGTCTATTTGTTTGTGCTTCTCCCTTGTAATGTGACTTTCTAGGATGAACGTTGAGATTCATAAGGACACAGGGTGACCAATGAAGTCTGAATTGATAAGGGGTTGACAGGTATGATATTGGCCCGATCGACGAATACGAAAGAGACGTCACAGCGGTTAATCTGGCTTTGACCACCTCAATGTGAAATTGTAGTTGTTGCTCTGCATCGACATCAGCCGTCGTACAAAATAAGAAAATGCTACAACTCAACGCGTTCATCAATAAGACTTTTGTCGCCTGAAAAGGAAAAGTATATATGATAGGCAACTTTTTATGGCAATGGCCCCTCTTCTTGATGTGCTCTGACTTAAGGCTACCACTTAAACGTCGCCCTCGTATTTTTCCTTTTATGGCCATAGTGTTATTGACAAACGTGTTGAGTTTCATGTACGGTATAGGTATACAGGTGAAGGTGTGGCCTGAGATTTCAAGCTCACACCACTCGCTGCTGGTGGAAGGGCTTCTCATCGGGTATTTGTGTCTACCTTTCTACCCTGGACAGACGTCTTGCAAAATATGGGATTCACATTCTTGGTTCTTTCGGTAAAGTCACGTAGATAGAAAAATATATATATATATACGTGGGATATGGGATTACCAACACTTTACAGCACCTCATTCGATCGACAAACTGGTGCACATATATAAACTGCTGAGTGGACAGAGATCCTGTCATACGCGGTTTCGCCATACACTCTGCGATGGGTTTCGCGCCAACGAAGTGTGCCGCAAATTATGGGAGGAAAGAGCCAAAGCAAATCCTATTTGTGAAACATTGGATACGTCCACGGATTCCAGGGGAAGCATGACACGTGACTCGCGGCTAGACGAATCCGCGATGAATACACAATATACACACATTACGAGGTACGAGTTGTCGATAGGCACAAGTGTGCCAAATCTGCTATATGGGTTTATGATTTAAAAAAATGTTTGCATTTTCAAAGGCTTATTATTCCATATTTAAAATTAAAAAAAGCAATTTCCTCATGAACAAACCTCAGCACAGTCAGCTGGTTTTCATATACAAAAAATAATATTTGCAAAATAAAATAAAACATGATGTCAGCGTTTCCCTGCAGCTGCGCTCCTGCAGTTCCGCACCCACCTCTATGGACGGACAGCGGTCCGCAAAGCGTTTCGACTGCCATGGTGTGCCGCGGATTACGGGAGCGGTCGTCAACCTCCTATAATCCGCGCTTTACAAGTGTAGGGGTGTTACGGAGGAGCTGTATGTGTAGGGGTGTTAGAGAGAGAGCCGTTATGCATGGCAGCTTATGGGAAACAAACACAGTGGGCGGGGCTACGTGAGTGCACGGGGGGGGGGTGCTCTCAACGACGTCCGCACCAGGCAGCCCGGGGCCCCACCCCTCAGTGGGGGTGGAGTATAAAGGGGGATGTGTCAGAGGGCTCGGGGCAGAATGTTTAAGTAAACTCTTGAAGACCGAAGACTGCCTAGCTAGAGCCCTGGACTCCCCTGGGACGCCGCCCTTGTCAGGGCCGCGCAGGACCGAGCCAGCGGCGTGGTCCCGTGAACCAGAGCCAGGACTCTGGGACTCCGGGTACCGTAGCCCGACTGACCAGTGTCGGGCCAGACAGCCTCCCCTAGCCCAGTATTTGGAGGATTAGGAGGCAGGCTAGGGGTAGCTAGCCGTGTGTTCCCAGCTATCCGGGTGAGGGGGCCGATACCCCCTCCAGTACTGTATGTCCCCAGTGACTGTTGTGAAATAAATACGTGTGCCTCTACTCCGCTGTCCACGCGTCCTCAACGGTACTACACAAGGATTCGCGGTTTATTAAATAATGTACATCGGCATTGCGGGGTTAAGTTGTGGTGGGCAGTGCCGCAAAATCCATGATTGTACCGTACGGCTATGGTCCCAATAACCAACCTGCACTGACCAGCGTGAAGAATTTGCCAAATAGCCTCCACGACTGGCACATGACGTGGGGAGGCCATCACCCAGCAGTGGTTGAACACAAAGGCTCTACATACACAAGCCGATGGCTCTTCTGCACGGACATCATTTATTTAAGCGGGGAAACAATTGACTGGCTTCAGATATTGAGATTCATCAACAGTTAAGCTTGTTAAGCAGCTGCTGCTGGTGTTGCCGGAGGTTATAGGCAAGGTTATTGTACGAATTTTGTGAGGCCCGTTTATGACAGTACAGCAAACAATGTGCGTAGTGCACTCTATGATATATTGGTGGATTGTGAATCATCAGTATACACTTCACAACTGGATGGGAGCATCGTGGGAGTTATTGGATTATATTCCCGAGTAATGAAATAAAAGCTGAGATATTTTAACTGCTGAATTTTTGGTTTTCACTTGAACTACCTTAAAATAACTTTCGTTGTTTGTTTCGTCATTGAGAGATGAGCCACATGGTATATGAACATGGAGCAAATATGTGCAACTGAAATTTTCCAATAAACCATTTTTTTATTACCATTGCCATTTTTATTGCTATAGTTTCAAAGCACTCTACTGTTATGACTCATTGCATCCAGATAAAACATGGGTCTAATAAAAAATGTATATAAACAGTTGAAATGTATATGCATTCATGTTAACATACTGTATGCTGCACCTGGATTGCATTAGCTATTGTTATTTTATTTGGTACTGCATTGGGCTTCTGTAATTTCCTAATTCTATGCAACATTCAACGTCTCCCAAAGTGCATCTACATTGATGCATTGAAATATTAACAAAATAACAGCCCTTTGTCAATAAACTGCTGAATGAAGGCCTTCGCGCGCCGTGTCGATCGTTTTGGATGTTTGATCGCGCTTTAGGGGCCGTCCATAAATGACGTCACACGATTTTGGACGATTTTTGACCCCCCCCCCCCCATCGTCACACGGCGTCACAAAAAGTCAGACCCCCCCTCAAATATGACGTCACAAAGCTCTGCCCCCCCTCCCAAAATAAAACATGCTTCAAATCGCTTTAAACTATTGTCATTGTAGAGCGTATTTTAATGTGGCGCTGCACTCTGATGTTGTAGGAGAAAACATTTATTAAAAAGTATATTTAATTAAGTAGAACGTGTTGTCTATATTTATTTAAAGTTGCGCATATTTTTGTGACGTCACATTTCTCAACCACCCCCCCCTAGTCACACATCGTCACAAATTTCTGACCCCCCACCCCCCTAGGTGCGTGACGTCATTTATGGACGGCCCCTTACCACACCGGCAAGTGTGGGTTGTTGGTTCGTATATCACTCGCCGCCAATGTTGGGCGTTACTTGTAATCAAATTCAGGTCGCTGGGTGAATGGCACCGTCCGTTAACCACCAGCTCCACTCCACGTAATTGATTTTGCCTTGTAAAATTGAAGAACGGAATTTAATCGGTAATCAAACAAGTATGAGGGCATCTAGCAATCACAGATAAAACATGATGTCAGTCTGCAACATAAGGTATGCGTGCTTGGTTGGCAGGCACACACTTAATCACTGCTAAATCTAACCATATCCAAAACCCCTAATCCCTAACACTAAACCCTAGCTCTATCTCCTAATCCCAACCACTAACCTTCACCCTCGTGATGTCATCTCATTGTTTTTTCATGAGTGTTGATGCTCCAGGCAATTTGAGTGTTAATGCCACCTGCACTGTGAAAATTGCCCTTAGCGAGCAGAACATCTCGCCATGGAGTGTGCACGCGGTGCCATTGCACTGGGGTCCAAAGACGGAAGGGGCCCAGGCAAGTGTCTACAAAGACGTGGGAGGGCGGGGGGGCATTTTATAACTTGCACCACCACCAGGGCATATACCAACCATGCTACACCCTTAATAACATACTACACCCTGCATAAGCAAAGTCAATGACGATGGGAACCAAGTATAGTGGAACTCCGATTAATCAATTTGCTTGGGGAGAAACATATCATCCGTGTTTGTCTGCATTTTACTCCATCTGTGCAAGTGGTAGAGTGTTGATATACATGACGAATATAACATCTGTGCCACCACTTCCACGTCACGGCTCTCTTATCCGCACTAATATGTAGATAAGGAGATTAATGTAATCCTTCTAGGAGACTAGTCTCAGTGACTCTTTTAGAATAGTATATAAAAACTAATTCATGAATGTAACAGTACTCTATTGATTCTAATGTAATGTCTCTAATTCAAGCCAAGTGTCTCTATGCCCCGATGAGCACTGGGCGGTGCTCATCTTTATTGATGACTCTGAGCCAATTGTGGAAATTCCACGTTCCTATGACAGAGAGGCTCTCACTCGGCAGTGGGTTGGCGAACAGCTATACTATATATCAGAATCAGAAACTTTATTTAGACCGGAAGAATCCTATGAGCTATGAAGCTCTTTTTCACCACTGTCCAGTCGAGGTGGATCAGAAAGTTACAACAACAAACAACACAAAAAAGCGATAGGAGTGCAACGTATAGAAAATCTAAGCAAGTCACTGAATGAAAATAAAACAAGTATATAAATACAAATTGAATAAGTACGTGCAGTCCGACTTACAAACGAGTTCCGTTCCTGAGACCCGTTCATAAGTTGAACTGCTCGTAAGTCGGAACGCAACAATGTATTGCATTTAAATGCACATACGGTCAGTGTTATGAAATTGTGTTGCGGTTCAACAAAAAATGAAGCATTGTCAGACTCATAAATAAGAAGAAATATTGTGCATTTACATGTAACAATGTCATAAATACTGGATAGCAAGTAAAACATTAAATAAAGTAACATCAATATTTAAAAACATATCCGTTTTATTTTCACTTACCATGAGTCCTGATGCTGGCTTGCTTGTCGAAAGGGACGCAATGAGTCACCACAATTGCACACACACGCGGGGGTACGTGCGCACGCACACGCAAAGACACACAACCGTGACAACGATCCCCCATGTAGCCTTTACAGGCTGTGGGGGCAAGTGCTGTGAGCGAGCAGCACCTATGAAGGGTCCCACGGCATACGAGGGAGTGGTTGGCCAGCACCACGCCCCAGCTACCTTTGACTCCCCCAGTGGCGATGTTTACACACCCGACCAGGCACTCATTTGAGGCTGAGTCGACCTAGGGGAGGTCGAGGACCCATTCAGATAACGTCACTGGTGCTGGTCGTGAGCGTGCTAACCATTGCATTACCACTCTCCCCTCCCCCCCCCAGTGTACACGAGGGTACGCACACGCACAGACACGCGCATGACACACGCACACTCACTTTCACACACACACATACGTGCGCGTATACACAGTAAAACGTACTCCCAGCGGGTTGTTGTGAATCATTACATCTCACAGAGGATCGCTCCGCTGAACAAAATAGTCCCACGGTTCTGTGTTCGTAAGTCGATGACCACCTAAACATCTATTCCTGGATATGTTTCAACACAAAATGCAATCTTGTGCAACGCAGCAAAAAAAAAACAGTCCCAGACCACACCAAGACAACACACAGTTCGTCAAAGAAATTGAACATAAAAATGTTTACTATCGATACATGAGTAAGGATCAAAGTTACAAATCACATTGGCAAATATAGTTGTATGTCCAGCACGAATATTATGCTTCAGAAGGGAGGAAACAAGATTGTTCCAAAACATTGGTGCTGCAACAGCATCGGCTTTGTCAGCGCTTCCAATTCTTGTTCTTGAGATAGTTCAAAGGCAATTAGATGGACGTCTTAGGTTTCTTGGATTTGACAATGTATGGGGCCGTCCATAAATGACGTCACGAGATTTTGGACGATTTTTACCCCCCCCCATCGTCACACGGCGTCACAAAAAAGGCAAACCCCCCCTCAAATATGACGTCACAAAGCTCTGCGCCCCCCCAAAAAAATAAAACATGCTTCACATCGCTTTAAACTATTGTCATTGTAGTGCGTATTTAATGTGGCGCTGCACTCTGATGTTGTAGGAGAAACATTTCTTAAAAAGTCTATTTAATTAAGTAGAACGTGTTGTCTATATTTATTTAACGTTGCGCATTTTGATGTGACGTCACATTTCTCACCCCCCCCCCCCCTCGTCACACATCGTCACAAATATCTGACCCTCCCCCCCCTAGGTGCATGACGTCATCTATGGACGGCCCCTATAAGCTAAGTACTTTATAGCACAGATTTTCCAATACGGATTTTGTGAATGAATAGGGCTCAATGTCGATGTTTTCTTTCATCGAGTGATTTGAGAATTGTATTTTAAGTAGAGGCCGTCACAATGATGGATCCTGTATGGTACATCCAGTGTAAATTGAAGAGCAGAATGATAAAGCGTGTTTAGTCTGTTTAGTGACTCATTTATAGCTGATCGGTAAGCAGTGTCACAGTAGTCAAAAAGTAATCGAATGATAGCTTCAACAATTTGTATAAACCATCAAATGGGAAAACGATGTTTGTTTCTGTACAAAAACCCCTATTTTTATTTGATTTTCTTTAAGATGGGATCAATATTGGGTTGGAATGTAAGTTTTTAATCAATCAGTAATTCGAAGTATTTGAAGCACTCTATTTTTCCAATGATGTTTCTGATATCTGTAATATGTGAAGAGAATTAAACTGTATTTTTGTTTGATGAAAATAGCATGCGCTCTTTTTTTTGGGGGGACGGGGGGGGCGGATTTAGAAACAATTTTATTGATGACAATTGAGATTGAATTACGTGGAAATACGCGCCCGCTCTTGGAGCAATCGATTCCTTTGCCTTTATGAAGTGAACTCCATGCAATTCTCGAGCGCGCACAGCAGGTGGCGATGTTGGACAAAGTGACGCGGATCGATCTCGGCGAGCAAGAAAAAAGCAAGAACAATTGCTTGTGTTGCGATCGAAACGTCGTGATGTTTGATTATTATTTTTTATTCACTTTATTTTAATTTTAATTATTTTAAATATGTTGCGATCGAAAAGTCGTGGTATTTTTATCATTTTTTTGATAGCTCAACGAAGTGGCTTATCAAGCAGAAATTCATGGCCGCCAAATACTCTAAACGCATGTTTCTAATTGTGGAGTGAAAACCCGGAGGATCTAAATGCTACTTAAATGCAGAATGAACGTTAATTTGACATATTTTCAAGTTTGAAACTTGAGAATCATATATATTCCTAATATAAACTATTGTACATTTGCTAAATTTAAAGTAAAGATGCCTTTTCAAACCCAACAAAGTTAGGAGGAGCCTGTGAACGAACTGGTACTTCATCATAGCACATCAATGAAAGGTCCAAAGGGAGTGGATAAGGGTTGGAAACTGCACTCCACAACATTGGGCCTGATGATAATTGCTTCCAAAGTTTTTTAATTAAAAGTTTTTAATTGGTATACGAGTAACAGGGCATTTTAGTCATGAAAAAAATATAAGATTACATAATCAACTCGAGGAGTTAGAAAGCATTAACTATTAAAAGTTTGGTAGACTAATAACGAATAGCGAGGTGTTCATGCGTATCACTCTGCTTCGAGGTCTAATAATCAACAACAAATAATCCACCCCGAGAGTGTGTTCCTGGGCTCAGCTTTAGCCGGTATAGCACACGGCGTGTGAATACTATTACTGCGCCATTAACAGCGTCAGGACACCAACAGACCGATGCGGGCACATCCATCTCCTCCGTAAACTGAAAATTAAAGACAAGCCACCGTGCGATTGCGCCCATGCAACTCAAGCTATGAGCGGAGGGATATCATAACGACACCAACTCTCTCCCGAAAGCCCTCTCGTGGCGAGCAGACCTCACTCAACGATGACATTTAACTCATGGGAATTGTGTCATACGCGAGAACATATGCCTATTATAATAGCCTATTGATCGATCATCTGGAATCTGCCATGTCTCAGAAGTTAGGCGGGATTGAACCTGGATAGCGCATGGATGGATGAACAGGTGCCGTAGGCAGAAAGAGAGGTATATTAGGCATTGTGGGCAATAGAGGGCAGTGCAGTAAAGTTCATCTGTCCTCTCCCCCCAAACCACACACCGTAAACAACCCGCACTGATTCAGCGTGGTGAAGTATGGTCAAAATACCCGTCACCGCCCACAAGATGTGGGGGAGGCCTTCGACATCCAGCAGTGAAATAACAAAACCTGGCTGTACTTTTACATGATTTATTTTTATCAACACAATCCTGCAGGCGAACTGGGGGGGGGGGGTTGAAAGAAACCCCACCGTTGTATATTCAACTGCAAAGAACCACAAGGCTGTATGACTTTTTTTGTTTTTAATCTTCTTGAAATCAGGCAGACGCGATGCATGGCTGCTGTTCTATTCGCTGAAATGTCAAGGGTGAGACAGGGCCCTGCGTGCCACTTAAACCGCGCAATGCCACTCATTGTGCGGACACACTAACCACTTAGAACGTCGCTAGCAGACGCGGCGAAGGCTCACGCATGGCCGATGCCGAGACGCGAAGGCACGGCGGCTGCAGTGGTAATGCGTAAATGAGAAGAGGTGTAGCCCCTGCAAAGTCGCCTACTCGCGCCACTTCTGGCGGAATGGCCTCTTCACAGTTCCAGAGAGCTACTCTAGAGAGCCCCCCGCCCCGCCCCCCAGAGAGAGGGCATCTTGGCCTACTCTTCCACGCTGCCCGGGCATTGGGAGTGATGGCAGTAAACCACAGTTCACCCCCCACCGCACGACCCCGACCTTACGATTGATGAACTGTCATGATGCGTTTCTAGATTTGAAGCTTTCGTGACTGCAAGGATTCATACTCTTAGTTCTTTCGGTAAAGTCACGTAGGTAAAAAATGAAATAAAAATTAATAAAAACAAAACAATAAAAATCACGACGTTTCGGAGGCAACACAAGTCTCGTCATCAGGTGGGACCGTCACAGCCAGATTTGCTGCATGATGCGCTCCTTTAGGTTGCCGGGTGGCGCAGGGATGGGGGTGGTTTTCAGAAATGTGTCAATTGTTTCAAGGATCCACGTCGGGAGATCGAGCCAGCCAACTGTTGATAATACATCCGGCGCGCTAACCGTTACACCATCGCAGCATCCCTTGGATGTACTGACAGACCATTCATTCTTGCAGCGTTCTTTTCTATTTCTGTTCGGGTTTTCTATTTTTATTATTTTACCCGGTAAAGCCCACTGAGCTATTTCGGCCTTTTTTCAGGAGCTACCTGGCTGCAAATGATAGCTCAACGAAGTGGCTCATCACGTGGAAATGTATAGCAGCCAAATACTCTAAAGGAATGTTTCTAAATGTGGGGAGAACATGCAAACTCCATATGTAGGGGTGTCAGGGTCGGGATCGAACCCACAACTTGCTGTGTACCAGCTGAGATAGTTAACATATCGTTCCCGTCGTTCTTCCCGATCCAGCCCCGCTAATTAAATATTTATATGACTGCTAAGGAAACATATCAACACATTTCGGAGGTTCATTCGGCTCCTGAAGTCATATTTCAATCATGTTTGCCTTTGTATTAGATGATTTGTATGTGAGTTAAATATTATAACCTTTTGCAACTTCTACTAAGCTCCGTCAAACTCGCTGTATACGTGTACACGTGCAGCCCTTTTGTTAACCCACTCTTGGATGAGGGCCTCCCCATGCTGCTGGGGAGTGTGGGTTAGTGAAGGTGAGGAGCATAGTACAGCACAACAGTGGATGTTGCTGTACTGCTCTTGCACCGTAGCAGCCTACAACACCCGTGTCATGCACAGTAATCCCCAATCCAAACACTATCAACGCTCAAACTTCCTTAGCCTCTGAAATCTCCCTCGACCGGTGCTTTCCAGGTGAGTTGATCATAGGCACTGTTTAATTTAGCAAACAAAAAAACAATAACCATGTATCTATGCGTATAGAATTATAATTATATTGTAACTTTGTAAAGGTTGTATGATTTTATCGACCCTCCCCCCTGGTTGAGATTCCATTTGTGTGTCTAACTCTCTGCCACAGCACTCTACCTGTCTGGATGAGTAGCACTTACTTTAATGGGAAGTCACTCGTGATTTGCCAAGTAATAGACTGGTCCTTAGCATTGGAGTGTAGAATTGTCACACAATTTCACCAGTAGACATGAACACCGCACAAGAGTCATTCGGGAAGGGAGACCTCGATTTTTAAAGGCACTACACTTCGGTGTTGTCTGGAGTTCACGTCTCAAAAGAAAAACCAGTTCTTACCACACGACTGTGGAATTTCCACCACTTGCTCGGGACCACCAATGGAGTTGGGCATCGCCCACTGCTCACTCGCATATCGTGACACATTTGTCATATTCACAGAGTGTAGAATACATGCACTGGATATCGCAGAACAATAGCTCATTCTTACAAGAATTCTTTGAACTTGTGACCCTCTCCTACCAAATGTATGCATTCCAGCCTAGCCACAAAGCCAAGCATCAGGCTCTCAGCGGATAGCTATTTGGCACATCAGAATGCCATGGCTCATTTGTACACCGAGGCCCCTGTCTGAGCAATGAAAGCACTGGTTGCTGGTGGCATTTGAGCCGCAAGGCTAACAGGCATCGCAAGATAGTCCCCATTATGGTGATTTATGGTAATAAATGCATTCACGTTTCAAAATAAATTCCAGTCATTCGAAGTCCACCAATGGACTGAGACTTCCACACGACATGTCGTTGTTTTGTCCCATATTTCACCACGCCGGTCAGAGCAGCTTGGTGAACAGGGGAGAGCAGGGACAGTTTTGATAACACTCACCACTGATGTTAGCCTTGGATGGGAATCAAACTCGGGTCACCAGGTTCATAGTGGAGGGCCTTAACGACTGAACCGTAGCTCTACCCTTGTCTGAATAGCGTTGGTTTAAATGACAAATTGTGCTCCAATAGGAGTCGATTCGAGCGTCATGCAAATGAGGAAGTTATCTGGATTTGTACTTCAGCAGAAGTTTCATTAAACGTACATCCACGGACGAAGTAACAGCTCATTTTTGGTGTTATTTTTGTTCAAATTTGTAAAAGGACAGAAAACCCCCATCAAAACGGAACTAGAAGTTTATAACAACACACAAACTTACGTAAAAAATCACACAGCCTCTGTTTATTGTGCAAAAACAACCATCAACATTTCTCGAAAAAGTGCATTGTGGTCCTCTTGTTTTAGGTCTTCATCAAAATAAAATGTGAGAAAATGTGACCGGCTGACAGCAGCAGTGATGCATTGATGATTAACAACCGGGGACCGGTTTTTTTCTATTATGGTGATTTTTTTCTCGTAATTTACAGATTTGATTGAGCATTTATCAACGCACATAGTGGGAGTAGTTGATAAGGAGACACGGTATACAATGAGGCCTGAAAACACACTCCTCATGTCATATGCGGTGCCAAAATGCACATACTGTTTACAATAATAATGTACAGCCCAGAATCAATCGACTGCTGCATGAAAGCCTCCACATGCCACGTCGGTCATGGGGGATGGTGTGACCGTACTTCACTCCGCTGGTCAGTGCGGGTTTGCGCGATAGGGGTGCCCAGCACTGCTTGATGTTGGGTGTAGCTCGACATCAAACTCAGGACACTGGGCTTAGAGTGCAATGCTTTTTTATGACCACTGTGCTACTGCACCACCCCACTGTTTACAATACACATATCAGAGTGATTAATATATTTTTCATTCACTGCCCAGCTTATTCAATGGAGAAGGGGGCTCCTACAACGACATAACGTCCTCACATGTGACCGTGACCCCCATGCTCTCACTCTCTTTTTAGTTTTATTTTTGGCTAAGATGTAGACCCCACCAGCGTTGAGATGTAACATCATCTGCCACTGTAAAAGCATTAACTTTTTTTGTTTTAGCTCCGGAAGCTGTGTTGGATATGCATATGTTTAAGATGACGATTCTGACAGCTTCCGCGATGCTGCTGGTAGGCTGCATAGGAAGCACATTAGCGGGGGGGGGGCTCATGCTCACAACATAAACCGTGCCTTGGTGTCATCTGCCCTTCAAATCATGGACACTCGCTTGCAGCAGATCACATTTACAATGCGACCAACTAAATGGGGGAAATGCAGATTTAGTTTTTTTAAGTAGGTGAATGTGAAATGAGACCCATGAGCTATCATTCAATTGAGACCTGTTACCAGTATTGGAGTTGTCCGGTGTGCAGGCGGTACAACTGCACCGAGGCATATGGCCTGGAGAGGCCCAGGTGCCGGGCGACAAATGGATGGGGGGATGGACAGGAAGTGGTCCCCAATTTTATTCCACCAGTGCCCAATGCCGACCATGCTATCACACTTCCTATAAAATAATGTTCCTAATTTACCCAGGAAAGCCTCTCGGAGTCTCAAGATTCTACTATCAGGAGGGGCCTGCACCTGTTCAGCATGGTTATTTAAGAACATTTATGTTCAGAAGTTAAGTGATGGGCAATTGTTATGGTTGAAATTTGGGCTGTGGTTGCCACACGATAAGTTAAATTTGCGAATGCTATCCCAGAGGCTTTATATTTCGATGATACCACAGCAAGAATTGACTATCAATTCCCAGTAGTTATTGGGAGGTAATTGCAGGAAAATAAGCATGTGTTGCATTTGATAATGCTGCGTTGACAATGGTGAGCAAGCGCCGATATCAACAAATCTGAACGCACTGATCAACAGCACTGCCTTAAAGAGGAAACGTAGAAAATAGGCAACGTTTTGGGTAGTGGCCCTTCTTTATTACACATTCATAGCGAGGATAGAGAGCGTGGATAAGGGTGGAATACTGCACTGTACACTATGGCGCCTGATGATATTTCAATGAAAAAAAGGTTCCCTGACGAACAGTTTTATTTTAATAGACTTTTGAATAGTTACCTCTGAGTTGCTACGGAGTAAAACACCCTTCAATAATAATAAAAAAAGTATTCCTCAATATATACTCATTGCTATTGAAAGTTAATACTAAGTTGTCCTTCCCCCGCACCTCCGATTAGCACGCGGTGTTACGTGCGGTGCGAAAGAAGTTCAACATTCGTACAAAGTCAAATTATAAAGTGTTACTGGCACATTGCATTCTGGGCGGAGAACTGTTGTGGACGGAGTGGATGAGAGTCGGAGACTGCACTTTACACCGTGGGGCCTATCTTGGGCACTTCCCATAGCGGTAGGCAAGTGCCAACGGGGCAGCTGCCAGCGTTGGAGTACGTGCGGCGAATGGCATACACTCTAGGGGCTCGATGACAGACGGGATTCAGTGATGCCCTCGGGCGAGATGCTATCATGATTCTGGGGAGGTAGCTGCCTGCCTGCCTGCAGAGCCTGTGATCTTCCACTTGTTTGCGTTTTGGCTCGAAGCAGAATTAAAGCTTGCGTTCAACGTGGAATTAGAGATGTCTAGGGGCAGCCAAACAGCTCCCAGTTTTGTGGGAAGTAAAAAAAAAATGCTCCTGTCGTTGATGGTGTATCAGTAACACCTCTATTTTTATTACTACGTGTATTGCGCATATATTAGTCACATCTTGGAAGCCATGGCAGGGTTGAGTCTGGAAAGAGCTTGGATTAATGCCCATCGTGCACAGCAGGTTGATGATATACGCTGCTGTGGTTGGCAGTCGAGGAAAATGCAATGGAATCCATTGTTGTACTGTGCTCCCTACCTTCACCAACTCGAACTGACCAGCGTGGTGAAGTATAGTCAAATAACCCCCATGCACCGCCTGATATGAAGATACTCATTCAGCAGTGGATTACTATGGATGACTATATTTGCAGTACTTTCCTATTTTTCACAAGTGCATAAAGGTTTCACAAAAACATTGTAAGATTCTTTCTTAGGTACTAAGTTGTAAAATACTGAAACATTTTTTTTCCATCAATACCATACTCTCGATATCGTTATGGAAAACATCCCCACGAAGAAACTGTTGAATGCATTCTTGAGAATGAGTTGACGCCTTTTTTTAGCGATTAACGTCATCATATTATAACTAGAGTATTTGCTTTGTGGCCTAGAGACAATGCTTGTGATGGCCGCATCCTCCGTAGTTAGTAACACGTTGATTACGCTCAGTCAGATCTCACTTCTTAATGCTACACGTGACTTGTCAGGATGCTATCCCTACTAACAACATCAATTATGCCACCTCTCCAGTCTGCTGTAAAAAAATAAAACATCCTTTAAATCTAAAATAATGTACGTCTTTAGTAGCCAAAAAGTAGTGTGAGAGAGAAAGGGAATCTCCAAAGCGTGGATCATCACTGTGATCTTTGCAACCAGCATTTAATATCAGTTTAGCAGATTGCTTATCACCAAATAACGCTTAGAAGACGCGGGGCACATGAGTTACCCAGACGTTACCTCTTACAGCCTATCAATCTCAAACAGCTCTTGCCAGGACACAAAGAGCTGCTGTCAAAGAGACGATATCGGCCTTTTGTTTTGAGATTACACTGTGTCTGCGGCGAAGATTGTCTGATGAATGTTACAAGCAGCGAAAGATTAAAGAAGCCCATCTTTTTTTAGTTTTATCACGGAGAGATGGGGTGGTTGCAACAACAAAAAAAATCAATGCACGATCGCCCTTATTTTTTCCTCGTTTTTTTTACACCATCGCTATCAGCCTGGGGTTGTGTCGCGATCGCACCGCGTGGCTCTCCGGTGCGTTTGTGGGTTGTGCCGCGTGTCACTTTGGCAAAGACGTCCGACGTTTTCTCCGCGCGCTTTGGCAGCGATAAACGCTGGACATCCAGAAACATACACTCACACACATATATGTGTGTACGCATGTACGCGTCGCGCAGCCGTTGTGACAATCAGGCACAAAACAAGAAGCGTACGCTTTATGTTTCCGCAACACAAGCGATTCTGATTAGTAAACGCTGCCACCGTGGTCGTTCTGTGCGTCGCGTTGTGAAGTTGAATAACGTGACGTCTGCGCGTGTGTTCTCGGCTTGGCTTTGCAGTGAGACGAGCGGTCGGTCTGTTCGTTCGGTCGGTGGATGTGAGGTCCGTTTGAAGTGCAGGAAAGTATTTATCGCCAGTGTGGGCGATGCCTGGCCTGCATGTCATGTGTGCATACGGGTGCTGGGGGAAACTGTTGTTGAAAAATGATGTTTTGGTTTCGGCAAGGATTCCCAGCAAAGGTAGCACAGGAACATCCAAAAGAAAATCCTTAACCTCCTCGAACAGACTATCAATAAAACGTTAATGGCAGAAGAAAAAAAAATCTGCATTAAAACATAGTTCATAAATAAAAAAAACACTGGTGGTATAAAATTCAGATGAATACTATTGTTTCAAAGAAAATATAAAGAGTAAAATAAAAAAAAATTACAGCCCTTTTTCAATCCACTGCTGGATGAAGGTCAGGTCGGTCATAGGGGTTTGTTTGACCAAACATCACCACGCGGCTCATCGCGGTTCGGTGAACGGGGTGGGGACCCAGTACTGCTTCGGATGTCATTCACCACTGATGCAAGAGCTGTGGTCGGGAATCAAACTCAGGTCACCAGGTTCATAGTGTAGCGCATCACTGCCTCCCCTCTGTTCACATTATTGTGAATAACTGCAGTGCATGGGCTCGCAGCGTGAATTGAATACCAGGCAAAGGTGCGTAAAGGTACAAGCGCCTGTCCGGGGCAAAGGTTCATGACCAGCGCTTGCACCCATGCATGTATGACAGCACACACTGGGCACCGGAGATAGTTTACAATGATAACTGCCACAGGAATTGCACACGGTCTTGCAAACTGCACTGAAGTAGGATACTTACACCATACAGGCGTTGACAGGTCAGCCGCGGGAAAAGAAAAAAAAATGCGCTTTTGGCAGAGGGCTGAGCTTCACCAAAGGCCGGAGCAAATTGCATTGAGGTTGCTATAACGGGGGACTGTTGTATTCTGTGCTCTTGGTGTCAGTCAGCGGGAGATGTCCAGCCACCTGTATTCATTGCAAGTCGCGAGCCTTAATTGGGTTTTGTAGAACTGCAAGCCGTCCCGTTTGGTCACGAGCAAGCCAACGCGACCCTTGCGTTGAGCTCCTTATTTACGAGCTCCGCTAGAGACATGTGCTTCGTCGCAAGAGTTGGCGAAGTGCAATTCTGCACGAAAAAAAAATGTGTAACATCAAAGACGGGGGGGAACCCGATATACTTAGATATAAGGTTGGGGTTCAGCGGAGTGTACAGGAGAATATGTGTTGTTTAGACTAGCCGGTTCCTTGTCGCGGCGTCCGTTCCGCGTGCGTCCTAGACAGCGTGCTCAGGGTTGTGGCGGCAGACGTGTGTCAAACCGCAAGTCCGTTCTCTCGCTGCCAGGTCGTCCAAATAATAATAATATTAATAAAAAAATAGAGAGGTCACAAAAAAAGTCCTACGCTTGTTTGTTCGACACGTTTTTAATGAGAAACAGCAATGCGCGGAGAGAAATGCCACTTTCTACAAAAGAAACCACCACATCTTCGTGTTAAGAGGAAGCCCGATCACGTTCACCTAAGTCGGCAGCCATGTCCGTTTAAAAAAAAATGAACTGCTCTCCGATGCTAACGCTACATGGGTTGATATATTATTGATACACAACATACGGATACGTGATGTTAAGTAATGTGAAGCGCGTGTGAATGTTGAGCATGATTATTGCTTATCCCACCTTCAAAGTATATGGCTTACATTTTAAAGCATATTTTGTTTTACAAGCTGTAGGATTGTCGATAATGCCAAGCAAGCACGTTTTAAAACACATTTCATGAAGAACACAAGTCACAGTTTTGGGTTTTTGGGTCACATAATACAAGTGCAAAACATGATGACACTATTAACATCTCAAATAATAAATCTAATACAAAAATAACTCTACTTAATTGTTTCTTCCCATTTTTGTTTACATTTTTTCGTATAAAATACTCATGACTTATTTACAAGCAAAGTGAGCCCCATCGAACACAATGAGCCCCGTGTAAAAGCTAAAGGCACAGCCCTGGAATTGCTTGCTCACACGCCTGCTGGCAGACGAGGCCTCCACTGGAGGGAGCTCTAGACAGCCTCTCTAGATGGTATTTGGCCTACTCTTCCATGCTGGTCAGGCTACCTGGAAGAGATTGAAATACCCACGACGCGTGATCTGTAAAATGTTGAAATTCATCGTGACTTAAGATGTATTCTGAATATCAAAGCTACCAGTAAATAGTACACGATCCACAAGTAGACGATTGAATATTACAAGAAGACGGGTTCGATAATAGGAAGATATTGTCACGTTTTAATTCGGAATTTCTGCGAGACATTTCTACACTTGGGTCAGGGCATAATTTAGCGATCGTGTCAAAGAAAAACAAAGCTAAACTCGCCCGTGACAACGAACGGCACCCGTTGATGTTGGCACATCGCGCCCCTTGTTCCGTGACCTAACTTGCAATGCGCGTGTGTGACTGAGACAACGTACAGTATTAAGCGTTGTTGGTTTCTTTTGGTTGCACAGATTATATTTTCAAGTTTGTTTGTGGACGACGTTTTGAAGGATGCGCACATTGCTGCCTGAGCGCGCAACATTCTGTACCACCATTTCAACATTACCGTGATTACGTAATAACTTATTGATTTAATGTTAATACATCAGACAAGTGAAGCAGTGAAATATATCTGCGAAACCTGTTTTTCTTTCAAATCTAATGTGCATGTCACACGGTACATCTGGTATAAATTGGTTGTGAAAACATTTGAGAAAAGTCAACTTCCCTCTTTTGTCAATAAGCTGGTTGATGAGAGCCTCCCCTTGCCGTGTGCGTTATGGATTATTTGACCGTACTTCATTATCACATGACATTTGTTTGATTTGTAATGTATGTTAAATCGACAACATACTCAACAAAACATTTAATATAACCTCAATTATCGACAACGTATTAAATAACTTAACTTAATTAATATGTTTCTAGATTTGAATCTTTCGTGACTTGCAAGGATTCATATTCTTAGGTTTTTTCGGTAAAGTCACGTAGGTAAATAAAATAATAATAATAATAATAATATGTCCTTAAGTTTTTATACATCCTGAACATGTTGAATAATTTTCAAGAATTCCAAATATTACGTTTGTTGCCCATATTAAAACAACTAATAAATAATGTTCAATAATTATTGAGGACACATTAAATTAAACATATCATGTATTAGTTATTTTAATGTGCAACAAATAATAGATTACAATTTTTGAAAATTAAGTAATATGTTTCCGATAATTATGGCTGTATTCGTGAAGTTATTCAATACGTTTTTGACAAGTGAGGATATATTAAATACGTTTATTCAATGGTGTTGTCGATCTTTGAACGTATAAAAAACATAGCGACAGATATCATGCCATACTTCACCATGCTCGTCAGTGTGGGTTGGTGATGAGAGGGCCGCAGAACTGGTTGGATATCACACCCCACTATGTGAGCCGTAGTTGGGAATCAAACTCACCATATTTGCTAGGTTCATAGTGGAGTGCGCTAAACAATGCGCCATTGCGCTACAAATACCCGGTTTTAGGAAATGTACTTTTCATATTCCATTGCTGTCAATGATAATTTAACATATTTATTACAAACTACACGCTACGTTTAAAGTATCCCAATAATTTCAAGTTGCAGTCAGTGTTAAGTCTTCAGGTGCTACTACAACATTCCTTGTATATATACCACAGGTATATGCATATGGACACAAGTGTCTGTTGACATTGGGAGTAAATGACCTCAATCGTGTTGTATAGATCCACACTTTCCGCAGCACTTTGAATACAAGAGCTCTAAACACGAATCCCTGATTTTTGGCTATCGGTGTAATTGGAGGTTTCAGAGTAAGCCTATTACAGTAAATGTCAAGACTGTAGTTTAATGTGTGCAGAGTTGTAGAAGTACTTTAATGTGTTGACCATCCATCGTTCATATTCATTTCATACAGTCTTGCAAATATGAATCCACTATATATTATTCAATGAGGAAAATACGCGTTATCGTCATGGATTTCGTTACACACATTTTGTTCGACAGTCACGATCTTTCATCTTTGTTGTGAAAAAACATAGTATGTACACATTAAATTAATGACAGCAAAAAACAACAAAAAGACAATTTGAAAATACCCCCCGAAAGAAAATGACCATTTCTATATTTTCTCCACAGTTTCTTTCGAATATAAAACGTGGCAGTGAAACACAAACTCAAGTTTCACTTTTCCGAACTGTTATTATTTTTTATTCTCATCTCGCCGCCGGGGTTCATAGCCCAACAGCCCGTTAACAACCGCGCCACACAACCCCGTAGTGTGACCTTTGTCTAAAGGGGGACACGGCACGGTCGTTGCTAAACAAAGTTCAAGCACATTTTAATGTTAAACGGAATCGGGGGAGGCTGAACCTTCAACGGGGGAAGCTCAATCCCCTTCAGCACCCCCCCGCCACCCCCAATGCTCTGGGGATGGTCCATCTCACGATTAACCCTAGCAGCCCAGATTGTCGTATCTGCAGGAATGCAGGTTGAGGCACAGCCGGTCATTGTACGCGCCACTCAGCGGGCCGTACTCCTCCCCGGCTTCAGCGGAGACGACCTTGCGGGGCGACGAGTACACCTGCTGGTAGGGACCCGCGTACTTATTGGCGAGCAGGTACGGGTTGTCCGTGGGGAGAATACGATCAGAGTAGCCCGAGGCGTGAGCGCCAGCCGCGGGGTACGAGCCGCTTTCCACGGCTCTCTGCTCGAACGGCGCTTCGGCGCACTTCACGGCGTTGGCTTTGAAGGCCGCCTGGTAGGACACTTTGGTGGTCGTGGTGATGATGGTCTGGAGGGCGGGCGTGTCGCCACTGCTCGCTGCCGCACAGCCGACGTCCCTGTGCCTCGACGTGTCCCTGTAGGAGAGCGCCCTGCCGCTGCCGCCGCCGCTACTATTGACGGCGGCGGCGTCGCCCCCCTCGTACTTATCCCCATACTCGGACTTGCCGTTGCTCTTCGGCTGCTTGTAGCTCTGGTGCCGCATCTCCTTGGGCGGCTGGGCCACGTGCTCGTGCACCCCGTCCTGGCCGAAGTGGCCCATGGCGAAGCGGGCTCCGTCGTACGCGTGCGGGTAAGCGTCGCCGGCCTTGACGAGGCTCTGCTCGGGCTTGTAGTCCCTGTGGTCGCCCAGGAGGGCCGCCGGGTACGGGGAGGTGTGCGACAGGTAATTGGGGATGGCAAGCTCGTAGCTGCACGCCGGCGCCGGGAAGTAGAAACGCTCATTGGGCATCCTGGGGACGTGGAAGCCGCTGCCGACGCCAACGGAGGGCTCGCAGCGCGGTTGCGGGATAAGGGGCGGCTGCTTGGAGCTCCACACGGAGCCGATTCTGGGGTCGAGCGCCTGCCGGGCCTCCATGCCCAAGGACGACATGGAGGGCATCGGGTTGTAGCCGTTGATGTTGGAGTACCAAACGACCTGCGAATGGTAAAGCGGAGGCAGTTTGCGTGCCAATGAGTCGATGTGCTCCAATTACAGTTTGCGTTTGCGGCGACTGAGTGTGACCGCAATTCAAGATGCCGTACAGATGTCATTTTAAATGATGGTAGAAGTTCCACATTCCTCTGGCAGAAGTGAGTCTGTACGTAGGATAACCACTGGTGGCCTCTTAACCAATCAACACTCAGTGTATCAAACCCCAGAGGGATTATAGGCTAAGTTCACCACCAGCTCGAATTTTAATGAACAATCTTATTTCGACCACTCCCAGTGACACACAGCTTGATGTATCTCATAATATTATAATCAGTAATTTTAACCCTTTGTCAATCTACTGTTGCGTGAAGGCCTCTCCATGACTGTCAGTGATGGAGGTTTTCTGACCCTTCACTGCAGCACTGGTCAGTGTGGTTTGGTGAAAGAGGGATCAGGGCTGCCACTGTAAAAAGTTGTTTCCAGAATCAAACCTGGGTCGCTGGATTCACAGCACAGTGTGGTTACTAGTGTGCTACTGCTCCATCCCAATTATTTAATCAACAATTTGGTGCCCTTCCCCTGCACCTCCGATTTGCACGGTTGGCTATGTACGGTGAGAAAGAAGTTCAAAATTAAATAAGAAAAATGAGTTATCACTGTTTTTGGTATTATTTAATGTTCTGTAATCACAAAATCGTATTTACAAAAAAAAACAGCTGCACAATATTCAGTGCTCTGCTCTTTTCAACAATGACAACAGACAAAGTGGCGCTGACACTGTGTAAGTCAATGCCAACTCTCATGTCTGCGAACACAAATACCTGCCAATCAAAGTTGATCATACAGAGACATTCATTTGACCCCAACTCGGATACTGTTCAGGATGCAGGAGTGGCCTTTGTGGTAAATTCCTTCAGCATGCCATAATACACTTATGATGCAACCCTCTGTCTCACTGTCTGCCAACTCCCTAAGAGCGTGCGTGAAATCTGCCCACCGTATATGTATTTCATGGCTACAGAATCGCAAATGCAATAACAATACAACGTGTATTTACAGGGCTTGTACATGTGACTGCATCTCAAGACGCTGTACATGACCAACGAGGGGATATTTATGTTATACAGCGGAAGAGGCAGTCCTAGAGACACTTATAGAGCAAGACAGACTTACACAGAGATCCATACATATACATAGAGACCCATACACGCACGTAAAATAAAAAAAACTTGGATTGACGTAGCGTCAAAATACAACTGCAGCTCAAGATTCTGCACAGACACAATCGGCACGTGTGTTCCATATGCAGAGAACGAGACAGCCATTCATACGCGTGAGATAAAAATGCACGTCTCGAGCCTGTACTTGAGTATGGGCAGGGAGTCGACAGCATGGACGGCCGGGGCAAGGGGAGGTCCAGTCCGCGTGGGCGCCAGAGGCGACCGATCTCCAGGAGCCGGGGCTCACCTCTGGCGCTGTGCCCCGCTTGGACCTCTGCACGCAGCCACCCGCCAGCCCCAGGCGCCGCTTGCTGGAGCTTCTGCGCGCCTCCGCCTCCGTCTTGCTCTCAGGCCGCGGGTGGTCATGCGAGCCCTTGGCCTGCAAGGTCAAAGAAAAAAATGCTGTGACCGCGGGACGCGTCGTTTACGCCAGACGGACGTACGTGCGGCAATTTTGATGCAGGACTAGAGAAGGATGCTGAGTGAATTCACCGGGGATGATGATCGTGGTGGTGGTGGTGGTGGTGGTGATGATGGTGATCGTGAAAAGTATGGCGATCGTGTACGTAAGAACGTGGTTCCTACCGAATTTGCCAAGCCTGACGATGGTGTCTACAAGGGCAAAGTTAACTAAGAGTAACGATGATGATGTTGATGATGATTATGACAGCAGTATTTTAGTGAATTTATCATATTGATGATTATTGGCGTCCTGAATATTACAGGCATGATGATGATAGTGATAATGTGTAAAAGAACAGTCTTTTATGCGAATTCACTGAGGATAATAATGATGACTATAGCATTGAAATTTGATGTATTCACGAGGAATTAATTTGATGACAATGAAGGAGTGTAAATACAGGGTTCTTAAAACACCAAGGATGATGAATCTTACACAATTCACTAGGGATGATAGGATAGCATGCCATTATTTGTAACACTTTATTTTCTGATCCGCCGCTACTGGACATCTGTGAAAAAGAGCTTGACAGCTCATTGGATCCCTCGAAAATAAATAATTATTCTGATTCTGATATTTATACAACAACATTTTGGGCCCCACAATTTTCATGGAGGCACTTTTAAATATCATTCCCCACTTGGCTGGGAATTGAACCAAGATCTTTGGGTTCGGAGCTGATAATGATCATTAGAATTGTGGCACTACAAACGAACCACACTACCTTTCTGATCTCGTCAAGGAGCTTAAACCATCACGCAAACTCTGGTCATCCTCGCAGTGGTTTTTAGCTAACCAATAAACAAAGATGGTCACTGCATCGCACACTTTCAGATGCGCTTCTGCGGCCGTCTGGAACGCTCTTCCTTTTGATATTAGGGAGCCACTGGAGCTATGCACTTTTAAATCTAAATTTAAAACGAATTTCTTTGTAACTGATATTTATGTTTAGTTTTTTTTCTTCTCCCGCACCTCCGATTAGCATGGTTGGATACTACAGCGCGAAAGAAGTTATACATACATACATGCGGGCACAATATATCTCTTACAGAATTTCTAATTTCGTGTTTCGACTGTCGATCGTCTATCGGCTGTCAGATGTTAATGCCATAGTGGTCATCATTACGACGCCGCCCCGTGCCGCACCTGGAAGAAAATGAATCGCCCCTCGTGCCTCCAGAAGTTGGTGACGGGATAGCCGCTGTGGCCCCGGCATGGCACCAGGTCCAGCGGCGAGCCGCAGTTCGGACACAGCTTCTCTGAACGAAACAGAAAAGCACGAGCAGCGCAATGTGACGCCCATAGACTCACGCAGAGACCCCGCGGGCTTACGTAGAGACCTATGTATTTAGATTTTAGACAAGCCTACAATATACCATGTGGATTTATATATTGTCTAAATGCAGACCACATCTCAAGGTGTTCTACAGAAACAGTGGTCGTATGTATTTTGAATGCAAACCAGCATCAGCGGAAATATTAATTGCCAACGAAATAACTGGTTTAAAATATAATGGTGTGGATTTTAATTTACAGTCCTTTGTCAATCCATTATTGGCTGAAGGCCTCCACATTGTGTGAGTCACAGGCACTGGTTAACCATACTTCACCAACGCTGGTCAGTGTGGGTTAGCAAAGGGCGTCGGAGGAGCATGACCATGACCAGTTCAGACATCCCTCGCCACTTATGTCAGCTGTGACTGGCAACCAAACTCAGGATTCCTGGTTCACAGGGCAGTGCGCTAACCACTCGCACTACCGTTCCCCCCACCATGAACAGGATAGGTCTGATAATATTGCTTGATAAAAAAAAAACAATAAAATGACACTTACGCGTTTAAACATCATATCTTCCATCGAACCCACCACTACATATACTGTACGTTTTGATTTTGTAAACATTCAGGATTACACAGAGGAGTGCATTTGGATCACTGGTGCCATTGTGACAAGGAAAGGCATGGCACGTTCCAACCCCTATGGATTTTTTTTTTCATAAGAGCCGACGGATTCACATGTACGGACAATACACGTGTATGTCAGTAAGAGTGTGTCGATCACAGTTCGTCAAGCTGGGTGACAAAGAGTCATCGCCTATGCCACGCCAAGTTGGCGTACCACTGGGGTCAGTCCTCGGCCCCTTCCTATTTTCAGCATACGCCTCTCCTCCGATCGCCGAAGTCATCTCATCGCATGGCATAAAGTTCCATAAACATGCTGATGATATACAATTGCACACGGCAGTGAAGTCAAAGTTAGATACGGAGAGCCTCGGTAACCTCGAAGATTTGCAAGCGAGTGGTGCTTGTGTGGTTTTCACGAAACGAAATGCTGCTTAATCCAGGAAAATCGGAGGTTCTGCTGGTTGGCACTCGGTCTCAGGCGAAAACAATTGTAGTCGGACCGGGTGTGGCGGTCACAGTCTCCAGGATTCAGTTGTCGACTCAACGAAAGAGCCTCGGCACCACACTCGACCAGAATATGTCGTTTTCATCACCACGTGAATAATAGTCAGGTCATGCACATTTCATATCAGGGCTCTACGACACATTCGGCCACTATTGAGTCGTGACATAGCCAACACGTTGGCGTGCAGCATAGTATGGACAAGACTCGATCATTGCAACTCATTTCTTTATGGAACGTCTGGCAAAAACATGAGCAAGCTGCAGTGTGTACGAAATTCTTTGGCACGTGTCGTGACGGGGACGTCAAGATCCAACCATGTCTGTCCGGTGCTCACTGAGCTGCATTTAGTTTCTGGTTGCTGAGTGAATACATGATGAGGTTGCGCTCATTACACACAAAGCCACACAAATAAACCAAAATATCTTGCTCATCTCGTCAAGGAGCATAAACCATCATGCAAATTCCGGTCATCTTCGCAGTCGTTTTTGGCTAACCATTGGACAAAGATTATCACTGCATTACACGCTTTCAGATGCGCTTCTGCTGGCAATACCATCTCCCCGTGCGTAGTTATTTTTTACGGATTTAATAGGTGCTCGCTAATAGCACTTGCGACCAACAGTATCTTGTTAACGCCTATACGAGAGATCTTTATTTGTATGTCTGTGTGCAAATGAATTTCCATTTCAAAGGCAAAAAAGTTAAATTTTCATGTGAGTCTCAGTAGAGGTGAGTTTTACACGGAGATTATAGAAACGTTTTTTTTTTGTAATATATGCACGAGTTTACTTTACGTCTATAACAATGAACCTGAGATAGAGATGAATATACATTGTGGGCTAACTAAACACGCGTTCATATTTTATACACCACAGTATGTGTAAATATCGCACAGAAAATGTGTTTTGAATACATAACCGGTTAAAATATGAGCAACTCTGCGTTATAACTTAACGTGTCAAATGTTTCAATTCTAACAGGCATACATATATATGTAGTATATATACACAAAACTTTAAATAATCATAGCTTATTAGGTTAGCCGTTTTAATACATACTATTTAGGAATAAAAATACGTTGTCAAAATTGATATTGGATCTACTTTTTAAAAAGTTACAGATACATATGAATCATTAACTTGTACAATGCAATACAATATAAGCTAATGTAAGCGATATAATAATGTTGTATAGAGTAACTTCGCTCAGGCAGTAGATATAAAGCGAGGTTAGAGCAGTGTTTAGCGCACAACAACATAAACCTGGCCACCTGAGTTTGATTCCCACTCACGATGAACATCAGTGGCGAGTAATATCTGAACTGATGCTGGGCACCACTTCATCAACCTGCACTGACTTAACCAGCGTGGTGAAGTATGGTCAAACAACCACCCTAGACTGACCAGCGTGAGAAGGACCTTTACCCACGAGTGCATTGACAAAGGGCTGGAAGTGAAAATACTGTACGTTTGTGTTTTCCATCTGCAGTCACCGATATCTGTTCTAGATTCAAAGAATAACTATCCTCCAGTGCCGAATTTTATCCCGCAGCAGTCTGGAGCACTGTTTCGGGAATTATTTTTGACACCCAGCCACAGCCATCTTATGAACAGGTTTTTTTTTTTTATAAATGTGTTCATAAGAATAGAGAACTATAGAGTACAATAATGTAGTATTGTTATTAATAGGCGGACCTTTTCCTTTAGTGGTAGGTAGTGCCTGATGCTGATAATCCCTTCTGCAAGCCCAGCCTAGTAGCGTCCCGGGATATGTGGAGTGGCAAATGAAGTCCTGCCAAGCTACATCGATAGACACGTCTCGACACAAACGCTGCGAAAAAAAATTCTCACCCGCAATTTGACAACACGGTGGCCAAAGAGAGAAGCGTTACCAGCGTCTGCGCTCTCACCAAACTCTTACGTAAAGTCTGCATCAAGAACACATCATTGCCCTCCTTTTGTGTTTTTTTTACCAAACCTGTTTTGTAATCTAAATTGAATGCGCGTTTCGTCTCCAACAACACAGCCCACGCGCCGGTCTCACGCAGCGTTAGGACAATGCGTTATCCGTGTCAAGTTCACGAGTTCACGTTGCGTGTGTGCAAGGGACCTTGATTTAAAACACACAATTCACAGCCCTGCGTCAATCCACTGCTGGACGAAGGCCTTTCAACCCCGAGTCGCTTGGCCATACTTCACCACGCTGCCCAGTTGCGGGGTGGCGAAAGGGAGGGAGGAGGGTGTCCAGAATTGTATTCGGATATTTACTTTGTCTCGGACGTTATAGATGTGACCAGGGATCGACCCCAGGTGTTATAGCGCAGTGTGTTAACCACTGTTCCACCCCCAAGGATCGTCATCGTTATTACTAAAGGCAATGCAGACAATGCTTTTGAAGGTGAAAGCATTCCCATGTGCATTAGAACAATGAATAGGCAGACGGCACGTCGCCATTCATGACACGTAACACAAATTGTTACGCAACCAATCAGCCGCACACGGCCGTCTGGAAGTGCATGATTTGAGCAGCATCTACAATGGGCTAAATGACCACAAATGACATGCTTACACGGTTCTCTGCATTATACTAAATAAAACAAATACATTTCGATTTAAAGCTTTCATCTTCTTGGTTCTTTCGGTAAAGTCACGTAGAAGGGAAATAATAAAATGATAAAAATAAAACATAATAAAATAAAATTCTCACGACGCTTAGCAGTGTTCATTGGAGCGTTGTCTTTCAGACAGCTGTGTCTTCACCTGAGGACGGCTGCTTGTGTTGTGGCCGAAACGTCGTGATACTTTTATTTTATTATGTTTTATTTTTATTATTTTATTATTTCCCTTCTACGTGACTTTACCGAAAGAACCAAGAAGAAAAAACAAATACAATCTGTGCATTGTGATTGCATATCTCACTATGATAGTCTTGCGTGTGGCAGATATGTTCGGGAGCTTAACGCCAATGTGGAGGTCTGCAAGCGACGACGATCGGGCCTCACGAGAGAGTTCGTGTCGTCTTGCTCCGTTGAAGGAGCGCAGACGACATTGGTTTACAACACGCACATCTCACTTGCATAGACTCACGCCCACTCAATAGCTCTTGATTTGCGAATTTGAATACAGAAATATTCAATGGTTTATCAAACAAAGGCATGCGGCGAATGTGAAGTGGGATGTTGGATTAATACAACAAATTGTACAATGTTCCCATTTTGAATGATAGCATTCGCCGTTGGGATAATTGATTGTTTTTTTGTAAAAAGATATTTGTATATGTATATAGTACGCTGTACCCACTTACATGTTGTCAGGTTACTCTCCAACACAATGGTAATGCTTTGACGATACAATAAATTAGGCACTTTGATTCACGTGACACTTGTATTAATTGGCTGTGTCGAGGTGGAGGACAAAGACAAAAATCCTCCGTATAGCCTTAACAGACGTTTGGAGGAGCAGGGTGTACGACACACAGTTTTACACAGTCTAACCCAAAATAGACCAATTTAAACTCAGGTATACGATAGTAATGTTACACTTAGCAAAAACAAAAGCACACAAAATGAATAACATCTCAAAGTGAGCTTACACGTACATTAATTATAAGAACAATAATCCATTGAACACAAAGAAACAGCGGCCCAGGGCGCTGCGCTGTAATGCAAAAAATACAACCACAGCAATGACGCATTTCTACTCAAAGTGACAAATATATAAAGTCGGTATGTGTATGGACCAATGAAGGATTCATTACATTAAGTACCCAAAGTGTCACGTGATAAGCCCACAAATATGAACTAATGGTGGTCAACGTAAAAGTCGTAAATGTTTTCGCACCCTGCTGACGAGACTCATAAAGTCGAGCACAGCTCAGGGTTTGCTATTCTGGCCAGCTGGCTCACCACTTAATACGTGACGTGTAGAGGCGCATATAGGAGGCTACACACTGATATGTGTATAGACTGAGAGACAGAACGAGGAACACATGGATAGAGACATCATGTTGACTGTTACGGAGAGTAAGTGGTGTTTGCCAGGACACGTCACTTGCGCCACAGTGGCGAGATGTTAACTACCTCGCCTGGTATGCAGGAGGTCGTTGGTTCAATCTAGACCCTGTGGTCGCATGGTTTTTCTCCAGGTCCTCCGGTTTTTTCCCCTCCACATTTAGAAACATGCATTTAGAGTATTTGGCTGCTATGAATGTCCATACAATAAGCCACTTCATTGAGCTATCATTTGTGGCCAGGTCGTTTCTGAAGAAGCGCTGTATGGTATAGCTCAAGCGGGCCTTACTTGGTCAAATTAAAAAAAATATAGTTTAGTTTCTCGTTTAGTATGGATGATGGCCAGTGGTCGAGACTAACAACGGAGTGGCAGCCAAATACGGTAACACTGCTCAAGACGACGTCTATCGTGGAGATGGAGCGATACAATCAGCTCGTGTGTAGGTGCTAGATGCAGTGTTGTAAACTAACTCCACCGTTAAATAGTTTGGTGGATTTGGGGGGGGGGGCTCCATATAGTAAAATAATAAAAGGTTGTGAATTACGACTGTTGGGTTCTATTATTGCGTATGAAAATGTATTCATAGTGGAGGGTGGGAGATGATAGCCTTTTCACGGGCCACCTGTTACGTGTTTTCAGGTTACCTGAAACACAACTAATACCGTCATCTGGGCGAAATAAACTGTGCAAAACTAGCTACTACTGATTTGAAGCTTTCGTGACTGGAGGAATCCATACTCTTTGGTTCTTTCGGTAAAGTCACACAAGCAATCGTCCTCAGGTGGGACGATTGCTTGTGTGGCGATCGAAACGTCGTGATCTATTACTTTTTTTACCTACGTGACTTTACCGAAAGAACTCAAGAGTATAGCTACTACTGGCCAAGAGAAATCAAAATAACTTTAACCGTTCGGATAGCGACCGTCTTAGTGCTGCGTGGAAGCGAATAATCAAATAATACATTATTTAAATGCAATAAGGATTACTGTTGGTAGGGCTATTTTCATAAACAGAATAGACAAGAATAGGGATTACCGTTGGTAGGGCTATTTTCATAAACAGAATAGACAAGAATAGGGATTACCGTTGGTAGGGCTATTTTCATAAACAGAATAGACAAGAATAGGGATTACCGTTGGTAGGGCTATTTTCATAAACAGAATAGACAAGAATAGGGATTACCGTTGGTAGGGCTATTTTCATAAACAGAATAGACAAGAATAGGGATTACCGTTGGTAGGGCTATTTTCATAAACAGAATAGACAAGAATAGGGATTACCGTTGGTAGGGCTATTTTCATAAACAGAATAGACAAGAATAGGGATTACCGTTGGTAGGGCTATTTTCATAAACAGAATAGACAAGAATAGGGATTACCGTTGGTAGGGCTATTTTCATAAACAGAATAGACAAGAATAGGGATTACCGTTGGTAGGGCTATTTTCATAAACAGAATAGACAAGAATAGGGATTACCGTTGGTAGGGCTATTTTCATAAAACAGAATAGATAAGAATAGGGATTACCGTTGGTAGGGCTATTTTCATAAACAGAATAGATAAGAATAGGGATTACCGTTGGTAGGGCTATTTTCATAAACAAAATAGACAATAATAGGGATTACCGTTGGTAGGGCTGTTTTCATAAACAGAATAGACAAGAATAGGGATTACCGTTGGTAGGGCTATTTTCATAAACAGAATAGACAAGAATAGGGATTACTGTTGGTAGGGCTATTTTCATAAACAGAATAGACAAGAATAGGGATTACAGTTGGTAGGGCTATTTTCATAAACAGAATAGACAAGAATAGGGATTACCGTTGGTAGGGCTATTTTCATAAACAGAATAGACAAGAATAGGGATTACCGTTGGTAGGGCTATTTTCATAAACAGAATAGACAAGAATAGGGATTACCGTTGGTAGGGCTATTTTCATAAACAGAATAGACAAGAATAGGGATTACCGTTGGTAGTGCTTTTTTCATAAACAGAATAGACAAGAATAGGGATTACCGTTGGTAGGGCTATTTTCATAAACAGAATAGACAAGAATAGGGATTACCGTTGGTAGGACTATTTTCATAAACAGAATAGACAAGAATAGGGATTACTGTTGGTAGGGCTATTTTCATAAACAGAATAGACAAGAATAGGGATTACCGTTGGTAGGGCTATTTTCATAAACAGAATAGACAAGAATAGGGATTACCGTTGGTAATGCTATTTTCATAAACAGAATAGACAAGAATAGGGATTACCGTTGGTAGGGCTATTTTCATAAACAGAATAGACAAGAATAGGGATTACCGTTGGTAGGGCTATTTTCATAAACAGAATAGACAAGAATAGGGATTACCGTTGGTAGGGCTATTTTCATGAACAGAATAGACAAGCATAGGGATTACCGTTGGTAGGGCTATTTTCATAAACAGAATAGACAAGAATAGGGATTACCGTTGGTAGGGCTATTTTCATAAACAGAATAGACAAGAATAGGGATTACCGTTGGTAGGGCTATTTTCATAAACAGAATAGACAAGAATAGGGATTACCGTTGGTAGGGCTATTTTCATAAACAGAATAGACAAGAATAGGGATTACCGTTGGTAGTGCTATTTTCATAAACAGAATAGACAAGAATAGGGATTACCGTTGGTAGGGCTATTTTCATAAACAGAATAGACAAGAATAGGGATTACTGTTGGTAGGGCTATTTTCATAAACAGAATAGACAAGAATAGGGATTACCGTTGGTAGGGCTATTTTCATAAACAGAATAGACAAGAATAGGGATTACTGTTGGTAGGGCTATTTTTATAAACAGAATAGACAAGAATAGGGATTACCGTTGGTAGGGCTATTTTCATAAACAGAATAGACAAGAATAGGGATTACCGTTGGTAGGGCTATTTTCATAAACAGAATAGACAAGAATAGGGATTACCGTTGGTAGGGCTATTTTCATAAACAGAATAGACAAGAATAGGGATTACCGTTGGTAGGGCTATTTTCATAAACAGAATAGACAAGAATAGGGATTACCGTTGGTAGGGCTATTTTCATAAACAGAATAGACAAGAAAGAGAAATTCAAAGGGCTCACATAATGACATGCATAATGTACGTTGCCTCAGTAATCACCCCCCCCCCCCCCATATTGTGCAAGAGCGCAGAAGGGTGGTCAACATATCTACGCCTCTATATAAGGAACGAAACAGTAAGACTTCAGTTATTACAACTAGCTTCATCAGGCGACAGGCGACAGCCTGATGAAGCTAGTTGAAATTACTGGCGAAACGTCGTGCGCAGATTGTAAATGTTGTGGCTTGGCTCTCTAACACACCGGTTAGTGCTGTACTAGTGACAAATTGGCCACGTTCTGTTTGCGTGACAACCCTTACTAGTTGGCTGTGTCGGGTGGTGGCGGGTTTTAACGACACATTTCTATATTTACGCGATCTAACCCAAAAACCTCTTTTATGGATGATATTGGTCGCGAAAGCCTAGGTGTTAAACTTAGATAAACGTCATTAGATTCAAACCAGATATCATCAGTAGAGCTAAACACCGACAAAAAGGGCCCTTATAAGGGCCAGCATGCGATCAGACGAGGTCTTCGAGTGTACCAAATACATCTAATGACGGATTCTCAAGACCTAAATGTGACTTCTTTGCCAGAAACCTAAGGGAGAGTGGGGGGGGTGAGTGATGGGGGGGGGTAATGCTGTAATCACTGCATAGATCACGATCACGGCAACCACCGAGAGGGAACGAAACCCTCGGCACGCGCACGTACTCTGCTGTTTCTGGCGAGCCTTGTCGCAGATGGCTGGCCTCAGGTGCACCTTGCGGCCGTCCGGCATGGTGCAGGCCCGGCCGCACGCCACCACCCCCAGGCACGACTTCTTGAGGATGGCGCAATTGTGGTTGTTGGTGTTGCGCATGGCCCAGCCGCTCAGGTGGCGCTGCGCGTTTTTGTCCTCGGCGCTGAACACGAAGCGCGCGTATCCGTCGTTCCACTCCTGGAAGGGGTCCACCTGCTTCAGGTCCTGGGTTCATCGAGTCAAGAGTCCGAGAGACGCGGAGAGAGGAGGAGGAGAAGGAGAGAGGGGACGAGAGACACAAACAAACACAGATTCCCCTCTGTGTAGGCTGCACAGATTGTTGGGGTTAAGCGATTTTAGTGAGTAATGTATAACGTTACATACTTAGGCAAATATCCCCATGCAGCCAATACAGACTGTTGGGGCAAGTGCTTTTAGTAAGCACTGCACATATATATAATGCAAAGACATAGATCTTCCCGTGTAGCCACAAGTACCGATGTGAGTCGCGCCAAGTGCTGATATGAGGTATTGCCCGGGATTCGAAATTGACTCGTCGTGTTCACAGCGGAGTGCGCTGGCCACTTTCCCCATGTTCTACACGCGTACAGTACTCGCACGTATCCACATCGCATTCCTATATTTTAATGATTGAATCGATGTGAACGTCCGCACGTGTGCGTGCGTGCGTGTGTGCGTAGTGCGTTTCCGCCAATAGCGTGAACTAACAAACCTGTGGCAACTTGGGGTCGTTGATGTCCCAGGGCAGCTTCATCCCGTAGGAGAACGCTCCCTGCGCGTCTTCCACGTGCACCGCGCCGTCCGTGAGTTTCATCATTTTGACCCTCTGCCTTGCGGGTGCCAGACACGCCGTGTTCCCGTCAAGGATCGTTACGAACTGATGTCAGGTTTGATCCCTTTACAGTCAATTCTAGATTTGAAGCTTTCGTGACTGCAAGGATTCATACTCTTAGTTTTTTCGGTAAAGTCACGTATGTAAAAAAAATAAGAAATTAAAATGTATGAAAATAAAATAATAAAAATCACGACGTTTCGGAGGCAACACAAGTCTCCGTCATCAGGTGGGACCGTCACAGCCAGATTTGCTGTATTAGTCTGTCACCCCGCTAACAGTCACCCCGCTAAAAAATATAACGGGGGGGGGGGTGGGGGGGAATTATAGAGCAGTGTTTCTTAACTTTTACTGCAGCCTTGCACCTCTTTGGTTTTCGATCGTAATTTGTGTTATACAATGTTAATAAAGACATAGGTTTGATGAAACAAAGTAGTTGTACTTAAGTGCCCGTGCTTCATTTTTGCTTCGATGATTTACCGTCTAAAACAAATCTGGCAACGTCTCGCACCCCCACGAAGGGCATCTCGAAACCCCCCAGGGTTTGCGTGCACCCTCAGGTTAAGAGCCACTGGTATAGAGTAACCACCATTCCATGTCAAAGCCGTCTCTACATGCCTCTCCACCGATCCCAACACACGTATTATATCCTTTAGCACTCTCCTGATACTCTTTGTCCGACGTAGCCGGTGAGATTTGATGCGTACGCCGAGGTCATTAGAAATAAGAGAGCGATGATAGATCAGTGGGCGGGGGGGGGTATCTATGAATGGATCACACTTTTTGCTTTTGCTGTTTTCGCTGGGTAGGTGACTGCAGGTATCGGCCTCGGATCCAATTCGACTGCCCTAGGATCCAAATCGGCCGCCCAAGGATCGAAGTCGGCTGCCCTAGGGCACTCTCGCCGTGTCCTCTCGTGAGCCGTGCTCACACGAGATGACACGGCGCTTGGCGGCACGGTCACGACAGCGTTGAGCTGTGCCCATTGCCCTGCGCTGCTTCGTCATGTTGTTGCCTATACAGTACGGCGCTCACTTAAGTTGCTTTTTTCAATACTGTCCGCTCTATCTTCTGAGGGTGGATTTGAACGCGTGCTATATTTAAAATTGTTTCTACGTTTCGAATACTTTTATGAATAACTGTTGCGTGTGTTACGCTTTACTACGATACTTGTCCGCTATTTTCCACAACCGCCGTTTGTTTATCGTTGTCCACTCGCGCCGTTTGATGTTTGGCTTTTGCCGACACTCGCCTAATTTATTAATTTGCCCCTTCATCCTCACGCAGACTCCCTCTGTGTATAAACTCTTGTTGCAGCAGCTCTTTCTCCTGTGTCAGCAGTTCTCCTGCTGTGTCTGTTCCACCTGATGACAGTCGCTTGTGATGCGATCGAAACGTCGTTATTTATTTCATTTTATTTTATACCTACGTGACTTTACCGAAAGAACCAAAGAGTATGGATCCCTGCAGTCACGAAAACTTCAGATCTAGACTCCCTCTGTGTCGTTGCCTTGTTTTGTCGCTCGACTCGTTGCTCCGTATTCGCGAGCATCACGATGAAGCTACGCCAATTTGCGATTTTTGGTTTTGGTATCGAATAACATCGGTGTCATAGGTATACTATCCTCCTGGTTATGTTAACACTTTATATCTGTCCATCGTGGGCTCTGTTGACCTCTGTTTCTTTTTTCCGTCCACGTTAACAAACTATCAACAGTTTCTCCAAGTGTTTGGCATAGCCGTATGTCCAAAATACGGTGGGTTCTCTCTTTCTGTTATTTACTAAACAATTGCTTTTTTATTTTACCAGGTAAGGCCCACTGAGCTATATAACTCTTTTTCAGAAGTAACCTGGCCACAAATTATTTTTGGAAATTTAAGTATCCAAATACTAAAAACACATGTTTATAAATGTGGAATGAAAAACCGGAGGACCCAGAGAAAAATTACACGACCACGTGGAGAACATGCAAACTCCAAATATACAGGTGTCAGGGTCTGAATCGAACCCACGACCTTCTGTATATCAGGCGAGGTAGTCAACATCTCGCTACCGCGGCGCCCATGGTATTGTGGTGTACAACCTAGCTTTAACATAAATCACGCAGACTCCAGCACAACCCAAATCGGCCGGTGATGCAAAGGAAAATATCACTAATTGCAAGTTAAATAATAATGATGATGATCCTTAGTGAGTCTTGAGACTCTTTTTAATGAGGATCATACATTGAGAAGATTGGCCACTTCCTCATTGAATCATGGGATAACAAAGTTACAAAATCTAAATAGATAAATATATAGATAGGTCAGCAAGCTATTTGCATGACTGCCATATACAGGCCCTCTGTTTATCATTCACATTCGAATTATATAATACTTATATAAACGATTTAGTCAGAAGTGGGCTTTGATCTAATTCCAGCAACTTCTGCGTCTCACTCCACGAGAGGCAACTGCTTGGTAAATTTATAATTGAAGTTACTTGGGAAACGTGTGATGGAGATTGTACGTTTGTTTCAAGATTTAAGCAATGTAGAACTTTTGGCTGAGCCTACCCGATGAGTGAGACAAATTAAACATTGCGCCGTAAATTGTTGCTACCCAAAATTTCAAAAATGTGGTTTTATCAATTTTTTAAAATTATAAGCATAGGCTCAGTAACATGCCTAATTGTGGCACATTTAATCTTTCTTGACCCTTCGAGAACATCGTTAGATTCATGCCCTATAGTTTTAACATCTACTACGCGACAATATACAGCTTAATGTGTCGGCCGACATGCATAAAAATAGTCCGCAGCATGCGAAACGGTCAGATTTTGCCCTTGTGATGGTTCATCAGTTGGCCATACCCAGCCACGGATTGACACAGAATATTTGATATGGATAACAGAATACATGTACAGCCCTTTTGTCAATACACTGCTAGATGAGGGTCTCCCCACGCCAGAATATATATCAAGTACACTATATACATATATACATGGCATAGGGCGAAGAGTGAACACAAATATACGTACAGTACATACACCATGGAGCCATTTGAAAGTTACAGATATTTACTGGAAGAGACATTAATAACTTAATGCTACTTCAGATATGGTTACAAACTCAACTTTTTGTATCGCATCTTCATCATCAATTCACTGCTGGAGGATGAAAGCCTCCTCAAACCGTCGTCCATCTCTCGCTGTGGGCGATGCGAATACTGCTCTCGATCTCACAATCCACCTGGCGCACGAGCTAATTTCATTGCTCTGTCTCCTCTGTGTACACTCTGAGACGTGCACAGTACCATTTTCATTTACTGTCGAGAAAGAGTGTTCATTTATGGCACGTTCGATATTCATGTCGATACAAACTTTGAGATTGAGAAGGAAAATATATGCATCTTTTGCAAGACAAATCTGCCTTTAACTAGATACCATGCAATGCCACAATTATAAGCATATTTGTACTTACGCATTTACGGTAGTCATGGCAAACAGTATAACTAACGTGAACGTTGCACTGAATTTCTCTTGTTAAATATCACATTGAGAACATTCACAATAAGTATAGCAGTGCCAAAGATAATTAAATTACTTTACAACACTGGTGCCTTGCTCTTTTTTTTGATACTATGTGTTTAAAAAAAGCAAAATAAATCATGCGTACATAAGGATTTGGTAACGCTTTCCAATATGCATTTATCCACAGAATTATTTAAGAATCAAAACAAAAACGGCTGATTACTTTCGGCACTTTTCGTTCGGGCTAAGTCACTAATAGCGATGAACACAACTTTACGTAAAAGTTTTATTGACGTCGGATTATCTTTGCGAGCGTGACCCCCCACCACCCTTTCAACCGTAGATGCAAATAATTATTATCACATAGGAACCAGAATTATATTACAGTGCGGTGTATTTACGAATGTAAAATTCTGCGTCATCAGCTCACATTGTCAACCATGAAATCGCGTATTTTTTTCACGTGGTTTAGGCAGAATAATGTAAACGACTTCCACTTACCGCGAAATTAAATGCATGTATGTATGTTTAACTTCTTTCGCACCGTACGTACGTGGTGCTTCATTGACATCCGCCGAAAGAGGTCCCAGCCACATCCTCAATCAAGAACATTGACAACACGGATTGCTTGAAATCTCACACACAGATTGTCCCCCACTGACACCAATGTCTCGCAGGTTCAAGTCATGCACAGTACAGGTTTATACGCGCTCACGATAACAATAACAATGGTAAGAAGAATAGGAGTTTACAACCCTTCGTCAATCAACTGCTGGCCCGAAGGCCTCGCCATGCCGTATCGATCGTGAACGCTGCTTGAAGGAGCGTGGCCCAGGACCCAGAACCGATTCAGATGTCACTCGCCACTGCTGTGAACCGTGACCGGCAATCGACCGCAGATCGGCGGGTTCATGGCAAAACGAACACCGCCGCCACTCCGCTTCCATATACCCCCAGCTGCGCGTCATATGCGCGGACACGACTACGGCGTACGTGTATGTCGACAACGGGAAGGGCGACTGCGTCGTGGTGGTACCGATGACAGGGGGTCGCAGACTCACAAAGTTAGCGCCGCGCTGCTTGAGGCTTCGACGCGGTCACCTAAATCCAAACTCGCGCGCGCAGGTGAGCGGAGTCGCATGCGGCGAGGCTCTCGGCTGGACTAACACGAGCCCGGAGTGGACGCAGGTAAAGGTGTCTAGGACTTGTCGAGGGGCCCGCCCTCTACTCCCCTCCTGCCACCCGGCGACGTCACCGTTCGGAGTGTACATCTTGTGTGCCGTGTCACGGAGAGATCTTATCGAGGTCCCATCACCCCCCCCCCCTCCACACACACGCACGCACGCAAATGAATCGACTCGCACCGAAATATGGGACGTCCAGATCTTTTTTTAGAAACGGTGCCCGTTTGTTGTTGTTTGTTGTTGTTGTTGTCTTCGAAAATCCAGCCAGAGAGCCAGCAGCCGAAGCGTTTATTGCAACCAGAGGCACTTGGGCTGCAAGGGCACAAGAAAAGTTAAGCAGACAAACGTGACAACGTTCGCGACTACACTTATCGATGCAGTGGCATTGCTTGCAGTCGTAATTCATTGAAAATGGTACATGTCATGTGGGAAGTTAAGTATGTTCATGCGGTTTCAGTGAGGTTAGGAGACACGCTCGCTATTACATTGAGACAGAAAGAGGAAGACATGAATTCTAGATCATATACGCGTGTCAATGACATAATTCAAACTGTTAAAAAAGAGACGATGGCTTGGGGAGGCCTTCACCCGACAGTGAAGTGCTCCCCACGCCACTGCTGGATGAAGGCCTGCTCAATCCATAATCAAACAAAGTCATGATTGATCATTATTGATGATTTATCATGAGTATTGATTGATCATGATTGATCATGGCTGATGGTGATTATGACGGAAGGCAGTGTGAATTACGAGCGTGGTGAGTTTTGCGACGTATGCCTGTGCACCACCGCAAGAATGTGTTTATTATTATTTTCTTTGGTAAAATGAAATATTCTTTGCAATGTTGTATTCACATTGAGGAGCGTCTGTCGTGATAAACCAGTATTACTATGATTGTGGACCTATTTCTCGAGGAGAAACTAAAATGCTGAAAATGAATACATCCACTGACGGATGAATCAAGGAATGTTTTTTTTGTTTATCCATACTTCTCCACGCCATTGCGGGTTTGTGAAGGAGGGCCTGGGACTGGTCCAGATATCACTCGCCGCTAATGTGAGCTGTCGCCAGAAAGAAAACCGTGTCAGTGCGTAAACCATTGTGCCACTGCTCCACGTGTATCCACACAGATCCCTAAAAAGAACACATTCCGAAATGTGGATGGTATGTGTGTCATCAAAGGAAATAATTCCATTCATCAGTTTGTTCTTATAACAAATTGCAATTTCGTCGGTGATAATCAGAAAAACAGCCAAGTTATATAAAAAACACATTCCTGCGGAGGGAGTTGATAGGAACGTTGGGTTGCTCGGTCAATGGCCAGGGTCAACGGCGGCGTGGTGTATTCCGCAAATATGCCCGACTGTGAGGGCGGGCACAAGCCGGCGTTAGTAGGTTAAACGTTAAGTTTTATAAGGGCACCACGTGGTGACCAGTCCCTCCCCACCCAGCCCAACCCATCCCACCCCCCACCCAGCCCTACCCTCCCCACCCAGCCCTCCCCACTCTCCCCACCCAGCCCCTCCCCACCCTCCCCTCCAAACCCAGCCCCACCCTCCCCTCTCCACCCAGCCCCACCCCTCCCATTTTTGGATGCACGACGGACGGACGGACACAATAATACCCTGTGGGCTGGTGGAACCAGGAGGTTCCTACCAGTATAACCAAATACAGATATAAATGTACAGCCCTGCAATTGCTCGTTCATGCTGACCAAAGAGCCTCCACCAGAGGAAGCTTTTAGAGGCCTAGATTACATTTTGGCCTACTATTCCACACTGATCAGACATCTTCACACATGTAGGGAGTACCCAAACTCTACCCCATCACACTATACAATATTCCACACTGAACGGCTTTTTGTCTTTGGTTAGTTGCTCTTCCCCGCACCTCCGATTAGCATGGTTGGCTACGTACGGTGCAAAAGAAGTTCAACATACACACGTACACTAATAGTGCGGTTCATTTACTTCGACATCACCAATTGCAAAGTTATTTTTACTTAATCCACGCGTGGGGATCAAAGACGCAGGTGTAAAATTTCTCATGCAGACCTCACGGTTTTATATGAGCCTATCGACAACGTATCTGAATCTATAGTCATGTAATAGATCGGGTGCATTCGTGACAGTAGCAGGTCCACCGGCGACAATGCATTTCAGAGGCGGCAAATCTGGAAAACCACGCAAGGCAATCCGCGTAATGTAAACCGTGCTTCAATATTTCATGTGCCGCGTCCCAAAAGACCGTGTCACATCCTCTGCCATGTACGATGTCACTACTCACACGTGGACTATCATCACGTCTGCATTACAGCCAATGACGGCTCAGTCAGGTTTAAAAAAATATATCAGCTATTAGATTCCTTCCCTGAAATAGTCGACACATTCCAAAGCAGAGGCCCTCCTGAATAATAAACACTCTTGAGACACAGCGAGGCTTTCCCGGGTGAAACAATTGACGTTACTCCTACGATAAAAACGTGTCATCAACTTAGCCAAAAAGATGAATGCGGACTGAAACTCGAGAAATCGCTCAAGCCGTGCAGCATGCAGTACCTTTCAAATACAAAAAAAGAGAAATGTGGATTTCCGCCCCCCCACACACATCACAACTTGGTTTTCGAATGCCATCAGTTGACGTGTAACCATCATCCGCTGGTCGTGATGTCCCCCGCATGTTCCCGCGGTGACCCGTTGACCCCGGCAGGTGTGTTAAGAGGGACGAGCGCCCTATTAGAAAAGGAGGGTGGCCGCTTGTAAGCGATACGCCGTGAGCCCCGTGCACACGTTGCGCAGAGGGTGCTGCGCGCGGACACACACACAGAGGTTGTCTATGAAGAAATAGGCTTGTCGCGGATGTCACTTTTCATGGCACGATACAACATTTCGATTTAAAGCTTTCGTGACTGCAGGGATTCATCTTCTTGGTTCTTTCGGTAAAGTCACGTAGAATGGAAATAATAAAATAATAAAAATAAACATAATAAAATAATTCTCACGACGTTTCGGCCACAACGCAAGCAGCCGTCCTCAGGTGAAGAACAGGTCTGTCGAGAGACCGTCGTGAGAATTATTTTATTATGATTTATTTTTATTATTTTATTATTTCCATTCTACGTGACTTTACCGAAAGAACCAAGAAGACGATACAACATGTTGACGATAATCGCGGCATCAGTTTCCCGCAGCTTCGTGTTTGTATTTAAACGAGACGATATTAATGTTGACGATATGGCGATCATCGCGATATCAGTTTCCCATGGCTTTGTGATTTTATTTCACGAAGTTAGTAGAGAACTGTTTAGCGTGTTGCGTACTTTGCCTTGCTTCCTGCAGTGTACACACGAAGAAGAACTCAAACATTCTCCAGTTGCAGTTCACGGAATTTAATGCGCCGGCCATTGGCATGTTGATAGTTGCAATTCTACATTCTTGAACGCTTTTAATGCATATGTTGTTAGTTGCACAAGTACATGGTAAAATAAACACACGGACTACACGCATGGCGAAGTCGTATAATCACCATTGCCTTAAATTACTCCGACATTATATTGCTAAATGACTAATTTCATGGGAATAGCAATATGTGTTTAGAACTCCAATTAGTCCGCCGTTGTTATTTAGTAAATATATTGTCAGGAAATAAAGCGTAAAAAGTAAATGAACAACGGCAATCATAGTTTAACAGTATTCTGAAACACAAGACGATCCGATTACTGTAGACGTTATGTTCTGCGAAATACCCTAGCGTTTCCTTAAACGTGGCAGCCCTCGTATATGAAGACACCACGAGTACGTATAAACCGATAACCGTATCGAAAACCGTTAACCGTATCGATGACCGGTTTTGAAAGGTCACGATAAGTCCTGTAAATGTTCGCATGGAATGCGCCAAATGGAATGCGCGAACATGCAAACAGCACGGCTAGTGCGTGTCCGCTGGGCCGGCGGTATGTATGTACCGTATGTTGAACTTCTTTCGCACCGTACGTAGCCAACCGTGCTAATCGGATGTGCCCAGGGGCCTCGACCCACCAGTGGTGTGAGCGAGAAAACGCAGGGACTGAGCCCTTTACTGTCAAGATGGGGCTAGCGGGACTGAAGCAGTGTTCGCGTGAAACATTTCGTTAATCTTCTTAGGTTTTTTCGGTAAAGTCACGTCGGTAAAAAAATTCAAATTAAAATTAATAAAAGTAAAATAAAAAAAAAATAAAAAAATCACGACGTTTCGGAGGCAACACAAGCTGTGATGGTTCCACCTGAAGACGGAAGCTTGTGTTGCCTCCGAAACGTCGTGATTTTTTTTATTTAACTTTTATTAATTTTAATTTTTTACCTACGTGACTTTAGCGAAATAAACCTAAGAATATGAATCCTTGCAGTCACGAAAGCTTCAAATCTAGAATTTCGTTAATCGTGACCTCAGCTTGCTTTACAATACAGCACCGTTCGTATCCCCCCCCCCCCACTCTGAAAGAGAGAGGAACCCTGCTCGTCCTTGTACCAATATTGTAATTTAACGACGCAAGAGGCTTGCAGGTGTATGCGGGAGGACGGGGAGCGGCGCGCACGGACGATGATCACGATGATGACGATGATCACGATGATGACGATGATCACGATGATGAGTGTGCGGACTCGATTTTGCCCGTGCGCTGCATGGGGCATTTACGACTCCGCTGGGCCCTTTTCACGGCGGTAATGTCTCTTTAAATGCGCCCACAGGCACCGCACAACACGGGTATCGACTTTCTGCTACAATCTTTCGCTTTTACGAGCGCGAAAGGTAAACGAGACGATGGGGTGGTGGGGGGGGGAATGGGGTCACGGTACAAGAAAGCCCCCCCCCCCCAACATCTCCACTCACCTCCTCCCCCCTCCCTTCACGGTGGACTGTCAGGGCGGGCAGGGGGCAATCATGGGTCGCCCGCTGCGTGTGGCCAGGTGTGACCCCAGCGTGCCGATGCCCTGGCTCCCCCCCCGTGCCCCCCCCACTCTCTCCATCCCCCCCCGCACTCTCTCCGTCCCCCCCCCACTCTCTCCACCCCCCCCCCACTCTCTCCATCCCCCCCCATTCTCTCCATCCCCCCCCACTTTCTCCATCCCCCCCCCTCTCTTCATCCCCCCCACTCTCTCCATCCCCCCCCACTCTCTCCATCCCCCCCACTCTCTCCATCCCCCCCACTCTCTCCATCCCCCCCACTCTCTCCATCCCCCCCACTCTCTCCATCCCCCCCCCACTCTCTCCATCCCCCCCACTCTCTCCATCCCCCCCCACTTTCTCCATCCCCCCCCCACTCTCTCTACCCCCCCCCCACTCTCTCCATCCCCCCCCCACTCTCTCCATCCCCCCCCCCCACTCTCTCCATCCCCCCCACTCTCTCCACCCCCCCCACTCTCTCCATCCCCCCCACTCTCTCCATCCCCCCCACTCTCTCCACCCCCCCCCCCACTCTCTCCATCCCCCCTCTCATCTGACGCTCCCCCCCCCCCCATGGCGGCACCCCCAACGCACCGTGTGGGCGTCTGGCGGGCCTTTTGTTGACGTTGAGCGCCGCTCTGATTAGGGAGAGTTGCCTGAAACGTCATCCACTACATATATAAACTGTACGCCTGTATCTTTGTATGTGTGTCGAAACTTCTTTCGCACCGTACGTAGCCATTTCTAGATACACAACAAACGTAATTGGGATGAAGTCTCTGCGTGTATCCCGCCTTTGTGTGTGCACTTCACTAGACATGTGAACACTCTCCCCTGTAAGATAATGGAGCCATTGCTTTCGCAATACCGGTACCGTATACAATCACAACCTTGAGGCATGAGAGGGCCATTAGAAATCAGTGGGTATCTGCAAATGAATCACCCTTTATTTGTCTCTGAGAGAGGAGGCAAAGCGGTGGACTCTATTCGACTGAGATGCATGAAGACGTTTATGCTGCGTATATATGTGTGTCTGGGGTGGAGTGGTGGTGCTGTGATTAGCGCACTGCATTATGAAGCCGGATGCTTGAGTTCAGCTCCAGGTGATGGCAAACACTAGTGGTGAGTGACATCCGAATCGTTCCTGGCCTCATCCCTCACCTTTGCCGATCTGTATTGGTCAAAACAAAAGGATTGTAAAATATGTGTCCGTGATAATGGAGGCAAGGGGTTTCCATTTCTAGTTTTTGCGTGATCAATAGTTGTGTATGCAAGTAAACAGGATTTAGATCATTATTATGCAAAGAAGAAATACCTCTTCATAACATTAATCCAACTAAAGATCCGGCAGTTTTTTTTTACTTGTATGTAATATATTTTTTCAGAAATGTATTCACGACAACATTTGATGAGAATAGAATTCCGATGGAGTAACATCCAAAGGAGGGAACACAACATCTCCGGCAGAGATGGAGAAATGGCATTGGCTCGTTTTGCAGACACTGGATGGATTGTTGACTCATGACACCCTGAGAGGTGTTGGCGGTTTGGGGATGCCAAGATCCAACAGTGGACAGATCGTGGCAGACGATGAATGGGGCTTGTTTTCAGACTTATATTTGTAAAAAAAGACTGAGTGCAATGGCGGAGCCAGGATTTTTAGGTATGGGGGGGCAACCACTCCAGCAATGAAAAATGATTGGAGTTGTTAGTCAGTAAGGACTTGTCCCTTGCTTTTTATTCGACGCGTGTGCAGCGATGGCGCAGCCATCGATCGAGGGTCGAATTCGAGCCGCGTTGTGTGATCGGCATCGCGCTCGTTGAAGGTGAATGCCTTCAGGGAAGTCGTGAACTGTATAAACAACTGCGCACAGTCACTTATAACCGCTTTGCCGTTACTTATTGCCAATTATGGACTCAGACTATTGTCCTATCATCTCATAGAGTCCCTGGCACGTAATAATATGCTACACAGTGGCAGTGGGGGTCGCAAAATGCCGATTTATTACTAATAAACCCCAATGATCCGATCGAAATTAGGGATTTCGATTGGATCATTGGGGTGGCACGTGCCACCCCCACTGCCTCCGCCAGTGACTGAGTGTAATTATGTTTGTATGTTGAACTTCTTTCGCGCTGTATGCAGAACACGCTCAACACAAAAAGCAGCTCTAAAGAAATTCGTTTTCAGAATAGATTTAAAAGTGCGTAGCTCAAGTGGCTTCCTAATATCGGAAGGAAGAGCATTCCAGATGGTCGCAGAAGCACATCTGAAAGCACGCGGTGCTGTGACCGTCTTTGTTCGATGGTTGAGCCAAAAGCTGCTCCGAGGATGCCCGGAGTTCGAGTGATGGTTAACGTTCCTTGACGAGATCAGCGAGGTATTGTGGATAATTTGTGGCAAGCACTTTGTGTGTAATGAGTGCGAACTTAGAATGTATTATTTAACAATCAGAAGCCAATGCAGCTCGGTGAGCACTGGACGGACATGGCCAAATCTTTCAGTACCTGTCACGTCACGTGCCAAATAATTTTGTCCAAGCTGCAGCTTGCTAATGTTTTTTACCAGACATCCCATAGAGGAGTGAGTTGCAATAATTGAGCCTGGTCGATACTATGCTACACGCCACCGTGTTGGCTATGCCATGACTCAACAGTGGTGGCGATGAGTATACTTTATTTTGTGCCTGTGACGCTACTGTCAACGTGGTCCCTGATTTCCACATCAAGTTTGTTCAATTTAAACACTGCGTCATTGTGCATAACATACACGGAATTAAATATTGCACTATCTTAGGCGTAAAATATTGAAACTTTCAAATTCCCCATTAAATTGTGGGTCTCAGCTTCTTTGTGACGGATTGATAGCGGTGCTCATGTGATCGTGGTGATTGATGAAGGGGGTCTTGTGAGGATCTCTTAGCAACCACTGGGAATGCTTAGGGTTCAGAGAGCGTCACCCTTACAAAACATCAACATGACATGTGTCATGACTCACGTGGAACGCTCCAAAGCAATACTAAGAGGGACAAAGTTAACTTTTTTTTTTCTCTTGCCGGGGCATGTGGGGCGGAGTGGTGGCGGGTGGTGGAAGAAGAGGTGGAGAGGGCAGCACGAGCACGTTTTTTGAACCATGCCGATGCTTCCGGAGCTTTCACGGAACACTACCGTTGATGAAGAGCTCCAGACACAGGTCTAGAGCAGTGTTTCTGAAACTTTTATGGCCCGTGGACTGCTCGGCCAATGCAAACATGTCCACGGAGCACACGGCTTCCCCATCCCTGGTGACAAAACGCATTCACTTCTCTGGAAATACCGGACATATAAATTGATTCATATTACCAGAACGTCTTTTTTTTACGTAGATATAAGTTTTGTTATTGGGCGGGGGGAGGGGGATTTAGATCTTAGGGTTGGGGTTGTTTAATCAGAGTAGTTTACCTAACTTCATTTAAAACTGAAATATTACAAGCAAAAATATTAACTAATATCCAAAACAAAATGTAAAAACATTGTCATTATTTCCGGATCAACCTACATTTGCATCGCAGCCCCGCGAACCACCTGGAGGACCGTTGCAGACCACTGGGGGAGGTCCGGGGACCACACTTTGAGAACCGCTGCTCTAGAGAGACAGAGAGAGTGTGGGGTTGGGGGGAACACCTTGACCCAGATGTATCTTCGGCAAAATATTTAATGCTGAATGATGCCTCAATTGACTCAGTTACTGAAAAAGCTCCCAACAACTGGAGCGAAACATGGGAAATCGTGCCAAATAACGCGTGGTACAATTTTTTAACGCATCGGAGAGCCGTACAGAAAAACCGCGTAAAATGTACGCAGTTGCGTTCAAATGTGCCTGCGCTTATGGGACTGTCCACGTTGCACGAAGTAGTTGTTCAATTCGGGTTGGAAGGTAAATGTGGGGAATGTAAGGAACAAGTCTGTAGGGGTTCAAGTTTCTTATGACAAATTGACTTTGACTCGTGCGAATATCTACTTGTTGGTGGGCTTTATCGAACCGTGGAAATGTTTACTGCACGTCTGAAACATTGTTGGTTCTATGGAGAGACTGGTTACTGGATGGGAATATGAAAATTTCACCACCGATGAAGATAATCACAGCCCCACGTTCACTTTGAAGTGGGGCAACACGTAATCTTTGAAGTTGATAAATTAGCAAAAATTCCCAATCACCTCCTCTGACATTTAGGCCACCTCTGTGCCAATGGTCTTGTCAGTAGGCCCTGGGCAAGACATTTTCTAGAAGGGATCATGGCTGGTGGTTGAGGATAATGGTGGCGTTGCAACGATTGTTGAATTAAATGTATTCAGTGGAACGTCCACCGCTGAAATGGAGCGAGAAAATCATCTCGCGTGCAGGTGCTAGGTGGATTGTTACATCGTAGGCAGGCCCATGACAGATGGCGATTACTTGGGGAGGCCTCTATCCATCAGTGGTTGATAATGATAAATAAGATGATGTAGGCTGTAAAGGAATTGCAGAAAAAAAAACATGCAGGCGTATTAAGCTTGGCAATGGTTTGCGGTGTATTTATGTACATTATTACATTCATCTGCTGTGTAAGAACATTTCAAAACAAATACAAGCTGAAATGAGGCCCATGTTTAATTCTGTGATCACCGGGCTATGTGTGCCGCACTGTAATTTGTTATCGTGGAAATGGCCACGTGCTTTTTCTGCAATTGCTTTTTTTTCCCAGAATCTCCTTCTCAGAAGATAAAAAACCTCCCATTATTTCCATGGGGTCAGCCACTCAAAAATTATTTCCTCATGTACTTCTCGTCTGCGCCTCTTCTCTCGTGACATCCACTATCGTCATTTCTCAGAATACAAATATTTAATACCACACGCTCGTGTCATTGGAGCCCCATTTGAGCATGACACTATTGTGCAAGTATACATAATGTTCCAGGCTTGGCACCCTGCCCACTACCACCACCACCTCACCTATTTGTATGTTTTCCTCTGCTGAACATTAGAGGGGAAAAAAACATTTCTGAAAGTAGGGCATTATATAAAGCATTTGCACACGGAGATGATGGTGCTTGACAATATTTTTTTCAAAATAAGTGTGCAGGCATTTGACAATTCACTGCGAGAAAAAAAGTTTTTTCCACAGTATACTGCATGTGCATGCTCTTACTAAATTGTATTTCTTCAGTGAATGTCTCATTGTACCTCCGATTAGCACGGTTGGCGACATACGGTGTGAAAGTTCAACATACATACATTGTATGCAATACGGGGCTATGTTTTCAAGAAAATCCATTGTTATACTGTCCTATGCTCTGGCATCTGTGCTCCCCACCTTCACCAGCCTGCACTAACCAGGATGGTGCAGTATCGTCCAAACTCCCCATGATCCGCAAGGCAAGGGGAAGCCATAATCCAGCAGTGGATAGACAAAATGGGTGTATTGCAGAGGTGTGGACTCGAGTCATGTGACTTGGACTCGAGTCAGACTCGAGTCATGAATTTGATGACTTGCGACTCGACTTGGACTTGCATAACAATGACTTTGTCCCACCTCTGGTGTATTGTATACAGCACTGATCGAGATGGGGGGGGGCATTTTCCCTGGGCCTCACAAAAAAGAGGGCCCCACAAAGGGGTCTGGGTTTGTGTTGTTCTCACGTATTAATAAACAGGCCCCACGCGGCACCCTGCCCCAGGTCTCCAAGAACATTTTGGCAAGTCGGACTCGTGTGAATTATCGAGGTCACCGTGTACTTTCTGGGTCGCTGTTTACCGTGCACTCTGCATTTGAAAGCTGCCTTTGCACCGAGGTTTTGTCGATACACATGGTGACGCGCCGAAGGAAAACTTGTTGGATTTGTTTTTTTAATCAACCAATGCTTCTCCCCCCCCCCTTCCCTGTAATTGTAGAGGTCACCTTCAAAGTATATCAAACGAAACTTCATTGAATAACATTGAGGGCAAGCTGCCGCATGCACATCTGTGCATTATTATGAACGCTGCGTTTTAAATCGCAGCTGCACAAATGCATAAAAAGCACACGCATCTGATGTCAGCTTTAGTTGTGCATAATACGCTACACGTACGGTCGTATTGTTAATCCACTGCTGGATGAGGGCCTCTCCATACTGTGTGAGGTTGACTGTACTCTGGGGCTTGGCTATACTTCACCACGTTGGGCAGCGTGAGTTGAAGGCGGGGAGCATCATCGTGGGAGCAAGCAAGTTTAGTTGCATACAGTGATGACATTTGCTGGACTGCAGCCCTTTTACAACCGTTGGTTTATAAAATTGTCACACATCCAAGCACTATCCATGCTCAATTCAGGATCCCGCAAAATCGAGCACATTGTGAGTAATGTGGTCATATGCCTCTGAATAATAAGCACGGTACATTTTACAGCACATTAACAAAATGAAAACCAACTGTAAATGCAATGCGTCTGTTGCAAGTGAAATCTCGTAAGAGACCATCGTGGAACCTCAAAACAAACGCAGATAACGCAGAAGAAATCACCCGTTGTGAGCAACTCTCTCGTAGGGATGTACACCAATTGCTTTGAATCACTAAGTCTAAGTCATACTTGACCACGGACATTGTTCGTACAACTGTCATTTTCAAGTGGCGTAGCGTAGTTGGCAATGGGCCCCCTCTTTGTAGTCTGACTCCTGGGTTCCTCTGGTCCACGGGGGTCCCGTGCAGTTGCACCTCATGCACACTCGATAGCTACGCCACCGACTTTCAAACAAACATAACACAAATCCGTTTAAGTTACGGAGGATGTTAGTGCACAAAAGTACAACAGTAACAGCTAAGTGATGAGCAATTTGGGTAAAAAATAAAGGTTGTATTCCAGCAACTTAGCAAAAATAAATCTGCGCAAACTGAGTATTATATTTGTTAAAAGTTCCTTATATTTAGCAAGGCTAAGCGCAAACCTAAAATTAAAATGTCAAACCACCTCACCAGCCATTATTCACACCGCCTTAAAACAGGAGCATATATACACGAGACTAGCAATCAGGTAATGGTTATTCTTCAGAGCAGAAACACAGGGTGGCAGAGGCTGTCGTATGTGAGATGGATGTGGCGTGCCCAAATCATTCCAGGAATGGTGTTTCGGAAATTTTATGCAATGCTGAAATGTAGCATTGCATACATTACGTTCCATGCAGTAAAGTACATTTGGAGTTTTTTTTTTAAAGTTTACATGCAGCTGCACAGTTTACATCTGCAAATAACAATATTTCAATGTTTATGTGCGGAGAGACAGTGTTTACATGTTACGTCAAGGAGCATAAACCACTACACAAACTCCGGTCATCCATTCAGCGGCTTTTGGATAGCCATCAGACAAAGACGGTCACCTCATCGCGCGCTTTCAAATGCGCTTCTTCGGCCCTACTTGAACGCTCTTCCTTCCACTATTAGGAAGCCACTGGAGCTATGCACTTTCAAATTTAGATTGAAAACCAATTTCTTTAGAACATTTTTGCCTTTAGTTTGTTGTCCTTCCCCCACACCTCCGATGAGCACGGTTGGCTACGTACGCAGTCCAATACGTGCACATTATTCATAGCCCTTTGTAAATCTACTGCTGGATGAGGTGATTGTGACATGCATACTCTGTGGTGGTGGTGGTGGTGGTGTTATTGGAGCATTGCACAACAAACACACGGCAGTGTGTATGGAGGACCATTGCTCAACATGCTTGTTCGCTTGTAAAGATAGTTTTTCCCCGATACATAAGAATTCATTAAACGAATAAATGACAACCCTTTGGCAATCCGCTGCTGGATAAAAGCCTCCCCATGCTGTGTCAGACACGGTGGTTCTTTTGGCCTTGCTTCCCCATGCTGGTCAGTCCGGATTTCTTGAAAGGGGTGGCCTGGGACCGTATTCTTCGGTTTTTTCGATAAAGACACGTAGGTAAAACATTAAAATTAATAAAAGTAAAATAAAATAAAAATCACGACGTTTCGGAGGCAACACAAGCATCCGTCTTCAGGTGGAACCGTCAAGATACAGCTGTCGTGGCTGTGACGGTTTCACCTGAAGACGGAAGCTTGTGTTGCCTCCGAAACGTCGTGATTTTTATTTTATTTTACTTTTATTAATTTTAATGTTTTACCTACGTGACTTTACCGAAAAAAAACCTAAGAATATGAATTCTTGCAGTCACGAAAGCTTCAAATCTTAAAAAAAAGGCCTGGGACCGGTTCAGTTGTCACTCGCCACTGAGGTTGACCGTGGCCAAGATTCGACCTGAGGTCGCCAGGTTCACAGCGAAGTGCGATCACCACTACAACAATATAAAGGACAGTTCATCTTCTTGGTTTTTTCGGTAAAGTCACGTAGAAGGGAAGTAATAAAATTATTCTACGTGACTTTACCGAAAAAACCAAGAAGATGAATTCCTGCAGTCACGAAAGCTTTAAATCGAAAAATAAAGGACAGTTTTTTTCTTAGTTGCGTTATCCTTCCCCCCGCACCTCCGATAAGCGCGGTTGGCTACGTATGGTGCGAAAGAAGTTCAACACGCACACATACATTAAGACTCCAAAGAACACCCCCGTTGCTATTTGCTCTCGTCCATGCTATGCGAAATGCTTTTCGTAACCAAATGTGCCACCAGATTGCAAATGACACTATTAGCATCCAACACAGATGTAAATTTGCATGACGCTACCTGACGCATGAACAGAGGTATGCAGTTTAAATGCGATATACGTGAAGCAAAGCCTTTGCGACAACACTCACACCGACGGAAATGTAGAATCAAACGCAGCCCTGATGCAGTTGCAAACAAACTCCCAAAACGAAGCATCTTGGCACTACGATAGGGTACATCAAACGTCATCTGTAGCACAAGCATAGTGGACACACGTAGTACAATTTACGGTAAGATTCCCTTTCAATTAAAGATGCTTTGTGTCCCCTCAGATATCAAAGTTCCTACATCGTAATATCTGCCACTTCTGCAGATTTGGTGACAATTTTAGCCCCCAGGGGGATATTGTTTTCATCTGCTGCAGCTCTCATCTATCCACTGATAATAATCACCCTTGGTATAAAGTTTCCACTCAAACTATTTTGCTGATATCGGTTCTTGTTTTGCATTTTCTTGAACGTCCCGTGCCTTTCTTCTTCTTCAAAGCCCAGCAACTCGGGCTCTTTTCCACGTCTCGCCAGAGACCTAAGTGCCCTGATGATCTGCAAAATGTGTGCATTTTGCAGTGGCATTGTTTACGCAAATTTCCATGGACCACGAATTGAACCCTCAAGCAATGTCGTTTTGCACAATTGATTAAGATGCTTTCGCGGGCATTTCAAAACCATCAATGCAATGGTGTAACGCGGTCGAGTGCAACACGGGATTATAGACAATAGTTTGTTATATGGTACTGGCATTTCACATGCCAGATCACAGCATTAATCTGAAGTCAATCACCACTTTGTGGAATATAGTTGCTTTCGAACATGTATTTACCATTGCGATATTTAGGAAGCAGATAATTCAGCCAAGCAAAAGAAACACGTGCTGATTAAATTGCATTTTATATAATTGCGACATGTTTTAAAAAAAAATACTACTTAAAAACGAACAAACCTGTTTGATGCAATACGAATTACATTTCAATCAGCTACCAAATTCGGAGCACAATTTTGAATCATATTACAGCAAGTAGAACTAATGAGCACAAATGCTCTTCGCCAATAATTCGCTTTAGTGCATATTGGCAGGTGCAAGATGTGCAAATGGTTTTTAATGCGTCCACCACATAAAAAGCATTCCTAGCAAAAACCGAAAGCATATTTTGGCAGGACATCAAAATCCAAAACACACACACATTTTTTTGAATGCCTGCCATCATAAATTAGATGGAGGCTAGATGCAAATCGTTTTTTTTTAATGGGTACACATGATGGGAGCTGGGGGAGAGGACGGCGAGTGGCGGGTGGGTGGGGGGTAAGATCCAGTACATAACAATATTCTGGACACCAATTAAAAACAAATTCTGCAGCTGCAAGGCATCAGATAAGAGAAGCTGTTGAACATGGGGGAACATCAGACGGTCGACACAAAGCGGCCCACATAAACACCCCTCGCTACGTGCTCCGATGCGCCACCCGCTCTGGGGGATTCGATTTCACCCAGTGGCCTGCCTCTCTGCCCTTTTCATTGTGCGCCATCTGTGTGGAATTACACAGCCGCTTTGGGTGAACGAGAGAAGCACGGCACGCACGATGGAGGGGCCATGGAAATGTGGCAGTCTTTATCTCTGCCATCGCGCCAAAAGGGCTCCGGGAGCAGCACCTGGAACACGTGGACGCGATCGCCGCTTTTACACGTCGGCTGCTCCGCCGGTCGTTGCTCGGGCTCAAAGGTGCAGAACAGTGATGGAGCTCGGTCCAATCAATGGGTGCCCCTATAAAGGAAAATAATAATAATTTTTGAGACCCTCCATTTAATTCATGAATTCGTAGCGATTTATGACAGAAAATATAGAGACAAGCAGATACCGATGTACGGTTGCGCGATAAGATGAATGTGAACAAATATATACGTAGCGAGACGAGAGAAGAGAGATGCAGACAAGATTTAAATGAGAGCAATCAATTCACGTGTTGTGTTAATTGACGTTTGTTATGATTTAAAATGTGAGCTCATATTTAATGCACCCGCTATTTTCACGAATCCCTTGGCGCACCCTGAGCTTTTTATTGGTTTGCCTTTTCACCAGCGCCACCACTGGTGCAGTGTACATGTGTAGTGGATTCAACTGAATCGCAGACTTACTCTTTGGAGGCAACACATAACACAAAGGGGTTACTGCCCCTTTACCAGATAACCTATGGTGGTGGACCACCAGGCTAACTGCGCTAGTTACTGGGAGTAGCGACAACGGACAGGACCCAGGCTTGGGTCCTCGCCCACGTGTTGGTGACTTCTCCTTGGACGACGTACATTGTAGATCTTCAGATGACAGTAGCAACCTGTGGCTCCGGAGTCGCATGCGGCTCTTTAAGGACTGCTTCGTGACGTTCTTTATTAAGGACCCACCGTCTCGTATTCACCACAGCGCATTGCGGCTCTTGAAATATTGAGGCTTTTTTTAAACCGAATTTGAGTTGGGTAGAATTGCTGCTCATATGCAGGTTCTGGGTGAAATTTTCATCATAGGACTGTGATGGATGGTAACAACTTGGGGAGGCTTTCGCTCAGCAGTTGATTGATCATGACTGATGGTGATGATTATTTAAGAGGAAATGGTTGTGCTCCTCATTTAAGTGAATACTGTCCTGTTTGGCACCGATTGAATCATGCAGGCTCGCAGCTTTCCAGTGGGGGGCAGTACAAGCCATCACATTCAAGTGCATGCAGTTGCAGTTTCATTTATTTGGTATAGCCCTGTGAGCCATTCGGCTCTTGAATCGGGAGCAACCGCAACAAAAAAAAAACATGAACAAGAAAACATCTTAAAGTGACTATACGCAAACAGAAAAATCCAGGAAAAAACTGCAAAGTCTTCCAGAAAAAAGCACCGCACACCAACGCTGTGCAAAATCCCAGTGGGATGCAAGTCAAACAACAACAACAACAACCACAAGACAACTTAGATTAAAGTCATCATTCTAACTCCGTACTACAACAAACAAACATGGCCAAACCAAAAAACGTTTCGAAATCACCAAAATAAAGCCATAAGCAATGTAACAGTGATCATAGGAACTGTGACTGAAATTTTACAATAAACGACATAAACAACATGTACCACCAAACCCTGTAGCCATTGGGGTAAAACTGAACGAACTCGACAGCAGAAAACCAGACAGGGTGGCACAATGCAACCCAATGGTGATTCGATGCTTAGTTGCAACCAAGTGCAGCGATTCGACTGAAAATGTGATTTCATTATTATTTTTGTTCCATATTCTCATTTGTGTCCGCCAGTCGGTTTATTTTGGGTGAGGCCCTTTGGTCTAAGAAGTTATTTTCAATCGTGGCCCGGCCAAAGCGGCTGAGCAAGTTTCATGGAAAGTCGCGGTGGGGGGGGGTACAGGGGCTGCCTAGAACAAAAGCAGGGACATTTATAAACATGACTATTACATAATAATAAACAACCAGAGCTGTATACAATGGAAACGTAGTAAGCGATTCAAAATAACATTACGCGTGACCCTAGTGAGAGGAACTCACATGTGGCATTTAAAATGGAATGTATCTCGTTCGTACACTTTAGAAATCTCCTTGCCGACATTGAAAATCAGCATCTAATTTGCACACGATTTGCATCAACAGAATAAAAACGTTAATTCATGCACGTGCAATGCGATGCACATTATTCATGGTGGTCGGGCAGCTCGGATAAATCATAGCCCACGAGCTGGTACTGCTGAGCACTAAAACATTATCGGTATGCGACGGACATTACTGTCAGTGGCAGAGCGGGTAGTAAAGTGCTGCTCCCTCCTGTGTGTAGCAGTAGTCACTTGAAGGTGTCTCAGAGGTAGCTCTGTGGTGTCTGCTTTCGTGAGCCCTTCTGTCAGGAGGGTTGTACAGTACTTCTCTGCGATAAATCCGAATGGATCGTTCGTCTCATGGCATGACACTGATCAGGTTAACGGTGGCGAAAACGATAAAAAAAATCCCGGTTGGTGATCGATTCAACCCACCACTGCTCCAGGGTTGAGTACTGCTGTTGAAGGTGGTGATATCTTGTGGAAAGACTGGCCCCCCGCCATAATAATGTGGCATTTCCACCACAGATTAGGACTTGTTTCGCTCATGAGATACTGTGACTTCTGATTTTGTTACAGTGACTCAACCACAATCTAAAATTAGTTTTCTTTACAGACCTTTGGCGTTCCATAATAAAGGTTTTTGGGTTAGATCGCGTTATTTATAAATGTGTTGCAACCCTCCACCACCCGACACGGCCAATCAGTAAGAAATGTGTCACGTTGACAAAAAGACAAATAGTTTGCTACTTCAGCCCACCGGTGTGTTGAAGAGTATATCCACAACATTTCCAATTTGAGTACGACGTTTGTCGTTCCACTGCTGAATGAAGACTGCTCCATGTCAGGACGATCATGGGGTTGCTTTACCACCTTCGCCATGCTGGTCAGTGCGGATTGGTGAAAGGGGAGACCAGGACCGGTTCAGATATCACGAGTCACTAATGTTACCCGTGGCCGGTAATCTAACTCGGGAAACTGGGTTCAAGCACAGTGCGTCAACCACTGCCACCCTTGCGTTTTTTCCACGGGACCTTAAATGCTTTTGTGACAGGTGACCGCCCCCCACTGGGAAGTGCTGGTCTTGCAAAGAAGATGTATTTAATACTCAATTCTGTATCCAGATAAATAATACGTTTAGTCCATTGGCCTATGAGCTTTCAAGACCAATATTGTCAACCAGTATTTATTTCTTCTTCTTGGTTCTTTCGGTAAAGTCACGTAGAAGGGAAATAATAAAATAATAAAACATAATAAAATAATTCTCACGACGTTTCGGCCACAACGCAAGCAGCCGTCCTCAGGTGAAGAACAGGTCTGTCGGAAAGACCTGAGGACGGCTGCTTGCGCTGTGGCCGAAACGTCGTGAGAATTATTTTATTATGTTTATTTTTATTGTTTTATTATTTCCCTTCTACGTGACTTTACCGAAAGAACCAAGAAGATGAATCCCTGCAGTCACGAAAGCTTTAAATCGAAATTCAGTATTTATTTATTTAAGCAAGGAAACTCTGAACCGGTTTTGACATTCTAGGTCTCATTAGTCTAGTTCGGTTTGTTAAACAAATTCTGCTAGGTTACCAGATGTTATTGGCAAGATCATTCCATCTGAACGATGTAAAAGAATAACAGCGTAACACACTGCAGAAGAGGGCATCAACATTGACCTAATTCTATAACTCAAGCTCAGGCTACGGGGCTAATGCTTCAAATGTGCCGCAACTCATGAATATTATATAATCTGCACATTAACTTGGTATGAGCATCAGCAGAACTAAATCATTAGTTTTTAACATTGCTGTAATTGCATTTTGAATTTTTTTAACATGAATCTATGAACTGTACAAAAAATTGTTGTTATTTAATTTATTTTCATTATAAAAATTCATTACAAAAAAATGCAGCGAAGGCAAAAATAGTGGCGTTAATTCCCAGCAGCTGATTAAAAATATGTACCCTGTTACGACGGCCTGGCACCTTTCAATCCACTTTTTCTTAGAAAGTTTAATACAGTAGTAATGCAGTGAACCCGAGACTTAAAAGGGGTTACATTTTTATGAACATAAAGTTATTAACATTGTTAAGTCATATTTCCTGGAATGTGAATTAATAATAAAACAGAATAAAATACAATTTTAAGAATGGAGCATTAATAAAACGTTTGATGTACTTTAACTCACAAAAGCCGATGTTAAACCTGTACATTTAATTTTATTTCTGCCGAAGCCCGTGACCAAATCATCGGAATGTGCCCGATCTCTTCATATCTCGGAAGCTAAGCACATTCATAGGCAACCACCATGCATGCCAGGTTGTCACGGGCAACCTATGTATGTTGAACTTCTTTCGCATCATCTGCAACCAAAGAAATTCTTTTAAATTTAGATGTAAAAGTGCACAGCTCCAGCGGTTTCCTAATATCGGAAGGAAGAGCGACCCAGACGGTCGCAGAAGAGCATCTGAAAGCCCGCGATGCAGTGACCGTCTTTGTTCGATGGTTCACCAAAGTTGTCTGCGAGGATGACCGGAGTATGCGTTATGGTTTATGCTCCTTGACGATGGTCAGCAGAAGCCAGTGCAGGGAAACCTATTTTGTACCGTACTTCTGTGCAAGGCCGTAATTAGATTTGAATATTGGGGGGGGACACACTCCCCCCCCCCCAATATCCCCCCCAATATTCAAATATGCTCAAAATGTCCCCCCAATATATTGCTATAAAATTGATTTCTGTTTATATGATTGTGGTAATGGTTGTACTTTATTAATCCCTAATCTCTGCCATTACATACAATGAAACAAGAAAACGTAAAAAAATATAAAGCAGAGCAATGTTATACAATACACTATTAGACATTATTGTAAAAAAATAAAAAAAAAAGTCCATTCAATGTGTTAGTGATTTTTTTACTATTTTAAGCAGGAAATTATTTTTCAAATTTAGTTTTTTTTTCTGGGGGGGGGACCCCCAGACCCCCTGGAAGATTTGGTCCCCCCCAATGTTGACTCTATGGCTACGGCCTTGCCTCTGTGCAACCACATCTATGGTCTCCACCGTCACTAACCCGCACTCACCGGCGTGGTGAAGCATGGTCGAATAACTTTCGACAGCGTGGGGAGGCCGTTATCCAACAGTGGATTGACAAAGGAGCTGTACGCACGTATGTTTATCAATGTTTGCCATTAACAAATGTATTACATTACACGAAGGAGATTAATGGGCACGGTCACCCATTCCAAATGTAATGAATGTGAAGTGGTTTATGGAGCGCTGTTAAGATTTAAAGTAACAATAGGTCCCTGTTACAGCATCTCAGTGTGCAAGCCACATGGTACCACCCATTGGGCCAGTGACAAAGTGCATCGATGTAAACCATATGTTGGGCCAGAGTGCCCACAACGTCTCTCTCCAGTGGACGACACGAACAGAGTTATTGGAAAAAAAATGCAGGTAATGGATGGGTCAGGAAGCCATGACGCTCTCGTGCCGAGTCAGCCCCTCTCCAGGATTATATGCGATCCAATCACCCACAAAACAGTGATCGAATGCATTACTTTCTTCCTTTTGTTGCTCATAATGGGGGGGTTTACTCATAGGCCCAAGCTAACAAAGCAAAAGCTTTAGGGTTCCAAGAAATTCAAGGTGTTCCAGATTCACGAAAGAAGATAAGTGTATCAAATATCAGCTCAAAATCACTTCGGAATAAGCAAGCAAATTATCACATAAAAAACAAACATTACGCTGTACTGTAGTGTCTGTAATCTCGATCTTGTATCTCCCTTCTCTCATTTTACTGCGCAGATACTAAATACAGTGCTGTTGTTTAATGTATTGAGGAGAGTTCAGAGTCTCAGGGGTATTTTTCAAGAAGGCCATGCATTGGGGTGGTTGGCCTGTTTCACAACATAAAACAAGTTGCATTATGGTGCATCGGCCTATGGACTTGCTAAACCAATGTATTTCAGAATCTAAATTCTAGATTTGAAGCTTTCGTGACTGCAAGGATTCATACTCTTTGTTTCTTTCGGTAAAGTCACGTAGGTAAAACAATAAATAAAATAAAATAAATGAAAACAACTACATTAAGTCATTTATTTTATTTATTGTTTTACCTACGTGACTTTACCGAAAAAAACAAAAGAGTATTTCAAAATCATTTGGTTCAGCACGGGAACCCTGGGACCAGGATACACTTTTTATGAGTCTCATCAGCAGAGCCACCAAAACATTGATCCATAAGGCTGAACGGCTGAAGGGACACATTTTTTTTATTTAATGAGGGGATGGGGGCAGCAGGATTGGTCCAGACACCACTCACCTTTGATGTTAGCCATGGAGAGAATAAAACTCAGGTTTCATCATACAATGCATTAAACATGTGCCACCACTCAACCCTCAGCACCGTACTGTATTACAAAGTGCGTGTTTATATAAACAATTTGACTCGACAGCAAAAAAGAATCCATTTTATGTGGTTCACATCGTCGTCGCAAGATTGCACTTCAACCGCATGCCACACGTGAAAATGGTGGTAAAGTCTCAAGATTGCGTTCTTGCACAAGCGGGGAAACAGCACATTTCCTCATAACGCAGACATTTTGACCATGAGGCTTTTGAGTTAAAGGGTACGTACACCCTTTGACTGGAATTGAACATATATTCCCTACCTATACCTGCCCAGTAGAGAGATCATACTAGCCAAGTTAAAAACTGTTACAACAGAACAACAAAACACGACCATTTCCTGCTATTAATGAGCATTGACGCAGTGCACAATCTCCTGTTTACAGCCCTGATCCAGTGTAGGAAATTCCACATTGTTATGTAGGGAGCTAGTTTATGCAGAGAACAGCCACTATTAACTTCCCCTGGAAATTGGTACCCTATTTTATCGACCCTCAAGGAATGATGGGCTGTCAACTTTCCAACCAGGATCTGAATTCACAAGCGATTGAGGCTCGCTCGCTCAACTGCTGAGCAGTTCCAATTGTTACAAACATTTTTAATGCAAGCCCCTTTTATGAAAAGATAAAATTATGCTGATATGTAATGTACCTGCTCAGTGGCGATTACTATAAGCACAGAAACATGCAGGGCGGAAAGTATAAGTGGAACAAATACAGGAACATATTCATTTACCAGTAATTAAAGACTTTTTAATTATGCAGCCGTTTGAGCTCGGTCCAATAATACTGTAAACACACACAGCTGATAATGTGAAGAACTAATCACACTTTTAAACCTCCACATGTCCGCCGTACCATTGGCGACACGCGTCGTCGCAACGAGTTTTGAGAGCCCTCGGTTTTCATGAGCACCTCGGCTCTGAATAGTTTCAAATGCTTCTGTAATGTGCTGTTGAAGATCACTCAAGCTATCTTCGGTTTCAGAAGAAGCGGAGTATGTAAGGAATTTGTTGCAGATATTTCAACCACGCGGTTCAAACGGTGGTCTTGATTTGAAATAATCAATAATGGTCGATACCGTTATGGACACCGTGTTATGAGAATGTTCACAGAACTTTGGCTGAGAATGTTCCAAAATGTGCAATGCATTATATCATACAATATTTTTTTATATATTCCACATCTCAATATGCCCAATGCAGAGAAAGTGGGCATAGTTGATCGAGGCAGTCATAGACATGAACAAAAGGTATGTATTTCACAATCTTAATTTTTGTATTTAGTCTGGAGGAATCCAATGAGCCATGAAGCTCTTTGTCTCAATGTGCAGTGTGGGGGCGGGTCAGCAAGTTACAACATCGACTCTATATACCGTACAGGGGCAGGGAGTCACAGGAACGAATGGCTCGGGGAAGGTTCCTAAACGATAGAATAAGTGACCTGCCACTGGGTGCAGGTTAACCGGGAGCATCGAGAGAGAAGGCTGTGGCATTGCTTGCAGCAGAATGTGCGCCCAAGGGGAGTGTGCAGTCCGACTTCGGTTTTCGTCGGTGATGCGATCTTGAAAGTTGCGGGGAATATCGAAACGACGTCGATCAAAGGAAACGTCGTCTGTACGCAGCGAGAGCTAAACAAAGACAACGTGGTGGTGCGATGGAGCTGTGGATTAATGCGCCCATATTCATACTAGACGTACCCACGAAGTTACATTTAAGTAAAAAAAGAAAATACAAAAAATACTGCACTCAACACGAGTGTACAGAAGTACACTTTTTAGCACAAATTATGCCTGGGTACAATAAGTTACGGCACACTATAAAACAATCACCAAAATGCTGTATGTGAATAATATATTGTACTCTACAGTACGGTGCATTTCTTTATGCGCGACGCAAAGTAGTTGGTGTATATGTGGAGGCGAAGGCTGAGTGAGAGGCGACGGATACGAGAAATGACGGACGATGCTGTCAGCGACGTAAGTGTGGGTTGAGGCGACACAAATCCGGTCGTGGTGTTTATAAAGCGACGACGTATTTGCGAAACGACGTAAACGGGGGAGACGTAGACCGGGATTTCACTGTAGAATTACGAGGGGAGATGTCGAAAAAGGCATGGGGAGGCGTGCGACGTGAGATGCGGGAGTTTGTGGATTTTGAAATGCATCCAAATGGAATGTGGAGCCAGTGGAGGCATTAGCCTATTGGGGTCATGCGACCTCATTCATTGGTGTGAGATGCTGCGCGAATGGAGGTACGAATCCATGAAACTGGTCTGCTTGCCGAGATGGGGCTTTTTGGTAACTGGTATTTAGTGGAAGTTAAAACCAATCCATGATTAGAGAATTTCAAGGCCCGAAATGCGTGGCCATTGAGTTTGGCTTCATGAAATGAATGGCAATCACCAGCTGGGTGATAATAGCAAAGTGATGATCTGTAATATTTCTAGAGATGCATTTGCCATGAGGGAGGAGACATTAAACAACAGAGGGCCAATTATAGAGCCTTGCAGAACACCATAGCACAGGGTTTTTTGAAAGGAGGTCTTTGCCCGTATGGAAACGGAGTGGTTTCGAATGTAAGGAAGGGACCAGGAGTGGACAGTGCTGGAAATAACCGCAGTTATGGAAACAATAAAAGTGAGTAGCCTATGGTGTCAAAAGCTGCAAATCTAGGAGAGCTAGGAATGATTCACGTTAAGGTAAAAAGGTGGTCATATATGTCACATGAAGGAGAGCAGTTTCTGTGGAATGGCCTTGGCAGAAACCAGAGTGTACTGGTTCGTGTAACAGCAGTTCTACTTAAGTGTTAATACATTTAAATGCATATTCACCATGTTACATTTTTTAAAAATTAATACTACTGTACTGTGCTTGTTTTTAATAAAGTTCTTAAGAGGATCACGTATGCTTGTGCAAATCCGATAAAGACGTAATAATGAACACAAGGAAAGCTTTTGTAAAGTGAGTCTAGGATTTTGGTGAGAGAACCATTGCCCAGACACAAAACAAATAATAATAATATACATCAATATCTAAAAATACCAAAAAATCAACGAATGCAAAAAATTTTATTAACATTTTTTATAATTTTCCTTTGAACCTTTTTTTCTTCGTTAAAACGTATCAATAACATAACAGTAATGGATTAAACAAAGTATGCCGGCAATCATCTTCAGAGCATACATTCCACATTTATTTTTGGAGTACCATAAAAATATGAGCACTTTCAAAAAAATAACACTGCATACATGTGAAATATTGCGGATTTTAGGAGACATACATATGAATTGCATTTAATGGTTAGTGCAGGGCATTAGAGTAATCAATTGTTATTGTTTTACAGCAATGAGCAGAAACCTAAATGTTAGCATTTGTGTGTTATATGCTTTGAATGCAAACGCACTATCTAAGTAGGAATTAAAAAAAAAAACTTCAAGCAATGCTGCAATATTTTAAAATTAAACAGCTTATACATTGGTGGACCTTTGACAATATCAAAACATTGTAAAATAAAAGGCACTTAAAAATACAGGCATAATCTCCGACTCACCGGTCTGCCTCTCGAGGGTAGGCTATGCCGAACATTCACTTGATATAAAACAAAAATACCATTCTCATCATAACATTGTCACATAAATGATTTACCATAATGCAGTTAGTAAGTTGTTCTTTAAAATACAGTAAGCAAGTATATTGCATAGACTTTGTAAAATTTGGTTAACTTGTTAAAATTAAATACAGTACTGCACTTTAATGTGCATGTACAGCACATGCTTTATAAAGTTACAGTTGAACGAATACAAATGACATACTTTTAGAGTGTTGTTAATCTACCAACAGTTCAAAGATATAAAATATTTTTGCAGCATGATGGCATTTGCATTTTACATTCTTGACTAATGCACTTGTGACTTTAATACGGTCAGTTAATAGACCAAAGTCCATCATTACAGGCCACATACAATGCCCACCTTTCAGATAACGTAATAAAAAAATTGATGCAATATAGTTGTCGTATAAGGTGCAACGGATTGTCTCAAATACTGGATAAAACAAATACCTTTTATGAATAGCTAGTTTTCTCAAGCACCTAAGAAACAAATCTCACCCAGCTATTGATCTTTACGAGTACCCCATTTCCAAACAAGTGTCAACTCTCTTGCACAACAGGAGCAGGTTCAAGCTAAGTTGATTGTCGGCAGCTGAACAACTGCATTTAAACAAGTATTAAGTGCGGGACTTAGTACACATTTCTTTAACTCAAAATACAAATGCTGAGCAGAAGGACTGCAATACATTTAGCTGTTTTTGTACATACTGTTCTTAACATGATAAACATGTGGTCCACGTGTCCAGGACCTTTACAGACACACACACGTGTGCTGGTACCAGGACATGATACAAACAGACACGTTAGGATTGGTAATCCCTGCATTAACAGCAATAAGCCATTGCAATTGCTTTTTTGGAAAATTGTATCCCAGTAACCATATTCATTGAATATATTTAATGTTAATCTTTACCATAATGTGTTAATATTTCACTTAAAGTATTATTCTTTAAATACAAGGCAATTTTGTTGCTTTTTTTGGAAGGCATCTTAGGAAACATTTAGCTGTGTAAATGAGGGACGTTAATTGCAAAGGACAATTATGGTACATGCAACTAGTGCATGACCAATATAATGAATGGAATATTAATGATAATTTCAAGTCGTAGCAGATTCATTCATTTTTACAGTTCTTACCATCCTTTTAACCGGCCACATTTAACAACTTTAAAACACTTGACTACATTGCGGTTCTGTAAATTCACCAACAATCAAGCGCAATTGTATATTTTACATGAATAAAATCTAAATTGTACAAGAGTGAAAAAAAACAATGGGTAATGGTAAAGTGTCTGAGTGATCAAGTGAGATCACTTTTGTAAACAGTTTTTATGGAACAAAACCTCATTCGGGTAATGAGTGGGCGTTTGGCAACGGTATTGTTAGCGGTGAAGAAGCAGAAGACATTAGTCCATTGCAAGAATTCATTCGGCACGTATGGTCAACCTCCAGCCTGAGCCCCAAGTGGGTAATATGTTTGAATTCCACCGCAAATGTCCCAAAGTACAGCAGAACGTCCATTGCTAAGATCCACTCACAGATGGCCGAGGCGTTCCGCATGTCCTCATAATAAAACACAGGCGCTGTGAAAAATAGCAGGGAGAGAGAGGGGAAAACCACGGCTTACTTGAGACATAATACATCTTTGTTTACAATTGTCAACATCAGGCATGATCAATGCAAGCTGGACGAAGGCCTACCCCAGCCCATGCCATCAAACAACCAAAAGGAAATACAAATATTGGCCAACATTTTTTTTTACTGCAGTGCCTCCGATTGATAAATTGTGTTTAAGATTCGTTAAAATTCGATAATGTAGATTCAAATCTTTAATTGGGAAATTTTAAACGTCTTTTGAGCATCTGATGTGGTTAAATATAGGGGTCTCTCTCCATTTGTAATGTTTAATTATAATAATTGCACTGTCATTACATTCACACTGGTTGTTTTCAGATGTTTGTGTTTTGTTGTTTGAGTTTTTTTTATATATATAGCAGGACTCCAATAATTGTAATCCATGCCAGCAGAGAGCCAGAAATCTGCGTATTTTTCACGGATTCCTGGTTCCCTCCTGAAAGCAGCCCCCCTCCCGTAATCCGCAGGGTCATGCTGTATTTGACATTATGTACCTGTGGACATTCAACTTTTACGGATTTAAATTTGTACAAATACAGAGACTTGTTATCTCAATAGTTTAAAACATAGTGATAAACAAAGTACTGGGTAAAATGGGATGCTACACTAGCATAATGGATAGCTCAATGAACTTGCAATATTGAAGTTGGCAGTTCCATCTCTGGAAAAGACAGTGAAGAAAATGGGCACGTTTTTTTAATCCCCGCCCCTCTCTCTAGTTAGTCATTCGGCAGGTCCCATAGGGAAAGGCAAAATGTGGGTACTCCCATCCCTTCCAAGACATCTGGCTCGTGAAGAAGAGCAAGCCAAAATATCCTCTCAGAGGGCCTCTCTATATCTCCCTCTAGTATTGGTTCTTCTACTAGCAGATGCATGAATAAGTAATTGCAGGACTGCACCTTTAGATTTACTTTTAACTGAAATGAGTATATCAAGATGTGGTACAGAGGAAACTGCAAAGGTGGCTGGGAGGTTGGTAGAAAATTCCCCTCTCCCCAGGTAAAGGAATGCTTTTTCGTTTCTCCAACTGGAAATTTCAGGTGCAGTGTTTACTATTAAAGAAACATTGACTTGATGAAAATTAGGTCTGGGAGCCAGCCAAAGGCAGAATTCTCTGGCAATAGCACTGATGTATATTTTACACACGAATGAAGCTGTGCGTGAAACACCCTTGCAAAAAAACTGCTTCCGAAAAGAAAATTACTTATTGTTGTTTGGGATATTTTATAAGCCAGGCACTGATACACTAAATTAGGATAATACAAACAAATAATATTTATAATATCTATTTCAGAAGTTTTATTTTAAGAATCTTAGTTTTACTTTGTTAGTACAAACACGCCCATTCCCATCCGACATTGCTACCATTCCACCACAACTCTCAATCGCTTTTTTGACCTCTTTTATTACTTACCCTGTCCTCGACTACCCTGTTCATGTCCTATGTTGTGCTTTCATTTTTACGTGTGTACATGTACAGCACTTTGGTCAATCCACTACTAGAAGAGGGCCTCTTCAAGCCATGTGGATCGTGGGCATTATTTAACCATACTTTCCCAAGCTGGTCAGTGTGACTTTGGCAAGGCAGGGAGCTTATATACCTGGGAGTGGAATACAATACAATGGATTTTAGTTCACTTGACATCTGCTGAAAACGTAGCCCTACAGCAGCCTATAAGTCTTGTTTTGTGCATGGTGGGTCACCCATCCCAGTGCTATACAGGCTTAATGCAGCTTGGTTCTGAGAGTTGAGGAGATACATGGCACTTTGAATGATATGGTCAAAGGTATTTTTTATTGGTGTATTTCTCAACGTCATCAGTTAACTATTTACCAATTGTGTTACTAGTTACGTAATAAGGTGAAAAAGGTACTTATATTAAAGTACACTGGTTAAAGCTTGACGAGCTATAAATGAGTATTGGGCAGTGAAAATGTTTGGTGGTGACCCTCATCTCATGGTACAACTTCTAGAATTGTGCCAAAAAAAAATTTGACCCAGGATGTTTGATGAGCTGAGTCAACCATTAGTCATGAATTGAACTAACGACTTTACAAATTATGAGACAGGAAAGCTGGCATAACACTATTCAAGCAGATAATACACTTATAAATAAAAAAAACTGATAAATATTTCCCCAAATTCTGTGAGCAGAATGTGGTTCAAATATTTGCATAAAGTTTTACTTCATAAATGAATGCCAATTATTTAGCAAGGAGAGTCTCAAGACTATTTTTCAGGAGGGTCTTGCATTGTAATGTTTGTCCAATTCTATTACTGAGTTTTTGGCATGTGAGAAGAAACTGTGGAGTACCAGGTGAACGCCTCTTGGCGAGATCTCGCAGCCGAACGCCTGCAACACTCGGCAAGCCTGGGTGGTCAACCATTCATGGACTAACAACGCTGCTTTGCTTTGGAGATCTGATAAGATCAAGTAGAAATTTGGGTACATTTTAGGGCGAAATCATAAACTGACTTTGCCTATCATTCCCCTTGACATTACAGAACCACGAGCGATGGCATTGGTGCAGGGATGTCTTCATCCATCATTGTCATCAGCATTGTCTCCGCTGCTGCACGAAGGCCTCCCCCACACTACTGCAATTCCTCATGGTCCCGAGCTGCTACCATCTATCTCATTCCCTCCCACGAATTGATCTAGTTGCTCCATCTCCTTGGAGGAATTTTCTCCTTCAGCTACCATTCCATCACTAGTCTTGTCCATAATCCATCTGGTCGAGTGATCTTTCCTATCCACACCCATTTGCTTTTCTTAATGGTCAATATAACATCTCTGATTTTTCAGTACCATATTGTCAATATGATGTCTCATCATTAGTGGTCATGATGATTTGGTTGATACAATTCCTGAACAATAAAAACATTTAACTGAAGTCAAACTATGGAGCGCATGGTCACTGCCACAGAATTGTTATTTATACCGCTTGCTCAGGGCCACCAATGAAGAGGACCACGACCCAATGTTGTGTGCTTGGAGACACCGACTATTGTAGTCACTGGTGATGAAACACCTTGGGAACCCGCTTGTAATCTTGAACACTCACCCAAGATTTTAACCCAGGCTTAGTGCAGTAACATCCGAGCGAGCCACCGTAGTCAGCACCACCGTGCCCTCTTGTTCCCATGCATGCGGTCAACGTGCAGGATGCGTACCGAGAATGTAGGTAGAGGTGGCAAGGATGCAAGCGATGATACGAATGCCGGCGAGCGCGAGGCCCCCGTGCCGTGGTCGTACGCGCAGCACCAACACGCACTGCAGCCAGAAGTATAACACGGCTGCCCCGAAGGTGAGCACAGCGCCCACCATGTGCGTGGGCAGGTGGTTCGTCTCCTGCATGGCGGAGAGACAGTCACCAAAGGCAGAATGTCACTTAATGCTGCACATGATGTCTGACGTTTTCTACCACGTGCTGTCAAGTGTTTTCAGGAATTGAATTCGCATGGCTTTCTGACATTTGAGTGAAATTAGTTTCATTTGGATTTATGTACGAGTGTAAAGAGTTTCTTCAGGAACTGAATTTTGCAGAATTTTTTCCCAGCTTGTGGACCAAAACGTCAGCTAGAGTTTAATAATGATTAAATAATGTACCTTTTTTTTTATCCAGGAAAGCCAGATCGAGTCGAAGGCCTCTTTTCCTGCTGCACTGGGGTACTTATTTTAATCAGTTTTCAGCCAATTAATTAGTTTTCATACAAGTGGAAGGAAACTCGAGCACCTAGAGAAAATCCACGCATGCGAGGGGCAACACTATCCCATACGGATGTAAAGATATTATGATTAAAGCCAGGGTATAGCACCTCGACACCCACTGGAAGGGCGTTTCACAACATTTGTGAGATCCACCAACTCTCGCCTCGAGTGCTGGATTACAGGCATGCACCACCACCGTGCCAAACCACATGCGGTACACCGCAAAAACACAATGGAAAATGTAAGGCTCCCTTTGGCTTCAACCTTGAATCGCTAAGTGCAGGATAAGGGAATATATTACGATTTGAAAGTACCTTAATTGTAGGCTTTAAAGGCCAAGAAGCCATTCGTTACTGCCCATGTTGCTGACGAAACCCTACTTCACTATCACTTATTTCCTTCTGCCAGATCCCACAACTGTTATGATCAAGACTCTTTGTGGTTTTGAATATCCCAAATGACGAGACCAATGATTGTACTTTTGACCAATAGAAGAGAACGTTGGTGAAAGGCAAGAATATTTGGAGGAATGATATTTAAATGTTTAAATAATTTTCACTCCATGTGTAAATTGTAGTATTGGATAGTGAATGGCGTTTAATGCAGAGGAATAGGTGCTGACAGTAGGCATGTTAATTATTGATCAGTTAATAGATAAATAAAGATAATTTTGCTTGCTATACATTCATCCAAAGCTTATTTCATCTTATATAAATCAGAGATGTACATATCGTGGACGTTTAATTTCACATTTGCTACCTTAAGGTAAAAAATAAAAATCATATAAATTCTAACTTTTCAATGACTTTTGTAGTCATTCATTACACCTAAGTAATTTGACCTGGGTAAAAAACAATAATACATGCAAACGAATTTCAAGAAAATATGCACAGTACATAATTACTGTACAACTCAAGTCAACAATTAATTTAATAAACTAGAGTATAATGAAACATCTCCGTTACCAAGTAAAACGCACAAAACGTTTCTGAGGACTGTCCAGTAATGGTACTGTTATGCATAACGCCTTGCTATTGATAACCATAGTTTTCAAAACACGGAGATGAGTTCTTACAAAGAATTCACACACTATACATATGAAAGATCATAGCACATACTTGCACATCCGCCTACCTGAAAATTTCCCACCAGTGTTGCCCCAAATGCACACAGCACACCCATCAGCAGACTCAGCGTGTTGATCCACGAATGATAACCATAGCCCTCCACTTGCCGGTACCGGATTAAACAAATAACTAGCACTGCACACAGACACGAAATCGTATTGTAAAAACATGTTCACAGTATGTACACAATGGTGTGAACAGAAACCGATGTGTATGTTGAATGCGCAAGTTCTACTGCTATGCGACGAAATGTGTTGGTGGTTAAAGGCGTGCCCACGGCCTGTACCTGTGAAACCACCAACGTTCAACAGTTGTCCAAAGAGACAGCTCTGTGGTGGATACGTCCCACAGTCACTGAAAAAAAGAACACACAATACAATACACAAAGTACTGTAAGTGAATCAGTATAACCAACATAGGCGAGTGTATAGTACGGACACCATCCATAAAATATCATCCATTATTAAAGAATTATAATTAGACAGCAGTTGGAAATAAGTCGATAAAACTAGCCATACACACACTTGGTAGTGTGAAGATTCCCTCGTGCAATAGTCCCGTCCCTCTAAACCTTTGCCATGGCGTTGACAACAAGTGTCGCATCGAGATTTGAGAGCCTGAGGTCGTTTGGCAACATCTTGTTTCCAATTGCTTCCCTCGTGTGCTGTTGAAGATCACTCAACATTTTTTGGTTTAAAAAAACTTTAGTATATAATGTTGCCAATATTTCAACTGCTCAGTTCACACTGCTGCTGAACCATATAATGCTTTAAGAATGGATGATACCCTTTATGGACACCATGTATGTTAATGTGACACTTTATAACAAGAGCTTTCAAATATACATCAGCATCTGAAATTTGTATATACATGTAAAATGTATTAATGCAGAATGTACAATTTATCAATGTAGAATAGTATATTCAATCAATACAGATTGGTGTAATTAGTGAAGGACTCATGAAGAATTCCAAATTCTTTGATAAGGAAAACAAAATCATGAGGTGCATAAATCACTAAGACGTGCAGTGTTCTGAAGCTGTACCTTATATAAGGAAAACTCACTAATGGGCTCACTGGGGTGTTATTGCCAGCCACGATGTATCTAAAGAAAACACAGATGTTCAGTATTTTTACATGAAAACAATAGACATCCCATTTTTGTCAATCCACTGCTGAATGCGGGCCTCCCCACACCACACATTAAGAAACATAAGTTTAGAGCATTTGGATGCATTACATTTCTGCATGATAAGCCACTTCGTTGAGCTATCATTTGTAGTCAGGTCACTTCTGAAAAAGAGCTATATAGCTTAGTGGGCCTTACCTGGTAAAAAAATTAGTTCAGTTTATGCGAGGTGTGGGATTTTTTTTTACCATGCTTTACCACGTTGGTCAATGTGGGTTGGTGAAGGCAGGAAGCATATAGATGTGGAAGTACAGACGTATAGCAGCACAAGAATGGATGTTGCTGCATTACCCTCTGCTACCCACAGCATAGCCTCACAGCACCCTATGACACTTGTTTTCTGAATGGTTGTTACCCATCCAAGCACTATCCAGGCTTCAAATCTGGTTAGCATCTGACATCTGATGCTTCCCTTGTCCAGAGGCAATAATTGCACACAGTACAATGCATGTTATTGGTTAAAACAACAGTGCTCACAGAATGCTTTTTTTGATACGTGTCTTGTTTTTTTTAAAGGCTCATATTCACATATGCTTTTAAAAGCTAAAAAATTAAATGATTGTCAGCTTACACAGTCCAAAATCCAGCCACGCCCAAAGAAGAGAAGCCAAGAGGCAGAAGTGCCCAGGTCCACATTCTTTCTCCAAGTAACTTGTCAACAGCACCGCCAACTGCACTGAATGGAAACATTGGGTTATAGGTCAACGCAAAGGCTCAACGTCGTTTTTAAGATTAATATTTTAAGATCATTCAAACACAACTTTCCACCTTCTGGCCAACAGGGCTGCTCGGATAATAGTGTTTCTGGTGAAAAGTATTCAGCACGTGCAAAAATCAATCGGGGTGGACAACAAACCCATATGGGGCTGCCCTTTATACCAACAGCAGCAACTGCTCAACCATGCAAACCTTTATAAAATGAGCAGCCCAAAACATTGTTTTATTATTTAGCCAATGAAGTGTGACATTTAAGAACTGAAATGACAAACATCCCATAAATGTTGTCAGGCGAGTTTAAGATTCACATTGGTAATCTGCATTCCGTGATTCAAAAACAAAACATTCAAGGTGGTGCATCATATCTAGTCAATTATACTCTACGTAGGGTGTGGGCATGCTTTCTCCATTGTCCATTAGGTCCGGATGGTGCTCAAGTGAAAAGATTACCAATAACAGATTAAACTGACATTCCACCTTGTGATTTATTTTCTAGGTAGTAATGTTTCCCTAAGCCCAGTGCCTCCATTTTGGGCTAACAGAACACAGCACATTGACCAGTGGCTTATGTGGTTGGGTAGCTATTCCTCATGCAAAATGTCTAGCCAAAGAGCAAATTTCACGGACCTATGCTACACACGGAATCTAAAATAAAACAAATGTACAATTTCAACAAGGTCGTGGGTAAAAATTAGGCCGGCTCTCATATTTGCTGTCCATTTTGCTCCCTATGAAATACAGTATGAATTTCTGATCATTGTGATGAGCGAGTATCAGAATACCCACCGCGTGTCACACACAAGCCCTGTGTAGATACACACATAGGCAATGCTATATTTCAAGTTCTACGACTTGAAAGAAGCATAAACTTCAAGCACGGGTCTGAAACCTCAAACAGATTTTAAATTAGGGGTGCCTCTAGACCAAACTCATGCAAATTATGTCAGTGAAGCTAGGTCAATCAACATTGTGCAATGTATTTTAATTTTAAACACAATACCAGTACCAGCACTCGGTACAAATTAATTCTCACCAACCGAACACAGATGCTAATTCCAGGATTGTCCGGGTCAAACCCAGACAATCATATTTTACACACAGAAAGCAAGACAATGGTTTATACTTTCACAAGTATTTCCCAGCATAAATGAACCTGTCATTCCTGACTTAAAGCTTTCGTGACTGCAGGAATTCATATTCTTTGGGTCTTTCGGTAAAGTCACGTCAAACAGTCTGCCTCCGCAGTTTTCTCCCTCTTTTTTCCTCCTGATGACGATCGTTTGTGTTGTGATCGAAACGTCGTAGTTTTTTGTGTTATTTTTTTCTGTTCTTTTCTTTGAACCCATCTACGTGACTTTACCGAAAGACCCAAAGAATATGGGAACCTGTCATTCTCTAGTGGATAACTGAATTAATAAGTTACATGACTACATCTGTGAATGGGTGCCCTGGAGAAGTTTTTCTCCCGAGAGCTATGTAGACATGATGTGACTTGGGGACACACGGACATTATATTTCTCAACATCAGTATTGCTCAACAACAGAGTTTTGCCCACAGACTGCACATTTAAATGTACATAAGTATTTGCCATTTCACGACTGTTTTAAAGATGTATATTTTATTCAGTCTAATAGTAAACTGTGGTGTGTCACACAAGTCACACTAGCTCTCAAAATGCGCAACAGTACTTTAAGGTTACCTAAAAAATGTTTGTTATTTTGCTTCACATTCTCCACGCTTTTTGCAAAGACAGATTTTTTTTTTCTTCCCAGTTGCTTTGATCTGGTTCACGCTGCAGCAAATGGGTTTTCACTTAAGCATTTTTTTTTACTTGCGGTAATGCAGCTAAACCAATATGAAGCATCTTGGGAGTTTGGATGGCTGCAGTTCTGCAAAGTGATGCGCTGACACCGCCGGTTGACCCCTTTTTGCAAATGGAGTATACATCGAGGCAAACTAATGGTTTACTATGAGATGTGGCTGATGTGAATAGCGAAATACACATGCCCCGTGCGCTTTTAGAACTGCGAAGGCTCACCATGCAATATATAGGTGCACGTATACAACTTGCAAGGGGCCCCACAATCCTGTCATCGGCAAGATGACCCGGCACATGTTATGCTGCCCTTAAAAGTTATGTTTAGAACTGCAAATGTCCAGTGCAGTGAGCCTACAATAGAGTTGTACGAGATTCGCAAGCGCTTCAATGGTTAAGTGTGTACAAATTAAGGCAGTGATGCATTCAAATCCGTATTGCTTGCATATTGACGTGTTGTTCCATGCTTTGACGTGCCATTATATACAATTTGAAGACGTCTGATTTACGGACGTAACCTTTAAATGGTGTACATTATGTTGAATCGGCATAGTAAAGTTTCAATCTATCAGCAAGCCCTGTGTGGAGTGCGGCACAGCACTGTACTCCAGAGCTAATGCTCTGCATGTGTGCACACAATCGCAGTCTCTCTAAGACCGCCACATTTCCCATTTATGATGGCAGGGAGAGTTTGAGGAAATGACCACACGTACATTAAATAAAAAATAAATGCCAACATTACTAAAGTACTTAATGAAACAAGTTGGCGAATTTAATTGTCAGTTATAAACACAGCAATTGTACCGCGTATGTAGCAAAACATAAATACTGGGAGAGAAAATAAAAACATTAAACCGATATGCCTTGCATGCGAGTCCTCCTTAAAGCAGTTTGAATGACATTCTAATTCGGTATTGCTGTATTGTTGTACAGTACTATGATCCGTCTATGCTCCCTGCCTTCACCAACCCCGCTAATTGCCCAGCGTGAAGTGAAGTATGGTCAAATATCCTGGACAACACACAAGGGTGGATTGACAAAAGTGCTGTACATGTACAATGTGAAAAGTTAACAACATCTCTCGCTCTTGAGCGTGGACTGACTGACCCGTCGTTCTAACAATTTACAAAGACTCTGCTGCTAACTCTTCCTTGTGCACAGCACCGTCCGTGTGAAACTGTGTGCTGTTTGTCAACCAAGGCCCCCCCCCCCACGCTTCTTTAGCCATAACAACAATTAGGATTTACAGCAATGTTTTGTACGGAACTGGGCATTCTTAAGAGCCCTTTAACGGATTCGCCAGCATCGTGTTGCAGAGCCGAGCTATTGTGAAAGCTTCATGGTTGTGCAGTCAAGACCACCTAACGGGTCACAGCAAGTTTTGGCAGGATCACCAAAAAGACCACACGACACCAACGGGGGGGGGGGGGAGGGGGGGGTCATTCCAGGGCAAGAACCACGGATGTTTAGGATTTAAACAATGTTAAAATACCGAGATAACGACTTGTGTGAGTCGAGTCGAAGAGATGTTTCCGAGAATACGTTGACAAATGTCATGTTTTTGCACAGAAGTGACTAATTTCAGTAACTTAAGAGATTCGCATTATTTACGGTGCAAATCCACTGCTGCCAACGACGACTTGTATACTGGGCCCTTTGTAGGAATGTGCAAATTTCACGAATTCAGGGATTAAAACGTCCCACATCTTAGCAATCAAGAAACTATGCCTTTGAAATGTCTTATTTTGCTGAAATACATGAACTCAAAGATCATCAGCCACGACCAATCCGCTGTTGGATGAAGGAATCCCAAAGCCCTAATCTCTTTATGGTCCTGCTATGCAACATCCTTTTAGCACATTTGGTGATTGTCACTCCATCTCAAGGTCAGATGTCCTCTCGCCGAAATCTGTTGTTGGATGAAGGAATCCCAAAGTCCAAATCTCTTTATGGTCCTGCTATGCAGCATTCTTTTAGCATAATTTGGTGATTGTCACTCCATCTCAAGGTCAGATGTCCTCTCGCCGAAATCTGCTGTTGGATGAAGGAATCCCAAAGTCCAAATCTCTTTATGGTCCTGCTATGCAACATTCTTTTAGCATAATTTGGTGATTGTCACTCCATCTCAAGGTCAGATGTCCTCTCGACCGTGTTCTCTCCCAAGACTGCCAATCCATCGTTCGTCTCGACCACTGGCCATTCTTGATACGTGTCATCATCATCATCACCATCACCAATGATATATCCACTCATTTATGAAGTCCAATATGATCTCCCAAATATGTTGCCTAATCAACGATTTCATCCTTCTTCCAACTCGGTGCAATTCCAAGCATGCCATCTGCCAAATTACTCATTTGGTCACTTTTAAGATTTCGTCCCATTTTCTTTGTCCATGTCCACGTTTCCTTTTAACAGATGGACAATTACAACAACAAGAACGTCCTGGCTGAAGATGTTGAGGGGCCATGTGAACTTTGCGTGAAAGGTCCTGGCGGTTTAGACAACGGTTGCAATGAAGTGTGTTCAAGTGCGGATTTTGTTTTGAAACGCACTTTGTTTCGTTATTGACTCAGTATTGACTTCAGTCAAAAAGCGACGTAAATATGTACTTTGCCAAAAAACCTGGAGCACATACACCAGCAGTACAGTGCAAGAATAATACTTACTCTGCTCGCTATAGGGGCAGCAAGTATTTTGGTTCTTACAAGGCCAGGATAAGCAATGTATTCACAACATTGGTGTGCCCACATTAAGTGGAGCGCACGTGTACGTCGACATTAACAGGGCTCTGCATTGTAATGCAAGCAGCGGGGGTAGTACAGCATCTACAATACATACAGTATTTGTTTGGTCTATCAACAAACTTTCGGAACATGCCCCTAATAACGAGTCAGCGTTTGCAAACAGCCACGCATTTCGTTGAACTCTACAATAATAACATTCCGGTAACAGCAAGCACATTGCGCAATGAATGAAGACGAACTACCGAGTTTTACTCTCGAGATATACCGTACCTACAAGTATCTACAAGTAGGAGCTGTCATTGTATCTACAAGTAGGATACTTGTAGATACAATGACAGCTCTGCGAAACTAACACACCCACCGTACAGCAATAATCAGCATCAAGAGTTACACTGACAATGGTGCAGTGCTGTATCAACGACATTAAGCAAAAAACCCACAACCAGCAGCTGTCGAGCAACTTAATGATCATGAATGGACTTCAAATGAGAATTGCCGTCATGGCAAGGGGTGTAAACTGAACCAGACAACACCATACCTGTCAACCCCCTATAAGTGCCCCTACCTTATTACAGACCAATTCAGACCTTATTGGTCACCCCGTGCCCCCTTATAAAACTCAACGTCCATGCCACAAAGTCCCCTATCATCACAAGGGAGAAACGCAAACAAATAGACAAACATATTTTTTCCCGTACTGAAACGGCTGTCAGCCATCCGTATGGAACTGAAAACTCAATTTCCCTCTACAATAATACGGCGTTAGACCTTGTGGTTTGACAGCTATGCAACACACACATACACTCATCTAACACACACATCTAACACACACACACACAATCATCTAAAACACACACACACAATCATCTAAAACACACACACACAATCATCTAACACACACACACAATCATCTAACACACACACACAATCATCTAACACATACACACAATCATCTAACACACACACACACAATCATATAACACACACACACAATCATCTAACACACACACAATCATCTAACACACACAATCTAACACACACACACAATCATCTAACACACACAATCATCTAACACGCACACAATCATCTAACACGCACACAATCATCTAACACACACACAATCATCTAACACACACACAATCATCTAACACACCCACACAATCATCTAACACACACACACAATCATCTAACACACACACAATCATCTAACACACACACACAATCATCTAACACACACACAATCATCTAACACACACACACAATCATCTAACACACACACAATCATCTAACACACACACACAATCATCTAACACACACACAATCATCTAACACACACACAATCATCTAACACACACACAATCATCTAACACACACACAATCATCTAACCCACACACAATCATCTAACACACACACACAATCATCTAACACACACAATCATCTAACACACACAATAATCTAACACACACACAATCATCTAACACACACACACACAATCATCTAACACACACACACAATCATCTAACACACACACACAATCATCTAACACACACACAATCATCTAACACACACAATCATCTAACACACACACAATCATCTAACACACACAATCATCTAACACACACACACAATCATCTAACACACACACACAATCATCTAACACACACAATCATCTAACACACATACAATCATCTAACACACACACACAATCATCTAACACACACACACAATCATCTAACACACACACAATCATCTAACACACATACAATCATCTAACACACACACACAATCATCTAACACACACACACAATCATCTAACACACACACACAATCATCTAACACACACAATCATCTAACACACACACAATCATCTAACACACACAATCATCTAACACACACACAATCATCTAACACACACACAAACATCTAACACACACACACACAATCATCTAACACACACACACACAATCATCTAACACACACACAATCATCTAACACACACACACACAATCTAACACACACAATCTAACACACACACACAATCTAACACACACACAATCTAACACACACACAATCTAACACACACAATCTAACACACACACAATCTAACACACACACACACAATCATCTAACACACACACACAATCATCTAACACACACACAATCATCTAACACACACACACACAATCATCTAACACACACACACAATCATCTAACACACACACACACAATCAATCTAACACACACACAAACTAACACACAATCTAACACACAATCTAACACACAACAATCTAACACACACACAAGCGGGGCATCTTCTTGTTTACAAACGCGCCACGTTGTGTGTGCGGCGTTGAACCGTCGGTATCCTTCGAGGTAGAAGTAGAATCAGCGGAGCGTGAACATCGCGAATGTAACCCCCCCCCCCTCCTGGGTTACCAACACAACACACCGTGCACACAGTCAAGCAGACACATCACCACGCCCGGTCGCCTTTGTCTCTCCGCCCCCCCCCCCTCCCACCACCACCACCACCACACAAAGAGTGACACGCACGTACCTGCCTCGGCTGCCGTGTAACAATCCCTGCAAGTCGTGGTGGTGGTGGTGGGTGGTGTTTGTTGCAAGTATCACGATGATAGTTTCAGAGTAAACGCGACTGGCAGGAGGAGGAGGCAGGAGGAGGAGGAGGCGAGCTCGACTTGCAGACCCCTGGCAACTCGCAAATCTCTCTCGAAACTTAACAACTTACCCTCCTCCTCCTCCCACCACCACCACCGCCGCCGCCCCAACTACTCCCCGCCTTTGCGAATAAATGAAAAGTTTAACGCTGTGAAGTTAAACAGCGAACAACCACCAACATCACACCCCCCCACCACCAACACTCCGGCGGTGTTGCGATTCAGGGGCGGGCGGCGATTCGAGAGAAGTGAAGACGAAAGAGGAGGGGGAAGGAGGATGAGGAGGGGGAGGATGAGGAAGGGGAGGATGAGGAGGAGACGGGGAAGGAGGAGGAGGAGGATGATGATGATGAGGAGGAGGAGACGGGGCGAGCTGGGAGCGCCGTGCGGAACAGGAAGGCAGCAGGAGCAGCAGCAGCAGCCCTCTCACGACTCTCTCGGCATTTCCTCAACATCTTGGGGGGTGTGGGGTGGGTGGTGGTGGTGAGACATTCACAGCCACCCACTGCTGCTGCTGCTCCTGCTGCTGTCTCTGCTACTGCTCCTGCTGCTACTGCTGCTGCTACTCTGCTGCTCTGCTGCTGCTGCTACTATTGCTGCTACTACCGCTGCTGCTGCTCTGCTGCTGCTGCTACTATTGCTGCTACTACCGCTGCTGCTGCTACCGCTGCTGCTCCTGCTGCTGCCAATGCTGCTGCTACTACTGCTTCTGCTACTGCTGTTGCTGCTCCTGTTGCTGCTCCTGCTGCTGCTCCTGCTGCTGCTCTGCTACTGCTGCTACTACTACTGCTGCTGCTCCTGCTGCTGCTGCTGCTCCTGCTGCTGCTGCTGCTCCTGCTGCTCCTGCTGCTGCTGTCTCTGCTGCTACTGCTGCTGCTCTGCTACTGCTGCTACTACTACTGCTGCCACCAATCCTGCTGCTGCTCCTGCTGCTGCTGCTCCTGCTGCTGCTCCTGCTGCTCCTGCTGCTGCTGCTCCTGCTGCTGCTGCTGTTGTTGTCTCTGCTGCTGCTGCTGTTGTTGTCTCTGCTGCTACTGCTGCTGCTCTGCTACTGCTGCTGCTCCTGCTGCTGCTGTCTCTGCTGCTCCTGCTGCTGCTCTGCTGCTGCTACCCGCCCATCCAAACCCGGCGTGTGACAGCCAAATATGAAGGTCCGTCTCGGTGCCAAGATGTTACAAGGAACAATCCGCCCCTGTGTGTGCTCGTGCGTGGGGGTTCGGCGTGTGTGTTGGTTATGTGATGGTGATGATGTGTGTGTGTGGTGATGTGTGTGTTGGTGATGTGGTGATGTGTGTGTTGGTGATGTGGTGATGTGTGTGGTGGTGCTGATGTGGTGGTGGTGGTGATGTGGTGGTGTGGGGGTAATTGTGTTGGTGATGTGTGTTGGTGATGTGGTGGTGGTGATGTGTGTGGTGGTGATGATGTGTGTGTTGGTGATGTGTGTGTGGTGATGTGTGTGTGGTGATGTGGTGGTGATGTGTGTGTGGTGACGTGTGTGGTGGTGGTGATGTGTGTGGTGGTGATGATGTGTGGTGATGATGTGTGTGTTGGTGATGTGTGTGTGTGGTGATTGATGATGTGTGTGTTGGTGATGTGTGTGATGGTGTGTGTGGGGGTGATGTGTGTGGGGGTGATGTGTGTGGGGGTGATGTGTGTGGTGGTGATGATGTGTGTGTTGGTGATGTGTGTGTGGTGATGTGTGTGTGGTGATGTGTGTGTGGTGATGTGTGTGGTGGTGATGATGTGTGTGTTGGTGATGTGTGTGTGGTGATGTGTGTGTGGTGATGTGGTGGTGATGATGTGTGTGTTGGTGATGTGTGTGATGGTGTGTGTGGGGGTGATGTGTGTGGGGGTGATGTGTGTGGGGGTGATGTGTGTGGGGGTGATGTGTGTGGGGGTGATGTGTGTGGGGGTGATGTGTGTGGGGGTGATGTGTGTGGGGGTGATGTGTGTGGGGGTGATGATGTGTGTGTTGGTGATGTGTGTGATGGTGTGTGTGGGGGTGATGTGTGTGGGGGTGATGTGTGTGGGGGTGATGTGTGTGGTGGTGATGATGTGTGTGGTGGTGATGTGTGTGTGTGGTGATGTGTTTGTGTGGTGATGTGTGTGTGGTGATATGTGTGTGGTGATATGTGTGTGGTGATGATGTGTGTGTGGTGACGTGTGTGTGGTGATGTGTGTGTTGGTGATGTGTGTGTGGTGACGTGTGTGTGGTGATGTGTGTGTTGGTGATGTGTGTGTGGTGACGTGTGGTGTGTAAAGCATCCCCACTGGGGAGACAAAGGCAGCTGGGCGTGGTGCTTGCCATCCACCCCCTGGTGTGCCTTCATAGGTGCTACTCTCTAACAGCACTTGCCCCTACAGTATGTCAAGGTTATAGAGGGTGAGCTTTATCTTCGTGTGGTGGTGGTGAGTGTGGATCTCACAGACACGTGGCATCTTCTTCGCATCACACGTTTGCCCCAGAAGTTGCAATTAGTTGTCCCACGTGAGAATTAAACAAGTGGAAGTTAGCAAGCACAACCCTCCACGTCCATCGACAGCCACCACACCCTCTAAGGGCGTAAAGGAAACATCGAGAAACTCACCACTACATCATGATTCATTACACCTAAACATGAATCACGTGGAATAATACAACTATATCCTGTCTGGCAAAATAAAATAAAAAGTACTGTAACGTTAAGCTTTTATGTCAATACCTCTTTCCCCCAGTCATATCGGTCCTTGGGGGGCTGTTTTCCATACTTCACCACCTTGGTCAGTGCGGGTTGGCTGATGGGAAACGGAGCCAGGGTGGCCCAATTGAGCAGCCAACGCCCCACACGTTTTGTGTTCTCTTTCCGGTAGAACAAATCTACAGTACGTGAACACTCATCAGGTTTACTGGCATTGCTTTATAGTTTACAAGAATCCATGAAACCACACCGATGCTTTGGGCGATGGTCCTTCTCTCCCCAGTAAACAGGTTCATTTTGGGCCAACGTTGACATGCGGTTGAAAACCGCTGCTCCGATGTGGGCGTCAATGTTTCATGTTTGCTGGGTGAAATTTAGAGTTGAGAGAAGGCAGGAAGATCTAGTGGTTTACACACGTAAAATATCGTCCTGTCGTCCGACCTTTCCTGTTATAGAGTGAACAGAGGACAGAGATTTACTGATTTCTAGACTGACTGCTCTTTGCACTGTGATGGACACACTGCAGTCTCTAAGAAAGACAGCATGGCTTACATCTGTGGGTTTAACAAGGGTCAGTGCTCGCAACGCTAGCCTATTGCTCATTTGGCAATGCTAATGGGGGTTGTGCTAAACAGTATGTACATCTTTCGATTTAAAGCTTTTGTGACTGCAGGGATTCATCTTCTTGGTTCTTTCGGTAAAGTCACGTAGAAGGGATTTTTTTTATATTATTATTGTATTATGTTTTATTTTTATTATTTTATTATTTCCCTTCTACGTGACTTTACCGAAAGAACCAAAAAGATGAGTATGTACATCCATTTGTCAATGCACTGCTAGAGGAGGGCCGCCCCACGCCGTGCGGGTCGTAGGGGTTATTTGACCATAGTTCATCAGGCTGGCCAATTTGGGCGGGTGTAGGAAGAGAGCATGGGAAAACAGCACAGTACAATCTTGATTTGAATCTTGATTTGAAGCTTTCGTGACTGCAGGGATCCATACTGTTTGGTTCTTTCGGTAATGTCACGTAGGTATAAAATAAAATAGCGTCCGTCATCAGGTGGGAATGCGTTTTGCTGCATTGCCCTATATTGGCCACAACACAGCACCGCCTTGGCATCCACACTTGACTGCACCCATCCACGCCACTATTCGGAGCCAAACAAACCTGCTTAACTTGTAACCTCTTGTTAATAGCAGGGCTGTGGTACAATTAGCACGCGTGGACAATGCCACGATACTGGTTTGTACGAATATGCCCAGCTTGTTTTAGATCGCCGCCTAAACGGATACGCATTTAAACAGACGCTGTTTACCAAGGCAAAGTCGCTTCTTAAAATAGAACCATCCAACATGCTTCTCTTCATCTCACGCTGCTCATTGTTAACCTCCACATTGACCCGGGGTCCACTACAGGCGGCGTTACTGAACAACCTTTTGAGACTGTCTGGAATGGACAGGGGTCGCCAACTAAAATATCAAAATATTTTTTTTTTTACTGGTAGGAACCTCCTGGTTACACCAGCCCACAGGGGATTATTCTGTCCGTCCGTCCGTCGTGCAGGGAGGGGCTGGGTGGGGAGGGGAGGGTGGGGAGGAGCTGGGTGGGGAGGGTGGGGAGGGGCTGGGTGGGGAGGGTGGTGAGGGTGGGGAGGGGCTGGGTGGAAGGGTGGGGAGGGGCTGGGTGGGGTGGGGCTGGGTGGGTAGGGGGAGGGTGGGGAGGGGCTGGGTGGGGATGGTGGGGAGGGGCTAGGTGGGGATGGTGGGGAGGGGCTGGGGCTGGGTGGGGAGGGTGGGGAGGGGCTGGGTGGGGAGGGGGAGGGTGGGGAGGAGCTGGGGCTGGGTGGGGAGGGTGGGGAGGAGTTGGGGCTGGGTGGGGAGGGTGGGGCTGGGTGGAAGGGTGGGGGGGGGCTGGGTGGGGTGGGGCAGGGTGGGGAGGGGGAGGGTGGGGAGGGGCTGGGTGGGGAGAGTGGGGAGGGGCTGGGGCTGGGTGGGGAGGGGAGGGGCTGGGTGGGGAGGGTGGGGAGGGGCTGGGTGGGGAGGGTGGGGCTGAGGGGGGGCTGGTCACCCCGTGGTGCCCTTATAAAACTCAACGTTTAACCTACTCACGCCAGCTTGTGCCCGCCCTCACAGTCGGGCATATTTGCGGAATACACCACGCCGCCGTTGACCCTGGCCATTGACCGAGCAACCCAACGTTACTACCAGCTTCCTCCGCAGGAATGTGTTAATGCACAAAAAAACCCCTCACTATTTCAAGAGCCGCAATGCATGTGAACACACTGCGGGTCCTTAATAAAGAACGTCACGAAGCAGTCCTTCAAGAGCCGCATGCGACTCCGTAGCCGCGGGTTACAGACCCCTGGTCGAATGTATAACCATAGGCTGGCTGTACAAGTAAAACAAAGCACCATCTCTGTAATTAAGTCAACAAAACACTCCCTTCTGTAATTACATAACAATCTTGTGCATCGCCCATAAGCCCTTGAAGCGATGTGTCAATGCCCAAGCCCAAACACAGAACTCTGTACATCCACGTGAATCCATCAAGAAATGTGAGAAAATAAACTCGAGAACACAGTTTGAAATTGATCGACGATGTCGTAACAAGCAAAGGGAGCATGAAGCCTGCAAAAGGTTGTTGTGTATTGGTAAAAGCGTAAGCAGAATGGAAGAATAATGGAACCATAATGCATTACAATACAGACTCGTAAAATCTGCAGAGAAATTTCATACAGATCTCTAGGAAAAAAATCGTATATCCTGTTAACAAGTATTTTTTTAGATGAGGGGGAATGCTACAGATGTCACACTTGAAAGAGTAACCACTGCGCTTCATGGTATTATTAATTATTTACCTTGTTATGAGCCGAAGCAGACACAACAAAGGGCTTCAGAGAGCTGGACAGTAAAATGTACACGGACAAACACATCTCTTGTTTACCGAACATCTAGAAAATAAGTAGGTGTTTTAGTTTATTTCTAGATAGGAGCATCTTAACGGTCAGGCACAGTTATACAGGCAGAGCATTCCAAATCTTGAGGGCCAAGGACCGAAAATCCCGAGCTCCGAAATATTTTTTTGCCGAAAGCGTGGCTGACAAATGAATATGGTGCGCGAAAAAATGGAAAGCTGCCAAATCGAATGGAATAAGTGTGGATGTCAAATAAACAGGACCAAAAGTTGCATCTATTTATCCAAAATTGGTGGAGTAAACATAAAAAAAAATCATAAAGAATGTCGGAAAAACTCTGGTATATTAATTGTCCAATTACTTTTTATGGACTATATGCATTATTTTGATATATAGATTTGCATAAACCCCTCCACTAATTGTAAGATTACAGCTCTATTATGGGTTACGGTACCTTAATTGCCAATCAACAACCTCATTTGTATCTACTTTCAAAGCAGGCATTCATATTCTTTGGGTCTTTCGGTAAAGTCACGTAGAAAAAAATTCACAAAAAACTACGACGTTTTGATCGCAACACAAATACGACTATATATTGTTATGACATTTATACTCTAGGAAGTATTGCGTTCTCTGATTTTTTTCTTGTGATGTTTCCGAATAATTTGTAGAGCCCTGTGTAATAATTCTCAGCTTTGCATATCCATATCATGTCCAGTATATTTCTCCTCTTGCGCAGCGTGTATTTCGTAGTTTTGGATAACGTTCTCTCGTTTTCTTTCTAATCTCTCCGCCACTATAGTAGATTTAAGGAACCTTGACTTGCGCATCAGTTCGGAATATGATTAACTGTGCTGAATGCAAGCCTGACAGATAAAAAACAGCCAACATTGACTTCCTAGTCAATAAACAAATATGTGCACTGGTCAGGCACACAGCTTGCTACTGTGTATACACATGTACCCATAGAATAATGCATTGAATGCAGCTGAAGGTGAACGGCAGTATTTACAAAAAAAAATCAACTCCTGGGTTCACAACAAAAGGATAATAGCTGCGCAGTCTATAAAGATACCATGTTCATAAGTGCAGATGACCCGCATGATTCACTCCATAGCCATGTATACAATTCATTACACTTGCATGCATTGTGAAATACAAATGCTGTACCGTTTGTTGGCTCTGATGCCTTGAAAAGCAATGCAGCTATTTCAGGCGCTCTCCCGTACCAGTAGCAACTGAAATCACTGGCTACCAAATGTAAAATAAGTGTTGTGTGCAATATTTATCACTTCTCTGAATATAAATAATGTAATGTTCGAAAGATTATGTTGATATGCTTATGCAATTGTAATGCAGTACGACATAATATGAAGTATTATTATAACTTAATATAATTAAATGTGGCAGGGACATGGCCGAGCAATAGCACATTTGCTGGTTGTTGTAGAGGCTCGCGGTTGGAGCCCAGCGGCCATCCTGGTTAATATCGCGGATGTATAGTAACACTCCACGTCGGGGATGCGTTCCTGAAATGTGCGACGACGGATATCGAAACGACGTACATCAAAGCAATTTATAGGGTAGGTGGAGGCGAAGGCCGAGGCGATGGATACGAGAAAGGACGGATGAAGTTGTCAGCGACGTGAGTGTGGATTGAAGCGACGCAAATCAAGTAGTAGCATTAATAGAGTGACGACGTATTTGCCAAACCATGTAGAATGGGGAGACGTAAATCGGGGTATTACTGTATTAGGCAAATTTACTACGCAGTCTGCTTCACTGTGGACGTTGAATATCACGTGACGTTATTTTAAATATAGTACGCCGTTTGTGCCGTCATCAATATTTTCACAAATTTGGAAGATGACTCGCAATTTACTGAATTGGATAAAACCACGTAACAATATCGCCCCTTACTCGCTGACTATACTCGTCTGTGAAACACATCGCCTTTGTAATAGCCTTGCATTATAAGATAGAAGTGGGTGGAGATACCAATTGTACAGAATTATTGCTATTAAATTATCCAGTAAGTCCACTCGCCCCAGTTTTTAGCCATGGCTAAAATTCTACCATTATATTATTTACAATAGTATTACGCTGATGCGAAGTGCATGGTTCAAAGGTGTGCGACAATTTGTCATGCTCTTGAGTTTTCTGTCGTGGCCCTGACCGCACTCATGAGCTGAACAGCATCAATAGATGGCGCTGTTGCCTTATTTTAATCACGTATATGGTGCTCTGCATCATGGCTTAATCAAATACTCGTAGGTTTTTTCGGTAAAGTCATGTAGGTAAAAATAAATAATAAAACATAAAAATAATAGAAATAATAATATAAATAAAATAATAAATCACGACGTTTCGGAGGCAACACAAGTCTCCGTCATCTGGTGGGACCGTCACAGCTAACTTTACTGTATCAAGTGAGGCAAAATTCCAAGATAAAGCTCTTAAATACAAGGGGGAGGGGGGGAGGGGCTTATCTGAATGTGGTAGCCAATGAATGGGACGTGTTGGGGGGGTGGGCGGGGCTAAAAGAGAAGAATAGGTGCACTTGGGGTTGTAACTGGTGTTGGCTGACAATCCAAATACAAAATTAGTGGGAGTTTTTGAAGCAAGTATGGTCATAAGAAAGCATTGGCTGATTAAGTGTGTAATTTTCAAACCGAGGCCAGGATTAAGGATAATGGCAAACACAAGCAGAACTCCACTTTGTCTCTCCATATGTAAATACAAATGTGTTTGGCTTTTCAGACCAATATCATCCAGCAGCAACCGTTGAAGCAAGCAAATTATTGCCCGGTTTACAATTTCTTGGTCTCATCAGGCATGATAATTATTTTTTACCCTTCTATCTGGCAACAAAACTGACACCTTTTTTTTTTACAAGGAGTCATGTTTGCATAGACCACAATACCTGCAGCCATAATGCAAACAAAAAACATAACTCTGATAATATATGCACTGCCCTTGAAGTTGATTGGTCCACACCCGAGACAGCTTTCCTTAGAGCCTAGTCTCACATGGGTTGGACCAGTTTTGTTGCCAGATAGAAGGGTAAAAATACAATTATCATATTTTTTACTGGCAAATGAGGTTCCAATGGTGTAAATGCTCATCAGGCATATTCTCAGGTTTTTTCGGTAAAGTCACGTAGGTAAAAACATTAAAATTAATGAAAGTAAAATAAAACAAAACAAAATAAAATTCACGACGTTTCGGAAGCAACACAAGTCTCCGTCATCAGGTGGGACCGTCACAGCCGAATTAGCTGCATCAAGTGAAGCAATGATTCAAGATGTAATCCCTTATAAGCAAGTTGAAGGGAGGTGGAGGGGGGGGGGAGAGCTTATCAGGCTGTGGTAGCCAATGAATGGAAACGTATCGGGAGGGAGGTGGAGCGGTGATCAAAGACTGCACGCAGTGCTCAACACAATGAATGGAGACGTGTCGGGACGGAGGGCGAGCGGCGATCAAAGACTGCACGCAGTGCTCAACACAATGAATGGAGACGCGCCGGGACGGAGGGCGAGCGGTGATCAAAGACATCACGTAGTGCTCAACACAATGAATGGAAACGTGGCGAGCGGTGATCAAAGAACAATGAAGAGATTACTGTTAAACACTGTGGATGTTAACACTCGGTGAAGTAAATTAAAATAGTGCCTGTCAGATAAGATGGTCCAAAAAGTGTAATTAAGTCTTTTTTGCGTGGTTAATAACATCTTTCCAGTGATTACTGAGTTTGTACCCATCATCACGGTTGAAATTATGTCTGTGTTTGTATATTTGTATGGCTTCGTGTACAAACCTTTGATGGTAGCCCGGAGGTTTGCAGAGAACCTTGGTCTCGGAAAAGACAATTTCATGAGAGCCCGCCGAGTTGTAGCAATGATCGGCAACGGCCGAAGAATCAGTTCTGCCGTGTTTCAGATCTGACTTGTGCTCGCGGACACGATCAGCAACATGACGTTTTGTTTCTCCAATGTAGCAATCACCACAAATGCAACTCAATTTGTAGACTCCAGGATACTGTAAGTCAGGAACGACATCCTTCACAGATGGAATCAGATCACGGATTTTATGCACTGTACTGAATCGGACTTGGATCTTATGTTTGTTTAGAATTTTGGAGATCTTTTTGGTCACGCCTGCTATGTTCAAAATGGCAACATCACTTTGTCTAAACTATCTGTTCCTGCTGTTTCACACGCGAAAAAATGTGCATAAGAACTCGTTGTGGAGCATTATAGATACAAACACATATCTAAGCAAAACTCCATTGGCCCATTGACTTTCCAATATCATGATATATTACAAATCATATCAGCCACTGGGATGTCATGATGCATGAATTAATTTAGTTTTTTAGCTGGCCAAACATGCATTAAATCGCGTGTGTAGCAATCAAAATGTTTCAATTTGTTTATCCTGTATGTAGTTGCAAGTATGAGAATGGGTTTTCCCCTTTTTTCTGGCAACAAAAGAGGTATTAAGATGTTTAAACACCAAATTGAAACCTTTTACGAAGAATAATGTCCGCATTAACCACAATACTTGTGGTCAGAATGCAAACAAAAACATACTCTGATAATATATGCATTGTCTTTGAAACTGATTGGTCCACACCAGAGACAGCTTTCTTTCGAGCCTAGTCTCAAACGGTGTTAGACCAGTACCTTATGGTACTGGCAAAGGAGGTCCCATGAGATAGTTGCAAGTAAATATTTTTTAACCAGGTGTAAGCTCTTATAGACCGAGATAGTTTAATTAGTCACAAAAATATCACCAACATGACAAAAGTAATAACATGGTAATGAAAGTGCAACAATGAAGAAAATAGAAATCAGAGCAAAACAACCAAACAGAAATTAGAGCAATAGCAACCGCATCACGGAAGAAATGGAAAACAGTGCACAAACATAAATGACTATTAAAATACATTTCCTGAAATAGGTTAATGTAACCTTCCAGCCACTTGAAGCCACTGCATTATCATAGTTGCCAATTGTATTGCAGGTTGAGTTTGTGGTGGGAGGGTCAAATCGTTACACCCATAGCAGCTGCAAGGGGCAAGGGGTGGTTCGAATGTTCTGAGAATAACGTCTTAAAAAAAAGCAATTTTAATTTTTCCAGGTAAGGTCCACTGAGCGAGCTGTATATATCTCTTTCAGAAACGACCTGGCCACAAATGTCCTGTCATGTATTTAAAGTATCTAATGTTAGGCCACGAAAATGTTAAACCGACGTAAAGTTACACTTAGTGTATTTTAAAACCCTATCTTTCCATCTTTATGTACGAGAGTAATAAATGATTACTGTCCTGTGGTAACTATACATTATAAAATGAAGTAGTAAAACTTGAGTGTGCGTACTTTATTAGTCTGTTCTCAAATAATTTTATGGTTCTCTGTAAATTATTTGTCTACTGGTACTGTAAATGTTTGTTTTGCATGTCAAAATATACAAGAAGATAATGTGTCAGAAGGGTTAAAAACACCTTCTTTAGTACAGGTACTCGATTACATTTTTTACATTTCTTATTTAATCCTTGGACAAACTACATGTAATATATTAATGAGAGTGTACATGTAAGTTAAATACACAGTAAACAATAATAATGTATAGCTCATGTTGTTTTACAATACTTCACTATGCTAGTCCAGTGCTGGTTAGCAAAGGGAGGGGTCCAGGACTGGTTCGGATATGACCACCGATCTTGGCCATGACCTTGAATTTATTTCAGGTTGGTTCAAAGTTTCCTACCGGTGTGCACACCACTGCACACCACCACTTCCCGTTACAGTATGTATTGTCTATAAACATCTTAATATCATGCATTATTTGATGTCATTACGGTACTCTAATAGGAATTACAATAAATCTTGACTTAAAGCTTTCGTGACTGCAGGAATTCACATTCTTTGGGTTTTTCGGTAAAGCCACGTAGATAGAACAAATAAAAAATAACAATATCACAACGTTTCGATCTTAACACAAGCAATCGTCATCAGGTGAAAAATATATTTTTTCCCTGCCCCATCAGCTCTCCCGCTATATGTTTCACCTGATGACGATTCCTTGTGTTGCGATCGAAACGTCGTGATATTGTTATTTTTTATTATTTGTATAATTTGTTTTATCTACGTGACTTTACCGAAAGACCCAAATAATAGCAATTACATTTTTGCTTGAAGACATACACATTATAACCATCATCATGGCCAATATAAACAATTTAAGAACCCTTAAAAATATGTTTCACAATTTGTAGAACTTCTTTGGCATTGTACATAGCCAACCGTTTTAATCGAAGGTGTGGGGGAAGGACAACAAACTAAACATAAAAAGCAGGTCTAAAGAAAATAGTTGTCAATGTAGTTTTAAAAGTGCATAGCTCCAATGGCTTACTTTGAAGTATTGGGGCATTTAACCCTTCCCCAATCCGATGACGTACGTGTACGTCATGAGTTTTTCTTCCTATTCTGTTCTGATGACATGCGTGTACATAATCGAAACATACGTGTATGTCTTCGCAATGGAATTGGAAGAAAACAACTAAAATAAAATCACTTTATCGGTACCGAAGTTCCCACAAGGCCATGCGGGAGGATATGTGGCACAGTTTGGCGCCAGCTATCATATAGTGCTGTCATGTCACTACAGTTCTCTGCAGTGAGTACAATATCTTTAAAAGCAACGGCGCTTTGCCTCTAAATAAAATTAACACTAACCCCTTGCGCGTTCCGAGATTCAGTGGTGAACAGGATCCACCCTGTACCTTGCAGTCGTCTCAGAACGGGAAAGGGTTAAGTGTCCAATAATTGCAATCGTGAAATGGAACTTTTTAAAATGTTTTTCAAAATGATTGTGCACAGATCCCACTTTTTGGCAGCAGGTGGTGACGAAGATGGAGCCTGTACTGTACCATGTCTTCAATTTCAGGGGTGAGCTCCTGAACTGCATTCATATAGATCAGTGGTTCCCAACCTTCTTCATATCCGTGAGCCCTTAAGTCCACTGTCAAAATTCCACAAATCCTCACAGTGGGAATTGTGTAGTTATATATATGACTGTCACGCACTGTTAAAGTCAAACCAGTGGGGCTGAGTAAGGTTAGGAAGGGGGGCCAGCCCCTCTGTGGACCCTCTTAACCATTTACAGACCCCTACATAATACCTATGGTCAAACGACAGACCCCCACTTGAGGATACTGAACTGGAATAACAACATAAAGTAAAGGGAGTTAGAATGTTGTAGAGAAATACCCATGAATCATTCCCTATCACTTTTGATAAACCAATGAACTCCAAACTGTATGCCTTCTAGCAGTAATGGTTCATGCAGCCGCACTCAAAATTAAGGCTTCATGCTCTTTGTTTTTTTCGGTAAAGTCATGTAGGTAAAAAATAAAATAAAATAAATGAAAACAACTAAATTAAATCACGACGTTTCGGGCGCGTGATTTATTTTAGTTGTTTTCATTTATTTTATTTTTTACCTACGTGACTTTATCGAAAAAAACAAAGAGCACGAAGCCTTGCAGTCATGAAAGCTTCAAATCTAAAATTAAGGCTGCTTGGAAAATGTGAGTTTTTTTTGGACCAAACGCTATTGTTATACTCCCTGCAAGAATAAACACTGCCAATCTCGTCTCATTTATTCAGTAGTTATTGACAATTATTAAATGCAAACAGTAGTGCCACATGCTTGCATTTTTATGAACCAGGGAGGTGGGTTGACAGGAGGAATAGAGACGGTCAGTTGATGTGCCCTGCTACCTGTCGTGATAACCAGTGGCTTGGACAGCAGGGGTTTAATCAAGAAATAAATAAGAGAATAGATCGGTGCACAGGTTACCCTTCAGTATCATTAATATGGCCAGGGTGGGTTTCCCGCAAATGGCTCTCTCTCTCTTCTTTTGCATTGGCAGGGTGTTCATCAGCAACGTTTATATGTATCGCATCGAGGTTGGTGAGCCACTGGACAGCTTCACGAGTAGCCTGGTGAATTTTCTGAAGTGCTGCTATCATCACTAAACCAGCCACAGAATAAAATGTATTTGCATCATGCAGTATGAATAGCTTTGCGAAGGCAGTTTGAGTTCACACAATTTGACCTTTGTTCCAGCGTGACGTTGAAAACAAATCCAATCAAAATTTCCTCTCTAAAGAATATGCTTTATTGATGGCAGCTTCTGTGATTTATTATTCTCGTGCCTAGTTTTATCCTTGAAGGTGTCAGGATAACAATGTGTGTCAGAATGAACTTCTATATAGTCACTGAGCCTGACAAATAAAAGATTGATGATGGGCATGAGAAAAATATTCAGTCTTTAAACCAAATTGTCACACACAATTGGGAAATGATTGGAAAAAACACCAGTATTTCTAGGATGTGGCCATGGGAGCCCTAGCAGTATATTTATCCTGATGTGTGCGTTTGACTGCATGCAGCTTGGTCTAATCCCTACAACAGGCCAACCTCCGAGGGTGGCTGGGGGTTCCCACTACGTGTTTGTGGTTGTATCCTTCTTAAAGGTGCAATGCAATATTCACCTGACATCTTTGCAAACAATAAATACGATTTTTCAGCAAACCTATCACTTATATTAATTTACGCGTGTGAATGCATTGCATTTTTGTTACCCTGCATGCTCTAGCCATGTGCACATTAGGAGCAGTGGAATATTGGAATATGTGATTCCTAGATTAAAAAGATATGTATATATATACATGCGTGGTTACACATAGCATCACTTCTGATTTGTGCTCGCCCAAGATTTGTGCTCACCCAACATAACGGATTACTGAACCATCATAAAGAGTTTAATGTGGCGCAATGCATTCAAGCTGTTTTTGGAATGCAATCATGTCTTATGTTATTAAAAATAATACCTATAAAACTCCTAATTGTCCGTTTGAACTTATAGGCAAATACATGTCCACGAGGTAGTGTTTTGTAAATTCAATAATATCTGAAATTTGCCACCTTATCGAGATGTGTGCAAAGGCATTATTCTCCATTTCTTAAAAAAATATACCACATTCTGAACCACATGCTTGGAGTCGTTTTATGTGCCCGAGGGAGATGTTAACATTCCGGAAAGCTAGTCCATTCATTTGTTGATCCACTTTGAACTTTCATGCTATGTCAAAGCAGCTTATAATTTATTTTTCTTGTGTTCCACCCTATAATAGAATTGCTTTAGTTTAGGCAAGTCACACACATCAACAGCATTGCTTAGTTGCTTAAGATTTTCCCCCAAGGATAAAAGGTATTTCCTGTGGATCAATCAATTAAGTGGTACAATCCACCCAGTCAATAAGAACTCCATTTTGAGCAATTTAAGGTGCAGTGATGGTGGGAATACAAATGACAAAACACAGTAATGGGCGTGAATATATCATCGGTGCTGTATGCTTTATTTTACTAAATTAAATGTCATAGTTTCCAATAACATGTACATCCAGATATTTTGACAATAAATCCCATTAGCCCAGTTCTACACCTAAACCATGCAAACTGTGCTCAAAGTGAAGTTTTACCTTTATATGTTTGAACAAAAAACAGTGGATAAATATATTTTACGGTTATTAAGGATATTAATTTAATTGACCAATAGTACTCTGCATTAATTGTTTTTATTGAAACATTTCACCAGGACAACTCTTTTGAGATGGAACATCTCAACTGCAAGGGTGTCCAGGGTGTCAAACTGCACTACATAGCAAGCACGGAATGATATGAAAATTTCAGTCTGGGATTTTAACAGAGGTGACTGGCTTCAAATTCAGCCGCACAATTCACTGCACTGGGCATGATTTGTAATTGAGTTCAATTACAAGATATATTATTCATTTTTGGGAAATAAAAAAGATTATACTTTTTTACATTAGTTGTGCAATTTGTGATGTTAAAATGTGCAAAACGCTCCACCTGATTAGAAAATGTAGTCCATCCGGTGCATGCCATTTCACGTTGAATAAAATTGTTGTTTAATCTAAAATTACATGTCACATTGAATTAAACATGCACAAGAACATTGTCCTTTCCAAAGCTGTTAATGTAAAGCTCCGTGGAATTATTTCAGAATTAAAACGATAACGTGTTATGTTTTAAATTACATGTAAAATGGCATTTTTAAATTATTAAATAATGTTCCCTTACTGCTCCACCCCCCGCCCAAAAGAAATTCTTATTTTAAAATTGCGTACAAACTTAATTTTTAAAGCTAGAAGATGCCCGGTTAAGTGTTCTCTAAACAGAAGAAACATATCAGCAAAAGTGATTTTCAATGAAACTAAAGCAAATTATAAAGCTTACTGAAATAAATATTAGAAGATGAATTTCAACCAAACTATTTAAAATACATTGTTTTACCAGGTAAGGCCCACTGAGCTATAAACCTCTTTTTCAGAAGCGACCTGGCCGCAAATAATAGCTCAACGAAGTGGCTTATCGTGGACATTTATTGTAGCCAGATACTCTACATTCAGTTAACTCGGCCATAATCACTGATAAATCCTGGCTAGGAATTGCAGTTGTTCACCTAAAATTAAACTACGTTATGAAAATCAGAATCTGTATTTATACTGGAGGAATCCGATGAACTCTAAAACTCTTTTACACAGAGGTCAAGTTAGAAAGTGTTACCAACAGTTGATGGCCTGCACCATCAATTGACAGCGTAAAAAAAGCACGTTAAGATTTGAAAATTCACAACCAGTAAGATGACCAAGCCAAGTTCTGCTTGGCAAGTGAAAGTATTGCCGTGGACTGGAGGGTTGTTTTGCTTCACCAATGGATTAATGGTCGTGATTTAGGGCCATATTTGAATAACACAACTCAATTGTCTTCTTCTCTGATTCTTACCATCTTGTTTGTGTATTAATGTGTAACATCAGTGGATAATTTGCATACACTTTTCATGATATCCTATATAATGAATGAGTTAAATATGCTATTTGGTACATGTATCGTGGGGACTCAATAATTTATATTTATCGATTATTTGATGTATTGTTAGACCCCTACTGTATGTTTAAACACGAAAAATAATCTTCAATCACTCTTCAAAAATCATTGACTGTGAGTCAAGGGCTCTCCAACCCAAAGCATCACTGGCATAGATTTTATAGACTGAATAATGGAAATTAAACTGTAACAAATTCATACTCTTTGGTTCTTTCGGTAAAGTCACTTAGGTAGAAAAATAAAATAAAAAGAATGTTTTATGGATTCCTGCAGTCACGAAAGCGTCAAATCAAGATATAACAACATTATTTATAGCGTACAAGCATTAGACACACCAATGACATATACTCTTTCTCTCTCTCTCACCTCCATGATGATGAACATTGAGAAACTATTAAAGCCCCAAGTTATGATTGTGTTAAATTTTGTGATCAAGTTCTGCCTGCAATTCCATTACCGCCAAATTGACCATATTTGCTGTAATAAAATAGATAAGCAGATAATGTCTCCTTCAATTCTGCCTTTCTACGTAAAAAATAAATCTTTTTTTACACAACCCATTGGCCTTTCTGGAAGTTCATGATTTCAGCAGCATTAATTTAGTAAAATACATTTCTGGAGCTGTTTTGACACATAGTGGCTAAATAGCAGGTTTAGGCATGCTTAAATCAATGCTGGTGAACCAGAGGTCGCAAACGGGTTTTGATTCCTTACCCGTACCCGTACCCGGCCGCACCAGGGTCGTACCCTACCCGAAATGAGTGACAAACGGTTACTCACCAGTGACTTACGGCCTACCCGTACCCGTACCCGGCCGCACCAGGGTCGCAAACAGCTATCCGTACCCGTACCTGGCTGGGTACGGGTAGCCGGGTATCGGGTAGGGTACGGGTATCGGGTACCCGGTTGCGACCTCTGTGGTGAACTGCCAGATGTTATAGGCAAGGACCCTCTCTTTAAGATATATGTCCTAGTTCGATGCAAATATTTAATACATAACGTGTAATAATGTACATATTTACTGCACAATGTGACGCATTGCTCAAAGTACATCTTGCATATTCTAGGTTCTTTCGGTGAAGTCACGTAGAAGGGAAATAATAAAATAATGAAAATAAAACAATAAAATTCTCACGACGTTTCGATTGTAATACAAGCAATCACCATCAGGTGTGAACACCACAGCAAGAAAATTTGAAAAAAAATTACATCTTGTATGTTTACAGTATTGTCAATATCACATTGTATTTAAATCACCGTAAGAATGGACGACATATATTTCTAGACGAACAAGTGTGTCCTGACTTTTTATTAATCAAGACTTGTCAGCAGTTCAAAATTTTACCTTGGCTGTCCACTTTTCATAAATAATACTTGCCATACTTTCGCAATTGGCTTGCAGTTTTGCTTCTACACCGACAATTACTACAACCAGACAAAATATGTCCAACATATCTTGGCTCGGTATAAATTAAATAAGAACGCACTTCATTTTATTTCAGTTACAAATTTTACCTTGGCTGTCCACTTTTCATAAATAATTCTTGCCATACTTTTGCAATTGGCTTGCAGTTTGGCTTCTACACCGACAATTACTACAACCAGACAAAATATGTCCAACATATCTTGGCTCGGTATAAATTAAATAAGAACGCGCTTCATTTTATTTCGGTTCATGCGAGCATAAATCGGGGGCTGTTATTGTCAATATCATTATCGTGTCTTTATGATTTATTTATGAGAATTATTAAGCCACTCTCCACATTTTTGCATTTTATTTTTTTCCGTTAATAAATGCATACCTCAAGATACAATGGCTATTGTTTTAATGTCAAGCGCCTACGCTGTTATTGCATTCTGTTTATTGAGCTAATGGGGAGTCTTGAAATGCTTTTTGTGGCATTGTAACGTTGACTGCAATAACGTGTAATTCTTTAAATTGTAGGGCTCTAAAATGTGACCGTCTGGCAAACACTCAAGTGTGAGAATGGCATGTTATGCCTAACCAATTTTCCATCGTGTTCATCTTATTTTGTCACAGTGCGTGGGCACTGAATCTGTGACACTTGAATTGGACGAATGTTGTAATACTATTGCGGCTTCACATCACGTCCTTTTTATGGCTTCCAGCGTTATTGCACAAAAACACCATCAATTTAATAATACAATTGTCCATAAACGAGCTGTCGAGGCTTATGTATTTTAATTCAGAAAGACTGAAACAAGCCCATGGGTCACTGCTTGCGTGGACTTATTTCAAACAGTGCTCATCTGTGTGAGTTACCTGCAAAATCAGAATGTATTATCCGAGCAGCTACTCTCAATGTGACAAAATCGAGCCTTTAAAAAAAAAATACCACCTGGAGATTGACGACATCAATTGGAAATGTGTGCTCCTGCATTCTATCATTATTAACATTGCATTAGATCAGTAAAAGAAAAAGCTTGCTCTTTTATACATCTCACTAAAGCACCAATATAACCAAACAAGATTGTTGGCTCTCTTCCCAGGAGAATGTGAATTGGTCAGATTGAAAAAACACAACGCTCACCTGCAATGTGCACACTTTTCAGTGGAGCAATTTGCTTTTTGGGAAAATCTACCATACATTTTCTTTTAGAAGCACCTAACTAAATGGGATAATTTTTTACTTAAATCTTTCGTGACTGCAGGAATTAATATTCTATGTTTCTTTCGGTAAAGTCACGTAGATAGAAACGTCGTGATATTTTTTATTATATTTCATTTACTTTATTTTCATTTGTATTATTTTATTGTTATTCTTTTTTCTATCTACGTGACTTTACCGAAATAACCATAGAATATAAATGGGATATAATTAACACACGGTGGCCCAAGTATTTATTTTAACAAATCACATCGGGTTATTTCATTTATTGCAACAAACGTTCAAACTGACTTCCATTTTCAACAATGCATGTATGCATTTGCTTTTGACACATTTTTTAAGGTTACAGGTGTAATCTTTGAACGTGCATATATTATTGTTTCGTCTCAATTCATTCAGGGTTCTTGATCTAGTTTTGTATATTCGATGGATTCGAGGTGACCCCACAGGATCAAAGACAAATAGATATTATTCATGGTAATAGAAAAATATTAATTTCGATTTAAAGCTTTCGTGACTGCAGGGATTCATCTTCTTGGTTCTTTCGGTAAAGTCACGTAGAATGGAAATAATAAAATAATAAAAATAAAACATAATAAAATAATTCTCACTACGTTTCGGCCACAACGCAAGCAGCCGTCCTCAGGTGAAGAACAGGTCTGTCCAATGTAATAAAGCTCGTTGAGGCGACTTCTGGAATCCGGTCTTTTATTCAACTTTGCATTACAGCTTTCCTTCACGCTGCTGACAGGCAGCGTGAGAGGGACAGATAGAGAGAGAGACACACTGCCACGTGGCAACCCAGAGCCCCGCTCCCGCGTGGCCCCCTTCCTCTGTTTGTTCCCGTTCTGACCACGTGTCGTACGTCTCCACCCCTCACAGGTCTGTCGAGAAGACTCTGTCTTCTCGACAGACCTGTTCTTCACCTGAGGACGGCTGCTTGCGTTGTGGCCGAAACGTCGTGATAATTATTTTATAATGTTTTATTTTTATTATTTTATTATTTCCATTCTACGTGACTTTACCGAAAGAACCAAGAAGAGAAAAATATTAACTTAAATAATAAATAATGCCAGTGTTACAATAAATTAAATAACCCGACGTGTGCTGACTTTTGGGCTACCCTGTATACAATTGCTTGCTTGCTGAAGCGCCTCCACTAGAGGGCGCGACCTCTTGATTGGCAGTCGGTTAACCATTAAACCACATCAGTAACATATTCAGTAACCCATTATTCTTTGGGTCTTTCGGTAAAGTCACGTAGATAGGTAAAACAAAAATAACAAAAAACTACCTATCTACGTGATTTCACCGAAAAACCCAAATAATATGAATTCCTGCAGTCACGTCAGCTTTAAGTCAATATTTAACCCATTATTGTTATCAATAATGTGTGAATTAATCAACACTTTAGACCTCCATTATTATTATGATTGAGTCAGCTTTGTATGGTAACAACCCAACTAAACAAGGGTTTGATCCAATTCAAAGATGTTTATTTGTCTAGCTGTCTGCCTGTCTACACCACCGTAAAAGATAAATAATATATAAGTGAACCTGGTCATATAAGTGGGTCCTAGTACGGTGCTGTTCTTAATGCATGTTTTCATATTCCATCACATGCAATTTACGTGCCACTGCCATTAAGTATTTTTTGCACGTCAAATTAAAATGAATATATGAATAAAGCCGATTATATATTATAATTCGGTGGTATAAAATATTAAACAATTCTTAGCTTCCCTCGGCAGTGCCCTCTACATTTTTCTCCACTCAAATAAAGCTTCCCCTTCATAATTACACTTCATTGTGTTTTTTTTATGGATAACGTTTGCACATACCATAGCACAACACACACATGAGTCCGTTTGCTCAGAAATCACAAAGAAAATAGGTGAGCCTGAGCCCTTGATATTAGTTGTAAACAATAAAACATTTTTGTGATTTGGCCATGTAACATGACATTATTAACTGGAAAACACAAACCTGAAGATCAGAGCGCAAGGACGCAGGGGTTGAGGCACGCCAAGGTCAAAATGGCGAGGGATGACTGGCCTGCATTTGTTGAGCTCAAATGACCGATAAAGCGATGGAATATATATTTTTTATTTGCCATAATTAAGGACCTGAGTTCCAAGCACAGGACAATATCGAGGCCATTTTAAAGCCTGCCTTTTGACACATACACTCTGAGGCAAATAACATTCAAAAAATATTATTTCAATGATGACACTTCTTTGCCCAGGAAAGCCTCACGGAATCTCAAGACTCTTCTTTCGGAGGGTCCTGCCAAGGTTTTGCATTTGGGGGCAATGATGATATGCAGAATCAAAATGTTAGCAATTTGCAGGTATTTTTTTCAGAATTGGGATATTTGGCCAATACCAGTTACATTTTCATTTGTTTTAGTTATAGGAGGAAACCAGAAAACCTAGATAAAACCGATGTAGAACAGTTGAAGGACATACAAACTCCACGCAGAAAGACACCCGTGTCAGGAATTGAACCCAGAATGTTCTTGCTGTGAGGCCACAGTATTACCACCGTTATGCCACCCTGCTGCCGAATGACCTCAACTGCCTCATATCAACGAGGGTGTTCGTTGCAATGGCTCAGACGGGTAATCTGATTGGCCCATGTTCATGGGTTTGTATAACTTGGAAGTGCGTGAGTATTTCTTAGTGATGGCTCATTTCATACGCAGCATCACCACCACCTGCAATGTATACTCAAAATACCCAGTTAATTCAGGGTAAGGTCTCCAGCTGTGTGTCCATTTTTAACAACCCATATTTACCATAAAGACAACATTTACCCCATATATAGCTAATAATATTTTAACTGGCTTTTTTATATGACAATAAATTTACTAAGTAATATGAATAAGAGTAAAAACACCACAAACAACTGAAAACCACAAGCCAATTCGGTACCACACAATTCGATGTAAAAGTATTTACTGTGCAGTACTAAACCGGCTCTGCCTGGCATGTAACGTTACTGCGCAGCATGGGAGATGCCGCCAACAACAATTCAGCATTGCTTTGTACGCTATTCAATTTGTTGGCCTTGAGAGATTTTTATTCCACATTTTTATTTTCAGGGGTCCCCCATAAAATCCTATTATATAGAGGACATTGTATATATAGTTGCTAGTACTATTTTGAGGTCATACCGTGGCTCATTGCCAGCTGCAGTGTTGGCGAGCCTCGATAAATATGAAGTAATTGTTTTATTGCATACGGGCGTTTATTATTATTTATATAATACATTATATAATTTCATAAAATTAGTTTTTCACTGCAGGAAACAGGTGGTGGTCACATCCCAAAACACAGGAGACCAAAGGAGATCTGTAATCTACTACGGTGGTTTCAAAGAGAATAATCTGTAACAATCATGCAGATGAGTTCCTGGCACTACGCCTTCAAAATTTCATTACGAAGATAAAATCATAACGTAATTCTCGGCTGACCACGGGAACATGACATGAACGTGAAGCCTCAAATGCTGGCATAGAGACCACTTTAAAGTGGCTGTGTATGGCCTAATAATATAATTTACCGGCTGGTGAAAAATGTGATGTTGTTGGTTTTGAGCTCACAGTGTGTCATGAGCATGTGCAGTGATGTGTTTAAAAACGTATGGGTCTGATCATTTATTTCGTCATTGGGTGACATTGATAGCGTCTCTCTCTCTCTCGATGTGAAGTGAAGTGTACACACCGTAAAGCAAAGTGACTGAGTGCTGAACACGGACCCCTGGAAGAGCTGCGTAGCTCAAGCTATGGGCAACCTTATCCACCAGGCTTGGATGAGTGATGGATGTTGACCCACGCATTCCTTCACCAGCACCACCATCTCTCTCCATGGGTGGACTGTGTGCACGTAGCTTCTCTGGGGCGCAAATGACAATGCCACATGGTCTCAGACAGAGTAGACTGCGAGCGATTGTGCGAGCTTTCTCTCAAGCTGCCGCTCAACTATGGAAATAAAACTCATCCGTGATGAAATGTACAACTAAATGCAACACTACAATAACAATGAAATGTACGCATAATGACATAACAAGGGTAAAGTGGAAATAAATTGCAAAAAAAAAACTTCTGTCAAAACTGAACTTTATCTATCTATTTTGGATGAATATAAGTGAGTAATTGCAAAGGAAAAAAACAAAACCTTCTGTACGTTGTTTCCCACTGCTATAATTCATAACCATATTGAAGCGAATAATGTTTGAACACTCGCAAATGCAGTGAGTCATTCGATATTAATTTTTAGACTCTGGTGTGGGGGTGTGGGCAAGTGGGGAGTTTTCATACAGTCATATTTCTAATTAACAGGAAAACTTGGCCAGGTATAAATTGTACGTGTGCGGCTCTTCAACGTTAACACGTCCACTTCATTTACACACACCAGCTTAACATTAATATACCCTCGAGGATTATTTCAGAGCTGTAATTAAAATAAATTAATTCTGAACAAAGCACTTTTCTACATAGACTTGCGTTGTGTTTTTTATTTATTTTGGGAACATATGCAAGTTACGATGTTGGCCGTGAAGAAAAGGAAGTGGGCTAGGGCAGGATACGTCGCTTAAAAAGGACGATGGCTAACGGCAGAGCGTCAGCCAAAGGAAGGGAACAGACTCCGAGAAGACATCCAGCCTGGAGATGGAGTGGAAAAAAAAGCTCATGTGCTTTGTGCAGAGGCTTTGTGGATTGCTACATCGGAGGAACGTGAGAGATGGAAATTGCTTAGGGAAGCCTTCCATCCAGTGTATTGATCATGACTGGTGATTGTCCAAGTTGTAGTTTTGTCATAAGTCAAGGTTAAAGTTCTTCATACTTAAGTGAGTGGTGGTGGTGCACACCTCCACATGCAGCCCTGAGTCTTGGTGGAATTACTCATTCCTATGGTAGGAGTCAGTCTCTCCACTGTACCGCCATTAACGTCTCACAAAGAGGTATGCATTTTATTTAATATTAGATTGAGTGCATTATTGTCTGGCAATTAAATTCACAACCTTCAAATTGATAATAGAGTAATCTTCCACAGCATAATATCAGGGCTGCCACAAAATTGGCTTATTTCGTGCAAACATTTGGCATAAAAAACGCTTGAAATGTGATTTACAAATTATTATTTTGGTTTAAATCTGTGTTATATTTTAGGCTCTGCTGTGGCAAATACAGTCTTGTCTTGAGTACGTCTGCCCAGCAGTTTGAATGCTCTTTACACAAAAAGAATAATCTGGCAGCTCTGGAAAATATACGGTGTCATGCCACAAACACATATTAGGATTGTCTTTGGCTCTATGGAAACACACAAGTTTGATTCAATGCCTATTATGCTTGGGGACTCTTCTTTATTCCGGCTCTGTCTGAACCCCTTTGCAGGCAATGGCCAGCTCTGACTCACAGGGAAATTGACCCTGAATGATTGTAGTTCACACGATGCTCAGCCCAGCCTTCATTTCAGCAGCCCTGAAGCTATGTTTCGGTGGGCCCTCTATGTCACGGTAAACAAATGGTGAATCTCCCCAAAGGAAATTAAGACTTTGTGAACCGGTTGATTGTGTTGAGTGTCGATGTGGAGAAAGTACCCCGCACTGATTTGTGATTGTACAAGACTTGATTGCCAGTTATTGAATGCAGCCTTGCTAAGTCCTTGCGAATGGTTAAGCGAGCGTGCATTAATTGTACTCACAGATAGAGGGACATTGATTTATTTGCCATTTAACATTAATTCTGCCTGTTTGTTAGATAAACATTACCAGTACTGTACATATTGTTCTGACTGCAATACACGAACAGTAATACTGTATTTTAGTTTTGAAAATGCATTGAGTTGTGACCACTGGCACTGAAATACAATGCAGTTGTATATATATCTTATACAATTTAACGTGCGTTATCATTCCACTGCTGGATGAAGGGATCTCCATGGATTGCAATCATAGGAGTTGTTTGACCATATTTCACCGCGGTGGTCAGCGTGTGTTGGGGTCCGAGGCCCCCCGTTCAGATAGAGCTCACAACTGACGTCACTGAAGTTCACCAATGGCCAGGGATCGAACTCAGGTGGTCGGGTTCATCGTGCAGTGTGCTAACCACTGCACTGGAATTCTAGCCCACGATAACATTTACCTGCAAAAATAAAATAAAAATGAAACAATGACTGAGCATCTTCTTGGTTCTTTCGGTAAAGTCACATAGAAGGGAAATAATGAAAATAAAACATAATAAAATTATGTTTTTCAACATAATAAAATAATGTTTTATTTTTATTATTTTATTATTTCTCTTCTACGTGACTTTACCGAAAGAACCAAGAAGATGAATCCCTGCAGTCACGAAAGCTTTAAATCGAAAAATTACTGAGCATTTGAATGTTTTAAGCCATGCATCTTCGTTGCCCTTAGCTGCAGCCTAGTGCACGACTTATGAGTAGAACATTTTTCGTTGTTTTTACGAAACCACTCAAGGGGTTGTGTGCTCTCTTCAGATCCCATTTCCGTTTGGGAATTACTTGCATGGTACACTCAAACGTTTTGCAGACATGCTATCACCAAATGGCAATGGTGCATAGTCGAGGTACTGTACTTAAATTCTATCCCACTACTGTATCTGATAGCAGAAAATAACATATTCTGCAAAGAGGAATCTCAGATAACACACGAAGTATGCTTCCCAAAATAGAGGGGCTCGTATGCTTCATCATCATTAGCCCTTTGTCAATCCACTGCTAGATGAAAACCTCCCAGTGGATTTTACTTACGGCATGAGAGGTCGTTTGACCATACTTCACCATGCTGGTCAGTGCGTGTTTGTCAATGCGAGAAGGGCCCAGGATCTGTTCAGATAACACTCGTCACTGTTCGCCATGGCTGGGAATCAAATTTATGTCACTGGGTTCAGAGTGCCTTGTGCTCACCACAGCATCATCACTCCACCCTCTGCAAACACTGCAACGTTATGCATTAGTCAATGCAAACTCAACGTGCAAAAATATTATTTTGTTGATGTCCATGAGGAAAAATACAATTAAGTGCCAATGCCACTATTAGTACAGATTCAACAAATTGTGTATTATCGTTATTTTGAACTGCTTTTTTTGTTTAGTTTTTTGTCCTTCCCCCGCATCTCCGATTAGCACGGTTGGCTACATACGGTGCGAAATAAGTTCAACATACATATATACAATGGCCGACATAAATGAGATCCATTAAACATGCTGATGATTAATGCGGTTGTGGGTTAAAGAATAAATAAATCATGAAAAGAGCAGGCGGTCACTGATGCTGTGGAAATGGATCTTGTTCTTGCAAAGAGAACAACTCACAGATGTACAAAATTACCCACCGAGGCAAAAGAAGCAAAGGAAGACAGCAGGAAGATGGCAAAATGAAAGTAAATCATTCTTAGGCCACTTCCAGACATGCAATGGACACCCATTGACAACAATGCATTGAGTTGCATCTCTTTCCTCCTGATACAGTTCTTAATTTTACACAACATTTTTGAATTTTCATAAAGTCTGGGTCATTTGGTACAACGGCATATACTGTACTTAATTGTGAAATGGACAAGGAATTAATACAGAGGTTTCATTCAAATTCAGGTGCTTGTACTTTTCCGAATGTGACAATGAATTACCAAACGTTTTGGTCAGTTTTAATCCATTTTGATGTTTGTAATGACCACTAATTAGATGTGGCAAAACTACATTTGGAAATTAATACTTACACATGATATGCATGTTAACTTACTGGTCTTTAAAGTTATTATTTTCCCGTGCTGGAGACAATGGCTTGTCTTATGAATGAAGTCGCATCATGATATTAAACTGGTAATTTGTAAATGTAATCTGGTCCAATGTTATGTTACCCGTGCCAAAATCACTGTCATGAGCACATTAAAAAAACATTACCTTTTCAATTTCGTTATGTTTTTATATGGTAAGCACACATAATTCCCAGAAGTCTGTTTTATACAATTATATTTAGACATCAACTAGAGGACATGCACACTGAATTACTCTGTCGCAATGCAAAACAAATGGTACAATACGACAAATCAGAGCAACAATAGCGTAGTAGTCACTCGAACATTAACCCACGTGAATCCAATTATTTTTTAAATGAAACCAAAACATTTTTCAGGAGGGCTTTAATGAAGATAAATTGAATGCCCTAACTTTTCATAAAAAAATAAATTGACCCAACATCGTGAGGGGTTCCATCTTTTATGATAATACAAAATGAGTGGTTTTAGTCTGGTTGCCACGGCGAATTTACGTCGCTCCGGTGTGATTTTGTCGCGCACCACGTGTTGATCGGCGTCATGTTGTTCCGACATTTCGATCAACGCACTGACGGCTCCTCGAGATACTGAAAACATGCCAAAGAGCGCTGCAGCTCAACTGCTGAAACAACAAAAAAACCCACGCAGCGATTCCTTCATTTATCTCAATGTTGTTTTCACCTTTTTGTTCCTCTCTGATGCAGAAAATTAACAGTGATGCAAACAAGCACCGGCATTCTTTGGAGGTCAGCCAGGTGAAGTGTTGGCTGTTGTGTTGGCCGGCTCTCTCTGTTGTGTTGCACTGTTTTTAAATCCTTTATATTAAGTTCACTTGCTTGCTTGCTTGCGCGCTTATGACCGTGCAAATCTTTCGGTCGTTTTTAGCCCACTTCCTGTGATCCAATCGAGCTGACATTTTGCACACAGACTCGTTGTGCGTGACAATTTATTTTCGTGAAAAAAAAAAATCCATAACTTTACACTTTTAAGGAAATTTTTATTTATTTAATTACCAATTGCTTAATGGTGGCAGGCAATCATCTGACCCATAGGTGGCATCCATCTCAAGCCAGAGGACGAGAGGACTCTAGCCACCACGCATATAAAGGATTTATAGTGAAAAACTTTGTTTTTACGGGTTAATTTTTTTCTCATTCATTCGTAACCTGATGATGGTTGCTTGTGTTGCAATCGAAACGTCGTATTCTATTCTTATTTGATTTTATTTTCTACGTGACTTTACCGAAAGAACCAAAGAGTAATTACTGCAGTCACGAAAGCTTCGAATCTAGTTTAAACAAGAAATAGATCAAATTGTATTTTGTAAAAAAAAGGATAATGTCTATAATAGAGTTTTTTTGGGTTAGATCGCGTCAATATATAAATGTGTCGTTAAAACCGGCCAATTCGTCACTAGTACAGCACACCGGTGTGTTGGAGAGCCAAGCCACAACACATCTGTCTGTCGCCTGATGAAGCTAGTTGTAATTACTGGTGAAACGTCGTACTCAGTTTGTAAATGTTGTGGCTTGGCTCTCCAACACACCGGTGTGCTGTACTAGTGAAGAATGGGTATGTTCTGTTTACGTGACAACCCTTACTAGTTGGCTGTGTCTGGTGGTGGCGGGTTTTAACGACACATTTATATATTTACGTGATCTAACCCATAAAAACCTCTATTATGGATGATATTGGTCGCGAAAGCCTACGTGTTAAACAGAATAATGTGTGTTCCAAGTGATAGCCGTTCAGTGACAGCATAACTGTTGATATTTTACCTGAAACAGATCAATTTGATCTTATTTCTAATAAGCATAACAATGATCAGCCCTTTGTCAATCTACTGCTGGATGACGCCCCCCCCCTACTCTGGACAATCATGGGAGCTGTTTGACCATACATCACCATGCTGGTCAATGCAGGTTAGTAATGAGGATGGCAGGGGGTGTCAGGACTGCTTTTGATATAACTTCATATATAACTTTCCAATGACATGATGAGACATCAAACTTGGGTGAGCTGAGTTCTGAGTGCATTGCAATAAGTGCTGCACCACCACTACCCCTGCTCGTGCCCTTATCCAGTGCAAAGATATGGTCTATGAGAATGTTATCTACAAGGCAATTTTAAACCCACTCCAAACAATGGATGTAATATTCTGAATCCAAATCCAAGAAACTGAAGGTTTGGGTTATTGCTCACACTCAGAGCAACCTGCCACTCAAGGGAGAGCTTAATACATGTGTAGTCATTTAACATCACTACACATTTGCATATTTACACAACACTATGATATTTGTGTCTCCGAAAATTGTCAATTATTTCCATCAAATGCAAACATAGCGTTTTCCAAAGCGGTGAACTTTGGAGTGAAAAGCAAACGTGATTTTTATTACGAAGTTATCTATATTCCTGCCAGTTGTTTCAAACAAACAATGTTGGCCCTAGGTCAAAGAGTAATAGGAATGGCTTCAACTTTAGAACTTTATAAGCTCACCTCTACAAATCAAAATGGGCAGATATAATTTTTTTGTTCATCACATTTGTATTATTGCTGTGATTAGGCGTTTTTTTTGTTCTCCCCACAACCTTCTTGTCATTATAAACTGTTAGGGCAGGAAGGTAAATCCAGCAGTTGATCGACCATGGCTGATGATAAGGGTGCTTTCTTTACTTCAACAATTGCTAGATTATATCGTGATGACAAAATAGCTACATTTGTGACAAACGCCTCGTGTCATCCATTGCATCAAATGTACACACAATTAGTATGTCAGATTGTTAAGTCATAATCTACACTGGAAAAGAGTCAAAGCAAATTATATGCAGCGCTTCCGCTTCAATACATCAACATTACGATAAGCAGACTATAAGGGGATTACATTTTTTATTTATGAGTGAATAAGAATACATTTAGAGAGAGAGTGTTAAACCAGTTGAGATCCTATTCCAAAGGCACATATTTCTCTACATTGAGGTTTATGTTATTAAAAAAGTATTACATGTCTATTTATGAATAATTCTTGAATCACTTCACACAAATTTCTTGTTATATATATATAAAAGTCTGATACAATTTAGAAAAATATTAACAAGTGTCGGAATTTTGATTCAAGATGGCTTTTACAGTTTTTGCTATAGCCGTCAGCCTTGGGACCAAGATGAATTGCAATAGCTGTCTGTAGGTGATGTGCAGAATTATGACAATTTACAGTATAGCAAATCATCGGGAATCATATTGCTAAGGATTTTGGAAATGGAGTATATATTTCCAGTTCTATTCCATTTTTGTGCATGGCAATATGTTCAGAATCTAAATGCCATTGTCGAGGAAACCAGAAAACCCAGAGAAAACCCAACACATATGTATGTATGTTGAACTTTTTTCATACTGTACACAGCCAACTGTGCTAATCGGAGGTGTGGGAGAAGCACAACAAACTAAACACCAAAAATATACAAGAGGTGACAATCAGCACGTCCATCTGCTGGCAATTTCGCAGCCTCACGTCTACAATACCTGCCAAGTCCTGGTGGTCACCCATCCAATTCTACCCAGGCTCAACCCTGCTCTCCAATAGTTGATGAGACTTGGTGCATTCCCAATTATTACCCTGGCGCTGTTTATTTGATCAATACCAGAGAGACAGAGGTGGCAAGGCCTGTTACGAGCCACACCACTGCACTCTGTCCTTACGTCTTAACAAGTGCTCGCAAACAGCATACGTGTTGACAGTCTCGTTGACGGTGCTAACAGCACAGGCACAATATCTAAAGTGAAATCTTCATGTGTTTTTATGTTGGCGTGGACAAGATGCCTTAGGCATGTGCCTCTATTTTTCTGCGAAAATGTCATTGTCTGCCACCTGGTTTTATGATGCCCCGATCGATTTTCCAAACAGTTTTTTTAGACTCCATTACGAGAGTGGTCTTCAAAACACTGTTTTCATGTCATAGACCCAGATGTCCATTTTAGACTAGTTTCAGTCAATAATTTCACACTCCAAAAACGAATCCTATAAGCGTCTTGCTTGGAGTAATACAAGGGTGTGTGAAATGTCCACAGCTTCTCTGAAGTGTTTGACGATATTTTGATTACAATCCCGAAAGCAGACTCTCAAATTAGAACGTTGCTTACTTTTGTGATTCCTAACTCTGTACAACATGTGATCTTGTAAAAGGCAATGCCTGTGCTAGTGGGGTGGCAGGTAATGTAACAAATATATCATTCTGTGTAAAACATCACAAATATTGTCCAATGTGAATGCATAACAAGTGATGCATACATCGCATGTTGTAGGGACGTGGGGTAACACTCGACTTGCAATCCAGAGGTTGACGGTTTGATCTCGTGGTGTGGCATTTGCAACAATTGACATTTAAAAAGAAAATATCCCCACCTCTGTCCATCCAGCAGTAGAATTTGGTCCACCACAGCCACGTGCTGGGGTAAAGTGTGAGTCATCCCGCCTCTTCAAGAATATCTGGCCAACATAGCAGAGGAGGTTAACATACCGTCTAGAATGGTTCTCTTAGAGCTCCTTTCGTTGAGGTACATGTCCTCAAGGAATCCATTCTTCTGACATGAAGGCATTACAGCACTCGTGGGAGAAATGTGCACGCGGAGCGGCGGGATACCAGGAAAAATATGGTTAGGTTAATCTTGGACACTGCCCTCATGGGTAGTGCAACCTCATTACAAGTTATTCACGGTATTCCTTCAGCGCCTCTTTTTTGGCAGGAGAAACTGCAGAGACTTTAAAAGGGGGGGGGGGGGGCATAGAAAAATAGACAAACTACGGGGTACACAAGTTAAACGAAATGTAAACAAATGTTAAACAATAATTTACAAGGAGGCTGAGGTTCAGCTGGGGGAGGGGGGGGGGGTCAATCCCCCCCCACCCCCCAACACTAGAAGGATGATCTGAACTCAAATGACCGATCTTATTGTTCTGCTAATTAGATGAGCACCCCTTAAGACTCGTTTAAGCACGAAGCCACTTTGACTCATCATCATATCAGCCATTGGTCAATTCACTCATGGATGAAGGCCTCCACAAGCCGCCACCATCTCGCACATTTCTGAGATGTAATAGATTTTCATTGGTACGGCTCAAATCAATTCTACTTGGACCTGTGGAACACTAAGTTCCCCTTTAAAATATGTTTGTGGATGGGCACGCATTTACTCTGGTTCGGGGAGCCGTAGTGAAGTGGTTAGTGCACTACACTCACATCCCGTGCTGGTATTAATACTTATAATAGAAAAATGTCCACTCATAAAACTCCTTTCACCTGGAGATCACAAGGCGCTGTCTGTGCTCGCTAACAGCACCTGCACCCCCTCCCCCCCCCCCCAACAGTCTGTTAAAGGCTATACGGGGGGTCTGCGTCTATTTATTTCCTCTGGTAAGGACTAGACCAGGGGCACACTTTATGATCAATCGCAGCATAGGTTGTAAACAATGTTTTACACTCATACGCCGTGTCAGAGGCTCATAAACTACAAAGAGGCAGCTTGCAGGCCTATTTAAATGTGTTCACCAACAAATAAAAGTATGTTATACAGAGAACCACTTTGTTGGAAGGCAACAGTGTCTGTCCTCTGGAGGGAACGGTTTCCTCCATCTGAGGTGAATTGGTCACTCGTTCTCCTCTCTGCTGCACTCCCCATGGTCTGCAACTCCCCCTCCTCCGGTCCATCTGTGATGTCGACTCCCCTGGACCTTCCCTCTTGGCTCTCTGCCGACGACTGACCGCTTCTTGCTTCAAAATAAATGTGTCCGTCGATTTTGTGCAACGTCTTGAGATGCGGGTCACGTTTCGATGCTATAACACATTTCTGCGGAGGGAGCTGCTGGTAGGAACGTTGGGTTGCTCGGTCAATGGCCAGGGTCAACGGCGGCGTGGTGTATTCCGCAAATATGGCCGACTGTGACGTGGGCAAAAGCCGGCGTGAGTAGGTTAAACGTTGAGTTTTATAAGGGCACCACGGGGTGACCAGCCCCTACTCGCCCAGCCCCACCCCACCCCACCCAGCCCCACCCCACCCAGCCCCCACCCAGCCCCACCCTCCCCACCCAGCCCCTCCCCACCCTCCCCTCTCCACCCAGCCCCACCCCTCCCATTTTTGGATGCACGACGGATGGACAGACAGAATAATCCCCTGTGGGCTAGTGTAACCAGGAGGTTCCTACCAGTATTATTCCAAATAGTATTGTAAGAGGTTGTTCCAGCTAATATCCCAAGATGCCACCACCCCTCACAATTCATTTCTTTCTCTTGTCGAATGCCTTGACTATGGAAGAAGCAAATATAAGCAAGTACAATATGGGACCTTTCTTGGCAGTATTAAAATATAACAATAGGTTTTACCCTTTCTAGCAATAAAACAGGTGTCAAGATGTTAAAACACCAAACAGAATTTTTTACACTTTGTTTGCCTTTTGGCGATCTCCGGTCTAACACTTTGAGACGAGGCTCAAAAAGAAACAGCTGTCTCTGGTGTGGACCAATCAGTTTCAAAGACAATTCATATATTATCAGAGTACGTTTTTGTTTGTACGTTCACCACAAGTACGTGTGGTTAATGCAGACAGGATTCATTGAATATGATAGCATGGCTAGCGTGGAGCAGATTGGTGTAAACACTCGTATACGAATGAGCACAGCTTGTAATCAATACTTTGCTTAATTGGCAGTCAGTGCAGGTCATCATGATAGTTAGTTCACCATATTTCACCACGCTGGTCAGTGTGCAGGTGGTGAGGATAGACATGGGAGCATGGAAGCACAGTATAACAATGAGCTCTGCGGGCCTTCCCTCAGATGACCACACTATATCACAGGGCTCACTCTAATCAGTAAAGAAAAACACTCTTAAGTGGTTTCCCACTGAAATGAGCACAGGGCAGTGCTTACCTGCTGTATCCAGCAACAACCTACATTTGTAATGCACTCAGAAGGAAACAAGCGCCTCAGAGTGCAGAATTACTCACGAAGAAGGAGGGGGAGATAATTGGAGGGGCCTTGCAAGGGAATGAAGGAAAGGAAACCATGAAGGTGGTCGAAACGCAAGCGGTTAAAGTCGACGATTTTGAGGAGAAATCTGAAGGCAGAGCAAGAGGAGACCAAGTGGAGTTGATTAGGGACATGGTTCCAGAGGGTGGGGGCATACTGACTACAAGAGCGGCCAACAGTGGTAGAGCTGTGGATCTTAAGAGCAAGAAGGAGGCAGAGTCCATGGAGCAGAGGAAACAGACTGGGATGAGAAGATGCACAAAGTTGCAAAGATTGGGACGAGAGGCAAGGTCGTGGATAGATATGAATGTGAGGACAGGGATACTGTAGTCCACATGCTCATGGATGCGATGGCAGTGAAGTGAGACCAAGACTGAGCTAATGGTGGACAATCCATATGCCTGTTGTATGGAATTGTTTTTCTTCATCGTAAAACCACGACTGAATTTTCCACAAAGTGGAACTCATTTTACCGGATGAGCGGCTGAGTCGAACCCCAACCGGGATTTGAACTCATTACCTAACATTATTGCGAGCCACAGACTATAAACGCCGTGTTGGCTGGCCAGTTAACACACGTGATGAAGTAAAAAATATTGACAGACAAATTAAGTTATAGCAAACTATGGGTGCTCGAAATGCATTACTACTGAAGAATACTGCTGCATCTACGCTGGACCCAAAGAGTGGCCAACGTAGAAGTAAGAAGAAGGTTGCACATAGATGGCCACCTGATGCAGGCAGTGATGAGGAGGAAACTGGCACTGTTTGGACACACGTGTAGGATGAACAACAACAACAGGAAATTGAAAAGTATGTTTCTTGGAAAAAATGGAAGGAACATGACAGAGAAGAAGACCATAAAATGACTTGACATAATAGATTGGTGCCAGAAAGATGTGCACTACGTGAGCAGATTGTCACAAGATAGAGGAAAGTGGAAACAAATGACGAAATGTGCAGTGGATCCGGGCTATATGCCCATAGATCGTGACGATGATGATGATGGATGCTCATTGGAGCAGGACATATGAAGACATTTCCACGTACTGCAACACTTCACTCAGTGCTCTCATTAAAAAGCAAAACAATCTGTGGAGCAGCTCGCTCAAGAGTACATGCTGATGCAACGGAATCGCTGGTAAGTTCAAAGACCCTTCTCACCCTCCCATGGTAACCAAGTGTGAAAGCCCCCTCCAAAGAAAAAAAAACTCATTTTCGTCTAAGGATGACATTTAATGTCTGAACATGACACAGGACTCGAGCACCATTTGTCATCGATCACAGGGGCAGGGATGTTACAGCTGCCCCCACTGTCGTGAACAAATCAAAATCTTTACTTGTCCTGGACAAATCCGATGAGCCATAAAGCTCTTTTTGTCCAGTAGGAGCGAGTCAGAAAGTTACAACAATAAACAATACAAAAAAGGATCGGAGTTCAACGTATAGGAAAGGTAAACAAATTACTAAAAATAAATCAATAGCTAAAGTATATAAGCTCAAATTGCACAAGTAGACCAATTCCCAAGCATGTCAACATGCAGAGCTCTGCTGTTCAACATCGAAGCCATTCTCTGTGCACTGCAATGTGGGAGAAGCTTTACGCAACCGCAATTCATTTATTCACATTAGGTGGGCCTTTTAATGCAGTATAACAAAGGTAAGCAAAAATCCAGTGGAACAACGTTGCAGCCCAATTGCAATTGGCAGGATTCCGCAGACTGCTTATTTGGGTCTATCTCAGAAATAAACCGAGCGTGGTTGTCTCATTGTAAAGCCACGGGGGGGGGGGGGGGGGAGTGCAGAGACAACGTAGCAGGTGCAGGGTGCGACTTGACCAGAAGTGCTTTCCACCCATGAAAGTGTAATCACCGGAGCCACAGGATCAAAGGACGGACCAGGTGGGAAGCTACATCTCATGTGCCCAATAAATGAAATACTGGTACGAGAGAGCCATCTGGTCAAAATCATCTGTTTGTGAAAACACGTTTCTGAAATAATGCATACTCGATGTATTCCAACCTGTAAATATTAAGCATTTCATAACAACGTTGAATGTTCTAAAATAGATGTGTTTCTTACCGACTACCCTTGAATGTTGTCAATATTTTTCCGATAAGTACATCTCAGCTGCCCAAATGTTATGCAGATAGTTATATATTTTTTCGATGTGCATGTTATTTTGCTTTCTATGTTAAAACATCAAAGTGTTCTCTATTCAATCTGGATTCTATTTGATGAGCCGGATTATTTAATTATATATCACCTCCCTCTTAGGATGTACATACTATCAGGATAAGCATACAAAAAATACATCACAATAATTTACAGGCATTGATGATGAGCAAACCCACAGTCATCGGTGCTTTGTATATATGTAGTATTGTAAATAAAGGCGGACGATTTTTTGTCTTCTGTCCGGGCCACTTTATTACAATTTGTTTACATAACACTTGTTTAGTTCAGCCGAGGATCCGCGCCCGTCGCTCGTTCGCTCCCTCACTCGCCGCGTCCCTATCCTATTCCCTACTCTCCTTCCCTATCCTATTCCCTACTCTCCTTCCCTATCCTATTCCCTACTCTCCTTCCCTATCCTATTCTCTACTCTCCTTGTTCACCCTTCCCGGCTGCCGTGTCTCGCTGTCTCAGAGGGTTGACACCACGGCAGCCCCGGTTTTCAAGCGTGCCGACGTACAGACTGCGCTTACCCCTAGCGACCCTATCCTAGCCTACCCAGGTCCACACAGGACTACTCTCGCCCAAGAATACTATAACTAGTTTGGCGGGTCCGGCTTCAGCTTCCCTTGTTTTTTGTCTTCATCATACTACCCACTCGGGCTCGTTTTGCCCGTCTTATATATCCCTCGCGACCCCTTCCAGAACATTCTCCAGAAGAACCCTCTATGATTGGCAGATACCGGTCTTTTGAAATACCGGTCCACCTCCGCCCTTGTTCACCCCAACGAAATTACCCCAACGGTCATCCTGACCCTAGCTGCTCTTAACATCCCCCCAATGATGCTCACCAACCACCTCTTCTGGCGAATATGTGCGCGTTGAACCACTACATATATATAGTATGTTGTCAAGTTATTCGATACAATGCACAAGTTAGTTGGAACGTACATTTGGTTAAAATTCCAACAGCAAATGTTTTGCAAAACACACTGCCAAATTTATGAACACGTTCACCTGCCATTCCACTGGGTTGGCTTTAAGTAAAGCAGCCAAACCTCACACTGGAGAAATATGTTACAATGTGCAAATAAAAGCACGTACATGCACTCGTGCGTTCTTTAGTTTGTGGAATGAGTTAAGCATATCATGGAACTTTGCCACAACATGCGCCATGGGACAATTCTGCCAGGCAGGCTCATTTTTCTGGAAGGGAAAATCCAGCCAGTGACTCCAAGCAAAAAAAAGTATCCTTCTTCATTGGACTTGCAATTCAGGTCGCCGGCTCGATCTTCCGGTACGAGCTGAAACAATAGGCAGGTTTTTGTTGACATCCCCTTGCCTCCGTATAAATGGGTGCACCGCAGTTGATGGCCTGCTCACAAGTGACGAGGTCAATTGTGAGATGCTGCCACGTCTTACAAGACGTCTGGCCAGCATGAGAGTAGGCCAAAATACTCTCGAGAGGGGCTCTAGTGGAGGCCCTTCTGCCAGCAATGGCTTGAGAAATAAATTTCAGGGCTGCACCTTTATCTTTTATAATGAAATAACTGTGAGATGGGAAGGTGAAAAGTCCAGAATCCTCACCACTCCCAATGACCGCTGTGCTGTCCATATCTCCCAAACTCATGGAATGCTATGAAAAAATAAGAATAGGTTTTACCCTTTCTTGCAATAAAACAGGTGTTAAGATGTTCAAACACCAAATAAATAACATTTCCAAGGAATCAAGTCTGTATTAATCACACGCACTTGTGGTGAACATGCAAACAAAAATGCTCTGATAATATATGTGTAGTGGTGATACGCGCTGGGTGTATATGTCGTGTGCCAGCGCGTATGTACGGGTGTGTGTGTGGTGACGCGCGCTGACGGGGAGGAGCAGGCGTCAGTGCGCGGGTGGGGGTAGTGCTGCTGATTGGCTGTGTGCCGGTGACGCGCCCAGAGGGAGTGATCGGGTAGCAGCGCGGTGTGATTGGTCGGGGAGTGGAAACACGCGCTGAGCGGAACCGGATCGTAGGGATAGCGCGTGGGGATTGGGTAACTGAGGAGCGGTGCCGACGTTGAGGTCCGCATCCGCTCCGTCTCCCGGGAAGAAGGGGTATATAAGGTGATGCACAGAGGAGCAGGGGCAGAAGTGGAACCATCTAAGAATGAAGACGAAGGTGCAGAGATAGAGCCCGGAGAGGAGAGTAATGGAGAGTAGAGGAGAGTAAGGTATAAGTGTGTAGCCAGCGAGAGAGAACGGTCTACACGAGCTGAGTAATGTATAGTGTGTAGCCAGCGAGAGAGAACGGTCTACACGAGCTGAGTAATGTATAGTGTGTAGCCAGCGAGAGAGAACGGTCTACACGAGCTGAGTAATGTATAGTGTGTAGCCAGCGAGAGAGAACGGTCTACACGAGCTGAGTAATGTATAGTGTGTAGCCAGCGAGAGAGAACGGTCTACACGAGCTGAGTAATGTATAGTGTGTAGCCAGCGAGAGAGAACGGTCTACACGAGCCGAGTATGCATACGGTGTAGCCAGCGAGAGAGGAAGGTCTACACGAGCCGAGTATGCATACGGTGTAGCCAGAGAGAGAGATGCAAAGTCTACACGAGGCGAGTGGAGAGTGTAGCAGAGGCGCAGAGTCTACACGAGGCGAGAGAGGAGTGTAGCCGAGGCGCGGAGTCTACACGAGGCACAGAGAGCCGGCAGCACAGAATCCAGAGTCAAGAGAAGCGCATTGTGAAGAAGAGAGGCCACGCGTTGTATTGTTACAAGTCAAGATTTAATAAAAGAAGTGTGTTCCCGTCAAGGAGTTTCCTGCCGTCATTTTCCAATACTTCATCTGGCGTCAGAAGTGAAACGGGCTTCCAAGTATGGAGACGAGGAAGACCCGTAGGACCCACGGGATTGACCGCGAGGAAGACCTGGACGACTCGGGGCCGCTGGTGGCGGGGGGTGAGGAAGAGGACTTGCCCACGCTGCAGGGTCCGTCGACGGCGCCGGCCGAGCGACCGGGGACAGACGCCGGGCTTCGTGAGGCGCACTCCCGACTGGCGGAGCTGCTGCTCGCCGCCGCGTCCATCTTGGCGGAGATCAGCTCGTCGGGAGGAGCGGGGACGGTGGGGGACATTTTACAAGGTCGCCCCGCAGATTCCCGCCAAAACGAATGGGGGATTCCCGCCATTGCGCCTGGGCCTACTTTTGGCGGGAACGGCGAGCGCCACGTGGTGGTGGGTTCCCAAGCGCGCGCATCGACGTCATCAGCGCGCGAGGGGGTCCGCCATCTTACGTCTGCTGCTGGAGCCGCCATCTTAGACACCGACGGACAGGCGAAGAGGAACCACGAGGCGGATGACTTCATTTTTCAGCAGCGCCTGCCCACGTTGTCAGCCTTCAAGGCGGAAGGCGGAGACTGGGGCCAATTTCAGCGAAGGTTTTTGGCGCATCAAGAGATGTCAGAGTGGTCCGATGCTACGGCGCTGCGGGCATTGCCCGCCATGCTGGACGACGATGCGCTCGCGGCCTTCAGGGCTGCACGGAAGTCGGACCGCTCCACGCTGAAGGATGCGCTGGGTTTGTTGGCCAGGGTCTACGGGCCTCCCTCTACGTGCCGCCATCAGTTCTACGCAAGACGGAAAGCGGCCACGGAGACCGCGCTGGCCTATCGCACGGCGTTGCTGGCTCTTGCTGATGCTGCGTTCCCTCGGATGGACGAGGAGGGCCAAGACGCGATGGTTTTGGAGCAGCTGCTCAAGTTGGCGCAGGACCTGGGGGTCCCTATCAACACAGCTGACGAGATTGATATTTCTTCTTTGAGAGTCGCCACGAGTATTCAAGCGCACGAGGCCCTGCAACGGAAGCAAGGCGTTGGTTGCAACGCTGCTGTCGTCGCAGCCCCGGGTTTGGTGGTCGCCGAACCCCAAGTCGTCAGCCCACGAGAGGAGGCGTTCGCCACGGGACGACCAGGGGACTGGAGGCCGGGGGCCCGGTCGCCTCTGCGATCGGGCCGAAAGTCGGAGCAACCAAGATCTACTCCGACCCTCGTCACGTGCTATAACTGCGGCCTCCGGGGCCACGTGGCGTCCGGGTGCCGCGCTCCGCGGCAGCGCGCCATGGGAGCTCGGCTGGACGACGACCGAGAGCCCAAGTCATCTCTACAATCCCCGGCAAGTCGCGGCACCTCACACGCTCGGCCTGTTTATTCGGCACACATGGGACGCCGCGTTGCGGCGGAGGAGGGCCGGTTAAGGTTCGGGGATTCGGTTCGGCGAGGGGGGTTCGGCCGGGACCAGGGAGACATTGAATGGGCGGAATTGGGGCATAGAATTGTGGCTGCTTCGGCGGGTTCGTCCGTTGTTACGGGATCTATTGATGGGGTTGAGATTAGGGTGTTAGTGGACACGGGGGCATCGGCAACTATTATATCGGACCTCATTTATAATATTCTTCCGGTCCAATGTCGTCCGCTGCTTCCAGTGGATGTGCCATTTTACGCCGCTAATGGGGGATCGTTGGGCATTATCGGTCAGGTTAGGGCGTCCATTTGCATTGGAGATATCAAATTGTCGGGACCCGTTTTCGTTTCGTCTTCTTTGGCAGTTCCGTGTCTTTTGGGCACTGACTTTTTGGCTAAAATGCCCATTAAAATTCTTATCGATCAACGATGCATTGAACTGCCATCGGGTCGCCGGATTTCATTTTTGACGGGCCCTACTGACATTCGGACGGCGTGCGCTACGATACAAGCGGTGGCGACGCAGACAGTGCAAGTGCCCCCGGGTTCACAGATGTTGATTCCCCTCCGGTTGCGGAAACCATGGGTGAGGGAGGCTTCGGGACAGAGTATGCTTTTGGGTCCTTCTAACAAGGCTGTCGGGGGTCTTGATTTATCGGTGGCTCACACTTTGGTGCGGGCTGACAGGGATCCGTTTGTGATGGTTTTGAACGCGGGGTCGCGACCAGCTGTCATTCCGCAGGGCACCGTGCTGGCTCACGCGGCGCAGGTCCCTGGGGATGATGGGTTGGTTGCGCAGGTGGGCTCGAGCCCCGCGCGGAACGTTGAGCCAAGGGAAGACCTTGAGTGGGTCCATTCGTTATGTGCCGCCTCGGACGATTTGTCGGCGGCGCAGTTGGGTGCGCTGCGCGAGTTGCTCATTGAATTCTCTGATGTATTCAGTAAACATAAGTATGACATTGGGTGCACGGATTTGTTGCACCATCACATTGAAACGGGCGAGGCGGCGCCGGTCAGGCTAAATCCCTTCCGACTGAGTCCCGTGGAGAAGGAACATGTTCAGTCGGCTGTTAACGATATGCTAGAAGCCGATATTATTTCGCCCTCCTCTAGCCCGTGGGGAGCGCCTATTGTGCTGGTTAAGAAGCAGGACGGGTCCCTGCGATTCTGCGTTGATTTCCGTCGCCTGAATAAGATCTCTGTGGCTGACGCGTATCCGCTCCCCAGGATGGATGAGTCCCTCGATGCATTGTCTGGTGCGCGATATTTTTCGACTCTTGATTTGTTATCGGGGTTTTGGCAGTTGCCGCTCGACGAAGAGTCGAAACCTAAGACAGCATTTCGGACTCCAGGGGGGCTGTTCCAGTTTAACCGGTTACCCATGGGACTTCACTCCTCTCCAGCGACGTTTCAGCGACTTATGGAGCTGGTTTTGTCGGGCTTGCAGTGGGATACATGCTTGATTTATATGGACGATGTCATTGTTTTCAGTAAAACGTTTGAGGAACACCTCCGGCGATTGAGAGGGGTGTTCTTGCGAATGCGATCGGCTAAGTTGAAATTTAAACCGGCCAAATGTCACCTCCTTCGTAGGTCCGTTAGATACTTGGGTCACATTGTCGATTCTTCGGGGATCTCCACCGATCCCGCGAAGACGGATTGTGTCGGTTCGTGGCCGACACCTACGTCCGTTTCCGACGTGCGTAGTTTCATCGGGTTTGCTTCTTATTATCGGCGGTTCGTTGAGCACTTCGCCACTATTGCAAAACCCTTGCACGCTCTAACGGCGAAGGGAGTGAAGTTCAAATGGGGACCGGAGGAGGAGGCCGCGTTTCGCTCCCTCCGGGACGCCTTGGTGGGTGCCCCACCCTTGTGTTATCCCGATTTTGCCAGTCCCTTTTTGCTGGACACGGATGCTAGCAACACGGGCATTGGGGGGGTGCTATCCCAAGTCGTTGGGGGTGTCGAAAGAGTTGTCGCCTACGGTAGTAGGGTGTTGTCTCCGGCGGAGCAGCGCTACTGTGTCACCCGTCGCGAGCTGCTTGCCATTGTTTTTTTTGTGCAGCAGTTTAGGCCATATCTTTATGGTCGTCACTTTACAGTCCGAACGGACCACGCGGCGCTACAGTATTCATTGAGGGTCGCCCAGCCCTCGGGCCAGTTGTCGCGTTGGTTGGAAGTCCTCCAGGACTATCAGTTTACGACTACGTACCGTAAGGGGTTGCGACACACGAATGCCGATTGCTTGTCGGGGTTGTTGCCTTGTGATGAATGCGCGTGTTTGTCGGGATCGGCGCGCTGTAAACCGACGCTTGCGGGGGAGGTGGGGGCACTGGCTGCGACAGCGGGCGCACCGATCGGGGATGATTCCACTGCCTCTCAGGGTCGGGACTCGCTGCTCTCGCTGTCGCTCAGCGAATGGGGCCGCCTCCAGATGGCGGACAGCTCGCTGCTAGCATTGCGCCGCAAGGTTGGGGGTCCCGAGGGGGACCAGGAGCGTACCGGCTCCTATGTACTTGAGCGGGGCGTGTTATTGAAATGGGACAGTTTGTCCCGGCGGAACGCACTCGTGGTGCCTTCCGCTGTGAGGGGGAGGGTTGTCTTGGCGGCACACGAACGCCTCTTGCACTTGGGAGTTAACAAGACGCTTGCCCTGCTTCAGCGTGACTATTACTGGCCGGGAATGGGAAGTGATGTGGTGCATATTCTGAAGGGGTGCGTTGAGTGCGCCAGGCGTAAACCACCGGCCGTGGCAGCTAATCCACCGCTGCAATCTATTCAGGTCTCGCGTACCAACGAGCTCGTTGCACTCGATATTTTGGGGCCCTTCCCAGTCACGCCGAGAGGGAATAAATATTTGTTAGTGGGGGTCGAATACTTTACCCGATGGCCTATGGCGTGGCCTCTCGCTAACCAGTCGGCAGCGGCTGTGACGGATGCCTTCGTCCAGGGCTATGTCCTGGACAAGGGGGCTCCCGAACGCCTGCTGACCGACCAAGGTAAAAATTTTTCGAGTAAATTGTTGCAAGAGGTGTGCGATCTGTTGGGTACCAAGAAGGTGCGTACCTCCCCGTACCACCCGCAGACTGACGGGATGGTGGAGAGACTCCACAAAACCTTGACTTCCATGCTGTGCCAGCAGGTGTGCGAGGCACAGGTAGATTGGGACCTGCAGGTCCCGGGAGTCCTTGCCGCGTATAGAATGGCCCCCCATGCAGCTACGGGGTTTTCCCCATTCTATTTGATGTACGGTCGGGAAGCTGACCCGCCAATAGAAACGCAACTTGGCCTGTCCGCTCCACGAACTAATTCTAATTTGGCAGAACATATTAAGTTTAATATTCACAAGCTGACAGAGGCGAGGGAGGCCGCGCGGCTTAATTCGCGGGCTCGCCAAATTGCTAATGAACGGTTGCGGGCACGGAAGGTGTCCATGCACGAATGGAAACCAGGTGACAGGGCCTGGCTGCATTGCCCTCAGGCACCCTTGGCTACGTCGCCTAAATTGTTGAGACCGTGGAGGGGACCCGTGGAGGTCGTGCGCGTTGCACGGCCCCAGGGCGTTCAGATAAAGTGGGGAAAGCGCCGGTGGTACGTTCACCCCTCCCGACTGAAACCGTTCTCGCCTCCATATGGCCTCCCCTTGTGTCGTGATGGCCGGGCGTGTGACGTGACCGGCGACCCAGAGGGGGAAATGTCTCTGCCTGATCCACACGTATTTTCGCCTGATCTGCTCCCAGGTGTCTCGGAACTGACAGCTGCCGATCACCGGCGGCCGGATCTCCGCGGCGGGGCCGGCCCTTTCAGGCCCGTTCCGCGCCGTCTGGAGCAACCGGAACCGCCGGACGGTCGTCAGTGTCCCGCCCCATACGATGGACCAGCCAGACGGACTCGCGCCAGGTCGTGCTACTTTGCATGACCTGCCTCGTGAGGAGTCGGGGCAGTTGGAGCGCCTCGTCAATGCGTGTAGTCGCAGGGACGTGGGGCGCGTTCGTTTCGAATTTGCTCGTATCGTGTTATTGTTGACTTTTCGGGTTCATTGTCAATCTGTACATAGTTATTCTTGTTGTTGTTGTTGTTGTGTTATGTTACGGGGCACACTCGGGGGGTTACGGGGTTTTTTTTTGTTGGTTGTCGTTTTATCGTCGCGGTTGGTTGTTGTTAGCAGCCGGGCCGGCTGCGAGCTATGTGGGAGGGGGTGATGTAGTGGTGATACGCGCTGGGTGTATATGTCGTGTGCCAGCGCGTATGTACGGGTGTGTGTGTGGTGACGCGCGCTGACGGGGAGGAGCAGGCGTCAGTGCGCGGGTGGGGGTAGTGCTGCTGATTGGCTGTGTGCCGGTGACGCGCCCAGAGGGAGTGATCGGGTAGCAGCGCGGTGTGATTGGTCGGGGAGTGGAAACACGCGCTGAGCGGAACCGGATCGTAGGGATAGCGCGTGGGGATTGGGTAACTGAGGAGCGGTGCCGACGTTGAGGTCCGCATCCGCTCCGTCTCCTGGGAAGAAGGGGTATATAAGGTGATGCACAGAGGAGCAGGGGCAGAAGTGGAACCATCTAAGAATGAAGACGAAGGTGCAGAGATAGAGCCCGGAGAGGAGAGTAATGGAGAGTAGAGGAGAGTAAGGTATAAGTGTGTAGCCAGCGAGAGAGAACGGTCTACACGAGCTGAGTAATGTATAGTGTGTAGCCAGCGAGAGAGAACGGTCTACACGAGCTGAGTAATGTATAGTGTGTAGCCAGCGAGAGAGAACGGTCTACACGAGCTGAGTAATGTATAGTGTGTAGCCAGCGAGAGAGAACGGTCTACACGAGCTGAGTAATGTATAGTGTGTAACCAGCGAGAGAGAACGGTCTACACGAGCTGAGTAATGTATAGTGTGTAGCCAGCGAGAGAGAACGGTCTACACGAGCCGAGTATGCATACGGTGTAGCCAGCGAGAGAGGAAGGTCTACACGAGCCGAGTATGCATACGGTGTAGCCAGAGAGAGAGATGCAAAGTCTACACGAGGCGAGTGGAGAGTGTAGCAGAGGCGCAGAGTCTACACGAGGCGAGAGAGGAGTGTAGCCGAGGCGCGGAGTCTACACGAGGCACAGAGAGCCGGCAGCACAGAATCCAGAGTCAAGAGAAGCGCATTGTGAAGAAGAGAGGCCACGCGTTGTATTGTTACAAGTCAAGATTTAATAAAAGAAGTGTGTTCCCGTCAAGGAGTTTCCTGCCGTCATTTTCCAATACTTCACATGTTTCCAGTCTCGGAAGATGTACTTCCCCAAGCCCATTCAAACTGCCGTCTCTGTGTTCGTGCCCCGTTCCATGTGATCCCCTTTCTCAATCCCACGGTAGCTCTGGGCATGTATCTCTCCATGCTTCTTTGTGCACTTGGCAAAATTAGTTAATTTTTTCTGTGTCCACGTTTCTGATCCGTATGTCACAGCGGGCAGCATGAAATGATTGAAAACATTCCTCTTCCGCCGCTAAGGTATACTCTTGTATCATACGATATACACAATAACTTTTAATGTTGACAGACATTCACTTTCTTAACATGTGAAAGATAAATACTTCCAGCGCATTACCAGCTCGCTGTGCTCTGTATCTATGTAGATACGATCAGGTGAGTAAAGATAAAAGGTAAAGTGCAGCTTTGCAATATCTTGCTTAAGTAACTGTTGGCAGAAGAGCTTTCACTAGGAGCTCACTCGATAGTTTTCCTTTTGAGGATATATTTGGCCTATTCTTTCCTGGTGGCCAGACATTCCAGGAAGTTGTAAGAGCACCCACACTTTACCCCACCACACGGAACCTACCCATCGACTGTGGTGTACCCTGCTGGGTGGACAGAGGCGGAGGAATTTACGAAACTTTGCTCACTATTTCAGCTGTTGTAATTTGGAAATAGAGTAACTGATGATAAAAAGTGCAATGATTATGATGAAAAGTAAAAAAAACTGTCCTTAATGTTCGTGCAAATAACCGAGTGGTATGCACTTCTGGTAAGTTATTGCGGTGCAGCAGAAGTCTTAGGATTGGAATTACACTCTGAACTCATAGGCAAATGCACTTATTGCAAATAATCCTGCTGCAATTGAGGTGGCTCTGGATGGTTCTTGGGGTTACAGCACTGAGTTGACACTGCTCTGAGATCCTGTGCTCAAATTCAGGCCGACACGCGTAATGAAGCCATTCAGCAGAGTCGATAGTCGTCTTAATCCAGTCACCACCGACTGAAAAAAAGAGCCATACCTTTAAATTCGTTTTTGATTTCACTAAATTCCAGCTCTGAGATGTAAACACCTCCAGGGCAAATAACATTTGAGAGATCGTCTCAACTGCAGGGCAAATTAAAGACGTGTCCCTAGTGGAGATATAACAAAAAATGTCTAATTAAAGTGACTTCGCAAGTAGGTCCGTAATGTCATCATCCAGGCCCATTCAAACAAGGTGATGCACTGTTAGCTGCAGAGTTCCAAATTAGTTTTCTCATGATAGGACAACTGTAATATATTGGGGGGGAGGTGGGGGAGGGGAAGCAAAAACAAAGACAATTTACTGTAATTACATTTCACATGAAACTTTCAAAATATTATACAAAACATGAATAGTATTTAAGTGCATATGAATGATAAATGTGTTTAGTTTATAGTCGTTCCCCCACACCTCCGATTGGCACGGTTGGCTACGTAAGGTTGCGAAAGAAGGTCAACAGACATGCTCACAAGTTATTGAATGGCTTAACCATCAGAAAGGTTTTATTCAGCTTGGAAGAGCAAGACGACATACACAGTCACGTTTAGGGCAGAACAATAATCAACGTGTTCTGCCAGTCTCAACTTATTTCCATCTCAAATAAAAAAAACTCACTCGCACAATATTTGCAACTGTTAGAGCCAGAGAACATGCCACATGAGCTGGCGGTGTGCACCACTTATGTGTGTGTGTGTGTTTGATTGTGGCGTGATCCTCATGCGAAACTACATTGGCTGTTTTCACGATATAAATGGATACTCAATATGTTGTAGATTATACAATGTTTGTATACGTGTCATTACATCTCTTTTTTTCTCTGTAGGTATCACTTGACACCTTGGATACCCTTGCAAACGAGATGTTCGATTTCAATGAATTATCCAGGGTAAACATGTGTGTGTATATAGAAGCTGAATAACGTACACAAATTGAAATCGCTTTACAGGAGGTTGTGGGTTCGATCCCGACCCTGACACCTGTATACTTGCAGTTTGCATGTTCTTTCCATGGTTGTGTGGATTTTGTCTCCGGATCCTCCGGTTTTTTCTCTCCACATTTAGAAACATGCGTTTAGAGTATTTGGCTGCTATAAATGTCCACATGGTAAGCCACTTCGTTGAGCTATCATTGTGGCCAGATCGCTTCTGAAAAAGAGCTACATAGCTCAGTGGGCCTTACCTGGTCAAATAATAATAGGAATTTGGCGAGTTAAGGTGCAACTTTATTTCTAAACAGTATTCCTCGGAATCTACAGTATTATTTCTTAATATTAGCACACATGAATAACTCTGTCAGTTTCATATTTTACCTCTTTTATCGTTTTCTTGCTTTAACTGATGAAATATTTGATACAGCAATTAAATACAGTATATTATTCGAACTCATTCAGTTGTTTGATTTCATGTTTTTAAATTAATTATTGGAAAAACCTTAAACCAGTTCCGATAAAAAAAATAATTTCTTCGGAATATATTGCATTTTTGATTTGTAATTATAGATAAAATACAGTATCAGCGTGTATTAATGAAATATTCTAATAGCAGAAACTAGTTCGTATATTTTGATGCTAATAATTGATTCCCACTTGGATTTTTTTCAACTTTGTTGCAATATTATCACGAGTCGCAGGATGTGTAAATTGTGTCATTGCGATGAAAGATATATAGAGAGAGTGTACACACATAAACATGAACGTTGCATTTACAAATGTCTCTATCACATGTTTGACAGAGGGCTTGAAACGAAAAAGCATGACAGTCACAAAGCACATGTTAGAGTAATACAACAACAAAAATCCTATTTCCAGAAGAGCTAGCAGACACACTGCTACCACAGATAAGATTGGTTTCATCAGAGGAATGTAATTTCTGAGCTAAATTTATCCTTTCCCTTAAGGTAAATTTATTAAAAATGCAGTGGGGGTTGCTAAGCAAGGCACTTTGCAGGACTTCTTGTATTAAACATATAAAGCATTTCCCTTTTGACAGAATAACATCATCCATTGACCTCCCAGCTGTAAATCGAATGTTTTTCTTCTTCTTAAAATCCCCGACACGTTAATGCCACAGATGACGGTTCGTGTTATCTCCAATTTAGTTAAACATTATTCGCGTTCGCCCTTTGTATGTCACGCTAGGCATCACACACCCACACTCCCCCCCCCCACACTGACACTGACACATCCCTCCACCAGACGCCTGTACCCTCAATCAACACGCGCACTCAGCGATTACCACCCCATGAGTCACCCAACCTTCAACAACGCAGCCAACACCCTCATTGGCCTCCCATCGCAAAGCATCACCCATCTCCACTCTCTCTCTTCCACGTATGGGACACCAACTCGCTTGTTGGTGTTGTTCTATTGCGCTTTACAACTCGCGGTTCCCCCATCCAACCCTGTCTCTACCCTTCCCCTGAGTGGTTTTCTTGTTCTTCACTAAAATACTCGGGCAATAATATTAATGAGGGCCAAACGTTTACAAAGGAAAGCCGCACGGAATTTATAAAGGTACTTTTTTTTAGAGGATTTGTCCTGCAATGGGATGTTTGATAAATGTCATTAACGAGTATTTTGCATGTGTGGAAAACAAAATTGGAGCAGTTGTACCCAGAGGCAACCGACGCATATGTCTGTGCAGGAAACAGTCGCTATGCGCGAGTTCTGTATTCGCGAAGTTTCGCATATTTCGCGAGTTCCTAAATGGACACTAATTCCCTTTACGCAACCCGCCGGACTCACAGGAGCGTACGGAGTGCCAGACCATCGAGTTTTTACACTTGAAAATGTCTGCGAAGATTACGCACGCGTAGTCCTCAAATCACGCAGTAATCCCGCTCTGAACTCGCTATTGTGCACTTTTACTTTATACTGTATGTACTTACAGTCAACTCGTTTATACATTTTGGTCACAAACGAGTCGACTGTGAGGTCCATTAAAAAGAACGCGAATGCAATCGGGGAAAGTGTTGCGGCGAGCGCTCCCCACAGTGCTAAAATGATAACAATTGCGCGTTGTTGTCAAACACCTGCATCTCCTGAGGAGTCATCCTCCTGAATTCCTCACCACCACCACCTCAATCGTCGTCAAATCATCGCCATCATGGGTGAATGGCAAAAAAAATTGGTCTTTATAATGTCTTATTTATTGTACCATTTACCCCTTATCTTCACTCGTACCAGAAACGTAACCCAATTTTTCACGCTGGAACAAGGTTTCAGCAATCGGAAATTCTGCATTCGCGAGCATTTCAAGAACGTAACCCTTGACGATGGAGGGCTTACTGTACGTATATTGAACTTCTTTCGCACCCTACAAAGCCAACCGTGCTCATCGGAGGTGTGTGGTAAGGACAACATATGACTGGATATCACTAAAATCTCTGCACAGATAGAATCAATCCAAAGACCAATGAGTGGACCAAATCCATCTGGGCACTGCACCCAATGCTGTACTGACATTTCGTTGCACCTCACAGCCCTCGGCAACCATACACAGTACCTGCAATAGCTATAGCCCAATTCATGTCGTGCGTTCTCACATTTGTGCAAAATTTTGGCATGAGCTGGAAATTCAGGCAAAGCGATTCCACCAAATTCATGTCACAATTTTTTTACACGATTGCCATGTGGAATGGGACCATTTTACAAGAAATTGCACAGCCAATCAGTCTTCTTCGTATGGCTGATGTAAAGAAACAACTGTAATTTTACAACTTTAGCCAATCGGCAGGCAGGAGATTGTCTACCTACAGGAATGCGGGCCAGGCATAATGTCATCACCAAACACCTGCCAATGAACCGAGGTGACCAATCAGACTCCATCCCGCACCTCCGATTAGCATTGTTGGTCAAGAAGTCCAACATACATACATACAAACATTCCAGGTGTTTACTGAAAAGACATTTTGGGGCAAGTGCTGTTAGTGAGCACCGATGAAAGCCAGCACAGCACACGAGGTGGGGGGTGGCCAGCACCATGCTAGTGTGTGATGTTTACATACAGGTATTCATTTGAGTCTGAGTCGACCGAGGGGAGGCCCAGGACTGCTGCTTACACAAGAACCCACACAAATGTTTGCGTGGGATGCTTTGCTCTCCACCGAGGTACATGATTATAGCGCTCAGTCAAAAACGGATTGGCACTACGGTACACACAAATATGACAATGATTATGTTGATAATGTCAAAAGATGATGATGAAGACGATGACAGTGATGATGGCCATTAAGATGGTTTTGTATATATACACATTATGCAAAGTAATTTAAACAGTGTAACTAGGTGTAATTCCTCCCCTGTAATATAATAATGCGAATTATTTCATTTGTGGTGACTAATATTTCAAATCGTTTTCTGGAAAATATAACACAGATTTTGAAATAATGCAATCAGACACGATAGTTATTTTTTCTTCCCAACTGCCGGTCCGTGCATTTTGAATGAGTTTATTTACGCGATTCGTCATTAAGGGCTTTTGTTTCAGCTCAAGGGACAATGCTAGGGTATCTTGAGTGCAGCTTAGAGGTTGCATCGTATCAATTCGACGGTCTTTTGGTATGGTAATGAACCAGGAAACACGTAAGGCTCGTGTCCAAAACTTGATGCAGAAACTGCAAATGGCACTCGCTCTTTCTGGAGATGTTTCATTCCAACAGCACACACTCCTTGCAAGGTATTAAAAACGATGGTCTCAGGGGTTTACGCACAGGCAATTGTTGAGGCGAATACATACCGAGTTGTACACATGAATGTATAGTGTGAATCCCATAGCTGTACATTTTAATCTCTCTCTCTGAATGCACCCCCTCCCAAATTCTCAAACCTGTCTCATCTCTCTCTTTCCTTTATTATTTACACAAACCAAAACAGTATGAGACATCTCCTTTACCAGTGGCAAAATATAGTAATAGGTTTTTACCCTTTCAACTGGTACAAAAACTGACACCTTTATACAAGGAATCATGTTTGCAATAACCACAACACAAGCAGTCAAAATGCAAACAAAAAGAAACAACTCTGATAATTATAAGCACTGTCCTTGAAGTTGATTGGTCCACACCCGAGACAGCTTTTCTTAGAGCCTAGTCTCCATTGGTATTGGACCAGATGACGCCAAAAGGTGTACAACTCAAAAGCAGCGCACTATCAGAGTATTGAGAGCTCGGGGTAAGCAGATTATGGATTCCTGCAATCACGAAAGCTTTAAATCAAGATATTCACCATTTGAAACCAGGCTCAAAAGAAAGCTGTCTCTGGTGTGGACCAATCAGTTTCAAAGACAATGCATATATTATCAGAGTATGTTTTTTGTTTGCATTCTGACCAAAAGTATTGTGGTTAATGCAGACATGGTTCCTTGTAAAAGGTTTCAGTTTGGTGTTTAAACAACTTAGCATCTGTTTTGTTGCCAGAAAAAAGGGGAAAAACCTATTATAATATGATTAAGGGTTAATGGTCAGGGTTAATGATTAGGGTTTAGGGGTTAGCCGTTAGAGTTAGGGTTAAGGGTTGGTGTCAGAGGTTAGGATGGGGTTAGGGGTTAGGGAATTAGCCTCTTCGGCCAAGGCAGTGATGTCACATGCCACGTATGTGCCTCCCCATATCCTTTTGATGTCGTTACGCTTGACATCATCTCCCGACATCGCGTCTCCTGCTCCGTGTGGCATCATCTCGTTGTGCAGCACAACAGGCATTGTTATTACTGCTGGTCAAATACTTGCGAGGACATGTGCACCGTGTTATTAGGTATTTTTTTGGGTAAGATCGCGTAAATATGCACGTGCACTTTGGAAAGCATTCGAGAATCCGTGCGCTAATCCATGCTTTTTCCTCTTTTCTAAATTCTTGTTTGGCACCGTTTCTTGATCTCGCACTGGAACGTTTATACTTGCTCACCTGTGTTGGATGTGTGTTTTTCATGGTTATCCCAAGTCTCCCTTGAAAAAGGGTCACCGTTTCAATGACCTTCCACCAGGAGACAAACATCCAACTGAACCGATAATTTTCTAAACTCAGTATAACACAGGTGTTTACATTATGTAATGCATAGAACAGAATACAATAAAAAACACTTTTTTGTATGTCCTCTTTGAGACTATTCAATCAATTACAATTTCATATTGAACACATAAGGGATAAAAACAAATATATATCTGTGGCACTTGCCACCCTTCACTCTCTTTCAAACAACATATTTTATCTCAGGGGATTATCCAGGTCAAATATATGTAAAAAAAAAGAACTTACGTGTTATATTAACTGCTCCAGGGGTGTATTTGTTTTCACACCAACACACCACCTCATTCATAAACAGCAATGTATTACAGACATGCACCTGCTCACCCTGTCACAATAAAATGAAACACTTAACAGTTAAACTAACAAATACATAACCAACAGCAGCACGCTTATTGGCAGGAGTCGCAATATATATGCAGGGCTTGAGAGCCAAAAATTGAGAAAATGTCACTGCACCAAAACTGCTTCCAACTGGAGTTAGCTCTCCATTCTCTGTGGGTGGATTATCTGGGTTGCAGATTAACTGTACTTGTGAAAAAAGTAATCAGGGTCAGAATCTTTATTTATAGTGGAGGAATCCGATGAGCTACAAAGCTCTTTTTCACAGATGTTTACATGTGCCCTGTTTTAATTACCGGTATTAGCGACTACTCACTCATTGAGGGTCAGCGACTCAGTCACTGCAAACATGTCAGCAAGTAAACAAATTAGTTTAAGAAACAACGAAAAGCAATCCCACATTTTTACGCTTTCACCCCCACGCTAGGTAGATAAACAATATGTTTTGATAGCCTAAGTTATACGTTTTGCATTATGCGTGTTTTCGATTCATCTGGGACACCTCTCCGCCCATAACTCCAGATAATCAAGAGTACATTTGTATATAGTTATCCCCCACATGAATTCGAATAATTGAAAACCAATACTTGCACTTGATTATTCGTAGTCTCGTCAAAACATATTGCTCTTCTAATAGATTGTGGGTGATGCTCATCTCTATTAGTGGCCAAATGTTGGATGGTGCTCAGTGGGGGACATTCCACATTCCCGTGACAGGGATTTTGCCTTACCATGGGACAGCTAATGCTGATTTACTCCAACAATTGTTCCCAAATCTTATTGACCCTGGAGGGCGTTGTTGGGGTGTGCATGTGGGGGAGGTGGCGGGGGATGGCCTGAATAGGTCGTCAACCATAACACGCATTACCATCTGATTGCCAGTCGTAACCGCAGCATCGTCAAGTTGGATTGGATATGCAGCCCATTTATTGTTGGTTCAAAATAATCGTTTTAAAGATTGGTTATTACAGACATCCCACGAAAATGCATTGTGCTTTCTCTGGCGAGTCACCATTAAATATTAAAGAAACCATGATTCCCATAGGCTACTTGGCTCTATGGTGACCCAAAACACCCATACATAATGCAAAAATAAAGTGCACAACACATCGGTGAGCCTTTCTGCGAAGGAGGAGCAACGTGATGCGATGGCAAAGCTTTTGGCTCCACAACCAGCCACTGCATCCAATTACTGCAGACAATTACTTGCAACCGGAAGCTACTTCCATGGAAATATGCCACATTGCTTTCTTATGCTGTCATATTGGCACTAAATGGTGATACAAATGTCAGCCCTTTGTCCGTCCATTGCTGGATTTAATGCCTCAATACGCATCCCATTGCACCACCACTCCACCATATTCATATGTGCAGTACTATTTCCAATCCATAACGTGTCAGTCATGGCGGTTGCTTGCTATACTTCACCACCTTGACTTAAAGCTTTCGTGACTGCAGGAATTCATATTCTTTGGGTCTTTCGGTAAAGTCACGTCTTCTGCCTGAAGACGACCGCTTCTGTTGCGATCGAAACGTCGTAGTTTTTTATTATTATTTTCTTTGAACCTATCTACGTGACTTTACTGAAAGACCAAAATAATATGTACTTCACTATGCTGGTCGGTATGGGTTGGTGAATGATAAACGAACCAGTTCTTGTCATTCACCTTCAGCAACAGGAAATTGACCAGTGCGGTGAAGTGTGGTCAAACATCCTCAATGGCCAACAGTGTGTGGGGAGGGCTTTATTCAGCAGTGGATTGAAAAGGGACTGGATTGTTATTGTGGGAGTCAGTCTACCCATAGAATGTTACCACAGGAGACTTCACACTAAGTCAGAATCAGATTTTTAAAAAAATAAAAAATGGGGGAATCCGATGAGCTATAAAGCTCTTTTTTGACAGCTGAATGGGATGAGTGTGACCATTCTACAGTGAAGTCACCTCTTTAAGTTGCCCTTTAACCCCGCGCTGGTGGGATAAGAAGCCAAACTGATCTTTGAGCAGAATGTAATCTCATAGCTTCTTGAGCGTGAATTATGCACTCTGCAGCAGTGCCATCACGCAGGCTGTGACACACCCCCTGCGTGTGTTCGCTGACAAATCGCAATGCACAACACGCATCCCCAGTGTACTCGGCAGGTCAGCATTCATCCATGCATAAGCTGTGCCCATGTTTGCTGTCAGGATAAACAAGTGCTTTCGCCTGTGTGTAGAGTACTTGGTTATTCGAAATGTGCATTTCTGCATTCAGCGCTCCAGATAAGCCGCGCACTGGGCATTTCACACATTCAAAAAATATGATTTGCGCATGACATTCAAATTGAATACGCAATATTTAACACATAGCAATTTTTTTGCAAGGCTTGAGTTTCCATGACGGAGAAAGGGCGAAGCGTGTGCGATGGAGCGGACACGTGATCCTTGGGGCTCGTGAAAGGCGGATCAGTGATGTCTACCAATATCTGAGTTTTATTTTACTTTAGAATAAAGTTTTTTTTTCATTTAGAAACTGTCCAGTTGTTTTCATCCGTCGTTGTTACGATTGTCCTTTTTTATTGCAGTTAAAGTTTCAAGGCTCTAGTTTGTCGGGTGGCCAAACCGTGGCTCTTTAGGTGCATGTGCCCCCCCCCACCCCTCTCCGTTAGTAAAGTACAAAGTTTGATGGAGACGCAGCAAATTTGTCATTTTTTTGAAATTTAACTTTATTTGAAACGGGGGGAAAAAAGTCATACGCACCGGTGTTGGTCCAGGACCATCTCGCCTGGCAGCAGAACTGAACTTAAGTACTCCTGGGGCAGCGAACGGAGATTTATTTATTTAAAAACTCAATCGTCTCTCGGCTCTCGGAAGTTTGGTCACGGCTGCTCCAGTCAAAATGCATTACCCATGAGCTATCATTAATAATTGCACGATATTTATTTAAATTACTTCATAGCTTAAATCTGCGTATTACCCGATTAAAATTCATATTACTCACCGTGTCACAATTGGAGGATACATCACTCGAAAAAATCTAAAGCCCTATCTGGTGTTCTGGATGCACACAAGCAATGATGTTCAGATGACTCATCTATATATATAAAAGGGAAATTTGTTAATGTGTCTGTTCCAAATGTTTAGCATACTTTCCAACATGCAACAAACTTGAAATTTGGCATGTGGGTAGCTTCCAGACTGTACACAATGCAAAAAGTATAAAAATAGACTTTTGCATTTTGGGGGGGGGGGGGCGCAGTAATGGATTTATTTTTCACGGCAAGTGAGCGGTGACGTCACATATGTGACATATGTGACGTCATCCACGAACATGCTGTTCATGGATCATCACTCACGCACATTGTAATTCACTGTTTTACTCTACAATGGACTTTTATTCTCTCAATGAAATGGGCTTTACAATTTTGAAAACGGCGTGCCCTGCGGTCCAAGTAAGCACTTCAATGAAAATCGAGACACTTTAAATCCTGAATCTTTCAATGGTCAGAAGATAATTAAGTGACTCATTTGTAACACTACCAGAGTATGACACTTCTAGTGTGAAGTTGTACCCCTGCATCATGCAGTTAAATGTAAATGTGTTTTTCACTCCTTGCACGTTTTAGTCTCTTAACTCATGAGCATACAATCCTATGGTCAAGAAGACATGACACCTAGCGTTGACGCAATCTTTTTCATGACAGGATAAAATATCAAATGACGTGTGACATCTATCACGATATCCGTTTGCCATACATATGTGATTGTATTTCACATTTTTGATACATTGCTTTTGTGCTTTGCTGTACTTCTCAGTACAAATTAATTAAAAAGTTAATTAACTACAGTTCACACAACATAAGTCTTGTAATGGCTGCAATATATTAAACGCTCGTAACACGCAGGCTGTCAGTTACACAATATAATTAAATACAGCACAGTAATGCAACAAACTACGCCATGCTGTCAATTACTACAAAATAACATTTTGCAAAACACTAACTTAATGAGTAATACAAATTTGATGTTTGTGAGAATCACAATATGTTGCTAAACGGATTGTAAGCATTATCGTGAATCTTATATCTTAATAGCGGGAAGTACCCGGCGTTGCCCGGGCGAAAAAGACACAAACACATCGACTTACACACACACAGACATCGACCCACACACATACATACATCCACTCACACACACATCGACTCACACACACACATCGACTTACACACACACACAGCGACTCACACCCACATCGACTCACACACACACATCGACTCACACACACATAAATATCGACTAACACACACATCGACTTACACACACACACAGCGACTCACACACCCACATAGACTGACACACACACATGGACTGACACACACACATGGACTTACACACACACACATCGACGTACACACACACATCGACTTACACACACGGTCCCACACACACACATCGACTTACATACACACATCGACCCACACATACATCGACTTCCACACACACACAGCGACTCACACACACACATCGACTTACACACACAATCGACCACCACCACACATATGGACTTACACACATACACATGGACTTACACACATACATCGACTTACACACACAGATACATCGACCCACACACAGGCAAAGAAAGTAAACTAATACAAAATTAACCTAACCTACCTGTAACTATGAGCAGATGCGCACCAAGCAAGCGTAATTGACATAACATCACTGCTCAACCCCCCTTCTGAGGGGGCAAGTGTAAATATGATAGAATGAAGACGTAATTGAGTATATTTATTGGTTTGCCCCTCGCAGTAAGTGATATCGCTTGGCTGCTTATGCCTCAAGAGTCCATAATAAGGCTATTCTTCAAAAAACGTTGGTTTATCTGTGTCATTAAATGTCACCTATAAAAGGCAATTTGTAATGAGTAAACAGTCATGGTAATAAATGTTTGAAGGGAGCTGTTAATCTGTGTGTGTTACCTTGCGCAGTGTCCACACGAAAGATAAATCCCCCCTCACCCCCACCGAATGCGTATGAGTTGGTATGGTCGAGCGCGCTATGTAATGAATAACCAAAAAGAGCATTAAATCGCTAATTAAACTACTTTAAAGGTGACGGACGCGAAATCGGAATAGCGCTGGCTCAGCACGCGACTTATGGTGTGGTACCTGGCTACTTTTTTTTTAACATAAACCCCACGGTTAGCGAGTAAAATCCTTTGCAAGTTTCGGCCGCACACACACAGACAGACAAACAAACAATGACATTTATAGGTAAGAGACGATATATCGTATTACTAAACTTGTTTACCCGGGAAAGCCACACTGAGCCTCATAACTCTTTCTCACTATGGTCCTGCCAAGTTATTGCAATGAGGGGGGGGGGGGCAATGTTGCTTTGTGTAGTCTCAATTGAGTAAATTGCAGAAGATCTGTCAGCATTTGGATGTATTGTCATAACACCATCCTATTGACAACTTAACTGTGTACAACAATATATAGGGGAACTCTTCTAATCAGCGGTGATATGGGGGGACCAATATCGCAAATCTTACTATCTGCAGGGTAACCCACACTCTTTTTACTTCTCTGATCTACGGGGGTAAACATCGCGGATTATTGGATGCCGTTCCGCAAATACTGATGGGATAAGTGAATGGTTATGGATATTAAGAAGAATCGGGATGTGAATGATACCCCCCTCCGACCCCCCCCCCGCCCCCCCGGATAATAGGGTCGAGGATACGAGTCCTTCTGTGATGGGGAAACTCGTTGAGATTTAGCAGAGCCATTTATCCTCCCCCTGCATGCACATATCCCCCGAATGACATACGCCTATAGATTGGATATTGTAAAGAGTGTTGTCAGCAGGCCACGTCTTTGGGTCAGAGTCCAGAGACTCCTCTACTTACAAACTAGTTAGGTTTCAGAGGTCTGTTCAGAAGTCGATTTGTTTGTCAGTCCAACTTTACTGTCGATTCCAAACGTGTTGTACGGCATGCCCACTACATACGGGGAATAGCTTTAAAAGTTGTATAATCTGTAGATATAGATATCACTGGTTCTTCATGTTCTGCAGATATAGATGCCACCACCGCCATCTATTGCACGGCAGTTGAATTTACGATTCTCGGTCCGAACAGGCAGCTGGACATATGGACAGGTTTACTCGTATCTATGAAAGTTCGTAAGTCAAATGTTCGTAAGTAGAGGAGTCCCTGTACAATTTCCGCAATCGGGTGCCACTCAAAATTCAAGTGTGGTACTTTCATGGTCGTGCCTCCTGAATTTATACGTGTGTAATGTAGCTCTCAGAGACACCGTCTTGTTCTTTGGTATATATTTATAATGAATAAAGTCCGCTGACAACTTAACGAGTAACCGCGAGTGACTGTATACACTTAGATAATTTGGACAACTCTATTCTGAGACAACGTAACTCCAACCCTTTAAGACTACACAGTGCCCACTCCAGGATGATGAAGGCAACCCCTCTCACGACCCGGCCACGCCCCTATTCTCGAACTCTCGCTCACCGCACCTGGCCCTGTCTCTCTCTGCCCTTGTTACAATTTACGACCGTGAGGTCCCGTGCTTCCTCTCACGCGACCCGGTCAACGTTTGTCCCATCAATCATTATTAGCAAACACTTAGGTCCCACATTACCCTAACATGACCCTGTCTGTTACCGTTCTGTTAATTAGTAACCATGGTCCCGGGGAGCCGTACTGTCCCTACATCACCCCGTACTGTCTTTACACATGTGTAGTGTAATAACGCTGGCTGCTGATGGGAAAGTGGTACTGGCAGCAGGGGGCAGTACACATGTCAGCAGAGGGAGATATATGGGAGTAGGAGATCTAAGAAGAAGCCCAGGAAGGGGTCGATCTGGAAGCCCGGGAACCTACTAGTAGGTTCCAGAAAGAGGGCGTGGCAAGGCCACACCGGGAGGATAAAAGGGGGCCCGGGATGAGAGCTCGGCGCTGTTGCTGGAAGTGGATTCCCTCGCTGCATCTCTTTTCGTCACCTTTGTCGCCGCCGTCTCGACCACCCGTAGACGCCGCTAGCTAGACAGCCTGCCGACTGCTCTAGCCAGGTAGTGCCGTCGAAAGAGATGGATGTGTGGACTAACGTGTAAGCTCGTGGGGGGCTTGCAGTTTCCTGACGTGTAGAATGAAACGTGCCTTAAGAACCCTGTCTCTGAGTAAGTCACTGCACATGTTCATGTTAAACTGAAGCGTCGCAGGTTTAAATATAACCCATTTGATGTGTATTTGCTGGTTGCTTAACAGAATCTACCCTCCCCATAAACCGTGCCCCCTTCTGCATCCACTCCACTCCGGACACAATCACCCCCAATCACGCGCTCATGCACAATCCACACACACACACACGCGCGAGAACAATTCTAACATCTACCACCCTATCATTACAATTACAAGCCTGCGATTTACATGCGCGGGCATAATCCACATGTGTGGGAACAATACCTTGGACAACCCTATCATTACAATCGTATATGAGGCATAGACACAGAGAAAATAGGGAATCGTGAGTAACCTGTATATGTATGAAGAGGATAGAATTACACTTTCAGCAGCTGGCTTGTATATCAAAAGTGGCAAATTGAGCGGAGGTTGTGATCTAAGAAAACAGAAACCTCATTTTTTCCCCAATAGACCTCGTTCACATAAACTACATACAATGCGCTTTCAATGACACCTCATTCGGGGAAAAAAAAGGTGGCGAGCAGTCTGGAGAGAATTCTCCCGAAAATGATTCATACAGATTTGTGGATTATTACCGGACAGAAGATATTCAACTGGAGCATGTTTGCATTTGACGTAAAAAAAAATGGTAACAAAAAAGCACCGAACTCAAAATCTATGACACAAAAGCTTCTGTCCACCACGGTTAGCCTCACGCTCACATTGGCTAAAGATGCAACTCAATCTTGGGATTTTTCGGTAAAGTCACGTAGGTAAAAAATTAAAATTAAAATTAATAAAAGTAAAATAAAATAAAAATAAAATAAAAATCACGACGTTTCGGAGGCAACACAAGCTTCCGTCTTCAGGTGCAACCGTCACAGCACGCTTGCTGTATCAAGTAAATGGGAAATTCCAAGAGATCCAACCCCGTGCTGTGACGGTTCCACCTGAAGACGGAAGCTTGTGTTGCCTCCGAAACGTCGTGATTTTTATTTAATTTTTATTTAATTTTACTTTTATTAATTTTAATTTTTATTTTTTACCTACGTGACTTGACCGAAAAAACCCAAGAATATGAATCCTTGCAGTCACGAAAGCTTCAAATCTAGAAATGCAACTCAATCGTCTCTTTTATTTTTGCCTTTCGCGTGTTTATATTTTCCCACTAATATAAAAGATCCATCATTGTGCTCACAGTTGTCACTCCTGTGCAGTGTTTTTTTCTTCTTCTAATATCTAAAATTGCTTTGTAATGACTAAACTTGTTACGTGTTCTGCGCTGCTCTATGCATATGCTCGTTTGACTAAAATATAATGAAAATAGCTTCACGCTATGAAGTTTTACACTTCATATTAATATGGTGCTGCGTTTGGCACACTGCTTTATGAGCCCAGTAACCAAAAATTACATTCCTGACACTAAAGTCAATATAATAATTCTATTCTACTGGCTGGTTAATCCATAAGTGGTGTTAATGAATAATATATATGTTAATTATTGGTTCATATGAAAAAAATCGAATAATACATTTTTAATGGTTAATGTTACTTTAATCTGATATTTTTTTTCTGTGAGGTTTTGACACCTAATTAAGATGCCTGGTGGGATGACATGGTTATTCTGGCTTCCTGGACCTTGTCCTGATAATGTCTGTTGTAATTTAAAAGTAAACGTCATGTTTTATTGCTGGATTTGGTTGCAAGGATTGTTCAATCTAAGAGTGAGCTAAAACAATAACAATCGGCGTGTAAAACGCTTGTGTGGGGTGGTGGTGAGTTCTCAATGACATAACAACTTTGTCGCATCATTAATTGGCTTCGTCCAAAAATCAATTCCAGATTGGGCCGTGTGTTGGGCATTTCTTCTCTCAAGCATTATTCTCTTTACACTTTCGTCGCGTACTACTGCGGGCATCGTCAGAATGTAAACTCATCTTCCCTGAAGAAAGGCTCCATCCCACAGTCCAACCTGGAAAACCACACTTGGATTACGAGCGGCTGCGATTACATTTTATTTTTTTCACGTAGCCTAAAAGTTGTATTCTCAAACGTCAGGTAATGTCTGCGGTGAATGAATGAATTGCATATGTATGTTGAGCTTCTTTCGCACCGTACCTAGCCAACCGTGCTCAATGGGGACTGCAGTATCGGCGGATGCATGAAAGGATCGGATATGTGAACATCTATATAAGATGACAGTTACGCCATGCACGAGTACAGCAAAGTATGTTGGCGGTTAATTGGTCTGGGTGGATTAGTGATGGTTGGATATGCGACGTTGTACTGTACGATGTTATGAAAATTACGTAAAAAAACCTCGACGTGATATGCAAGGGCAGACTACTTTTTGGAGGCATCACCGTCCAAACTGCAATTCTGTTAATCACTATTATCATTAAAAAAAACGAATGAATATTCCTACATAAATTGGTTATTATTACATCCCTCACAAAAGGGCATTCTGTATATAATAAACATGCTCTCTGATTTTGTTAGAGAGTCCTGAATTGAATGTATCCAAAGTAAATAAAGTGCATATAGAGTAATGGAAAGAACGTGCTTTCCACTTCCTGCCCTTATTCTTTTTGAGCCACTTATCTGAACACCAACTGTGATATTTGTGCCATTCATTACGACTGTCCCCTTGACACCAAAATGAGAACATAAAAGGGAATAAATATTTCACAGCATCAGTGGGGCTGCTGGTCGACCATTACAGGGACCGGTGGGGCCCTTCGCCAGAGAAAATGAAAATGGGGGTGGGAAAAAAAAGCAATACATGCACGTTTAAAACTGCGTAACCTCATCTTTGAGCATGTAACGTTTTACACGCGATTAAAGTGCAGTTTCGTAAAGCTGCCTGCTCTTAACTTGAAGTAAACACGCCGGTGCGCCAGCATTCCCTGGCAAAACACACGTGAGCCCTTGCCACATGCTGTGAAGCAATGACGCTTCGCTTGACATTAGCAGAGCGCGCGGGGATTGTGGAGCGCACCTGCCTCGGCTCCTCGCCTGCTGTGTGCCTCGCTGCGCGTGCATTTAATTTATCAATAAGATAGTACCTCCAGCACCCAGCTCCGAAGCGATTAATAACATAACAATCCCCGCTGCCTTCCGTACGTCACTACCATATACACAGATCGCCACTGTACATCATACCATATTGCTTTAACGATTGCCTTTGTTGTGGCTGAGAAAAGGCAGTAACCGAGCTTCAATTTCTCTCTCAATATTTTCAGGAATGCCCCTGGGTTGGCTTAACGTAAAATGTATTGGCATATAGGCACTTCCACGAGAGTACACAGTGCTCCATAATCATTCTATATTTTGTGCCCTATAATCCTATAAGCCTATGAACAGGTTTAAACTAGAATAATGACAATAAGGCGAGATTGATGTGGCCAAAAAAAAATATTCCTGGAACACTGTTGCTGAAATATCAAATACAGCAGCTCTAAGCTTCCTTCATATACTCTGAATTTACAGCACTTTGTAAACCCACTGCCAAAGTAACGCCTCCCCACGCTGTCAATCATATGGGCTTATTTATTTATTTATCATACTTCATGCTGTTCAGTGGTGGTTTAGTCAAGATGTGGTGCCCAGGACTCACCACTTCTGTTAGCTATAGCGAGGAATCAAAACATGTGTTTAAAGTATTTGGCTGCAAAATATTACCACGTGATAAGCCGTTTCGTTGAGCTGTTATTTTTGGCCAGGTTGCTTCTGAAAAAAGATTTATAGAGCTCAGTGGGCCTTAGCTGGTAAAATAAAACTATAAAACAATATTTAAATCATTTTAATATTTCAACTGGTCAAGTTTGCTTGCTTGGACAACATGCTGCCACTAAATATTGATTAACATATTCTGAAAGCCGATGAACTGAATTTATCTTAGGGCCACTTGGAGAGGGTTATGCACTTTTTTGTTATCCATGATCCTCCACTTTGATGCAAAATGGATTTGTATCCTGTACAAATCATAATGAGACCCTCCATTAAGATGTTAACATCACCAAAATGCCCTTCCCCACCTCACTAATGCCTGCCATTTGTTCTTTTTTTTATGGAAAAGGGAAAGTTGGCAACCCGAGGTTAGGCTAAATGAGATACAAAATATCCATGCATCTAATAGCATTTGGGACACTTTGCATGGCCTCTCCATTCTGTTGGAATAATTTGCGAAATCCCCCAGCACTATAACCCGATTACTCCACAGCTGTGACTTTACGAAAGAGATGACACTTTTGGAATATAAATGATTTTAATATCCCAAGCTATTTAGAAGTAAAAATGAAAAATTCTGCACTAACCATAAGTGAAAATGAACATTTGTTCGAAAATCGATCTTTTCTGCATTAAACACACAACAAATAATAATTGTGAAAATGTTTTAAGTCTGTTATTGTGTGGGTGCCATGAAGAGGAAATAGCATACCTAATGTGAGCACGAAGCTACCAACCACATCAAAGTGATGTGTTTTCTGCCTCTTGTGTACACCATTCAATCATGACCCCGAGATGCACTTTGAGAAAACTCTTAAACTCGTGGAAATTGCCCCATTTGTCCTTTACACGAGCACTCTCCTCCTTTCCTTTTCATTTCTCAGCACGAGCGCTTCCTCTTCCCCTCGCCTCCTGTTCCATTCTCTTTGTTTTTCCATACTTTCTTGGAGCATACCTTTGGGCTTCTACGATTATGCTTGTTTGTGCCAATTGTCTGATCGTCGTGCAGCCTGGTTCTGTACTCTGCTGGATAATGATATTCGCGAGAAATCGAACTGGTTACTGGTTTCACGGCACAGTGTGATGACCGCCATCACACTACCATTTAAGCGCACTACATTTTACTGCTTAGAATTAGAGGGACATTTTTCGGCCAAGATATTTCCATGGTCATTACTTTCATATTTCCAGCATGTCAAACACCGAAAGCAACTTCACAGGACACTAGAAATAAAAAAGAGATGTACAGCATGTTTGCCAATAGGCCACCAAGGAGCCAATTATAAAATGCATTGTTTTGCATAATATACATTTAAATTGGTAGCACTGCAAACCACGAGACTTTTGTCTTTTGCTGGTTTCATGAGAAGACCTTTTAGAACCCCTGCTGCAAAGTAATACAATCAAGAATACTTTGGCACTTGCAATTTTGCTGTTACTGCACATTGCAAAGCCAGGTTTGCACATTTGTACCCGGAGTTGACATCACACACTGGACACTTAGATTAAGTTAAGAATCTTTGCTGGCAGCCCTCTCGCAGAACGATTCAGATTTAATATATGTGGTAGAGGAAATTACTTTTTTTTTAAAAATTCTGCTCCTTTGCCTTTAACATCACCCATGCAAGCTGAGTCATAATATCGTGTCACTGACAAAAACAGTACCATGAAACACTCCTGTGTGTGTTCAAAATAAATAGAACATATAAATTCCATTTACTCTGTTGCTAATTTATGCACTGGGACCCATGGAGGAAGCGTGCCAAGTTACTCGTAATTTACAATTCCTCCTACAGCCTTCATACCAACATCATAAGCACTGTTACTGACCTTGTGAGGGCCTGTGCATAGAGATCGTCATTATTGGTCTGACTCCTTTGGCGTGATGGACGTGAAGTGTTGGTGATTAATGAACGGTACTTGTCTTTTGGCTCAGGTTTACACATTCGTCAGTGTGGGAAGTGCCATTGCTAAAAGTCAAAGTGATGCTCAAATGAGCATTGAGACAGTTTTCATTTCCTGTTTACAGCCCTGAGCCAATGGTGGGAATTCCACATTTCTATGCTGGAGGCGAGTCTATTCAGAGGACTACAAAGTGATACGGACTCATTATATCCACCCCGGAGGGATAATGGGCCGAGGCAACCCGCAGCCAGGAGCAGAACTCGCAACTTTCCGATTGTGAGCCGCTGGGTCTACTGCTGACCCACCTGGTCATGGCAAAGAGCGGCAGAAAATGGCTTCCAATATCTCACACACTACTTCTTGCCTAGGGCTTATAAATCAAATATGTCACTGCTATGGAAGCAGGGTGGACAAAGCATTATACTGTCTTACTTTTCCAATTCTTTTAAATAAATCTATAACTGCCAAAAAAGGGTTATGTCCAAAAATAATGAAACATGCCACATGCTATCAGTTTCTTTAGGTCTAAAAAGAATACAATATTTCTTGGTTGTTGAACAGAGAGCAAGCTATAACGTGATGCATTCTGGGAAATAGAAATGTCATAGCCTATTGTTTCTTAAAATATGACTTAAGGGACTGCAATGACATTTGGTGCAACTTATTAAAAAAACATCACAACTTTAAAACACCTTAGGCTTTATTTAATCATAATCAGCCGCAATCAATCGACTGCTGAATGAAAGTCTGTACAAGCTATCAACATTTATTAGAATCCTGCAATGTACAAATCCTAGCACCTGCACACGTTATGGTTCCATCACTCCATCTCCTGATGCACATTTTCTTGGGCACATTCTGTTTGTCGCCTGCTCCTCTGTTAGTATTATTGACCGTTGACACTTATCCTTTCCAGCGACGTGTCCTGACTAAGCTCACTTACCTTTTTTTATCTGTTTGAATTCTTTAAATAGCTTACATATATATTATTTCATCCATGTGTCCCTCTTTCTGTCTCTCAATGTGAATTCCAAGTATATGTCCCTCCATTGCTTCTCTGTGCCCTTTTCAGTTTGTGTTTTTTTTTGGTTCATGACCATGTATATTAAGCATGTCATAGCAGACAGTACTCACTGATGAAAATATTTCTTCTTTAGGAACACTTGTATGCTGTTTAAAATCCACATTCAAGAGCATATCTGTATACATTCTCTGCTGTGTTTTCCAATTGTCTAGTATCTTGGACCAATATCTCTAATTGTTTTGCTACCCAATATGCTTCGAAATATTTAATAGTTACACAGTGAATATGGCAGTGCCCTAAAGAGGTACGATGCAACCTAGACTGGGTGAGTGCTGGGGGAGCGTGGAATAACAAGGGTTAGATATGACGAGTTCGTGATGGCACTGGGAACGAAAGGCCCAAGTTTACAAAACGATTGTGTGCCCAGCGATTGTGTATGGTGCAGAAACACGGGTGGTACGTAAAAAGAGACAGAGTTCTTGTTGTGGCAGAGAAAAAAAACACCGAGTAAGCGTGACTTCGCTGCTTCGGACGCACGTAGAAAACGAACAAAGATAATTCTGGTGAAGACGGCAGGGCACGAGAAGGCCAGGGTGGGGAGATGGGGGGAGGTGGGGGTAGGGAAACATCGAGGAAAGCAAATGACTGATTTCCATGACATCAACATTGACTCCTCTTATCCATGAAAAACAGTGCTGATAATATAAAAACAATTGGTAAAGTTGCAGCCCTTTCATTTCTTACTCACGCCACTGCTGGCAGCAGGGCTTCCAATGGACATAGATCTCGAAAGTATTTTTTGGACGGTGTGTTTGGTGTGTACTCACGGGACAGACGTTATGGCACTTGCATTTCATTAAAAAAAAACATCAAACACAAAAATTTAATGGGGGTGACCGCTCGCAAGTACTGAACACTTGAGTTTGTTTTCTGGAAGCTTTCATTCTATAGAATGTTTTTCAGTGAATACATATTTACAACTATAGGAAACGTACTATTCATTTAAAATAGCATGTAAATTACTCAAGAGGAGGTGCCGTGGTACAGCGGTTAGCGTGCGCTGCTATGAACTCGGAAATCCGGGTTCAGTTTCTGACCACGGCTAACATCTGTGGAAAATTGTTATCATAACTGGTACTATACTATAACCCTCTCCATGTTCATCATCACTCTCATCCCATCTTCATGAACCAACATGGCGTAGGGAAGCCATCGACCAATGGCGGATAGAGAATGGCTGAAATGTATGCATTTACATATGCGATTTGCTTAAACCTAATAATAAATATTTAATATTTGCACACGACAAAAACAGCCAAATTCTCATATTGTCTCAATATGGTTGTTTACAAGATTCGTCTTGCCTCTTCAGGAATCATGCCATTAGGTATTTGTCATCATAAGAACCATGAGTGCAGTGAGCATTCAGCACTAAGGACAGCGAATGTTCAACATTCACTCCCCTCTCTGAAGGCAGCAATGCGGGCATTGTTGATTTTACAGCCAAACTTGTATCTTGAGTTAAACATTCCACCTAGCCTTCAGATTGCTGATGCTGAGTTGAGTACTATTTATATACTCGTTTGTTCTTTCGGTAAAGTCACGTAGGTATAAAATAAAATAAATCACTGCTATTTAAATATATATGTATTCCTTTGCCAAGTACAAAACCAGTAGAAATGTTGGTACCTGAAGCATGGTATACAGAATGATGCACTTAGCATAGATTTGGCTGTGCATTTGACATGTTGCGTTACCTTTTGAGAGTAGTGCAGATTGTATACAGTTCAATATGCCAGTACTTTTATAAGTAACGCTACATTTGTCACAACACTGATTTGCCAGTGAATTGATGCATATCGTAACAGCGTTTTTCTTTGATCTCCGATGCACAGTTGGATTTCTTGAATAAAGTACAAAATGGAAAACATCTTTAATATGGGCAAGGTGACACATGATTGCATTTTTTTTTTAGTTTTGCATATTTTGAAAAGCATATGCTTTACTAGTCCTTTGTCTAAAATACAGCCCTGATTAAATGTGTTGCTGTTTATGCAGATAAGCTGCATAATTAAATCATGCAAGTTTAGTAAATTATGTATATTGTGCAATAATTATAGGAAGACTGGGGGATACCCAAGATGCTGAGACAATGAGAGGACTGATTAAAATGCTTCAGCATTTCCCCAATTCAAATTCTCTTTTATAAACTGCATCCTGAATAATTTGTCTTTCACGGTTTTAGTAAGAAATAAATTACATCTCCAGTCCATGCAGACTGCTCATGAATTGTGAGGTTGAAATCCCATGCAGGCTTTGATGTTTTGTAGATGAACCGGCAAAAGCATGGTCAACAATATTGAGTTCTTATATGGTCATGTGGCCTGTTTACTTATTGCTATACACTAAGCATATGGTTACTGGAGTGGGTTCTGAGTGCCATTGCAGGGGTGAGTATTCTTGAAAGTTGTGACCGTGCGGTGCTCAAAAACTGCAAATGTATTGATGTAGGTTTCACGGCTTCTTGTATGAGAGATGCTCTTGAAAGCAGCTCTTTCGGGATAGCCGTTGCGAGCGATGTCCCTGTTACCCTTCCCGACGTTTCGCCTCCCACGTTGGGAGGCATCTTCAAGTTAACATCTCACCACGGTGGCAAGGAGATGTTAACTACCTTGCCTGGTAAGCAGGAGGTCATGGGTTAGATCCCTACCCTGACGCCTGTATATTTGGAGTTTGCATGTTTTCCCCGTGGTTGCGTAGATTTTTCTACAGGTCCTCCGGTTTTTCCCTCCACAATTAGGAATGTGCATTAAGGGTATTTGGCTGCTATACATTTCCACACAAGCCATTTTGTTGAGTTTTCATTCATGATAGCCAGGTATATCGCTCAGTGGGCCTTACCTGGAAAAAAATAGGTACTGCTGCTATGAGTCACCAAGACTTATAAAAGCAGAAGCAAAACCTCAGTTGGTTCATACTGCCTGAAGATGTTTCCAACGTGGGAGGCGAAATATTGTGAAGGAAAGAGGAGCAGCGCTCGGCACAGCTATCCCAAAAGAGGAGCTTTTAAGAGCATTTCTCAAATGCCGTAAAGCCATTTATTTCAATTCTAGGTTTGAAGCTTTCGTGACTGCAAGGATTCATACTCTTAGGTTTTTTCCGTAAAGTCACGTAGGTAAAACATCAAAATTAATAAAAATAAAATAAAACAAAAATCACGACGTTTCGGAGGCAACACAAGTCTCCGTCATCAGGTGGGACCGTCACAGCCAGATTAGCTGCATCAAGTGAGGCAATGATTCAAGATGTAATCCCTTAAAAAGCAAGTTGAGGGGGAGGAGAGGGGGGGAGGGAGCTCATCAGAATGTGGTAGCCAATGAATGGAACGCATCGGGAGGGGGAGGGGGGCGGGGCCAAAAGAATGCACGTCGGCGTGGACGCGGTTGGTGTTGCACAACGCATCGGGAGGGGGAGGGGGGGCGGGGCCAAAGAATTTATTTCATTGTCTACAGGAGAACTTTTTTTTATTTTGTGAAACAATTGGAGATATCTGCCAAGAGACGCAATTTCAAAACACAACCAGTATGTGTATGCCGAGGACAGCTATTGAAAGCAGACCAGAATCATAAACGGTGAAATTAAGAGGCGGATGAAAGGAGGTAGGAGTGCTTTTGGAAATCTGAACTCGATTATGAAAACATACCAATGTGTCAATAGAAGAACGTTTTAAGTCTTGTGTACTGCCTGATATGAAAGTGTTCATATGCACAGCCATTAACGAGAAATACAGAACAAAGCCTGCAGAGTATCCAAAGAAGCATGGCGAGATGCATGCTTGGAATTGCATGGACAGACAGAGGAATACATGGTTTAGAGAACACAAATGCAGGTTAGAGAGATATAATTTATACTGCTAAGAAAATAAGTGAGCTCGGTCAAGGCACATTGCTAAAGGGGATGATAAATCATGGTCAAGATTAAAAATGGAGCAGCAGCCAAAGCATGGCAATGTCTAAGGGTTGTCCACGAGGAGACGAGATCAATGAAATGAACTATTGCGCAGGTGCTACGTGGATGTGTATGTTGCAGGATCGTGTGCAATGGCGACAGCTTGGGCAGGCCTTCATCCAGCAGTAGATTGGCCATGGCACTTGATGATTCCGCTCTGTGCTAGACCAGTGCTGCTCGCATGCACTTAAACGCAAATAATCACTGTGCGTGAAATACTGTAATCTATTTGTCAAGCAAGGACCATCATTTGATTTACGCATGCATTTTTGCTCATTCGTATGTATAGAAAATACTGACATATCACCTTTCATCGTACAACACAAGAAGTTCTGTTCACTGAAGCTGAAAGGTTAGTTTATGTGATAATGGCCTTACTCATTTTGTGCGAGGTGATCTGTTACAGCAGATAACTCGCAATCATTAGTTTTGGCTTCAAATTTGGTTGGCAGATGAGTTGGGCCATAATCCGTCTGTCGTTCACAGAATTAGTCCAGTACCACTGTGGATAGTTAATATTGTTAGTGGCAATCATTTACACATGAGTGTTGCACTGAGTCTCAATAAGGGATTCTAGATTTGAAGCTTTCGTGACTGCAAGGATTCATACTCTTAGGTTTTTTCCGGTAAAGTCACGTAGGTAAAAAATAAAATTAAAATTAATAAAAGTAATAATAGAAATAAAATAAAATAAAAAATCACGACGTTTCGGAGGTGATTCATTATTTTATTGTATTTATATTATTACTTTTATTAATTTTAATTTTATTTTTTACCTACGCGACTTTACTGGAAAAAACCTAAGAGTATGTCTCAATAAGAGGTTTGCATTGAGATGTTTGGCCAATCCAATTAATTAGTGATTTGCATGCGTGAGGAAACTTGATTTCCCAGAGAAAACCCACTTGCATACACGAGGTGGTGTGTGACACTCAGCACGGCCCTCTCCTGGGCACACCTTGCAGCCCACGCAAAACCGTGGTGGTGGTGGTCACCCATCCAGTGGCGGATTAAGCTAGTGCGGAGCCCGTAGCATATGTAGCTACTTTGGCTATTAGGATAATCCGGCACCAAGCAGTAGTAGCAGAAGGTACAGTAGCAACAGAAGTAGCAGAAGCATCAGAGTGCCCACCAGGCTCAGATCTACTTAGCGTCTGAGATCCGGCACATTTTGGGTTACTTGGTCGTTTGTCAAGGATAGAAAGACTCCACATGGAATCTCCATCAATGGCTGAGCAACAACATTCACGCGTAACAACCATTACGAGTGTATGTATGGAGACGGTGACTTTTTGTTTGACGCCCACAATGGAAGCAAAACAATGTTAACCTTCATCTTGCAGATCCATGATTTTGTGTTCATATGATATTATTGACAGATGGAGTTGTGCTGCATGTAATCTAGCCAAAATTCAGTACATTTCAATTGGGTAACCGATCTCTGGTTTCACATCTGCGTCAGTTCAGAGACTGATCAGTTCACCGTGTCATATCACACGTGAAGATCAATACGAAAATGTTATTATTGCCAATGCCATCAATGCCACCACACGTTGCCAACGATCTCTATATTCTGCCAAATCCGGCAGCTACCGAACGGTAGAGATACAACCTCCAAGATCTGTCCTAACATCACACCATCTTGCTCTGAGGTCTTCCCCTCGGACACCGGACTCGTGGAGATGTAGGGGCCGTTGGCCCCCGGGGTCCCCCCCGCCTGCATCCCCTATTCCGTTTACGTTACCCCACCACCCTAATCCCCGCTAGGGTTTCGCTGGCCTTCGAACGCGGGCCTCTTGAAGAGAAGTGAGATCTCTCTACCTTGCTACAATCCCTTTTATCCTCTCTCCCGGACTCCCCGAACACTCTCCGCTCATGCGCGGCGCATATGCTAGTCCATGTGCTGCGTGCGCGGCGTAAATTCTAATGAATCCCTTTCTCACGCATGCCTTTATTATTGCAGATTATGCGGCGGCGTCCATCACAAAGGCTCGCCGTGGGAATTTGTGCAGGGGCTCCCCGCGTGCCTCCGCTCTCCTGATTATTCATACTTTCAGCTTAATCCTTTACCTTCCCTAACAATGGTGCCTGCGCGCTCAAGCGTAATTATCCTAACCATCAGCGACTACGCGCAAGAGCCCCTGCAGTCCTGCTAATCATGCCGTCCCGTCCCTCCCCTGCTTGCCTCGTCGATACGTGAGGGGTGTGTGTGGGGGATGCGTTTCAACCGCGGTGGCCGAATGCCCCTCGCCGCGACCATACCATCTTAAGGCCGGTCGCAGCGCCGCGGTGCAACGTAGCGTCGGGGGAGGTCGTCCAATTCCCTGGTCGCCGGAAACCGTGAAAGTCAATCCCGATAAGGGCTTCTCGGATAAAAACCGGTCGATCAGGTGACCTCCCCTTCCAGCTCTATGGGTGGGGGGAAAATGCGTGCGGGTGTGTTCATGTGAGGTGAGGTGAGGGGCACGCGGGGTCGGCTCCGTCGCTTGGTGGTGGCGAGGTCGTAGATGGGGCGCCTGCTGAACGGCTTCGTGGCGGCCGCATCACAGAGACAACTCCAATACCTTGCTCAGTAACCAGCTCTCCTCCATCCTGCACACGTCCCACCCATCGCAATATGCTTTGCCTCTTCATATCTACAGCACTCACCTGTCGTGTTCTCCCCTGCTCTTCTGCATTGCTTATCCGATCTCGCCACAGAATTCACAGTATCTGTCTCAGACACCTGCAGTTAAAATTTCCAACCACATTTTGGTCCGAAGTGCCATTGTGAGTAGGGAAGTGCTATGTTGATACACAGCTCAGGGCCCAGTGCATCATCAACAGCTGCTCATGAATTCCTCGTAATTCTGGACACCCCTGCCCGTGAACAACCAGATCACAGACGCGTGCCAACCCACCTTGTGGCCTCCTTGTGCACGTGCGCACGTTTTCGGTTGCGCACGGCCAGACGGCTGTTTCTTCTCACGCAAGACAAAATTAGCTTTTGCTTTGGCCGCTAACGTCACGTCTGTGCAAATGGGATGATGTACAGGAACTTACGCACAATTAGACTTAAATCCATTTAATCAGCTCGATCATGCGTAAACGTCATACAATCTGCAGCGGTGAAGAAATACCAACAAACATTGCTCAATATTTCATATTTACTTATGACAATATTTGACCTGAAAAAAAATGCCTTAAGATGGAACATCTCGTTTGCAAGCACGTCCAGTGAGTCAATTGGTACGTACATAGCGATACGTTCAACCATACTCAGCGAACCAAGCACTACGTTTAGCATTTACTGGACATGTTGTGTGATATGATTTACCCATGAATGATAAATTATAGCAGGTGCATTATAAGTGGCTTCAAGATCCGTGTTTGAGAAACTCCATTCTTGAATATTCATAGTACTGCACCACATTTGTCTGCCGCTATTCACCATAAACGTGGCATTGTTTTACGTTTACAGATCGAATGCTCAAAGGAATGATTGCCGCGATGACGTTGCATTATCCATACACAATGCATCCCATCATCTGAATCTTGGCACAGACACGAGGAATCATTGTCACGCTTGGAAGAAAGTAAGAAACTACACCTCCTCCCACATGCCTCTTACGTTGTTGATCATGAAGTGAAATTATTTTTTTTATCGACATTGGGGAGACTCACCTTGGAGCAGGTTGGAATTGAGTCTTCAGACGAATGTTTGGCCATTGCCAAATATGAGACATTAGCTTCTTGTGAGAGAACTCGGAGAAAACCCACCGCATACAGGAGAGGGTGAACACTCAAAGCTCTGCATAGAGAGACCCAAGAAGCCATTGCTGGTGCTGACATTCCTGGCCACGTTCGCAGCCAGGCTCAGCTCCACATAACCTGGTGGAAAGCAGTCTCCACTCGGGTACTTTATTGAACTAGCCAGGCTGAATCTAGCCATTGCAATTTCAAAATAATTTATCCTGGGAACATAAATGTCTTCACCCCAGGGATGGCAATTGAAGCAGGGAAATCCCCCCCTCAGTCCCCAATCAAATTGCACAATGGCACGCGGGATTTCGTGGCGGTTCATTGCTCCGGGTTGAGGAGGCGACAAAACTCCGCTTCGGGTGTTCCAGTCCCAGGTGATAACGCGAGCAGGTAAATGAATCGATAATTGGAATGCAAATGCAGTGTGCGTTGAAAATCATGACGATGATGCTACTGCTGCTGCTGCACCAGCGCTGGGCTCCATCAGACCGGTACTCCTGGGAAGGTGTGTGGGCTGCGTGCATCCGTCTTCTTGAGAGAGGGCCCATGATGAAACCACTTCCAGCACATTCCAGTTTCACAGTGGGTTTCTATGCGAATCGCTTGGTCTGTACTCGAGTCTATGCGTCTTTGTGTGAATATGTAAGTCTCTGTGTGATTCGATTAACCTCTGTGTGAGTCTATGGGACTCCATGTGAAAAAGGGCTGATAATGAAGCCACTGCCAGCATATACAAGTTTCTCATTGAATATCACCTGCACGCGTTATCGTGTCAGACTGGAACATTCGAGACAAAGTTTTTAGCCTCCTTAACCTGCAGCCATGAATTACCACTGGAGGGATCTGTCCTCGTGTAATTAACATAAATCAAATAAGTGTGTCAGTTCAATCAGTAAAATCACTCTTAGTTGGGAAATGCAATTATTCATCAAATATTTTATAGCATTAACTGCTTTACAAACAGGACCAATGTGTGAGTGAACACAAAAAAATATCCCATTACCTTCGCTTGTAATGTTCTGCAATCCTGCTGTGTGAATGATTAGGCATATAAAAGTCACATAATCCATGACCGGATCTAACCATTTTAAGACTTTAATATTCTGGCCTTCTCACTTCCAGTGAACCCTTTGTGTTAGGCTTGCACGTGTATGAAAATCTACAGCATGTTGTGTACCCTTTGATTTCAGGGTTCTTGTAAATGTGCATGAGTACGGTAAACATAAAGTCACATAAGGCATTACCACTAGAGTAAAAGGTATGCCTATCCATAATAAATCACGTATTGTGTACCCTAATATTCCAATAATTCTATGAGAACAAAACAAGTATCACGAGGCCAATGTGCAACAATTATTCCAGCAACGGCATTCTGGACTGTTCCAGCTGAATTTAAGTGCTGCCGATAGAACAAGAGACCTCGTAACCAAGTTGCAGTCTTAGGTTATCTCCTCGAGTTGCACAATGCCTGCCTTTGTTCCTTCTGGTTTACAGGCAGCATCTGACAAATGAAATGGATTGTTCCTATTGCACATGGAATCTGCTCCATGGCGGTGCCTTGCCTCGAGAGCATCCTGCAGCAGTTTGCTACATCTGTAAGATTGTCTATCCATAGATCGTATAAATATATGAATGTGTTGTTAAACCTGCCACCACCCGACACAGCCAATTAGTAAGGTTTGTCGCGTAAACAGAACATGCCAATTTGTTACTAGTACAGCACACTGGTGTTGGAGTACGACGTTTCGCCAGTAATTACAACTAGCTTCATCAGGCGACAGCCAGATTAGTAAATATATTTACGCGACCTACCCCCCAAAAAAAATCTGTATTATGGATATTGGTTACGAAAGCCAACGTGTTAAAGGTTGTATTAAACAATGAAACAGATAGTCACACAAAGCACTGTTTATACATATTTTCTGCATATAAAATGTTCATTATGGTCAACCAACTGCTGGTTAAAAGGCTTCCCAATTTGCTGTCTAGGTGCAGTAGTGATGAAGGTGGGGGGGGGGGTGACAATATTTCATCGCGTTGATCGGTTCGAGTTGAAGGGAGGGCAATTTGTTTTAACCTCTGACTGGTTTGGCAGTATCGCTGCTCAGGTCTTAAAAGGCACTCAAAGCCTCTTTGGCACATAAAGGCAGTGGCCCTTGCCGAAGGCACGGAATATAGATGTCATTATGTAGTCATAATATCTGCAAACACATTATTCAATCGTGATCCCTGAATCACAATTCTTGTAATCGGGAATAAGGTTAGTCGTGATATGCCTCGTAGGTGGATCATGCAGGAAAAATACATCTGCAGGCCAACGACATTCCTGTTATATGCAGCACAGCATAGGTATGTTTCTGACCGATCTGTAAAGAGTTTGACTGGTTTGCTGGTGTGTGCAATGTCTTTTGGGGGTTCCTAAACATCCCGAGTGATCTTAAGACAGCTGTGCACGGGCGGTGGCTCGGTTGCTCAGTGGGTTATAGCTGGGTTGGTACGGCTGAGGCCTGGATTCAAAGCTAGGCAGCCACCTGTAATATTAACTTCACTGTGTGAGCATGGAATCAGCCTTGGAATCAGCCTGGTCATCGATTTATCGCGAAAAAAAATAGAAGAGTAAAATTTAGTTTTTCAGTTAATCTGAGAACTAAATAAATGGTTTGATTCACATTTAATGAACAGACCTTGCTGTAAATTAAAAGGTCTTCCCCATGTATGGATAAAGACGACTATTTAAGTCACCTCGGAAGTAATTCTATGATGTCATCTTCCAGGTTCATATTCTGGCACAGGGCGATGCGCTGCTTGCTGTCAAAATTCTGCATAGACGCTGCTTCATATCATAACAGCAATACAATTCAAATGTTCAATGTATTTTTTTAAGAAAAACAGATTTAATGCAGCTTTCATGTATTAATAGTTATTACATTTACTTGGACTGAGTTATTACGAAACCGTTACAAATAATTATCAGGCATAAAATCATCAGTAGACCACTCCATCACTTTCCACTAATTTATTTAGTCTAAAAACAATACACTTCACTCAAGCTCTCACATTAAACTTATTGCACAATCCTTTTGAAATGATTACCTTTGCAATACAGGAGGCTCACGTTAACAAACGTCTTCCATATATATCTTCCATCACATGGACTCACCGAGTCAAAGGCAATCCAGCTTATCGAATATGCAAGCAATATGTTACGCCACAAATATTCCTGTTGCAATATCTCTTCACACACGTGGGAAATATTTCAATATCAGCGTACATATTTTGGCTTTCATTGCATCGTGTTTGCGAGCTGTTATCATACACGAAGCACAATTAGGGTTGACAGATAAATGCGTGAGAGAAATAGACGATCTTCTTAGGTTTTTTCGGTAAAGTCACGTAGAAAGTAAAATAAAATAAAAACAAAAATCACGACGTTTCGGAGGCAACACAAGTCTCCGTCATCAGGTGGGACCGTCACAGCCAGATTAGCTGTATCAAGTGAGGCAATGATTCAAGATGTAATCCCTGAATCATTGCCTCACTTGATACAGCTAATCTGGCTGTGACGGTCCCACCTGATGACGGAGACTTGTGTTGCCTCCGAAACGTCGTGATTTTTGTTTTTATTTTATTTTCTACGTGACTTTACCGAAAAAACCTAAGAAGATGATTCCTTGCAGTCACGAAAGCTTCAAATCTAGAAGAAATAGACGATGTCAACTCCACCGAGTTGAATCTTGCTGCCAATGGAGTGTTACAGAAGTGTATATATGCATGGCCTTTAAAAACTCTTGGGGCAACAACAGCAGACAACCGTATGCAAGTTATTTCACTGGATAGGCAACGTAACAAAGGCTTCTTAGGAGATCCCATTTTGTACGTGTTGCCATATACTGTGCAGTTTATCTTGGAAATGCATTAAAAAACTACCGTACAATGCTTCGATACTGTTGAAAATGTAACATTACCAAATCGTTAGTGAATCAGAGTTTGACAAAACGTACTGCGTTTAAGATAAAAAAAAATTAAAGTATTTTTCTCTAACGTCAGCCACAATTTAAACAATGCAGTTTTGTACAGAGGTGCGGTTTGTCTGAAAAGACAAATCATCCACTTATTAAAAAACATGCAATGTTGCATGGTAATGAGCAAAGCATCATTCAATACAAACGCCACATCTTCTGCATATGAAGACCCATGCCTGGGTGTAGGCTTTATAGATCATATTGAGATTATTGTGTGTATGTAGACACCCACCTGGCGTGACAAGGTCACCTGTATAAGTCAGTACAGCAAGTATGTTGCTGACATACATATTGGATGACATCCACCCATAGAGGGTGCAGTGGTGCAGTAATTCAAAGCGGTAAAAAATGGGAAACCCAATCACAGCAGGAACTGGAATTCAGGCTGGAAACATATGTAACCAGCTTTTGAGAATGCAATGTATACCTCTGTGTATTGTTAATTATATTGCTGCAGTGGTTAGTGCACTATGGTGTCACTCAATCGACCTGAGTTATATTCCGGGCCACGGCTAAACATCAGTGGTGAAGTATGTAGAAACAATCCTGACGACTCACACGGTGTGGCGAGGCCTTCATCCAGCAGTGGATTTTAAAAATAGGCAAAAATTATCACGTTATTATCCACCCCATATGTGGGGTTTTTGCAGGTATTCCCATTTCTTTCTACGTAAAATAATGCACAATATTGAAATTGACCAAATGTCCCAAGCAAGGCCTTCCTGACCAAGTCTTAAGACTGATAGGCAGCTGAAATGGCATTGTGAAAGCATGGAATCGCACAACAATATGTGACGTGATGCCCCAAAGGAGAGGAATGCCATGGGCTTTTCCCCATTGCCCCAATCACCCCTCCCTTAAGCAGAGAACCATTTGTCTTAACTCTGAGGTTAAGGGTCAGCCCAGTGCCCTTTGCAGGAGAAAACTATAAACATCAATTCTCAGCCAATAGAAAGGGCACGAATAATATACAAAAAGTGGAACTCAAATGGACTATTGTATTATAATGTTTTATCGATATACATAGTGAATTAAGGAAATAATGCGTTGCACTTTATGTTGGTCTAAATTTGTTATCTATATAAATATTACAAATGTTTAGTATTCAAAAGGATTTTTTTAAAGTATGCTTATTGTACTATCAATGAGGTTGTGAAGAGAGCATCATACATTTTTTGCTAGATTTTTATTTCTAATATCCTCCAATAGACCATTAACTTAATATAATTATCAAATAATGTTTTTTTCTTGTGGGTGCTGAAATGGGAGAAATCTGGATTTGGCTATCCAAGAATTGTATGGAAGTTTAACTTAAATCTTGACTTAAAGCTTTCGTGACTGCAGGAATGAATATTCTTTGGGTCTTTCGGTAAAGTCACTTAGATAGGTTCAAAGAAAATAACAAAAAACTATGACGTTTTCATCGCAACACAAGTGCACATGTATTGTGAACTTACTGTAATGAAGATCATGATTTAGATTGACTAGAATGTGCTTAGCTCAAAACAGTTTTACATACTATGCCATTGAAATTCTAAGGGGTATCTCGGCTTTGTTTTCATAAAATAACATTTAACCAGACAGCAGTAATAACCACAGGATACAAAAAAAATGTATTACAGTATTTCTTTGACACCAGATCTTGCTGATCAGGTGTTGACTGCAATCTTTGTGAGATCTGAAAGAAAGAAGCGATGGCCAGATGTGGTGGCATTTGCTTTGATATCCTCTTAACAGTGTCATGTTTGTAAAAAAAACCATGACACTCTTACATTACCTATCTGTGGGAGATTTAGAGAGAAGACGTCAAATAGGTGACATAACAATTGCTTGAGAGTTTTGGAGAAGATAGCGCCTGATATTTTGCATACAGGGATACCACGTTGCAGTCCGAGTGTCAAATCACATTAGCTTGCAGATACAACCTAAAAGTCAGTATTTGGATGGGTTAATCCCAATGAAATAATGTATCTGTATTCCAGTGACGGTGCATGAGATGTAACTCATTAATAGCAGAAGACACTTCTCCTTTGGGATACAGTTAAGACCAACGTACTGGCAATGTTATAGCTGTAGTGTAAGTGATGTTGATGAGACGTTAAACAGAAGCCCTCTTTGTCCTGTGGGCTTCAGACAGCCCGTGCCACTCAGGGATGTTAACCTTGGGTGTCCTATTTAACATCGACCTACATGTTCTGACTATATTAATTATTTTACCATTTTGTCAAAATAAAAAAAACTCTTCTCATGTGGATATTGGTGTGCAATGTTTTAGTTTTCTGCTTCTGGTATGTTAATGAGGCCATAAGAATCCAAAGTGATAATATGAAGGGTTGCAGTCAGATGTGGTAATATGGCTCAGGGGTTAGGGTCAATGATCTAACAACATTAAGTTCGAAACCAGGTAGCAACGCATGATGAAGCCAGATTATTTAGCCTAGGTATTGGCATTGATGGTTTCAGCTCGGTCAGCAATGACTGCAAAAGGAAACCATAATGCTAAATTTAGGTTTTTTTTTTAATCATTAAAAACGTTGGGTTGAGTGCTATGAAATAAACATTTCCCACCATTGCAGGGTGTGTGAGAAATTGCATGACATTTAGTTTGCGGATTTAAAAGAAGTCACTTGAAAGGATTTCAGCAGTAGTTTTGTGAAATTTTCTTTTGCATGATGTTCCATCCTGAACACATGGGGTGGTTCGCTGTGGGGTGGCGGGGGTAGGGAGGATGCAGTGGTATTTAAAGGTAACAATCCTGAGATTTTCTCAAGTTCCCATATACAAGATGCAATGTCTGGAATGAACAATTGTTTACAGAACACATCATTTGCTCGCAGTTTTTTGGAGTGCCAAAACTGTTATCAGATCAAACTTTCTCTACCCATTATGAAATGGGAAAACTTTTAATCTATTACATTCAACTCTCCAATTCTGGCGATGTGCATGGTATGGAACACTAGACACTTCTAACGTTGCATAGATTGGCAAGCAAATTTGAAACAACTTCAAAGAGAGAAATATAGTGTGGTAATGCTACAAGGTTATATATTGTAGATTATATATTTACCGTGCTTGTAACCATTTTGATGATAAATATGAAAGTGCCATTAGCATTCATAAGTTCATATTCACATGGCAATGTAAGGATCCACATTTTCCATCAATTATGATGGATCAAGAAATAAGAAGTTATTTGAATTATTAGGTCACCGTGCATTCAATACATTTCACAGTGTTCAACAGATAGGGTAAATTATATTGATATTGAGAATAAACGATAAGCAACAATTTTACTAAAGCGGCCATCATTCTAAACATTTAAGGGACAAAATATTGGTATAAATGCATTATGTAATTTTTTTTTTATCTAAAAAAAATAGTGCAGTGTCTCCATGCTCATGTGAGCATGAAGTGTTGCTCTTGTTCATTTGTAGCCCTGTGCCTGTGGTAGTAATCAAATCAAATAATTTGTAACTTCGTTATGCAGTGCCATATTTATAGCACAAGGCTCTAACAGAGGCGCTGCATTTCGCACGCAATCAGCGTCTGCAATAGTGAAATGGCGTGATGCTTCAATTGCCGAAGTAGAAGCCAGTCTCTCCATAGGACATACACTGCTTATTTACAATAACAATGGTACTTATTTTACTCACCACAAAGGAAAATGGACAGTCAATCCCCGGCCAGAATTAGAACTCACAATACCTGCCACAGCGATATGTGGGCAGTTGCAAATTGCAACGATTTTGCCCGTGAAAGGGTTGGGCCTTCTGCCTGCAGTGAGATCTGTGTGCAGGCTGACCTTTACTTCCAATAATTTAATACTCCACGCCTCGTATTCTTACACACTTCAGCCCTCTTATCTTAGATGCATTCATTCACATGCGGAATAGGCATCCATACATATGGAAATGAGTTGAGGTGTATTGCGGTTGTGTGTTATTGGTCGGCATTAAAGTCTGTGTGGGGCAGAGCCCTAAGGGCTGGATGTTCATAACCACTGTGATATAACTCATCTCAGGTCCTGTGGTTATATCCAATTATGCCAAATCATATCTCCATCCAAGACCACAAATACATTTTCCATCATTAACAGAATATTGCAACTTATGTTAAAGGTTGCATCTCTCTTGCCTGTAAAACAGAGGCGAGGAACATGTCACTATAACAAAAAAATGCTAATTTAACTCCACATATGCAAAATAGGGAGAGAAAAAAATCAGCAACAGTAGCTCACGTGAAATGGTGTTCTTATACCTGGCTGTGTATGTTTAAAACATTGTCGAGGAAAACATTTAGGAGGCACATGTTTTCGCAAATGTTTATATTTTTCTGCTCGTTAATACTACTCACATTTACGAAAGATGCTCATGAATAAGCTTTCAACAAGCATCCAATCGTACTCCTGTGCAGGACATCACGGTTGTGCTATCGAGGTCTTCAATGTGTTCTCGGGTTGTTCTGCATGTTGTTGGCTCCACGTGATGGGAGCTTCTTCAGGACCGAATTCAGTTCACCTACTGAATAAGCTTCCAGCAGTTCCGAATTGACAGAAATGTTCAATCATGTTATTTTGTTTTTAATGTTACCAAGGACCATTGTTTCATGTAATATAGCTTCATACTTAATATTCCACAATTCAAAAAATATTCAAATGTACTTTAGTTAAGTTTGCTTTGAGAGCATGGAGCAGGATTTCTTATGCCACAATCACTAATGCTGCAACTACGCTTTACATGAATGTGCTACGGGATATATTGATACTGTAGGTTATTATTTTAAGCCTGAGTCATTGCTTATCGTTTTTGCAGTTAGTTATGGCCTTGTTTTTTTTGTAAATAAATTTAGTTTTTTAGCTTGTTATTTTGCACATTGCTACCTTGCAATGTCCTCTGCCACTGCGGCTTACAGTCTTAGGCTGTGGTCAGCCTTGTAAAAGAGCAGCTTAGATCAATGGGCCTTACCAGCTGAAAGAAAGTCTCTGTTTGGGTGCCTATATTTAAAAACTAGTGATGGTAAGCAGAATAAGGCGATAGAACAGCATATTTTGCAAGTACATTACTCTTTGAAACTGACTCGTTTGGAATAGAATATGGATCCCTCAATATACGTTTCAAAAGTATTGACTGCTTTCTTAACATTATACACACATGAGATCATCACAACCAATGCTGTTGATGCCACTACCCCTCACCATCGTTTCCTTCTTTGTCAGATTCCTTACTTCTAAAGCTTACACCTGACCGTCAAGATCTGCTTTTACAACATCCCACCATCAGGATGTAGGTGTAGGACTCGTACAAGGGTTGTCTTTCTCTCCTCTTTATTTTCCTCTTAAGAGTCCACTTTTGCGGCGCCACCGCTCCGCGTCTCGGCGCGGCCTCGCTCCGCTCCGCGTCTCTCTGCTGCGCCACCGCTCCGCGTCTCTCCGTGCCCTCTACCTCACTATCGCTACGCTTGTCGTCTCTACGGTTTCTCCTACTCTGCATCCTTCCGATGCATGGCTACCCTGGTTGCTCATTGCGTTCTCGCTACCACTGTCTCTCCGTGCGTTTACTCTATAACACTGTCTCTCTACGCTTTACTCTACTATCACTTGCTCTGCGACTCTCCGGGCACCGTTACTGCAGCTCCATCCACGACACCGACTCGTACAGGACTCCCTTCTTTCCGTTGCGCTCTGGCTTATATCCCCACACCAATTAATCTCCCTAATTATCTCTACCCCCCGTTTATCGCTCGCCCCCTGGCCCCCCCGTGTTACGTGGCCTTGTTTTCACCGCCGGAGGGACGCCAGCTAATGCCCAATTACCTTTCAAGCCAATCACTGGCCTGTGTCCTCCCGGCTACCCTGACACCTGTTTCAACCCTTAACGACCCACTTCGCCTAAAGTCACAACAACAACCATTACCTCACATCACCCCACTGTACTGTGCTTGCTTGCATAGCAACAGAGGCGGGGGATGCGTGGCGCGCTATACTCAAGCCCTACATAGGTATTAACTTTGGTCACTAAACTGTGGGTGTCAACACCAATGCCTGTGTTGTTAACCCACCCTCTAGTTCTATAGATGTGGTTCATCCATAACAACCTCCTTTTTATGATTACAACTGCAACACGTTCTTACCATAGGATATTATCAACTTCCAAGTTGCTTATCCTAGTTTAGCCTGAAATATCTTGCAACCTCTGCACATACCTATAGATAAAGGCTGGAAGTTTCTTTTCTAATTGCTTCGTTAAATAAATATGTTATCAACAGTTTAGATTTATACTCGTTACATAACAAATTAAATTCTACTAAAGCATTATGAACCCCTTATAAGTCGATATGAGCCAATCGTGCATCATTTGGTATTATCATGTTTAAATACAAATAGAAAATGTGCCCCTCTGTGCACAAATTAAATGCGTTTAAACAGATACGACTGAGCCTGTGAATACGAATGGTTCCACCGTGGATGCTGCAGTAGTCTCAAAAGAAAATTACAAGCTTGCATCATCATTGTCATCATCGGCCATGGTCAATCCACTGCTGGACGAAGGCCTCCACAAGCCGTCGCCATCTTTCACTATCTTGCAATGTAATCATCTGCTTAGCACCTGCGCACAAGCTGATTTTATTTACTCCATCTCCTTAATAAAATTTATCTTGGATACTTTCCATGCTTTCGCTACCACCCAGTGATTGTCCTTGACAATCCGCCATCATCTCTTCTAGCGATGTGTCCTGCTCAGGCCCACTTACGTCTCTTAATGGTTCAAATATTTGCATTAATCTGCTTGCATATGTTCTTGAATCCATGTGTTCCTCTTCCTGTCTCTCACTGTAATTTCCCAGCATTCATTTCTGCAAACTTCTTTGGCCGCTTTTCAGTTTTTGTTCAGATTGCATTAAAGTTAGTGAATTTGTTTCTGAACCATATGTCATAGCAGGTAGTAAAGACTGTCAAACACGATTCGCCTTAGGCACGCATGAGTTATGTTACAAATTGTATTCATATAGAGAGTAAAGATAATATTTACCAAGGGATTGGGTTTAATTTGAAATCATTGACATGCTTCACAACACTAGAGAACTCAAGGTCAATGTTAAAGATGAGTCATCTGCAGCAGGGCACATTATACAACATTCCCACAGTCTCAAACTCAAGGCCATGCTACTTTTAAGGGGGGGGTCTACAAATTAAATATTCCATGTTTATCGAGTAATATGTAAACATAACACATTCCATGTTTTACAACAAGTGCAATTAGCCAACACACATATATTTTTCAAACACAAATACATTTTGGATGTATATGATGTCTCATTGTAACTGCATTTCAAGATGCTTTTAACAGCAGAGCGCTTGTTTATTTTGTAAATGGAAAGAGAAGCAGTCATGGGTGGAGCTAGAAATGAAGGACTTGAATCGGGGCAGGGAGTTGACAGCATGGCTGGCTGGGGAGAGAGAGTTCTAGTCCATGGGGGGCAGCAGAAGAAAACAAGAAGCAACCTCTCACAGACTGAAGGCGAACTGCAGGTCGAAAGAATGTCTCAGTTTCCATTGTAGAGAGTGCATGGAGAGGAGAAGAGTGAGATGAGGGAGAAGAGGTAGGCATGGGCGAGTCCATGAAGATTATTACAAGATTAATCGGTGGTGTAGTAGTAAGCAAACTGTGCTCTGAACCTGGTGATCTCAGTTTGATTTCCGGTTACGGATACCATCAGTGGCGAGTGATTTCTGAACCAGGTCGAGGCTGCCCCCTACCCATCACCAACCTGCGCTGACCAGCGTCGTTGGTATGCTAAAACTCCTCCCGTGACTAACGCAGCCTTCATCCAGCAATAAGTTAATACAGCACAATACAGTAGTGATATTGCAATACCAGTATTCACTGTTATCCTTTACCAGCTGGGTGTGCAGAGGGAGCCATTGGGAGATCTGATTGTCTGTTCATTGACATCTTCTGTGCTAATAGGGGTTTTCCCCCTTTTTTCTGGCAACAAAACTGACACCTTTTGCAAGGAATCATGTTTACATTAACCACAATACTTGCAGTCAAATGCAAACAAAAAACAATGCATAAATTATCAGAGTATTGTTTTTGTTTGCATTTGACTGCAAGTATTGTGGTTAATGTAAACATGATTCCTTGCAAAAGGTGTCAGTTTTGTTGCCAGAAAAAAGGGGAAAAACCCCTATTAGTATATTTTGGTACTGGCAAAGGAGGTCCCATGATCTTCTGTGCTCTTATATCTTTGGATGAACGAGTCCAGCCAGCCTTGCCCTAAATGCCCTATAACAGGCCACAGCACATATACCATCAATGCAATGCAGGTCAATGTGTAGGGCTGTTACGGGAGGGCTGTAAGTGCATACAATCCAATGGGTAACAAACACAGTGGGCGGAGTTACGGGAGTACACGGGGGGGGTGCCCGCAGCGACGTCCGCATCAGGCAGCCTGGGGGGTTGTGATCCTGATGGGGGGTATAAAGGGGGAGGACAAAGAGAGCTCGGGGCTCAGTCTGGGAACAAAGGAGGAAGAGTGAAGATCCTCTAGCTAGAGCCCTGGACTCCCCTCGACGCCGCCCTTGTCAGGGCTGCAGAGGAGCGAGCCAGAGGCGTGGTTCCGTGAACCAGGGTTAGACCCTGGGACTCCGGAGACCGTAGCCCGACTCACCAGTGTCGGGCCAGTTAGCCTCCCCTAGCTCGTTAGAGGAGGACTTGGGGATAGGTGAGATTAGCTAGGGGGTATCCCCAGTTATCCGGGTGAGGGGGCCGCTACCCCCTCTAGTGTTGTCCTGTACCGATAAGCTGAAAATAAATATACGTGTGCCTCAACCTGGGTGTCCAGCGTCTTCACCGGTACTTCATCTGGTGTCAGAAGTACTACGGACATGGAAACACGTCAGACAGCTCGAGCCAGAGTACCGGAGGAGGACACTGCTGAAGTCGTTGAGCCCGAGGCGGCTCACCAAGACATGGCGCAGCCGGGGGCCGACGCGTTCCTACCGGGGCATCGGCATGAAGAGGGGCCGCAGCCAGACGCGCTACGGCTGGCTCACGAGAGATTGGCGGAGCTACTGTACGCCGCTGCCGCCACGCTGGAAAACATCACGCGGCTGGGGGCTGGTGGTCCACCACGGGGCGAGGGGAGCCGTCAACCTGAGCGCCTTCCCGCCATTTCTGAAAACTCAAGCTTTGAATTTCCCGCCATCGTCACGGCAGCTGCGGAGGGCGTGGCCGGGCTCAACCTTGGGTCCGACACCGCTCTCGCTGGGACAGCTGCGTCATCTCCTGCGGAGGGAGCGTCATCACATCCGCGACAGGCGATTCCATCTGCCATTCGCGCCGACGCACAGCCGAGTCCCGGGGATAGCAGCCTACAGACGTCCAAGGCGAACGCTGCGCTACAACAACGGCTGCCTCCGCTTAAAGAATTTGTTGGTGCAGAGGGCGACTGGGGCGGCTTCCAGCGACGCTTCATCGCCCACCAAGAAATGGCAAGGTGGTCCGACGATGAAGCCCTCTGCGCGCTGCCGGCGCTCCTCGACGCAGACGCGCTCGCCGCCCTCACATCGGCGCCGAAAGAGAAGCGGTCTACTCTGCCGAAGGCACTACAGCTGCTGGCCGGGGTCTATGGACCTTCAGCGGAATGCAGAGAGCGGTTCTACGAGCGCAAGCGGGGTGAGAAGGAGTCGCCCCTGGCATACAGGACGAGCCTCCTAGCGCTGGCTAAGACGGCTTTTCCCCGTATGGACGACGATGGCGTGGACGCGATGGTCACGGAGAAAATACTCCTCCTGGCAGACGACCTGGACATCGCTGTCGTCGCACAGGAGGACGCCGAGATGACCTCTCTTCAGGCGGCGCGCCTCCTTCACGCCAACCTTCTGTCCCTGCGGCGGAAAGCCAGCAGGGCATCGGCAGGGCGTGCGGTGGCTGCAGCCACCCTTCCGACGGAGGAGCTCTTCGCCGTCGACCATCGACGGCAACAGGCGCAAGAAGTACGGTCGGCCCGGGACGGGTCAAGCCGTTTCAACCGCCCGTCGTCTCCACCGGGGCTCCCGCGGTGTTTCAACTGCGGCGTCCGGGGCCACGTCGCCTCGGGGTGCCGCTCTCCTCGACAGCGCGGGACGACGGCTCGACGGGACGCCGGGCCTCCTCCTCCCAAGCTCCAGCAACATGACCCGGCGAGTCGCGGCACCACACATGTTTGGCCAAAGCACCTACCCGTTGCACGCTCTCGCACCACAACAAACGGGGGGCCGATGTCGCGTTGCGAGGGGCTAACGCGGATCACTGCGGGGACTCAAATCGAGCCCAAACAGTGGTCCGTGTTGGCCCATCGCGTGGTAGCCGCGTCGTCAGGGTCGTCGGCCGTAGTCGGACACATTGACGGGGTAGAAGTACGCATCTTGGTCGATACGGGGGCATCGGCGACAATCATTTCGGAATTAATTTACAATATTCTGCCCGTACAAAGCCGGCCTTTACTGCCGGTCAACGTCCCATTCTATGCCGCTAACGGGGGCTCTCTCGGCATCATGGGACAGATTCGAGCGCAAATTTCTATTGGGGACATCAAATTGTCGGGGCCGATTTTCGTTTCCTCCTCGCTGGCGGTTCCGTGCCTGCTGGGGACGGATTTCTTAGGTAAAATGCCCATTCGTATTTTGATCGACCAAGGATGCATTGAGCTTCCATCGGGGCGGCGCATGGCGTTCCTGCCATCCCCTGCGGCAGCTCGGTCGGCGTTCGCGACGGTACCGGCGTTCGTCGTTAAAACTGTTCGTGTGCCGCCGGGAGCTCAAATGCTAGTGCCTCTGAAACTTCGTAGGCCCTTCGCTAAGGGCATAGGGGATCAGGGTGTTTTGCTGGGACCGTCTAGGGCCGGGGTTAATGGGCCTCATTTGATTCCGGCCCAGACCGTCGTAAGAGGGGACGGGGACCCTTTCATCGCGGTCCTCAATGTGGGATCGCAGACGGTGGTGGTTCCTCAGGGGACGGTGCTCGCTCACGCGACGCCAGTGCCCTGCGAGGAACCTGTCGCGAACCACGTTGGCACTGCTTCCCGGATGCTCCCACATTCGGACAGCGATGAAGGGTGGATCGACGCGCTTTGTGCGGGATCGACGGACCTGACAAATTCAGAGCGCCAACAGCTTAGAACGCTACTGAGGGAATTTTCCGACGTTTTCAGTCGTGATAAATATGATTTGGGTTGCACTCACCTGCTGCGTCACCATATTGACACGGGTGACAGCGCGCCAATTCGCCAAAATCCGTTTCGGTTAAGTCCCGCCGAAAAGGACCATGTCAAATCGGCTGTTGATGACATGTTAGCCGCCGACATCATTTCTCCCTCCACCAGCCCGTGGGGAGCGCCGATCGTCCTGGTTAAAAAGCAGGACGGCTCGTTGCGGTTTTGCGTTGATTTTCGGCGCCTTAATAAAATTTCGGTTGCCGACGCATACCCGCTCCCACGGATGGACGAATCGCTGGACGCTTTGGCGGGAGCGCGATTCTTCTCCACACTAGATTTACTTTCGGGATTCTGGCAGCTTCCTCTGGACGATGATTCTAAGCCTAAAACTGCTTTCCGTACACCGCACGGCCTGTTCCAATTCAACCGGTTGCCGATGGGCTTACACTCAGCGCCGGCAACTTTCCAGCGATTGATGGAATTGGTTTTGGCTGGATTGCAATGGGAATCGTGCCTGATTTATTTGGATGACGTTATTGTCTTTGGTAAAACTTTTGATGAACATCTCCAGAGGTTGCGGGCGGTTTTCCTAAAGATGCGGGCTGCTAATTTGAAATTTAAGCCCCAAAAATGCCATTTGTTACGCGAGTCGGTGCGTTATTTGGGGCACATCGTAGGGCGCTCGGGTATTGCTACCGATCCCGCCAAAACGCAGTGTGTCAGCTCCTGGCCGACTCCCACCTCGGTGGGAGAGGTCAGGAGTTTTATTGGCTTCGCATCATATTACCGACGCTTCGTCGCTAATTTTGCAACGATTGCCAAACCCCTACACGCGTTAACATCTAAAGGGGTTCGGTTCCACTGGGGTCAGGATGAGGAAGCTGCTTTCTGCTCCCTTCGGGACGCGCTGGTGAAGGCTCCTCCCTTGATTTACCCAGATTTTTCGAGGCCGTTTTTGCTCGACACCGACGCGAGCAACACGGGTATTGGAGGCGTGCTTTCCCAGGTGGTTGACGGCGTGGAACGGGTGGTCGCGTACGGCAGTCGGGTGTTGTCTCCAACGGAGCAAAGATATTGTGTCACCCGTAGGGAACTGTTGGCAATTGTCTATTTCATCCAACAGTATCGCCCATATCTGTACGGTCGGCATTTCACCGTCCGCACAGATCATGCGGCACTGCAGTACGCCCTGAAGGTTCAACAGCCATCGGGACAATTGTCCCGATGGCTGGAGGTCCTCCAGGATTTCAGTTTTGAAACCACTTATCGTAAGGGCGTTCGCCACACCAACGCTGACGCTCTGTCACGGATGCCAACCGCCTCCGAATGCGCATGTCTCCTGGGGTCGGGGCGTTGCAAGCCAGTAGGGGACATGATGGTTCCGGTCCTGGCGGCGGCCGCCGACGATGAAACGGTAGTCCCCATTGATATCGCCGAACAGGGGAGAGATTCCCTGCTTGGATTGCCCGTTGATGAATGGGGGCGCCTCCAGTTGGAGGATGCCTCCCTCCTCGCGTTGCGTCGTCGCGCCGGGGAGAGGGGGCGTGTGACGGGTCATGCCGACGCATGGGAAACCCATGCGGGCTTGCTTATGCATTGGGACGGGAAATCCCAGCGTCACCGGCTGGTGGTCCCTTCTGGCCTACGAGGTAAGGTGGTGTGGGCTGCTCATGAGCGCCTCCTCCACCTAGGTACCCAGAAAACACTCGCCTTGCTCCAGCTGAATTTTTTTTGGCCGGGTATGACAAAGGATGTCACTGATCTGTTGGCGGCATGCCCTCAGTGTGCGCAGCGCAAACCACCGGCACGGGAGTCGAACCCGCCCTTGCAATCCATCCAGGTCTCCAGAATAAATGAACTGGTCGCACTGGATATTCTGGGGCCATTCCCCGCCACCTCCAGGGGAAATAAATATTTGCTTACTGGGGTCGAATATTTTACGCGCTGGCCTATGGCCTGGCCCCTGGCGAATCAGTCGGCAGCAGCCATCGTCGACGCCTTTGTCCAAGGTTATGTCATGGACAAAGGTGCCCCGGAGCGGTTGTTGACCGACCAGGGTAGAAATTTTTCGGGGAAACTCCTAAAACAAGTCTGTGATCTCCTGGGAACGAAAAAAATTCGAACCTCCCCCTATCACCCGCAAACGGACGGGATGGTCGAGCGTCTGCATCGCACCATCACGTCTATGTTGTCGCAGCAAGTTTCGGACTCACAGGCTGATTGGGACTTACATATTCAAGGGGTTCTAGCGGCATACAGATTGGCTCCCCATGCTGCGACGGGGTTTTCACCTTTCTTTCTTATGTATGGCCGCGAACCCGACCCACCTGTTCGGGCACAGTTGCAGATCCCCGTGCCGCTGGGCAAATCTAAATTGGACGATCACGTTAAATTTAATCTTGACAAACTGACTGAGGCGCGGGATGCGGCGAGGCTAAATTCTGACAGGCGTCAGAAGGCGAACGAGCGCCTCAGACTGGCTCGCGCGCACGTGCTGCAGTGGAAGCCGGGGGACAGGGCATGGCTGCACTGTCCCCAGGTACCACTCGCGACCTCCTCTAAACTCGTACGCCCGTGGCGGGGCCCCGTCGAGGTTGTTGAGGTTTTGAGGCCTCAGTGCGTTCGAATCCAATGGGGGAGGCGCCGGTGGTTTGTACACCCCTCTAGGCTGAAGCCGTTTGTTGCGGTGCGGGGGCCCACGCCACGCACGCGAGGCCAAGCATGTGGGGGGTCGACCGACTCGGAGGGTCCGTCGCTGCTCTCGCCTGATGTGTTGCCGGCTGTCCCACCCACAGGTGTACCGGGAATGACGGGCTCACGCCCTGGAACCCCCACAGGTGATGCCGACAGTCGCGCGACTTCAATCGCGACCTCACCTCGAATGGGACAGCCGCCACCGGATGGTCCGCCGTCCGGGGTTGCCCCGTGTGACGGGCCTGCGGCAAGGACGCGCGCTAAAATGCGCAGACTCTTATAATATACAGCAGGAAGAAAAAAGAAAAAAAAACTTTTCTTATTTATTTTCCTTCACGGGTCATGGTTACTGTATGCTGCGTCGGTGGTGTGCTCCTTGCACACTGAGTGTGTTGTGTTGTGTGGGCGCGGTGTGTGTGTTGTGGGTGCGTTGTGTGTCGTGGGTGTGCTGTGTGTGATGGGGGAGTTCCTGGCTAGTTGTACATACGTGCTTACGGATTTCGTATTTATGCGGGGGGGGGGGTGCGTCGGACATTCCCTTCGGGGGTATGGTTGTTGTTCTTGTTGTTGTTCTGCTATTTGCATTTTGTTGAAAAAATGAGGCACACACGGGGTCGAGGGGTAATTGTTCCTTTATTTGGAATTGTTGCAGCCGGGACGGCTGCGAGCTGTAATGGGGGGGGTGATGTAGGGCTGTTACGGGAGGGCTGTAAGTGCATACGATCCAATGGGTAACAAACACAGTGGGCGGAGTTACGGGAGTACACGGGGGGGGTGCCCGCAGCGACGTCCGCATCAGGCAGCCTGGGGGGTTGTGATCCTGATGGGGGGTATAAAGGGGGAGGACAAAGAGAGCTCGGGGCTCAGTCTGGGAACAAAGGAGGAAGAGTGAAGATCCTCTAGCTAGAGCCCTGGACTCCCCTCGACGCCGCCCTTGTCAGGGCTGCAGAGGAGCGAGCCAGAGGCGTGGTTCCGTGAACCAGGGTTAGACCCTGGGACTCCGGAGACCGTAGCCCGACTCACCAGTGTCGGGCCAGTTAGCCTCCCCTAGCTCGTTAGAGGAGGACTTGGGGATAGGTGAGATTAGCTAGGGGGTATCCCCAGTTATCCGGGTGAGGGGGCCGCTACCCCCTCTAGTGTTGTCCTGTACCGATAAGCTGAAAATAAATATACGTGTGCCTCAACCTGGGTGTCCAGCGTCTTCACCGGTACTTCAAATGCATCACCACCGTCATTTGCTCTGTGATATATGTACTGTACATGAATAAAAAAAGACGGCTGAAACTCAACCTTTAAAATGCAACTCGTGCTGTAAGATAACAAGAGCATTGCCTCGAGGGGACACCAATCTCACAACGGGTAACTGTTGCATACGCACGTGTCTCACCAATCGTGACCTATCGCTATCACTCTTATCTTTTTCACTCGCCATATCTCTCTCTCTCTCACACACACTTTGATATTTTGACAAACGACTGCCACAAATAGCATATTTATGGGAATAGTGTGCAAACACAATGCATTTAAGAAGAAGCATGTAAAACAGTGTACTGTAAAATAATAATACAATTTCGAGGTGGAACGGCACCCCCACCTTTACGTTATTCCTTATGGGAAAATGGCTCCCGCTTATCGCGAATTCCCTTTATAAGCGGAGACTCGCTGGACTGCCTTCTCCTGGCAACGTCAGGGTACGATGCACATGTCCATTTGTATATGCAATCGCCTTTGTCAACACTCCGCTGAATGAGCACCTTATCACGCTGGGCGGGTTGTATGTGGAGGGCTCTGATGAAACTTCACCACATTATACTCTTAGGTTTTTTCGGTAAAGTCACGTAGGTAAAAAATAAATAATAATAGAAATAATAGAAATAAAATAATAAATCACTGTGATTTATTATTTTATCACTGTGATTTTTTTATTTTATTTCTATTATTATTTCTATTATTTTTATCACTGTGATTTATTATTTTATTTCTATTATTATTTCAATTATTATTTTTATTATTTTTATTTATTTTAAATTTTTACCTACGTGACTTTACCGAAAAAACCTGAGAGTATGAATCCTTGCAGTCACAAAAGCTTCAAATGTAGAATTCACAACATTAGTCAGTGCGGATTGGTGCAAGGGGGGGGGGAATCTCGATGCATGATTCGACGCAGGCATCATGAGTGCGAGAATCTAAATAAATTGGATGAATCTATGCATCATCGCCACACTTTGATCTAGTTGTTAATATGATTAATTAGCTGCATATTATCACAGATATATGTTGCTGAATTGTAACAAACAAAATCTGTATATATTTATTCAATACATGTATTTACTCTTACAAGTGTTACTGGAAGCCTATTGGGGGGAAATAATGGCTGAAAATATAATAAGAATATATTTTTAAACATTATTTCACAAACAGCACCCAATGTTTCTTGAATGCATTTGAAGACCACGTGCGATATATGGATCTCATGCAGGGACAATGGATTAATGCAATCATGCCACTTGTCGTCTAAATTGACATGTTCTATTTGTGAATCCATGTTATTTGTCAAATATTGATGGACACTCTTAAATTGATTTTCTCCGGGCCTTTGAAAAATACATAAATTAATTTGATGGATTTAAGGCATTATCCATCAACAAACGTTCATAGGTACATACATTGCAAATTGGGTACAAACAAGGATATTTCTCTGATCTACGATGGGTCTGTTGAATGCTAGGAGTGTGATCCCAATGCCTTAGTAAAAAAACGTGGATGTTTCAGGCATTCAACTTATTATAAGCAAGGGCTTTGGCATAGGATTATATAGGGTAAATAAATGCACCAATTTCATGTGTGTGCATACATGCAGCAAAAAGACATGCACATCCACACTATCATGCATTACTAATTTATGGTAGGTAGTCTTTACTGACCAGCCTTTCACATGTTTCAGCAGCACTTACTTCTTCACTCTAACACCACTGCCTGATAATATATTTATGTACTGAATTGGCTGCCATCTGGTAAATGGCACAAATTGTTCTTTCAGCTTCAATACAGTATTCTTAAATCAATTCTATAAGATTAATTTACGTAACTTTTCTTGCATTATAAATGTTGGAAATTGCTTTTCATTAGAAAAGTATTTCTTAAGCCATTCAACTTCAGAGCTCATTCCAGCTCAGGTGTTTTTAGGGGGTTTGAATCGATAATCTTCATACAATGTCCACCTTTTTTACTTTCAAATTGTTCCTTTCGAAAGCTCTCCGATGTGTTTTCGAGTTGTTCCGCGTGTTGAGTTGGCATCATGGGAACTTCTTTTGGAACTAATTTTAGATGGGACAAGTTCTCATACGCAGTGAGTTTGATGGCTTGTGACATATATTGCTGATGAAAAGCAATGCCCACATTCCAATCTTTTTCAGAGTCTTGTCCCAGTAACCCTGAACACCTGACACATCCGAAGACCTAAAATGAGGTCTTGCAGGATGCGTGTGTGCGAAACGTTGAACATGACGACGAACAATACACAGTACAACTCGAAAAAAGCATCGGAACGCTGTACAGCACAACCGCAAAAAACCTACAAAGCAGTGATGCCCCCCCCCCGCACGACCCCACTCCCGCGACTGTGTCATTGTTAATGGGATGACAAGTAGCGATGCAATGATTCAGGGCTGTCATTAAATTTAATAATCAAATATGGTATTGTCTCATCTTTACCGGTTCATTAGCATGTGTACATTCTTGTCAATCCATTGGCCTCTAAGTGGCATTAGCATGTAGTAATTTGCATACAATTTTCATTTATAAAAAAAACACAAGCTATTAATTGATGAATCGTTAAATCGATGCATTTGTTAAACCCTGCATTAAAAGGCCCAGTTAATGTGAAGAAATTGATAGCAGTTGTGTAAAGCTTCTCCCAAATTGCAGTTCACAGAGAATGCCTTCAATGTTGAACAGCAGAGCTCTACATAGAAATGTTCAAAGAAAATAACAAAAAACTACGACGGTTCGATCGCAACACAAGCGGTCGTCATCAGGAAAAGGGGGTTAGCTTCTAAAGGCAAACTGTTTATAAGGTAAAAAATGGGCGTAGCCCAAATGTCAGCAGCATGGGTGGGGCAGCTAATGTTAATGCAAGTGATGGGCAGTGACCGCGATGGCGGTGGGTTTCCACCAATGAAAGGGCTGCCAGGTAAAAATTAGCATGTTAATATAAAATCGGTGAGCGGCCTCCACGGCGAGCGCGCTGAGGTGGCTATGTTAATGTGAGAGATTAACATGCTAATGTAAGATCGCAGAGCCACCGTCATGTCGAGGTACAGCGCGCGAAGGTGGCTGTGTTGGTGTGAGAAATTGAACCTGTTGATGTAAAATCGGAGAGCCGAAAATAACAACTAACATCGGAAGGTGGCAGGATGGGAACATCACAGCCAGCATCTTCTCGGTTGAAATTGTTTCTGTGTCTGTAAATATGGATGGTTTCATGAATGAATCTTTGTTGATAGCCAGTGGATTTGCAAAGTACCTTCGTCTTAGAAAAATCAATATCGTGTGAGCCCACCGCATTAAAAAAATGATCAGCCATGGCCGAGGTATTGGTCCTACCGTGTTTCAAATATGCTTTGTGTTCCTGAAAACGGTCTGAGACATGTCGCTTAGTTTCCCCAATGTAACTACTGCCGCAGACACAGCTTAGTTTATAGACACCGGGGTATTGCATGTCAGGGATCACATCCTTCACAGATGGGATCAGATCACAAATTTTATGTACTGTGTTAAATCGGACCTGGATATTGTGTTTGCTCATGATTTTGGAAATCTTTTTGGGGACCCCTGCTATGTATGGCGAGGTGATGGTTTTGATTGGGTCCACAGATGGTTCTTTCCCAATGGTTGGGGTGATAGCTTTACAGATTGTGTAGTCTGAATATCCATTCATCTTGAGGGCTTGGTGTATGTGTTCCAGTTCACTGGCTAGCAGATGTTGGTCGGAAATACATCGAGCTCTATGGTGTAGAGTTTTGAGGAGGGAATTCTTCTGGGATGGATGGTGAGGGAGTCAGGTTTTATATATGCATCTTTATGGGTGGCTTTCCTGTAGACAGAGTGTCCCATTGAGCCATCTGGTCTATTTCCCATTAAATCATCCAAGAATGGTAGCTTGCCATCCTTTTCCACCTCCATGGTGAATTTCATGTCTGGGTGAATGTAATTGATGTGGTTGAGGAATTGGTTCAGAGCTGGTCGGCCATGTGGCCAGATGACAAACGTGTCATCTACGTACCTCTTCCACAAGGACGGACAGAGAGTGGATGCCTGGATGGCATCTGTCTCAAAATTTTCCATGAAAATATTAGTTACAATGGGAGAACCCATTGGGGTACCTTCAACTTGTTTGTAGAATGTTCCATTCCAGGTGAAGTAAGTGTTGGTGAGGCAGTGTCTCAGTCTTTGTTGGACCAAATCTTCAATGATTGCAATGTTGTCAGGCACAGGAACTTTGGTAAACAAAGAGACTACATCGAAACTAACGAGCAAATCACCTGGAGATAGTGAGATGTCCTGAATTAACGATACCAAATGAGGTGAGTTAAGTACAGCTGAGGCGGTCTTACCAGTGAATGGTTACAAGGTCTCAGACAGAATCAGGCCAGTTTGTAGGTGGGTGAGTCAATGGTGGAGATGATAGGATGAAGGAGTTTACCTTCTTTATGGATTTTTGGTAAGCCATACAATCTAGGTGGTCTAGCAGCAGGGGAAAACCACTTGGTTGGTTCGAATAAAGATGTTGAATCGGTGATGATATTGTTGGTTTTCGTAACGAGGCTGTTGGTGGGATCTCTTTTAGTATTTGTATAGCTACCATCATTAAGTAGGTCCTGAATTTTGCTATTGTATGGGGTTTTGTCCATGATGACTGTGGCATTGCCCTTGTCAGCTGATAGGATGACGATGTCATCACCTTGCCATACATAGCAGATATCACCAAAAAGATTTCCAAAATCATGAGAAAACACAAGATCCAGGTTCGATTTAACACAGTACGTAAAATTCGTGATCTGATCCCATCTGTAAAGGATGTGATCCCTGACATGCAATACCCCGGCGTCTACAAACTAAGCTGTGTCTGTGGCAGTAGTTACAATGGGGAAGCTAAGCGACATGTCTCGGACCAGGTTCGTGAACACAAGGCAGATCTGAAACACGGTAGGACCAATACATTGGAGGTGGCTGATTATTGTTAATTGCGGTGGGCTCACACAATATTGATTTCTCTAAGATGAAGGTACTTTGCAAACCCACTGGCTATCAACAAAGATTCGTTCATGAAGCCATCCATATATACAGACATAGACACAATTTCAACTGAGAAGATGGGTACAAACTTAGCAATCATTGGAAGGACGTTATCAACCAGTTTAAGTCACAACTGGCTGTGATGTTCCCATCCTGCCACCTTCCGATGTTAGTTGTTTTTTTGGTTCTCCGATTTTACATTATCAGGTTAAATTTCTCACACCAACACAGCCATTTTCGCGCGCCGTACCTCGACGTGGTGGTGGCTCTGTGATCTGCCATTAACATGCTAATCTCTCACATTAACATAGCCACCTCAGCGCGCTCGCCATGGAGGCCGCTCACCGATCTTAAATGAACATGCTAAATTTTACTTGGCAGCCCTTTCATTGGTGGAAACCCACCGCCATCATGGTCTCTGCCCATCACTTACATTAACATTAGCTGCCCCACCGATACTGCTGACATTTGGGCTACGCCCATTTTAAACCTTTATAAACAGTTTGCCTTTAGAAGCTAACCCTCTTTTTCTGACGACGACCGCTTGTCTTGCGATCGAACCGTCGTAGTCTTTTGCTATTTTCTTTGAACCTATCTACGTGACTTTACCGAAAGACCCAAAGAATATGAATTCGTGCATTCACGAAAGCTTTAAGTCAATATTTAGAACTCTGCATGTTGACAAGCTTGGGAATTGGTCTACTTATGCAATTTGAGCTCATATATTTTAGCTATTTTTGGTAGTGATTTGCTTTCCTTTCCTATACTTTGAACCCCAATCCTTTATTGTGTTGTTTATTGTTGTCATTTTCTGACCCACCCCTACTAGATAGCTGTGAAATAGAGCTTCATAGCTCATCGGATTTGTCCAGAATAAATAAAGATTCTGATTCTGAAATATCTTACACATTTTATTGATAACAGTTGTAAAAAAAAGTAATATGATCCTCGTGTTGAATTTCAGTTCCTCCTGAATGATCTATATAAAAGCCCACAAAATTGTTTAATAAAAAAATACCATAACCAGAAAATTAATGGATTTAAGATGGCATTGGGCAGTTGGAAATTACGAAACGGCAATTTACACAATTTAAATCATGTTGAAAATAATGAATAAACATAGACCGTAAAGCAATTATTCTAAATTTGTCAGCGTGTTGTCCTGAGTAAATGTTATAGTGATGTTAAATGCAGTTTTCATGCCTGTAGAACCGCCAAGCACATGTATATTGCAATTTAACCAGTTGTAAGTACATGATTAATACAATTCTATTCTGTTTCATTTCTGTATAATTCCATAAGTCAAGGATAATTTATTTCATACAAACTATCGAGTAGTTGTATTGAATCCTTAGGATGTGAAATGTCCGTACTGTTTAACATTATCACTTGTAAACCTATGGGTTTCTGGAGAAGGCTTAGTTGTTTTTCATAACGCAGCTAATTGTAAGCATTGAAAATATCCCTATATATTTGTTATTGGTACTGTTTTCTGATAATACACAATTCATCAAGGCTAAGGTTTAGCTCAAAGCTATGTTGGTAAATGCTAGGCGTAAAATGTAACGCTTCATTATTTTAAATAATTAGTTGTGTATTTTGGTAAACAGCAAAGTCCTTTATTTCTTATGGTGACATATTAAACCTATGTAAATTGACTCTTATTAAAAGAGGAAATAATTATTGCACAATCTGCTTTGGCCATTCTGCAATGCATTTTGAAGAATAATTACATTCTTATGGTATGTAAAATAATCGACAATGCTGTGCATAAGCCTACAAAATCAAACTGTTCATGAGATAATTATGACACATTTGCAAGGGCACATCTGTTAACCCCCAAGAGTGAAATGGCAACATACTCAATAGCTGCCATCTGTATTATCTTCCTTAAGAAAATTAAGGCAGACATATATTATTCAATAAGTACAGGACTGTAAATCCATAATAAAGCTTTTTTTGGGTTGGATTACGGAAATATAAATGGGTCCTTAAACCCGCCACTACTCGACACAATCAACTAGTAAGGGTTGTCACGTAAACAAAAAGTGCCAATTAGTTACTATTTCAGCACACCGGTGTGTTGGAGAGTAAATCCACAAAATGTACATTCTGAGTACGACGCTTCGCTGGTGATGACAACCAGCTTCATCAGGCCATTCGCCAGAATTGTGAAGAAGTCCTCCTGGTTCGGTCTCACACATCGAGCAATGGTGACGTCATTACTGTGAGCCTATCAGGTGCGAATACCAGAGGGAGGTTAATGAAGTCATATCAATTACAATGGATCATGTTAATCTGAGAATATGCAGTACACAATTATATTTATGCAATCTAAACCAAAAAAAAATCAAATTATGAATAATAATGATCAGGAAAGCCTTATGTGTTTAAAGGACTGTAAATACTAATGGCAGAATGATTCACCCCCCGCTCCCCTCTATAGGATTCTTCTTGTTTGTATGGCTGGGGAAGCAGTTCTAGTTTGATGTCGAGGTTAGCAATCCATTCAACGGCTTCAGGTGAGGCAGAGTGAATAGTTGTGATGCCACTTGGAATGGATCTCTCACGGCAGGAGTTCAGTACGTGGGCGATCGTCTGACTTGAGTACCTGGCCACAGTCACAGTTTGGGCTGCTCCTCACACGGGCGAGGGTTGTCCAAGTTTCCCGTGGAAGGTTGAACCCTTCGCTACAAAGTATGACCTGTGTTTTGATTTAGTGTGCTTATCTTAAAGGTGCATTGAAAAATTATAATACTCCGATTGATGCTCCTGCTGTTGTGGAGTGACTCATGCAGCCAACTATGGCTGCAGGGTTTTGGTGGTGGTACATGTTGTTTATGCCATTTATTGTGAAAATTCCGTCACAGTTCCGATGATTGCTTTTTCATTGCTTTCATAGCTTTATTTTAGTGATTTCGAAAAGTGTATTGGTTTAGCCATGTTTGTTGTAGTACAGAGTTAGACTGATGGCCTTAATCTAAGTTGTCTTGTGGTTGTTTGACTTGCATCCCACTGGGATTTTTGCACACAGCGTTGGTGTACGGTGTTTTTTCTGCATTATTTTGCTGTCTTTTCTTGGATTTTCTGTTTGCACTTAGTCACATATTCACTTTAAGATGTTTTTTGTTCATGTTTCGGTTTTTTGTTTGTTGCGGTTGCACCCGATTCAAGAGCCGAATGGCTCACAGGGCTATACCTAATAAATGAACTTGAACTTGAACTAGTTACCAGGTTGCAATTGGTGATGTTTGCAGTCAACCAGGAGTTGCACCATCGAGAAGTATGGCTGTCATCGATGAGTAGGGTTTGAAGTGTTTTCCAGCAGGGGCTGTGGAATTTCAGACTTGTGCGTGGGGGGGGGGGTTGAGGTCCTTTGTCAGTCGGAGTGCTTCCTTGGGTTCTTTTCGGAGAATTTTTCCCTGCGGATGTCCTGGGGATTTAATGTGGGCTAGTATGCTCAAGCTGTGTTGGTCTCGCTGCTCCAGAGATGGTCGTAATGGCTGCCCGGAGGTGGGTATCTACCAGGTTTGTATGAGGACTGCTGAGCCAAGTTGGGCAGCCGTATTTCGTTGTTCGGTATTCTAGGGCGAGTGAAGCAGTGCGTAGCGTGCTCTGTAGGCTACATGGGTGACAACAACCATTATATAAAACCGCGACTTAATTATTCAATGCATGTTTTCCAGAACTCTGCTAGGCAGGCTTGCAGTGTGGATTATCGGAACAAGGTGCTCCCACTTAGAGCACCAGGTACACCTATCTATAATTGCGCAACTTTCAGAGACCCTTCCGTGGCCGTCTGGAACGCTCCTCCTTCCGATATTAGGAAGCCACTGGAGCTGTGCACTATTAATTCTAGATCGAAGACTAATTTATTTCAAACAGTTTTTGCGTTTAGTTTGTTGTCTTTCCCCCACACCTCCGATTAGTACAGTTGTCTACGTACGGTGCGAAAGAAGTTCAACATACATCATCATATATTATCATTGTACCCCTATATTTTTATGATTTTATGAGGGAAAATATAAGTATTACGAGAACAAAATAAGGAGAGATGGATGTGTTGTGGCAAAATAGTTCCCAGAACAGTGTTCCCAACTGCTCCAGACGAAACTAAGCATTGTATCACGATGCACAAGAATTAATATAAAAAGATAAATTCTTGCACACACACACATAAAGAGCACCTGGCAATGGAAGACTCGATTCATGAGAGCATAGCATACATTAATACAATAATACATAATGCAAATAACGGCAATGTTATACATATATAATCTGGTTGAGATTCAGATTTAAAACATTCATATTTATTTATGTTTAGGGATTAATTTGAATCTTATTGGGGATTTTTAGATCATTTGCATTATGTTATATTTTTACACGTCGACATTCTAATAAAAAAAGACGTCACCCCATGCCGCATGAGACCCATTTTGGCGGGAAAAGAAGAGAAGGAATGGAATACAAGTGACGCAATTTTCTGTAACATTATTGTGAAACAAGACGTTTTACTCTGAAATTCAATATGGAGGCCTAATTTTCAGATTTTTCATATTTGTCCAAAAATTGGCAACACGGCAATGAAACACTAAACCCATTGCATTGCGAGTGCCATTAAAGCATACCCGGAAAGGTGGAAAGGTTCTCAGAAATTCTCCCTCGGTTGCTTGCGAATTCTAATAAAATATGCGCGTGTGTGGATTTTATGCGCACACAATACATAACAAACGGGTGCAATGCTGTGATGGGGCAAATATCTGATTAATTATTTTATATTGGAATGTTATCAAATATACTCTTATTTTATTTCATCAGAGTCTGTCACCGTCCAATCAAAAACTGTAAAGATTGCATTTGATAACTGAATGTAGGTCACATCTAAGCTCTGAAGGGCAATTTTAATGTGGACAACCATTAAACCATGTACGTGTACAATCCTTTTGTCAACTGGCTGCTGGATGAGGACTTCCCCATACTGCTCTCGTCGTGGGGCTTATTTGACCATACTTCACCACTCTGGTCAGTGGATTGTTGAAAGCGGCGTGCACGGAGTGGAACATAGAAGTACTGCACAACAATGCATTTTGCTCCACTGCAATCTGCTGACAGCGTAATTCCCACAGCACTCTATTGCATCTGTTTTTTTTCTACACGGTCATCACCTATCCAAGCAATGTCCAAGCGCAACTCTGCTTAGCTTCCAAAATACTACGAGTTCCGGAGCATTCCATGTGATTTGTTCAAAGGCAGTCCATTAAATAATATACAGACCACTTCCCCATGGCCTTGCAAACCACAAATGGTCACGGAGCAGAGGTTGGGGACCCACAGCTTGAGGGGCTTTCTCTTGCTCCCTCTAGTAGAGACCAGTGGCGGCTCCTGCAAAATCTCTCAGGGGGGGCAAATGTCTGGATGATTGATAAGGATAAGGTCCACCCATGCAATGGATAAATTAACAGCTTAAGCATGTAAAGGCAACTTCACTTCTTTAATATTAATGAAAAATAAAGTGACTCTTACAATACATCTTGTTTGTTTCTATCCTCACTATTATTACAATCCACTCAGTTTATTTTATTAAAGATTCCACTAGGTGGCGACAAATAATATTGTTGACTGAAACGTGCTTACGTATGATGACGTAAGCACGTTAGTGCGAGCCCTCTCGGAAGCCATAGAGAATGCATTGTAGCGCCCGCCGTTCGAAAAAAAACATCTTTGAATGTAAGTCTATGGGAACACTCTGGGCGATTCTCAGCCAGAGTGAAATCGCCCAAAAAGAGGCGGTACTCCACAGAACGTGACATGACGCTGATTGGACTATATCCAGAGGCACAGTAACGGCTAGCGTGATTCTGTGGTTGAATGAGATTGGTGGTGCGTCGCCCAATCGCCCTAATGAAGAAACCGCCCCTGGTGGAGACCCTTCCACCACAACCAGTGTAGTCAGCAAGCAATTGCAGGCCTGTGCCCCCGCCACCGCCTTTATCAGACCTGATCCACATACAGGCGCTGTACACCAGAGGTCACCATCCACGACCAGCACCGCAAGTACAATGGTCATGGCTGGGGTTTTCAGTGGCCATTACAAAGGGCAAAACCTTAATACATCATCAGCAGCATCTTGTTTTGCCACCAAGAAAAAGAGATTCTCAGCTTTTAAGGGTGCCAACTTATACAAGCCACGGAATGAGCAATCCACTTTGGCTGTGCATGGCGACAAAGTCAAATTATTATTGTATCCTCAATTAATCGTATGGATTCCGGAACAATCAGTGACCTCTGTGACCCCAGATGCACTTGGTGTCAGAAGGTCGGGTAGCAGCAGCAAAGAGTCTCAACCAGAATCAATGCTCGCGGCACAAGCTTATACACAGCACGGAGACACTGAATGATAACCGCACAGTTTGAGGTGAGGTTAGCCGTGAATCCAGGGAGCAGCTCAGGCCATGGCTACATTTATACACCTGACACAAACCGATCTGCTGTTGGTCACAGTGTCATTTATGTTAGAGCCAAAACAGCCTCAGCAACCCACGCTCGCATGCTTTTCTTTGCTGTTGCACAGGTGCTCAAGTTAAAAATAAAACCGGTGAGTTTTTTTGTCCATAAATCCGACAGTGATGTTCGAGCCTGCAGGTCAATGAGGAATGATTGAGCACTGGTAAAATCACTACCAAGTGCACCTTCTCCCATGTAATCAGCGAGCTTCGTTGATGACTCAAGGGCTTACTTTAACACTCGTTTTTTTTTTTTTTTAAATCCAGGACATTAAGAGTAACTTAGTTGGAGTTTTCTCGTATTATCAGAACTTTTACTCACCGAGGGTCCTGCGAATTCCCTGGTTTAACATGAAACAGCATTTTCAACAGAGATAATTGGAGTGTGGCTTCGCACGCACCTGTTACCATGAATCAATGGCCACACCTAGTGTGGAAAATTAATAAGCTGGGTTTGAAGCTGTGTCTCTTTCAATTGGAGTTCATGGATGCCACAGCCGCACAGCTGCTGCCGATGCAGCTTGTGTCCCACCTAATTTCTTCCCCTTTAGACAATGTACGGAATTTACCGCATGCTTTGCTGGCCGTGGTTTCAAAATCTTAGAAGCGGGTCTATTCAGTCCAGCGATTCGCAACACTTGCCCAGGATTGGCAATATAAATGACACTGCCGCCCAATGGTCATGAGAAGCATCGGATATTTTTACTTGATTTATGGCTGGTGCAACTTAGTGCAGGTGGATTGGTGGTGCAGTGGTTCGCACACTGCGCTATGAACCCGGTGATGTGAGTTCAATTCCTGGCAATGGGAACTCCCATCTTCCAACCTGCAATGGTAAAGTATCGTCGAACAACCTCGTCTACTGACATCCACCCGTGCATTGACAAATGGCTCTACATTACTGTTACATTATAATAGAATCCATTTCGTATTTAATTTTATTTATTTAAATACTTACATTTGGAAATGGAGGTGCCTTGGTGTAATGGTGAGCACACTGAACTTGCAATCCAGATGACGTCAGTTCAATTCCATCTTCCAGCGTGGCCATCCGAGCAATATAAAGGCGACACCGCAGTTTGTTGATCGGCAGGTCGCGTGCAGTGGGGTAACATGTGGGTACTCCCAACCCTTTCCAGCACTTCTGGTCAACATTGAGGAGTAGACCAAATGCCCTCTAGAGTTTGCTCTCATGAAGGCCCATCTACCAGCAGTGGCATGAGCAAGCAATTTCAAGGTTGTACATTTATCATCGAAGTATTTCTTTCAGACGTCACCAAGAAAAATTAAGATTGAAGGTCTCATACAGAATCCTCATGGGCAAACTAAAGAATGATTTTTTTTTTCTTGGAACTGTCCACTCACGAGAGTGACATTTTTTGTGAATGACAAAACCAATAGCGCCTTTTGCACTCGGCAAATGGCTTTCAAATAGCCGGTGAACCATTTCTGCACCTTCCAAAGGAACTTTTTCATGCTGCCTGTAATGGGCTTGAATGCGCGCAACAGACATGTGAAAATGTTGTTGCATACACTGATTGTAAATGTATGCATGTACTGTATGTTGAACTTATTTCGCACCATACCTAGCCAGCCGTGCTAATGGGAGGTGTAGGGGAAGGACGACAAACTAAAAACAAAAGCAGTTCTAAAGAAATGAGTTTTCAATAGAGATTTAAAAGTGGAAAGCTCCAGTGGCTTTCCAATATCGGAAAGAAGAGCATTCCAGACGGCCGCAGAAGCGCATCTGAAAGCATGCAATGCAGTGACCGTCTTTATTTGATGGTTAGCTAAAAGCCGCTGCATGAACGACCGGAGTTTGTGTGATGGTTTACGCTCCTTGACCAGATCAGCAAGGTACTGTGGTCTATTTGTGGCAATCACTTTGTGTGTAATGAGTAAAACTCAGGATGTTGTTGATTGTGAAGTCTGTGGCAGCGCACCTTGCCCTCAGAGTCAGCGACATCCTCATTGCAGAGGCTGCAATTTCGATTGTTATGGCTTTTGTGTAAGATTATTAAATGCATGAAGCCTGCAGAGTAATTTATTACACAGCCTGAAAACATGTAACTGCATTAATGATATGTCGGCATATTAATTGCTTATTGCACTGCGCATTAAAACTCTCATCATAGATACGCGATAATGTCCAAACCTGTAACCCAATTGCAAGTGGCACCCACTTAAACACTATGTACATATGTAAAATGTTTGATTTTTTATTTATTTATTTTTGCGTGGCATTTAGATACCAAAATATGGAACACAGTCACCATGTTTGAATCTATCCACATTTTACTTTTGAATGATATCTTACTCTTTACAGAGGACTAATTAATTGAAAAAAAGTTAAGTGGGACCACACAAAGCATTTTATAATTTGAAGTTTGGATGTTGTCCAGGATAAAGGTAGTATAGATTTGGCCTCAGATCACTACAATGTTAAAATTATATACTCATTCATTCTTGACATTGTGTCCCTGCGAAAAATACCTTATAATAAAAATGTAACAATGTGTACGTGCTGCAAGCGCATCAGAGAATATTGATACTATAGAATGTACCTGCATGCACTTTTATTGGGCAATTGTCTCTCAATCGGAGCATGGCCATGCTGACATGCGTAAGGTGGGCACCTTATGTTCATCACAGAAGACAGGAGGAGCAATGGTGGCAGGCCCTGCTCCAGCTCCTCTAGGATGGGGGAGGAGCCAGGAGAGTTCTTGTATGCGGCGCCACCGCAACAGTGATTCACACCGCTAAGGAGAGTGATCGTGGGTTGGGGGGGGGCAACAGGGAACATTTGATGGTGCAGTGCTCACCCGAGAACCCGCCTAGTGCTGGCCCCGAGTGGTAGAAAGGGCTTTTGGTTATGATTGTTATCACTTCCTTAAAAATTCAATTTAGCCTATTATGCAACCTTAGGAATATTTTTGTGCATTATTTGTCCCTATTTGTGCATCTAAAACATCAGCCTGGAGACAGGATGAAAACTTTGAAGCACATTTTCACTGCCCTTATATAAAGCTTACTTCCAAATCTCCTGCATATACAAGAGCAAACACTAAAATAAATAAATAAAGAAGGACTAAAAGACATGCAACATTTATTTTATTTTAAATATTTTACTACTTTGGAATGCATTCGGTTGCTCACTTGTGCTCAAAGTGTATTTCATACAAGTCCCACGATGCACTAGCGAGGTCCATTTTGAGCTTGTGTTCATGAATGATGCAACAACAGTATTTCTGAAAACATATTCCTTAATTAATTGTGACTGCGCCATGAGAAAATATGTCACGTGATTTAAAGAAATGCAAATGTATTCACGTAACCATTGTTTCGTTGGGGACACGTTGACTAAAATGAAACTAATATTGTAATTGACATTGTCAGCCTTTTGTCAATCCAGTGTTGGATGAGGGCCTCCCCATTGCTGTGTTATTCTTGGGGGTTGACTGACCACGCTTCATAGTGCTGGTTAGTGCCGTAGTGGTAGCCCAGGAACGGTTCAGATGTCACTTGCCACTGTGGCTGGGAATCGAACTCACTTTTCCCGGTTTAATGTCCAGTGCTCGAACCACTATGCTACAGCCCTAGATGTTACTACTGCTGGATCACCCCCCCCCCACCACCCCCGCTGCCGGCCATGCCGCGTTTGTGGCGCGGTCGTGTTTGTGGCATTGTGTGCTACGGCCATACTTCACCTTGCTGTTCAGTTGTGGTTGGGGATGGGTGAGGCCCATGACCAGTTCAGATATCACTTGCCGCTGATGCCAAATGTGACCAGGAATACACTTTAGGTTTCTGGATTCATAGCGCAGTAAGCACACCTGTCGTCACATAGTAAATATACTGCCTCACGAGAGTTGTTTAATATTTATGAATAACAACAAAAATATGTTGACAATGCATCCTCCTTCACTTATTTGTCTCGCCACATTACAAAATTCCATCGGCTACACAACCTTCTCGAAGTGCATTTTCTCAGTAGTATGGTTTTAATACTTGAGATGTCCAAATCGATTGTTGTTGCATTACCGATTATCACGACAAAAATTTGTCAGCAAGCGGGTACCGGTTTGCCACACAATTAGAAATGTCGACCAATAAACATGACAGGCGAAATTACAGATTCGTGACTTTTGGAATTTCTAATCAATTATGAAATTGACTAATTCAAAATGTATTTCCAGTTTACCAACTATATCTTAACAACCACACTTATTAAATATTCTGCATTTTTTCGTAACCTTGATTGACCTTTGATATATGGTGACGTTACATTTCTCTTCGATGTTCAATATTTTACTCAAACATAATTTTTTTAATAACAAAAGGCATTTTGTAGAAATCCTCCTACACAATCGAATTCATACAAACACACACTGTTGCATGTAGTGATATGCACACCAAATTGAGTGAAGATCATTTATGCCGTGAATTACATTTATAGAATGCTCTGAAAATTCTGATAGATATGAAGTGCTGACTTGAAAGCAACATCAACTTCAAAGGAGTCTTTTTTTATTGGTAAGTTTCATTCTGGGCTTTTTTTCATGAAGTAGTCATGTTAGGCAGGGACATGTAAATGCATGTCACAGTATCTAGTCTGTATATTTGAACTATTTATAAATACATTTGTTTATATAAAATGTGCACAACCCCGTAGTATTGGAGACATTTAAGAATTCAAATTTGTGCATAGGCTTCCTTATAAGTTAATGTGTGTGAAATTTAATTGTTGAGGCTGCTAGTCACCAAAAGAGCGATTTATCTTCGTTGATGTTTTAAGATACAGTATTAGATAACTTGTACAGAGCATATATACGTCGGCATGTAAGCTACATATGTATAAAACATGTAATAACAGACACAAGGCTGGAAATATTATTTTTTTAATATCCCTCAAGAAAGAATGAGATGGACATGATTCAGTCTAAATAATAAACCACTCCATTGCACTCCCTTTGTCTTTAGCAGAGCATTGCAGTGGAAGGGTTGTCAACAGATAGAAAAAAGCAATGGTATAGCCACAAACATGAAAGCACACAGAGTGAGTGGTTGACAAAATGATGCACATACTTTCACTGGCATACATGCGGCGAAATAAAATAAAGAGCTTCACAGAACTGTGGCTGTTGTCAGACGACTGTGGATTGCACTACAGAGAATATGGGTTGAAATCCAGGTTGTCAAGGTCTCTGTCGATGTTCTCAGCCCGTTCATTTCATCCGATGGCCAAATCACCGTTAAATGCACCCAATAAGAAGTCTGCTCGAGCCTGGTTAATACCAGGGTGCATAACTACTGCCTTAATGGCCACGCGTCGAGTTACAGTCGTGGGGTTGTCAGGTGGCCAGGGGATGGTCACGTTTGAGTGCATGGTGGATTGTATCTTTATTTTCCGGTGATCTTCCACATGCCAAACACTCCTTTATGGTAATGGACAAACATTCTCTCCTGAAGCACAGTCTTGGTGCCCAGTAAGGCTTTTCTAGGGTAAGTGGCACTATATTATCACTGTGGTATTTCAGTTACTGTGTATCTCCTGGTGTGGCAGTTGCAACAATGGGGCAAGTTTCTGGAATCGCCCCTGCCCCACCTCTGTTCACCCAGCAGCATAAATGGGTACACCAGTCAGTCGATCAGCGGTGTCGCGTGTAGTAGGGTAAAGTGTGAGTACATCAACTTCTTTGCCTGGCCATCGTGAAATAGTAGATGGTAAAATGTCCTCTATAGGGGCTATCTTGAGCTCCCTCGAGATGACACCCCTTCTGCGAGCAACACATTTACACTTGTAACTTTGATGTCACATTCATGAAGAAACAAGGAAGGGCCTTATTTCATGGGTACAACAAAGTGGGGTGCACTTGATGTAGCAATTTGTCGTGGTGGATTATGGGTGTAAGCGCCGGTCACCCCAGGGGCATCAAGCGGCGAGCACGGCCGCTGCAGTGATTGCCTGGGTGCACTGCGTCATATCGGTCATGTTGCACTGGCAAGGCAGAAAATAAACTGCCACTCGTCATGTTCTCAAAAAATGACAAGCACAACATTTAGTTTCAACTGTAAGGTCTTCAAATTGACAACTTTCAAGTCAAGGCGAACATATTCACGGTGACAAAAACTTCCCCAATAGACTAATCATGCTGTCAAGTTATTATTATGACTATGACACGGAGATTTGTCCTTGTTTAACAGCATTTTAAAGCGCTATCAGCCTTTACACCAATTTTCATCAGAGAATGACCAGTATATCAATCACACGAATCACTAGCATTATTTTTGAGAATTTAATCAAATAAACAAGTCCACTATTCGCTGCTTCACATATCTGCCCTTCCACGTTCAAAATAAAAGCATTTTTTACACATCCCATGAGTAACACACGGCCTCTGGAAGTCCATTATTTGAGCAGCATTGGTTCAATTCAATAAACTATTCTGACATTCAATCTCTCATTCGCAGTCAGGCATGATAGGACCCATATTGAACAAATGGAGGGTCTTTGCCCATAAACATTTGGCGGTTCATCAGTATTGTTTCAAGCAAGCCTGACTCAGCACTGGTCAAGAGTTTGCTTATATTAAAGCACTTCGACTGAAATGATGCACTCCCACAAGGCTGTGTGGCTGATGGGTGGTGTAGAAAAATACCTTTATTTTTTTCATGTAGAGAGACCAATATGTGAACAAGGCATGCTGACATATTGAGTATATTAAGCAATTCGGGTGGAAAGTGATATCTGAACCAACCATGTTCACCACCCCTCCCCTCTTCACCAACTCTCACTGGCTGGCACGGTGAAGTACGCTGAAACAACCCCTATGACCGACACAGCACGGCTAGGCCTTCATCTAGCAGTATGATCTACGTATGTATAAAGCACGTAAGATGTTTGCTAGAGAATCAAATAAGACAAGTAACTACCAGAGCAGAAGGCAACTGACTGGGTAGCTATATAGCTACGTGCAAAGCTAGATGACACGTAAGTAGACAGCCATGTAGCCTAGTGGTTTTACTGGTAGGAACCACCTGGTTCCACCAGCCCACAGGGGATTATTGTGTCCGTCCGTCCGTCGTGCATCCAAAAATGGGAGGGGTGGGGCTGGGTGGAGAGGGGAGGGTGGGGAGGGGCTGGGTGGGGAGGGGAGAGTGGGGAGGGGCTGGGTGGGGAGAGGCTGGTCACCCCGTGGTGCCCTTATAAAACTCAACGTTTAACCTGCTTGTGCCCGCCCTCACAGTCGGGCATATTTGCGGAATACACCACGCCGCCGTTGACCCTGGCCATTGACTGAGTAACCCAACGTTCCTACCAGCTCCCTCCGCAGGAATGTGTTTATCTCTGACACAGAGCCTCTTTGTGTAACGTCTCAATGCTTCCGTTTGGCTTCAGAGCCAGCTTAACTCTACAAGTTAACACGTGATCATTAGGTTTGGAAGTTTGCCCCCTGATTGTCAAGACAGCAGCTGGGGTCAATTAATTCCCAAAAACACATTTTTTTTTTGTTACATTCAACTGGTGCGAATACATACTCTTTGGTTCTTTCGGTAAAGTTACGTAGGTGAAAAGAAAAAAATCACGACGTTTCGATTGCAACACAAGCAGTCATCATCAGGTGGGAAAACCACAGCAAGACTTTTTTTGCTGAAGTGGGAGAGAGAGTTGCCGTGGTAAGAGGTTATATAGGTAAGAAAGGGGGAGGAGCAAGGGGGGAGAGGGAGGGGTGGGGGTGTGGGGTAAGGGGGGGGCGAGCGCTGCGTGGTGTAGTAGTACCCGGCATATATGATAGACGACAACGTCTATCCTTCCAATGATTGCTCAATTTGTATCCATCTTCTCGGTTGAAGTTATGTCTATGTTTATAAATCTGGATGGCTTCATGAACAAACCTTTGATAGTAGCCCGAATACATTTTCATGGCTGAATGTTCGCAATTCAAATGTTTACATGTGTGCCTCTGTTTAAAACAAAAAGTCTATGTATTTCATCATAATAATCATCAGCCTTTGTATATATGTTGCTGGATGAAGACCTCCTCACGCCATCACCATCCTTCACGGTACAGTACTGCTACCATCCATCTCACTCGTCGCCCCATCTCTGTGGCCGTCATACTTTGAGAAACGTCCCTCCTTTGACTGCCATTCTATCACCAGTCTCGTCCATTGTCCGTCATGTCACCCAGCGACGTGTCCGATCAAAGCCTAAATTGTGAATATGTCTCCGATGTACGTTTGCTCTTTGATCCACGTGTTAATTTTTCTGCCTATCAGTGTAACTCCTGGCATCTAATAACCATTTACGGTTATAAAGTGTGTTTCACCCAGAGGTCGCAAAGGAGCTGCACAGAGCTAAATGTTATTAATAAATAACTAACGCAATTTTAAAATCTAATATAAGCACGCATGAACATGATTTAACCACGGATACAAATACCCCCCCCCCCCCACACTCCAAAAACACGTAACAAAATTATGAAGGAGAAAAGGCATTTTAGAAATTAAATGTCTTAAGGCAGGATTTAAATAAACCGAGGGACTCAGCAGATCGAATATCGGACGGGAGTCAATGCCACAGCCTTATGCTGATGTGTGCACTTTTACACTTTTCTTCCATTTATTTACTAATTATGATTATGTTACTGCCGGCTATGTTATAGCTGGCAGTATGCACTGATTATGTTAAAAACCTTTTTTTATTCAGACACATCGGCACACTCCTTTTCATTGATGTGTTCAAACTTTCCCAAGGCACTCCGTCCGGCTCCTGTGTTCCTCTTTATATGAGTCTGTCTTCAATAAGCACCCTAGGTACACACACACGATTGTGCCTTCAAGCGGGTTTCCTGAAAAGTTTTACACTGCAAAATAGGAAATACAGCAATTACAGCTTTCATACATGTTACGCAGGGGCAAAGAAATGTACGCACGGACAGTATAGGCTTTACGCTTTCAGAGTTCATTGTGTGGGTATGTATATTCGTTGTGTGGGCGTGCATGAATACGTCTTGCGTGGTAACACAGAATCTGTTATATTCTGTGTGTTTTTATGTTAATAAGTTAAATTGCAATAATAGCAAATTGAAATTAAATTGCATCGAGCTTTTATAAGCGTTCACTGGTAGTTTTCTGATATGGCAATGAATTACATTATCTAGAAGAAAAATGGCGCAATATTTTAAATGCCACTCTTCATATTGAGCACACAATACACTGAAGGACAGGGAAAGGTGAAGGGTGAGATATTTTAATGACATCTCCTACTCTCTTAATGGCATGATGGAAATCCTGAGGATGAGTCATACTTATTGCCATTTATGCGATATTTAATGATTGCCTTCTTAGTCATACGATTTCTTAGAAATTTATGTAAACAATAATGACAGCATACAAATAACAAAGATATGTATTTGTTTATAGATTAATAATAGTAATTGTGTGCTGATTAATTACAGCTAACGATGGAGTTGATTCTGAAGAATGGTTACAGCTGCTAGGTTACAGATAAAAGTGTGTTTCTCAATTTAATTCACCCACAATAGCCGAATCAGAATTATAATATTTATTTATACTGGAGGAATCCGATGAGCTATAAGGCATTTTATTTTTTACAAATGTCCAATAGGGGCAGGTCAAAACGTTACAACAATACACAATACAAAAACACCACTGGAGTGAAAAGTATAGGAAAGGTAAACCAACCAAATTAAACAAATATACAAAGCAAACTAGACAAATTTTTTTTTTATCTTACCAGGTAAAGCTCAAGGAGCTATAAGCCACTTCGTTGATAGCTCAACGAAGTGGCTTATCATGTGGACATTTATAGCAGCAAAATGATCTAAATAATCTCAACGCATTTTTCTAAATGTGGAGGGGAAAACCGGAGGACCCGGAGAAAAACATCCACGTGACCACGGGAAGAGACATGCAAAGTCCAAATAAAGCGTTGTCACGAATGACTGCATTGTATCATGCACATTTCCTAAGTAACATACTAAAAACATAACTTACCAATATACTTAAACATGAAAGTTGTTAATCAGTGTGTACTATCTGTTATGAAATATGGTTCAGAAATATGGTCATTGGTGGAAAAATACAGAACCAAAACTGAAAATTCTACAAAGAAGCAAGACTAGACGATTGATAAAATAATAAAAATAAAACATAAAACATTTTAATTCTCACCACGTTTCGGCCACAACGCAAGCAGCCGTCCTCAGGTGATAAAACAGAGCTGTCGGACAGACAGCGTCATTAAGAAACAGAGCTGTCGGAAAGACAGCGTCATTAAGACGCTGTCTGTCCGACAGCTCTGTTTCACAACGCAAGCAGCCGTCCTCAGGTGAAGAAACAGAGCTGACGGAAAGACAGCGTCATTAAGACGCTGTCTGTCCACGTCATTAAGACGCTGTCTGTCCGACAGCTCTGTTTCTTCACCTGAGGACGACTGCTTGCGTTGTGGCCGAAACGTCGTGAGAATTTCATTTAATTGTTACATTTTTATTATTTTATTATTTCCCTTCTACGTGACTTTACCGAAAGAACCAAGAAGATGAATCTCTGCAGTCACGAAAGCTTTAAATCGAAACGAGACGAATGCTTTGAATTACATTGAGATAGACCTTAGAGGGACACATGAATTAGAGAACATACGCAGGTGCGGAACGCATCTGAGAAGACGTCCACTAAGGAAATGGAGCGATGAAATCGGCTGTTGTGCAGGTGCTCAGTGAATTATTACATCACTGGATAATTAGCAATGGGAATGGCTTGGGGAGGCCTTCATTCACCGATAGATTGAGCATGGCTTCTGATGATAGTAAATAACTGGTTCTTAAAGCTTCACATTCCAGGTTTTAACAAGGCTTCCGCATATGTTTCCAGGAATCTTTTTTGGGATGTCTTAAAAAATAATACTGAAATATGCAATATCGTTCTCTCCATTTTTTAATTAATATTCACACAAATTGCATTTTGATTGCAAAATACATCATTAGTTTCATAAACACAAACATAAGCAGGTGTATCAATAATAAAAAAATACTGAATCAAGACTTATTGTAAAACACAATTCACTCATCGTTTGTCATTGTAATTTCTTACCAAAACAAAATGCCCTTGGATTCCTCCCATGTGTTTTGGGTTGTACCTCGCATTGTTTGGCACGATGTCTGACGTGTGTTGAATAGCACACGGTACAACCCTTGCATTCATTTTTGATAACAATAAAGAAAAACCTTTCAAACATTTTCTGCTGAATAATTATATGCTAATGACAATCAGCTTTACATCTCCATTCACTCGAAACCACATTGTCCTTTTATACTGCATTAATGTAACTTTAGTACCGTATTATCTCTAAATTTCTCCCAATTAAATTTGCCAAAGGCAGAATTCCTTCTCGATTTGAAGTTTTCGTGACTGCAAGGATCCATATTCTTTTGTTCTTTCGGTAAAGTCACGTAGGTGAAAAATATATATATTAAAAATAAAAATAAATAAATTAAATCACGACGTTTCGATTGCAACACAAGCAATCGTCATCAGGTGTGACAACCACAGCAGAATTTCTGCTCGGTGGCAGCGGTGGCAACGGTGGCGCACGCCTGTTATCCAGCACTGTCGAGGCAGAGGTTGGTGGATCACACAAATCGGTATCGAGCTTCCAGGAGAAGATGATACAGCAAATGTGGACTGCACCTTTCCCATCTGCAGGGATATAATTTCCCTCTCGCATGCGTGGGTTTTCTTCGTCTGCTCCGGTATCTCACCCTCACATGTAAACACGCATTAATATTCAGAGAACCGAGGGGGAATCTGGCGGCGGCTCACCACGTGACTGCCTTTCCCGCTTGTCTGTGGTTCATTGCACCTGCGAGTGTTTCTCTTTCTTCAAGAGTGAGTGGATACTATGCGCGTTAAGAGTTTAAATAATAATTGGCAAAAAAAAACAATCTTGACCAAAGACACCAGTGCCAAAGTAATCCATCTGATCACAGACATCAAGCTCGTCAAGAGTGTCAGAAGGATGGGCATTATTTTTTTGACCTGGAACTGCCTTTCTCCCATGACATCTCCCATTTTGTCTGGACCTCTGACCTCCCCCTGCACAGCATTGCCCACATCTACCACTCTCTTGCTCTTTCTGTCGTTGCGACCTTTCTACGTAACTTCATCACCTCTCCCCTAACGATTGAAACTGTCTCCTCTATGGCCTGGCCAAATCTCTCACCTGTAAACTCCCCATGATCCAAAACTTTGCTTAAAAGGCGCCGCACCGAGTCCACTCCACTGGCTCCTAATTCAGTCCGATGTTCATTATAAGACGGCATTTACTGTCAAAGTCCTCGCTAGAGTTGGTCCCTGCCTCAGCTTGCTCTGCTTTACACCACATGTTTTCTGCTCCAGCAACCAAGGCCTACCTATTATAGCATCCAGTCAGTTTCTGTTCAATTGGAGGTATATAGGTCACTCCTTCTTGGCTGCTGTCCCCACTGTCAGGAACACCCTACCTCTCTATGGGGCTCCACACTGCTGACTCGACTCCTCTTTCAACTCCTGGCTTAAAAACTGCCTTGTCTCCTGTGCCTGATTTACAATTTTCACCTGTCAAAATATCTTGCAGGGAAATTATCTTTTGTAGAAGCCTCCAATCCCGATCTTTTCCCGCTTCTACCTTAGCAAACAAGCCCTCGCTTTTCCCCATAAACTACAGATGCGTTGTTTTGGTTCTTTGTACAGCCTTGGAGTGTTGTTGCATTTTACACACTTTATAAATTTCCAGTATATTGTATTGTGCATGTATTTATGAATGCTTTTATGTATGTACACATCTTCTCCCTTGGGTGGAAAAGATGGTGGGCACTGGCATCATCCCATTGTGCCAACGACTTTTCTCAACAATCTGTGAGGCTAAATGTTTCTATGCACGCAAATGTTACAGTAATGGAATGCTAACCAAGTCCCAGATGTCGTTGTCATGCAAAGACTCTCCTTCACGAGTTTGGCTTTCATCCATTTCCTGCAAATACACTTTCCACTCACGTGCTGATCACACTACTTACAGCACCAGTGATCAGGCATGGTTGAGTGCGTGAGAGGACAAGACTGATCACCGTGAAAGCACGGGTTTAAGGGAGCCAAATAACTGTGGTTGAGATCAATAGGAGTTTAAGCGTTTGGGTTTTTTCCCCATAGCCATACATTTTGAATGCACTTTTAGTTTTGTATGATTTGAATACACATGCATAATATTGAAGCCACGGTTGCTTCAGTGTGTGAAAGGCGATGCTCCTCTACTGTAAAATATCATCAAAATATGAACAATGTGTCCTTGATGTTACAGAGCACGTGATAATAATGCAATGCCTTCAATACTTGATTGACAAATGAAAAACGATGGCAATAGATACTCTCACGATGTCTATTTATCATGAAGCTTTCGTGACTGCAGGAATTCATACTCTTTGGTTCTTTGGGTAAAGTCACGTAGGTATAAAATTTTATATAAAATTTTCCACCATTTATCATGAACCTAACCTACCTAGTTACACTAACACAAGTCATTAAAAATAACAAGAATAACAACAACATAAATAAGAACTTTGCCTTAGGCAAATTCCAATTGATTTTTTATAAAATAAAAGAACAAGTTTTATAAAATATGACTTTAAGCAATGAGGAAATATTTTTTGCAAATTGAAATTAATTGACAAATATTCTAAAGAGATGCAACTAATGGTTGTATGGTTACACACAACACTAATGATAAACAACTGCTTTTTTCCAAGTACTTTGTTTACTGCGTGTGCATTTTATGCCAGATATATGGGTTATGCAAGACAGAACTATGTGCGCTATAAATGTGTTAAAAAATTACACATATGACACAGATTATTTTCATAACCCGAAACATGCATCCTGTATCTCTTCTCTTTGCACACTTCCCTTTTCTTGATTACATTTACATGGATATCGAATTGTGATCAGAACGAGCGGTTTAGTTGCAGGTACGGTATGCACATGGAAAAACCAGGGCACCGTGAAGCACAAATAACCCAAATAGGACCTGCATATTTAATTTCGCCATTTTTTTGCAAAGTGCTGAGGGAAATATTGAAGATCTATACAAATTTAGCTGTCATTCTATTACCAGAAGGTTAATCTCCGAATGTATCCATCCCAGTTGCAAATTACAAGGGTTGGAGGCTGTAGGCGTGTGCATTGGCAAATTCCAGGGCTATTTTGGCTGGGTTTGCGCATTATTTATTGTAAAACCTCACGTGCGTATAATGTGCATCACGTGATCAAATACAAAAGTTTTGCCTCTGGTGTTGAAAACACACATTACATTTTAATTTTACCTTCGCTTGGCATGACATGAGCACGTTTGAAGCTTAAAAACTATTTGCATTTGTTGTATTGCTGCTCACACTGTAAGTACCATATGATCATTTTATTCATGAATAGATTTTGTGCAACATTTGTGGTTTGCACTAATTGCCATTTATATATTTATATTATTTGAAGGCACAACTGATGAGAAGAATAGAAACGTTTTAAGAGCAATCGTGTATCCACTTGTCAACCAAATTTACATAGTAATTCTGTAGTGTGGTGGAGTAGTGGTGCAGTGATTTGTGCACTGTGCTATAACCTAGGCAACCACAGTTCAATACTTGACCGTGTCAAATGGCAGTGGTGAATGATATTGGGGGCCATGCCAGCCTTCATCGCTGCTCGCGAGCAGTTCTCGAACCAACGGCCTGAAGAAATCACTGTGAATTTATGAACATATAGATACGTGGCGACACCTCCAAAGGAGTCTGTAAATTCAATCGGTTTTGCTTCGGTAGAAAAGTTGTTGTATTGTTTGTGTGTGTGTTTTTGTTGTCTTGTTTCGGACATCGCTTCCAGTGGTGTTGACAAAAGAAATGTATTGAAACCTAATCTAATATGTGACGCAATTAAAAAATATCAAACAATATTAGCTTGTGCATTTTGTACACGGGAGAGAACAAGGTTTCTCGAGTGGTGTTTATTCTGAAGCAGAACCAATGTCAAAGGTGAACTGACCGAATATTATATTCTTTTGGGAATCCCAATCACTCACTCCACAGGACATGAAAAAACACACACTTCTCACATTTTATTAAATTTCTTCACAAAAGCCACAGTTTGTTTCTCTTTTATGCATAGTTGGTTATACATTATTTACGAAATGTAACAACACACGTGCAAAGGAATGATGCCACACGCCTTAAGACATTTAAATTAGCATCCTTCCTGTAGCATGTACGATCGACCACTGCACGGTTGCCAGTTTGAGCAAAATAATAAAAATGCACATAATTACGTTTAAAATTCAACAATTGTATCATGTTCCCGTAGCTCTATACCCTTGGCAGTTCAAGTAGATGCTTTTGAATTCGTTTTTAAATCGAAACTTGATTTCCCAAAACAATAAGTTTACTTTGAACATTGTCCACAACTTTAGATGTAATGTATGCATCTATGTTGCACTTCTTTGGCACTGTGTACGTAGCCAACCGTGCTAATCGGAGGTGGAGTGGAAGGACAATAAACTAAACACAAAAAAAATCCGTTTTAAAGAAATTAGTTTTAGATTCAAAAGCGCATAATTCCAGTGGCTTCCATATATCGGAAGGAAGAACATTCCAGACCGCAGCAGAAGCGCATCCGAAAGCGGGTGATGAAGTGACCGTCTTTGTTCGATGGCCAGCCAAAAGCCGCTGCGAGGATGACCCGAGTTCGCGTGATGGTCTGTGCTCATTCATGATGATAATTGTATCCATGGTGATGTGGGGGACCAATATCGCGGATCCTATTATCCACGGGGTTATCCACAATTTTACTCCTCTTATCCAGGGGGTAAAAAAATAGCAGATAACCCCAAGGGTAAGAGGGAAACGAATAAGAGGAGTTATCCTGTAAACATTTATTTCACCAGGAGATGGAAAACAATCCATTAAGATGACAAGAAACATGGTCTAATCCGCAAGAGTGCTTTTAAAATCGTACAGGGTAAAACAAAACATCAACAACACAAATCTGAACAACAGCAAAACTATAAACTACTGTAATTTGGAATTGAACTATAATGATTACATGATAGGGGAGGAAATACTGCACACATTCATTAATTGATCAATGTCTTATTCTCAAGCTCACAATAAATGGTAAACAACGCTTTTCTTTTCAAATTCATAAATGTCGCATCTTTGTAAGGCAATTATCTTGGTTAGAATCTATTTTAGGGTTCGTACATGTAAAATGTTTCGCGGTATTGTTTATGCGTCCACATCTTAATACGGTTCTGAGAATGAGCTAATTTGATACAAGACATGAAAGCTGTAATACGAGGTAGTTTCGGTCCCTAATTGAATGATGGTGATAGAAGCACATCTTGGAATAACTTGCAAAACATAATTTGCCCTTCACCCCACCCCCTGTCGGATAGAGGGGTTGTTTGATACATTATTTTCCATGCTGGTCAGTATGATGATACATTCAGGTAGTATAGTATTTTAAATATGTGTGTTTTCAGCAATTGTGTCACCTAATACAAATACATTTTGCTCATTCATTGTGAACATTAACAAACAACGAAGGCAATAGTGCTGGCACTTAAAATTCAACACATGTTTGACAACAACCTTCGTGCAATAACAAAAATATATAAGACTAGGTGTTACCCCTTATAGCAATAAAAACAGGTGTTAAGATGTTCAAACACCAAAGAATCTAGTCTCCATTACACGATTGGCCTTTCGGCGTTCACTGGTCTGAATTAGTGAGACTAGGCCATAAAGAAGGCTGTCTCTGGTGTAGGCCCATCAGTTTCAAAGACAATGCATATGTAATTATCAGAGCATGTTTTGTTTACATGTTCACCACAGGTACTTGTGGTAATGCAGATTTGATTCTTTGCAAAAGGTATCTTTTTGGTGGTTGAACATATTAACCTGCTTTATTGCCAGAAGGGGTAAAACGTATTCTTATTTTACATTTTTTGATACTGGCAAAAAAATGTCCCATGATAAATAGATATACTGTTATATCATAATAGTAATATGTATTATTTGGTTATTTCGGTAAAGTCACGTAGATAGAAAAATAAATATAAAGTGAATGAAAATAATAATAATAAAAAAATAAAAATAAACTCATATAGACTAGCCTGGTTCTTAATCGGAGTGAGTTCACTGGCAGTCTATAATTAGTGTTATTTATTTTTTTTCACTTTATTTTTTTTTTCTACGTGACTTTACCAAAAGCACCAAAGAATACGATTTCCTGCAGTCACTAACGTTTTAAGTCAAAATTTAATAGTAATATGCCATTTGAATGACGTTACATAACATTTAACACTTAATAATAGCTACAGTAAGTATTTCGACCTTTTTTTAGAAACCCACTGCTTGATTATCGCCTCCCAACATTGTGTTGGCAGTGATAGTGAAGGGAGGGGGCTAAGACCAGTCCGGACTCATTTAGTTGTTCATCTTTTCATTTCTACACCTAGAATTCGACACTTTTTAATCGTGAACTTTTTGAATAAAACAAAACTCCCAAGACATTGCTTGGGGCTTCAGCGTGTCCTGCGCTCAGTATTAATGTATGCCACATTTGCACTTAGTGTATAATCTTTTTTATTGCGCCAAGATCAGTTAATCACTGTAATGACTTTTGGAAACTTTTATCACATCTTCTGAAATAGACGCTCCCGTTTAATTGCTGGTTAGTCCCTTGGCACTAGCGCACAAGCCCAAGCAAGCACAGTTTGGTCTGAGGAAAGGCTAATGTAATTTACGAAGCATTGTATCGGATTGTAATGTAATGAGCATATCAGTCTCACTGCTTACATATTCGCTGGCTTGATCCAGTTACCTTTAGTTCCTCGGGCATTCAGCCTGTCGCTTTGGACTTTTGAATGTCTAACTGAGTAGTGCATAGGTTATCTGTATTCTTGGTTCTTTCGGTAAAGTCACGTAGAAGGGATATAATAAAATAATAAAAATATATTTTTTTATTGTTTAATACAATTTTTATTGTTTTATATTTTTATTATTTTATTTTACTTTACCGAAAGAACCAAGAATATGAATCCCTGCAGTCACGAAAGCTTCAAATCAAAATTTAGTTTATCTGTGTTAATTATTTCATTACCGCCAAAGCGGCTATCCTTTGTGTTGTACCGTGCATTTGGCCAATTTTCACAGCACATTTCAGCACAAGTGTGTGTGTGTGCTCATTACTTTATGATTAGGAAGTTTAGACACCTGAAGATGTTGGGATTAGTAAGTTGGGACGACTGAATATATTGCGATTAGCAAGTTGGGACGACTGTTTCATTATACATGTTGCGATGAATGATTAATATGGTGCCCTTCGTGGAAACATTGCTTAGCATGCTCAGAGAGTTGTGTTACATTGCCAGAATTAACACAGGTTTGCTTGCAAGCCTATTTCAACATATGAAACAAATAGGAATAGGGTTTACCCTTCCTGGCAATAAAACAGGCGTTAATATCAGAGGTGTGGACTCGAGTCATGTGACTTGGACTCGAGTCAGACTCGAGTCATGAATTTGATGACTTGCGACTCGACTTGGACTTGCATAACAATGACTTTGTCCCACCTCTGAGATGTGGACTCGAGTCATGTGACTTGGACTCGAGTCAGACTCGAGTCATGAATTTGATGACTTGCGACTCGACTTGGACTTGCATAACAATGACTTTGTCCCACCTCTGGTTAATATGTTCAAACACCAAATAGGTACATTTTGCAAGGAATCAATCAAAAAGTCCCATGTAGTAGCTGCTCACCCCGAGCTATAAATGTTCTGACAGTGCATTGGAATGTTCACCCTTTGGTGTTCTCTGGTCTGACACTGGTGAGACGAGGCCACACAGAAGGCTGTATCTGGTGTCGGCCCATCAGTTTCAAAGACAATGCCATATATTATCAGAGCATGTTTTGTTTGCATGTCCACCACAAGTACTTGTGGTAATGCAGATTTGATTCCTTGCAAAAGGTCTCTATTTGGTGGTTGAACATCTTCACACCTGTTTTATTGTCAGAAGGGGTAAAACCTATTTTTATTTGTTCATACTTTGATACTGGCAAAAAGTCCCATTTATGTAGCTGCTCACCCAGAGCTATTTTAACATCTTATAGTTTAGACTTGTACATGTCGCAAAATTTAGTCCGTGACCACTTATGAAAACATGTTGTCCAAACAGTCACAGTCGGCACACTGAGACGTTTGTTACATTATGGGCACATGACATATGTGATTTGTTGTCGTTTAATTACTTATCTCCACATGAGATCTTGTCTCCTTGTGTTGTGTGTATCACACCGTGCCAAAGTGATTTCACCATGTTGGGTAATGGCCAGAGGATACACACAGTGCCTAATTAAGCTAGTGCGGGGCCTGTAGCATGTGTTATAAAGGGGCCCTAAGTAAAAAACAAGTAAATATTCAAACGCACATTTTTTACTTGCATAGTAAGGTAATTGTATTTTTTTCATTTTCTATACAGCCAGATAATACGAAAAATCACTAACCTTAAACAACCAGTCGTTCATAAAAGTTGAAGGCAGTATAGTACTATAGTAACAGAGCAAGTGCAAAATCACTGAATCAGAATTGATAGCTTGAAATCATTTAACGCGGGGCCCTTGAAAGTGCGGAGCATATGCTACTTTTGCTACTAGGGATAATCCGACACTGGATACACATTCTTCCAACAACAATATTAGGCTCTTTGGCCATCTTCTTTGTTCTAACTTAAAAGACTTTAGGTCACTAAATGTTCTTCTGTGCACATGACATGTCTTTCCTTTAGTTTTTTAAATACACCTTTTATATATTTAAAAATGTTTCCTCTTGTGCGTTTTAAGATGTTAACGCCTTATGAAGAAAAAAAAAACATGTGCCAACTAAATTGTCATGTAGGATTTATTGATCCTCTTCAAACGTGGTATTTAAAATATAAACAGGGTGATCCATTTATAGATACCTCATTAAATAATAAGAATGCATCACTCTAAACTGAAAGCAACATTTTACCTCAAAGCCTCTGGCACGTCTCCCACCAATCGTGATGCACGTATTAAACGTTTCAGCACTCTCCTCTGTAAGATACGGGGCCATTTCAATCACAATATTAATTCCCCCACTGAAAATAAAGTACCATGATGGGGTCATTAGGAAGCAGTGGTGTATCTACAAACGGATCATCCTGTATGTGGTGTTGCAGTTGCAAACTTATCACAATTTTCGAGATTTATTGTCACGATTGTTTAAATATATATATATTTTGTTAATAATATCAGTAATGTATTTAGGATGAACAAAAAGACATTTGTTCCCATATGTATTATATCTGAGATGGCAAGAAATTGAGTCTGATTCATTCAGTAACATGAAGGGATTACAAATGTAGCTTGTGTGCAGATAACAATGTGTTTCAAGATGATACTAAATCGTTGTGAGGCTCAGTGTTATTTGGATGCATACGATTGCCACAAAACATTTTTTACGTGCTACGTACTGTGTTTCGATAATTCCTTGCCATTTAGATGTAACTTTACTCCCACGTAATTGCAAAGTAACACTCATTTATCCGAGTAAGGCTGTTGGTTCCATCAGTCTACAGTACAATTTGTCCACATGTACCCTGGCAGTGTTATAGGGAATTGTGAATTATTATTTTACAATAGACTAATTCTATAGACCCTGACCATTTTTGTCTTGTACAGTATTTTGATATTCTTAATGCTCTGAGAAATTTACATTCTCTCCTATGTGTTTTAGATTTGTACCAGGTGTCGATCGGCACAATGTCAAAAGTTTGACTTGACATGCTTGGAGCATATTCAGGAACTGCATACATCATGTCAACCAACACGCGATACAACCCTAGAAAGTTATGCAACACAACCTCGAAAAGTTATGCTTTAGAATATGATTTTGCATTCAATATTTAGCTTTATTCAAAGCCACGTAAAAAAAAAACGTATGTCATATCGTCACTCATTAGCATTCAACTTATTTTTTTCCACTGGCATCATTGGCCAGGAGGCAATTCTAGAGAGTGTCTCTGCTCGAATGCCTGGTTCAGACACAGTGTGTGCTAGCTGCTGAGATAAAGATAAGCAACATCGCCGGAGCCAGATTAATGAGTACAAACCACCCTGCCACAGCAGCACACAAAGACACCAATCCTGTCTCGAGAATTAGGGAGTCGGGGCACAGCACCAGCGAACAGGGTGTACGAGGAAGAGTGGGACAGTCAGGACTGGGTCAGAGCTGTTTGTACCGTGAGCTTTTAAATATCTTGCAACATCCATGGCTGTCCGTTTGTATGAACAATGCCAGCCATTTAATTATTGTCAATCTAGAAAGATTTTATTCATTTTCCTAATTTAGTTTGTTCTTTGTCGCATCAATGTGCACATTCATTTGGATATGTGAAGGTCTACGACAAAATCACTCTGAATATGGGTGCGGTATCATCAGATCTCAGAAGTTAAGCAGATTGGGTCCGGGTTGCTTCTGTGATTGGAGAATGCCTAGAATACTAGCTGGTGTAGGTTATGGTAGATTATTTAATCCATCTGTGTGGAGCTATGAGTGTTTTCCCCTCGTGGAATTACCCTTGGACACTCTCGATATTTTTCCGAATGAAACCAAACATTCATTATAATGGAAAATGGTGAAACATTACAATGCAGAATCCTCCTTAAAAGTATTGAGACTCAAAACAATTAAGATGTATTTAACATCCAAATGCTGCCATCATATAACGGTAAGAATACTGAACTTGCAATCCTGGGGTCACTGGATTGATATTTTGGCGTGGCAGTTGAAATGATGGGCAACTTCATTAAATCCCCCTGCCTCTGTCCGCCCAGCAGAATAAATAGGTACAGCACAGTCAACCGGGAGTCGTGTATAGTGGGGTAGAGTGCTGGCATTCCCACCTCTTCCAATAACTCTGGCCAGCATGAAAGAGTCGGCCAAAATATCCACTCTGAGAGAAACTTCTGTCAGCACGGATGTGTGCAAGTTATTGCAGGGGCTGCTGTATCTCTGCATTTCTTTTTTTACAAAAATGCAACCGTATCTCAAAGGGCTTTACAGAATCAGAATATGTCTTTATCCTGGAGAAATACAGCTCTTTTTGACAGATGTCCAATATTTTTCACAGATGTCCAGCAATAAAGCAACATATGCATTACGGGGGGAAAGGAGATGCATTTATGGGTTAAGTAATGATAGGTGGAGGGAAAAAAGGAACAGTCTTGAGCCTGAGCTTGGACAGATGCTGGGAGGTGATAATTCTATGTTCGGCTGAGATAAGGAGCTCCAGATTGCAGATGCAGCAGGTGAGAATTGGCGATCTCCCACTGACTGAAGGTTGACTGGGGACCTGGTTGCTTTAGCGGAGAGAGTGTGGGAGGGGGATAGAGTGCGATGAGTGCGGAGAGCTCATCGGTCGGCGACGTACGGTGGGAAAGAAGTTCTACACATATACACATTGGTACGGGTGAGAAGTCTGTCAGTGGAATTTGGAACCATATGGAGGGCGTTTGCTTATCAGGGGGCTGAAGAGGTTCTATAAAAGATGCAAGCCTTCAGAGGGGCAAGGTCGTTGACAGCAGGAGACAAACCGGTATTGTAATTCTCATAAGTAGAATTGTTGGGCTTCCCGGAAGATTGGCATATATTGGCAGTTTAAATACCCCAGCATCTCAAAGGGCTTTAAATGATATATTATTTAAATCATACTAATATCCGGCTGTCCTTTTTTTGCCTAGGGGACCGCCTGATGACAGCTGTCCTTGTTCAGCACAAGTTGACACAGCAGTGGCCTGCAAATTGGCATTAGTTTGTCAGTAGCGGGCGATGTTTATTTTGGTTGAATAACGTCTGGGATCTTTAGCATCCGCTGGCGAAATAAAGGGTACATACATATCGTTAATACGACATACATTAATATATAATACACCCAAAGTATTGACCAGGGCAACTGGGGGCTTGAACCACGAATCTTTGCAACAGACTCGGCGATGTGAGTGCTCCAGCAGGGATCGATAGAATGTGGGAGGCAAAGGTTTCGTGGGGCAGAAGAAGATTTGAGGTCTGGAAGGTGGCCTAGGGAGAAAAAAATGATACATTCGTGAAATCGTGGTCACTAATAGTGCTAAAAATGGCAGCCTCAATGAGGTTTCGTTTGTTAATAAGGACGTTGTTATGAATATTTATCAGTCACGGAGTATAAGAAAACCAATTAAAAAGCCATGAATGCCATCTCCATATTTACGCACAAGGGTTGTAGCTAGTGTTTCATAATGATAATGATTGTCATTCTAATGTGGAAGCTATATTATTATTTAAATAGTGCAGTTTTAGTTCAACATTTTAAAATATAATCCAACACACAAAGAGCTGGTGAAATCATATCCCCCCAATGTATAATATTAATAAACATGTCATACTGGAGGAACCTTTAGGTCACTGACACATAACTCATAAGCAGAACCATGTCATACTCTCTGGGGAAGAATTTCAACCCCACACACCATTTTTTCGGGTTAAGTTCAAAACCAGCCAGATGGGCTTTTAATGCCTCCTCTGAGAGCAATGTTTTTATTGAATTAACTCATATCATGGGGGTCACGCTTGAGCCTCTCTCCAATCCATTGTCAATCAATAACAATTCTTTAAAATACCGTACACATTTTGTGCACATATATACATTTAACACTGCTTTGCTTAATGATTCAAATCTGCAAATGACGAGAAAGCCCATCACAGAAAAATAAGTGCAGGCCGGAAAGCAGATCATTTCAATAGCACGCAAAAACATGCGCTGCATGTACAAAAGCACTCGGCCTTATGCATTATGCAAAATCACCAGTTTCTGAAGAACTGCATTGTGGTCATCTTGTCTGAAGTCACCATCAATAAATTGAGCAAATGTGACCAATCGACAGAGTCAGCAGTGGGACGAGAGACAATTGTAGAGCGGTTTCATCCTTACGAGGACTCATAAGGATGAAGCCAGTTTTAGTGAGGATTAAACCGGTCTATAATTGCCTCCGTCGCACTGCTGCCTGTCAGTTGGTCACATTTGCTCAATAAATTGATGGTGACTTCAGACAAGATGACCACAATGCAGTTCTTCAGGAACTGGTGGTTTTGCATAATGTACAAGGCCGAAAGCTTTTGCACATGCGGTGAACGTTTTTGTTTTTGTTGAAACCATTTACTGATTTAGTAATACTTAATAAATACATTGTTGGTATAATACTGAACCAAGAATCAAGTACATTACGGTTGTGTCAATTTTCACTTTGGTTTTAATATACATGACCTAATTAAATACTGCAGCAGAAATAATAATACTCTAATGATGGATAAACAAATGTGTGTCGAAAGCGTTAATGCAGTGATTTTGAGAATATATTGGCTCTGGCTTAATAAGTGTACACCAATAAATGGACTAACTAACAACTAGAAAAGAAATGATCAAATTAATAACTAGCAATACTCGGAGAGCGTATTGTTCACTTGGCACAAAGGAATGCTACACCTGTGCTTAAAGCATGCAGATTAACGAGCGCTTAGGCGCATATGTGCATGTGTGCGTGGGTCACGCTTACAATTTTGTCAATTTTCAGAGACGCAGACATCGCTCGGGGGTTTTTTTAAATATATAAACTGATTGACACGAGGCAGCTGGAGAGCCCAGTGGTCAGTGCACTTGTCACTGAGCCAGTATGCATGGAGACAGTGGTTCGATTGGCACTGCTGCGCTACTAATTTCTTTGGGGAATTAGACAAGCGCTCCATCTGCTACAAAGAGAATATTAAAGGACCCCGTCACATAACTCACAATGGTATGCCATTTTGTTCTTGGGTGCAACAGTTAAATTAATTTGGAAATGAATAAAGAGATTACGAAATATTTTGGAAATAAGATTTAAATGTATCACTTATAAGCTGTACATCCACGTACATTAGATGCAAGGATTAGTATACATTCAAAATGCATTTAAACGAAGCGCTGTATCACCTACAACGTGTTTTCCACTGGAAGTTTTTTTCCCCCACTCCATTTATTTGTGATGGCAAGACGGGCACATACTCGTAAAAGATGCAGCCCTGCAATATCTTGCTCACATCACTGCTGGCAGGAGGGCTCCCACTCGAGGGAGCTCTAAAGAGCTCTTCTAGGGCAGTGGTTCTCAACCTTCCTAGCCCCGTGGGCCACTGTCAAGCCTCGACATGCTTTTGAGGACCACCAAGCAGTAAACCATGTTGTGTTTTGTGAAGAAGAAAAAAACATCAGCGACAGTTCCACGGACCACTTCCCACAGGATTGTGGCCCACACATCGGGAACCACTGTCCAGGAGATTTGTTGTAAAATGACCAAATAATAATAATGAAAACGGCTCTGCTGCCATCCTTGACATTGCCGGCTTATTTACAGCCACAAAACAAGACGAATATTAGACTGCCCTCACACTACGCTCCACACAGAGTAATGCGCAGAATAATAATGATAAATCAAAAACGATGATGGCAGTGTAGATTGCACATCACTGACATGTCATACAATCGAGCATCCTAATCATAGGCAGCCACCACTGGATATAAATGCACGAGGCAGCCACCCCTGAGCGCCGTGATGTATGGGCGATACACTGCGACGAGGTTTAACGAGAACAACACAAACAGGGGGTGGGGGGGTGGGGAATCAGTAACGGCGTTCACCGTTTTATAGTGCCACACAACGGAGGCAAATGTCCTGCCTGCGGCAGAGTGCCCTACTTAAAGTCGGAACAAATTATTTGGTGATACCGCCGTGGCACGGATGTGCAAATACAAATAACAACAAAGCCACGTAATTTTTTTTCTTTATATCTAAGCTGACGTTTTGGGCAATTGACCTTCTTCGTAGCAATGCTCCTTTCTTTACATAATCCCAAGGAGACAAGTTCACATCCTGAATAGGGGTCGAATCTGCTCTTAAAGCCTTGTGGCGTCATTTAAAGGAAGTTACCCCATTTGTCGAGCATTAATAATGGCTATTTTACGGATGTATGGGAGAGACTATCCTTCAACCATAAAAATTATAAATGTACACCGTTTCTTTATGGCAAGTCCAGTATGCTGACCATTTTCACCATGGCAGCTTCCATTTCAACAACAATAGTGCGAAACAACTTTCATATTTTCTCTATGGGAACATATGGATCTGTGCTACAAATCCACGTAGAAAGAGTTAACTATGTAACGTCTTGAAAGCACGGTACATTTTTTTCCATCATTATAGTGCTCAACTTAACATTCTTGAAAATAAATAACCCCATCCCTTTCCATGTAATGGCACTCAATTTGTCTCTGCGCCTGAATGTCACACTTTAATACATCCATAGCGCCTTTCTTAGTACTGGTCACAACCTGTTTTTTCGCCATTATCATGAGGTACGGTGGTATTCTGAAATGGCACCTTTATAACCATTGTATTTCATTTGGACGTGCTACATTTGTCAATGCCTTGAGAGGCATGTATCCTGCACGATGGAAAGAGTTCACAACATTGTTTCACTTAAAATAACCCTCCATATAAAAGACAATTTGCAGAGGGTGGCGTCACGTATGGTTTGCGAGGAAATAACGATATAACTTATGGTTGATTGAAGGAATAGCGAACTCTAGGCATGTTCGGTGACATGGCATGCGATAGAAGTTAACATGTGTCATAGAGAGTAGCTCTGCTTTTATCAGTACCAGAAAGATATGCTTAATGTCAATTGGATAACATACATCTGAGGGTTTCTCTTATCGCCAATGATTCTGCATTTATTTTCACATGACCAGGCAGCACAGGCAAAAAGCCCGCGAGCATCCCCCGAGGTGAAAGCACTCGCAAACATTAGTCAGTGAAAGTCCGTCTCGAGATAAAAAAAGGATTTTCAGATAATCTCCTCAGCAGAATCTCACACACCCAGTTAGAATTTCACACCAAGCTCGTGTGTCGAAGGTGTGTGGTTTTTCCCTGCCATCCGCAAATAATAAAAATATAATTTGGACTCGTAACGCGCACAGTATTCGCTTACTCTCGAAGAGAGGGCAGCACGGGGGTGAGATGTTAACTACCTCGCCTGGTATACAGGAGAGCATGGGTTCGACCCCGACCCTAACGCCTGTGGTTTTGGAGTTTGCATGTTCTCCTCGTGGTCGTGTGGATTTTTCTCCGGTCCATCCTACTCTTTCCCTCCACATTTAGAAACATGCGTTTAGAGTATTTAGCTGCAATACATTTCTACATGATAATAAGCCACTTAGTTGAGCTATCATTTGTAGCTAGATCGCTTCTGAAAAGAGCTATGTCGTTCAGTGTGCCTAAGCTGGTCAAATAAAAATAGTAGTAGTAGTCGTTGTAGTATAGAGATAATGACTCAGAGGCACGAGGAACCACAGATCGGTGGGGATGGTCGCCACGCGGTCAGCAGACAGCCAATTTCCCAAGCTCTGTGGTCCTCGACATATTAAGGTGTTTTCAGAAAATTAACGAGTGTTTACACGGGGAATGAAACCGGAGCATTTAGAGACAACCCACACGTATGAGAGGACCACACTCTATCCCATAAAGACTAAATAGGTGAGGTCCATATTTGCTCCAATGCCTTCTTCTGACAAGCTAGGATATGGAAATTCAACACCCTGGGAATGGACTTTCACAACATTTGTGTGATTCACCAATCCTCGCCTCTACAGTGCTGGACTACAGGCGTGCGCCACCACCGCCGGCAAAAACAAGAGAATACTGTACGAACATACTGACCATATTCTTGGTTTTTTCGGTGCTGACGTTAAGAAAAAAACGCCACTTTTTTCAAATGTTATTGCTGTGGATTTCACACCTGATGATGATTGCTTGTGTTGCAGTCGAAACGTCGTGATAATTTTATTGTTTTATATATTTTTTTATTTATTATTTCCCTTCTACGTGACTTTACCGAAAGAACCAATAATATGAATCCCTGCTGTCACGAAAGCTTTAAATCAAAATGCTGACCATAGTTTAAATAACAATAATTTACACCCCTTTGCAATCCACTGCTGGCTGAAGGTCTCCCAATGTTTTGTCAGATGTTGGACTTATTTGACCATCAGTTTAACACGTAGGCTTTCGCGACCAATATTATTCATAATCAACGTTTTTGGGTTAGCCGCAGCCAGGAATCAAACTCAGGTTGCCAGGTTCATCGTGCAGTGCATTAACCAACGATGCCAACACTCCTCCGTACATACGGCTCAAATGTTATTTTAAGCCAAAACCTTTTCGGACTAATATGATTATTTTTGGACGTCAAATTACATTAATAAAAATGATACATTCTTAAACAAATGTTACATTTTGTTTCCGAGGTTTTATTTCGCTCGTAGATATATTTAACATAATTGTTGTGAATTGTGAAATTCAACAGACACATATAGCTATGTTAAAACACATTACATTATAGCATTCCTTTTTATTTTAAATATCTAGAATCACGTTAGTGGATACAAATCTGCACAATTTTGTTTATTGTTTTATTCCTGTTCATGTTGTGGGTCATATTCGAGACAAAAAAATGGTGTGAAAATTACTGCGTGATTATTGTTTCATAGCATTTCCTGTTCAAAAAACCAACGAGGGTTAACCATTGCATTGTTCATAGCGCTCGGTAGGTTTCATAAACTTTAAAGCTTTACATGGACGTTGTTATTTTAAACATTACATGCTTAACACAATTCGCGAGGGATGTAATAATTGAGCACCCCACCCCCACCCAGTAACTTCATGAATTGTTGACGATTTATGATCGCGAATAAATAATTTGTTCACATTTTGTGAAAGTAGCAGCCACCAACGGCTGCAGGGATCAGTTGAACCCATGAACTACAACGTGTATAAATTGAAAGGATAAAAACCCAAAGAATTGACATTCATTGATTCACCGTGATACCCATACCATTATTACATGCACCCCTACTATGGGGTAATGGTGGAAACCCTTCCACCAATCGTGGTGTGAGCAAGCAATTGGAGGGCTGCACCTCTACGTTATATAAAGTCTGTTGTTCCCAATATAAAAGTTGACTCATGAACACACAATGGATTCGCACCCAGCAGATAAAGGCCAGAAAATGTTCTAATCAGTCATGGCTTTCCAAGCCAAAGGACACCTTAAGGTCAAGCGGAATGTTTCCTACCGAAGAAAACAATTCACACATTGCTGGGCCTGCTTGATCGAGCGTTTTGTCAAGAAGCGATGAGCCGATGTGTGATTGAGAGAAAATATGTCTCACTTTGTGTACAGATGCTGCATACACAGCCAGCTGGAAAATAACACATGTTGGTAAATATGTACAATAGTGAAAGTTATATATTAATGGAAATTTCATATTATGGATGATTTTGAGTTCATACTTAATGTTACACGTATTTTAAAGATCCAATTTTTGCTGCCTATGCAGAGTTGTTGGGCAGTAGTTATTGTGCCACCCTATGAACCCGAGAGCCTGAGTTCGAATCCTTGCCACGTCAACATCAGCGGAGAGTGATATCCTATCAGTTGTGGCCTATTCCTCATTGCATGACCAACGCAAACGTAGGTAGGCCATCATCCTGCAGTAGAGTAATAAACAGCTGTCAATTAATATTGTAATTTCTAAAGCGGGATACATTAGTAATATGAGAAATGTGCTTGACTTTAAGATCCTCATCCGACAGACTTGACATATTTTTGGTATGAACTAAATATATAATTTGACATGTATGTTATATGTACATACTGTATGATTTTTTTTTATTTTATGTGGTAAGGTATTAACCGTTTTCAAGCGTTGTCAATATTCTGCTGAAGGCTTCCACATTGGGTGTCAGCGTGGGTTGGTAAAGGAGGAGCCCAGGACCAGTTCAGATTGAATTCGCGACTGATATTTGTAGTGGTTGGTAATCGAACTCAGATTGCCGGATTTCCAGTGCACTACATTATCCGATGTGCCACCACTCCTCCAAATGTGTAATAGAATAGGTGGTAGGTATACATTCTGCTAAATTATATACTTTACTGGAATATGTCATGTATAATTCATCTTTTAGGTGAATATTATATTTCACTTCATCAATTCAAAAAGTAATATTGGAGATTATATGTCAACGATAGACTTCCTAGCAACAGATTTAAAGCAATGTTGAACAATAAACAACAGACTTTGTGTCTTTATGTGAGTGATAAACATAACATATGCTGAATGTGGTGTCCAGAGTGAGTTAAACCCAAAGATATTTTAAATTCCTTAACATAACCACATACAACCATTTAATGAGAGTCGCGATGAAGATGATAACCCCTTTGCTGGCTCCAATGACTCGTTGTACATTCGTGAAGTGCTGCATTAATAGGCCATATATTTATCACGTGGAAATTTATAATACACAGACGTTCAAACCAGACTTGAGCTCATGCATGCCAGCTTTGGCAGATTGAAACCACACTGCCCGTTTGTGGCACAATATGTGAGAAGTCATTGAGGTGTTGGAGTAAATGGATCAATGAACACGCAAGTGCGACACACGAAATTTACTCTGAACAAAAGTAAGGGTTCTTGGAAAGGACAATTTGCCAGAAGTGACGGAGGCCCCTAGTGGCGGCCAATTGAGAGAATGTGCCTGGGAGACTGAACACTAAGGAGATGGAGCAATGAGATCAGCTCAAGTGAAGAACATAAATAGATGTTGCATGATGTGACCATGAGAAGTAGTATTGTCTGGGGGAAGCCTTCATCCACCAGTGACTGGATCGTAGCTGCTGCTGATTTCTTTGTTTGCATATTTATTTAGGTCATTTTGTGACATCAACATTGAGATTTCAGGCCAAATCTGCTGCACACCGGCGACGATGCCCACGCAAGTGTTTTTGCAGTGAACATCACGTTCACTCTTGCATGGGAAAGTCACAACTACAGAGTAATGTACATTGACGGAGAGCACCAACGTTACAGATATCAACGATGGTCCTTTGTGTACTCTGTAGCTGAATACTGTGCACCAGTATGGACCAGAAGTAGTCCCACTCGACTTGCGGTGTATCACTGGCATCCTCAAGTGGACCCCAATGCCCTGGCTGCCCGTGCTGTCACAGATCTCTCCCCCACCCATCCGCCACAACGATGCAACCCTCTGGGAAATCCCGTGAATCGAGGAAAACAGTCACCTTCCCATTCATAAGGACCTCAATAATCTCCCTCGTCATCACTTGAAGTCATGCAAGTCTTGTTGGACCCATCAACAATGCGAGTTCAACCACGATCATGCTTAGCGAGCTGAACGGAGTTCAAAAGAACTGACAAACACCGTGTGAATGACCCAATGAAGAAGATCTCTGGGTTTGATCTTCCATGAAAATGATGGTCCACCCGAGTCTACATCCGCACACACCATAACAGATGAGTATATCTGATGCACAAATGGAAAATAAAAAAAGTTTCCAGTGTGCCACTGTGGTCATCCGGAACAGACGATACAATATATAACAACGCAATGCACGATCCATAAATACCAACGAGATATTCCAGTGATACACTTCACTGCTCCTGACGTGGTTGTCTGGCTTGACCACCTGAATGTGAGATTGTAGTTGCTGCTCTGCATCTGCATCAGCCATACGAAAGATGAAGATGAAGCAATTCACATTTAAAAATGATTTCAGAATACATTTATGCAGTGAAACTTTTTGATGTTTTAAAATATCCATAATTGTACCCCCCCCCCCCCCAATTATTACCATGTTTAATATTAATGGAATCATAATTCGAGTATAGTGCTGATGAAGTGGTTTATGCACTGTGCTGTGATCCTGGTGACCCGAGCTTCATTCTCAGAGTTGATCAACATCAGTGGCGAGTGATAATTAAGCTGGTTCTAGCTCACCACCCCCAACCCCCTTCCCATTCCCTTAATTAACCTGCAGGTGTGGTGAAGTATGGTCCAAATAACCCCAATGACTGTGGATTGACAAAATGGATATACAAGTGTATGACATTTAAAATGCATATTTACAATGCAAATAAGACAGTGAAACTTAACAAAAAAAACTATATATATAGACATATAAAAAAATCTAACTAACAATTCCAAAAAGTCAACTTTTTTTTTACCAGGTAAGGCACACTGAGCGATTATAGCACTTTTTCAGAAGCGACATGGCCACAAATGATAGCTCAACGAAGTGGTTTATCACGAGGGACAAACCAGAGGACGCAGAGGAAAATACTTGTGACCATGGGAAGGGGTTGGAATCGAACCCACGGCCTACCTGCACATCAGGTAAGGTAGTTAACATTTCGCCATCGTGGCACCCCATATGCATGGCACAACCATGTCATATAACTTGTCATGGAATGGCAATCCTTTGGATTGCACCACTCATGCTCACATGTCCTTTGGATTGCACTTTCATGGTGCTAATCTCTCATTAACACTGCTGTTGTGCGCATATGCGGGCATGATACTCTTATGCGGCGACGGAAGCTCATTCATGCTAATCTCCCTCCCTAATCCCTCTCTCCCTAATCTCCCCCATTAACACAACTGTCGTGCTTGGGTCCGTGGATGGAATTCCTTTCCAGCTCAGACCCCGCTTGCTTGCCCATCGCCACATATATAACCTCTTGTTGTAACAGCTCTCTTGCTGGTTCAGCAGTTCCACTGCTGGATTATATTTTTACCGCCTGAGGACGACCGCTTGTGTTGCGATCGAAACGTCGTGATTTATTTCATTTTATACCTACGTGACTTTACCGAAAGAACCAAAGAGAATGGCTATAATGCTAATCTGAGGCATCAACTACGCATCACTTTCTTTTCTGTACCAAAGTATCGTTTAACTCTGAACAATCATTGCTGTAATACAAAGTAAACATTTGACTAAAGGTAGAATACCGTTTTAATATCTGGGACGGAGAACCCTGTTTCTACCTCACTGCTCTTGTTAAAATTCAACTTAAAGCAGTCACCTTGATTGATGATACAGCACTCTCTAATGTATTCCAATGACTTGCCCACCAGAGGTCAGACAACTCTTTATCACTCTTTAACCACTACTACCACGGTTACTGTTTCCATGAATTTCACTCATTGATTCTTTCACACATGCTGAGAACTCGGTCTACCGGACTGGCTGTTACATCTCAACTACACCGCGTTGCTGGCCACTTGAAATGTTGGGCCTGTGCTCAGCAATCATGAAAAAAAACCGGCATAGTAATTACCATTTTTTTTTAAAGCAGCAACAAACAAACATCCAAGCCCTGTATTCAATGGCTGTATGCGTATATGTTAAGGGTTGCATTGGCAGTGGTGTATAAGAGCAGACCGGTAGTTAATTGATAATTCATGGGCTGTAAAATATTAATATTTTATAGAAATGGTTGAGTAAATTCTGAGAGATCTATGGTTAATTTGTTTACATGAAATTATAGACACCTGTGGATTGTCTTGTAAAATACTTCAGTGGTTTGTAGACGTCCTTACTTCCCACCCCCCAAAAAGAAAATGTGAGTTTGTTTATGGTAATTACATTAAGTCTCGGCTGATGTACGAGTTACTTTCCCATGACTCATCACAAATTGCATAGCTTATTTCAAATGTGATTTTTTTTAAGGATTCACATCTTCACTGAGATGCAAAGTGAGACAAATCCCTTGGGAATTGGACAGAGCAGAAAATAAAAATAAAAGAACAGGATAGATTGCAGGCTGGTGGGTAAGACACAAAGATTGATTTGGCACAACTCACTTTGAATTTAGCAGGAAACCTGCAAAACAATCTGCAGTCGGTACATTATATTCTTCAGTTCCGCACAAACTGGAGTCAGCTTTAAAAGACAGCGATGTAAAACATATTGATGTATTGTATGCTCAATAGTATTATATTTGGTATAGCAGTTGTTAGCAAAGCAGTGTAACTTTTATGTAGTTTGTCACGTATATACCATACATATCTTTTTTTATGGATAGAGCACTGAACCAATGAAGGATTGACACCTAAATGTCAAAAGAGTAAAAATAAATGTCTTCATGTAGTAATAATATCACTGAAGCATTCTTTGACTCGCAATATTTCTTAAATATTGGGTGTCACCTTTTTAACTGATACACTCGCATTGTCGACTAATAACAGTTGCAAACTGAAAGCACTCCCTTCTGATAAATGAAATTTGTACTACTGGGGGCATAGCAGCTTTTGGCAGAACTTGAAAATAAATCCAGCAATTTGACACCGTTTCAGGTCACGACTGGGAGGCATAGTCCCATCGGTCTTGTATGCAATAAATCCTTCTTCCAAAAACAGGATAAATTGCCTAGCCACTTCAAGGTCAAGCGGAAATGGATGTGCGCAGTTCTTTAGTCCCAGCTAAAATTCACCTCAACCAGTTGCTTTTTAAAAATGTACTATTTAATCCTTCCACAGGGAGAATAAAAATAAAATAATTAATGGTATTTAAATGATGCAGCATTTGTAAAAGTGAAAGTCCTTCCCTGCAATGTCTTGCTCACATCACTTGCTTGCAGATAGACCTCGAGACAGTCCCTCTTGTGGATATATTTGGCCGACTCCTCCACGCTGGTCAGACATCTTTGAACAGGTGGGAGTACCCACACTTTATCCCACCACACGTGACCTGCCGATGGACTAACCGTGGTGTCCCCGTTTATACTGCATTGTGGAAATAGGCAAGGGAATTTGATAAACTTTCCACCTTCTTTCAACTATCATGCTGGAAGATGGAATTCAACTGGCAACATCTCGATTGCAAGTCCAGTGTGCTCACCATTACACCAAACAAGCTCCACTTCCAAATGTAGATATTTAAAGATATACAACTTCCCCTTATCATCTACAAAATGAGTTATATTATAATTTAGCGGTAATGTACGGCCCTTTGTCAAACCACTGCTGGGTGAAGGTCTTCCCACACCATGTCAGTCATTGCGAGATGGAGAAAGGAGTTACCAGAACCGGCTGGTGATGTTAGCCATTGCCAGGAATATGAACTCACATAGCACAGTGTGCGAACCACTGCACCACCAATCCACCCAGCACTAAGTTGCACCAGCTACATATATATCCCACCAGATGTGACCTTCCGATTGACTAACCACACTTGATTCCTTGGAAAGGGTTTCTATTTGGTGTTTGCACATCTTAACACCTGTTTTATTGCCAGAAAGGGTAAAATCTATTCTTATTTTTTTCATACACAGTGTGTCCGTTTATATTGCTGTGTGGACATAGGTGTAGGAAACTGAGAGATTGAATTGCCAACCTCTGGATTGCAAGTCCCGAGTGATTGCCATTGCACCACGGCAGCATCTCATGAAAATTGAATAAGTATACATTAATAATACCATATGCATAACTTCATAAAAGTCACCATGCAGAATAATACACTCTAGTTTAATACATATTTTGAGGATAATCATCGGAAAATTGGAGATCATTTACATGTATTAGTGAATTAAATAAACAAGTATAGCAAGACATTCAAGTTCAGCTATAAGGGCATTTTTAGACGCAACATTTCAAATAATGAACAATGTCAACAATTGGAAAAAAATTGCAGCGTTTAAATGCATGCCAATGGGTGTATTTGTCTCATGCATTGAATGCACGTAAAGATCACCTTAGAACTTGGAAAAAACATGTTTCTGCTAATAGCCACGTGTATATCAAAACTATAATCCTGAGGACAAACAAAAACTCTCAACAAAGTGACCACACCGACTGTGTATTTGGTGACCCAGGTAACTCTTGCAAATGGGACCATCCTGGTCTCTTGAGTTCTCACCACGTGGTTAAACTAAATCGACTTGAAACTATTGCCACCGTGCAATCTCGTCACAATTCAAACATCCGTCCACGTGGAGGTTGTTTGATTTGGACCGTTCGATTTGGTACTGGGGGAAGCAGGAGCCGACCTATTCTGTGGTTGGAGTCTGCAGGTACTGTCAAAACAACCTTTTAAAATGTCAGCATTTTAAATTGCAACAAAGCACAAGTGATTGCTGAGGCTTAGTATAGATTGTGGGATAATTTCAACGATTTTCTTGGAATGGCTGAAGGAATAACATTACTCTTTGGTTCTTTCAGTAAAGTCACTTAGGTAGAAGAAAAATAATAATAGATCACGACGTTTCGATCGCCACACAAGCAACCGTCTTCAGGTGGGAGTGTCTGCGTTTATATATCTGGATAGCTTCATGAACAAATCTTTGATGGTAGCCCGAAGGTTTGCAGAATGCCTTGGTCTCGGACAAAAACAATATCGTGTGAGCCCACCGCGTTCAAGCAGTGATCAGCCACGACAGAGGATTGGTTCTGCCGTGTTTCAAATCTGCCTTGTGTTCGCGAACACGGTCCCAGACATGTCGTTTCATTCCCCAATGTAACTGCTACCGCAGACACAACTTAGTTTGTAGACACCAGGGTATTACATGTCAGGAATCACATCTTTCACAGATGGGATCAGGTGATGAATTGTGTACTGTGTTGAATCGAACCTGGATCTTGTGTTTGTTCAAGATTTTGGAAATATTTTTGGTAACCCATGCTATGTCTGGCAAGGTGATGGTTTTGATTGGGTCCTCAGATGGTTCTCTACCCATGGTTGGGGATACAGCTTTGCAGATTGTGCGGTCCGAAAATCCATTCATCTTGAGGGCTTGGCGTACGTGCTCCAGTTCACTGGATAGGTGGTGCTGGTAGGAGTTGAAATGGGCCCTATGGTGTAGTGTTTTGATGAGGGAATTCTTCTGGGCTGGATGGTGGTGGGAATCAGACTTTCGATAGGAATCCGTGTGGGTGCCTTTCCTGTAGACAGTGTCCCAACGAGCCATCAGGTCTCTTCTCGATCAAAACATCCAGGAAAGGTAGCTTGCCATCATTTTCCACTCCCATGGTGAATCTGATAAATGGGTGTATGGAATTTATGTGGTTTAAACATTGGTTCAGTGCTGGCAGGCCATGTGGCCAGATGACGAACGTGTCATCTATGTATCTCTTCCACAAGGAGGGATGTAGGGTGGATGTCTGGATGGCATCTGTTGTTTAAATTTCTCCATGAAAACATTCGCTACCACTGGCTATAAGGGAGAACCCATTGGGGTACCCTCATTTTGTTTATAGAATGTACCATTCCAGGTGAAGTTAGTGTTCGTAAGGCATAATATTATGAATAACATTATTGCAGTACTGTATAGAAATCATAATCCGATGGTTTTCCTGGAAGTTTTTGTTGATGTTTTTTCATAAATCCAATAATGTATCTATCAATGACATGCTCATTCATATATGCACAACGTTTGCAGTTTTTTTTTAACAATATTACAACTCTGCAATATTTCCTGTTTCATGTTCAGATGATGGTGAGGGATGGTGATGACTTAGGAAGGCCATTTCTCAGCAAGGAATAGATCATGGGTGCTGATGACTTAGCACATCTGTAATTCACAAACACAACTTTTCATGTCTGTATAAATAATAAAATGACTTCAGTAAAAAGGCAGCATGCTTGAACACAATTACTGAATTCTTCCAAATGCTACCATTCACATACATGTCAATTAGCTTTGCCGTACTTTATTAATAACAATAATTTGCAGTCCTTTGTCAATCCATTGCTGGAAAAAGGTCTCGTTATGCTATATCAGACATGACATAGGATACGGTTGTTTGACCATACTTTACCATGTTGGTCAGCATGGATTGGCGAAGGAGGTGTGGGGTGGGTTGGGTTGGGGGCAGGACCAGGTCAGATATGACTCATCACTGATATTAGCCGTGGCCAGGAATCAAACTCGCCGAGTTCAATGCACAGTTCGCCAACCACTGCGCCACTGTTCCACCCACTTTTACATTAAGTGCAGTTTGAATTTAATAGCTCGTGCATGGCTTCATCAAAGCTTTTCATTTGTTTGTTGTTGTTGACAATGATACAATAAAAAATAGTGACAATATTGTGATTGGGTCTGGCCTTAGGATATCAAACTCTCAACACCTGGAGACTCATTATACTTCGAGGTGCTTCAACCCAGGATCTTAAAGGCTCTGGTTTAGGGATCAGGCCGGCCCAAAAGATACAATCTCTGGCCACACTCTATCAGTGGTATTAACAGTCGATTTATACATCCACAGCTGGAAGGCGCCTAGAAAGTTTGCGTCCACAGCTTGGAAGTGCTGCTGTAGAGGGAGACAAATCTCGTAATGGAGGCCACCCTCATGTACTCGCATGGTGCTCTAATGCCTTTCTAATGGAATGTATCGAATTTCGAAAAACATTGTATAAAGCCATCATCTCATCATCATCAACCAGGGTCATTCCACTTCTGGATGAATTTCCTCTCTAAGCTGCTGCCATCTCTCGTGATCCCACGATCTCGTAGTTCACCTCGCACCTGCACACCAGCTGATTCTACTACACCATCTCCTCACTTGATGTACGTCCAGAGACAAACATCATTCCTTGACTGCCACTGTTGACCATAAGCCACGATTGCTTCGAGCAATGTGTCCTGCCCAAGCCGACTTTTTAAATGTTTGATTTATGTCTTTAACCTGCCTATGCTCACGAAGCCATGTGCTCATCTTCTTCTTGGTTCTTTCGGTAAAGTCACGTAGAAGGGAAGTAATAAAATAATACAAATAAAACATAATAAAATAATTCTCACGACGTTTCGGCCACAACGCAAGCAGCCGTCCTCAGGTGAAGAATGAAACACCACCAAGCTTGGAGCGTATATTTAAGCTGGCTCTCAGTCTACAGTAATACCACACATCAATTCCTCCATGTATTTTTGCACACATTGTTAATGGCCATGATTTTGAACCATATGTGATAAGAGGTAGTGCACGCCGATTATACACTTTCCTCATTTAGCACGTTGCTACGTTACTTTACATGACCAAGTTCAGCTTTCTAAAAGCATGACAAACCTTCTCTCATCCACCTCGTTGCAGGCATCTGAGAACAAAACACTGGGATGCGATATTTCTAAATCGCACCTTGAATTGGAATTCCTACGTGGAGAAGATGCTCAGTACCTTCCTCTTATTTGTATGCAAGGATTCGTGACTCCTTACAGAGGGAAGTCATGCGTGGAGCCCGTATGCCCTGGTGCGAAAGGCTGACTTAACAGCATAAATGGGAACATTGTGCTCAAGTTTATTTCCATCCTGGCTGAGATTTTAGGTCACTCATGTCAGGCACAAATGCTGTGGAGGTCTAGTGGACCAGTGGCCGTAACATTTAACTGCAGTGTCTTCAAAAGTGGTTTCCGAGTGTGTGGAATAACTGTACACTATTTAACTAAGGTTAGCGGATGAAAAATGTGATGGAATTAAATGGAGTCCCCAACTACCATTAAGTCACAGACAAATGCATAATTAAATAAATCAATAAAATCTCCTGAAAGGATTTAGATGCTGGTTTAATCGTGGAAGGAAACTAAATGACTCCAGCTTCAGAAGCAATCTGCAAAGGTCATTCTTTCACATGTTTCATACAGCAGAAAACATCAATTGAAATGCCATTTTAAAGGTTATTTGTAAGTGACATTTTCTTTTCAGCAGTGTATTGAGTGTCCTCATTTCAAAGTTAATGTTGACAATAATTGTTTAGGTAGTTATTATTTTCTAGGAAAGAGTGTTTCAATGTTTTAGACAACATGTCTCTTTCAAGACTGAATCTTCCTATTGGAAGATATCAGAATCATAATCAGAATCTGTATTTAGAGTGGAGGAATCCGATGAGCTATGAAGCTCTTTTTCACACATGTCCAGTATGGGCGGGTCAACAAGTTACAACAGCAGATGTCCAACATCCCCATTGGCAACTATGATATGCTGGATTAAGGCTCCCCATGCTGTCGCCATTCTTTCCGTGTTTCCAATGCCACAATTTTGCTTTACTCCTGTGCATAGTAGCTGATCTCATCGCTCCATCTCTATGCTGGTCAGAATTTTAGGCATGTTTTCTCCTTTGGCTGCCCTTATATCAACAGTCTTGCCTTTCGTCCATCATCCCTTCAAGCAGTGAGTCCTGCCCAAGCCCACTTTTCTTACACGTACGTCATCACTTTTTCTTCTGAAGAAAAAAATAAATTTACTTTATGGGTACCGAGGCTCCCACAAGGCCATGCGGGAGGGCGTTTGGCACAATTTGGCGCCAGCTATCATAGAGTGCGGTTATGTAGCTGCAGTTCTCTGCAGTGAGTACGATGTCTTTAAAACAATGGCTCTATGCCTCTCTAAATCAAATGAACGCTGAACCGCGCATTCCGAGATTCAACGGAGAACGGGACCCACCCTGCAACTTGCAGTCATCTCGGAACGGGAAAGGGTTAATAATGTCTCTCATTTCTGTTTTATTATCTGAACCACATTTTCCTCTTTTTATCCCTCAGTGTGACGGGAAGGTGCACTTCCAAAAAAAATGCTCCCTTGCCTATTCATTCCTTAGTTGTCAACGAGTACCACTTCACGTGACGAAATGTGTGACGATCTTAAGGATTCTTCCAAGGGATTAAGAAATTGCCAGCACTGGGTTACCAGGGTCACTAATAAAGATTGGTAACATCACATTCCTCTGTTGAGCATTGAAACACTTATTCTGTTTGCCTTCAACTGCTACATCCTCATGCATAAACATGATAGCTAACTCATCAAGTGCTGAGAACATAACAAGAACATGCATGTGCTCTGACACATGCAACATCTTCCAAAATGTAACCACACGTTTTGTAAGCAGATGCGGCAGAGCAATGCTCATTGTAGGTTCTTTCATTCATCTGTGTCCCCTTCAGTTTACTTCAGACGTAGAGTGCATCCTGCTAAAGTGTCTACCCGACTTTAATGTTTAAAAGGGCACTAAAACCCTGGCTGACAAGAGCCTGCTGCATTTCCACAAATATTTTCGAAACACCCGCAATTGTGTACGTGTGAAAACGCGTGAGTACATTCAACTTATCCAGCCCACCATCACCACCCTTCCGAAAACCCAACATACACAATGTCGCTGCAACCCACACTGACAATTATAAAGTTGAAGACAATGCTGAGGATGTCCTTGTGTGCAGCACATTCTGTAAAAAAATGTTTTACATATAAAGTATGATAAATACGATTGTTATGCACATGATTGATAACATCATTGCCAAATAATTTAGAAATGAATCCAAAATCCAAAAATTTCAGGCATGACAAACTCATTTACGATATTGACGATAAGTTTCACAAATTTTGTCCAATTATCTACGTGTGTAAATAGGGCTTCCGTTTATTCAATTTAGATATTACATTCAACAAAATAACTATTAAGGCAACTACATCATGGGACCTCCTTTGCCAGTGTAATAAAGGACTCTCAGCCAATGTTGTTCTCCGTGTCCTTTATTGGGGTCTTGCTCGCACCGGGCGATGTCTCTGCTCCGACCGGCACCTTCTGCTTGCACCCCGCGATGTCTCCGTTCCGACCCGCACCTTCTGCTCGCACCCCGCGATGTCTCCGTTCCGACCCGCACCTTCTCCGCCTCGTGCCTCCGCACGTCGTCTGAGTCCTCCGCTCCCGCTCTCTCTCTCTGCAGCCACACCGCTGCTCGTGTGCTCCGCACACTCCGCAGCCCCCTTGCTGCTCCGTGTGCTCCCCGCGCACCCAGCAGCCACCCTGCTGTTCCGTGTGCTCCCGCACACTCTGCAGACACCCCCGCTGCTCCGTGTGCTCCCGCACACTCTGCAGACACCCCCGCTGCTCCGTGTGCTCCCGCACACTCTGCAGACACCCCCGCTGCTCCGTGTGGTCCCGCACACTCTGCAGACACCCCCGCTGCTCCGTGTGCTCCCGCACACTCCGCAGCCACCCTACTGCTCCGTGTGCTCCCGCACACTCTGCAGACACCCCCGCTGCTCCACGAACACCACTGGCCGACGGTGCCGTGACTCCTGCCTCGTGGCAATCGCGTCACTCCGCGCCAGCACTCCACGTGGCCTCTCCCTTCTCTATTCTGTCTCTACTCCCGATCCCCTTCCGGTTCTCCCCCTATATCCTCCCCCTCACGTGACCCTGACTCCTCCGCACGTGACCCTGACTCCGCCCACACTCACGTGACCCTGTCATTGCTCGCATTACACCAGTACCAAAATATGAGAATCGGTTTTCTCCTTTTTTCTGGCAACAAAACTGGTATTAAGATGTTAAAACACCAAACTTAAACCTTTTACAAGGAATCATGTCTGCATTAACCGCAATACTTGTGGTCAGAATGCAAACAAAAAACGTACTCTGATAATATATGCATTGTCTTTGAAACTGATTGGTCCACACCAGAGACAGCTTTCTTTTGAGCCTCGTCTCAAACGGTGTTAGACCAGAGGACGCCAAAAGGCATACAGCCCAAAATCAATGCACTATCAGAGTAATGAGGGCTCGGGGTGAGGTCCCATGATGTAGTTTCTCACCCCGAGGCCTCATTACTCTGATAGTGCTTGTCTTTGTGTTGTACGCCTTTTGGCGTCCTCTGATCTGACACCGTTTTGAGACGAGGCTCAAAAGAAAGCTGTCTCTGGTGTGGATCAATCAGCTTCAAAGACAATGCATATATTATCAGAGTACGTTTTTTGTTTGCATTCTAACCACAAGTATTGTGGTTAATGCAGACATGATTCCTTGTAAAAGGTTTCAATTTGGTGTTTTGACATCTTAACACCTGTTTTGTTGCCAGAAAAAAGGGGAAAACCTAATCTCAACTATTAAGGCATTAACTATGAGGAAGGATAGTGCATGGTGTAATGGCTGGCATACTGGACTTGCGATCCAGACATTTACCGGTTGGATTCACTCTCCCGGCAAGGTACTTGAAACAAAGGCAAGCTTCTTAAATCCTGCCCGCCTCTGTCCAGAGGTCGCAAACGGGTTTTGATTCCTTATGGGTACCCGTATTGTACCTGGCCGGGTACGGGTACCCGTTCCCTACCCGTACCCGTTGTTGTATGTGTCGGGTTATGAAATTTTGATGAAAATAATAAAAATTAATAATTTTCCAAAAAATGCGCAAATCGCAGTAATTATGTTAATGTGTGAGTTAATATGCATAAATTATGATAATGTGAGTAATTATATGCATAAATTATGATAATCACGGAGATAATCGTAGTAATTTATGCGGATGCTTGCGATTATGTTAATGTGTGCAGTTATGATAATTAGGCTCAGCTTCGTTTATCCAGAGTTATCAATCAGGATAACACGATTATCATCGATTAAACGTTTACCGATTATCCTAGTGTGTGTTATGATATTTTAGGTTTAATTTTCATATCTCATCACAGGATACAGTTATCAAGAATAAGATAGTTTTGCATGGACTTGGAAGGAACACTCGATATGCTTCTGTGATAACAATTTTATTCTAACAAGCATGTGACATTCTATCATGCAGGTTAAACATGCGTCCATAATTCATGAGCAAGATTATGCAATTAACGAACATGGATAACTAAAATACTTTTTCATTTGCGAGACTATGCATTTAACTAAAATGAATGAATAAACACTTATGCATTTGCGAGACTATGCATTTACTAAATTGAATAACTCAAAACTCTTATGCATTTGCGATATTGCGCATTTAACGAACTGAATGGCTAAAACCCTCCTAACAATCGTAACCTCTACCTTTCCACCAGGCATCTCATTAGTTCGTTTTTGTATCGATCACAATCGGTGACTGGCCGAGTTTGAAAACAAGCATGACACACTTCATTTTGCGGTAATAAAAAGCACTTATTGTATCCCAGAGGCGAAAGTATATGTCAATAGATTCATCGGCAAGTATAAAATTCCTTTAACGGAATGTTTGATATAATGGAGGGCGTGTGTGTGGGAGAGCGAATCTGGCTCTGTTTTAATTAATGCTTCGGCGAGACTTTATGACAAAGGAAACTGGTTTGACAAGATTTTCTCTGTGCTTCCTTGAGTCTGGATGTGGGGAGCGATACGACCTCTGTCCGTGCGAGTTGCAGCCGAGACTTTCTCCGCGGTGAGGTGAGCGGCGGCGCTTGGTTGTACTTGGTAGCTGACGGCGCGATGGCGCCTCTCTGCAGCTCTGACGGCGGCGCTCGTTCGGAAGACTTTGACTCTCTTTCTCCACGGCGGGATGACGAGTCGGTTTTGGTTGATGCTGGTCGATCTGGGTGTCGCTCGGTGTCGCTCGGTGTCGCTCGGTGTCGCTCGGTGGCGCTCGGTGGCGCTCGGTGTCGCTCGGTGGCGCTCGGTGGCGCTCGGTGGCGCTCGGTGTCGCTCGGTGGCGCTCGGTGGCGCTCGGTGTCGCTCGGTGGCGCTCGGTGGCGCTCGGTGTCGCTCGGTGTCGCTCGGTGGCGCTCGGTGGCGCTCGGTGGCGCTCGGTGTCGCTCGGTGGCGCTCGGTGGCGCTCGGTGTCGCTCGGTGGCGCTCGGTGGCGCTCGGTGGCGCTCGGTGTCGCTCGGTGATGCTCGGTGTCGCTCGGTGTCGCTCGGTGTCGCTCGGTGGCGCTCGGTGTCGCTCGGTGTCGCTCGGTGTCGCTCGGTGGCGCTCGGTGTCGCTCGGTGGCGCTCGGTGTCGCTCGGTGGCGCTCGGTGGCGCTCGGTGTCGCTCGGTGGCGCTCGGTGTCGCTCGGTGGCGCTCGGTGGCGCTCGGTGTCGCTCGGTGTCGCTCGGTGGCGCTCGGTGGCGCTCGGTGGCGCTCGGTGGCGCTCGGTGGCGATCTCCGCCTTTCCTGCGGGTTGTTCGCTGGTCGTCACTCTGACGAGGGGCGATGCTTCGTTCGTGGCAGGGGGGAAGTTGGCGTCTTTGTTGGCTTCACTCGCAGCTCGGCGACTCAGGGTAGCGATTCTTCTCAGGTGGTGCAGACCTCGGCTTGTAGCGGCACGTCGCTACTCCGCGAACCTCGTCATTCTGGATGACGAAAACTTCTTGACGATCTCTGGTGGGGCCCGTGGCCCGGACGATCTGTTTTGGATGGATTTTCCTTTGGCTTATATCTGGGAATTCCACTCAGTTTCCCGAGTTGTTCAAAGTCTGTCATAAAACATTCCTGTGGGTGTGAACCATCTGCGTCCGTGTGTGTGTCGTGTGCGTGTCCGTCCGTGTGTTTCGCGTGCGTGTTTGTCCGTGTGTTTATTAGCTTTGAAGACACAGCTGTGTGTCGTTCTGGAAGAAGGGGTGGAGGGGGGGCCTCGTGACGGCGCCACCTAAGTTATCCATTAATCAGCCCGATGATTCGCGTCGAGTTATATATATAAAAAAATATTCGAATCCATGTTTTTGTTACTGAATAATATTTGTCGCGAAAACCTACGCGTTAAGCGAGCTTAATTATTCCCCCCCTTGCTCGGGGATAATATCTTTTGTCTCACACAGCTTAAGTTGTTTTTGGTTTGGAAGTTGAAATGCGACTTATTTCCATTATGCCCAAGTTATGCCGAAACCGTGTTCACAATGTTTAATCTTGACCTGATCTCCCATGGAAATATTATTTGCTCGCGTGTGCAATTTTTGCTGTCCGTGTTGCGGGGAGACAAAGACGGTTGTTTCCCCGGTGGAAGCACCCGGCGCATGCGCTTATTTATTATCTTCGGAGGCATGTGTTCCAACCTTTATTGGGGCAATTTCCTGGCTTTGTGCCTGCGTGTGGAGATGCTCTCGGAAAGACAAAGACGGCCGTGTTGCTCGCTTCCCATGGGGTGTTGTGTTTGGTTAATTTTGAGAGGCTTCTCCGCCCTTAGCTCCTCTAGGATATCCACTTTAATTCCGTACTCATCATTTGACTTCTTGTGATTTTTTAATCTGATATCCCGGCTAGGAATTTTGTTTTGGAGCGAAATAGATGCCATAATTATTCTTTGATGCTTTCGGCCCGGCCGCGTAGAAATTATTTAAGGTAAATCATGTCCGTATTTAATTAACAATTGATGAATCGCGACTCTGGTGCAGACTGTAGTCTGGTTTTCAATTGGAGTGAGGATGGATACTGTTTGCTTACTTCATGGCTAAGTTGGTAACTTTGTGTATCTAACATGGTTCAAAGACCCGTCTGTGCTTTTTGTCGTCAATGCTGTTTCTTTGTTAAGAATATAATTATCTCTTCCTCCGTGGTGCCTGGTTTTGTAAGGCTTTTTAACGAAAGGGTGTCATTCTAACCCCCCCCCCCCCGCCTGCAATTCTCCCCTCTCTTGTTCCTCTTGTGTGAAATTCGGGGAGTTTTTATGACCTTGATTGCCCTCTTTCATGCCCTCTTTCCTTTGAAATGAAGTATGCGCGCATCTGTGGAAGTGTGGGGGCGTGTTCATTCCACGTTGCCCCGTGTCTATTAAAAAACGATATTATATATGTTGGCAGAATAATTATTTAAAAAAATAATATAAAAAAAAATAAAAAGGGGGCATATACACAACAGTCCGCCCTTTTGAAAATTATCAGGGGTCGATTTGGCCACTGGCGAATTTTCAAACAAAGTAACGCCCCCTTTTTTGTCATGAATCCCATCAGCCGCCCTTACTCTCGGCGGTTATTTCTTACGACGCTCGTGCACGTATTACGATCTTAACCTGGTTACATTTGAAATTAGCAAAGAAAATAAACAACACGTTAAACATCGATATTGCGTTACATCGGTTCTCATCCATCATAACTACGGCGAATATTCATTTTTGTTTTTGTTAAATCCTGGGAAACGCTAGGTTGCGGTTTCGGACGCATTTCTTACGACGCGCGCGCACGTATTTCGATCTTGATATGGTTACATTTGAATTGAGCAAAGAAAATTCAACAAACGTTAAACATCGATATTGCGTTACATCGGTTCTCATACATCATAACTCCGACGAATATTCATTTTTGTTTTTGCTTAACATGGTTACATTTGAAATAAGCAAAGAAAATAACAACACGTTAAACATAGATATTGCGTTACATCGGTTCTCATACATCATAACTCCGACGAATATTCATTTTTGTTTTTGTTAAATCCTGGAAAACGCTAGGTAGCGGTTTCGAACGCATTTATGCGTTACCTTCCTCATGTTGCCTGGTTTACCACTTATCACTTTGATAATTCGATCACGGTTTTCGGGTTCGTTTTTGTAGTTTCCTCTCTCACTCTCTCGCGTCGTGGGATTGTGTGGTGAAAAATTGTGCTGCACATAACCAGAATTCGCGCACACGACCCACTTTGACACTTGGTTCGTGGCATTCGCTCTCTCTGCGATGACATGCACATTTGCCGAGTCAGTGTGTCGATTTAATTCTGTGCCTCGTAATGTTGCCCTCTTTGTTTTTACGAGTGTGTTAGATTCCAACACCATTCCCGATATGTCATGAACATTCGTCTCCATTTTAGCACTCCGATCCGCATAAATTTTGGTTTCCCTTGGATATTTTTCATTCAAAGGCTCGCGCCTGTACTCCTCAGGGCGTGTCCCTGCTGTCTGTTTTTGTCTCTGCTGTCTGTTATCTACTTTCCGATCACACTTCAATTCAGCCCTGTCCATACATTCGATTTGTGCGTCATTTACGGGAGCACTGTCCACGTTTTTGCCCGCTCTGTCACTTGCAGCCTGCTTGTATTTCCCATTGAGCTCAGGGTTTAACAAAACCTCGGCGGGTGGGGCGGGTGTTGGCCGCTCGCTCGCGCTCACTGTGGGTGGTTCATCATGTATTTGGACCGCATTCTGTGTTATTCCTATATTCCCTCCTGGTATAGCCGGTGGAGGAATTGGTCGGAATTGGATCGATTGTGTTTGACCTCCCATCCTGCGATTCTCCTGAATGTTCGCATCCATACCTCCGCAGTCTGTGTACCACCTTCCCGCTAGGTGGTTATCTTGCCATCTCTGTGCGTAATTTGAACCTTGCGTGTGTCGTGGGATGGGGTGTTGATATGGTTCTGCTCTGAACCTCTCCCTCCTGCGATTCTCGTACATTTTTGGCCCAGTGTTTTTCCCATTTGGCTGCCAAATTTTTCCTGGATTGTTACTTCGCCATCTTTGTGCGTAATTTTGACCTTGCGTATGTCGTGGCATGGGGTGTTGATATGATTCTGCCCTTGGTCTCCACATTCTGCGATTCTCCTGAATGTTCGCCTCCGTACCTCCGCAGTCTATGTGCCACCTTCCCGCTGGATGGTTATCTCGCCATCTTTGTGTGCAACTTTGACCTAGTGTGTGTCGTGGCATGGGGTGTTGATATGGTTCTGCCCTTGGCCTCCACATTCTGCGATTCTCCTGAATGTTCGGCTTTGTGCCGCTCTCATTCTCGTGCCACCTTCTCTCTGGTTTATTTTGCCACAGGTGTGTGCGTATTTGCTCCTCCCTGCATTGTGGGACTGCTCGGTGATTTTTATTCCTCTCTGAGAGGCTGGGTTCCTTATCCCTCTCCCTGTGTTCTGGATCCGAATTATGATTCTTAGCTCTGTATAACCATGCCATGTACGCCTTGCTCTCTATGCGGCGTAAGGATGCAGTTTCTGGATTCAAAACCATTCTCACCCTTTCTGTAATCTCTGGGCTCAAGGATTCAAAAAACATAATTTTGAACATTTTATCTCCTTCGTGGTATTGATTCACATCGCCTGCGTAATACGCTCTTTTAAATTGTACGAGGTAGTCGCGTGGATCTTGGTCCATGCCCTGGGTCATCGATTTTACAGCATAAAACCCTTCAGTGAGTGTCGAATATTCTCCAAACTTCCGAATCACTGCCAGGCTCAGTTGTTTAAAATCATTTCTAACCTTGTGTGGTAGTGAATTTACCCATGGTATAGATTATTTATGTAAGCTTCGTTTCAACAAACTCGCTTTTTCATCCCGTTTCATCAGCCCTCTAATCATTGCCTCCTCTTCTACTGATGCGATATGTGTGTGTATATCCATAGTCTGATTGTGTGGGTCAAAATCGGGAATTCTGACTAGAGCCTTGTCCATCAATTTAAGGGTTTTACTGTTGAATAAGTATTCCGAAAGTTGATTGCCGTCAGCGTCATCATCAAACAAGTTATCATCAGGCAATCTGTCACTTTTATCTGTGCTGTGTCGGGCGTGTTTTAGCGGCGTGCATTTTTTGTGTGATCGCTCAGTGCTGTGTCGCTCGTGTTGCCATTTCCCTTCAGTTTTTGCCTCTGCCCATAGAGAAGGATGTCCTGTCGACTTTACTTTAACATTTTGCCTCCCTCTAGCTGTGAAGTTGTCAGTCTCACATGTTATTGTTTGCATATGTATCTCTCCATCCCTTCTCTCGAATTGTGAGGGTTTCCCTTTGTCAAGGATTTTTTGTTCGATATCCATAATTTTTGTGTGATCAGTCCCTGGACTCTGTCCACGTACCCAAGAGTGTGATTTACTGTGACTTCCATATTTATTCTGTGGATCCACGTCTGTGAGTTTCGCTGGTGTCGCGAGCACTGATTTCTCTTCCCTCTCGAGGGTGTGAGGACATTTTTCCTCGTTTCTTAGAGACGATTTCTCTCCTGTTTCCTTTCCGAATTTTTCCTCATTCCACAATCCCTGTCTGTATGCCTGTGTGGGAGGGCATAAGTCCTGTCCTGCCTTCTCTGCAGTTTTTGCATCGTGTTCGCCTTCATTACATTTTATCCAGTCAATTAGTTTCCCCCGATGTGTGTTCGTGTTATCGATACAGCTCCCTTCCCATATGTCTCTCTGACTGTACTGCTTTGTAACAGATTGGTCGGTACGTTTTAATACGAGTTCCCAGTACCCCGTAACCCATTCAAAAATTATTCTTAATCCCAGCATCTCAAAAGTGTGGTGGGAGTTACTTTGACATTTCCTTTCAGAGTGCATATAAAACAATTATCTCACAGAGTGTAGTCAATTTGACTCGAGCTATCTGTTATTTTCCGATTCAGAGTGCATACCTCTAACCCCATTTATCACAGGATGCAATCGGTTTAATACGATATTATCTTAATTCCACTGTCTCTGTTTCAACCTGCTATTCTGGGTTTTGACCTTAGAGGGCGTTTTTTTTTGTTTTACGCCCGTTTACAATCACAATGCAATGTTTGGTCACGATATTCTGGTTAACACGTAGTGATTCATTCCATCATCCATGCAAAACACTGTCTGCGAGAGATCCCGGACGAGCCCCCACTATGTTGTATGTGTCGGGTTATGAAATTTTGATGAAAATAATAAAAATTAAAAATTTTCCGAAAAATGCGCAAATCGCATTAATTATGTTAGTATGTGAGTTAATATGCATAAATTATGATAATGTGAGTAATTATATGCATACATTATGATAATCACGGAGATAATCGTAGTAATTTATGCGGATGCTTGCGATTATGTTAATGTGTGCAGTTATGATAATTAGGCTCAGCTTCGTTTATCCAGAGTTATCAATCAGGATAACACGATTATCATCGATTAAACATTTACCGATTATCCTAGTGTGTGTTATGATATTTTAGGTCTCCGTTTTCATATCTCATCACAGGATACAGTTATCAAGAATAAGATAGTTTTGCATGGACTTGGAAGGAACACTCGATATGCTTCTGTGATAACAATTTTATTCTAACAAGCATGTGACATTCTATCATGCAGGTTAAACATGCGTCCATAATTCATGAGCAAGATTATGCAATTAACGAACATGGATAACTAAAATACTTTTTCATTTGCGAGACTATGCATTTAACTAAAATGAATGAATAAACACTTATGCATTTGCGAGACTATGCATTTACTAAATTGAATAACTCAAAACTTTTATACATTTGCGATATTGTGCATTTAACGAACTGAATGGCTAAAACCCTCCTAACAATCGTAACCTCTACCTTTCCACCAGGCATCTCATTAGTTCGTTTTTGTATCGATCACAATCGGCGACTGGCCGAGTTTGAAAACAAGCATGACACACTTCATTTTGCGGTAATAAAAAGCACTTATTGTATCCCAGAGGCGAAAGTATATGTCAATAGATTCATCGGCAAATATAAAATCCTTTTAACGGAATGTTTGATATAATGGTGGGTGAGGGCGTGTGTGTGGGAGAGCGAATCTGGCTCTGTATTAATTCATGCTTCGGTGAGACTCTATGACAAAGGAAACTGGTTTGACAAGATTTTCTCTGTGCTTCCTTGAGTCTGGATGTGGGGAGCGATACGACCTCTGTCCGTGCGAGTTGCAGCCGAGACTTTCTCCGCGGTGAGGTGAGCGGCGGCGCTTGGTTGTACTTGGTAGCTGACGGCGCGATGGCGCCTCTCTGCAGCTCTGACGGCGGCGCTCGTTCGGAAGACTTTGACTCTCTTTCTCCATGGCGGGATGACGAGTCGGTTTTGGTTGATGCTGGTCACTCGGTGTCGCTCGGTGTCGCTCGGTGTTGCTCGGTGGCGCTCGGTGGCGCTCGGTGGCGCCCGGTGTCGCTCGGTGATGCTCGGTGTCGCTCGGTGTCGCTCGGTGTCGCTCGGTGTCGCTCGGTGGCGCTCGGTGTCGCTCGGTGTCGCTCGGTGGCGCTCGGTGTCGCTCGGTGGCGCTCGGTGGCGCTCGGTGTCGCTCGGTGGCGCTCGGTGGCGCTCGGTGGCGCTCGGTGTCGCTCGGTGGCGCTCGGTGTCGCTCGGTGGCGCTCGGTGGCGCTCGGTGTCGCTCGGTGTCGCTCGGTGGCGCTCGGTGGCGCTCGGTGGTGCTCGGTGGCGCTCGGTGGCGCTCGGTGGCGCTCGGTGGCGATCTCCGCCTTTCCTGCGGGTTGTTCGCTGGTCGTCACTCTGACGAGGAGCGATGCTTCGTTCGTGGCAGGGGGGAAGTTGGCGTCTTTGTTGGCTTCACTCGCAGCTCGGCGACTCAGGGTAGCGATTCTTCTCAGGTGGTGCAGACCTCGGCTTGTAGCGGCACGTCGCTACTCCGCGAACCTCGTCATTCTGGATGACGAAAACTTCTTGACGATCTCTGGTGGGGCCCGTGGCCCGGACGATCTGTTTTGGATGGATTTTCCTTTGGCTTATATCTGGGAATTCCACTCAGTTTCCCGAGTTGTTCAAAGTCTGTCATAAAACATTCCTGTGGGTGTGAACCATCTGCGTCCGTGTGTGTGTCGTGTGCATGTCCGTCCGTGTGTTTCGCGTGCGTGTTTGTCCGTGTGTTTATTAGCTTTGAAGACACAGCTGTGTGTCGTTCTGGAAGAAGGGGTGGAGGGGGGGCCTCGTGACGGCGCCACCTAAGTTATCCATTAATCAGCCCGATGATTCGCGTCGAGTTATATATATAAAAAAATATTCGAATCCATGTTTTTGTTACTGAATAATATTTGTCGCGAAAACCTACGCGTTAAGCGAGCTTAATTATTCCCCCCCTTGCTCGGGGATCATATCTTTTGTCTCACACAGCTTAAGTTGTTTTTGGTTTGGAAGTTGAAATGCGACTTATTTCCATTATGCCCAAGTTATGCCGAAACCGTGTTCACGATGTTTCATCGTGACCTGATCTCCCATGGAAATGTTATTTGCTCGCGCGTGCAATTTTTGCTGTCCGTGTTGCGGGGAGACAAAGACGGTTGTTTCCACGGTGGAAGCACCCGGCGCATGCGCTTATTTATTATCTTTGGAGGCATGTGTTCCAACCTTTATTGGGGCAATTTCCTGGCTTTGTGCCTGCATGTGGAGATCCTCTCGGAAAGACAAAGACGGCCGTGTTGCTCGCTTCCCATGGGGTGTTGTGTTTGGTTAATTTTGAGAGGCTTCTCCGCCCTTAGCTCCTCTAGGATATCCACTTTAATTCCGTATTCATCATTTGACTTCTTGTGATTATTTAATCTGATATCCCGGCTAGGAATTTTGTTTTGGAGCGAAATAGATGCCATAATTATTCTTTAATGCTTCGGCCCGGCCGCGTAGAAATTATTTAAGGTAAATCATGTCCGTATTTAATTAACAATTGATGAATCGCGACTCTGGTGCAGACTGTAGTCTGGTTTTCAATTGGAGTGAGGATGGATACTGTTTGCTTACTTCATGGCTAAGTTGGTAACTTTGTGTATCTAACATGGTTCAAAGACCCGTCTGTGCTTTTTGTCGTCAATGCTGTTTCTTTGTTAAGAATATTATTATCTCTTCCTCCGTGGTGCCTGGTTTTGTAAGGCTTTTTAACGAAAGGGTGTCATTCTAACCCCCCCCCCCGCCTGCAATTCTCCCCTCTCTTGTTCCTCTTGTGTGAAATTCGGGGAGTTTTTATGACCTTGATTGCCCTCTTTCATGCCCTCTTTCCTTTGAAATGAGGTATGCGCGCATCTGTGGAAGTGTGGGGGCGTGTTCGTTCCACGTTGCCCTGTGTCTATTAAAAAACGATATTATATATGTTGGCAGAATAATTCTTTAAAAAAATAATATTAAAAAAAATAAAAAGGGGGCATATACACAACACCGTACCCTACCCGAAATGAGTGACAAACGGTTACTCACCAGTGACTCACGGCCTACCCGTACCCGTACCCGGCCGCACCAGGGTCGCAAATGGGTACCCGTATTGTACCCGGCCGGGTACGGGTACCCGTTCCCTACCCGTACCCGTACCCTACCCGAAATGAGTGACAAACGGTTACTCACCAGTGACTCGCGGCCTACCCGTACCCGTACCCAGCTGCACCAGGGTCGCAAACGGCTACCCGTACCCGGCCAGGTATGGGTAGCCGGGTATCGGGTAGGGTACGGGTATCGGGTACCCGGTTGCGACCTCTGCCTCTGTCCCACCCAGCAGTATAAATGGGTGCACCACAGTGTAAGTCTAACGGCGGGTCACATTCGGTGGGTTAAAGTTAAGATTCACCCACTGCTTCAAATATGCCTGGCCAGCATGGAAGAATAGATCACATACTCTCTAAGTAGGCTATCTACACCTTCTGCAAGTGGAGACCTTCTGCAAGCAGTAGCATGTGTAAGAAATTACAAGGGGGTGGGGGCAGGGGGGAGGACCATCAGTTAGAACTGTAAAAACAACACAATCTATTAGAATATCAGAACGACAATGCATCGATCAGAATGTGACCTGATGAAGACTGGGTCACTTCGTGCTCATCTGATTGGCTTTACAGTACAAAATACCCAAGCAAGTTAAAGGTGGCCAACAGTCAGTGCCACTGTAGTAGAGGTGGTTTATATAACCTCTTCTAAAATTGGATTTACAGGGTTCGATACGCCAACGAAACTGCGTTTTACATTTTTTGACATCAGTATAGCAAGCAATTTTTTTGTACGTAAATAGTATCCAGTAAACTAAAAGGGAGGATCGCCGATGGTCAAAATAATACGAGAGTGGCAGCCAAGAAATGGAACGTATCTGAGAAGACGTCCACCATGTCACAGTGGCTCGGAAACTGCACTCTGCACTCGGCAACTTGAGTTGGAATCCTGGCATTAGCTAACATTAGTGATGAGTGACATCTGAATCGGACTTGGAACTTCCCCAACCCCCCTGCCTTCACCAACCCAAACTGACCCGCGTGGCTAAAACAACCCCTATGATCAATATGGCATTAATAAACCTTCGCTTATCAGTGGATTGTCAAAGAGTTGAACGTTATTTTTTTATTTATTCTTCATGGGTATTTGTTACGAACTGTAAAACATGAATTGAAGTAAAATATATTCCTTACTTGGGAATTTAACCCATACTTCAAGAGAGGGGTGGCTATCTCTCTATAATAAAGAAGCATTGACCATCAGCACCTATTTTTATTGTATATACTGTACACACAATCGGGATTGGATTTTGCGGTTGAGCAATCCGATCTTATAAAACGTGAATTAGATCCTATCAGCTCCGAATTGGACTTAGGTTTTGATGCAACCAAGATGATTGGATTCATAGGACCCATACCATGAACCCAGAATAAATACTCAATGTTTATCAATTGTGCTATGAAGAAAGGCCATTGTCTGAAACGTCCCTTATTACATTTTCTTTTAGGCCAGAGTATAATTGACAACTGCGTTGAGTTTTTTTGTTATTTGTGTTCATGCACCACTGCCAATGCAGCATCACAAAATAATTTGTTTCATAATAACTACTGATCATTTGCTTGTCACGGAACATTTTAAGAATATATGATAGAAACTATACAAATGTTGAAGGCGTTATGATGCAATATATATGCACGAATATTTTCCTATTCTATTTTCAATAACATTTTTTTTCATGTCTTACTGAGGAATGATACGTGTGCATAAAACAAATAACAAACATATTTTTTAAATCACAGTTGCCATTGCAATGCACCGCAGATACATTTATTTCCACTCTCTCCGTGTCTGTGTTTGTCTCTCTCTCTCTGTGTATGTGTCTCTCTCCGAGCTTGCATTAACATACAGTTCTCACCTGATGAGGGATTCTTGTGTTGCAATCGAAACGTCGTGTTCTATCATTTATTTAAAAACTTATTTCTACGTGACTTCATCGAAATAACCTAAGAGTAATTCCTGCAGTCACGAAAGCTTCAAATCAAGATTGGAATATAAATATACACACCACACGTATTCCAGTGGCAGTGCACATGTGATGGAGTAAAGTGTGGGCACTCCCACCTCTTCCAAAACTATTACCAAGCGAGTTGAGGCCATTCCGCCTGCAGTGGGGTGAGCAAGAAATTGCAGGGCAGAACCTTTAAATGTTTATCATAGACACACGCTAAACATATCTTATGCACAAGAGAAAGATACATCATTCAGATGCACTTCACAAAATTGTCAAGCGTCACAAAACACAATTATTCTGCAAAGAATAATAATACTTTATAAAAGCCTGATTTGCCACATTGTACATCACAAGTATTAACTAAAATGCATTACAATAATATGTATTCATCAACCTCGTGCATCCACATACACCAAAGGTAAATACATCAATGGACTAACAAACATGCATCGCCATGGTAAGTACCAAGATCTATGTGAAAATAATTTTCTATGTGTTTTAATGAGGCTGATCCATTTATAGATATCCCACTCGTTCTTAACGACCCTCTTTACTTTCCTCTCAACAGGTTATTGATTATTGAGAAAGCGATGACTCCATAGCTTACAGTGGAACAGAGAAGGAAAGTGGTGATATGGACGGAGATTCACGGATCTCTGGCATACACGTATCAATTACCTCAATTTACGAATCATTTAGTGTTGTAAGTGTAATAAGAGCCTATGTCGGATTCACGTGGTGATCGGCTTTGCCGGTCCCGCTTTACAGCCAATGGGGGGAGAGCCTGGGAGCATGGCCTCGGCGTGATCACGGGATGTCAGCTAGGTGATTGGTTTTGCTGGTCTTGGCCTCAGCCAATGGGAAGACAAGTCAGGGGCGTGGTCCCGGGAGTTGATGGGGAATCTGGAACATTCGGTGCAGGCTATTGAGGATTGGCTGGAGTGTACCACGTGACCCAGGCGTTAAATAAGGGGAGAGAGGAGAGACACGTAGTCAGACATGGAAAGAAGAGAGAGAGAGGCCACGCGCGAGTGGGGTTCCGGGTGCCACGTGGCGGTGTCTCTGGTGGCTGTCTGCCCGCTTCCCGTTGCCTGCCAGCAACGGGGAGTGTTTGTGAACTGCAAAGAAGTGAAATAAAAGGACCGATTCCACAAGCCGTCTCCAGCGTGTTATTACATAAGCAAATCTGACCGGGCTACGTTGGACGAATTGTTATCAGTAAAGATAAAATATGTAACATGTGTATTACGGTTGTTGGGAGACGTATTGATGATTTAAAACACGATGTTGTTTTTAATCTGTCTCCCTATTATTTCCGTGGGGTATCTATAAATGGATTACCCTGTACTAATGGTAGAAACAAACATTTGAAAATGAAATGAAATAACAATCCTCCTTTCCTCTGCAGAGACACATTGGATAAATAAGACGAACCTCCAACGTGAGGATCGTTTGGGAAAAAAAAAACCTAAAAATAAAACCCCTATCTGCCCCTAATCCTTGGCCTTAAGGGGAAAAAAGACAGATATCAGCATTCAATGCTCGTGCATTAGCGGGCTCAGATCCCCCGTTCCCCCATACAACCCCGGGAAATCCCAGGACGTTATGGGGGGAGGAGATAAATAACCCTGTTCCTCCCACTGTGGAGCAGCAACCCTATCTACTTTTACGGGGGTGGGGGGGGGGGGCTTAAAAAAACAAATTTAGCTAAATTACAGCTTATAATGTTGACACCGTGTTGTTCTTAATAGTCTCGTGTGAAAATATAAAAAAGCAATGGAAAAAAAGGTTAACAAAACACCATGATCCTGCTGTGATAAAAAAGAAATAACAACAGTGAGTCCACTAAAGTATTCCGTGAATGTACAACCTCACACTACGGCACAGACGTTAATGTACTGGAAAGTCATGAACTGGGACTGCCCTGGTGAGTGCGAATTATATTCTTGCGAATATAAAATCAAGGAAATATTGTGGCACATTAGGAATGGACCACTCTTTTAATTATTTCCTCGTGCAGCAAGGGAGTAAAGTGTGGTTTTGTGAAAGTCCTGTTGTGCTTTGCAGTGGTACATCGATGCATGTGTGTACACCAGCATGCGATAACGGAGTTGGGCCTGTGGGTGGCTGGCAGGGTTATTGATTAACCGCACTTGTACACCAGTCACGTGGTTAATGGCGACTCGGTTGAGGATTGCTGTGTGTGACACACGTGCTGTTGCATTTTACAGATTAACCACAATAAATGTGTTTGACCTCGATTTGTAGCATCTGCCCACTTCCTTAATTTCGAGTGCGCAACAATATTTTACTTGTATATGGATATAAAAGTAGCCTACAGTAGTCAGCACAAATTTGAAAAAGTAAATATCTGTTCATTTGCAAAAGTGTACCTTTTCCCCCATTTGTAACGCACCTAACAAAATAACTTTCTTTGAAAATATTATACATATAGGTGGGAAAAGAGGAGGTTATTATGCAAACGTAATAACATGCATTGATGCTTTATAAATGTGAGGTTCTGTTGCAAAGTTTGAGCAAGTGGAATAGTTTTGGTGACAGATGGATATTGGCTTTTGGGAGCACACATATTCCTCACAGCTGGAGATATGTCCTCAACAAAGAAAACAAATCTAGATTCACGGTGCCAGCACATTGTGATAAGACATCCTGACCTTCGCTTTCACATTCTCAAAAGTAGAAACGGACTACAAAAATATAGTGCTTTGGGATTTCTTTGCGTGTTAATTCTAGCCATTCTCAATCCGCAAACGGCTGAAGGCTTTATCACGCCATGTTGGTCACGGGAGCTATTTAACCATATTTCATCACGCTGGTAAATACAGGCTGGTAATGGGGGGGGGGTGGAAGTGAGGGTGTGGGGGCAGGTTGCCACTGATGTTAGCCGTGGCCGGGACTAATACTTGGGCTGCCAAATTCACAGCACAGCACGCTAACAACTGTACCATCACTCCACCCCTCTGTGCTTATATGCTACTGTAAGTAAAGCATAAATCTGATCATTTACAGACCTTTGGCAATGCACAGTTCAGAAATAACTCACCACTGATGTTAGCCGTGGCCAGGAATCTAACTTAAGTAACTGGGATCACAGTGCAGTGCACTAACCACTGCAATACCCTTACCCTCATATTTTCTTTCCAGTTCAGCTGCCAATACAAGCCATTATGTAACGGCAAGCTGGCCGTAACAAGTGTCGTTATAACTATTCAGCAATTATTTAAATGCCAAGGGACTGTAAAAAGGTAAGATTCACATTTATGATGAACCCTTATGGTTTAAGGGGTCTCCAGTTCCTGTGACAAGTGTGCATGTGTATGGTCACCAGAAGTATGTTTATACACTGTTGAATACTAGCATATTGACATTAACTGGACAGTGGTGGCTCTGCACGTGGCCTGTGATCCAGCACTATGGAGGTGAGGGTTGGCAGATCGAACAAATGTTGTAAAACTCCTTTTCCGTGGACATTGAGGTACCATGTCCTGGCTTTCCAGGAGAAGGCAGTCCAGCAAGCGGACTAATAGTAATCTTCTTGGTTCTTTCGGTAATGTCACGTAGAAGGGAAGTAATAAAATAATAAAAATAAAACATAATAAAATAAAATAATTCTCACGACGTTTCGGCTACAACGCAAGCAGCCGTCTTCAGGTGAAGAATGAGACACTACCAAGCTAGGAGCTTATATATAAGCTGGGTTGGAGGTGGAAGAGCGCCTTAACAAAAAGAATGTGCATATGAAGAGGAATTTAGCATATTCATGGGAAATGCGTAGGAGGTGGGTGGGGGGGTTTCATAGTCATATTATGCCCATGCATTATGCAGGATCAACAGCACCAAGGGGGGGTGCAGGGAGTAGCATTAACAAAGGAAAGGAATGTTAATAGTATGTAGCTGCAGTTACTAAACAACCACGTAGAAAACTAAAGTATAAACTACATAAAAAAAACTAAAGTATAAACTGCATAGCACCATCAGTATACTTACTATACTCTACAATAAGCTGAGTTACTAACAGCAAGTAATACATTACAATTCTACGTCGTAAAAATTATATAATATGCTTCCATCTAAACTTTATTCTCTTACATCACACGAGCATACACCGTACTATATACTGCCATAGATAAACCCAACATTAAATTATATACTGTATTGCTATAAACCACCTTATACATTTTAATATAACACTATGTATTATTCTACTCACCCTAATGTGTATCACACTGCTATATGTTTACTATACAATTACGATACTATATATTACTTTGTACATTGTATTAAGCATATAAATGTTATACTATTTGTTATTATACGCTGTACCATTGACCGTCGTGTCAATGGGTGAGTCGTGGTGGGAAAACTTGCAGCGGAGCAAAGAATCCATTCCCTGTGGAGAATACAATGCCAGTGAGTGGAACGCGGTCTGAAAGTCACCGTAAACGTGAACACAATCAGTTAAGATCCGAAATGGTTTATTACGTCCTTCCAATGATTGCTAAGCCAGAATCCATCTTCTCGGTTAAAATTGTCTCTGTGTTTGTATATGTGGATCGCCTCATGAACGAATCTCTCATGATAGCCAGATGGCTTGTAGAGAACCTCTGTCTTGGAGAAGTCAATGTCATGTGAGCCCACTGAGTTGTAACAGTGATCTGCCACGGCTGAGGTGTTTGTCCTACCGTGTTTCAGGTCTGCTTTATGTTCACGGATGCGGTCCGAGACATGTCGTTTGGTTTCCCCAATGTAACTGCTACCACAGAGGCAACTTAGTTTGTAGACGCCAGGGTACTGTATGTCTGGAACCACATCTTTTACAGACGGTACCAGATCACGGATTTTATGTACTGTGTTGAATCGGACCTGGATATTGTGTTTAATCAGGATTTTGGAGATCTTTTTTGTGACCCCAGCAATGTAGGGTAAGGTGATGGTCTTGAAAGGCTCCTCAATAGGATCCTTCTTGATGGTTGGAGTGATGGCTTTGCGGATTGTGTAGTCAGAGTAACCATTAGCCTTAAGAGCTTGGCGTACGTGTTTGAGTTCACTGGCAATGTGTTCCTGGTCGGAGATGCATTGGGCTCTATGATATAGAGTCTTGATGAGGGAATTCTTCTGGGATGGATGGTGGTGGGAATCCGGTTTTAGGTAAGCATCCGTATGGGTGGCTTTCCTGTAGACAGAGTGGCTCATTGAACCATCAGGTCTCCTTTTGATTAGGACATCCAAAAAGGGTAGCTTGCCATCTTTTTCGACTTCCATGGTGAATCTGATGGCTGGGTGTATGGAATTGATGTGGTCGAGAAATTGGTCTAGAGTAGGCCTGCCATGTGGCCAGATGACAAAAGTGTCGTCTACGTACCTCTTCCATAAGGTCGGGCGTGACATTACCGAAAGAACCAAGAAGATGAATCCCTGCAGTCACGAAAGCTTTAAATCGAAATTTAATAGTAATCTGTTTCCCACTTGTATAAATTCTCATTGACTGAAAAAATATGATAATAAAAAACAATGCATAACCCTCATGAAAATGAGGCCTACGACTCAGTGTGGCTATCCCGAAAGAAAAAATAAATAAATACACTCCAGAAGGTAATGTACTCCCCAATAAACAGATGAAAATATTGCATCTCATAACCTGCAGAATTCCATATTATGAGGCCTGCACAGCTGTAATCCATCCAATATTATGCCTTAAAATTGCATATCATGACGACGACATTAGATAAGGCTAGGGTGGCAGTACATTGCATGTTGCATTATTGATTACATTTTGCTTGAATACAAATGAAAGCAAATTTAACAGGGAAAAAATGTTAACGTGGAGAAATCCAAAATATAGTACAGGGTATCATTAAAGGTATCATCAGTTATTAAAGCATTATAATTAGACGGAGGTTTTAAGCTAGGCTGATAAAACTGTACCCACACACACAGCATATGAAGATTACATCGTACAGGCCTCATCCCTCTAAACCCTCCACGTGTCTGCCATGGTGTCGGTGGCGTGCATCATCGTGAGATTGAGAGAGTCCCACCGGTGTTCACCAGCATCTCCGTTGTGATTGATTGTTTCTGTTATGTGCTGTTGAAGATTACTCAAACGTTTCAGTTTTTGCTTTAGTTTTTTTTATCCCAACATTCGTCCACGCGGTTCCAGCTGCTCTGGTTATAAGTCCTTAATAGCGGATGGTATCTTTACAGACACACCATTTTTGAGGTTGGAGTTGGTCGTATATACTGAGTACAAATGTTAATGTATTTAAATGCCCTCCATTATCTCCATTATGGGCGAAGGTTTAAAGGCTAAAATTGATATTTAAATGTAAAGTCAACGATTTATGAGCAGCCATTTTGAAGATCAATTCCATATTTTACCAGAAATTATAGCTTCGCAATGAAACTCAATGATTAGGGTAAACGCAATACACAGTATAAGAAGCCACCAACAGTTACAGGCAAAATACAAATGGTATTATCAAACCATTTCACTAATCCAACATTAAGCATTAAAATATTTTACAAGGATTTTATAATGATGCTTAACCTTGGCATTTTAGAACACCAAGTAGTATTTTCAGGCAGACCCCGCTTTCACGACACAATGCATTCCTCGAAACCCCGTCATAAATCTGACCCAATGTTTTCCATAGACTGTAGAAACATCACATGTCGATGTGTATTCATTTTATCAGTCATATGTAACATGGTTTAATAGGTAAAAATATACGAAAACACTTGAGAATAACAAAATCTCCACGCCAAGTCACATCGGAACCAGACTGACTGTTCAAATGTGTTCAATCATGTACGAAGATGTGTTGTAAATCAAGTTTTTGCGTCACAAATCGACCCATGGTGGCATTACATAAACGTCGTAAATATGGGTCGTCATAAATCAGACCGTCGTAAAAAAAGAGAAGGCCTGTCTATACAATTAACCTGTTCTTCCATCAGTGGTTCTGTAATTGGATGACATAAAGGCACATGAGATTGAATTTGTTGTCAATGTGTGATATGTAAAAAAAAATGTACAGCAGCCAAAAGTTACTTTGAGACTGTACACGAAATTGAACAGAAGTTGTCATAATAAATATGGATTGCAAAGGTCAGAAGTTCCTAAATATATTATAATACAGTAAAAGCCTATCGCATTTCCCATACACATTTGTTTTCAATATACAACTGTTCATCTGCCAACTTAGCTTAAACATATACAGCGCAGCGACGGCGACGATGAGAGCCTTGCAGAAGATCAGCCACATGGCCGGACGATGAAGAGAGATGACGGCGATCAGCGACACAGCCAGGACCCAGGACCTGCAACAGCACCAAACCTCTGGTTCGGTCCCACTTATATACACCCTGGCGCGGCCAAGTCCCGCCTCCAGCTACGCCCCCTTCCAGAACCTTCGAGCAGGTGCCCGGAGCTTCCCGACTGACTCCGCCGTTCACCTTTACCCCAGATACACCCACCTCATAATTAGACATTACGTAACATGCCCATAACCGCGATTACCCCTTCAGACCGACAGGTCATTACATATGTATAATACAGTCTATTAATTGAACAAAATACAAATTTTAAATGATTAAATGTAATCTGTGTCACAAACGTATCTGTACACATCAATATACACATGCATGTTTATAAATGCTCTTAATTGGCAAAATAGGAGGCATTAGCCCTCACACAATTGTTCTCGTTTCAAGCAATGTAAATACATGTGCATAGAGGATCACACAAAATTTAAACTCTCTCAATTTACTTCACACCACGTGTGAGTGAGAGTGGCTCCACACCTCCACATACACTGAGGGGTTTGTTTCTTCAAAAGTAAAATGGCCAAGGGATGTGGCACAATAGAGCAGGCCATAACCTTCAAAGTTTTATGATAAGCTGTCATGGCGGGGTTTATGTACCGAAAGCTCAGCATAAAACTAGACATACAGTCAAAACATTTTTTTTGAAATATAGCTTTCATTAAAAATACACACACTCCTGAGTCAGAGCTACGGAGGATACCTTATGAATCCCATGACAAAATTAAAATGGCACTTTGCGTACCATTAATAAAGATTACTACAGTATCACATCGAGAATGTGTTTAAAAAATGTGTCACTTAAATCTCACAGAACACATGCTGTAGTATCCCATCACACTTCAGCATATCATTACATATGAGTTACTGCATGTAGAACTGCAGCATTACAACTTGTACACGGTAACAATGGTCACCATTTATAAAATCCAAATGTTTTATACTCTACAGTATTAAAACAAGTATGTTTTGTACATACCGTTCTGTAATGATAAAAGCACATCGTATGTAATTGCCTCAATTTATATAAATGTACGTTTTTTATTGCAATTCATATCCGAATCAATACATATAATAAATGAAATGTCAATTTGAAATTCCTATGGGCAACAGCCTTTCGAAACAGTCCCGGAAGATAACACTACAGAACTAAGGGGTAGCTCTTCAGACAGACCCTCACGCAACACTTGCATTGCTGACACAGAGCTCATAGCGTACATTAGCATGCGGAGTCACACAGCCAGATGGTATGATGACAGCTGCTACCTTACAAGGAAGTCAAAATTATCGGGACAGTTGTTTTTAGTAAAAAAGGAAAATGTCTCCCTCTCATTTTATCTCCGAAAATTTTAGACATCATAGTTAATACATGTAATATCATAATAATCGTCGTTATCAGCAAATATTATCTATCCACTACTGGATGAAGGTCTCCCCATACCAATGCCATCGCTCATGGTCCTGAAATGCCACAATCCATCTCGGTCCTGCACATGAACAATGCACCATCTCCACAGTGGATGTTGTCTTGGGGGTGTTCGTCTCCTGTGGCTGCTATTCTGTGAAATGTTTTGTCCATAGGCCATCTTCCCTTCTAGTGATGTGTCCTGCCCAAGCTTTCCTTAACATCTTCTTGGTTCTTTCGGTAAAGTCACGTAGAAGGGAAGTAATAAAATAATACAAATAAAACATAATAAAATAAAATAAATCTCACGACGTTTCGGCTACAACGCAAGCAGCCGTCTTCAGGTTGTAGCCGAAACGTCGTGAGAATTATTTTATTTTATTATGTTTTATTTGTATTATTTTATTACTTCCCTTCTACGTGACTTTACCGAAAGAACCAAGAAGATGAATCCCTGCAGTCACGAAAGCTTTAAATCGAAACTTTCCTTAACAGTCAACATGATGTCGCGTGTTTACTCGATGATCAATGTGTTTCGCTTTTTGGTCTCTCAGTATAATTAAAAGCATGCATGTCTAGATGCTCATTTGTGCACGTTTCAGCCCTGATTAAACTTTGAGCAGTTTCCATGTTGCTGAATGATGTCATAACATATGAAATGCAGTGATTGTAAACTTTGTGTTTTAATCTGTGCGTTGCTTTTCAGGATAAAATGTATCTTTCAAAAGGGACTCCGTCCTGCTCTCACTTGTACATTTATACGTATTGGTTCTTTCGGGAAAGTCACGTGGGTGAAAATAAAATAAAATAAAAATCACGACGTTACGGGCGCAACACAAGCGCCCGCCATCAGGCGGGGACGACCACAGCAACAAAACAATCGCTGAAGTATGTCAAAGAGATGGCTGTGACCAGGGATTATATAGCTGAGGGGGGGGGGGCGAGGAGCCAAGGTGAGCGATTGTTTTGTCGCTGTGGTTGTCCCCACCTGATGACGGACGCTTGTGTTGCGCCCGAAACGTCGTGATTTTTATTTAATTTCATTTTCACCTACGTGACTTTACCGAAAGAACCAAAGAGTATGGATCCTTGCAGTCACGAAAACTTCAAATCTAGAATTGCACATTTATGTCATCAGTGTGATGCTCAGAATTCTATAATTGCCCGATCTATGTCCACCCAAAAATGTTCTTGCAAAGACATGTTTTTTTTTATAATTGTTATTATTTAGTACCGCATACTGTTGACAAAATATCAAAGTTGTTTAAACAAAAAAAGTAGTGAATTACAAACTAATTTCGGAATCAGAAAAACAGCAAGTGTATCAATTGTTCAGGATATATTCACGAAAATATGTTTAAATATCTATGGACGTAAATGTTTTCAGGAATAATTGAGAAATTAGAATACAGAACATTTTGGGCCTATTAATTTGAAGCCTAAAAAAACTATTAATTATTAAATCACACGCTCTGCATTTTTCGGCACTTTCCATTTAAACTGTTCTTGTTAATTGGATTTCACTTGTTCTGTTTGTTTTTACAAAAGCAGCCAATGAAAGCTCTTCTGCTGAATGCAACCCACATGTTTTTTTCACAGAATCTGTGGATGTGGCCCTAAGCACTGCAATTATGTTTCGTGCATTTAATAGTTTGTATTCAATTTATTTATTGCTCAAACATGTTTATAAAAAACAGGCACACTGCTTGTTTAACAAAAATAGAGCGACTATGATTGCCTTTGGGAATGGCCAGCCAGAAGGCACCCTGTGAACAGCATTATGTTGGAACCTTCTCAATGTTACATTTATTCAACAGCGTACACTTTCCCATCACTGTGACTGCTGTGCAGCAAACTGTGAAGAGGAAACAGCCAACCTTGGGCTCGTATAAATGTAAGCTTCCATGTACGCTAAAATCTCCTCATACCACAGGAGAAAGGATGATGATGAATTTAAACTGAACGAGAAGCAATTTTCATGACATGAACATTGCCAAAATCACAATAAAGTGTAAATATTATCTTACTAGCATCTTTGCCCGTCCTAGGACGGAAGCTGTAATATTTACGAAAAAATTGAGCAAAGTATAATTGTAAATTGTGTAAATTTAATGGCAGTGAATCTTGTACAAACGTATGTCATCGAACACTTCACTGCATTTCACTGTAGCACTGTATTAATGGCAGTGAATCTGGCACAAAACGAAGTCATATAACACCTCACTTTATGTCACTGTAGCACTGTATATAACTGACCTTCAATTTGTTCAAATTCACTGCTCTGATACTTTATTCTCTTCTGCTTTCAGTCGCTGGGATTGAAATAAATTGAAAATCGATACAATATCTGGAAAATCACCAAAAAATGTCTATTAAACCACAATCTAGAAGCCTAAATTAGACTTACCTTTTGGCTCAAATGCTGAAGAAATAAATAAATACACCAAATCGACTTTGTTGCTGCGTATAATTATTTATTAGATTCACTTTCAATAAAGAAACGTCAAACTTAAAGTGAATTTGCGAAAAAAATTTCCGCTCGACCTTCTGCGTGAGTGTAAAAATCCACCCGCTCATGAATATTAATGATGGGGGGGTTGCGCATGTTCAGTTCAGTTCATTTATTTGGTATTGCCCTGTGAGCCATGCGGCTCTTGACTCGGGTGCAACCGCAACAAACAAACACATGAACAAGAAAACATCTTAAGTGACTACACGAAACAGAAAAATCCAGGCAAAAACAGCAGAGTCTTCCAGAAAAAGCACCGTGTATTAACGCTGTGTGCAAAAATCCCAGTGGGATGCAAGTCAAACAATAACAACCATAAGACAATGTAGATTAAAGTTATCAGTCTAACTCTGTACTACAACAAACAAATATGGCTAAACCAAAACGTTTTAGAAATCACCAAAAAAAATGTGAAGTGACGTAACGCAACAAACAGACATTCACTCCACATGGGGGGGGCGAGGCACCTACTCCCCCTCCTCAGCATCAACTTACAACCCTCACTACAAAGGCAGAACCTTCACGTCACGCGGTCTCCGTAACGCTATTGAGACATAGTAGTAAAAAGGACGTAATGATGAACAAGGGAATATAACCTTTAAATTAAACAATTCTGTGTCACTGCGGCCTTACAAATTGCAAGGGTTAAGACTGGTACAATTAGGGTAGCTAAACGTGGTATGGTGAATAGGGATGGGGTATAGGCAGGGTGGTTTGTGGGTACCGGAATTACGGGGGTACCTGGGGATGGAGGTAAGGATGAGCCAGGGAGAAGACGTGGTGGTCTTGAGGAAGGAGCAGAAACCAGACAGGGAGGGGGCATGCTGATTAATGTGGAGGGGAAGTTTGTTCCAGTGCAAGGGGACAAGTAGCACAAAGAGAGGGGGGGGATGGTTAAGAGTAGGAGAGATTGAGAGCGGAGTGGGCGGGAGGGAACATAAAACGATGTTTCTGTCTTGTTAAAAAAAACACAAAGAATCATCATTCATGGGTTGGCCAAATAATTAAAAGTTTCACACTACAGTATATTAGAAGAAAAAAAGTGTTGCTGCCTAGCTACCTGACCGGTTGACGCTTGGATGAGCGGACGACTGCTCGTGTGCGGTGGCGACGTCACCCTGCGCATATCTGCGCGGCGATGTACCAGCATCCCACAGCATTGAGCAGGGTTCTTGTGGGCCGACGTTTCGCCTCGCCCGCCTGCCCCCCCTCCTCCACCCGCCCACCCGTGGATCCCGCGCAAATGCGCGGGCAGTGTTGACTGGCAAAGAGGGGTGGGAGTGAGCCGGGGTGTGGCTGACACGCGGGCGGGCACTCGTGCGGGTTGCGGAGCGACTGGGGGCCACCTGGGGTGGGAACATTGGGGACGGAGAGGGATCGTCATTTAAGGACGGATATTTTTAAAGTGCAATACATACAGGAATACCCTCAACAGCGCGACGAATGTTGAAATGACATAAAGCAAAGCGATTTGCGGGATAGGTGGAGGCGACGGCTGAGAGGCGACGGATAAGAGAAAGGAATGGGGGGGGGGGCACTGTCATCGACGTATGTGTGGGTTGAGGCGATGCAAATCGGGTAGTGGTGTTAGTGTAGTGACAGCGCTGATTGTTGTACAGCAGCTGCAACTGCAGGTGGCCACTTAGCGTACATGCCGCTGAGCATATACATGGGTGTGCCGGCAGGGCGGAGGAACTGGGGCAAGGGTCACGGTAGACCTCGTGGGGAACCCCCTGGAACCCTCTGGAGGATTCGAGAAGGGAGAAGCGGCTAGGGCGGAGCCAAGCCATGCCGAGGGCAATAAAAGCAGTTGAGAGCGAGAGCTCCGGGCTGCTGGTTCTGGGATTAGTCTCGTCGTCGCCGCCCTCGTCGCTGCCGCCTTCACCCAATCATTGCGCGGCCGGATAGTAGTTTGCTGTTCCAGTCGATGCCATTGGTGCAACGTGGACAGGGTCGTGTCTGGGCCGGGTCGTGCGGCAGCGTGGTCGTGTGAGAGAGACAGAAGGGGCCCGAGTGGTGGCGTGAACCCAACAACAACAATAAAAGGGGAGGAGGGTGCCTCCTGCGACTACCTCGTCTCCGACCGAGTGTGTGTGCGATGCACGCCACCCGTACACACAGACGACGCTACATTAGTAAAGTGACGGCGGATTTGCGAAAGGACGTAAAAGGGGGAGATGTTAACTGGGGTATTAATGTATTATATTATTTTATAAAATAGTTTTGCTGGCTGGCTGGCTGGCTGGAGGGAGGGAGGGACGGATGGCCCCACCCAATCGACATGCGGGCTACTGTTTTCTCTGGAAAGAAGAGCAGCAATGTTGTCCAAGCGTAGTGGGTGTGGGAAGCCGCTTCAATATGCCGTAATACCTCAGTATACGAAGTAGACGCGTTCCTGGGGCTTCGTTCATATGTTGAAACTTTTATATTGTATAACTTATGACATTGCTATTATGAGGATGCATTCTCAGCTTTCGCAAGTTATCATTTCATACTAGAAATACTTCATAACTCATCGTGTAAACAAATATATTTTATGTTGAAAATAATGTTATGTTTGATACTGTACAACATTAAAATAAAAAAACTGATTTACATAAAATAAACATGGTGAATTCTAGATTTGACGCTTTCGTGACTGCAAGGATTCATATTCTTAGGTTTTTTTCGGTAAAGTCACGTAGGTAAAAAATTTAAAATTAATAAAAGTAAAATAAAATAAAAAATCACGACGTTTCGGAGGCAACACAAGCTTCCGTCTTCAGGTGGAACCGTCACAGCCCGACAGCTGTATCAAGTAAATAAGAGATTACAGGAGGTACCACTCCGTATATATAATGGTTGAGGGGGGGGGGGGGGAAGGGCCAGGAATGGCCCACTTTTTATTATTATGGTAAGGTGCGGCTTGAGATTATGAATAGACTGCATAACAAAAGACTGAGCCTTTATTATGGAGAGGTTCGGTTTGTGACTACGCCTAGCCTACATAACAAAAGTGTGAAAAAAGAAAGCTAAACCTGGTAGAAAGATAAACCTGGTAAAACAAAACTGGCTGCCCATCAGTAACCTGCAATAGTTTTCTGTCAAATAAGATGGTCCAAATAAGTGTAGTTAAATCTTTTTTTGCATGGTTGATCACATCTTTCCAATGATTAAAGGTGCTGCTTGAAACTATGAATAGACTGCATAACAAAAGACTGAGCCTTTATTATGGAGAGGTTCGGTTTGTGACTACGCCTAGCCTACATAACAAAAGTGTGAAAAAAGAAAGCTAAACCTGGTAGAAAGCTAAACATGGTAAAACAAAACTGGCTGTCTATCAGTAACCTGTAATAGTTTTCTGTCAAATAAGATGGTCCAAATAATTTAACTACACAGATTTAACTACACTTATTTGGACCATCTTATTTGACAGAAAACTATTACAGGTTACTGATAGACAGCCAGTTTTGTTTTACCAGGTTTAGCTTTCTACCAGGTTTAGCTTTCTTTTTTCACACTTTTGTTATGTAGGCTAGGCGTAGTCACAAACCGAACCTCTCCATAATAAAGGCTCAGTCTTTTGTTATGCAGTCTACTCATAGTCTCAAGCCGCACCTTACCATAATAATAAAAAGTGGGCCATTCCTGGCCCCCCCCCCCCTCAACCATTATATATACGGAGTGGTACCTCCTGTAATCTCTCATTTACTTGATACAGCTGTCGGGTTGTGACGGTTCCACCTGAAGACGGAAGCTTGTGTCGCCTCCGAAACGTCGTGATTTTAATTTTATTTTATTTTTATTAATTTTAATTTTTTACCTACGTGACTTTACCGAAAAACCTAAGAATATAAAAACATGGTGAAAACACGTATTTGATTCTTATTTATATAGCAGTGTATATCGGTCAATGTATTAATTTCAGTGCATTTATTTACATCCTTTCATCTTAGCTTTGTGTGTAAAATCATGGTAAAAAGTTCAAAGTTTGATATAGCGATACTTTGTTTATTGAATATATGTATATCGAGGTTATGCTGTACATGCACAAGGTGCATATGAAATTATCTCTTAGCTTCACTGGTTTGGTGCACAGCTTTACTTAATACTTTTAGATATTTTGTTATTGTGTTTGATATTGGAGCCTGAGACCAAAGATTTTACAGAGACCCATTCTTTCACAGGCCACTATCCTCGTCTTAACTGGATATTTTCCAATCAGAAGTCTGTCACTAAAACCTGCTAAATATTATACCTGCACCATCGATCAAATCTGGGAGATATGACAGGAATAATCCCGCGTTTTAGACTGTAATTCTCCAATAATAGCAATTACGTTTGTCAAGTTCTTGTTTAATATAAATCTTAATTTAAATGTATACTGCATTGTTGCTATCGTTATTGGAGGAAGAGTGTTGCAGTGATTACTACACTGCTCAATGGATGTAAAGATTAAAGTAAAATTTCTCATCATGTTTAACATTAGTGGTGGGGGATATCTGAACTGGCCCTGGGCACTGACCACCTCTACACCAACCCACACTGACACATGTGTAGGGAGCCCTTCTTGTATGTATGTTGAACTTATTTCACACCATACCGTGATCAGAAGGACAACAAACCAAAAACAAAAAGCAGTTCTAAATAAATGAGTTCTCATTTTAGATTTGAAAGCGCACAGCTCCAGTGGCTTACTAATATCGGACGTTTAACTTCCTAATGATTACACAGCATTCATTTGCATTAAAACTCCACAACACGGACAGACATGAACATTTCAGAATGTTGCCTTTATCAATCATGTGAACAAAGCGTTGAAGCAAACTAATCCACGGACGTGAGGATAGGATAACATACTGTAATTATAATAATAAGCAGCAGGACGGTGATAGGCATGGCAACATGAGCCAACTCACCACAAAAGGATGCCACAAAACAATTTAAAAAATGCAGCAGAGTTGTGTTTGGCTTAACGTTCCTTCTACAAAAGCTTTATTGTGTGATACTGCATTGCATCATATAGAGCAGAATTTAGAAAGATTAGTGGAAAATAACGTCAGCCATTAGTGATCATGCCACTAATGTTATTTTGACCGATGGATGTAGTCGCGGATCGGGACAGAGAAAGAGCATTTGTGTGTTGGGAAGTGAGCTTGAAATACTGTTGCCTGAGCCCAGGCCCGAAGGCCGAAAACACCAGTAGTTTAGCATAAAAACAGAACGATTAAAGTGGTAATAGATAAGAATGAATACGTTTCTTGAGTGGAGCAAGATTGTAAGATAATGTAAAAAAAACTATTGCAGAAAATGCCAAAGTCAAGCAGCGCAAGAAAACAGAAAGAGAAGTGGTTGGATTTGCATTGTGCCGGTTGAACACAGTATGGATGAGCGCAAACAAGTCCTCAACATGGGAGGAGAAATCAATGAGTGACGTTCATGGGAACAGAAACCATGGTAGTAGTGATATAAGAGTGACAAGGAGGCAATTGACTGCCAGAGAATTTGTGACTGGAGTGAATCAGTGTGCATAGTTGTATTTACTTGGTTTTTCATTATGTTTTGAAAGTAATTTTTGCATCGTGTATGCTCCATCATTGTTTAATGCCAATTTTGAATATTGACATTAACGATTAAATAATGTCAGCTAATGCGTGTAAATACCATTTGAATCAGCAGAGTGTAAATATTTGTTCCGGTTATGTTTGCAGCATGTACAATTTGACAATATAGAAACCATTACAAACAATAATACGCTTACAAACAATCATACATTCATGTTTCATTGTTTTAATGAAATACAATGCATTCCAGTGTTATTGCGATCAAATATGCAGGCACCTTGGGCTACAAAAGAGGGAATTCCAGAGGGGACTGCCCATTTTAACCCATGCACCAGGACCCATGCCAACGACACAACACCATTGATGCATTCGCACCACGTATCCATCATAAGTTCACCTGAAGCAGACACAATCCCTCAATGCCATCCTTTACGGACCCCATGCAATCATTGTAAGCAAGCTCCATCTATCTTCTCTTACGATGAGATTTTAACAGCATTGCAGAGAAAGCAACGGGAAATACATTCATAGCAAGGAGGAAGAATAAGGAAATCCTTAATAAAAAAATGTTATCCATCTAAGCTTGCGGATTGTGAACCGCAGCTAGCTTGTGAACACGAGCACATGTTCTGATTTATGCGAGACGAGAATGAAAGTGCGTTGAGGACATCAATGTATGGCTTCGTTTTAGAGGTTGTTTTTACGGATCTGCAAGATTCAGGTCAATAGCAAGATGCAATTTCCAGTGAGGCACAACGAGCTTTAAAAAAAAACCCCAGGAACTATGGAAGCGCAAATCCTTTATATTGCTTCATGATAAGTGCTACGGGACATCGGTTCTCAAGGTCTGCTCTGTTGAGGCTAAGTGTGCGTTTTCATTTTCATATGGGTCTCACATTGTTTTATCTAGCAGCGTGAAGCAAAAGTACAACGTGAGTACGTGAGCAAAGGAGGCAGTCGGCGCGAGAGTGAGTCACCCATTCAGGGATATGCAGTTGCGCATGTATGATCGAGAATGCCAGTCTGATTACAGGGACGGTTACTTATACAACTTAGTCGAAATTTCCTGAGCCACGTGGAGGTCCGAGGTGAGAAAATGGACCAAAGCTTAATGGCGAAAATTTCGCCGAAAATTTGGCGAAAATTTCGCCATTAAAATGCCATTGTTATATTTATGATACATTTCCACGAAAAACATCTTAATCTATCACACCCAATATTGAATGTATCAGGACTAAATTGTGTGCATTTACGAGCAATTTATAATTTCGCACACGTGCCAAATCCGTCGCATTTATAACAGATGGCGACGTTAGGACGTTACTTGTAGATGTTGTATTGTATTTATTTGAATGAATGTATGTATGATGTAATTATGCATATAATTTACTATGTTTATTTTGTTTTCATGACCGTTGCTGGGCATAGTCTCAAAGGCCCAACTTGCCAACACAAAACAGCACTATTAATGTTGTCCAAAGTGGAGCAGTGCGAAAGAAGAAGCAGAAACACATTCCTGCGGAGGGAGCTGGTAGGAACGTTGGGTTTCTCGGTCAATGGCCAGGGTCAACGGCAGCGTGGTGTATTCCGCAAATATGTGAGGGCGGGCACAAGCCGGCGTGAGTAGGTTAAACGTTGAATTTTATAAGGACACCACGGGGTGACCAGCCCCTCCCCACCCAGCCCCACCCTCCCCACCCAGCCCCTCCCCACCCTCCCCTCCCCACCCAGCCCCATCCCCACCCTCCCCTCTCCACCCAGGCCCACTCCTTCCATTTTTGAATGCACGATGTGGTGTATGTATGTTGAGTTTTTGTCGCACCTTACATAGTCAACCGTGCTAATCGGAGGTACGGGAGAAGGACAATAAACTAAACACAAAAATCAGTTGTAAGTAAATGAGTTTTCTGTCTGGAATGAAAGTGCATAGCTCCAGTGGCTTCCTAATATCGGAAGAAAGAGCTTTCAAAACGGCCGCAGAAGCGCATTTGAAAGTGCGCGATTCAGTGACCTAATTTTGTTCTATGGGCAGCCAAAAGCCGCTGCGAAGATGACCGGAGTTCACGTGATGGTTTTATGCTCCTTGAGATCAGCCAGGAATTGTAGTTCATTTGTGGCAAGGACTTTGTGTATAATGAGTGTGAGATGGTTAAAAACAGATAGATAGAAGAGTGGTAAGGAAAAAGAGTAATATAGATGAATAATTGAGAACATATATACCGGCTAAAAAGAAAAATAAAGTTTGTCATTTTCAATTTTAGTCAAACTCTTTACAATGATTATATTTAATAATTGAGTGGAAAATATTAATTTTGTGCAAACAAAAATTACCCAACAAAGACAACATCACATCTGAAATAGTTTGTTTGACATATATAACAACACTCAATATATCCTGGCACTGTGGCACAAAATATTTTTTTTTCTATTGCAAAAAATGGATTAGCATGGTTGGCTACGTACGGTGCGAATGGAATTTAACATAAATACATACTCCACATTACGTTGTCGAGACGTGGTGACCTGAGATTATTTTTGGCCATGGTATCAGTGGCGAATGATATCTGAAACACCCCTGGGCTCCAACACTGGGCTGCAACACTGACTGGCATGGTGAAGTATAGTCATACAACTCACATATCTGACACAGTGTGAGGGAGACCTTCACCTTTATTCAGATTGGAAAAAAGCTTGAAGTAATTGTATTATTTTACAATCAACACTTGTATAAAAAATATCTCTCAAAAATTATCTGAATGAGCGGGTCATTATGACATTTACTGGCTGCCAAATGAAACATGTGCCCACACCTTGTGTTTTTTGCTATCTTTGAAAATTAGACAGAAAATGGCAACAGCCGAGCAAGTGCATAACACCGAATTCCTGCTCATGCTGCTCTGAAACAACGGTTACTGTGGCAACTACACTCATGGCCATTCCAATCCTAATTATATCACGTGCAGGCAAGCGCCAGTGCGTGGGAGGATGACACCAACTGTATCTACAGAAAGTGCGAATTTGTGCAACAGGGTTTTGCTACACTGCACTAAAGCCAAGCTCTCAATCGCCCAAAATTATTCAGGGAAGTGGATGTGAAAAAACACGTTTCGAGAGCTTTTGCAGAAATTATACATCCACAAAGTCGGAATAAATGATGCTATTAACTTTTTTTATTTTACCAGGTAAGAAGGCCCACTGAGCTATATACCTCAACGACGCGGCTTCTGTGGAAATGTATAGCAGCCAAATACTCTAAACGCATGTTTCTAAATGTGGTTGGAAAAACCGGAGAACCCCCCAAAAAAATCCACGCGACCACGGGAAGAACATGCAAATGGCTGTGACACCAACAGTGACATATAACAGGCATTTAACCTGACATTATTTTCTCCCTGCTATAGGTAGGCAGAGCAATGCATTACAAAAATTGTATTTACAATTGTCTTGGCTGGAGCACTTACAAAACCCAGACTACTTCCAAAAACAGGGAAAACAAGAGGTCTTTCGGAAAGCACAGTCGATGAGCACAATGTGTGGTTGCTCAGCTCCATACGCCCATGGGCAATGGCCGTCGGTTTGGTGGTGCAGTGTTTAGGGTGCTGTGCTGAAAAAAAGCTGGAACCCTAATCAGCTTCCATGGCTAACATCATCAGTGGCGAGTGTTTTTTTTTAAATAGTCATGGGCCTACTTTAGGTTAATTCAGCCTTAAATAAGTATGTGGCGTGGCGTGTAAACATCATCAATGGAGAGAAAAATATTGGCTCGGTGTGTGGTGCTAGCCACACCTGGCTAGTGAACTGTGCAGGCCTTAAATTGTGTTCCCAAATAATAGTTGCCCCGACAGCCTACAAGGCTATACGGGAGAAATTTGTCTTTGGTTGTTAAGCAAAATCACCAGATTTTGTAAACAGCTTTATTGACGTAACACTTTCCCCCCCTCCCCCTACATTACGTTAAAAATGTAGTGCAGAGCAGCTTGTTAGGACAATTTTCATCAGTATTTTGCACAGCAGGGAACGATCCTAATTAAAAGCACAGCAATTTAACTAACCACTGCCATTTGTTCGGCAACTTTCAAAAGACTCCCACCAACTGTTCGAGGTTGCAGTTACCAAGGTGCCTGTGAAAATATCTCCAATTAAATGGCTAATAAACAAAAATATGTAATGCACTCGAATGCATCACGGTAAATAAGTACCAGACGTCCTTCTTTAAAATGTTATTTACGTGCAGCATTTGGCTAAAGCAAAGTTAATTAATACTGTATAACACTTTTTTTATATATACTGTACTGTGCATTGTTTTAATCATGCCAAGCACAATAATAACAAAATCCTGAGTTTCAATGCACTGTCAAGGAGTTCCAAATGAAACTTTATCACTGGAAAATGTAGTTGTCTTACTATACAATTACATTTGTCATGATATGATATAAACTGCATGTACTGTTTATAGTTCAACTGGTACGCACTCTACCCTCGTTGAATAAATGGTAACATGGTAACACATGTGCCAATTCCATTACGACGATAAATAAAATGGGGATTTGTCGTTTCACTTGCTGCACACTATCAACAATGTGTCATAAATTCAGGAAAATCCTCTACTTGAAACCTGATATTAAATGTGCCAAGTAGAAATAATCTTCCTGGCATAGCAAACTTTAAATTAATACTGATTTGCGTTTTCTTGTGAGTTCTACTCCCAATTGACACAATGTGAAGCAGTCGCACTAATGTGATGTACACCTCTGCACATGATGTAAACACGGGCCAACTGCCATGGCCAAAGGCATGCTGCCACCACACTAATGACTGGTGCTGCAATAATAATCATTTACAATTCTACACACGCATTTGTGCGATGCTTTGTTGAGGCTGTTATTCTTATTTACTGGTGTACACAAGTTATGCCACGAATTAAATATGTCTCATCAATGTAAATGCATTTGTTATCCCACCAATGGCAAATGAATGCATAAATTCATCATTATAATACATAATAGAGGTTTTTTGGGATAGATCGCGTAAATATATGAATGTGTTGTTAAACCCGCCACCACCCGACACAGCCAACTAGTAATGGTTGTCACGTAAACAGAACATGCCAATTCGTCACTAGAACAGCACGCCGGTGTGTTGAAGCCACAACAATGTTGTGGCTTGGCTCTACAACACACCTCTTCAGTGTGTTTACCTTCACTGGCTGCCACTTGGCTATGCTCTGTAATCCATGTTTTCTTGTCTCAGTATAATAACAAGCATGCACCTCTCCATATTTCCTTGCACGCTTTTCAGATTTTGTTCTATTTGTTTTATCAATGGCCACGTTGGTGATCCATATGTCACAGTAGGTAAAATACATTGATTTTAACCCTTCGATTACACTATGTAACACGATTTTTGTCCCTGGGTAGTAAGTGTTATTTTTTTTTACTGCTTATGTCTAAAAATGATAGAAAATTGCTATTATTCCCCACAAACTTTGCTTTTCAGTTTTCAAAGAGTGCTCCAACCTGCTGTCATTCACCTTTTATTTAAAAAATTTGATCTCGGTCTGAATTCAATAACTGCCCTATGCACATTCTGCTGTATTATCCAGTTGTGTTCCTTTGACATTGACACTTTATATAAACTATTAACACCATTGCGTTCATGGTCTTTAATTATAAAATTTTCTTGCAAATATCGACAAAATGTATAACATTCAAAAGTGAAATGTGTGTTGTAAAAATGAGTGGGATCAATATAGAACTCATACATGTTAAAGATCAATGTCAAATTGATGAATTGGCACCGGATGGGGTCAGGAATATGTCGCAACACATACAGCATGTGATAATCACAATCTCTGCCCTGTGCCACGAACCTCAATAAATAGCCAATTAAAAACTTGTGAATGTCGGAGATGCACAGAGCAGAAATTGTAAGTGAATCGTACATTTGTGTTCCATTAATATGCGTAGTGTATCTTCACAGTTGGGGTTTGCACAAGTATTTGTGTGAAAATACAGTTGAATCCGCTGAAGGAATCACTTTTTTTTGGATGAAACCAGAAGCCACAAATGAGTCAAAGCTCCCGCAGCCCTGGTTGAGATTACCCAGATAGCAAAGCTGCTGCTCAATTAAATCATGTGCTCAGCACTGAACATGACCAATAATTACGTCCCAATATTTCATCTCGGTTTCATGCAACAATCTCGATGCTGAACATAAAGCAGGGGGCATAAGTGTGCAACATCAAGAAGGAGCCGCATGTGCTTCAGGTACACATTATGGCAAATAGAGTGCACAGGGCAGATTGACCTTTGCAACCTCTCAATAACATATATTTTAATTGGGTTCATTATCTAAAACAGTAAAAGATCAGGCAAATATATTTGTTAACTTTTGACAGAAAAATATGAGTACAGTATTAATAAGACTCATGATTTGAACAATTAATCATTTTATACTTTTTAATATAAAAGGAAAAAAAAATGCAACAATGTCATTACATGCATGATATATATGTATATTTATACGTGCATGCATCATAGGCACATTGTAATCGGCACTTTATTGTACTTTGGTATTTTCCCACCACATATCACTCGTGTTGATCACACAAGCCTTATGACTTTATATGTGTGTAGTGTGTATAGGTTTACAAATTGTATTCCTCGTAAACAAGCCGTGTTCACCTCTTCGTTGAACGAACCGGGTGAACTTTAAGGTTGGGCATATGCACTCGACAGCTAGACTCGTGTTACCTACAAATGACAAGAGCATTATATCTGCATCTCAAACTGAAAATGTTAAGTGCTCAAATGTGTAGTCAATGTTCACAATGAAATTGTGTTTAGAAAAATCCTAACCTTTTTTCCTCAAGTGAAAACATTCATTACTTGCACGCAAGTCATTTAAATGCACAAAAGTGAATGAGGGTTAGTGGAGGTTAAGCCTTCAATTCCTTTTTGGCCCATATTGCACGTCAACAGCTTATTATAACATTTTGATGACGTCCGGTGTAGCTCAGCTTACATGAGACGAGCATTCATTTCACATTCTTGCGAGAAATAAGGTTGCTCATTAGGCACCCATCACGTTCCGGTTCGGGATGCTCGTAATGTAGTACAATTGAGCTGTTTTCGTCGATACACGAGGTAGCATGGAGCTCACGTCAGCACAGAAGAGGACGGCTAACAGCGCTTTTTGTGTGCGCTTGATTGCATGTTCCTTCACACTTCATTTTATGGTAAAGCGCACCATCCATATTGGCCTTTTTCTCTTTTCCTGTAAGTGACCATTAAGACATCAACCTGTGATGAGAGAGCTTGTTCTGATAATTACAAAGTTGAACATAAATCATTACAAAAAGATGGAACAAAAAAATATTAATTGCCTGACTATATATTTAATCAGAAGCATGTTTTGAGTTTTGCTAATTAGGATATACACGTTGATACACGTGGCTTCCTTACCAATAAAGCACTAAATACAAATGAGTGAACTGTTGAGAAAATGCCTGCAACAGAACCCACTAAACCTGTTGATATTAGTTTACCCAACTCCAAATGAAGCTATGTCTTTAAGCAAGATGCTCTTGAAAAAATAACTCCAACATTTTCCTAAATTTAATATGCATATTGAAAACCAGGAAAACGGTGCAGGGAACATTGAATCTTGTAAGCGTGTTGTTCAATTTTTATACGCTGCCAAGCTTAGCAGTGTTCATTAGGACGCCGTCTTTCCGACAGCCCTGTTCTTCACCTGAGGACGGCTGCTTGCATTGTGGCCGAAACGTCGTGATCATTTTATCTTATTATGTTTTATTTTTATTATTTTATTATTTCCCTTCTACGTGACTTTACCGAAAGAACCAAGAATACGTGTTGTTCAAGTTTGATTGTCTTATTAGTATGATCTAAACAGTGCAAAGACACGTGATGGTGGCTCGTAAGAGGAGTAAACATTCATTTAACTTTGTCAGTGCTCACTTATGAACATATTTTGTCTGTGCATCTGCAATACAGTAGTTACACAGGTCTAATCAATGGCACAGTTAGAAGGGGTACGAATGAAACCAGCCCGATGCAAATTGTCTTGGCACAATGCCTTTAAAATGCCATTGCTACTTACTTTGCAGCATATTTTTCCATGTTGACAGTGAATACATAAATTGCACTATATAGTGAAATGTATTCTTTGGAATGTTTATCAGTCACTAGGAAAGTGAAAATGGACGGCAAAATTACTTAATGGGAATGTAAAGGAGAGCCGACACAAGGTTGCAGGGGGTTCGTATTTTAGTGCTTCTGCCAGTCCACTCTCGTCACCAGCCTTCTCGATCCGGTTTCCGACAATTCTCCCCTTTTCCCTGCCCGGTCTCTTTTTTATATCTCCTCGCCTGCTCCTCCCCCTTCCACTGTCACCGTCCGACTCCCCCTCCTTTTGACGGGAATCCTTCCCCTGACATCCCTTACAGAAACATTAAAATCTGCAGTGGCGGATCTGATCAATTTCCAACATTGCTCGAGTCTCTACATCTCAACAGAGAGGTCAACTTCTCCCCATGTGCCAATTAAGTATGGTCCTGCCTGTTACCCATCTCAACTTTTTAAGTGGCTGGTGACATTTTTCATTGAATGCCATTTATTTAACCACACTGGAGCTCTTTTGGACCCACAATTTCAAGGTTGACCTGGGTGTTTAAATTTAAATACTGACAGGTGTTTTTTTTTTGTTCACACATTTTAATAAAAAAAAACAAATCTGGGTTCGGCAGTTAAGCTGGAATAATAGTCTACTCTTCATACAAATGCCAAAGCCTTTGATGCACATTTAGAATGTATATGTAATTACCTGATACAATTAGAGCAGCAGGAATACAACCAATAAAAACTCCGTGAATAGTGGGTGAGTGGCAAGCACATTTACAAATAAGCTGTCCCAGCTGCCCAATTTGTCAATGGCTTGCTTGTCATTTTTATTTTATAACCAGAGCCACACCAAAGTGCTGTCCAGAAAAAAACGAGAGCTGACCTTTTAAAAAAAAATCTCCTTTAACAACCACCCATGCATACATACACATCTATTTATGTTTTTAAAGCATGCCGTACATGCATATCAGAAAAACATTTTGATAGAAGTCACTCAAGGGTTGAGCCAGAGTAGGAATTGAGCACTTTTAGGGTTTTGCAAATAAGCAGCTTTTGAGTAATGATTTCTGGTTACATGTTTCTTTTCCTATGAGCTTGTTATAGTCATCCGTCATAACTACTTGGTAAATGTTTAAGGATATTTTAGAACACGGCATGTATCATTGACCATTTTACGTGTTTTTTTATTTAAATGTTGCTTGCAATTACTTGTGATGTATTATCGACAGAGTATTATACAGTTATCTAATTACCCTGGGGGTCAGTATTAAGGTTAATGAACAATTGGAGGCAGGATGAGAAACGAGAAAGGCTATTGAGTAAGAAGTCACCGAATGTATACAATGTCTTGGAATCTAACGACTAACTCAGAGACATGGAGATGGAGTTAGTGCAATCCTGTAACGTGACCTTGTTTTAAGGGGAAGGCGTGCAAAAACACGTGAGGGTATCAAAACACAGTCAATGTTAAACTTTAAACAAATATTGAACACGAAACAGAATGAATAACAATATGATCTGATGTTTCTCTGGCTTTTAATATTTATGTATACGAGCACAGGCTGTCTCAACATTTATTTGACTTGACTAGAAATGTATAAGGCGGCTGAGTCCTCTCCACACCCCCCCCAACCCCAATAGGACAGTCATCGACATACGAACATGTTCAACTACTTGGCCTCGTTCGTAAGTCGAACAGTTCGTAAGTCAGAACACAATAATTTACTGTATTTAAATGCACATATTGTCAGTGTTATAAAATGTGTTGCAGTTAAAAAATCAGTATTTTTAAACTTATAAATACGAATAAATATTGTAGATTTGCACGTATAACGGTAATGAATATGTTATCGTAAAAAAAAACATCAAATAAAGTAACATCAATAAAAAAAAATTGGTGATATTTTCACTTACCTTGAGTCCCGATGCTGGCTTGCTTGTCCGAAGGGGCGCAATGAGTCTCCACAATTGCAAACACACAAAAGGGGGCACGTGCACACGCATCAACAGACACATCGTACCAGGTACTCATTTGAAACTGAGTCGACCTAGGGGAGGCCCAGTTACCGATTCAGTTAATCATCACTGGTGTTGGTCGTGAGCGGAATCGAACTCGGGTCGCCGGTTTGGTAGTGCGGCGCACTAACCATTGCCACTACTCGGAACACACAGGGTTTACTTACTCTCGAAGGGAGAAAAAGACTTAGAGGTACGAGCAACCACAGACAAGCGGAAAGGCAGCCAGGTGGTGAGATGCTGCCAACAACTGGCCAAGCTCTGCGGTCCTCCATATATGTGTAGATGTTAGAAGCCAATTGATGAGTGAAACCGGAGCACCTGGAGAAAGCCCACGTGCGTGAGGCGGCGCAACACTCTAACCCATGCAGATTGAACTGTTCGATGTGAAAATGTTGCCGTACTGCCTCCTCCTTGCAAACCAGGGCATAGCACCTCAAGCACCCATGGGAAGGGAGTCTCACAACAATTGTGTGATCCACGCACACTGCTGGATTAAAAGACGTGCATGGCCACCGCCGCCTCACTGCACTCTGTCACTATTAGGGGTGCACAACATGGTGTGGGGAGCCCTTCATCCAGGTTGACAAAGAGCTGTGAGTTATTTGAGGGTTTTTAAAATTATTATTTTGGGCTTCGCACGGTCTACCCACGTGTTTAAAAAATTAAACCGTTATCACAAAAACAAACCTGATAAATTATACTTCAGGCAATGATTTGAAATTCTCGTATAAAATGACAAAACAAAATATTGACTTGAAGCTTTCGTGACTGCAGGAATTCATATTCTTTGGGTCTTTCGGTAAAGTCACGTAGATAGGTTCAAAGAAAATAAAAAAATAAACGACGACGTTTCGATCGCAACACAAGCGGTTGTCATCAGGAAAAGGGGGTTAGCCTCTGAAGGAAACTGTTTATAAAGGTTTAAAATGGGCGTAGCCCAAGTGTCAGCAGAATGGGCTGATGTTCATGTAAGTGATGGGCAGCGACCACGAAGGTGGGGGGTTTCCCCAATTAAAGGACTGCCATGTAAAAATTTGCATGTTAATGTAAGAATGGAGAGCAGCCTCCACGGCGAGTGCACTGAGGTGGCTATGTTAATGCGAGAGATTAGCATGTTAATGTAAAATAACAACTAACATCGGAAGGTGGCAGGATGGGAACATCACAGCCAGTTATGACTTAAACTGGTTGATAACGTCCTTCCAATGATTGCTAAGTTTGTACCCATCTTCTCGGTTAAAATTGTGTCTGTGTCTGTATATATGGATGGCTTCATGGACGAATCTTTGTTGATAGCCAGTGGATTTGCAAAGTACCTTCGTCTTCGAGAAATCAATTTCGTGTGAGCCCACCGCATTAAAACAATGATTAGCCACGGCTGAGGTATTGGTCCTACCGTGTTTCAGATCTGCCTTATGTTCACGAACATGGTCCGACACATGTTGCTTAGTTTCCCCAATGTAACTACTGCCGCAGACACAGCTCAGTTTGTAGACGCCGGAAAATTGCATGTCAGGGATCACATCCTTCACAGATGGGATCAAATCACGAATTGTATGTACTGTGTTAAATCGAACCTGGATCTTGTGTTTGCTCATGATTTTGGAAATATTTTTGGTAACCCCTGCTATGTCTGGCAAGGTGATGGTTTTCATTGGTCCTCAGATGGTTCTTTCCCAACGGTTGGGGTGATAGCTTTACGGATTGTGTAGTCTGAATATCAATTCGTCTTGAGAGCTTGGTGTACGTGTTCCAGTTCACTGGCTAGGTGCTGATGGTCGGAAATACATCGTCGTAGTTTTTGATATTGTATTTGAACCTATCTACGTGACTTTACTGAAAGACCCAAGGAATTGGACAGAATGAATCTTTCGCAAAAAAAGTATTTCAGTGTCCCTATTGCTCAAAGAAACATAGGGGACAGCCGCAGGTCAAAATTTCCACATTGTTGTGGCGTGGTACAGGTTATCCTGAGGGAAATTCCCGTTGACTACTCACCAAACTGGTGCAGCCAATGGCATAGCTATCGACTGTGCAGGCATTGCAACAGCAGCAGCGACCACGGCCCGGAGGGACCAGGCACCGGGCCGTGAAGAGAGAGAGACGGGGTGTGATTGTCCAGAGGCCTCCCAGGTCATGCCTCACACCAGGGCCCATGCAAACGACGCTACACCACTGGTCGTGATTGCTTTTTTTTCCGTAGCAGTTCAGGAGGATGGGTGGATTGAGTTGACACCGAATTCAGAGCTTGCTCTCTATGTATACAGTACTGACATTTTTTTCGCACCGTACATTTCCCACTGCGCTAATTGGAGGTGGGGGGTTGAAGGACAATAACCTAAACATACAAATAAGTTATAAAGAAATGAGACTTTAAATCTAGATTTAAAAGTGCATAGCTCCAGTGACTTCCTAATATTGGAACAGCGTTCCAGATGGCGCGATGCAGTGACCGTCTTTGTTCAATGGCGAGCCAAATGCCACTGCAAAGATGACCGGAGTTCACGTGATTGTTCATGCTCCTTGACGAGATCAGCAAGGTATTGTGGTTCATTTGTGGCTTTTGTATCAGACAAGCGTTTTCCTGTCTATTGCACGGATTGCTCCATGCTTGTTTTTTAAATATATACAGTACTAATTTTTACTTTCTAGGTTATACATTCTTGTGGTTGTGACTTGATTTAAATAAACAATTAAATGTTTGAGAGGGTTTTTTGTGGGGGGATGGGGGTGGGGGTGATAAATGTAAAAAAAACATCCATATGTGCCGCTTGTGCATGGCATTTCACTTTGTATAAAAATACAGGGTGCGTCAAAAACATGTTAACGCTTAGATGGGACTATCGTTTATAATGGAAAAAGAACGGATAATACACTGTAACATGATAACAAATGTATGTTAATAGCTTCAAAAAGTCAAAGAGTCTCCACTTGTTCGCCATCATTCTCAGCACGTGTCTGGAATCTTTTCCAGGTGGTCTCCAGAGCCCGGAGGCACATTTCTCGTGGTATTGGTGCAAAATCTCAAAAGTGTTAACATTTTTTGAAGCACCCTGTATTACTTAATGCCAGCTTTCTAGCAAACCTCTGTGATGCTGTCCGCAGTGCACAATACTGGGATAAACATTAAGATAGAAACATTGGTCAGTGTCGCTGTTTATAAAATATATGACTTTAATGTCACATTATTATTGGTATGGATCAATTCTTGTCAGCTATTACGTCCATTTGCTCTGATTCATTATAACAAAACAGAGGGACATTTGCATGTCAGTGTTATTTTCTCAATAGAACAGTGTTTTATTGTAACATTCATGTTACTGTATTCACTGGATTAAAAGGTGCACATTTTCCCCTTGTTTTTTATAGCAAATCTGAGTTGCGATTAAACGGTGCCTGCCCAATGCAATGTGCGTTTGTTTGTTAAATAACTCAGTTCTTGCTTTCATAAGCAATAGTATTAATGCACTAAACAATTTTCATATACACAAGACAAAGACACCCAGTATAGCTAGTAATATACTAACAGCATAGTAATATACTGTTGGAGCAAGTGCTGTTAACGAGCACCAATGAATGCCAGTACCGCACACGAGGGCATGGGTGGTCAGCACCACGCCCGGCCGCCTTTATCTCCCTCATAGCAATGTTCACACGTCGCATCAGTTACTCATTTGAGGCTGAGTCGACCTTGGGGAGGACCAAGACCGTTTCAGAGAATCGTCACTGGTGGGTTTGTAGCACATGGAGCTAACCACTGCACTACTAGACAAAGACATCGCCCATATAGCCTTAATAGACTGTTGGGGCAAGTGCTGTTAGCGAGCACCTATTAAGCTCAGACTGCACCACTAGCACATACCAACACGCGCACATATACACATAGTGATACACAACACATATTCCCCATTTTGTCTGATAGACCGTTGCGGCAAGTGAATGGTCCAGCACTAACACACACGCCCGGCAAATAGCACGTGTGTGTACACGCTATTTGTACATAGCAACACGACATTGCACTCATTCTCCAAAGGTTTCAGAGGAATAGAAAAACAATTGCAAGCAGGTGCCGGGTACTGTAACCGTTGGAGAAAAAAAAATCAAAGCGTGGAGGTGCAATCTGTTGCTTGTTTTGGAAACTGGCTTTGAAAGTAGCTCTGGAGGTAAAGACCTGTCGACCACGCAATGATGGAGCACTTGCATTACTCTTAACCTCAGAGCAAGCAAGCTGCATGTGCTGATAATATAATTCACCACGTTTATGCCATTCGATGCGGCGGGCCGTATCGCCACAGGATATCCTATCTTCTTGGTTCTTTCGGTAAAGTCACGTAGAAGGGAAGTAATAAAATAATAAAAATAAAACATAATAAAATGAAATAATTCTCACGACGTTTCGGCTACAACGCAAGCAGCCGTCTTCACCTTTCATTTTATTGTTTTATTTTTATTATTTTATTACTTCCATTCTACGTGACTTTACCGAAAGAACCAAGAAGATGAATCCCTGCAGTCACGAAAGCTTTAAATCGAAGGATATCCTATGTAGGATATTCCTCGCCGTAAACCAAGGCCGTCGAGGTTATTAACAAAAAATAAGAGTAATAACTCCCGCAGCAGTCGTTCTCAAACTTCACGGTGACTCGCATTATTTCTCACCTGGTAAAGTAAAAACGAAATGTTTTCGTTTAGTTGTATAGATAATTGAGTGTGATATGAGGCCAACTAAAAAGCTTCTGTTTTTGCACATTTTCAAGATTAAAAACGACTTCACGTACCAGCGACGAAAGAGTCACGGCTTCATTTTGTCCACGTTTAATGAAGCCAGCAACATAGAACACAAGGCTCCATCTTTTGCAAAAAAAAAAACCCACAAACAATGTCACTGGTATTGGCCAATCATCCCAAAGCTGAAACATTATCTGCAAATGACTAAATTGGGATTACACAAAGCAGCAACATTGCCCCCTTTATTGCGAAATCTTGGCAGGAACCTCCTGAAAAAAATGTCTCGTACTGTATATGCATTTTGAAGTTTAGAAAATTTAACAAAAATCAACTCCAGTGCGTTCATGTAATATGCAAACCCATAATGCATTTGCAAAATATATAAAGTTTCTCACATTTTGGAAACTGAAATATGGTTGTATATACCCTGTGATGGTTAAAGATTATGTAATATAATACGTAAATGGGTGGATCAAGTATATGCAAATGCAGGGTTTTTTTCAGTCAGTCTTTGAGCAATTTTACACCAACACAGCCTTCACAGTATTAATGCGTGCTAAGCATCTATTGTAGATCCTACGCAGTACAGCACTACAAGATAATTATTATCATATTGTAATAATACAAAAATATATTTAAACCATTCGGTTATTTAAATAAATGTATGATGTTAATTAATGCATATTTTCTGATTAACACTGATTTGTATCATATTTGCAATATAGTATTGTAATATTCTTGCACTATGAAATTCTGTGAAAAACACTCAGCACTGAGATTGATTTTGCAATGTAGAGAATTTTTTTCCAGAATTGTCGGAGATCGTCATAAATAACATTCAAGTGGAGAATGTTTAATTTAGTGCTTTTTTAATCATAGCCATCTTGCCAAATCAAGGAGATTCAGGGACGCTACGAAAAGATGAGCACAGCAATCTGAGAAAAACCAATCATGATAATAGCAACTATAGCGAAAGGAAATCCGAACAGTTATCCACACTTATATGTTATAAGTAAATGCACCACCAAATCAGTGGTGCTTAAGGCTTTCCCATTGCTTTAGGTTGAGACGACAATAGGGAGTGGATTTGAAGGTGCACCAGGAGTGAACATTTGCAGTGGTACACCATTTGGCAATTCATCAAACAGCTTCAAAATTGAAGATCTCTTAAATTATACTCCCGCACACAATACTCTAAGCATGGGCGCCATGGTGGCGAGATGCTAACTACCTCACCTGGTATACAGGAGGTCGTGGGTTGGATCCAGACCCTAACGCCTGTATATTTGGAGTTTGAATGTTCTCCCCGTGGTCGTGTGAAATTTTCTCCTGGTCGTCCGGTTTTTTCCTCCACATTTATAAACATGCGTTGAGAGCATTTGACTGCTGTAAATCTGGAAATTTCCACATAAGCCACTTTGTTTAGCTATCAATTGTGGGCAGGTCGCTTCTGAAAAACAGCTGTATAGCTCAGTGAGCCTTACCTGGTAAAATTACACTAGTTTAGTTTTAAATATAGATTTGAAGTTTTCGTGACTGCAGGGATCCATACTCTTTGGTTCTTTCGGTAAAGTCACGTGACTTTACCGAAAGAACCAAAGAGTATAGTTTTAAATAGTTGAGGCACAACGTCGGATTTAAATACTACGGGGCTACTCCTCACCGCCCTGTGAATGGAACCCAGTTAGTAATCATCGCAAACACCTGCCTGATTCATGATTCGCTTCGTTTGGGTTAAATCGTGTAGGTAACAAATGCAATTTCAACCACTACATAACCCTCCACCACACGACAAAGCCAATCAAATGAAGTTATCATGTGAGCAAAAACAGATCCCTCATATAGCCGTTAACAGATTGTTGGGGCAATTGCTGTTAGGGGAGCACCTATTAAGTGCGTTACGGCGCATGAATCAGTGACGTGACCAAAACCATGCCTGGCTTCCTTTATCTGCGAAATGCTCATATTTCCATCTTGCATCAGGAACTCATTTTCGGCTGAGTCGTTTCAAGCGCAGTGCCTTCACCACCGTGCCACCGCTCCATTTCCTGCGCGTTGTGCACAAAAACAAACTCTCCAGTCGAATGGGATCTACAAATGTAATCTCTTGATAAAAACTAATTTCGCCGACTGGACAGAATACATTAAAAAATAAAGTATGAGCAACCCTTACGGGCGACATCAACAACGTTTGTTTCTCACTTTATAAGCCCTGAGGCTGTACCCCAGCATCGCAGAGGCACTGGCTCACTATCATGGTCATTAGCCCCTGAGTCCCCCACTCGTGACAGAAAGTACGTACGGTACATTACGTGCAGCATTTGCACAGCTATCGCGATCTGAAAACTGCATTAACGAAATGTATTTAAGGAACTAAACACGCTGGCCATATTTCTTTTTTCAAAAGGGCTCAAACCAGAAAAAATACCAGCACAGCTGCCTAGCGATTAAATATAGTGTGCGGTCTACATAGTGACAATGATATGGAGCTGTACGGTGAATATACATTATTCAGTGCAGTTTTCATTCATGAAGTAACTGCATCTCATGTTTTTGGACAGGAGGAACAGTCACAGCACACGAGGGGTTTGGGAAAACTCAGGAAAAAACCAGGAGGGGAGAGGTTGGTTGATCAGCGCTTTCACGTGATCGGCCAACATTTTAATTATAGCCCTTGGTCAATCCACTGCTGGATGAAGACATCCCCACACCATGGCCTTGTTTGACCATACTTCACCATGCTCATAAGTGCAAGTAGTGTGGTGGGAGTGGGGGCACTCACTGGCCAGGAATCGTACTCGGTTCGGTGGGTTTTTTAGTGAACCATTGTGCCACTACTCCATCCTGATCGATGTTACATTTCCATAATGATGGAATTACAGTAAACGGGATATTTGTTACATTTTGAAATAAACTAGTCAGAAAAGATATATTGTTATTACTTTGGGTGGAGGCGAAGGATAAAAAAATGTGTTTTACTTTCCGTACCGGGAGATCGGAATGACGACCTCTGTCTGGTTCAGTCTTACAAATCATCACTTCCTGTGCAGAATCTGCATAAATGCCAAGACAAATAGGACATTCCTGACTTCTTCTGACCTGAAGATAATTCGCACATATTTTGTCCAAGAAACGTTTTCTTCGATGCTCAAATTGTTTATTGGTATTTCATGGAGATGAATTATCACTAATTGTGGAGTCATAAAAGCTGGCGGGAAATAAGATGGATAATAATGAACAGAATGGTGAACCTGACACACATACATCCTCCATTACTCACCTTAGTTATTACACAATAAAACAAACGTGCCTCATTGTGTTACCTATTCTGAGGTCATACTTTATGGCAAAGGAGAACTATGTAATAATGAATTTAATTGGACAAATCGATGTAATTTAATGTCCTGTTGGTCATTGTCTGAAAGAATCTATGATGCAATAGAGAGAATATGAGAATAGATTTTCCTAACATCTGGGCCATCGTAAATTGGGTGTGTAGCACAGCACTTACATATAAAAATTGAACATATTCATCTCATCCACTCATCCAACATTTCCAAGCTCGTAACACCAAACAAGTTTGCATAGACACTTCACATTCATATGGTAACGGTTTTCTCATTTGTGTTCACTTTGCGTCATTGTCGTTGAAAAAAAGCCCTGCGGCTCAGGCTTACATGGTAAACTAAAAGTCGAAATACATATCCATTTCCCTCGCGACGTTTACGTGAAAACAAAGCAATAATGAGTTTTCCACATCCAGGGAAATACAGCGATATTCTAATAATCGATTATACTAAAAACATTTAAATTAATTTCCCCCAAACAAAACACCATTCAGGTGTTAGGTATTTCAGCGTCATGTAAAAAAAGAAGCAAAGGTCCAGCCCTGCAATTGCTTTCTCACGCCACTGCCAGTGGAAGAGAGCTCTAGAGAGGGCCTAAAGAGGGTAATTTGTTCCGACATGGGAGTACCCTAAAGTTTACCCCACAACCTGTCACCTGCCGATTGACTGTGATGTACCCAATCATACTGCTGGGTGGGCATAGGCCAAGGGATTTAATAAGTATGCACAATATTTCAACTGCCTTGCCAGGAGATCGATCTGGCAACCTCTGGGTTGCAAGTCAAGTGTGCTAACCATGACACCACTGCAGCAGAAAAAAATAGCATTTGTTATTATTTATAGCACCATTCATTACCTTAGAAAGCAGGCCAAATATTCTACCACAAAATAGGCTCAGCTATTTTGCAATAAATCCCAGATTTTTCAAAAGAGTAAAAAAGACATATGTTAACGTCGAGCACACGAATGCGATTTATTTCTACAGTACACGTGTAACAATATATCGAGAATGAAATAAATCATTTATCATCAATGAGCAATGTGGATTCAGCAATACCTTAAAAAAATTCATCCATGCAAAGCAATATATTTCGCTTGACCTCATCTGCCTTATCTTAAGTCCTCTTTCAATTTATTAAACTCTTGTGAGCTCAGTGATCTTAGATTAGATTTATGGCTTCAATAGAGCACAGGATTGGAAGTTTTGCGTCCGTGTTTGTGTCTGCATGATGGTGTCTACCTGGCAATATTTCTCATTCCCATGCAAATTAAAAGACCAACAGCCTGCCTCTGCCTTTTAAGAATGTACGTATGCATGTCGAACTTCTTTCGCACTGTACGTAATCAACCGAGGTGCGGGGAAGGACAACAAACTAGGCAAGAATCATCACAGATAGCCCTTTGTTAATCTAATGCTGGATGATAACCTCCCCATGGCCAAGTTGCTCATGGGGTTTGTTTGTCAGTCCAGGTGGGTGACGGCGAGGGAAGCCATGACCAGATCAATCATTTCTTGTCACTGATGTTAGCGATGGTCAGGATTGTACACAAGTCGCCGGGTTCGTAGCGTGATGCGCTAACTGCAGCACCACACCACTCCCTGCCTCTCTCTAAATGTCGGCTCTGCCAATTAGCATAGGAATCATTGTATTGTTTAGATGATGATGTTTTAATAGTCGTGCAACCAACAGCAAATTAAAAAAAACAGAGCCCAGCAAAAACATTTCTAATTTTCTTCTCAGCAAGTGGTCGAATACAAGTGGAAATCAAGTTTTGAAGTTTTCGTGACTGCAGGGATCCATACTCTTTGGTTCTTTCGGTAAAGTCACGTAGGTATAAAATAAAATAAATTAAATCACGACGAACGCTTGTGTTGCGCCCGAAACGTCGTGATTTATTTTATTTTATACCTACGTGACTTCACCGAAAGAACCAAAGAGTATGGAAATGAGGTCTTCAGTGTAGTCCATTACGTGTTTTGCTTACTTTCGCTACAGGTTTCGTCAACAGGCCTTCACGCCGAATAACATCTGAAAGAGGTCTGCCCTTTGTGCGCGATGCACGTATGCCCTCAAGGCACTTGTGAGCATGAAGCAGCATTTCTGACATGGTTCATCTTCCATGTAATATATTGTTTCTTCCTCCCCTCTGTGGTTTTGACAGCTTCGGAAGTAGCGGTGGGATGGAGGTGGTTTTATAACCACGGAGGAAGTTGGATGGGAGGAATGGCGTCCCAAATAGCAGACCCAAACCAAGGCAAGAATTATTAGGGCATAAGGTGTTCTTTTTTATGTTTCAGTAACTTTTAATTGTCATCCGAGATCAATTAATGTGTTTACTTAGTGTTTATTGAAATATACATACACACAGAGTGTCCCTTTCAGTCCGACTGGGAGGGCAAGTGGTTTGTAAGCGAGCATGCACAAATTACAACAGAGCCTGCATGCGGTGTGAGAGGACTAGTGGCCACGGGAGGTAATGACAGGAGTATCAGTTGTGAGTGCGAAGGGACTGGTAGCTACGGTAATGTTCGAGAAGGGGGCGTGGTCAGGCGACGGAAGAGGACGGTGGAGTCTGCCGGTGGAGCGAGCGTCCAGAGTCGGCGAGAATGATCGAGAAGGGGGGCGTGGCCTCGGTTGGTATATAAAAGGGGGAGATGCGCGCGAGACTCGGGGGCAGTTGCAGTGGGGATCTCCGCCTGATGTCGAGTGAACGTGTCTTCAATAAAGTGCCATCTCAATAGAAGTGTGTCAATTCGTCATTACACATGTACTGAGTTCCCCCCGTATAGGTACACATACGATTTGGTTGACAAATATATATGCACGTTTTACAGGCATCAGAGCTACAAGCGAAATGTTGCAGGAAAATGTTTAAGTGGGTTCTGCAATCTTCAGTTTATATCAGATGGGGCCTGCTTTGTTCTGCATGGAAAGAGATGCACGATACTGTTTGCAAGCCGTACAAGTGATCATTAAAATGAACCATAACTACTCAACCTACACTGCACTGCTTTCCACAGTCATCAAAGCAGCTGCTGGCCGGTCCTAGTACACAAGTAGTTGCACTGCAAATCATTTGTATATTTAAATTTCGATTTAAAGCTTTCGTGACTGCAGGGATTCATCTTCTTGGTTCTTTTGTATATGTTAATTATCTGCAGAACGCAATGGTGCAATGTATGAATCTGTGACGTTCAATTGCAGAAGCAAAACATAATGATCTTGCTGTTTATGATTGCCATGAGATTAGCATCATGCAATAAAACAAGCCTAAATTGACTTGAGTGCTGCAATTATTTTCATGGCAGAGGAACGCGGACTCAAATTCCATTCCCGGGATTTTTTGCAGATTGTCCTGCTAAGCCAAATAGATTTGCAATGCTCACAAGGTCAGGCAGGCCTTGACATAGCCATGGTTACATTTAAATTTCCAATGCCACTGTTTTCAGACTCGTGCTGTAACAAGTAATCCCTCCCTCCTCCCCTCTGCTCCTTCACTATGAAGATTTATTATGATTCAGGATCACTATTTTAATCAATCGTGGATGATTTTGTCCAATTTTTACTGTCTCGTTCGTATTGTTTCTCGTTGTTTTTTGTCTTGTAAGTGCAGGGTTTTTTTTCACTACATCATAGGCAAATCATAGGCATGTAATTTTTATTCATTTAAAAAACGTTCTTACACACGTAATTCAATTCATATTTTGCAAAACAATCTTCATCCATGGTCATTCCACTGCTGGATTAAGGCCTCCCCCAAGTCACCACAATCTCTCACCATTGTAAGCCTTAACAAAGGCGTAAATCGATTAAATAGTTACACTTCTATTAAAGATACGGTGGCCGTCCAAATGGGAAAGGTAGGGTAATGTACTTGCGCATCACCATATGGTTTGAACTCGATTGCAGCGTTACATTTTACAACGCATTCAATGTTCATTGCTAGAGTTTGAGGAATACTTTTTCAGGAGACTCTCAGAACAAATTCAATGTATAAGTTGCTGTCTGCAATCTGCATCGTGTGTGTGTTTATGGAATTGTGTGTTTGCGTGCACTGTGCTATAATCCGAGCAACCCATATTCAGTACAATTTAACATATGGACATGGTCGGATCCTTGCCTAGGTACTTTTAAAGATATACGATTATCAGGAACTGGAGGAAATATATGGCTGGGAATGATGCTGAAAATGTCCCTTCATGTGCCAAGATAGTTTTTTCTGTAATCAATGCTTGCTGACAGCAGTTGTGTTGACTTTATACATGTTCGTGTAGGTATGTGATAGTCCAAAGGTTAGTGCGCTACAAACCCGGCGACCAGAGTTCGATTTCCGCTCACAGCCAACACCAGTGACGATTATCTGAATCGGTTATGGGCCTCCCCTAGGTCGACTAAGCCTCCAATGAGTACCTGGCACGATGTGTAAACATAGCCACTTGGGAGACAAAAGCGGCCAGGCGTGGTGCTGGCCACCCACCCCCTCGTGTCCCATGCCGGCCTTCATAGGTTCTTGTTAACAACACTTGCCTTAATAGTCGGCTAAGACTATACGGGGGATCTTTGTTTTTGTGTGTGCGTTCGGGCTTGCATTTATGAACAATGTCAGAAGTATTACAGATTGCGCATTACATGTGGATGAAATTTCCTTTGAAAATGAGACTGGCTGTATTGTCAACAATGTCTGCGGTTTAATTGTCGACAAACAATGGTATGCGTTTGTTTTACAAATGCCATTAAAATGCAAATGTACATGCGGTAGAGAGTCCACTGGTTTTAATGAAACTTGAAAATGTCTACGAACCTGAAACAAATTGTAAGCCGAATTATCATTCAGCATACATTATTAATGAGAAAAATCACTGAATTTGAATATTCTCTTTTTGTTTGGTTACGTTAAGATATTAGTTTTTTTTATCTTCAAGATCTACTTGAGATCAAATGTAATGTAAATAGGCATGGTAACTCGTGACATCCTCCAACGTTACAAAACAGCTTCGCGGGCTTTCAGATGCACTTCTGCGGCCGTCTGGAACGCTCTTCCTTCCGATATTAGGAAGCCACTGGAGCTATGTACTTTAAAATCACCTAGATTGTCAACTCGTTTCTTTAGAACTTCTTTTTGTGTTGAGATCGCTGTCTTTCCCCCGCACCTCCGATTAGCACGGTTGGCTACGTACGGTGCAAAAGAAGTTCAACATTCATATACATACATCCTAATATACACGGTCTCTTTAGTTATTCAATATATGAAAGTAGATTTGTTTTAAAGTAGTCAGGAAAACATTGGTAAATATAAATCTTGACCTTAAGCTTTCGTGACTGCAGGAATTCATATTCTTTGGGTCTTTCGGTAAAGTCACGTAGATAGGTTCAAAGAAAATATCAAAAAACTACGACGTTTCGATCGCAACACAAGCGGTCGTCATCAGGATCGTCATCCTCTCAGCTGACAAGGGCAATGCCACAGTCATCATGGACAAAACCACATACAATAACAAAATTCAGGACCTAATTAATGATGGTAGCTATACAAACATTTTAATGGATCCCACCAACAGCATCGTTACGAAAACCAACAATATTATCACCGATTCGACATCTTTAATCGAACCAACCAAGCAGTTTTCCTTAAAACATTCTGCTGCTAGACCACCCAGATTGTATGGCTTACCAAAAATCCATAAAGGTACACCCCTTCGTCCTATCGTCTCCACCATTGACTCATCCACCTACAAACTGGCCCGATTTTTGTCTGAGACCTTACAACCATTCACTGGTAAGACCACCTCAGCTGTACTTAACTCAGCTCACTTTGTATCGTTAATTAAGGACATTTCACTGTCTCCAGGTGATTTGCTCGTTAGTTAAGATGTAGTCTCTTTGTTTACCAAATCCCTGTGTTGACACCATTGCAATCATTAAAGATTTGGTCTAACAAGGACTAAATGCTGATGTACCGGCCCTGGTGAGACACTGCCTCACCAGCACTTATTTCACCTGGAATGGAACATTCTACAAACAAGTTGAAGGTTCCCCAATGGGTTCTCCCTGTCTCCAGTTGTAGCCAATGTTTTCATGGAAAAAAATTGAGACAGATGCCTTCCAAGATAGCAAACTACCATTTGTGGATGTTTTAATCGAAAAAAGACCAGATGGCTCAATGGAACACTGTATACAGGAAAGCCACCCATACGAATGCATATCTAAAACCTGACTCCCACCACCATCCTTCCCAGAAGAATCCCTCATCAAAACTCTACTCCATAGAGCTCGAAGTATTTCCTACCATCATCACCTAGCCAGTGAGCTGGAACACGTGCACCAAGCTCTCAAGATGAATGGATATTCAGATTACACAATCCGTAAAGCTATCACCCCAACCGTTGGGAAAGAACCATCTGAGGACCCAATCAAAACCATCACCTTGCCATACATAGCCGGGGTCACCAAAAAGATTTCCAAAATCATAAGCTAACACAAGATCCAGGTTCGATTTAACACAGTACATAAAATTCGTGATCTGATCCCATCTGTGAAGGATGTGATCCCTGACATGCAATACCCCGGCGTCTACAAACTAAGCTGTGTCTGCGGCAGTAGTTACATTGGGGAAACGAAGCGACATGTCTCGGACCGTGTTCGTGAACATAAGGCAAATCTGAAAAACGGTAGGACCATTACCTCGGCCGTGGCTGATCATTGTTTTAATGCGGTGGGCTCACACGAAATTGATTTCTCTAAGACGAAGGTACTTTGCAAGCCCACTGGTTATCAACAAAAATTCGTTCATGAAGCCATGCATATGTATAGACACAGACACAATTTCAGCCGAGAAGAGGGGTACAAACTGAGCAATCATTGGAAGGACGTTATTAACCAGTTTAAGTCATAACTGGCTGTGATGTTCCCATCCTGCCACCTTCCGATGTTAGTTGTTATTTTCGGCTCTCTGATTTTACATTAACAGGCTACATTTCTCACACTAACACAGCCACCTCGCGTACCGACCTCGAGGTTTCTGCTCTGCGAACTTTCATTAACATGCTAATCTCTCACATTACTCACATTAACATAGCCAGCCACCTCAGCGCGCTCGCCGTGAAGGCCGCTCAACGTTCTGACATTAACATGCAAATTTTTACCTGGCAGCCCTTTGATTGGTGGAAAACCCACCACCATCGTGGTCGCTGCCCACCATTCACATTAACATTGGCTGCTGACATTTGGGCTACGCCCATTTCAAACCTTTAAAAAGGTTACCTTTAGAAGCTAACCCCATTTTCCTGATGACGACCGCTTATGTTGCGATCGAAACGTCGTAATCTTTTGTTATTTTCTTTGAACCTATCTACGTGACTTTAGCGAAAGACCCAAAGAATATTGGTAAACTTGTTTTAGGCTTTCAATTAAGTTCAGCAGCAATTCACTTTAATAGGACTACACACCTTCATAAAACATTTATTCCCTAGAAAGGCAAAGATTTATTTTAAGGTGTTTCACTCTGGTATTATTATGAATGCATGTTTTCCCAGATCACTTCATATTTAAGAACTCAAATGGCTATACAGTGCATGTGAATTATACATCGCATTCCAGTCGATAATTATAATCAACGCACAATACAGCAAAATATTAGCACTGACACCAGTTCCTGTGCTGACAACCTGATTGGATTCCACTGTTTTAAATCATGTATTTCATTTTAAATTGCAAGATTACGCTGCAACTACACCCTTAGTATCAATTGCAAAATTAACACAAATATTTTTTGCAATAAATGTCGTCTATGGCATCACATAAACTCGTCGAAAAATAAAATGTCAATACGTTGTTTATTTTTGTGGCATTGCATACATTAATATGCATCACGTTGAAACGGGCCTCGCAATAACATTGATTATGAGCTGCACCTAACAGCTTTTGATCTCCACCAGGAGGATTTTCATTTGTTGAACGTTTAGCCCCAGAGTTAGGTCAAATTAGTTATGTGTAATTACCAAATTTGTAAGATTTTAATTTTTTGTTTGGTCATCAATACTAACTGGTAAATGGCATCTTGGCAGCAAATGAAAATCCTTCCAAAGCTGAGGAACCAGAGAATATTTTCGCACGTTTTACCACAATAAACCATACATTGTGAAGCTCTATCCAAAGATCTCAGAAGAATATTAGGTTTGTTAAGATGTTTTGTGTGTGCATAACATGAATTTTCCACTTAGAGAGATCGCATTTCTATGTGTTCTTAGCAGCACAAAATATGACTTTCAATCCTTATACCATATAGCTTCCCATTTGTTTGATTAATCCACGCTGCATCCACCAAGCACACACGGTTTGGTTGTTATTCCTGAAACGCGTTTAAAACTTACGTGCCAATGAAGCAAGTTGGTTCCATAACGGTCACAACTGCACAACATAATATGTTTTCGAGCTTCAGTGAGAATTGCAATCAGTGTTGATGCTTGCAAAATTCATAATCATAGCCCACCTCAAAACACCGCTGGTTTTGTATTTAATTAGAGATGCTTTATGGCTGATAGTAAACTTTATACGACGCATTTCCGTGCAACAAGCACACGACCATGAATGAGTCATGCACGAAATGTCATCACTCAGGTTAATTCAAATCGGATCCATCCAGATGGTAAACTAAACAAATATGCTCATTACAATTGCCAATCACACAAGCATCTTTGAATGTTTAGACATAATCCTCAAACGTTGACACAATCACACATGTCCCAAAACAATGATTATGACGATATTTGGAGGAATAGCGACATTTTGCAGGTGATGCCAAGTTTTGGTATCCAGCCGAGAGCTTTGGGAGATGCAGAGTGGATCTGAGAGATGTTTTCCGGGGAATGAGTAAGAGTTGATGGATGCTCACTCGACGTTCCAGTGTTTGAGGTTGTTCACCACATTTGCACTGGGGGGCCACCTTCAGTCTCCATGTATAGATTAGCTATTCGCAGCATCTGTGCAATGCTGTGATGCGGTTCATGGCTGGGGGAGTGTGAAACTAGGTGTCCTTACCATTTTCTCATCCTATGAGGTTCTTGTCCGATGATAATGATATAAATGTGCCACTCCGAAGACCACATTATTGGTATAAAGTCACACAAAGGTTTTTAGCTTTTTTCACTGAAAACATTATTACTTTAAAGTACATGCACATGTGGCAGCGAGCAGTCAAACCACAATCAGAAGGTTCAATCCTGATTGGGGATCGACCCACCCCATCATTCCTTCTCGAGTTGATAAAACTACTGTCGTACCCATTCGTGAAAAATCAACAACGATTGTGTCATGGTGAGGCTGCAACCCACAACGAGACTGAAATTCCCACCGCTGGGCTCTTTGTCAAAAACACAGATGAGAGCTGGTTCGCTCCTCAATTGAACCGGGACACACCTTGACTGGATCAGGCTGCACGTGCAATCGAGTTTGGCTGTGGAACGTTGAGCAATAAAAGTATTGTCTTGCAACAACAAAAGGAAAAACCTGATGCCACATCACGTGAGTAAGCAAAGCTGTCCCTCATCATTTTGACAACTCTACAAAGAAAATGTATAGCAATATAATTGAGCGAATATCGTGTGCAAAGCAGACAAGACCAGATCACAAACAACCAAACCAGAGTTTAACAACATTTATAATACATGTATACATTTTAGTATAGAAAGAGTATATAGTATGTACACAATATTATATACTTAAAAGAGTATATAGTATCCATAATACAGGTTTTTTTTATAGGTTAGATCGCGTAAATATAAATGTGTCGTTAAACCCGCCACCACCCGACACAGCCAATTAGTAAGGTTTGTGATTTAAACAGAACATGCCAATTCGTCACTCGTACAGCACACCGGTGTGTTGCAGAGCAAATCCACAACATTTACAATCTGAGTGCGGCGTGTTGCCAGTAATTACAACTCGCATCATCAGACGGACAGCCAGATATAGTATGTACACAATATGTATTTTCCATGAGCACCTGCCAGTCTATCATACATGAGGCTTGCTTTTCAGCACACTATAATGATGTCCTCTTTTCATAAAAAAGTTTATTTATATTGTTTTCCTCGCTATACTTATATTATTGCCATCCACCAACCCTTGTTTTCAGAATGCTGGATTAAAGTTGTGCAACAAAGATATGTGCGCACTACGCATTCATCCATTAAAGCCGAGTCAACCTAGAGGAAGCTCAGAACAGGTGCCACGGATCTCTGCCATGCCCAGGAGTTGAACACAGGTCAAGGGCAAAGGATAGACCAATGGCTATATGTTATTTTAGAATTCCAAATATTTGCTAAGCGTTATTCCATTGTTTGCTTTGCCCTAACACTGCCCATTTTAGGCCATTCCATAATTTTGGCATGAGTGGTGACAAAGTTGGTGCACGTTTGTATGTAATTGGCAGTGCACATATTCCTTTGGTATCATCTAGGTTGCCAGGTGAGAGACCCTTAAGATTAATTGTCTATTTTTTTCTTAAAAGGTCCCAAAGGCTCTTCGAGAAAATTATATTTCGTACATCATTTTAAATTTAAAAAGTGGAATCGGTCCCATATTGTGTGAAAATGATCGTAATTTTGCTGAAAAGTGGAAGAATTATGGCTCAAATTACTGTGTATTGATACTAGTATAATATAGGTAACTGGGTGAGAACCCTTTATTATGAATCATTATCTACATCATTGTGACCTCCTTTGCCAGTGTAGTGGGTTTGTAAGGAGGCGGAGTCTTCTTCGGAGGCAACACGTATTCATTGTAACAATAACAACAGTAACTCAAGGTCCCTACCACGAAGGGGTAATGGCCCCTTCTTCCCACAACCTAGGGAGGTACGGCCTCCGGGCTATCATGCCCTAACCACTGGGGCTAGCCACTCTTTAGCCCTCCGGCTAGCGGGATCTAGGGGAGGCTGACCCGACCTAGCCAAGGTCCTCGGGTCTCGACCGCTGGCCCACACAGACCTGGCCCTGAGAAGGACGTCGGGTCGGGGGATCCTCAGGGTCCTAGCCTATTGACCACTGGCCTCACTGAGCCCCGGCCCTTATAAGGACGGCGGGGCTTGGGGTCCAGGGTCCTATCTTCAGGTGGCTTCGGATCTTCGGCTTGAGGCGAACTGCCCTCCGCCGCTCTGGGGTCCGGCTTTTATGGGGCTCCCAGGGTCACCCCGCACCTGGCCACGCCCCCCATCTGGAACCTTCTCGAGGGACCTGGATTGTTGCGCAATCCGCCCAGTCCCCCACCCGGGACCCTGGGGTGTCCCCCTCCGGTTCCCAACCGTCCTCCCGGGATACCTGACCCACGAGTCCTGCGTAGCACCGGCCGGACTCGCTATTGCCTCCTGTTGGCCGCTGGCTTGAAGTACCAGCTCAACCAAGTGGTGGCGGCCTATTACGCCCAACAATTACCCACCACACCAGAACCAAAATATGAGAATAGTTTTCCCCTTTTTTCTGGCAACAAAACAGGTATTAAGATGTTCAAACACCAAACTGAAACCTTTTACAAGGAATCATGTCTGCATTAACCACAATACTTGTGGTCGGAATGCAAACAAAAACACATACTCTGATAATATATGCATTGTCTTTGAAACTGATTGGTCCACACCATTCTGACCACAAGTATTGTGGTTAATGCAGACATGATTCCTTGTTAAAGATTTAAGTTTGGTGTTTTAACATCTTAACACCTGTTTTGTTGCCAGAAAAAAGGGAAAACCTATTCTCAATCATTATCTATTTTTATATTTTACTAGGAGGTCCTGAGGGTGCTTAGTTGGAGAGGAAATTATTTTTAGTGGATCATTTTAAGATTTGGCATTTGATGTATGACACTGCAACGCAATGACCTACTCAAGTAAATTGTTTTTTTTTATGCATAGGTCACATGTGGAAATCAAACAGCTGACTTAATGTAAAGTAGACATTTAGAAAGTGCACTGCCCAGATACCTACAGTAAATGTCACATTTAAAAATGTATACCTCCAGAGCAGGGTGTGAGCAATTAATGGCAATTTTAACATGCAGTTTAATTCAATTATTGGCGATTGGAGCTGTAGGCATTAAAACTGCTAAACACGATAAGTCATTTCTCCAAAAATGGGTAGTGTAAGTGTTTGAGCACAGGAGTTCTTAAGTGGCATCTTAGAACAGTAGCCAGACATGGGCATTGACACAATGAGCTCCGTCGAATCCAAGGATCTAACTAGTGCCAGCTCGGCAGACGGACCCCTTAACCACTCAGCCATAATCATCTTAAACTTCCATATCTGGTTCAGGGCTGCCCGTGGAAATGAGACGTACCTCCAGCAGAGGATATATTTTGATTCATTCTCTTTTACTTCCCTGAAAGAGACAGATTTTCTCAGGATACCATAGAGAGTACAAATATATATATGCAAGATCAATGACAGTAATGATGCAGACATTGTTAAGCAATACATTTTGTATGAGGTTTTTTTTGTGACAGGGCCTGTGCTACTTAGAAAGGAAGGATTGTCTTCTCGTGAATGTAAGCCAAAAATAACGTGAATATCAGGTTATGACAGCAAGGTCTTTCCCCCCCACACAGGCCTTGGCAGCTCCTAGCACAAAGCTTATGGGTTGCAGCAGGAGCCAGGGAAGTGAAAAACAGTGTGTGTGACCCCATCAATTACTTTCCGCAGGTTACAGCTTTGCGTTCAAATTCTGCGTCACACCATTTCTTCATCTGCCTCGGCTTTGAGACAAGCCAGTGACACCACGCTGGCTGAAAAAGAGAAAGGTTTACTCTTGATCTGCGGTGCTGCAGTTAAAAATATTGACCCATCGCTCTACCACAGCTAAAAATACGTGCACTACTTTACACTACAACACGATGTGGAATAATGCAGCGTCGAAATGTGACTGAATATGAAGATGCCTTACAGAAAGTGAAATTAATATTTATGTAGGGAGGCATTCATAGTCATAGGCAGCGAAACAAGGAAGGTGGCATATTTATTTGAGAAAGATATATTCATAGGCAGGGGAGAGCCTGGGCTTGAACAGGACAGGGAGTCTACAGCATGGACAGTGGAGGGAATTTGAGTCCCACATGATGGGGGAAGCAAAACAGAATCAGAAGCAAACAGTCAATAGTTGTCCTATCGAGAAATACTGTAATAATGATGCGTTTGATATTTTCTCTTGCAAGCCTCACATTAGAGGGTCCTGCATTGGGATGCTTGGCCAATTTCATAAATAAGTGTTTGACATCTGACTGGGGTAAACCTACAAATGAGAGGGAAATGCTCAAACCTCCACATAAATGGATTCGAGAATCCATTGCTGTCCTGTAATTGTCTAACCATCTCACAACCCAAACCTTCAAGCTGGTATTCCCAGAGCCTCCATCCAAGTACAGTACTGATGAGATCAGGTGATTTTTTTTCATTGGCCGAATTGATTTCGACTACTGGAGAAGATCATTACATTTCCACCATAAGCTCAGTTTGCCAATGAATATGAGCACCGTGCTACGATAATTTCAACACGGAGGCACTCACTGACTTTATAGCATGGCTTATGTGATAATGATATTCAGATAAGGGGGTGAAATCGGTCAGGAAAAGGGCTGTTGTTCCATCCTCCATTTATTTTAAACGAACAGGTAGCATCTGCTGTTGCTACATGTGTAAGTGCGGGTGGGAGTGAAAGATTCGTGACTATGCTAAGGTGATTTTACGAAAAAAAAATGATGCTATACTGTGCCAGGTATGTTCTCTACAGTACATGTTGCATACAAATGTAATGTTTTACGATGGGAATAATAATAATAATACTACCATTGACATTTGTTTTGTGCAAAGCACACGATCAGAAATCAGTAGTTAGACACACCAATTCCCACAACTTATCTCCATGGAATAATGGTCTGTGTATAGATTACTTCTTTTTTATGTAAAGAAGCAAATATGGCAACGGGAATGATTAATTGTGTTATTAACACTCCACAATCACACATTATATTTTTTGTTGTGTAGTAAAGTTTTTGTATTAATCTAGGACTAATTTCTTACAGAAAAAAGTCCTATAAACATCAGGTACTTCGCCAGTATTGCTTCAAGCAAGTCTAATTCTGCTGATGTGACACTGCATGTCACAACCGGTCTAGAGATTGCTTGTGTAGTGGGTTCGAATTAGGTGCACACACACGCAGCTTGGAGGCAACACTATTTATTAAACGGTAAGTAACATAACGCTGTACATGAGGTGGTGACCACCTTCCTCAACTCACTAACACTCTGGAACACGACACAGACTGGACCAGGCAGGCAACGGCCTGCCTGGCCCAGGACGACGACTCGGGACTTGACGACCGATGATGTCTTCAACTTTGGAGTACAGTACAACAGCCTCGCTTCGCGTTCACACCACGCTTATATCTGCTTTGGCGTGGCCGGCTCCCCCCAGGCGTGGCTGGTTCTGTCCAGGCCACGCCTCCCTTCCCAGGCCACGCCTCCCTTCCCCCACCTCTGGGAAGGTCCGGATCCCTCCACCACGTGACCCCCCAGGCACCCCCTTAGGGCCCCCAGCCCTCGTACGGGCCGACACAGTAGTGACCGTTCTATGTCACTACATCACCCCCCCCCCCCCTGTATAAACACACAGCCGTCCCCGGCTGCAACACAGCTGTGAAACATCGAAAAGGTGTGCCTCCGAACCAGCAACATCAATAAATGACCGGCAACCGATAAGAAATACAATCACATAATATATACAGAATCGACGAGGGTAAAAGGAAGGGAACCACATAGAAAATGGGGAATTAACAACAAATATACATGAAAACTGGCTAACCCACTTACGCTCCAGCACAGCGCCCCCCCCCCCCCCCGTGAGAATCACACATGCACCGACATGTGAGTGTGGCCATTGGAACGACGGCGTAGGCAATGAGCAAGGAGTCTGAGAGGCATGTAGAGCAGCCAGTCTTCAATGAGTCCATGTGGCCGGGCCTGGGGAACCAGAAGCGGCCCAACGGGCATGGCCCCTCCCCCCAGGAGTCAAGAACAGGAGGAGCAGGAGTAGCTGACGCATGCTCCACTCCCCCCCCAGTCCATAGCCGGTCGGCATAACCGGCGACTCCAAGGTGCCAGGTAGATACTGCCTCCTGTGACGAGAAACAACCCTCCTGAGGCATCACTCAACGAACATTCGCCTCCGCTCTTCGGACATGACAGTCACCCAATAGCACCCCCCCCCCCCGCCTTTCCGACATGGTGTCTCCATCCTAAAACCCGCGCACGTCGGCCATATCGGGGGGGGAATTTCCATGTTAGCACCCCACCGCCTTTCCGACGCGGCATCACAACCAGTAGCATGCGTCGGCCATATCGGGGGGGAATTTCCATGTTACCACCCCACCGCCTTTCCAACGTGGCATCACAACCAGTAGCACGCGTCGGCCATTTCGGGGGGGAATTTCCATGTTACTACCCCACCGCCTTTCCGACGCGGCGTCACAACCAGTAGCACGCGTCGGCCATATCGGGGGGGAATTTCCATGTTACTACCCAACCGCCTTTCCGACGCGCGTCACAACCAGTAGCACGCGTCGGCCATATCGGGGGGATTTTAACCCAGTCTCTCTCCAAGACTCGCATCGCAGCATATAGCTGTACCGACCGAGCTGAGACGACCCATCGTTCACTTACTGCACAACATGCACCCTAACAACTGAGGGATACAGTCCCAACGTAACGGGACAACTCCAACTGAACACTACGAATCTCCAGCCCACTTTTTCAACGCGCCTCGGAGTGTCTCACTCTCCGGGCCATCAGGTCAAGCCATCAGACACAGCATGATGGGACCACACTCTCTGAGCCATGTGAGCGCACAGCCCACTAGGCTAGACAAGCCACGGAGTGTCTCGATCTCCGGGCTGTCAGGTCAAGCCGTCAGACACAGCATGACGGGACCACAATGTTCGTGTTAGACACGCAACTCTCACTGGGCCATCCTGGTCAGGATCTGCGCCCCAAGATAAGTGACAGCCAGCACCACAATTTCAAATCCCTGGCAACATGTCACCATCGCAATTTACCACCATCACAACACATACAATTTGAATTATGATCCCCCACAGAACTGATCCAATGCCGAACAGGTACGCACAATTTGTGACGATCCCGAATATTCAATGGTCACAACAATACACCTCACATCCCGTATCCGTACACATCATCTCCGAGACTCGCATTGCAGCATGCAGCTGTACCAACCGAGTGGAGAAAGCAACGCAATTTGACGGCAATTAACGGAAACGCACCCCAGATCCATGTAGAACACAAGGGGCATTCCCGCACAAAATACATCATCTGTGCAACAACGGACAGGAACCAACCAGTGAGTTTGAAACAAACTGAACCTGTCATTTCAAAATCCCCTTCAACATTAACCATGGGACTCAGGGCATTCGAATTTTGAGAGCAAAAAAAACTAGACCCAAACCCCAAGAATCGCCGAATTGATTAATACAGTATATGCAGTATACGAAGTTCGTACAGTCAATCATTTGGCGCAATGCTCCATCCAGTCCCCACATGGCAACACACACAATCAATACTCCAGACAATCCGTACATAGTAAATAATCACAAGCAAGTACCCAACAGTCCATACACTGTTAACAATTTCAAGCAAAGCTCCATACAGTCTGTACATTGGCAACAATGACGATCAAAGTTTCTGAAAGTTACACGTGACAATCACGAGTGAAACTCCCTACAGTATACACAATAACAATGGCGATTTCGCAACAAAACGACGTAACAACACGAGTCATTAACACGGCAACCTACAGGATATCAACGGAGCTCGGGACACCAAACAACGAATTAATCATTAACTACACCCAGAAGATACCGATCTCGACGCCGTAATTAACAACACTGTTACAAGCAGACACCCGCATGGAAGCCGCGTCAATTTATCACGCACACAACTGGACGAACACGCTCCGCAAACCAGCGAGTTAAAAAAAAACACCCGCGATCGCAACCCGGCACACGCAAGATGGGTGAAGTTATTATTATTTTTCTTGGGGCCGGGTGCTTGTCATGTCACGACTCGCCTGGCGACTGTGAATAGCGGAGGGCGGCAAGGTGGAGCACTGGGACGGCCCGAAGAATCTTTCATGGTGAACACGGCCTGCTCTTGCGAACCCATCCACCTCTCGCGCTCGAGCAGAAGACTGGAACTCCCCCTCCGCAGGCGTTGATGTCGGCGGGAGCGGCATTTCGGCAGCAGGAGCGGCGTTTTGGCGGGAACCGCGCCCCGACCAGCCGCCGAGTTGGCGGGAGTGGCGTTTTGGCGGGAACCGCGCCCCGACCAGCCGCCGAGTTGGCGGGAGCGGCATTTTGGCGGGAACCGCACCCCGACCAGCCGCCGAGTTGGCGGGAGCGGCGTTTTGACGGGAACCGCGCTACAACCAGCTGCCGAGTTGGCGGCCCCACCGCGTGGCCCGCATGCCCGGGCCTCCCCCGCCAGCCCCCGCAGAGACGACGGTGTCCTTTCCCCATGGCTCCATCGCTCCGTTCCCGATGGCGGCGAAGCAGCGGTGCGATGGCAGTCCCGCCGCTCCGCGTGCAGCGCCATCTCTCTCTCTCTCTGTCACCGGGGCTGCCATCCCCGGGGCTGTCCGAAGGATGGTCGTCACACCATCCCCGTCATACGAAGGCGTCCAGGTGAGTTTTGTATTTGTTTTTCGTGTGCCCCTTTTACTTCCCTAGGATAACACCTAGCAATATTTATATTTCCACAACTTCTGACACCAAATGTAGTGGGTTCGAATTAGGTGCACACACATGCAGCTTGGAGGCAACACTATTTATTAAACGGTAAGTAACATAACGCTGTACATGAGGTGGTGACCACCTTCCTCAACTCACTAACACTCTGGAACACGACACAGACTGGACCAGGCAGGCAACGGCCTGCCTGGCCCAGGACGACGACTCGGGACTTGACGACCGATGATGTCTTCACTTTGGAGTACAGTACAACAGCCTCGCTTCGCGTTCACACCACGCTTATATCTGCTTTGGCGTGGCCGGCTCCGCCCAGGCGTGGCTGGCTCTGTCCAGGCCACGCCTCCCTTCCCAGGCCACGCCTCCCTTCCCCCACCTCTGGAAAGGTCCAGATCCCTCCACCATGTGACCCCCCAGGCACCCCCTTGGGGCCCCCAGCCCTCGTACGGGCTGACACAGTAGTGACCGTTCTATGTCACTACACTTGTATTGGACCAATGCTGCTCAGACGCACTCCCAGAAGGCGTTGTGTCAAACAAATGTGTTTAATTTCATGTAGAAGCAGAACTATGAGGAGCTATTATTTACATTCTCCACAATGTCGCTTCATGACCATTTGGCACAAACGTTCTGATGGTTTGAACTGGAGATCACAATCATGTAGGTTAATGACATTTTTTATGCAGTCCCATCTTACAAATCACAAGGGAGTGATTTGGTAACTCATAAAAAAAATCCTATAAAATGTAGGTAAATCAAATTTGACAATGAGCACGACTAAGTGATTTACCACCTGTTTGCAGCAAGTATAAATTCATACCAGTTGAGTATTAAGCATGGGTTACAAAAAGCGAATCGAAATGGTGAAGCAACATTTGCATAACTTGATCATGAAAACTTGAGCACTCCACATATTTGACATTCACGTCTTAACGTGCCTTTTACTTTGCTTCCAAATCATTTGATATATTGCCACCATGCCTCCTTTATACTGTTGCGTTGCCTTTGTATTATGACGAGACATAAATTGCATGCCTGGCAACAGCACGTGACATCTCAACTGAACATTCTCGCGTTCAGAATCCAGTAGGTTGAGTTCCAATGTCACATTGCGCTTGCGAGGAGAATTAACGACACTCGTACAGCATTGTTCTTCAGTTGTCAATTCACGAAGCTTTTTTCATGAACATTTTTTTATTTCTTAAATGCGAATCCATATGCCTATTCAGACATGCTCTTCAAGACTAAAATATGACGTACAGTACCCATTACGTGTTCTGAACAGGCACAGTTAGCAGCATGATGATAGTCATTTTTCTCAGTTGTTAAATCAGGAAGTTAGCTATTTGAACTTTTCCAGCATACGCTCAAATTTTGCCCTGCATAACCGGCTTTCTAAATTCCCATTGCAACAAACTCAGACGTGCTGTTCAAGGCGAGAAGCCTGACATACAGCACCGATTGCATGTTCTGAACTCATACGACCGACGGAATAATAATGAAAGCCATTTTACCCACGCAATTTCATATCGAAACACTCCCGTTTTAAGCTGAATACATTTCACCACATTATGCATTCACAGCTCCTTTGTCCTCTTTGTCTTTCGTCACCAGGTCAATGAAGACAAAAAAATTCATTATTGTTGGAAGATGACACGGTTGACCCCTTTGGGATAGGCTGCGGAAATAAGAGGACCTGTGCCAATACAAGAATTGCAAATATGAGGCTCAAACTATGCATTATAATTTATGAAGTGGAGCTAAGAGATGGTGATGTGAAGACACCCGATTATAAGCTGTCATCTTATTCTAAGTCCATTGCACCAGCCATGATATGGACTTGCATGACTTAGGGTTTTTTTCTCAGTTTTATAACGACTAAGACAATTTTTTGAGTTCACACACCACATTTATATTGTTACATGTAAGCAGAAACAAAAACATACCGAGCACATGTTTTCGTCTGCAAAGACAAATACAGACGTGTCTCGACGCACGGCGAGCGTTCTCCCCACGATAATTTGTTATGACTGCCAATTTAAAGTTAGACGAAGTTGTTCGTAAAATTAGCAATTAAATGTTCGCGAAAGGGGCAGGAGACCGACCGATCGAACGCGTTCCACGGCGCCGGGGTTGCGCACCGCTTTCCCGCAGCTGTTAAGATGTTTACCGGCTGTGCTGCATGCTGCGTGATTCGCCGTGTCGGGGATGGAAGCTTCGTGATGGCTCTGTAATCGGTGGGTGGTGAGGGGGGGGATAATTCATCGCAGACGCTGAGGACAGGAACCTGCAAGCACTGTGGTTATTCGTTCGTGGTAAGTATTACGTTTAATGCTTTATTACTTTGTTTTTAAATTCTAATTTGTATTTCCCACGTGAAATAAGTTGTTCAAGAGTGGGACATTTTGGGGCTGAAACCCGAACTCAACTTTTCACACGGTAGTCAATGGGAAAACGATGATCGTTTCACGAATTTTCGCTTGACGAGCTATGTTCGCGGAACGTTACCTTGCTCGTTAAGCCAGACACCCCTGCATAGCCGAGTCAATTCTGCTCACGGAACGGCCTTCACGAGGTCTGAGGGTTACATTTGTCAGCGTAAACGATGATCATTTCACTATTACACTGGAGCAGGGGGTCGCCAACCTGTGGGTGGCTCTTGAGCCTCATGAGGCTCTTTAAGGACTGCATCGTGACGTTATTTATTAAGGACCGTCTCGTATTCTCGTGCACTGCGGCTCTTGAAATATTGAGAGGTTTTTTTTGTTGTTTTACCGAATGCGAAAAAAATGTCTCTAGCCATGGTTGCCGACCCCTGCACTGGAGGTTTACATATATGGAAGTGCTTCAATCGATTCAATTTCTACAAAGGGACAATCTCCACCTACACGCGCAAAAAACACTGGTAATACTTGTGATGTAGAAATGCATGTAAATTATAACATTCATTTAGAGCCCTTGTTCAATCCACTGCTGGATGAAGGCTTCCTCACACCGCGTCGGCAATGGGAGTTGTTTCATCGTCATCCTTCACCACGCAGGTTGCTGCAGGTTGCTGCAGGTTTGGCGAAGAAGGCGCCAAGGACTGCGTTAGCGATCACTCTCTTCTCAAGCTGTAGCTGCGAATAAAGCACGGCTTATCTGTTTCATTGCACAGTGCTCTAACCACTGCAGCACTCTTTCCCCATTTAATTTACCAATTTATTTTATTGCCATTTTTTTTTACTCTTCAGTGGCAAGCACAAATATATTGGTGGCCGTTTGGTTTTTATCGAGAAATTCACCATTTGCAGCCAAGGCGAACTGAATCCTTCGTCTCTACGAAGTATATTAAATTAGTAACTGTTTTTTTTAAGTCATCTGTTCTGTTTGTTCAATGGACGGCATCACCTCTGCCATAGGAATTTCCAATGCTCATCATTGCAGGCTCAAACTCAGGTCGCAGGGTTCACTGCGCAGTGCGCTATCCACTGCGCCACCTTCCTGCCCTCAATGAGTATACCCATACACTTAATTCCATTTCAGCAATCGCGTGGTCAAAATGCCTCATTAGTCGCAAGGCTAGTCACCTAGTTAACGTATGACATTCAATTCAAATTGCAGCACCGTCACTGAAATGCGTGCACACACAACAGCCCCATTATGCTGAACGAGACTCATGAATAACGTGGCCCCCGTCTTACTCTGCACAGGCCTCGGTGCTTATTAAAGTGTACAGTGTAGCAGGCTGACACCGAAACAAGCCATGACTACCAAGCACCCTTCCCAAGTCAGATAAGCTAACTGCTGTAATCAGATCCAAATCAAATGAGTGTCATTGCAGGTCTATAACGAATTGCTCTCGTTCTTGCAAATCCACACTCAAATTATATCTTGCCCATATTGAAGACTTTGAAAGGCATTGGAATCCCCCACACCAGAGTCAGACACAACCTGTGTACCCTAACACGTACAAAGCAATATGATTTCTTTAATATCAACCCATGCACAGTACTCGTACAATGAACCCTACGACAAATTAACTTGTTCAATATACACCACTGTTTCTGCTGTTAAAGAATAATTATGTTGCGAGAGTGCATGTACACATTGATATTCATCCTAATCTCCGAGCCATTTCTATATATAATTGCACTCGGCTTGTTTTAAACTGGCATAGTGACCTAACTAACAATATAATCATCATCATTATCTAGCCATGGTCAATCCACTGCTAGATGAAGGCCTCCCCAGGCTGCCTCTGCAATGTAATAGTCCACCTGTGGCACTTGCACATGAACCAATGTCACGGTTCTTTCTCCTCGGCGGACGTCCTCTGTGATGAATTGAATCCCTTGGCTGCCCCTCCATTATTATTCTTGACCATTGACATCATCATCCTTCTGGTGATGTGTCCTGCTCAAGCTCACTTACTTGTCTTAATAGACGTCATTCACCCCCACACGTTGTTCTCTCATGCACGTGTTAAACTTTCCATCTCTCAGCGTAACTCCCAAGCTTCCATAGAAGTGTAATGTATAGTGACTTATTATTAGTAGTAGCTCAGCTTATTGGAGAGTATATTGAGTATATTGATGATATTGATGGAGTTTATATTTTAGTTTTTTATCGGTTCACTATATGGTAGTCATTATATCGTGTAGTGTATACCCAGTTACTTAATGTTAATAGCTCAGCTTATTGGAGAGTATATTGAGTACATTGATTATATTGATGTAGTTTATATTTAGTTCCTTCACATCGGTTTATTGTATGATATTCATAATCAACGTTTTTGGGTTTAGATCGCGTTATTTATAAATGTGTCGTAACCCTCCACCACCCGACACGGCCAAACAGTAAAAAAGTGTCACGTTGACAAAAGACAAAGAGTTCACTGCTTTAGCCCACCGGTGTGTTGAAGCGTGAAACCACATATTTACAATTTGAGTACTCAACGTTTTTGGGTTTAGATCGCGTTATTTATGAATGTGTCGTAACCCTCCACCACCCGACACGGCCAATCAGTAAAAAAGTGTCACGTTGACAAAAGACAAATAGTTCAATTTTGAGTACTCAAATTGTAAATGTTGTGGTTTCACGCTTCAACACACCGGTGGGCTAAAGCAGTGAACTCTTTGTCTTTTGTCAACGTGACACTTTTTTACTGATTAGCCGTGTCGGGTGGTGGAGGGTTACGACACATTAATAAATAACGCGATCTAAACCCAAAAACGTTGATTATGAATAATATTATAATTGGTTCTTTACCCTTCTATCTGGCAACAAAACTGACACCTTTTTACAAGGAGTCATGTTTGCATAGACCGCAATACCTGCAGTCATAATACAAACAAAAGAACATAACTCTGATAATGTGCACTGTCCTTAAAGTTGATTGATCGACACCCGAGACAGCTTTCCTTAGAGCCTAGTCTCATATGGGTTGGACCAGATGACGCCAAAAGGCGCACAACTCAAAGACAATGCACCATCAGAGTATGAGAGCTCGGGGCGAGCATCTACACTATGGAAACCTCATTTGCCAGTAAAAATATGATAATTGGTTCTTTACCCTTCTATCTGGCAACAAAACTGACACCTTTTTACAAGGAGTCATGTTTGCATAGACCGCAATACCTGCAGTCATAATACAAACAAAAGGACAGTGCACATTATCAGAGTTATGTTCTTTTGTTTGTATTATGACTGCAGGTATTGCGGTCTATGCAAACATGACTCCTTGTAAAAAGGTGTCAGTTTTGTTGCCAGATAGAAGGGTAAAGAACCAATTATCATATTTTTACTGGCAAATGAGGTTCCCATAGTATGAATAATATTGGTCGCGAAAGCCTCACACGTGTTAAACTTATTGTATGATAGTTGGGTACTTGCAGTTCTTTAGCGTCAATATGCTAAATTCCTCTGTTGATATATAAACTCCTTTGTCAAGGTGCTCTCCTCCTCCCACCCAGCTTAAGTACGCTGCCAAGCTTAGCAGTGTTCATTGGAGCGCTGTCTTTCCGACAGCTCTGTTTCTTCATCTGAGGACGGCTGCTTGTGTTGTGGCCGAAACGTCGTGAGAATTAAATGTTATTATGTTTTAATATTTAATTAATTAATTAGTTCCCTTCTACGTGACTTTACCGAAAGAACCAAGAAGACTTCCATGGGCACTTATTAGTTTTTGTTCAGAAATTGTCCTTGAGCGTCTGAAAAGAAAAATCTTAAATGTATCTCAACTATCTAACAACGATTTAAAGCTTTCGTGACTGCAGGGATTCATATTCTTGGTTCTTTCGGTGAAGTCACGTAGAAGGGAAATATTTAAATAAAAAAAATTTAACAATTAAATTCTCACGACGTTTCGATTGCAACACAAGCAATCATCATCAGGTGTAAAAACCACAGCAAGAAAATTTGATGATGATTGCTTGTGTTGCAATCGAAACGTCGTGAGAATTTTATTGTTTTATTTTTAATATTTTATTATTTCCCTTCTACGTGACTTTACCGAAAGAACCAAGAAAATCTAACGATGTATTTTTACATATGCCTTTGTTGTATACACTACTTATTCTCTGTACAAAAATCTAAAGTTTGAAGTGTTTTCCTGCAAGAATGAACACAGGGCGGTGCTCATCTTTTTTGACAATCCTGAGGTAATGGTGGAATCTGCGACATCCTCCAGCAATTTAACATGGACGCTTTCGTGGGCAATATTATTCATCAGGTTATTTTTGGTTACATTACATAAACATAAATGTGTCGTTAACCCACCACCACCCGATGTGCTGTAGTAACTAATTGGCACGTTTTGTTTCGTAACAAACCTTACTAATTGGCTGTTGTCGGGTGGTGGTGGGTTAACGACACATTTATATTTACGCGATCTACCCCAAAATTACCTTTACTCCTACATCGGGGCTACCAAATTCAGCTGACATCCAAAAAAGTGGTCGTTTTTTTGCCCAAATGCACAAAGGGTTCAGTTGACCTGGACTGAATAAAAAATATACGAAAAATGTAACAGTTGCTGAGCACAGGCTCAAAAACCCAAAACGTCAAGGGACCAGCAAAAAACAGCACTCTAAAAGAGTAACTTGTTGAAACGGCATCACCGCAGAATCCGCACTCACCGTGAAAAGATAAATATATATAATTTGGATAATTTAGATTAAGAGATTATGTAAATTGTGTTTTCTTCCATAAATGTTACTATCACCACTTTTACTCGAGGATGCAATACGTATAAGCTTTGCGACTTATGGAACACAGTGTTCCCTGCTGAAAAATAACCAATAATTGTCGGTTTATATGTAGGTGCAAAATTGCTTTTATGAGAAATTGCAACATCTGGTCGAGCAAATAATGAATAAGAACATTCCGAGAAACATATGTGAAATTATCTGTTACGTACTCTGTGGTTATTTCGGTAAAGTCACGTAGCTAAAAAATAATACAAATAAAAAATACAATAAAAAATAAAAAAAGTATGTAAAAAATACTTTTTTATTTTTTACTTTTATTACTTTTTACCTACGTGACTTTACCGAAAGAACCAAAGAGTATGGATAGCTGTTCCGTAATGCTTGCTTTTAATCTTATTACAATAATGTACAGAGCAGAAGAATGTTACGTACATGACCAATCAATTAACCGCCTACAACCAATGCATTATTTGTGCACGGTGCAGATGTAAATTTCCTTAGATATTCACGTATCCGACCTTAAAACAAAGATAACTTCCATACAGTCGAATGTTTGATGTCTGACATCCAGCCAGACCACGGTCTTCCTGTTCCCTAAGCACCTTCGAATGATTCCTCCATCACCATGAGTTGCAGTCGGTCACGTATCGATAATATTGCAGTTTTCTGTACCTGACCTGTATGTACACATGTTGAACTTCTTTCGCACCCTACATAGTCAACTGTGCTAATCGGAGGTGTGGGCGAAGGACAGCAAATTAAACACTAAAAGCAGTTCTAAAGAAATTCGTTTTCAATCTATATTTAAAAGTACATAGCTTCAGTGGCTTCCTAATATCAGAAGAGCGTTCCAGACGGCCACAGAAGCCCATCTGAAAGCGTGCGATGCAGTGACCATCTTTGTTCTATGGTTAGCCAAAAGCCGCTTCGAGGATGACCAGTTTGCATGATGGTTTATGCTCCTTTGACGATATCAGCAATGTGTTGTGGTTCACTTGTGCAAGCACTTTGTGCGTAATGAGTGATACTTGGCTTTGTATCCTTGATTATTTGTCTATGTCTATTCTTTCCAGGGCTTCTTTGTCCGCTCTTTGTGAGGCTTTAATTTGAAGGCAAACATTCTCCGTTTCTCTTGTTTGTGAAGAGTTAAAGTTTCACACCCATATTCCGTTGCTAGATAAACAGACGTGCTCTAACGTTTCGCTTTTGATGTTAACGAGATTTCTCTATTTTTCCATATTTGATCTAGTATCCCTAAAGACCGTTGTTGCGAAGATGATTCACGTTTTTACGTCATTGTTACTTCCGAGCATCTGCTGCTATGATGCTGCTCCTGAAATTGTGAAATTTAGTTGACAATTAATGGAAGCATGAGGAAGAATAATTGTTACCCCTACATAATTAAGTGCTTGTAAATAGGTATAGAATATGTATCTCCTTCAACGCCATTCGAAATATTTAAAGTATAACATTTTTATTTTGAAACATGTTTGTAAGATCAGTTATTGAGTCCGGAGGTAAATATTAGTTTATGAACTTAAAATTATTTTTAAAACATTTGTAACGTGTGCTTTATAAGTAAAAAATAATTATTCTTAATTGAAAATAAAATTGACACAAAAGAGTACTGTAGTTTTATCTCTGTCAACAAATACAAACCTAATTATTTGACTGACTGGTCTTCCATAGGGCATGATCAATTGACAATGCCACTGATACATTTTCTTTGCTTTGTCCTTCACAAACTAGCCCTGACCAGCGTGGTGAAGTATGGTCAAAGCCCCCCCATTACGAATATGGTTTCAGAGAGGCCATCCAGCAGTGGCTTGACAAAAGGGCTGCAATAACTGCTCGTTGTTATTCATTCTGTATATTACAGGATTGTAATATTAAGGCTAAGCAAATTTGATTTACAAAATAAAACTAATATTGTTTTTTTAAACAGATATTATTTTTCATCTTTTTTAGCCATATGCAATTAATTTTCGAATAACAATTTTTATAAACATTTTTCGAGATATCTTCTTGGTTCTTTCGGTAAAGTCACGTAGAAGGGAAGTAATAAAATAATAAAAATAAAACATAATAAAATGAAATAATTCTCACGACGTTTCGGCTACAACGCAAGCAGCCGTCTTCAGGTGAAGAATGAGACACTACCAAGCTAGTAGCTTATATATAAACTGGGTTGGAGGTGGAAGAGCGCCTTAACAAAAAGAATGTGCATATGAAGAGGAATTTAGCATATTCATGGAAAATGCGTAGGAGGTGGGCGGGGGGGTTTCAAAGTCATATTATGCCCATGCATTATGCAGGATCTGCAGCACCAAGGGGGGGTGCAGGGAGTAACTTTAACAAAGGAAAGGAATGTTAATGATATGTAGCTGCAGTTACTAAACAACCAAGTATAAACTACATAAAAAGAAAACTAAAGTATAAACTGCATAGCACCATCAGTATACTTACTATACTCTACAATAAGCTGAGTTACTAACAGCAAGTAATACATTACAATTCTACGTCGTAAAAATTATATAATATGCTTCCATCTAAACTTTATTCTCTTACATCAGACGAGCATATACCGTACTATATACTGCCATAGATAAACCCAACATTAAATTATATACTGTATTGCTATAAACCACCTTATACATTTTAATATAACACTATGTATTATTCTACCCACCCTAATGTGTATCGAAATGGTTTATTACGTCCTTCCAATGATTGCTAAGCCAGAATCCATCTTCTCGGGCGTAGAATGGAAGAGGTACGTAGACGACACTTTTGTCATCTGGCCACATGGCCGGCCTGCTCTAGACCAATTTCTCGACCACATCAATTCCATACACCCAGCCATCAGATTCACCATGGAAGTCGAAAAAGATGGCAAGCTACCCTTTTTGGATGTCCTAATCAAAAGGAGACCTGATGGTTCAATGAGCCACTCTGTCTACAGGAAAGCCACCCATACGGATGCATACCTAAAACCGGATTCCCACCACCATCCATCCCAGAAGAATTCCCCCATCAAGACTCTATATCATAGAGCCCAATGCATCTCCGACCATGAACACATTTCCAGTGAACTCAAACACGTACGCCAAGCTCTTAAGGCTAATGGTTACTCCGACTACACAATCCGCAAAGCCATCACTCCAACCATCAAGAAGGATCCTGTTGAGGAGCCTTTCAAGACCATCACCTTACCCTACATTGCTGGGGTCACAAAAAAGATCTCCAAAATCCTGATTAAACACAAGATCCAGATCCGATTCAACACAGTACATAAAATCCGTGATCTGGTACCGTCTGTAAAAGATGTGGTTCCAGACATACAGTACCCTGGTGTCTACAAACTAAGTTGCCTCTGTGGTAGCAGTTACATTGGAGAAACCAAACGACATGTCTCGGACCGCATCCGTGAACATAAAGCTGACCTGAAACACGGTAGGACAAACACCTCAGCCGTGGCAGATCATTGTTACAACTCAGTGGGCTCACATGACATTGACTTCTCCAAGACAGAGGTTCTCTGCAAGCCATCTGGCTATCATGAGAGATTCGTTCATGAGGCGATCCACATATACAAACACAGAGACAATTTTAACCGAGAAGATGGATTCTGGCTTAGCAATCATTGGAAGGACGTAATAAACCATTTCGATACACATTAGGGTGGGTAGAATAATACATAGTGTTATGTTGAAATGTATAAGGTATAGGGTGGTTTATAGCAATACAGTATATAATTTAATGTTGGGTTTATCTATGGCAGTATATAGTACGGTATATGCTCGTCTGATGTAAGAGAATAAAGTTTAGATGGAAGCATATTATATAATTTTTACGACGTAGAATTGTAATGTATTACTTGCTGTTAGTAACTCAGCTTATTGTAGAGTATAGTAAGTATACTGATGGTGCTATGCAGTTTATACTTTAGTTTTTTTTTTATGTAGTTTATACTTTAGTTTTCTACGTGGTTGTTTAGTAACTGCAGCTATATATCATTAACATTCCTTTCCTTTGTTAGTGCTACTCCCTGCACCCCCCCTTGGTGCTGCTGATCCTGCATAATGCATGGGCATAATATGACTTTGAAACCCCCCCGCCCACCTCCTACGCATTTTCCATGAATATGCTAAATTCCTCTTCATATGCACATTCTTTTTGTTAAGGCGCTCTTCCACCTCCAACCCAGTTTATATATAAGCTCCTAGCTTGGTAGTGTCTCATTCTTCACCTGAAGACGGCTGCTTGCGTTGTAGCCGAAACGTCGTGAGAATTATTTCATTTTATTATGTTTTATTTTTATTATTTTATTACTTCCCTTCTACGTGACTTTACCGAAAGAACCAAGAAGATGAATCCCTGCAGTCACGAAAGCTTTAAATCGAAATTTTTCGAGATAATTGTATGTACCCTCTCATACGATGTTCAGTTTGTTGTTGCTAACAATTTGAGATTAGTTTTTTGGTTTATGTAACATCATTCTGTGCAGCATAATGTTATTGTTATTGTCGACCGCTAAGATGCTGCATATCAGCTATATGTTGGGGCTTTATACATTTAAGGGTTCTTCAGCTTTCAATAGAATGAGGACTTTCCCTTAGCTATTACTGAATGTACTAGCAAGGAGAACAATTCAAGATTTGAAGCTTTCGTGACTGCAAGGATTCATACTCTTAGGTTTTTTCGGTAAAGTCACGTAGCTAAAAATAAATAATAAAAATAATAGAAATAATAATAGAAATAAAAATTATAAATCACGACGTTTCGGAGGCAACACAAGTCTCCGTCATCAGGTGGGACCGTCACAGCTAGATTTAGTTACAGTAAATCTAGCTGTGACGGTCCCACCTGATGACGGTGACCGTCACAGCTAGATTTAGTTACAGTAAATCTGGCTGTGACGGTCCCACCTGATGACGGAGACTTGTGTTGCCTCCGAAACGTCGTGATTTATAATTTTTATTTCTATTATTATTTCTATTATTTTTATTATTTATTTTTACCTACGTGACTTTACCGAAAAAAACCTAAGAGTAAGAAGAACAATTTTCCTACACAGTTGCAAGGGTAGTGTTTGAGTTTGTGTATACTCAGGGAGGACTTCAATTGCATTACAGTTGCACGATTAACATACCGGATGCATTTAGTTTGTACACAAAGCCTATTGAATCACATTAAATTCGATTTCAAATCATGATAAATACTTTTAAGACCTACTCTTCAGGATATCGCTGCTGCTTTCACCTTCACGATGTTTCACCTCCCATGTTGCAGGCATCGTCAGGCAGCATGACCCAGCTGAGGTGTTGCTCCTGCAGTCCTGCTTATACAAGAAGTCCTGGTGACTTACAAGAATGTGATAAGTATTATTGATTCGTAATCACCAATTGCGTTGTAGATGTGTATTGTATGTTAATATTCCCCTCCACCTTGGTCCCAGATTAAAATCTGAATTTTTTTTTTATTCATCCGGGAGGAATCTGATGAGCTATGAAGCTCTTTTTCACAGATGCCCCGCAGGGGCGGGTCAGCAAGTTATTAGTTTCAATACTGGTTTCCGGGTGCTGCTGATTTTGACTCGTCCTTCTTGTTTGCGGTTCATGTTTCTCGTGGTCTTAGGAATTGCGATCGCTTCGCGGACTAACTGTGGGCCCTTCCGGCGAACGGGCAGCCAGCTCGCTAATCTTGTCTCGAAGTTGATGGTGTGCTGCTTTGCCAATGTGTGAGAAGCCACTGCTGGCTTCTCAGTGTGTTGTAGGCGCAGCTCAGCTGCATGTACTCTCTTGCTCCTCGCGGCTGTTCATGTGCCGCACAGGATAGGTGGATGGCTTCTGTTTGTAGTGGTAGTTGGTCTTTGGGTGATTTGATTACTTTCTGTATTTTCTGGTGGACTGTGGAAATGGTCTCTATGTTGTGTCTCGTGAGATAGCTGCTAATTATGTCAGTGGTGCCTTTGACATATGGCAGAAAGGCGTGGGTCTTGTCCATTCCTCGCATCCTGTTGACGTGGCTTAATTTGATGGCTCGCGGAATCTCTGTCCTTGTATATCCATTGCTGAGAAGTTACCCGTTGCAAGTGTAGCAGCTCCTCTCTCAGATGTGTGCCGTCCGATATTGTTTTAGAGCAATGGGTCACGGAGTGCAATACCCCTGGCTTCTGCTTCGGATGACTGACATCTTTATCTTGAGACTGACCAATGCAAAAGTAGCACTTTCCATATTATCACGTAGTTTTGCTGAGGTCAAGTTATGGATGTGACCTAAACTTTCTTTAATTCAATTGTGATAAGACAGAGATTGTTGATAGCCTCTCCATATTAAGTGCTAAAATTGGATGGGTTTAGTATGGGCATAGAGGGGACTAATTATGTCTTTCGCTGAGGTAAGAAACTTTGGTGTTATCCTAGAACCGGTTTGACATTTGATGCCCACGTACGCAATATTACTAAAATATATATATTTTTAAATTACGCAGCACAAACTCGATAAAGACCTATGCTGTCCCTTCCTGCTGTTGAGAGGCTGGTGCATGCCTTTTTTAAAATGAACGTTGGATTACTGTAATGCCTTGCTTGCTCGCGTTTCTAAAAGTGTTTAAATAGATTAAAATGTATTCAAAAGTCAGCTGCTCAGATTTGTCGTCTATCATATCTGCCGGGTACCACTACACCACATCCACACCCAACCCCACACCCCCACCCCTCCCTCTCCCCCCTTGCTCCTCCCCCTTTCTTACCTATATAACCTCTTAACACGGCAACTCTCTCTCCCACTTCAGCAAAAAAAATTATTGCTGTGGTTTTCCCACGTGATGATGACTGCTTGTGTTGCCATCGAAACGTCGTGATTTAATTTATTTTATTTTATACCGACGTGACTTTACCGAAAGAACCAATGAGTATGGATCCCTGCAGTCACGAAAACTTCAAATCTAGAATGTAACATGGACACTACAAAATCAACATAGTCAATTCATAAGTTTGATCAACACAAATATTCCTTTAAATGCATTGCAATATAACAACTAGCTCAATTATGGAATTTTCAAGTTGGAATGCAATTATACTGATCAAGGCTTACAATACAAACATTGAATGGCATTCCATTCCGTGCACGTAATGTTCCTATATATTGAACATATTTTGCACAGTACATATCTAACCATGTTAATCGGAGGTGTATATACTATGTACTGTAATAAACAATGGTAAGCATGTTTACAAAACATTTTATAGCGTGCATCATATATGCACAGATATTGGATGGCTTCGAGTACCAGAGTAAATTGGTACTTTATTTTACGGTATTGTAATTTTATAAGCGCACACAGCAGCCACCTTCAATTTATGTTGCACAATTCTAAAAATAAAACAAATTAAGTTGTCAAAAATTATATTGTCAAACAATTAATTAAATGTGACATGCAATCCAGATCATTGTATCAAAATGTGCGCAGTGTTTATAGATACTTAAGGCAACGGCTCTAGGAGGGGGCGGGGGACAGGTTTCGGCATCGATGCTGTGCAGGACACATTTAGAATGTGCGTGGGGAACATGACCGCCACATTGCGACGATAAAAACACAATAATACACATCGTGAATATACCCAATATTTGGCTTCGTCCATGTTGCGTTGTTACTCAAAAAGGCATTTACTGTCCATAAGTTGTAATTCAATTGAACCGTGTTGACTAGGAGCGTGGACATGATCTATGTCTCCAATGGCCTTAATAACCTGGGGGCGTGTTGGCTATAACAAAAACGTTGATGATCATTGTACTAAGAGAAAAAATATATATATATACTGAACAAATAGCCATGCCTTATGTTGGATGTCTAATTCATTGTTGCAGGCAACTTCATGAATAACCTCACGTGTGAGTCACAACACTCCACAGGGGCTTTCTCTAGGATGTTTGGCCTTGGGTGCACAGGTATTTGCATGTGGAAGAAACCTCCACCCGTAAGAGAGGGTTCTAACGCCCCTTGTTACACTGCCACCTTGGCCACCTTGAATCCTCGTTTGTGCATATACCGCACGTGTAGTAATTCTCAAAGCAACCCATCAATCCCACCTCCGTAACACTGGCTTACAGGTGCACACCACCAATTCCCTCAATTTGCTAGGGTATTAAACCTCTTCGAGCAACGTCAAATGCAAACCTCAATAACGTCATTGTGCCTAACAGACACGTGGCGTGGGATTGTTGGTGGGTATTGCCATCGCGAACACGAGCCATATGTTGGGTCGTCATCCTGTTCCCAGCACGCGGAATCAGCCAGCTGTCACTCACGACGTGGGTTATAAACAAACTGTTCCCTGACATCAACAGCTGCTTATTACTGTGATGGATTTGCTTTTTTCCCATAGGAAATAATAGATGCTAAAAAGTTATATTGTGTTGCATTGACTGATGGCTTGAGATTCTTACCAAATATTCGACAACACCAACATTGTTTGTTTTCCAGCAAAATATTAGAACAAATGGTAAAGCGTGAGCATGAACACCCCCACCCCCCCCCCCCCCATTGTATTAATTCGATGCAATACTATTATCCTGTTAATTATTCTGCTAATCTTATGGTCTTCGAGGAATTTCCTTCGTGTGACTGTCAAAGCAATTGGCATTTACAAATAATTGTAACCATGGTCTCGTGTGTTTTGGAGAACTTATAGTGACCCACATTTCTGAAATACTCTGCTCGTGATGGGATTTATTTCCATTGTGTTAATCCAACAGTTATTATGAGGAGCAGCATGACAGTATTTAGCTGCTCGTGTCTTATCGAGTAGACACTGGCTTTCTCCGGGGCATTTCGTGCAAATCTATTCCTCCGCACGCTCCCTGTGTCGCTATCGCATGACGGATTCTCCCCTTGTTTGCTGTGTAAAATATGAATGATCAACGTCGTGTTTTTGTAAAACTGCACATGCTTACCAATTTCAATTTCTAGTTGTCACAACCAGGAGTTTAATATTCACTCATTCATCACGCATAGTCAGCGAAGGAACGTGGCACCAAACGTGTGAGCTCTTGTGACCGCATTCGCATAGAACGCTTTTGCTGCTATACTCGTGACCTGAGTGATTTGCTTGATCCACATAACATGGAGGCGATCATGGGAGCGGCACCATTCTTTAGAGGGTCGCAGTCCACTTCGAACGTAAACTGCCAACGGAAGTGTGCAATTTTATGGAGTGTGCGCATCAAGATGGGCAACGTGTCCAAAAAGTAACAGCCGTCTCCCGCTAACTAAGCTCTCGGTTGCTATAAGATGGGTCGCAGATGCAATGGTGACATTTCTGACCAAGTCAAACCATCGCACGCCAAGAAGGAATCTTTGGCATAGCATTTGGAAGGACTGCAGCCGATCCAAGTTAGCTTAAAGCAATGTCCAGGCCTCCGCACCATACAACAAAACTGACAACACAGCACTGGTCGACTTAAATCGGTGCCCAGACTTAACTGTTTCTGGGACCAATTGCAGTTCAGACCATTCATTATTCCTCAGGCCAGGTCGATCTGGTACATGTTATCAGGTCTACTTGTCCATCAGTGGTCTGTGCAAGAGTTTAATAGATTCAAAACAAGGTGCTTAAAAAGCGTTACCACTTATATGGGACTATCGTTTTTAATGGAAAAGAACGGATAATATACTGTAACATGATAACACATGTATGTTAATAGCTTAAAAAAGTCACAGAATCTGCACTGGTTCGCCATTATTGTCAACATATGCCTGGAATCTTCTCCAGGTGGTCTCCAGAGCCCGGAGGCACATTTCTTGTGGTATTGTTGCAAATTATCAGAAGTGTAAAAAAAATGTAAGCACCCTGTATAATAAAACATTTACATTTGTAAATCAAGTGTGGATGAAGATGATCATATACGATCTGCTGCAACATACAAGTGTCCCTGTGGAAGAAAATAAGGAGTTTGAGTGAAATTAGGCATAGTGCTGTACAAACTAGCAAAATATATTACCTCAAAGCCTTGCCATTTGTAGGCCACCATTGCTTAGATAAAAATATTCGGTTTCCTACATAACTCAAATGTGCAACGTAGCAGTGAACAAAAAGATCAAGATATCCTCCTGGCCAAAGCAATTGATGTGATTATGCATCGCCAGCGTGTTATATCCTCTGCTAAATGCTGAATTTGCCACACAGGAGATGCACGACCTCCAAGATCTTCCCCAACAGTATCCCACCATCTGCTCTTAGGTCTTCTCCTCAGTTTCCAAGGGTACATGACCACAGTCACATATTTCAAAGTTGCGACATTTAATCTTGTTGTTTAGGTCTGCTTTTTCCTGCAATATAAGTCGGGTTTGCCATTCACTCGAGGATTACTCCATAACAGTGCAGAATAAAAGAACACAATTTTCTCAACAAAATTAGATTAGGCTTTTACATAGATGGTCTGAGCTAGAGTATGGTAACAAGGTATGAGAGGCAATTTCAGATTATTGGCCACCTGATTCCAAGTATAGTCATCATAATGAACCAGGACCAATCCACTGCTGGGTAAAGGCCTCTCCAAGCCATCATCATCTTTCACGATCCTGCGGTGTAGCTAGTACCTGCACCAAATCCAAGTAGAGTGCTAATAACATTCCACCAATACCGATTAGATTATACATTTAGCCATTCCCAAGTAACACAATTACAGTACCTATTTAAACCAGTACCACCACATAGCAAAGTCATTATCAATAACCGTAGCCCAAAGACATGATGGGTTGTGTGTAATTGGCGATGACATATTTTTTATAACGTGTGTCTAATTAGGGTTGCCTTTAGAATTTAGGGGATTTTGTTTTTACCAGTGCAAAAATAATTCTGAGTAATACAACTGATATATTATAGCTTCAAGAATGGTAAGCACATGTTAAAATACTAAACTGAAAATCATTAAAAGCAATATACCTACTCTGCTAAAATGAAAAAGTGTAAGTATTTTTTTACATGTCAAATATGTTGCATTGAGATATTAATATAGCCTACATTAATAATGAAGACGTTGCAGCCTTTGAAATGCACAATTCTTTTCTGAATTATTTCACAGCACATTGATTTTTATGTTTCAGATGAATGCACTCACGAAATCAATACATAAAATAACTCCATTTAGCATAGGGGAAGAAAAAAACCATCCACAGAACTCACTGATCTACACTGAAAAGGTTCAGTAACTAAACACGTTGAGAGTTAATCAATAATGATAAATATAGTTCTACCAGTCACGTGTAGGCGTCAAAATGTAATAGAAGAAGAGAAAAAGCATTTCAATGGTTGTGAAAATAATAAACATGATCAATTTGGAAGATCAAAACTGAGGGGAAAAATATGCTTGTAAAAGTGAAAATGTAAAAGCAATGAAAGATATATCGATGATGATTTTGTCAATCCACTTGCCTATGGCAAAGCACGACGAACCCAGAGATCAAGTTCGATTCCATGGCTAGCATCATTGGTGAGTGATATTGGACGCAGTTTTTGACTTCCCCAACCCCCCTCCACAACCATCCTGCACTCACCAGTGTGGTGAAGTTATGGTCAAAATAACCCCCGAGACTGACACGGCAGGATTTGTACATGAGCATGAATAAAATGCCGGAATGTTTTAGCATAAATCTTTGTGGTATAAAAATGGATAAACGTAAAAGGGAGAATCTTGACTTAAAGCTTTCGTGACTGCAGGAATTCATTTTCTTGGGTCTTTCGGTAAAGTCACGTAGATAGGTTCAAAGAAAATAACAAAAAATAACAATAAAACTACGACGACGAAGCTGCGGAGGTGGCCATTGTATTGTGAGAGATTAGCATGTCAATGTATGTGGCCAGAGCCGGCCCAGCCACTAAGCGACCCTTGCAATTGCAAAGGGCCCCGTGGCCAGCAGAGGGCCCCCTAGAGTCACTGCTAGCTAGTGGGTGAAAAAAATCATACATCAAAGGGGCCTCCAACCAAATTTTGCTTCGGGCCCCCAAAGGTCTAGGGCCGGTTCTGTATGTGGCGGTGGCTCTGCGATCTTACATTGACATGCAAATGTCTCACTTTGACACCACTAGCCCCACCCACTTCGCTTATGACCCTTGGGCTACACCCATTTCAAACCTTTAAAACATCCTGCCTCAGAAACTTTCCCGCAATTTTATCCTGATGACGATTGCTTGTGTTGCGATCGAAACGTCGTAGTTTTTGGTTTATTGTTTGTTATTTTCTTTGAACCTATCTACGTGACTTTACCGAAAGACCCAAGAATATGGTAACAGGAAGGTATAGTATAATTGCACAGAATAGGTTAAACAAGATGCAAGCCATACTGATTTATAGATTTATATATGTAATATTTTAAAGACAATGGCTTCTTTTTTGCGGAATTTTAATTGCCATATTCTCGGGGTATTAAGATTCTTCGGAGTTTAAGATGCACCCCAAAATCGTACCTATTGTCAATAACGTTATACAGATCTACTCACACACACAATACCAGATAAGCACCAGCAGCTTTTGCATTAAAATTCTGCACGCAAAAAAGGGCATCTTGTAATCCAGAAAACGTATTCATCAAACTCTGATATTATTGTATGACATGAAGAATAAACAGATTTTTATTTGAGCTAATTTTCCACAGATGATTACAAATTCTGGCCTAATTAATTAAACTAGATTGAATTGATTTATTATGAAAAAATTTAAGTAGTGAAGAACAAATTTAGCCAATTTTCCTGGCATGCTCTTTTAAATCTCATACTTAATTTCCCTCACATATGCAAATTTAGTTTAGAGATGGCACGATTTCATCTTGCAAATTGGTGAGTCAGAAAAAATCTCTCTGCCAAAATTATTGTTTCTTTTATTTATTTGGACATAATATTCTGTAGTTTATATCTATTAAAATGGTTATGGAAATCGATTTGTCATATTTTTTTTATTTTACCAGGTAAGGCCAACTGACCTATATGGCCTTTTTCAGAAGCGACCTGGCCACAAATGATGGCTCAATGATAGTTCAACAAAGTGACTTATGTGGAAATTTATAGCAGCCAAATACTCTAAACTCATGCTTCTAAACCGGAGGACCTGGAGAAAAATCCACACGACCAAGGGGAAAACATGCAAACTCCAAATATACATGCATCAGGGTCAGGATCGAACCCACGACCTGGATACCAGGCGAGGTATTTTTTTACAATAAAATAATTCAAATTCCACATCATGCTCCCTCACAACGTACATTGCAACATGCTGACGTTCTGGAGGTATTACCAGGGACATCGACTGTATCAGGCACAATGGACTCATCAGAGCAGGCACAGTAGGGGGGGGGGGTGGCCAAGTTAGATTGTATTCTTCTTCCTTGTCTCTGAGCTTATAGCTCAGATGCTCCAGTGCTGAAATTGGTACTAATGAATTCAGCCATTGAGTATGGGAGGGGGATTCGTGATTCTTCCATGTATTCAATATGGTTTTCCTGACCGCTATATTGAAAGTCCTCAACAAAACGTTCTGTTCTCGAGTCAGCCCCACTTCTCTTAGACCTCACAGGGTAGTTTCCAGACTTATTTTACAGATGTATGATGAATCTTATTGAATACCCCCATTATATGTTCATAGAGCTCAGCAATAGTCGGACATGACCAGAAAGCATGTTCGAAAATCGTGTGTTGCACCCGGGGGGCACTTCGAGCAGTCTGGAGATGAGGCAGCACCAAACTTGGCCCTCCTCTGACTAGTCATGTAGGCCACATGTAGAAATGTAAATTGGATAGTTCTCAGGGGGTGGGATCTGGCCCCCTGGGAGGTGGATTTCCAAATCTGGCTCCATGTCTTGTTGGGGATTGGCCGATTCGCTATTTGCTCCAATTGCGCTAGGGTCTGAGGTTGTCCACTACTCGTCCCTAACAGCAAAAGCCGGTATGCCACAGATAGTTTGTATCTCTCTTTATCCGACTGGAGCCATTTTATTACTGCAGGAGGGGGTGCTATCAGATCTCTGCCACTTCCTCTGGTGATCACGTTCCGAATCTGAAGGCACTCATAGAATTGAGAATTTGGGAGGTTTTACCTAGATCGAATAGATTGGAATGTCCCAATGTAGCCATTATCTGCCAGAAGGTCCCCGACTCTATGAATCTGGGCTGCTTTCCAATCAGACCATCTGATTCCCTTGTTTTCAACTCGCAGTGCCGGATTATTCCAAAGTGGGGAGTAGGAGCGGAATCCCCTCGGGATCTGGGTTAGTCTGTTTCTGCATATCCAAAGCATAGTGGTCGCCATCTCTAGTGGATTTATGCCCAAGGGGTTTTCCAGGGGACGCGAGTGAGCGAGACCTTCCAGATTCCATGGCAAGACTGAGGTCTTTTCCCACTTTTTCCACACTCCTCTGAGATCTAATGCTTTATGGTATGCAAGCTGGCTGCGAGGTATTATTTTCCAAAATCCGGTCGAGCAACTCCTCCCTCACTCCTTGTCTGGGTAAGATGAAAGGAGAAATGTGGGAGTGCAATTTCAGAATAAAGGTTTGAGGGATCCGGGTTGGAATCATTCTCTGGCAGTACAATAGCTTAGGGAGGGTCATCATTTTCGTCAAGTGCACCCTGTTAGGAAGAGACCATGGGACACCATTCCACACTGCCAGAGAAATTTTTATCTCTTAGAGTAGAGGGGGAAGTTCACCAGAAAAATCTCACTCAGCCGACATGGCATGATGACTCCGAGATATTTCATCCTCTTGGGGCACCATTTGAAAGGAGGACAATGAAATCTAGAGGACCTGGGAGTCTGGAGAGATGGACATTATTTCTGATTTGTTTACATTTTGCTTATATCCTGCCACTTCTCCATATTCCTTAATCTCCTTCAGGAGGGCCGGGATTGAGGTTTCGGGTTCGGTGGTGGTTAATAGTATATTGTCTGCATAGAGATTGATGTTATTCTCTCGATCCCCGTAAGGATAACCCTTTGATCTCTATTCTTTTTCTCATCTTCTCAGCCAGGGGCTCTATGGATAGCGTGAACAGGAGGGGGGGGGGGGGTAAGGGGCAGCCCTGCCGAGTTCCACGCGTGAGCGTGAACCTTCCTGAAACAATTAGGTTGGTGGAGACCATTGCGCAGGGGTCCGAGTACAATAGCTGGCACCACTTGACAAATTGGGTCAGTATCCCGAATTTATTCCATGGCGCTGAACAGGAACTTCCATTCTACTCTTTGGAATGCTTTTTCGCCATCCAAGTTAATGGCGTAGGCTCGTTTACTGTATTTTGTGGCAATATCAACAGCATTGATTAGGAATTGGGGGAGGATGGGAGGGATGGGGGAGGGTGACCCCAAATACAGGGCCCGGGGGGTGATTGCATTATCTTCTAGTGGTAACCAATAAGTAAATCTCCAGCAGTGACCAATTTATGAGCGTATGTGTCATTTCTTTAAGTGGTAAAAATATATATATTTGTTTTTAAGAAATAATAAAAACGTTCACACCAGTGTTATACTGCAGTACACAATCGAGGGGAAACACCAGGCAAGGTAGTTAACATATATTTATTTATCATATTAAATGATCGGAAGCACTAATTATCTTAGAAATGGGTATGTGTTAGGAAATATTATTTTGAAAGGGGTATTACTGTATATATGTAGAGGAGTGTCATGCAATGGTAGTGCACTGTGCTATGAGGAATTTGGTGACCAGAATTTTTGACCATGGTTAACAGTGATATTTGAACTGTTTCTGGGCCTAACCTCCTTAAAAAAATTACCTGACACTGACATTAGACTGTGCACCTCATATTCAAAGATAAACAGTTGAAGGTGGCTGACTGGCTTCGGGTCAGAGCGTATGTCCATTATTAAACTGCGTTCACAAGAGTGGCGATTTTAAGTCTTTTCACCAATATCCGCATGCACAGCTAAACACACTCATTCTGATTCTTCACAACTGAGTTAAATTCGAAATCTGAGGAAGGACTATATCGATGTCATTGACTATAGACGAACCACTCTTTGCAGGGCATTTGCACGGTGTGCCAAGTGTAGATGTAGGACTCGACATGAAGTCGCTCTGTGACTTCAACCTTTGAGGCTGCGCTCTGACACAGGTTGATGCACTGCTGTGATATACCAGCCCCTGCGAAACACAGGTAACACAATTTTAACATCCTCATCATCCATGGTCTATCCACTGCTGGATGAAGGCATCCCCCAAGCAGTCACCATCCCGTGCCGTCTTGTGATGCAACAATATGTCCCTGTACCTGCACACGAGACGATCTCATTGCTCCATCTCAGCGGTGGACGTCCTCACAGATGCGTTTCCTCCATCGGCCGCCTCTCTGCCATTACGGCTTCTAGGGACGTGTCATACACAAACACACTTACTCTTCTTAAAAGTCCAAAATGGGGTATAATTGGGGAATACAGTTGAAAAAGGTATTTCAAGAAGATATGTTATTGTGTCCTACTCAATCAAAATCAGATTATGCAAGTTTTCAATGGAGCTAGCGTAGGTTATATTTAAACATGTGGTTTATCAAGTATTTCCAGGAAACACCTGAAATAAGAACACGTCAGCTGCCATCGAGGAAAATTCAAACTAAACACACTGCCTTAAATTCCTCCACGTTACCTTTAGAGTCTCAACACAACAAAAGATGATAAATAGTATGTTCAACACTGTTGCACTGCTATTTGCTAAAATAAATGCGTTGTATTGTTTCGATGGAAGCTCAGCTACTGCCTAATAATGTCCAACCACTGAGTGCTTCCATTAAAAAATATCTTATATGCAGTTGCTGAATTGAAATAAATAACGTGCACATTAAAAAAAAATTACTTTTGCATAAGGAAAGAACAAATGTGAGCAAAATTCCATTTTAGTATAATGTACGAAAAGTTAGTCTAATATATTCTAATATACACCCCAACTAAGTTGTTTGATTTCGTCACATCCACTTATTCTGCATTTTTCACGAGCATATGAAAAAGGCTTGAAATATTTAAGCTAAAGAGGGTAAAAGTAGAATCATAATAAGGTGTTAATATTTGCATGATAGAATAGAGAGCTTTAAAACTGATTCTCTTGTAGATAACCGAATCAATGAGTGTTATATTCTGATCACAAAGTTATCTCTCATCAGCAAATACTGTAACACACGAGATAAAAGCCATTAATGGTTATATATGACTATAACCCGCTAACTTCGGCCCCCACTTCAGAGTTCTACCTTACTATATTCATTCTAAATTCATGGAACTACTGACTACCGACTCTGTTCTGAATTTATTTCTAAAACACTACTGTGTATTTAAAGGTCCCGTCATTAGCAGAATTACAAATTTTTACCACCTTGTTGAAGGGAGAAAAAATTTTGACTCTTTTATCTATAATGGTATAGGTGTCTCAAGCCATGTCTTCAAGTGTTGGGGGTGTCCTCACACCCATTGCACCCACCAGCTGCACCCCTGCCTTCATCACAGTCGCACATGTGATATAGTTTCCTTCCCTGCTGAGAGTTTCCATTACTCCCCCTCTCTGCCTCTGTCACCTTGCCGAATAGACGCGACTCACAGAATATTGCACACATTCAGTAAGGGGAACCAGGGGGTGTTGCCGATTTAAAAACCTTTTTGAGCTCCTGCAAAAATGTATTTAGACACTCCATCCTCGCTCACCTCAATGATCGTGTGAGCTTTCGGATCTGGTCACACTGGCCATGTCATAGGAACACTACATTCATACCGACAACTTGGACGAGTGCTGATTACTGCTGGAGTTGTGCTCGTCCAATTTCTATTGCTTCTCGTGATGCGGCACGTGCATTTGGATATTTAGGGTAGTACACTTCACAATTCCCTGGTTCTGACTTCTGAGCATGGGCAAATGTAATGGGTATTTATTGGGATGTAATAATAACCTCATTCCCTAACCAACCATTTTCATGATAGCATGATGCATATGTAAAAAAAAATAAGCAGGGTTGTGCATGGATGGTGAGTGTTTGCATGGATAACAATCGTGCACAACAGGAGCTACATTGTGGGCAGCAGAGATCAGTATTGCAAAATCTATCATTGCACTGTACTTCTATGTTCCCTGTCTTCACCAACCCACACTGACCAGCACGGTGAAGTATGGCCAAATAACCCCAACGACCCACATTGCATGGCTAGGACTTCATCCAGCAGTGGATTGACAAAAGGACTGTACATGTACCCAAACTGATTATTATGTATTCCCTCACCGTTCCACGCCATTAACTTCTCCATCCCATATGTTAAGGTTTGAGGTCATTTTTTCGAAAGCAATCACTGGAATCAAAACAGACATCAAAAACCAAACATCCAGCTCAACAAGATCCTAATCTGTAAAGTCTAAATGTATTCTGAAGAGGAAATAACAGGTTTTTTAAAAATTCCAATTTGCTCAATAATAACGTTGAAAGGGCCACATTATAAATAACGGTTGCTTCGAAAGCCTCTTAAAGAGCGGTACATATTAAAACATGCAAGCTACATTAAAAAATGTATGCAATTTTTTCGGAGTTTCAAATGCTGTTTGCAACATCACCTGCAATCCAGAGGTCACCAATTCGATCTCCTGGTGCGGCAGGTGAAATAATGGGTAACTTTATTAAATCCCCCCCACCTCTTTCCACCCAGCAGTATAAGGGTCCACCACAATAAGTTAATCGTGTGTGATAGGATCTCAAGTGTGGGTACGCTTACATCTTCCAAGACATCTGGCTAACTTGGAGGAATCCAAACATCCCTCTTTTTGAGCTTCATAGACCTCCTTCGAGTGAATGCCCTTCTGCCAGCAATAGCAATGAGCAAATAATTGCAAGCCTGCACCTTTAACTTAAAAAAAAGAGACTGCCATGGAACACCGTGTTGCGTTGTACAACAACAATAACAACCAGTGTTTATTTCCATAATAACAATGCTCACAGAGTCAATGAGGTCGATGTTTTTGGCTGAGTCAACCCAGGGTAGGCATAGGCTCCTTGCAAAAAAGATTACATCTCTCGGATGTTCCCTGTCTTTATTAACACGAGCGTGTTTCATTGAGATTTTTAATCAGCCAACCTACAGCTGAAAAACAAATATAATGTAAAGCTTAACTCCTGCGAGTTCCATTCATATGTGACCACTTTTTTTTAAATCTGCCCTTGATTAAGCCTTCATTTTAATCTACAAGTACCACTAAACCGAGCATCCAATTTAATGACATCCATTTGCCATGGCAAGTTAGCAATGTAGCATTAATTATAGTGGTGTTGTCAAGTTTTTTTTTATCTCTACGTGAAGTTCTCTCAACCCCGCCACCCCCACCACCGCCCCCCACAAAACGAGCTGACCCAGGTCGTAATTGATGAGAAAAGTTTCCTTGCAGGAACAAAGCATGAAAGTTTGCTCAGTCACACAGCAGGAGCTGGATCACACTTTGTAATGCACCCCACGACAGGTAGCAGGGGTCGCTCCTATTTACAAGTCGTGTCCTACCAAATGCTCTTTGATACACACGTGGAACTTTGGAAGGCACACCAATGCCCAGAGTGCACAGACTTAATCTTTTGACAATCATATAAGTCCTTGTACTCATGTTTTGAGAGGCCTATCTTTTGTGCCAGCTCCAAATCAGGAAGTGAAGTCAATTACTGTAATTTGATGATTTCCCTTAATATCATTTAATTGAGGTCTTTCTTAGCCACGGACAACCGACCACACTTAGGGGACCAGATTTTTGCTGAATTAACCCATTCAAGCAAGAACATTATACAGATTGTACGAGACATTCATTCAATCATCATGCATAGTCAGCGAAGGACCATTGTACCGAACGTGTGCCCTCTTGCGACAGCTTTCGCATAAACTGCTCTTGCTGCCATACTGGTGTCTCGATAAAAATATTTGATCCGCATATCGAGGAGGCGACCACGGGGGTGGTGCCATTCCTTTGAGGGTCGCAGTCCACTTCGAACGTCAACCGCCAACTGAAGTGTGCAATTTGCTGGAGTTTGTGCATCAAGGTTGGCAACGTGTCCAAAAAGTGACAGCCGTCTCCCTCGAACTAAGCTCTCAATTGCTATGAGACCGGTCGCAGATGCAATGGTGACATTTCTGATGAAGTCGAACCATCGGATGCCAAGACGGCATCTTTGGCATCGCATGTGGAAGGAATGCAGCCGATTCAAATCAGCTTGAAGCAAAGTCCAGGCCTCCACACCATACAACAAGAGTGACAAAACACAGCAATGGTCGACTCAGATTTGTGTCCAGACTTAAACGATTCTCAGACCAAGTACGGTTCAGACCTTTCATTATTGCTGACGCCAGGCTTCCGGTGCATGACATCAGGTCTACATCGTCCATCAGTGTTCTGTACAGATCTCAGAGAAAGAGAAATTCCTCCACTGCTCTGCCATCATTGTCGTTGATTAAGCAGGGTGCTTCTGGAGGTCCGGAGCCCAAGTTCTGGACTTTGTTTTCTGCCAAGAAAAAAATTGTCTTTTTTTTCTTGAATTATTGTGGAAATGTTGGAGGACTGGTGTGAATATTTCAGGCTTCTCAACAAACAAGGCTGCATCATCAGCATAGTCGAGGTCAGTGAAATGGTGCCGGCCAATCCTGACTCCAAGGTCATGGGTGATGTTTTGAAATATCCAGTCAATCGGCCGACAGAAGAGCACCGGTGCAAAGACGCGTCCATGAGACACTCCAGATGTGGTCTTCAATCGTGGCAAAAGTCCAGACCCGATACCAACCCTTGCACTTGTTCATACTAATGGTTTTTGGGTTAGATCGCGTTAATTATAAGTGTGTCGTAACCCTCCACCACCCGACACGGCCAAACAGTAAAAAATGTGTCACGTTTACAATAGACAAACAATTCACTTTAGCCCACCGGTGTGTTGAAGAGTGATTCAACATCATTTAAAATTTGAGTACGACGTTTCGCTGGTAATTACAATCAGCTTCAATTTGCCAGAATGGTGAGGCTCTCCTCTTGCTCCCGGTCTTAAATAGAGCAGCAGCAGGGTGACGTCATCATTGCGCTTGCATGCAGATCTTTCACAAGCTCCAGCAAGATGCCAGGGACCCCAATTCCTCTAAAGGTAGACCAGAGAGCCGATCAATCCACAGAGTCAAAAGCCACTTTCAAATTAAAGTAAGCGGCATGCAATGGGTGGTCGAACTCATGGTGCAGTTCTACAAGTAGGCAGATTACAAGAACATCATCCATCGTTTCTTGACCAGCTGTGGATCCTGATTGATGTGGATGATGGTGTTTTGTCAGGAGTGATTGCAGCTTGGCCAGAAGTACACATATACAAAACTTTCCCGGTAATGACAGTAAGGATATCGATCTATAATTGCTGCATGCCGTACAGGATTCGTCCCCTTTATACAGATAAACAATTATGCTGTCTCTCCAATCAGCGGGTACCTTGCCGGACATCCTGACTTTGATGAAGAGCTGATGTAACAGTTTGCCGATAGGCTTCAGAGCACCCTTCAACAGTTCTGGAGAAATACCATCTAGCCCAGCTGCTTTGCCGTTGTTAAGCTTCATGATGGCATGCCAAACTTCCTCTAATGTAGGACGGTCTGTGTTGCTTTGACAGTCTGAGTCAGCATGGCTTGCAGCTGCAGTATCTGCCAATTCGGGACAAGCATCTGCTGGTGGATGGTTCAGTGCTGCTGCATAATGCTCAGTCCATCTTGTGAGAACTTCCATCACCGATGAGCAAGGAGAGCCATCCAATTTGGTGATAGGAGCCATGGCTGTATGGCCACCACCTCCCCATGTCGTTGTGTAACAATCTCGACTCAACTTCATCAGCCAAGGAGTACAGATACTTCTCTTGGTCAACTTTTGCTCGAGCTCTGAAAATACCAGTCTGCCATGCAGCTGCCTTCTGTTCCAAAACCTGGAATGTGGAATTGGGAGAGCCAGGGTTTAATGGACAGGCTTTCGGAGACCTACCGTGGCTTTAGCAGCCAGTGTAATGGATGTACTAGACATGATATGGCAAAAAAAAATATGTTTGGGTGTTTAAATCGTAAATGTTATTTCATGACATTTTATACACCCTATGGTTAACATCAGTAGCGAGTGATATTTAAACCGGTCCTGGGCCTGCCCGCCCCCGCCTTCTTCACTGACTTGCATTTACCCACATGGTGAAGTACGGTCAAACAATCCTCACGACTGACGCCAGGTGAGGTGGTCTTCATCCAGCAGTGCATTGACAAAAGGGTTGTTACAAAGATGATGTGCATAGTTTTTAATACTATGCACTGAATACAAATATATATTTTAGGTCAATGTAATTGTAACATAATTAAGAAATGTAAATGTGTGCATGAAAAAGTAATTTTGTTGATGTCACATGCTGACTCCGTGCCCCTACTGGACATCTGCGAAATAGAGCTTCATAGCTCATCAGATTCCTCCCTTAGAAATAAAGATTTTGATTCTGTTGTACTACATATTGCATATATAGTGGTACGTATAATTTGGTAATGTAAATGCACGTTGATTTACATTCATTAGAGTTCTGTTGAGCCAACATAAACAAAACAATACAATTTGCAAATCGCCGTAATGAGCCCCCTGACATGAACCTAGGCAAGAAGTGCAAATGTCACATGTAATGATGCACTCTGTGACTCATTCATTTTCAATCAGAGTTACTTGTATTTATAAACCATGCATGTCTCCCACTCACACCTACGTGAAAATGTGAGCATACTGCGTTGTGTGCAAGCGCTTTATTTCACCATCGCCGAGTAGGGACCCCAAAAATACCTAAAAGACCAAGTGGCCGGCAACAAGTGGCATGATTAAAGGTGTCAGTCACAGGAGTCATTACGTGTCTCGCGTTGAGCGAAGTTATAAAGAGCTTGCGACAAGAGACGACAGAAGGGAAATTGAAGTGCATTATAAGAAGAGAGTGCAATACACAAGCAAGGGGATTTTTTTCGTATGATATACAACACGTGTCAACACTTACTTGAGGAATATCACGAACATCAACATTCTCCTCAATGGCCATTGCCTATCCATTGACGATTGAAGGCCTCCCCACATCGTCACCAACGCACATGATATTAATTTCACGATCATTAAAAATACAACTAACACGTGAGCATGAGATATATTTTTGGGAATTTGAAAAAAGATTTTAAGTTTGCAAATCCTGTATATTACTATTCATGAATGAAAGAGTACATCCTCTTTCATATATCTAATTGTATAGAAATTGATTGGCCAATCACAATAGAAAGTATTAGTTTAAAACGTTTAGAAATATTGTTGTTCGTGTAGTTTAATGTATTACGTATCCTGGTTGTATTGTTACGGTCTTGTAAAGTTATAAAATGGTCTGTTCTACGTTCCTCGTACATTTATTTCTGGATTTGATCTATTTTCACGATCACAGTCGTCTAAGCCCAACGAAACCTGGACTCATATTATTGGGTCTTTCGGTAAAGTCACGTAGATAGGCTCAAAGAAAATAACAAAACATTTAAACTATTTTCTTTGAGCCCATCTATGTGACTTTACCGAAAGACCCAAGAATATGAATTCCTGCAGTCACGAAAGCTTTAAGTCACGAATACTGTACTCGTCCACAGAATTAGTCGCATTGTAGACGAAAATTAATCACCTACGTGCAAAATTACCATTTCTTATTTTTTTTTACCGCTGTAAAAGTGTGTGCTTTACTGCACTGCAAATCAGTTGTATGTGTAATTAGCGAGCAAAACGTAGTGGTAACACACCACTGTATATTTATAGCACAACAGCAAAATCACGCTATGAATCCAACTATCTACATAATTAGCGGTTAGCCTGAATATATGGTCTGTCTGCCTGGGGAACTGCTCCTAGACTGAAGGATTTGGCTGTATTCTGAAAGCTCATGATATTTAGCTTACATTTAAACGATCATAATTATTACCACTATTAACTTCACCCAATTATGTTGCTAATTTGGCCTCTTGGCCTAGCACTATTTATCCACTCCCTCCCCCCGCCCTGACTGCCTTCAAAGCCTAATATGCAAAATCATATTCCAATGAAGGCACTATATTTTGGCAAACTCCCTAAAACTAATTTATAACCGTGGAATGGGTTTAGCAACTCCTAAAATGTAATGTTTACGAGTTCGAGCCAAGATCAAACTTAGCAACTGTGCAGCAAACATTAACAAAATTTACATCATTGCATATTTGTTTCAAGTTTAAAGCTTTAAAAAGAGTGGTAAAGATGAACCAAATTGATTTCTTTAGAAAACACGTTAAAAAAATTGCACACGTTGAAACAAGTTCCGCAGCTAAAAGCATTTACAATATGTTTTTAGAATGTCTTGAGCACTTCCTTTCAGCCGGCTCTGTTCAGATCGGCAAATCCAGAAAAAAACGTCCGCACCAGACACAGCACATCCATCATACCTCTCGTTCTATGGTTGCGGCTTCCAGTCACGTGCCTATGCAAGTCTCTCCGGTCTATCTACCCGTGGACCCGCACGAATAATAATGGGTGAGTATTTAAGCCCCGAATGTCAACGTGCATGTCTTCCATTGTCAGCGTAGTACCGTTGTCACAGCGAACTCATCTTTGACTGAGCATCCGCTCTCGTGTGCTTTGGAGCCCCAATTAACTGCAGGCGGCTCTCAGAAGCTGGCCATTTCTGATATCTCTTGACCTTGCAAGACTGTTATTCAAATACAATCCCGTGGCCCACGAGGCAATGCCATAGTGCACCGACACCATCAATTCTACCGCTTGCGTTACCAATTTAGGAGAACGCACAATTAAATATCCACTATTAAGTAATGTCTATGGCATAACATTCACGAATGAAAACATTAAGAGTATTGACCTGAAATATATAGAAACATTTGTTTTCACCTATGTGACTTTACCGAAAGAAGCAAAGAGTATGGATCCTTGCAGTCACGAAAACTTTCAAATCTAGAATGAAAATATTTGTTTTATTGTCTTCGTTTCACAAACACTTTGTCTCAAGCGGTTTACCATTCTTAAGATGTCAATTTGAACCAGGAGAATAATTTTACTTGCCACATATATACAAATGTCTGCTGTGACAAGTGGCTCATATATCTTAATGAAGATCTATGAGACACATTATACCTTAAAATATATAGCATTACCCTTACTGCACACGACATTTAACAATCATTCTCTATCAATCATTTATTCATGTATTCAGTAAATGTGAGCAGTGCTTATAGGCAACATTTTCAATCCTATGCAATTGGTTGACAACCCAAAATTGTGAATAAAAACAATGCATCAAAATGGCAGATAAAGAAATTGACCTTCATATGAGCAATCAGCAGGGGTCTGTGGTGAGCCACCTCACTTTCTCCTTCACTGCTTCCTGTAATCGATGCATCCCTCAAAGGCTCCCAGCAAAGTCCGTTCTGAACAGCTGCAACTCACAATCTCCTCCTCTGCACATTTTTTGGCATAGTCAATGGTGTGTTCTGTGATAATCTTTCATCCCAACCTCTTATATAACCTTTCTCAATTCAAGCAGGGTATTTACTCCAATTTGTTACAACTACGATAGTGCTACTTGTTGCTGGCCCTTTAAAATATTGGGCCTTTGGATCCGTGCTCAGCAACTGTGTAAAATAACCAAATGATAGCACGGTGCCTTGTTATTTTGTATTTGAGATGATGGTGTTGGATATTCTGAATGAGCAATGAGCACAGTTATGGCCATTTTTTCTTGCAACTTATACAACTTATACCAAAAGCATAATGTCTGGGCGGGGGGAGTCATATCACGCAATTTAAATGTGTCATTAAACCCTCCTCCACCCAACATAGCCAATGGATAAAGTTGTCACGTGAACAAATGTGCCAACTGATTACTGCTTCAGCATACCTTGTGTGTTGGAAAACAATCCACGCACATTTAAAAATGGGTACGATGTTCCACTGATAGTTACAACTGTTTATTGAACAGACCAACAGTCACCTGGTAAGAGCCATGATCCCCCCCCCACTCACACTTTTCCTCTAACCCTTTTCTGCCTTTTCCTTTTCAACTCTCCTGGTCAATCACCTTCTTTCCACCCTCCCTCCCACTCTCTCCACCCACTCACAGGATTGTGAAGTTGTCCCACTGCCAGTGACCTCATCCCCTCATCCTCCATATAAAATTCGTTCGTTTCTCGGTCCGCGTGTCCTGGTGATTATGTTATCTGTGAGTTATGCCCCCCACCTCCCCCAACTTGTATATTGGAGACTGCCAGACTGGCATCCCAGATGCTCGTTAGGGGCCGTCCATATATGACGTCACGCACCTAGGGGGGGGGGGGGTCAGACATTTGTGACGAGGGGGGGGGTTTGAGAAATGTGACGTCACATCAAAATGCGCAACTTTAAATAAATATAGACAGCACGTTCTACTTAAATATACTTTTTAATAAATACGCACTACAATGACAATAGTTTAAAGCGATTTGAAGCATGTTTTTTTTTTTGGGGGGGGGGGGCAGAGCTTTGTGACGTCATATTTGAGGGGGCGTCTGACTTTTTGTGACGTCGTGTGACGAAGCGGGGGGGAGGGGTCAAAAATCGTCCAAAATCGCGTGACGTCATTAATGGACGGCCCCTTATCGTGTTATCGGCGCGCGTGTACTCAGCTCCCTTTTTATGCAGGAGAGATTGGGTGAATCAGACAGTCAACCATTAAGTGTACCTCGGTGATGTGCATTGGCGATGCCAGACCCTGAGCACCCCAGGTGACGTTTATCGGTGTGTGCACCCACCAACCAATTGTGTGCGTGTGTACGGGGATGAGTGATGAATGATTCAATATTTAATGTGGGGAGCGTTTTGCGATGACCCTGCATACGTATTGCAGTAACAATCTAACCTTGACAGCACATCTCATTATGAGAAGTCATCGGGCACAAAACTCAATACGTGTATTTTTTCTTGGTGCGAATGAATTTGCTTCAAGTGTTACAATTTATAGCAATATGATAATTACATCTATCACTCAATGTGCCTCATTGAGATCTTATCTAGACCAGTATCTCATTTTGAAAGAGAGACTTAGATAACCACTTTATAGTGCACAGGCACAATTTTCTTTGCTCCCCATTACAGTTATTTCCTAAATACATCATAGATCACAGCTTTTACGATTTATAGTACGATGTCTTGAAAATTACAATTTACACCAGGCAAGACGTTTTACTCTTTTCCTCCAGAAGGTAGTAGATAGCAGTGGAAATTAAAGGTCAAATGTGATCCGAGCCAAAAAAAATGCAGCACCTGAAGAAAACGTCGAGCTACTGAATATATGAACAAAATGTTATTGCACTGGATTTGAAACCTTGACTCAATGCTTCATTGAAATGTATTTGATTTTAACCTAATTACTTACACTTGACCTTTTTAGACATATCGATCAAGAGAACCAATCTCGAATCATCCCAATTGCCAATTGCATCCCTTTGGCATCTCCGTCTGGTGGAGAGCAAGACTTCCCATCCACCAGCCTTTGTATGTGTGCATTCTCTTGGTACCACAACCACTGCATACAAATAATAATCATGAGTGCCTTCGTTATTCGTGCCATGCTTATAGCGCGAGGCAATCACAAAGGCGCTGTGTCTAACAAGTGGGTATAGTTTGCCAGCATGGGGCGATGTTGCCATACGATTTTACCCAATTCAATAATTATTGTAGTGGGTTCTCATCTTACTTTAATTTATATAGCGCCTTAAGAAAGGCGCTGAGCAGAGAATTAGCAATTGTACAGTAAAACACTGGGATGAGATGACATGGATTGATGAAAATGATGGTGGTACATAATCAATATGATGATGATGTGTGAAATAAACGGTGATGAAAGTGACAATGAGTGGTTAACGATTCGTGAGTATCATGAATGGGTAGGGAAGCTGGGACGAGGGATGGTATTAATGATGAGGAATGGAGGGGCAATGGGAGTTGGGGTAAGCAAGGGAAAGTAAATTAATTTTAAGGGAAAAACGAAAAATCGTCAGTGAGGCCGATTGTTTGACATGTATGCGAAGTTTGCCCAGTTTAAGGGGGCTAAAAGCGAGAAAGAACGGAATGGCGTTTTGGGGAAAGGGATGAGTGGGAACAGACAGCTGGGATTGTGAACATAGATAACGAGAAGGAGCATAGAACGAGAAGAGCGAAGCAAGATAAGCTGGGGGCATTGTTGTGTAACTTTATAAAATGTTGATTTGAATAATTTTAACTATGACGACAGCACGCATACGGCACTCTTCATAATACAATTATAGGTACTCTTAGGTTTTTTCGGTAAAGTCACGTAGGTAAAAATAAATAATAAAAGTAAAAATAATAGAAATAATAATAGAAATAAAATTATAAATCACGACGTTTCGGAGGCAACACAAGTCTCCGTCATCAGGTGGGACCGTCACAGCTAGATTTACTGTATCAAGTCCATTGCAAAGTGCACAGTATATGTAGTTATGGTTTATACACATGTAGTATTAACCGGTGTGGCTACTAAATTTAAACCGCAATGCTCTATATCAAGCAGAAAATGCGCTACCACCTGGTTACACCCCAGAGCCTGATAACCCAGCACCGCTATCATGTATGACATGTTAAGAGTCCTCACACTAATCTTCCTTCGCCCTTTATTAAGGGGGTGGGGGGAATGGTGGCACAGTGGTTAGTGCACTGCACCTTGAACCAAGCGATATGAGTTTGATTCTTGACTCGGGCTAACATCAGTGGTGAATGATACCTGAACTGACTCTCAGCCCCAGCCACCGTCAATCCGCCAATGAATCAAAGCCATCCCATGCCACCCGTGACATATTTTTGTTTCTAACATACTGGCCAAACATACAAAAACCTGAAAACACCAACCCGTAAACACCAACACTTAAACACCAACACTTAAACAAAAAGCCGTAAACACCATCCCTTAAACAGCTTCCCTTAAAATGCCAACCATTAAACACCAATGAATCAAAGCCACCCCATGCCACCCGTGACATCTATTTTTTTATAACATACTGGCCAATGTAGGTTGGTGAAGGGGTGAGGGCAGGACCGATTCTGATGGCGCATATCACCGATATTAGTCGTGGACAAGAATCAAACTCAGGTAACAGGTTCATAGCTTATCGTGCACCACTCTTCAACCCCATTTCGCAGTAAACAAGGAACGGTTCCAACCACATGCCAAAGTTAGCACTGGGTTGCTTGCAACTTGCACTGAAGTACATGCTAAAACTATCCCATGACTCCTGCGATCTGTAGTGATGTACATTTAAAGGGCTTCCCATTACAAACAGCATTGTTGTGAGCTTCCCTTTTGGCAAAATTAATTCTGAAATTATGCAAATGTGATCTAGAGCACAAACACACAAAACTACTTTTTTAAAGTAATATATGTGGCTAAAAATAATATAAGTGTACGTGTTTTAACCAGTTAAGAACTCACGATGATTTTATACAGTACTGTATGTACAATGACAAGTACAGATGACATCCAGTTGTATCGAACATTTCAAAAATAACAAATTCTTGCCATAAAATCACAGCACTAAATAAAGGTAAATTAGCAAGACACGTGTATTCTTGATTATGCACCATTTTGTATGTATGTAAATAACTGTATATAGTTACTTTCAACCTAAATTCCATTCCTGGATATGGCTAATATCGACGATGAGTGACACCTAAACTGATCTCTTCACCAACCAACACTTACCAGCATGGTGAAGTATGGTCCAACAACTCCCATGACTGACATGGCATGGGGCAGCCGTTATCCCGCAGTGGAATTTGCGAATGGCTGAAATCATTACTGTATTATTACTGTATTTAATTATTATTATTATTATGCATAATATACCACTATTATCACCGCCTTTACTGTTTTGTCCCATTCATGTGTATCAATCTTTGACTTTGAAATTATGCTGCAACAACAATTGTACACGGATGAAAAGGTGATATTTATCCTATAGCAGAAACGGTTATACCACTTCAGTGGCTGCTACTGCCACGGTCAATTCCAAGAGCCGAAGAAGCAGTCCTGCTCTGGGCGATGAGACATGATTTACTCTCCAAGCAGGGTGAGGTTTATTTTTTATATAAGGATATGCCCCAACATGCCTCGGCATGACAAATAGCACAAAAGAAGAGTGACAGTGCTTGATTGCAATGTCCCTGCGGGGAAGCCAATTGACACCAAACAATCCTGGGATGTATCCTCTCCCACTCTGATGGAGGCAGCCTATTGATGAGGAGCATGTGCGGTGCATATGGAGAACCCAAAATGAACTCCGCCGTTGCACATGCATTGGGACAAAAAATGGCGAAGTGGGTGCACGTGTGGCAACGTTGAAAACGTTGGAAGCGGTTAAGGAACCTTGCAAAGATATTTATTGTGATAATAATACTGTATTTGCCAAATAAATGTGGAAAATTAAAATTTTAAACGGTCAATGCAAGGCTTTTTAAACAAATTACGAAATATGCATGAAAATGCCTTTGTCGGTTTGCCTTAACCACTTTACCATGAACGAATTGCGATAAAAATGAAATGTCTCATTCATTTCAGAGTAGATTGCAGTTTAAGTTTTAAATACAGGACTGTAATCTGAATGTATCTTTACTTTACAAAATTATTTGTAAAGCGTATATTATTGCGGATGTCATTCGGTAAATATTAATTTCTCTAAATGTAAATGAGTTAGAAGTGACAGTGTGCAGTTGAAGTGCATGTACAGTTTTTAAACATGCTTTTAGGAATTACAATCTTGCTTTAATAGTAGTTAATGCAATACGAATATATTGCACTTCCGATTAGCATGTTACTATTTTTATTTTACTAGGTAAGGCTCATTGAGCTATGTTGCTCTTTTTCAGAAGCAACCTGGCCTTAAATAATGTGGACATTTCTCGCAACAAAATACTCTAAACATATGTTTCTAAATGTGGAGGGAAAAACCGGAGAACCTGGAGAAACGGCTTCGTACGGTGCTAAAGAAGTCCAACATATGCCATATATCCCCAAACATTCGGCGGCTTAATTTTCATTCCAAAAATGCCATGTTATATTTGTGTTGCAAATTGCAAATAGAAACCCAAACACATTGAATTTTGACTGCATTCATTATTCTAAGCCTCTTAATATTCTGTCAGGAACATGAACAAGTTGACATTTAATTTCATTATATTACTCTTTGGTACGTGTTTAGAAATTCATGTTACGAAACACTTTTTGGTGAAATACAAGAGGCATTTCCGGACGCTTTGCAGGCACAGCAGGGCAATACATACTGAAAAGAATGAGGAATGCGTACGCATAAACATTCTGCAGACATACGATGTATTTCCCGAATGAAGGGAGATCCAAAATAATCAATCACAGGCAATTGGCAAGAGGAATCTGTTTAGCCTCTACTTCAGCACACATCACAAGTACTGTCAGAGAGGCAACATATTTCTCCCATATTTCCTCCTTCATCCAGAGACGATATTGAAAAGTGCCGCTATTTGATCTCGACTGTCCATTCCTGTAATGCTCTTTCATCAGAAGTTCACGATGCCTCCTATTCGGTAACATTATTTACAGCCGAGGCAACTTTTCTTCAAACATCAAGCTACAAGTGCAACCACCGCGGCAGAGATGGCCACTCAGGCATCGATCGGTCTTCAGAGCCACGGTCACATGCACATGACGGGAACACAAAGGACCACAAGAATTTATACCCATTTGAGAATCCAAATGAGATCAAGGACTCTCCACACCACGTCAGTGATGGGGGTTGTTTGACCATACCTCATCGTGTTGGTCACTACAGCTTGATGGAGGGGCCCACCAGGATCAGTTAAGATTTCACTCCCCACTGATGCTCGCCATGGAGGATCGAGTCAAGGCCAAAAAAACCGTGACGGTCTGGTAAATGTGTAAGGTTTCCATTGTCGCACAAGAGAGAAAGAACATACATCCAACAAGAAACGAATGAATTTCGATTTTAAGCTTTCGTGACTGCAGGGATTCGTCTTCTTGGTTCTTTCGGTAAAGTCACGTAGAAGGGAAATAATAAAATAAAACAAATAAAACATAATAAAATACAATTCTCACGACGTTTCGGCCACAACGCAAGCAGCCGTCCTCAGGTTTCAGACGCTGTCTTTCCGACAGACCTGTTTTTCACCTGAGGACGGCTGCTTGCGTTGTGGCCGAAACGTCGTGAGAATTGTATTTTATTATGTTTTATTTGTATTACTTTAACAGGACCCTGCGGGGTGGGCTGGTAGGAATAATACTAATACCGGTACAGGGATATCGACCGCACACACACGCGCACACACACACGCACATACACGTACACACGCACACACACACACGCACACACACCGCACGCACGCACACACACACACGTACACACACATGCACGCACGCACACGTAATGAAGTTGTGTTGCTACGCTTCCAGTTCGCCGTGAATAACGATCCGAAGCCCAATAGCGCCTATTCATCACGCCGCTCGAGTGGGCCGGACACGCACACACGCACGCACACACACGCACACAGTCACACATATACACACACGCACGCACACACAGACACGCACACACACGCGCATACACACGCGCACGCACGCAAACAGACACGCACACACACGCGCATACACACGCACACACACATACACACGCGCACACACGCGCACACACACACACGCACCTCTCACCTGCAAGGCAGCGGTCGCCGCTTCTCCTCCCACATCTCTCGTCGCGGCAGCTGTAACGATGGTGCAAGTTTGTTTTTATCATCAATTCCTCCTCCACCCCTCCCCGCCACTGTTCACCCACCAGAATAAATGAGTTCGCCCATAGTCAGTCGATCAAAAAGTTTCGCCGTGAGGCGCCGGAAGCGACGGCCATCTTGTTTCATTCACAAATCGCAGGGGGAGCGGGCGGCCATCTTGTCGGACAGGGTCATGCCAAGTGTTTGCAGTAGGGGGCGATGTTGATAGACGGACGGACGGTATAATCTATTGGTGGTCTGGTCCACTTCGTTCCTACCAGTATTATTTCCCTTCTACGTGACTTTACCGAATGAACCAAGAAGAAGAAACGAATGATTACATCTTATACACTGGCCCATTCATACAATCAGTGGGCTACATTAGATGAGAGGTAGCAGAAGAGAAGTGGAGAGAGGAAAAGAGGAGTACCTGGGCCAACCCTGATGTTTTGTTGGCCGGGTAACATGCACTCTCGTGCTTGCGGAGCTGGTATTGGTAGAAGTTGGGCATTACCACTCAGAGATAGAATGGTAAAGCAGTGGAGGAGGAATTGTTTTAAACCTGTGGATATGCTGAAAGCAAATTTGAAGATGTACAGTTGCCAATGAATATAAAAGCCGAGACAAATGGCAAGGGAGATTGAGGAGACCTGAAGTGGGTGTTGTGTTGCAGAAGAAATATTGGAAGAAAAAGACAATACATACAGTATGTGCCTCCTGCTGAAGGAAAGGCATTGCACCCAACTGTGCTACGAGGTCACATGGCGTGAGATAAAGAAGAAATGACTGTAAACCAACAAGCCTGTGAATAATCATCACGGTGAAGACACGTCAATGTCGGACATTGACAAAAAAAAGAACGTAATTATCCGACACTTAGTCAAGATCCGACCACACCTACCGTTCAAGAAAGAGGACCATCATCATCATCACCACTCTACACGTCGCCAAGACCTCGACCACATCCTGGTAAATCACCAGCTGCATCAACCAGCTGGCTGCTGTGTCATCACCCGAGAGACGGCGTGTGTCTGTGTGTGTGTGTCACGAGTTCACATTCAACCCGGACGGGATATTCCTACACGCCTGCCATGTCACCGTCTCAATGCTTGCGTGAGAAATCGTCTGCTGCAGACTGAAAGCCGATGGTTGCCTTTGTTGCATTGTTTGTGTAGCCGGTGAGCGGTCACCTGTGATTTAATACCACGTATAATTGTGCACTCTGCTAATAGCTACGGTTAGCGAGGTGCGGTTTTTTGTTATTGTATTATTTAATGCAACGGTGATCAGGGATTGGACCCCGATCTCCCCATGTGCACAGCAGTGCATGGAGCACGTCCCCAATTTAGATGTGGGCTGACCTCCGGACTGCTGCTGCTGCGGTGTTGTGACGTGGAGGGTGTCTCTGGTCGCTCTTGCAGAGACGCAATTTGCCCTTCCGATGAACACATCAAAATTAAGTTTTGCCGTTTCACAAACCCACCTGGGGTTTCAGCTGTTGTGGAGTCACCCACTTCTCCGGGAAGACGGAACACAACGCAGAGGACCTACTCATCGTCACCCAACGTTACTCTTTTTTATTGTTGTTGTTGTTGTTGTCTATTTAGCCGACCTGTCCCCCTTGCCAGGATTCACGACGGAAGAAGAGGGATAGGGTGGATCGGCTACATTTGCCTTATCATGAACTTCTCTTTGTGCCCTGGGTTATGCCGTATTCACCTAAATTCTGACAATTAATTTCCTTTTTTTTTCTATAACAGTATCAAGTATTCTTTTGACTGAGTGCTCTGATTATGACTAAATAAGAGACATGGTTGTATTAATATTTGCGTGTGTGTGTAGTTGAACAGTGTATCAAATCCATCCATTCAATGCGAGATAGCTAAGAATATGGACAATAATGTTGGCTTCTGTCATTGTGTATAATGAATCAATCATACCCGAGACAAATAAAATATCAAAATAATTGACAGATACCTGCCACAACTACACCAGGCAAATAAATAAATAAACATTCCCATTCCTCAACCGCTCCACGCATTCAACAGTAGTGCATATCCAATGTACATATAATAAAAATTCAATTTCTATATGAGACTTCTCTATTGAATATGCACAGTGTCTAAAGCATAATAAACAGTAGCGATCTCATGAGCAAGCATACTTTGCAGGGCATTTTATTTTAAGAATGCAGTATGCTGCAGATGACACCACTGCACCTTAATCTCACGATTTGAAAATATTTACACGTAGTTATATGTTTATATGCTACAAAGTTAATTTCAAACTTCTACCTGACAATTATGGTAACTTTTAACCAATTTCTCCGTTTAACTTTCAAGCTAATTGCTTTTTCCAGATGATGTTTTCTCCATGCGCGTCACATGTAATACTGCGAGTTGCAGTGTTCGTCGGACAAATGACATAAGTACAATGAGACTAACCGTACATCGTTTGAGATAAGTGCTCGAATGGTGCTATCGTGATTATTTATTTCTCTAGCCGCGTGCTCTTGAAATCGGTGCACTCGCAGTCATTTCTCTAGTGCGTCAAGCACTAGTCATCAAACTGTCAATATTATCCACAGTGGCAAAGATTATCGCTCGCATATTTTGCTACAATACAGTAATCCTCTGGGACGGAACGAAGTCGTACATCGAGGACCCCCCACCATTTTTTTGCAAAAAAATCTAAAAAATATATACATCTTCAGAAAAAATGCAAATGGATTCACAAGAGCGGAGTTGAAAACGCTGCACGTGTCCTTGCAAACGCAACGAGTTGGGCTTTGTTTGCTGTACGTTACCAGCAGTTAATTGGCGAAGAGCTTGGCGAGTCTCCCCCTCATTTGTGGCACGACCAGCGGGGCATGCTTGCCCCAGTTTTCCCTCTCCCGAGCTCCGCGTGTTGGTAAAATTGTTACTGGTAGGAACCCACTGGTTCCACCAGCCCAGAGGGGATTATTGTGTCCGTCCGTTCGTCGTGCAGGGAGGGGCTGGGTGGGGAGGGTGGATAGGGGCTGGGTGGGGAGGGGCTGGGTGGGGAGGGTGGGGAGGGGCTGGGTGGGGAGGGGAGGGTGGGGGGTGGGAGCTGTGGGGCTGGGTGGGGAGGGGCTGGGTGGGGAGGGGCTAGGTGGGGAGGGGCTGGGTGGGGAGGGTGGGGAGGGGCTGGGTGGGGAGGGGAGGGTAGGGAGGGGCTGGGTGGGGGGTGGGAGCTGTCGGGCTGAGTGGGGAGGGGAGGGTGGGGAGGGGCTGGGTGGGGGGTGGGAGGGGTGGGGCTGGGTGGGGAGGGGCTGGTCACCCCGTGGTGCCCTTATAAAACTCAACGTTTAACCTATTCACGCCGGCTTGTCCCCGCCCTCACAGTCGGGCATATTTGCGGAATACACCACGCCGCCGTTGACCCTGGCCATTGACCGAGCAGGCCAACGTTCCTACCAGCTCCCTCCGCAGGATTGTGTTATCGTGGTGTTTTGTTGTTGTTTGCAGTGACAAAGTTATGTTTACGACCCCCGTTACGTCACCCAAACGACCAAGTGGCCTTAACTGGGCAAGAAGTGCAGCGTAAATCCATCTCCTTTGGGAATGAAAATGCAGATCGTAAGGAGGGGGTGGGGGTAAAGGTGGGAGAGATGAAACGTTAAATGGCGCGTTTGTTAGGGTTGGTGCAGTCCACCTTAAAGACCACTTTAAACCAAGCAGACAAGTGAAGGCTACTGTGCAGCAATGTTTTCCTATTGTATCCCCATCTCTGAAGTCCTGTAACAACATCCCTATGCCTCCAACGTTATATCTACCTCCGGTAACAAAGTTTATGATAATAAGGTGATATCATGGAACGCATGAACTTCGTTAACCGAGGTATTACGGTATTTATAAAGATATTTACGTCTAATCTTAAAAAAAAATCTTGAAGGTTTGAAACTGTTGAAGGTGACTTGATAAACATCAACTGTAAGTTTTTTCGGTAAAGTCACGTAGGTAAAAAAGAAAATAAATTAAATCACGACGTGTTACTTGTATCACTTCGCTGTATCACTTGATACAGTAATTTTTCTGTGACGGTTCCACCTGAAGACGGAGGCTTATGTTGCCTCCGAAACCAAAGAGTATGGACCCTTGCAGTCACGAAAACTTCAAATCTAGAATCAACGGTAAGCCCACACATATTAGGATGTAGACAATATTTTACACGGACAAATTGTTGAGGTGTACATTCTATATTTAGGAAAATTAATCTGAATTTTGAAATTGGTACTTTGGACAGCACTTTCATATAACATATAGTACTAAATATTTCACTGTGGCGGTTAGTCTTCCATAATTTAATGGCAGAATGTCCAATATGACAGCTACAGTCGGTTGCAAAACTTGCACTTAAAGACACCAGTGGCAATTTTGAGGGGGCTAGATATGCTCACAAGTAAGACTGATGGATGGACCTTACGCAGTACAGATACACATCGTAGTTGGTAGGAAAATAACTGAGAAACAATGCAGATAACAATTGTATACGACATTTACACATGTTACAAAGCAATTGCGTTTTACAAATTATTTCCTGAGACTCAAATGGCAGCATGGTCAATTAAACTACTGTAAATACCTAAATATTGCACAAAAATGATCTCTCAACCACTAAATACTGTAATTAAGCTGTTGATAAGTAATGCTTTATTGGTCAAAGGTAGTTTTTTTCCCACAGTACAAATGAGCCAAATGTAATAACTTTCAGTTTGGCATGAAATCTAGTGATCATTTCGCCTTCCTTTTTGAAATGGTGTAAGTTTGGCATCAAGATAACGATTTGTATTTGATAAGGTGCTTAAATGCTCCAGAATCTCAAACCACCTTATATTATATCTCATCGCAGTTATTCCAATGCCCAGCAATAATTAGTTTTTTTTTAAGCCTATTCTGCATGAATGGAAATGCATAGAAGTGGCTTGGACAACTGTATTCTGCTGAAATAATCACTCCTCTTTCTTTTGCCTGATTTACACTTTAACGGTGACAAATTTCAGCACTATTTTTCATTATACTGATGACTTTAATCAAATAAATGTTTCACAAATATATGCGGGAAATGGCTAGAGCAATGGCGCAGTGCGACCTGAGTGATATCTTAAGGGTAAGCAACCACTGACCGATAATTGGTTTTTACCCTTCTATCTGGCAACAAAACTGACACCTTTTTTACAAGGAGTCATGTTTGCATAGACCACAATACCTGCAGTCATAATACAAACAAAAAACATAACTCTGATAATGTATGCACTGTCCTTGAAGTTGATTGGTCCACACCCGACACAGCTTTCCTTAGAGCCTAGTCTCACATGGGTTGGACCAGATGACGCCAAAAGGCGCACAACTCAAAGACAATGCACCATCAGAGTATGAGAGCTGTAAAAAAAGGTGTCAGTTTTGTTGCCAGATAGAAGGGTAAAAAAACAATTATCATATTTTTTACTGGCAAATGAGGTTCCAATGGTGTAAACCCACTGACCCTTCAGATAAAGTGGTGACGTCTTCATCCAGTCGTGGATTAACAAAATGGGCTGAAAATTAATGTAATGTTCATACAACCTGATTCACTTTCGAGAGAACCAATATGCGAATGTTTGCTCTCAGAAAATATCATTCCTTTTAAGTGGCATTTTATAATAGAACAGAGAGAATCTATAAGACGATGTATATGCGTGTTTGATCGTAATCTTGGTGAAAAATATCATAGCTACTTACACTCAAAAACTAAGATCAAATTTCTTATGTGTGCAGTACTCTTCATCGGCCTATGCTTGGAAGATCAAAGCCAAGGTCATCCAATACAGTTCCAAGGTAAACATCATTTATTAAACAGAAAACCCTTAACTTACAATCAGAACACAAATATATTTTTACTTTTGGTCGACCCTATGTCTCTTTTTTTTTTAAAGTAAATTTCTTTCAGATTGCTGCACAAGATCATTCGTTACACGTGGGAGTAAAAAGTTATCGGCCATTTAGGAAATTAAGAAATCATGCCATTTCGCTGTCATGCGAAAAATCATTCAAGCCGGTCATAGCAGCAGCCTGAATTAAACCAAGTGGCTGACTGATTGAACGAGTGGCATGCAATCGGAAGGATGCAAGTTCAATTCCTGGTCTGGTGTTAACTCAGCCCATCATTCCTTTGAGGACATTAACTCAAGTACCGTTTTGTTGAGTTTATTTCAGAATCATAGAAGCATTACTCAATAGTTTCTCAATACAGAAAGTCGAATAATCTGATCTAGAAGAAAATTCAAAATAATATTCACAATCTATAGCTTGCAATACAACGCAAATTGGGTCACGATGTTATGTAGCTATGGCAAACACACTCAATGGAGACTAAAGGACAGCCCAAGCAAGGTATAACTAAAATAAAGATGGAATGCGTCCCTACACTTTTAATAGTGTAAAGGTTTAATATATGTAATAGAACGTTGTAATGCTATCATTTAGTGTACTAAGAAGCCAGCAACCTGAGTTTGGATTCCAACCACAGTCTTAGTCCCTCCCTTCACACATAACACATTATTACATTATTAAAGCATCAGATGCTACCTTGTTGTAATGGTTAGCACACTGCATTTTCAATCCAGAGATCGCTGGTTCAATCTCCCCGTGTGGCAGTTGAAGCAATGAAATTAATTCTGAAGCAATGAACACATGTATTGAATCCGCCCTGCCTCTGTCCATTTAGCAGTAAAAATGGGTACCATTTATACAGCAGTAAAAATGGGTACCATTTGTGTATCAGACCTCCCCTCCCCCCTCTCTGTCCATTGTGTTGGCGTGTGCAGCGGCAACCGCGTCCAAGCCGTCGTCCATTGTTTTGGCCCCGCTCCCCCCCGCTCCCCCTCCCGATGCGTTGTGCTTGGCGCTCCGTGCTGTCTTTGAGCCCCGCCCCCCTCCCTCCCGATACGTTCCATTCATTGGCTACCACATTCTGATGAGCCCCCCCTCTCCTCCCCCCTCAACTCGCTTTTAAGGGATTACATCTTGAATCATTGCCTCACTTGATGCAACTAATTCGGCTGTGACGGTCCCACCTGATGACGGAGACTTGTGTTGCCTCCGAAACGTCGTGATTTTTGTTTTTGTTTTTATTTTATTTTCATTAATTTTGATGTTTTACCTACGTGACTTTACCGAAAAAACCTAAGAATAGGGTACCATTTACACTGCAGGCTGTTCTTGTTTTTTTACCAGAGGCTTCTTATACATTATATATACACCAAGTTATCGACAGAGAACAAAGCATTTCAACGTTATTTCACAGTGCCTTACCAAATATCAGGACCAATGTAAATTGAATGTTGGCATCAAACCAGTAATATGTACACATGCAACCCATTCGTCGGTGCACTTTTGGACGAGGGACTCCCCTCGCTGTGTGGGTAGGCTGGACAGATCGGGTTGGTGAAGGTGAGGGGCACTGAATTGGGAGCATAAACGTGCAGTGCAACAAGTGATTGTGTTGCACGGCCCTCTCTTCCCCACCATGTGACTCCCCGAGGCCTCGAACGACCTGTTAATGTACAGTGGTAGCCCATCCAGGATAAAATACGTATTTATACTGGAGGAATCCGATGATCTATGAAGCTATTTTTCACGAATGTCCAGTAGTTTCACGGATGTCCGGTAGCATCCAAACACTATTCAGACCCATCCTGTTAAGTCACTAAGATCTAATACGATTGGGCACATTATAGGTGATTTGGTCAGAGGCTAACTGGAAAAAAAACACATTACAACACAAGTCATCCAGACTCATTTACTAAAGGTGTCTTATAGGCTACTGCGTGACTGAGTAGATGCATGAGTGTTTCTGCTGATTTAACCAAATCGGTAGACTGGACAACATTCAATGCATTTGCCATGTTTAATAAACGTCTCCTCATGCAGTCACGAGTGCCTAGGTTAAAGCCAAAGTCACTGTTTAATAAGAAATGGTTTAACCCCAAGAAAGCACCTAGTGCTTAAATTCAGAATTATCCTCAAAGCCACATAGCCACATAAGTGACTCGATTTGGGTGCAATAATTCCGTTTTAAGAAAGAAGAAACTCTAGTAAAACATCAATAAATATTGTAAACAGTCCAATTTTACCCATCCAAAATCAGTTTGATGGTAGATGATACAGCTACCACGTGGTTTCAATACACTCGAGAAGATGCACAATTTTTCCATCTCTAAAATCTTACAAATCATCTACAAAAATTATCCACATTCTGTGTTGAAGTAATGTCACAGTGGCTTTCTTATTGCACTGTGAACCTGGTGACAGGAGTTTTATTCCTGGCTACAGATAACAAGAGTGGTGAGCAATATCTGAACCGGTCACGGTCCCCTTCTCCAATATGCACTGACCAGCATGGTGAAGTATGGTCGAACGGACATGGCGTGAGGAGTTCTCCATCCAGCAGTGGAATGACAAAGAGCTGTAAATCATCATTTAGATGCGATTTATAATGTATTCTGAAGTCGTCTAAAATATTCCATCAGATCACATCATGGTAGTTGTTCAAAATCTAAATTTTAGATTTACCAGATTAAAATGTACATAAAAAGGAGGCAGTGTGTGTATTTTATACATGATGGGTATAAAACATCAGACTACAGTTTAAGACAGATTATAATTCAGATTTTTATGATAAACAAGAAGTGTAAATGGAATTTGAGTAATTTCAACCAAGCAAACAATTGTGCGACATTGTGCATATTCAATCGCTGCATACTTTCAAAGATTTAGCCTTTCAAAATGTACAAACAGCAATGTGAAAGCTTAAACCTTTTCAATAAAATATACACATTCTAAATATTGCAACTTTAAAATTCTGTATTTAGTCATTCTTGGTGCTGTGCGGATTCACCGAGGTTGTGTTTCGGTTGTGTGGAAACATTTGTCTCTCGTATCTAATAAGAGAACACACGTCATGGGATTTTTTTTCATGAAATCTCAGTTAAAATATATGTGTATCTTAAGAAAACTAGATTTTTGCAGCCTGTTATCTAGTAGGATGCACATGTTGGACGCTGCTGGTCACAGCTTTAAATTATATGACTAAAATTGGCAGCAAATGGTTTACACACGCGATGAAAAAAAAACCGCTTGGAAGTACAGCTGGGCTACAAAGCTCTGTGGAATGTTCCACAGCCATTGGAGTAACGGATCCTGTTCTCTAAATCGCACTATGGTGCAAATAAATTAAGGCGATTATTGCAGAGTAGTGAGATGCTGTTGTAGTGTAATGCCTCGGACACCAGACTCATAAGAGCGTCAGTTCAATCTCCCGGCACGACAGTTGTGGAAATATATTCATTCTCTCCGTCTCTACCAACCCAGCAGTCTAAATGGGTGCACCAAAATAGTCAATCGCAGAAAAATGTGCGGTGGGATAAATGCTATGAATGTATAACTCTTCTCAGACATCTGCCCAGCATGAAAGAGGAGGCTTCAACACCCTCCGGGGGGGGACTTTCTAAAGGTCTCTGTAGTGGGGGGGGGGCTTTTTGCCGACGATGGCGTGAGCAAGCAATTTCAGGGTAAATCAGTTTACCAAGCAAAGGCTCGTCAATCACCCTGCCTCGTTCGCCAAGTGTGAATTGCAGCTGGAAATGAATCCGAGAATTACAGCACGGAAGTACATTTGGGTTATGAATCCCTGCTTGCTTAGTGCCTTCTCTCTGTGTTGGCTGGATGCCATTATGAAGCATTAACGTTTTCATTGCTGAACAAATGCATCCGTATTACATTAGGTTTGCATGTGTACACAATATTACAGTAGGCTAGTCCCTTGTTTTTCTATTATATCATTGTAATGAATATTTTATTGCATTCCCCTTGGTACATGTTGAATTACACAAGTATATCATTGTTGCAATAACATCCGTTGCTGCAAGTGTTTGTGTGTATGTATGTATGTGTGACATGCTACACGTAATGCAATAGTTTGCATCAGATATGTCTGCACGTCTCGGATTGAAGCCAAAACGCCTCAATGCTCAAACAGGCATGAAACAGTGCTAATCTCCATTGGGTGACCTGAGCCAGTAGTGGAAATTCCATATTCCCATGGTGGGGAAATTACAATTACACAACAATCAAACACGCATCCGGACACGTGAAGTGAAATATAAATGCAGATTAATCATAAAAAGCCTGGGATGAAACTTGAATATATGCAAACACACGTAGTCAGAATTAATTATGGTCCTTACCCTATCATAGATGAGAAGTGTCTATTAAAGCTGGGCAACATTGGCGGAGGTCATTGATGTCGCCTTGTGCGAACTCTGCATTGACACGAACCCTGACCTCCTATACTCACTCAGCCGATAGCAACCCGCTCTCCGTCGCAGTGCAGTTGTCAAGGCAAGGCCTGCCGTCCATGACAGACTTTGTGCCTCGCCTAATTTGCCTACCGGGTAGACTGCCCCCTCATCTCACTATTCCCTTCAACTCACTCTCCGCCACAGCAACCAAAGCCCCTCGTTAACCCTTGAGTGGGAGACCCTCTGCTGCCCCTGTGATTAGAAACTGCTTTCCCCCATCCACTGATGATATTGACTACTGGCCCCTGTTTAGGTTCGGGCTCAAGATCTCTCTCTCCCTTCCCCATTGTTGATGATGGTCTCTTTCTCTTCATAAATTATCCAAATCAATAAACTAAACTATATATTTTAAAAATATGCCTTTTTTATCTCCAGGACACCCATATCCCACTATGTTGTACAGTAACTAAAGACAAATAAGTGGTATACAGAAAAACATGTATTGTGAAAATGTTTTAAAGAAGACTCCTCAAAGAATCCATCAAGTGACCTTATTATCCTTTACAGAGTCGAGATTGTCCTTTCCTGTATAATGTGCAATGAAATTGTCACACTATAGTAAAACCGCACATTTGTATTCTCATATTTTATACACATGCAGCGCAAATATATATTTATTATCATGTATGTTTTTTTTTATGCAGGCATTGGAGACTGAGGTGAGATCATAAACTCACTACAGTACACTTAACCCTAACACTGCTTTAATCGTGCATAGCGACATGGATTCCAATGAAAGAACTCAGCAGTGTGAGTTAAGTGCTGTGACCTCTAAGCCATTTGGTCATACACAAGCAATATTCTGTTGTTTACCTTGTTACCCATGTTCAAATCATTTTTGAACGAGCCAAGCATTTGCAGACAAATGTTTTCCAGTGGAGTTGCTGAATAAACATTCATTATTAAGCAGCCTGTTTATCATTTGTGTAGCATGAATCAGTTGTATCATTAAGACAGGATAACCTTTTAAGATATTTGCATTATAAATTAAGTTTAATTTTACCACACTTGTGCAGCACTGGGAAAATATATTTCCTTAATATTTTTTGTTTGTAACACTGCACTGTCAGTGCATATCAATTGACTCTTTGTTTTTTATAATTTCCATTTGTATCTTGTGTCTTAATTGTAATTGAAGGCTGAACACGATAACCCTGGCATGCTATTGGGAAGGCCATAAAATATGTTATTTTTAGGGGCAGGTTATGCCATCGGTAAATACGTAATATGTAGGTGAGAGACAAGTTGAGGATAATGGTAAATAATACAAAGTTGTAGACTCGAACATGTTTTATATTGTACAGGGAAAAGTACCCAAGTGGAGACCTGACCATTGAACTCTGTTTACCATGGAAATTAGGTGATATCATGACCATCATTATTGAAGCCTTACCAATCATAAAAAAAAATTACATTTGTCAACAACAGTGGCCTTAAAAGGAAACAATATATCGGTAACATTTCAAGCAATGGCCCTTTATAGCAATTTTTTTTTTCAATGTCACCATATTTAACAAAACAGCATGCTATTCCAATTTAAGTTTTACATGCCCGACTTATGGGATTTAGATTAATATTACTCATGAATATGAAACCTGTTGCACCATTCATTGCATACACGGTACAAGATTGTGGTTCAATTAAACAATGTAACTTAATAATATATCCATGGGTTAAAATACCAGAGCAGAGGATAATTTTAGTTAAATCAACTAAAAATGATGACCAACTAATTTATCATTGTCGCGCCCCTACAGGCCATGGCCAGCGTGATGCAGCTGATGATGCAGATGACGTCATGAAGCCCTGCCTATCACCTCCCGTCCAGCGGCACACGCAGGGACTGTGGAAATATCTTCGCAGGTTTCCTCATCTGATGAGAGTAGTTGAGTAAGCAAACCAATAATTGACGGAGTAATCGATTACTTAAATAATTGGATAGCCCAGCTCTGCAAAATATATTGATCTGCTAATTGGATTGGTATTAACCTGCTAAGGTAGACCAATACAATTATAATTAATTGCTTTAATGAAACCACGAATGACAATGTTTTATGGGGGTTTTTATGCGCCGCATTTTTTACATTTAATAGCGAGTTATTTGTTTTTCATATGATGGTTAACAAAAGCCTCAGGAGTATTAATGCTCATTAAAAGAAGATGGTTAAATGTAGAAATGTATACTCTGGAGAGGTGGAGAAGTGGCCACGGGAAATATTCGGCAAGCAATATCAGAACCGGTCGTGCCCTCCCCACCCTTTCACCCAACCCACACTGACCAACGTGGTGAAGTATGGTCACAAAACCCCTAAAACTGACATGGTGTCGGAAGGCACTTATCCACCGGAGGTTTGAGACTGGCTAAAAATGTATATACTGTATAGATATACTGTCGTTATAACTCCGCTAACACGCAATGACCTGTGTGATGAAGTATGGTCAAACAACCCTCACGATCCACAGTGTGAGGAGGCTCCCTCATCGAGCAGTGGATTGAAAAGGGTCTGTGGATGTGTATATTGAACCAATGTAAACAGCACACAAACAAGCATTCTAGACATAGCACTACATTTTCACTCAAATCATAAATTACCAACACCTCAAGGATTGTTTCAAATTACTTCAACAAACAACATTTTGTTCAGCTGAAATGCACTCTAGAACATCACAGTAACTTCACGAGTACAGCATCTTTCATCAACATTTGTGGATTTGCACAGAAATGTAAGAAGTGTAACAATGACAAGCACATTTTTGTACGCTCAAATTTTCGAGTGTGTTTGTTTCCCATGATATAAAATATTCCATTTGCCTTCGTATTATCCCAGATCTACATTGCAAATTAGGCTTGTTGCGTCGGTGACCTATTACCTTGCTACACAAAACTAAAATACACGACCGTACACACATTATTCCACGTAATATCTGTGAGTAACCGTTCCCATTTACATGTTCCCATTTTTAAATCCTTTATATTAAGTTCGCTTGCTTGCTTGCTTGCGTGCTTGCTTGCGTGCTTGCTTGCTTACGACCATGCAAATCTTTCGGTCGTTTTTTAACCCACTTCCCGTGATCCAATCGAGCTGACATTTTCCACACAGACTCGTTGTGCGAGACAATTCATGTTCGTGAAAAAAAATTCCCAAAATGTTACATTGTTTAGGGAAAACAAATTAAATATTTAATTACCAATTGCTTAATACTGGCAGACAATCATCTGACCCATAGGTGGCAGCCATCTCAAGCCAGAGGACGAGAAGACTCTAGCCGCCACGCATATAAAGGATTTATAGTGAAAAACTTTGTTTTTACGGGTTTACTTGTTAAATCCTTTATATTAAGTTCGCTTGCTTGCTTGCTTGCGTGCGTGCTTGCTTGCTTGCTTACGACCGTGCAAATCTTTCGGTCGTTTTTTAACCCACTTCCCGTGATCCAATCGAGCTGACATTTTCCACACAGACTCGTTGTGCGAGACAATTAATGTTCGTGAAAAAAAATTTCCAAAATTTTACACTTTTTAGGCAAAATTTTTTTATTTTACATATATTCAAATAGAACTCATTCATGGCTTTGGCTGAACGTCACAGTGTAAGAGCCCAGAGCGTAACCCCTCCACAGGCCGTGGCGGAGTAGCGCAGTTGGTAACGCCCTCGCTTCCCATGCCAAAGGTCGCGGGATCGATCCCCGCGTCCTCCACAGGCGAATATATTTTTAAATCCTTTATATTAAGTTCGCTGCCACGCATATAAAGGATTTATAGTGAAAAACTTTGTTTTTACGGGTTATACTTATTATCATTCTCAGGCCAATTGATGAGGTCGGTGTTTCTCAGACCTGTATGACCCGTGGACTGCTCAGCCGATGCAAACAAAATTCATGATTCTTTAGTTCTTTCGGTGAAGTCACGTAGAAAGAAGATAAATTAAATAATAGAATACGACGTTTCGATTGCAACACAAGCAACCGTCATCAGGTAGAACGAAATTTGAGAGAGAGACAAAACACAGACACGGAGACACACAGACAGACACACAAGCAGAGAGAGACAACACAAAGAGACAAATATCTCTTGGGGAGCGGTGGTGTAGTGGTTAGCGCGCTGCGGTCTGCACCTGGCGACCCGGGTTCGATTCCCGCTCACGGCCAACACCAACAGTGACGATTATCTGAACCGGTCCCGGGCCCCCCCCCCTAGGGCGACTCAGCCTCAAATGAGTACCTGGTGTGGTGTGTAAACATCGCCACTAGGGAGGGAGACAAAGGCGGTCGGGCGTGGTGCTGGCCACCCACCCCCCTCGTGTACCGTTCCGGCCTTCATAGGTGCTCGCTAACAGCACTTGCCCCTACAGTCTGTTAAGGCTATATGGGGGATCTTTGAGACAACACAGACACACAGAGAGAGACACACAACATAGACACACACTCTGTCTGTGTGTCTCCGTGTCTGTGTTTTGTCTCTCTCAAATTTAGTTCTACCTGATGACGGTTGCTTGTGTTGCAATCGAAACGTCGTATTCTATTATTTAATTTATCTTCTTTCTACGTGACTTTACCGAAAGAACCAAAAAGTAATTCCTGCACTCACGAAAGCTTCAAATCAACTTTAAAATGTATTATCTTCTCTCTCTAAATACCAGAAATACAAAATTATTCATATTAGCAGAACATATTATTTTTTGAAACAGCTATAAGGTATTTTGGGGGGGGGGGGGCATTTATATCTTCGGGTTAGGGTACTTTATTTAGGATAGTTTGCTGTATATGTTTTGGAAATGTGTCATTTTCAACCGTGTCTTAAATAAATAAATAAAGTCCACAAAATACATTTTCCACAACGTGTTCCCTTCAGCATTGAGCATTCAAAATGTTTTTTCCGGATTCTTTAATTTGTCACCATTAAAGAAAGCATGCATTCGAACATATAGCCACGTGAACTTGCAGTGCACCGCGCTGCTTGTGCAACTGGAATAACAGTGCTGGTTTGTTCAAGCATTACATGTCACAGCTGCAGCGGCTGATAAAACTGGACTCAACATTCGACTTACAAATTAGTCAACGGTGGCAGAGGTTGGATGTTGTGCCATGCTTGCCTCAGACACGTTTGGTATGAGCCCATGAATAAACCATGTTTATTCTGCTTTGGAGAAGAACAAACAATCACCTTCAATAATGTTTCTAAGCTCTGGGCACAGTAGATAATTTTCAGAGCTAAACTAAGGTTCGTTGTTCATATTCAGCTGCATAGAAAATTCACTGCTAATATGTAATTTTATTGGTGCCACGTATGCTTCTTGTTGGTGTGCCAACAGTGTGATTTAATACCATTCTTTTATTATTTTCCTTAAAATTATATATAATTGGACATGTAATAAAGTATTTGAAAATGTTTCAAACATTATACAGTCGTACTTAAAGTAAAGTTTCCCGCGATATGGCTATCCAAAGATGTTGATACTGGTAGGAACCTCCTGGTTACACCAGCCCACAGGGGATTATTGTGTCCGTCCGTCGTGCAGGGAGGGGCTGGGTGGGGAGGGTGGGGCTGGGTGGGGGGTGGGCGGGGTGGGGCTGGGTGGGGAGGGGCTGGTCACCCCATGGTGCCCTTATAAAACTCAACGTTTAAACTACTCACGCCGACTTGTGCCCGCCCTCACAGTCGGGCATATTTGCGGAATACACCACGCCGCCGTTGACCCTGGCCATTGACCGAGCAACCCAACGTTCCTACCAGCTCCCTCCGCAGGAATGTGTTATATAAGATCGGCAGCATCTGTTTTGCAAAACACTGTTTTATCATAATTATAATTCCTCATTATATTCAGCTTATAAGATCCACAACAATGTTCCACAATAAAGGTAGCATAGGTTTTGCAAAGGTTTTTTTTTTAATCTACTGTTGCCTATGCTGTCAACCTTGTTTTATTTAATGTTGTGTTCTAATAATGTTTGTGTTAACTTAACAGCACGTGCATTATAAGCGTTATAGTTTGGCAGAGTTTTGTTGAGCGAACTGCCAACCTGCAGACATATTACGGTACTCAAAAGTGATTTCACTTTGAAGAACTTTGAAGTAATATTTATTCATTCTGGTGTACAACAAAGCAAAAACAATCAAATAAAAAGCAAAATGCAATATCAATTAAAAATGTAACCATATTGTGAAATGCGATGCTCAAAACAATTGGCAGTTTTCATAATCATTAGTGGTCCCGAGCCTTTGGCGTATACAGTATTTAAAATTATTTTTTGTCCGAGATAAGTATATCCCTCAACGACACTCATTACCGAATTCAATTCATTGAAACTAGTGGGAAAATGGACCATGTAAACCCTTTACTGGACCTGAATTTGCAACCTTCCAGTCAGACGTTCAACATTGCAATGTAATCAAGCACTCTGTGGTATTATATTTTCGGTCGTATTATTTTTCAAAACACAGTAAAAATACATTTGGCAGTAAAAAAAGATGTGATTGCGTGGAGACAAGTGGCGTAGTGGCTACGCACTGTGCTATAAAACCCAAAACAGATCCCTGGCCACGACTAACATCAGTGGCGAGTGATATCAAAAACTAGTTTTGACCACTTCTACACCCCCTTGATCAACCCGCAATGTTCGACGAATAAAGTATGAACAAATAACCTCCATGACTGACACGACATTAATTGACAAAGAACTGGAAACAAAAAGAGACGGCGACATTTAAAATGTACAACCAATATACAAAGACCCCTCTCGAAAACAAATGTAGCCCTACAGTAATTCATTGTGTATCAGCATTTACCTTCCACCAAAATCACAGCTTTTCAACAAAATAAAGAGGAAGAGCAACTGGAAGGTAGGGCCTAGGCTTTAGGGTAGATGAAAACAATGCCAAATATTACGAATGCAAAAGCCCATTACTACACTGTATTTGGTCCATTAATGGCCAATTGAATAACTTTGGCCAGACAAGTGGTGTAACTGAGAACAAGTCACCGTTATGCATTTACGAAATTGGTTAATAACCTTAGGAAACCACTCATCACTAACACGTGAAGGTGAATTACGCATTACAAAGCACAGCACAGCTAAGAGATGGGAAATGTGTTTTATTTTTAAACCAGTGTAACAAGAGACTAGACTTAAGTGATACAGCACACAGAGCCCTGGAGGGGAAAGAAAGCCTCCGAGACTTAATCGCTAGCCAAAGAATTAGCATCAAAAAATTGCCTACACCATGTGCAACTGTACACCTCTGGGCAATAAGCTGAACACGTAGCTGAAGTGGAGCGTGAACAAAGTGCATTGCAAACAGAAAATAGTGGCAAGCTTACTTGTTACGTTATTTTATCTAATTCAGTTCATCATTAAGCCATGATCGATTCACTGCTGGATGAAAATAAAATAATTGTTGAAAGGACGTAACGTGAAAATAGGTTTTGTGTGCAGATCTCAGGCAATTATTGAAGGTCGACCGGAATCCAAATGATGAACTATATCGATCAATAAAGACGTGGCACATAATTTACAACCGATTGCCGAATCCACCAGAAGAAGAAGAAGGCCTCCCCATGTCATATTGTCATGGTAAATGGAGGCAGTGCTCAGTGTCCGATCAGCTATCACTTGCCTCTGATGTTAGCCATAGCCAGGAATCCAGGTGGCCAAGTTCACTGAGCAGCAAGCAATAACCACTGTGCCACTTGTAAATTACAGAGATAAAATATTACTGGCATCTACCGGCATAAAACGGAGGAAACATCGTCTGCCATTAACTCTACGCACGAATCAATATAGGTAATTACAGAACACCCTAAACGATTCAACGATTAGTCCTTGCTAATGGTATACTGTGCATATATATCTCATGTGGTCGTGCTTTCTTGTAAATTCAGATGAATTTAAACAGGGGAGCATACACCGCGGGGTGATCGCATCTTCCCCGCCTCTGCTGCCCTCGGCGGTTTCAAACTCGCAAAGTTCCCCCCCTCACCCCACCAGCCTCCCGTGGTCGCCTCCCTCCCCGGGTTCACGCACAGAACGGGGCTCTCAGCAAGGTTCCTTCAATTTCCATCCCCCCCCCCTCTGCCTATGTCCGCGACTGCCTCGAAAATAAATGTCACCCACCCTCTTTTTTTTTGGTGCGCAGCATCTTCAGATGGCGCCTGCATTTAGACGCCGTTATTATTCCAAACGCGATTGTGAATTCGTGAATTGTATCGCAATGAGCGTGAACTATTGGTACAGCCGCAGCATATTATAGATGTTTGCTTGCGCGAGGTCTGCACATTCTGGTCGAGGTGGTAGGTGACATGTAATGGATGCAGCTCCACTACATCTCTCTCTCTCTGGGAGGTCTCCCTATTTGCAAGTTTGAGATCTTACAAGAAGTCAAGGCTTTAAAGTGACACCTCTACGGCAGCAAGAGCAGCTGTAGATGTGGCAAAACACCCTGCGCTGAATAATCGGCAAGCCTACAAAGTGGTACTCCTGCAGCCATGTGATTTTTATATTTACGATGCAACGAACGTTGTATGCCTTTGACCAAATCACCCGGAATGCGTTCGATCTCATTCAATTTCTGAAGCTAAACGGGCTTGAGCCTGGATAGTGCTCGGATGGTTGACCACCATGCATAAAGAAACAGGTGCAATAGGCATTGCGAGCAGTGGAGGGCAGTGCAATGAAATCCATTGCTGTTCCGAGCTCTTCCCATCCCTCATCGCGATGTATGGTCAAATATCTCTCATGGTCAAAAGACATTGGGAGGCCCTCACTCAGCAGTGGTTTGACAAAACTGACTGTATATTTACAATGTTTCACCCCAAAAAATGTGCTCAACCCTTTGTCCACCCACTACTATTTCCCGTGTTAATCACGCAGATTATTTTATCATATTTCACCATGCTGGTCAGTATGAGGTGATTGTGGGGGGAGCCTGGAAGCAGCTATGATCGGGGTTTGACTCAGGTCACCGAATTCATCACAGTGCCACCGCTATTCCCATTGTAAATTATGATGCATTTAATTAACCTTGTACATTGCAAAAAAATCACATTTATAATTCTGTCACAGACATTCTTTATGTGGAATTGTATTTGGAACCTTTGTAATTTGTAATTTCCGGTAACTGATAAAAATACACTATCGTCACTAATGATGCTTTATAAGAGACCAGTACCACCCCCGCATTTACACAGGATATTTAAAAACAACTATTTAAACTATGTTTTTCATTATACCAGGTAAGGCCCACTGAACTATATTGCTATTTTTCAGAAGTGCCCTGGCCACAAATAACACTGTGTAACAAACATGTTTTGTTTGTTCCTGGGTAGAACGTGTTATTTCCTAATTGCTTATGCCCCAAAAGTACAAACAATGGCTATTATTCCATACAAACTTAGCTTTTTTGACCAGGACAGTGATATTTTGAAATTTACCTATTTTCAATGAGAAAACTGGCGAATTTGTCTTTTCGTTCACATAAAGTCAGAAAAAACAACATATTAATTAAAATCAACATGTATTTATACTAACGTTATACAAAAATGCCTACAAAAGATTTTGACACCAAGGGGCACTACCACAGGCGGGACTGGCCACAGCGGACCGAGTTCTCTGTGGGGAGGAACAACGTCAAGTGGGAGCCACTGGTGGACCCCCGGAAGGTGCTGATGCCACCACTGCACATCAAATTGGGCCTTATGAAACAATTTGCCAGAACTGTAGATAAGGAGTCGGCAGCCTTCAAGTACCTTCAAGACTTAAATCTTGACTTAAAGCTTTCGGGACTGCAGGAATTCATACTCTTTGGGTCTTTCGGTAAAGACCCAAAGAGTACCTTCAAGACTTCTTCCCTAAGCTGTCTGAGGCAAAGGCCAAAGCTGGTGTCTTGGTCAGACCACAGATAAAGAAGATCCTGGAGTGCAATGAATTCCCCTAGAAGCTCACTCGTAAGGAGAAAGCGGCTTGAAACAGCTTTGTCGAGTGGTTCGTGGCTTCCTGGATAATAACAAGGTCGAAAACTATGTGGAGCTGGTTGAGACTCTGGTGAAGAACTACGGCACAATGGGCTGTAGGATGTCCCTCAAATTCCATACTCTCGATGCTCATCTTGATAAATTCAAGGAGAACATGGGAGCATACTCGGAGGAGCAAGGCGAGCGCTTCCACCAGGATATACTGGACTTTGAACGCCGCTACCAAGGACAGTATAACGAGAACATGATGGGAGACTACATTTGGAGGCTGATGCGTAAAAGTGATTTATGTGAACGAAAAGACACAAATTCGCCCGTTTTCTCATTGAAAATATGTAAATTTCAAAATATCACTGTCCTGGTTGCAAAATCAACATTTTGCGGGGAATAATAGCAATTTTATATACTGTAAAGGCATAAGCAATTACGAAATAACACTTACTACGCATGAAGAAAAATTGTGTTACATAGTGTTAAACCTCAACGAAGTGGCTTGTGGAAATGTATATCAGCCAAATATTCTAAATGCATGTTGATTCTAAATGTGGAGGGAAAAACCAGAGGATCCATAGAAAAACCTACGCGACCACGGGGAGAACATGCAGACTCCAAATACACAGGTGTCAGGATCGGAATCCTCCATACTAGACGATGAAGATAACATATCGCATATAACTTCAGTGACATGACCCTCTCGGAATGCATCTGCAACAGCATTACACGAACACGTACTGGACTCTACTACGAGAAATTATTGTGAAGGTGATCCAACTGAGAGCACCGAAATGTTACTGGTTGCTTGAACACTCCTGCAAACGTTGGTTCACAAGGGCTTATGAATGTAGATGGCAAATGTTGAATGGTGGTAGCATCTTCCTTTGCCAAAGGCACTCGCTGGCCTACTTGTAAGCAGCCATTAATAATTGCAATAAAACGTTTACAATTTTGAAAACTGACAATATTCCAGGAATATCCTCAGCAATAGCATTATTTATTTTGCTTTAGTCATGTTTTCTTTCTGTGTGGGAGATAGTGATAGATGGATGGGCACTTGTGAATTATATAAAACAAAAATCTTGTTATTAGGGCATCACTTGATATACGGAGCAGATACATTCCGGAATAGTTGTCCGTAAAGCCAAATTCCGTATATCGAACTATTTCCCCATCGACTTTAATTAGATATTGGAGATGCGTTCATCTGAACAAAAATTAGTCCCACGACGTAATAATATCACACTGAGAGGAATAAAGCAAACCTTTATGAAACACATATTTACTGGAAAATCTATAACGTCTTAAAAAAATTACAATACTCCAAATAAGTCGTAAAATAAAATATATATATAGACAACATATCTACATTGGTTGACCATCTATTGTCCACTTCTGCTATCACTTACACTTAATGGTTCCTTTTCAGACATCGTGACTTACTTTTACTGAAGAACGTTGAAAATGGCGAAATCCTGAAAAGTGCAGCACCGGGCGTGATCAATAATTTATGTTGTCGTGAAATTTCGCATCTCCAGTTGCCGTGTAAAGAGGGATGACCGACCTTTCCAGAGCTCTCTCAAATGGAAGGCCCTTCTGCCAGCAGTGTGGCATGAGCAAGCACCTGCAGGGCTGCGCCCCAACGAGGCTTAATGTACCAGGCGCTGACTGAGGCCGCTTAAGAACCTTAGTTACAACGGAGGGCGTAGCGACGAAGGGGTCTCGCTGCATACGTACTAAGGGACACGCGTGAGCGCGTTAAGCGAGGTAGGGGGGTGGACGCTGTGGTTCGTGGGATCGGGAACGAGGCGGTTGGGCTGGATGAGGACACTCGATGGGATGTCTGCTTGATGTCACGCGGTTTGTAACGTTAGGCGATGTGTAACATTTAATATGAGAAGCGCCGTGTTAAGCATAATCCATCAACAATCCACCGTTGGACAAGTTTCTCAAGTTCTTTGGTTCTTTCGGTAAAGTCACGTAGATAGAAAAATAAAAATAAAGTGAATTAAAAAGAAAAATGATAAAAAAAATATTAAATAAAATAAAAGTCTATAATGTAGACTGTAGCCTTATTATTAAGTTCACCAAGCCTAAAAACCAGGCTACAGTCTACATTATAGACTGCCAGTACACTCACTCTGATTAAGAACCAGGCTACAGTCTACATGAATGGTTCATTATTAATTTTCGATCTACGTGACTTTATCGAAAGAACCCAAGAATATGAATTCCTGCAGTCACGAACGTTTTAAGTCAAAAGTTTATCAAGCTTTAGCGAGCTCTCACCTTTCTGCGCTGTAACAATTCACCTCACTCCTTGCAAACGATCCAATGTTACCACTCCATCTCCATGGGGGGGGGGGGATAATATGCGCTGAATTCCCTTGAATGCAAATCCGTCATGAGTCTCGACCACCCGTTCAAGCGACACGTGTTCATCCCAGGCCCATATACTTTGCTTACAATCGTGATTTAATTTTATTTGTGATTTATTAAAATTGTATTTTATTTCTACATACGTGACTTTACCGAAAGAACCAATGAGTGTAGTCATTTCTGCAGTCACGAAAGCTTCAACTCTAGATTAGTCAATATGATGTATCGAACTTTGTGTATGTTCTCCAATCCATGCTCCTCTGTCTCGGTGTTAATAAGACACTTTTTTTGTTATTTTACCGTTGAGTAAATCGTTTAATACATCCCCGTTCACGGGATTTTTTTTTAGTGGTGGGGGGGGGGGAATTACCTCTTTGCCAATCCCCCGTCCACCCTCTCCTCCCCCTCGTGGTTCCACCAGAGTCCACTTAATACATGACTGACCCTGACAAAATTGCTTTTTTTTCTTTAACTAAAATTATATATGCACAGGTCGTGGTGCCACTCCGCAATGCAATACTGCACCACGTGCAAATAAACACCACAACTGTGCACGCCTGATTTATTTTCTGCCGAAATATTGAAAACACATCAGCTATTAAAACAACAGTGTCGGCTACTATTACGGCGATTGTATATACACTGGACAGCGGACGGCAAGACGCGCTGTGACAGGATAAACTTAATCTGCAACAGATTGAATGATAAATGTTGTTAATACAGAAGGAAGCCAATCAGCGTCAACAAGGCACAGCCTAATAAGGGCGCTTTGAATGAAGCATGGATCAAGCTTCGTCTCGTTAAAAATCGGTCGATTCTCGTTTCATCGAGCATTGGAACGTTAAAAATACGTCGATTCCCCTTCCAGTATGCCTTATATGGGCAAAGCTACGCCCAATTACTCCGTATATGGGCCTAAAGCATTAACATAATGTATCGATCATTTTGTCGCGGACTCATTTTGATCCTGTTGCAGCGCAATGAGCAGGCTTCACCGATGCGCCTGGAGTAGCGAAATGCTGCGTCTCTTCGGCTGGTCGTGTGGGAGGAGGAGGACCCCTTGCGATCATTTCTATTTTTTTGTGAGCAATGGAAAAGTAAAAAACATCGCGATGGGTTCTCAGTGAGTACTTTAAATTTCGGAATTAAATTTTAAGACTGTATTTCACTTAAAAAAACATTACGCAATCCGTCGTATATTGTAAGATGCATGCGTGTAGCTAAATACATTTTTGGTAATATCATTGATGGGATTCTCATGAATTAAGGGCAGTTGATCACTGTAATTCGTTGCAATGTGAATTTTAGGAGAACGTTCACATAAGTCATTGAGATTGATTGTTGTTGTTGTTGGGCTCACGGGAACACCCCAAGATGTGACGCTTGGAGGGATGTGAAATGTAAAGGGGGTGGGAAAAGCGAGAGACACTTCCCACCCATTACCAAACGCATCAACGCGACGTCACAGCGCATTATCATTTCCTTTGCAATTTATGCGCTTCCAGACGGTAGCAGGAGACACTGCCACCACGAGTGACCAAGCGCGTGACACCTGCAAAGTCTTGGCCGTGGCAGTTGTGGTTGGTGGTGGTTGGTGGTGGTCATCGTCCTTTTGTTTTTCCCACGAATGGTTTCATCTGAAAGTGCTGCGCGCCTCCGAAACCTGTAGCCTCTACCGCCATCACTCAACCCCGGCGTTTAACTGCAGCGGCCGTTCATTTAAAAGTTAGGAGGGGGTGCTCTCGGTAGAACTTGGTGGTTAGCGGCGGGTTTTCTGTCACATATCCTGCAGTCTGTATAAGTCCACGTTACATACACAGCGTAGTGCTGCTGTGCGTGCTCTGTACATATCCACATTTTAAATGCCACGTGTATGTTTAAACTCTAGGTCTCACAACGTGTGCGTAATTATCACGACGGAGCATTAGTTTGGGGGGGGGAGGGGGGTGTTTGGTTGCATCTTTAGGAAATCAGGCTAAAAAAACATATTTCGGCTCTAACATGGATAGTTTTAACCCGAAATTAGACTTGGAAAATGATACCACCAACCAGAGCTTGCTGGCTTGCTCCTGGGACTGGCCGCCGGTCACACACAACGGCAGCAGCGGCAGTCCCGTGCCTGCCGCGCCGGTGTGGAATTGCCACAACGCCAACAACGACGACGACGGCCCGGAGATCGACAACCCGGCAACCCCGTCCACCATAGCCATCGTCATTCCCATCCTCTACTCGCTCGTGTGCGTGGTCGGCCTCGTGGGCAACGTTCTCGTCATGTATGTCATCGTAAGGTGGGTGCTGATACTCACAACTGTCACTCACCGTCGCATTCCCTCTCTGGCACACACACACACTGGCACACACACACACTGGCACACACACACAATGACACACACACACACAATGGCACACACACACACACTGGCACACACACACATTGACACACACACACTGGCACACACACACACTGACACACACACACTGGCACACACACACATTGACACACACACACTGGCACACACACACACTGACACACACACAATGGCACACACACACAATGGCACACACACACACACAATGGCACACACACTGGCACACACACACTATGACACACATACACTGGCACACACACACACTGGCACACACACACTGACACACACTGACACACACACAATGGCACACACACACAATGGCACACACACACAGGCACACACACACGCTGGCACACACACATACACTGGCACACACACACACTGGCACACACACACACACTGACACACACACACAATGACACACACACACTGGCACACACACACAATGGCACACACATACACTGGCACACACACACACAATGGCACACACACAGGCACACACACGCGCACACACACACACACGCGCGCACACACACACACTGACACACACACACACTGACACACACACACACTGACACACACACACACAATGGCACACGCACACGCGCACACGTTAGCAATCTCGCGCTCGCCCACGCGGAGTTTGTAACACGCAGCGGGTTCCCAAGAAGCGATAAAATTGCGCAACAAGGGCGCTCGCTACAAGCGCGCGTGTGCACACAATGCGCGTCTTTTACATTGCTGGGATGTCAATGTGTGTGCCTACATTCAAGTGAACCGAACCGTATGAGCTATCGTTTCAGATGATGAGTGTTTTGTTGTTATTGTTGTTGTTTCCAATGTGAACTTGTGCATAGTGTTAACTTGTGTATATTGGTAAATTTAAATGCATGTACCCCCTCCCCCACCGAACATCAACTCGGACTAACCAAACGTGAAGTATAATACTAATTAAAAAAAACTTTACCCACTCGGCGTGGTTGAGTCCTTTATACAGCAGTGGCTTTACACAAAAGGCTGTATAAATTATCATAACACATGTTCGGAGTGAAGGAATGCAACACGCTGGTGTATACGCTGGTGTATACATGTACGGCTTGCGTGTGCACATTTTGACCGCACCGTGATACAAACGCACTGCCGATCTGCACCGCGGGTGCTGTACCGTTCGTGTAATCTCACCACCCAACGCGATTTCATCTTCTCTCCCCGATGATGGCTATTGTGATGGTGGTGGTGGTGATGATGTTACGTGACGATACACAACAGAAGACGAGCAGCATCGGACACACGATCGCATTTATGAAACCATAAAAGACACATTCGCTGCTCTTATTGCCGGCGTTTGTGTCGACGGCCCATTGGACATACACGCGCACGTTTGTGAAGCTAATCCGTCACGACAATTTGTATCGCGAGGGTGCTCTGTTACCGCCATATCAATTCGATGGGAGCGTGGTAAAGGCACTTCTGAGTGCGTTCCCGTGTAGCATTGTCCATCATACATTTCACCAGCGCTGGGGCAAGTGCTGTCAGTGAGCCCCTATTAAGAGTCTGCCGTGGCGCACGAGGGAATATTATCTGCAGCAAAACATCCGGCCGCTTTGTCTCCCCATTGGGGATTTATGTTTTACTACACATTGCACCAGGTACTCGTTTAAGGCGGAGTCGCATTACGGGAGTCCAAGGGGCCGTTCCTGATATCGCTCCCCACCGATGTTATCCGTGGCCGGGAATCGAAATCAGGTGGCTAGGTTCGTAGCGCAGTTTGATCATTATAACCACTCCACTGTTACAAAGATCTCGCGTATAGCCCACACATGCTCTTGGGGCACTTCCAGAGATGCGTTTCCTCATTGAAGACCCTGGAGAGATTTAACATGCCTCTCCCGAAACCTTTTCATCCGAAACATTTTTCATCGATCTCAAGGAGTTGGTGAACCCACCCGTATTGTGCCGTGTCCAGATCTTATCCACTCAACATTTCTGGCCGCTTTGCTCTGAAGAAGGGGCCATTGCCCAAAAGTCGCCTATTATATTTTTGTTTCCTTTTAAGGCAGTGTTATTGACGAATGTGACGAGCTTTTGTTAAAAGCGTGAGATTGTTTATATACATATATTTACGGGACCTTTTTGCCAGAATCAAAACGATGGGAAAAAAAAAGAATAGGCTTTACCCTTTCCGGCAATAAAGCAGGTGTTAAGTTGTTCAAACACCAAATAAAAAGATATTGCAAGGGATCAAGTCTGCCGATCGGTTTCAAAGACAATGCATATATTATCAGATCATGTTTGTTTGCATTTTTTGCCACAAGTAAGTGTGGTTAATGCCGAATTGATGCCTTGCAATAGGTATCTATTTGGCATTTGAACATCTTAACACCAGCTCTTTTGTTGCCAAAAGGGGAACAGCCTCTTCTCATTTTTCATCATGTATATCTAAATTTCGATTTAAAGCTTTCGTGACTGCAGGGATTCATCTTCTTGGTTCTTTCGGTAAAGTCACGTAGAAGGGAAATAATAAAATAATAAAATAAAACATAATAAAATACAATTCTCCCGACGTTTCGGCCACAACGCAAGTAGCCGTCCTCAGGCGGAGAACAGGTCTGTCGAGAAGACTTCTGAGGACGGCTGCTTGCTTTGTGGCCGAAACGTCGTGAGAATTGTATTTTATAATGTTTTTATTATTATTTTATTATTTCCCTTCTACGTGACTTTACCGAAAGAACCAAGAACATCTATATCTACTCACGTCATGTGCCCGAGATCATCGACATCAGCCACGATAAATGCACTGCTGGATGAAGGCCTCTCCCGCCCACCCCAGAAATAACTTCCACGGTACCGCGAAGTAATAATCCACACAGCACCTGTACACTACCTGATTCCATCGCTCCATCTCCTAGGTGCACGGCCTCGCAGACGCGTTCCTTTCCTGGGCTGCCACTCCAGTCATTCTTCACCGTCTACCATCAATCGTTCATTCCCTTCAAGCGACGTGTCCCGCCCAAGCCCACTTACGATTCTCATTAATCAAAAAAAATCGATCATCGGTTTGAATTATTTAATTGCCATCATTGACACGAAGGTACGTGCACCGAAAGCATGCGCGCGAGGTAGACGTTGTGTTACGTTCCAAAATATCGGGTGAGAAATTACACAAATCAACAAATGTGTGTCAGAGTTGAATGGTCCGGCACCCCGGCACTACTGTAGCGCCACCCACTGGCGAAATCGTTTTCTATAAATCTCTGAATATAATGTGAAGAAAGGCCTCTCACGTTCGTCAATAATGGCCTTTAAATGATAAATGTCTATAATAATAGGCGACGTTTTGGGGCACGTGCGCTATGGCCCATAGCACATGTTTTATAAAGAAGAGCCGTAGCCCAGTTTAACACGTAGGCTTTCGCGATCAATATTATGCATAATAAAGGTTTTTAGGTTAGATCGCGTAAGTATCAATGTGTCGTAACCCTCCACCACCCGACACAGCCAGTAAGGATTGTCACGTAAACAACGCGCCAATTAGTTTACTACTTCAGCCCACCGGTGTGTTGGAGAGTAAATCCACGACATTTACAACTTGAGTATTACGACGTTTCGCTGGTAATTACATCCAGCATCATCAGGCGATTTGCCAAAATCGTGAAGCCATCCACCTGCTTCAGGTCTTAGATAGAGCAGGACGACGTCATCACTGAACCCACCAGGTGCAGAGATCAGAGGGGAGGGGGGGTTATTGTAAATAATTTAGTTATTTTCATTCATTATTATTCTATCATTATTTCATTACCTACGTGACTTTACCGAAAAAACCTAAGAGTATAATCACATGATAGATTAGTAATCAGTGAATTAGTATGCGTTTCCTTTGTAAGGCATTGTAGTGGTAAGATGTATTAGCACAAAACGTTGCGACTGATTATTATGTGTTCCTTTTAAAGGCAGTGTTATTGACGTACGTTTCGAGTTTCGTCATTTGTTCTTGTGCATCACGACCAACGCGGCATCAAAATGGTCCGCGTGCGAGGTACACGAGACATATCACACGTAACCATCGTCATCCGTGGTCTCTTCGTTGCTAGACAAACGTGCGTTGTGATGCGACGATCGAACCATCATCCCTCGATCTCCGCGGAGGGCCCATCCTCTCTCTCCTTCCGCTGACTGCCACCGCCGAAACAGATGTTGCAAAGAGTTGTAAAGACCTAGTCAATCCATTGATAGATCAAGTTCATAACGCAGTGTGCGAAACCATTGGAGCCACGGCTCCAATCATTGCAAATATAATGACTGTGAACCGCTTGGAATGTTTTTTCCTCCACGTTGCACCCAGCCAGGCATACTCGTGGGTAGAAATACCATCCCCCCCCCCGGTCTCCATCATCGACCGTGAGGATTCCGTGAGCAGCAACAGGTTGAGCGTGGGTGGGTTGCCCCCCCCCCCCCCCCTGAATGAGCTCATGTGCCCGGTTGTGATTTGCTCCTGATCTATTTTCGACACTCAGCCCGCGGGGCAAGGCAAGCGGGAACGTCTCTGATTGACGACAAGCTCCGTGCCCCCAATATGCGCAGACAGGGGTGCTGGATGAAGTCCTCTCTGGTTGGGGAGACCGTAGGGAGGGGGAGGGGTGGAGATATTCACGGTGCAAAAATGATCATACATTGTTTTGACTCGCACTCCCACTCCCACGTTGTAGTGTCGTGTACATATTGCGCCTGTGCTGTGTGCGGCGAGACCTCGCCGGCTATGGGGGAGTGAGAGGATTGATCTTCCGCTCGGGATGGATCAGATGCTCCTTGTAAATGGAGTCATCAGGAGTTCAATGTTCGTAAAACTACCGAGGGAAATGGACGAGAAGGAAAGAAGGTAATGACGCGTGGAATATGTCGCTGAGATAGAGCAATCTGCGCCACCTGGCGGTCCGCGCTGAATCTGCTGCTTTTTAATTAATAAAAAAAAACCCACACCACGAAACAGCCGTCCCCTTTGCACCCACGTTGCGCATCAACGCCGACACGACACCGAACCATCACTTTCATCAGCCATGGTCTATCCACTGTTGAACAGAGGCTTTCCAAAGCCGTAATCCATCTGCATGTATGCATTTCGCATCCTACTTAGCCAACCGTGCTAATCGCAGCTGCGGGGGAAGGACAACAAACTAAACACAAAAATCAGTTCTAAAGAAATTAGTTTTTAATCTAAATTTAGACGTGTATAGCTCCCAGTGGCTTCCTAATATCGGAAGGAAGCGCGTTCCAGACGGCCGCAGAAGCGCATCTGACAGTGCGCTCATGTGATGTACCAAATAAAAGTAGCATTTGCACACGAGCTGATTGATAAATCATCGCTCTATCTCCTTGGTCCACCGACTCTCCGGCGTGTTCCCCTTATTTTGACTGTCACTCCGTCTTTAGTCACCCCCCCCTGCTTTATTCACCCCCACCCTGCTCCAGCCTGATACTAAATGATCGTTTTTGATCAGCAGTGGTGCAGCGGTTAGCCCACACCAGTGGTGAGTCATATCCTTCATGGCAAGTCACCAACCCGCACAGACCAGCGTGGTGAAGTATGGTCAAACACTGCCCACGATACAGCCAAGGGAAAGTGGGTTTACGAATTAAAATCCTTGTCGGCGGTCTACTCATCCCCATCATGCCTCCAGAGGAAATGCAATAAATGCCTCCTTACGGGAAGTCAGCAATGGTGGGTGTGTTGCATGGGACTGGAATCTGCCATGGGAATAGAGAATTTCAGTCGCAGACTCCGGCAGGACACGGGCGCTACACGGAGAGCATTAAAATTAATATTAAGACGCAACAATGATGGAGCTTTCATTTTCATGCACCGACATGGGCTCCTGACCGAAATTTCTAACCAGATTGGAGGCACGTTTATAACTCCTCTGGAGTAATTTAACCACCCACATCGCAGACTTCCCCGAGTATATGTCATTATCGGCTGGGCAACTTGAAATCAGCATTGTCCAGTATTTCGTTCAGCCAGGGTAACTTGCGCACACACAAAAAAAACTCGCCGTGTACATGGCCATCTTGGTGCCTGTCATCTTAATATGGGATTCGTGGTATGTTCTTAGACTGAAGATGCATTGTGTAAATTCATAGGGTCCTTAAAAGATGTAATCTGCAATGACGGAATTGCAATTTGAGAGTCGTCAATAAACCTGCGCACACACTGGGTAGTATGAAGGGTGTATCGTAGGAGTCTCATCCTACTCGTGTGTCAACCACGGTGTAGAATCGCAATATTTCTTTATCCTGGAGGAATGCGATGAGCTGTGAAGCTTTTAATCCCCACAGATGTCCAGTAGGGGTGGGTCAGAAAGCGACAGCAAACACAAAATAACTAAAGGAATGCAAGAGTTGAGAAAAGGTAAGCAAGTCACAAAAAGTAAATAAAATATGCAAGTACAAGTGACATACGTACATAAATTCCTCCAGATTTTTCAACACTAAATGCAAGCTTGGGCAAAACAACAAAATAAAAACAAAAACAGTCCCAGACCACACCAAGACATCACACAGTCCACAAAACACAGTCACTCGATAATTTTCGTGTGCCTGTCTCCTAGTTTTCAATTTTGCGTGCGCGTTCCACATTGTCATCTTACTTGCAGCAGCAGCAGTACGTTGGCGTACACTCATTGATATGCTAATTCTCTCTGCCCCCTCCGTCTCTCCATTCTCGCCCCCCCTCTCTATATTTAAGGGACCGTCATAGAGACAACCCCTCTCTTTGTGCCGATGTGTGTCCTCTCTCTGTGTGCCGTTGTGATGTCTGTCTGCTTGTATGTCTGTCTATAGTTTTCTAGTTAGATTTTTTGTTGCTATTTCTTTTATACCTGATGATGATTGCTTGTGTTGCAATCGAAACGTCGTAATATGTTATTTTAATTTATTATTTTATTTTTAGACGTGACTTAACCGAAAAGAACCAAAGAATAATTCCTGCAGTCACGAAAGCTCCTAAATTAAGATTCACTCGATACAATTCCACACTAAAATTAAACTATCGGTACACGGTTAAGGATCAACGTTACAAATCACATTGGCAAATGTGGTTCCATCCAGCACTAATCTTTTATTTCGGGATATTTTTGAAGAAAAGTTTAGGATGTTAAGGGAGGAATAAAGGTTGTTCCAAAACGTTGGTGCTGCAACGGCAAAGGCTTTGTCACCTTTTCCTATTCTTATTCTAGGGATAGGTAACAAAGGCTATTAAATGATACGTCGTATGTTTCTTGGGTTTGATAATGGGGTTCATGAATTATCCAAGTATAGCTCAAATTTCCCAATACAAATTTTATGGATGAACAGAGGTCTTCTTGCATCAAGCAATGTGTGTTGATTGGATTTTAGGTAGAGGTCACAATGGAGGGTCCTGTATGGTAAATCCAAAGACCTTGGTCTTTTCCGAGACCAAGGTTCTCTGCAAACCTCCCGGCTACCATCAAAGGTTTGTACACGAAGCCATACAAATATACAAACACAGACATAATTTCAATCGTGATGATGGGTACAAACTTAGTAATCATTGGAAAGATGTTATCAACCACGCAAAAAAGACTTAATTACACCTTTTTGGACCATCTTATCTGACAGGTACTATTTTACTTTACGTTACCGAGTGTTAACATCCCCAGTTATTTTTTGGCAGTGCTCTCTTCATTGTTCAGCCAGCATTGGTATAAACATGGGCATTTTCGTTCTTTTGTCTATCATGTGTATCAGACCTCCCCTCCCCCCTCTCTGTCCATTGTGTTGGCGTGTGCAGCGGCAGCCGCGTCCAAGCCGCCGCCAATTGTTTTTGGCCCCGCTCCCCCTCCCCCTCCCGATGCGTTGTGCTTAGCGCTCCGTGCTGTCTTTGAGCCCCGCCCCCCTCCCTCCCGATGCGTTCCATTCATTGGCTACCACATTCTGATGAGCTCCCCCCCCTCTCCTCCCCCCTTCAACTTGCTTATAAGGGATTACTTCTTGAATCATTGCCTCACTTGATGCAGCTAATTCGGCTGTGACGGTCCCACCTGATGACGGAGACTTGTGTTGCCTCCGAAACGTCGTGATTTTTGTTTTTTATTATATTTTATTTTCATTAATTTTGATGTTTTACCTACGTGACTTTACCGAAAAAACCTAAGAATATGAAAAATGATAAAGTGGGTTTAGTCTGTTCAGTGCCTCATTCGTAGCCTATCTTTAAACAACATCACAGCAGTGAAAAAGTGATAGAATGATAGCTTCAACAATTTGCAGGCGCAATCAATTGGGAAAACTACGTTTGTTTCAAATGGGAAAACGACGTGTAAAAACCCTAATATGCTTCCAACATATCAACCTCGCAGTTGAACCTGCAGCCTAATTAGAATTATTTAATAATGGAGGACACATTTAGACTATATACGGGTGAATATTCAATGCATAAACGGTGTTCTTAGCTTGCAATCCAAATGCTATTTTTGTGCTTTGTACTGGATAAAAACAACTCAATGTAAATCGAAAAAGCCATCCATAAGCAGCTCCGCGCTCATCTTGCCCAGCTGCCTTTTTTTCTGCTGGTTAAATGATCCCTCCTACCTCCTGTTAATTCACGAATAGCACACAGCTCATCACCCACCCTCCTCCCCTCCCCTTCTCTCCAAGGTGCTCTGCAATGTCTGCATTACACCACTTTTATATTGAAGCGATTGACTCATTTGGGCCAAACTGGCTGCTTAGACATAATATCATTAGACATAATTAACGAATGTGAAATTTTCCAATTAAGTAGCCGCTATGATGGATAACGATCCTAGTAATTAGGATCGTAATGCGCGCCCGTTCAATTGGCAGCCAATGTTACGTTCATTCTGTGGGCGTGCGTGGTAATTATACAGAATCGGAAAGTTGAATGGTTCATACACGTCACGACTGAACCTTGGGGAACAGGTTCGATTGTAGGTTCAATTGCTTCGCTGTGCCATGTGCACTGATGTTATTTGTTCTTAAGTGGGGGGGAGGTGATGGGGTCGTACAATATTTATCAACAGAAAATCATTCATAATTAGGATATGGGAGCTAGAATGCATGATCGACAAAAGCAAAAAAAACATGTCATTAAGTTGTATTTGATTAGCGTTTAATATTGTTTTACGTTTACACTAAAGTAAACTATTGTTTATTTTTATTATTAAATAAACTCTTGTTTCTATAAACCAATCTCTTGTTTATTTTACCAGGGAAGGCCTACTGAGCTATATGGCGCTTTTTCACAAGCGACCTGGCCACAAATGATAGCTCAACGAAGTGGCTTATCATGTGGAAATGTATAGCACCAAATACCCTAAACGCATGTTTCTAAATGTGGAGGAGAAACCCGGAGGACCCAGAGAAAATGCACGCGACCACGGGGAGAACGTGCAAACTCCAGGGTTAGGATTGAACCCACGACCTCCTGAATACCAGGCGAGATAATTAACATATTGCCCTCGTGTTTAATCAACATTAACCTGTGACGTGCCTTTCCACCCCAGCATTACACAAGTTCATGCTAAAGGTTTGCGTCAGATTTGGGTTCATATGAGGAGTTGTTGCTCGTGTGTGTTTTTCATTTCAATGAATTCATCGGGCTGGTTACTCATTGTGGCAAACAGTCGTGCTGGGCAACACCCAACGAAGCACTTGATGAGGGCCCCAAATGGCTCTAGGGACAAAATGTGTTGCAGATTCATGGAAACCTTCGGAATGCACCAAATATGAGCTCGAAATCAGATCCTAATAAACATACAACTTACCGTGAACATAACCATGCATTCATCTCTCATCTCTTGTCTACAGCTCTCTTCTCTCATTTCAGTACGCTCATATCGGGTGTCCACATTTCTCTCACCTTTATATCCTGTCGCTTTCTCCCATCATCTCCCTCCAAAGCAACTCTTTAGGACTTTCTCCAGTGGAGGCCCTTCTGCCAGCAGTGGTGCGAGTGGCAATTGCAGGGCTGATATTGTAAAATGTTTACCGTCTCACTGGGAGTTTAAATAATTGAAGGGCTGAAGGAAAAAAAAAGAATGACTCATACTCAGGACTCCCTTATGTGCCATCACTAACCACTGCAGTTGAGCATATGAAGCATGAGCTTCTGCGGTGGTGGTGGTGATGATGATGACGCAGGGCATATTTGGGTACAAGGAGGGAAAATGTTCTCTAAGGAGGCAGCCTGCTGTGACCGATTCAGTGTCAAGATCAAAGAGAACTCACCCTGTGATTTGTTAAAAGTTTCACTCGTGGCCGTGATGTTTTACGGACGTTTCATTTCGTGACCGCAACGTGCCATGACATAGAAATGCACTGCTCACTCGGAGCCAAGGGAGCGTTTCCAGCCAATAGGCTACGAATGAAGACAAAGATGCCCCCTCCTCCTCTAACCTGCACAAGATATTGGGGCAAGTGCTCAATGAAAGCCGTACGGTACACGATTGGGTTGTATGACCAGCACCACGCCAGTGATGATGGTTACAAACTGCACCAGGTACTAATTTAAGGCTGAGTCACCCAAGGGGAGATCCATGACTGATTAAGATATTCGTCGCTGATGTTAATCGTGAGAGACTCGGTTTCCAGGCTCTTAGCTAATCACTATGCCCCCCGCCACCCCCTACGAACAGACACACACCTGCAGTCACGTGATCATTTGTGCTAGCTGACATGAAGCCCCGTCCTTGAATATGAATAAAGACAAATGTGATGTATTACCTCCTTAAGTCTTGAGACATTAGTCATGTGCAATTTGAATTCATTACGAAATAAAATCCAAATGCAAGATGATGAATGGCTCCACTGTGTACCACTGAGCTCAATAATAGATTACAAGATGTGTCACGTGGATTACTGGGCAGTAATTACAATCATGTACGGCCTTTTGTCAATCCGCAATCCACTGCTGGATGAAGGCCTCCCCACGCTCTGTGGGTTGTAAGGGGTACTTTGACCATACTTCACCAGACTGCTCAGTGCGGGTTGGTCAAGGCATAAATGTGTGAGACTTTACTGTTTATTATACTATTTTTTATTTTACCAGGTAAGGCCCACTGAGCTATATAGCTCTTTTTCAGAAGCTACCTGGCCACAAATGATAGTGCAACGAAGTGGCTTATCATGTGAACATTTATAGCAGTCAAATACTCGAAACGCATGTTTCTAAATTTGGATGGTAAAACTGGAGGACCCGGAGAAAAATCCACGCGACCACGGGGAGAACATGCAAACTCCAAATATACAGGCGTCAGGGTTGGGATCAAACCCACGACCAGGCGAGGTAATAAACATCTCGTCACCGTGTATACAACATTGGATTTGCCTGTAATGAAATCTGCTTTCCACGCAGTAACCCCACTTCATACAACAGCCGTTATGCATATTGGTATCCAGAGCCGGCCCAGCCACTAAGCGACCCTTGCAATTGCAAAGGGCCCCGTGGCCAGCAGAGGGCCCCCTAGAATCACTGCTAGCTAGTGGGTGAAAAAAATCATACATCAAAGGGGCCTCCAACCAAATTTTGCTTAGGGCCCCCAAAGGTCTAGGGCCGGTTCTGTTGGTATCCCATTCAAGAACTGTCTAGACTCCAGCCTGCTAGGGTTCCGGTGTAACAGACTAAAATAACCCCTGCCCCGATTAAACCCGGGTATAGTTTGGCCCAGGCCAGAGTATACCCGGGGGGATTAAGTGTCCTAGGCTAAACTATACCCGGGGGTTTAAACTAGACTGGGCCAGACCATACCCCTCCAGGCCAGAATATGCCCCATGTGAAAGTTTAAAGGCAATTATCCATACAGAGAACACCCGACAACGAACTTCAATCGATTTCTAAAAAGCGTATAAATGGAAGTAAGAATCTCAATTTGATCAATTGAAGCATTTTTAAAAGCAGTCGAAGCCAGTGAAGTCGAATACGCGTGCAATTCCATTGAACTGTTGTCGGGAAGTCACAGAATAAGGTTAGAGTTAGGAACTAAGAACTACAGGACTACTTGGACCAAGATGTCAATGAATATGTAAACATCTCTGGCATCTCTCGTGATAGAGTCTGGGCAACAGATGCCGAGATCATGGCCACAGCGAATTCATGTGTATATCGCTCAACACTATTACTATCATGGGGGTATGATTTGGCCTCGAGGGGCATAATTTGGCCTAGGCCATAATATACTCTAGAGTATAAATTGGTCTAGGCCATAATATACCCGGGTATAATCTAGCCTAGGACGTTTTAACCCTACTACTACGGCCTGTGGGTATACTACGGCCTGAGGGTATACTACGGCCTGTCACACCGGGAACACTCTGGGTAATTTGCTCATAGCCAGTAGACAGTAACAGATTCTCTCCTAAGTTGGTCATACCTCAAGAGAGCCCGGTTGATTTTTTAATGACAAACTGCGGCATAACCACTATTTTTCCAAAAGCAAAAGCTGTTTAGCTTGTCCAGACATTATAAGGACCGTGGGTCCTATTCAGCATGGTACCTATACTGTTGTAAGACATTTATCCAAAAGACCCATACTCACGTACTAAATAAGAATAGCCCTTGCCCATTTATTATTGTATTACCCATAATGTTCCACAATGGAGAAATATGAGTTATTGTATTAACCGAGTAACTTGCACCAGGCTATGAACCTCGCGACCTCAGTTCAATTCCTAGTCACGGTGGCGTGTCGCATTGTATCAGCAAGGCTCGATTATTGCAACTAAATATTTTTACGGGATGTCTGCAAAAAACATTAACAAGCTGCAGCATGTACAGCATTTTTTGGTACGTGTCGTGACGGATACTGCAAAATCCGATCATGTCCATCCAGTGCTCGCTGAGCTGCATTGACTTCCGGTTACTGAACGAATGCATTATCAGGTCGCACTCATGACACACAAAGTGCTTGCCACAAATGCACCACAATACCTTGCTGATAGCGAACTCTGGTCAACCCCACAGCGGCTTTTGGCTCAGCCATCGAACAAAGACGGTCACTGCATCACACACTTTCGGATGCGCTCTTGCGGCCGACTAGAATGCTCTTACTCCGATATTAGGAAGCCACTAGAGCTATGCACTTTTACATTTTGATTGAAAACTCATTTAATAATAATAGGGTTTTCCCCCTTTTTTCTGGCAACAAAACTGAAACCTTCTTACAAGGATTCATGTCTGTATTAACCACAATACTTGCAGTCGAAATGCAAACAAAAACACACTATGATAATATATACATTGTCCTTGAAACTGATTGGTCCACACCAAGGGACAGCTTTCTTTTGAGCCTCGACCCAATTGGTACAGGCAAAGGAGGTCTAATGATGTAAGTGCTCACCCCGAGCCCTCATTACTTTGATAGTGCATTGTCGTTGAGCTGTACGCCTTTTGGCATCCTCTGGTCGAGCACCAATTGGGTCGAGGCTCAAAAGAAACCCATCCCTTGGTGTGGACCAATCAGTTTGAAGGACAATGCATATGTTATCAGTGTGTTTTTGATTGCATTTCGACTGCAAGTATTGTGGTTAATGCAGACATGAATCCTTATAAAAAGGTTTCAGTTTTGTTGCCAGAAAAAAGGGGGAAAATCCAATTATTATACTGGCAAAGGAGGTCTAATGATGTGTAGGGGTGTTAGAGAGAGAGCCCGTTATGCATGGCAGCCTATGGTAAACAAACACAGTAGGCGGGGCTACATGAGTGCACGAGCAGGTGCCCTCTGCGACGTCCGCGCCAGACACCCTGGGGGGTCGATTCGGTCGTTATGATCCCCCGGGGCCCCACCCCTCAGGGAGGGGTTGGGTATAAAAGGGGAATGTATCGAAGGGCTCGGGAGTGATGTTGAGCTAAAGGAGAGAAGACGGAAGACGTCTTAGAGAGAGCCCTGGACTCCCCCTGGTACGCCGTCCTTATCAGGACCGCGCAGGCTCGAGCCAGTGGCGTGGTACCAGGGCCAGAGCCAGTGCTGGTCTGGACTCTGGGTACCGGGCCCGACTGACCAGTGTCGGGCCAAGATAGCCTCCCCTAGCCCATTAGTGGAGGACTCAGAGGCAGGCTAGGGTTAGCTAGAGAGGTGTGTCCTCAGATAGACGGGTGAGGGGGCCGATACCCCCTCAAATGTGTATGTCACAACGTTGGTGTTAAATAAACAAGTGTGCCTCCAACTCCGGTGTGAACGAGTCGTGAGCGTTACTACATCTGGCGTCAGAAGTGAAACAAAGTACGAACATGGATACACGCCGGACGACTCGAGTCGGGGTACCAGAGGCAGAAGACACCACTGCAGTCGGAGGGCCCGAGACGGCTGAAGATGCCATCGACCAGCCGGGGCTGGGCGCATCCACGCCACAGCAGCTGGAGGAAGGGGAGCCGTCGATGGAGGGGCTGAGGGAGGCGCACGCGAAGCTGACCGAGCTGCTGTACGCCGCAGCCGCCATGCTCGACACCATCACGCAGCTGGGGGCTGCGGGACCGCCACGGGGCAACGGCAGCCGACGATCACAGCGCCTTCCCGCCATTTCCACGGAGCAACATTTTGAAACTCCCGCCATCGCTGCAGCTGCTGTTGAGGGCGTGGCCGCTCTAAGCATCGCGTCCAACGGCGGGAGTACAGTACCTGCCGCGTCACCACCAACGGGCGGAACGTCACCACGGGTGCGACCGGCGATGCCATCGCTGGTTCGTGCCGACGCTGAGTTGAGTGAGGCGGACGAGGGAGTGCGTTCTTCCTCTGCAGCCGCTGCCTTACATCAGCGGCTACCTCCACTCAAGGAATTTGTGGGCGAGGATGGCGACTGGGGCGGCTTCCAGCGGCGCTTCCTCGCTCACCAGGAGATGGCACAGTGGACAGACGCCGAGGCTCTCCGCGCGCTGCCAGCACTTCTCGACAGCGACGCCCTCGCCACTCTAACATCGGCTTCGAAGGAGAGGCGCTCCACGCTGCGGAAGGCGATGCAGGTGCTGTCGGCGGTATATGGTCCACCATCGGACTGTCGCCAACTCTTTTACGATCGCCAGCGGGGGACGAAGGAGTCGCCCCTGGCGTACCGCACAAGCCTCCTGGCACTGGCGAAGGAGGCCTTTCCACGAATGGATGACGAGGGTGTCGACGCCATGGTGACAGAGAAGATACTTTTGCTGGCGGACGACTTAGACATCGTCATTGTCGCACAGGACGATGCAGAGATGTGCTCCCTCCAAGCGGCCCGTCTTCTCCACGCAAACCTGTCCTCTCAACGACGGAAGGCCAGCAAGGCGGCGAGCGGGCGTGCCGTCGCTGCAGCCACCCTCCCGGCGGAAGAGGTTTGCGCCATCGACCATCAACGGCAGCATGGAGCGGGAGTACGGGAGGACCGGGCCGGTTCAAGCCGTCTACAACATCCATCGTCGTCACCAGCGCTTCCACGCTGTTACAACTGCGGCATCCGGGGCCACGTCGCCTCGGGGTGCCGCTCTCCTGGGCAGCGCAGGACGACACCTCAACGGGACGCCGGCCCTCGTCACAAGCTCCACCATCATAATCCGGCGAGTCGCGGCACCCCTCATGCTTGGCCCACGCACACGCCCGTCACACACTCAAACACCGCAGCGAAGGGGGGGCCAATATCGCGTACCATGGCACCAACACGCACCGCTCTGGGTACTCAGATTGAACCCAGCCAGTGGTCCGTGTTGGCCCATCGGGTTGTAGCCGCGTCGTCAGGGTCGTCGGCCGTTGTGGGTCACATCGATGGGGTCGAGGTGCGCATCCTGGTCGATACAGGAGCATCGGCGACCATTATTTCGGAGTTGATTTATAACATTCTCCCTGCCCAAAGCCGTCCTTTGATGCCTGTTAACGTGCCATTCTTTGCTGCTAACGGGGGTTCACTTGGCATCATCGGACAAATTCGTGCCCAAATTTGTGTCGGGGATATTAAATTGTCTGGGCCGATTTTTGTTTCCTCCTCGCTGGCGGTTCCGTGCCTGCTGGGGACGGACTTCCTGGCCAAAATGCCGATTAGGATATTAATCGACCAGGGATGCATTGAGCTCCCATCGGGCCGACGCATGGCGTTTCTGCCATCCCCCGCTACGAGCCGGACGGCGTTCGCGACGGTGCCGGCGTTCGTAGATAGAACGGTGCGCGTTCCTCCGGGGGCGCAAATGTTGATTCCTTTGAAACTTCGGCGGCCCTTCGCTAAGGGCATTGGGGCTCAAGGGGTTCTGTTGGGACCGTCTAGGGCCGGGGTCAGTGGACCTGATTTACTCCCGGCCCAGACCATAGTGAGAGGGGAAGGAGAACCCTTCATCGTGGTCCTCAATGTGGGCTCGCAGACGGTGGTGGTCCCACAGGGGACCGTGCTTGCTCACGCAACGCCGGTGCCCTGTGAGGAACCCGTCGCGAGTCATGTCGGCGCTGTCCCTGCACCGCGACCACATTCGGACAGCGATGAAGGGTGGCTCGAGGCGCTTTGTGCGGGATCGACGGACCTGTCAAATTTAGAGCGTCAACGTCTTAAGACACTACTAAGGGAATTTTCCGACGTTTTCAGTCGGGATAAATACGATTTGGGCTGCACTAATCTGCTGCGTCACCATATTGATACGGGTGACAGCGCGCCAATACGCCAGAATCCTTTTCGGTTGAGTCCCGCCGAAAAGGACCATGTCAAATCGGCTGTTGATGACATGCTAGCCGCCGACATCATTTCTCCCTCCAACAGCCCTTGGGGAGCGCCGATCGTCCTGGTTAAGAAGCAGGACGGTTCGTTGCGGTTTTGCGTTGACTTTCGGCGCCTTAATAAAATTACGGTTGCCGACGCATACCCGCTCCCACGGATGGACGAATCGCTTGACGCCTTGGCGGGAGCGCGATTCTTCTCCACATTGGACTTACTTTCGGGATTCTGGCAGCTTCCTCTGGACGATGATTCAAAGCCTAAAACTGCTTTTCGTACTCCGCACGGCCTGTTTCAATTCAACCGGTTGCCGATGGGCTTACACTCAGCGCCGGCAACTTTCCAGCGGTTGATGGAATTGGTTTTGGCTGGATTGCAATGGGAGTCGTGCCTGATTTATTTGGATGACGTTATTGTCTTTGGCAAAACTTTTGATGAACATCTCCAGAGGTTGCGGGCGGTTTTCCTAAAGATGCGGGCTGCTAATTTGAAATTTAAGCCCCAAAAATGCCATTTGTTACGCGAGTCGGTGCGTTATTTGGGGCACATCGTGGGACGCTCAGGTATTTCTACCGATCCCGCCAAAACGCAGTGTGTAAGCTCCTGGCCGACTCCCACCTCAGTGGGAGAGGTTAGGAGTTTTATTGGGTTTGCGTCGTATTATAGACGCTTCGTCGCTAATTTTGCGACTATAGCAAAACCCCTACACGCTTTAACATCAAAAGGGGTTCGGTTCTGCTGGGGTCAGGAGGAGGAAGCTGCTTTTTGCTCCCTTCGGGACGCTTTGGTAAACGCTCCTCCCCTGATTTACCCTGATTTTTCAAAACCATTCTTGCTCGACACCGATGCGAGCAACACGGGTATTGGGGGCGTGCTCTCCCAGGTGGTTGACGGCGTGGAACGTGTGGTTGCGTACGGCAGTCGGGTGTTGTCTCCAGCGGAGCAACGATATTGTGTCACCCGTAGGGAACTGTTGGCAATTGTCCATTTCATCCAACAGTATCGCCCATATCTGTACGGTCGGCATTTCACCGTCCGCACAGATCATGCGGCACTGCAGTACGCCCTGAGGGTTCAACAGCCATCGGGACAATTGTCCCGATGGTTGGAGGTCCTCCAGGATTACGATTTCCAAACCACATACCGTAAGGGCGTTCGCCACACCAACGCGGACGCTCTGTCGCGCTTGCCAACCACCTCCGAGTGTGCATGCCTCCTGGGGTCTGGACGTTGCAGACCTCCAGGGGACACATCGGTTCCTGTCTTGGCGGCCGCCAACGACGACGATACAGTAGTTACTAATTCGATCGAACAACAGGGCAAAGATTCCCTGTTGGGGTTGCCCGTCATTGACTGGGGGCGCCTCCAGATGGAGGATGTCTCCCTCCTCGGGTGGCGACGTCGCGTTGGCGGTGCGGCGGGGGGAAAAAGAGGTGGTTCCGACGCATGGGAAATGTGCCAAGGCCTGCTGATGCATTGGGACGGGAAGTCGCGTCGACATCGGCTGGTGGTCCCTACTGGGTTGCGGGGCAGGGTGGTATGGGCCGCTCATGAGCGCCTCCTACACCTGGGGACCCAAAAGACTCTCGCCTTGCTGCAACTTGATTTTTATTGGACTGGCATGACGAGGGATGTTGGGGATTTGTTGGGATCATGCCCTCGATGTGCACAACGCAAACCGCCGGCACGGGAGTCTAACCCGCCCTTGCAATCGATCAAAGTGTCCAGGATAAACGAGCTGGTCGCTCTGGACATTTTGGGACCATTCCCCGCCACCCCCAGGGGGAATAGATATTTGTTGACTGGTGTCGAGTATTTTACACGCTGGCCTATGGCCTGGCCTCTGGCCAACCAGTCGGCAGCAGCCATCGTGGAGGCCTTTGTTCAGGGTTATGTCCTGGACAAAGGTGCTCCGGAGAGGCTGCTGACCGACCAGGGCAGAAATTTTTCCGGTAAACTACTCAGACAAGTCTGTGATCTCCTGGGCACAAAGAAAATTCGGACCTCCCCATATCACCCACAAACTGACGGGATGGTCGAACGGTTGCATCGCACCATCACGTCCATGTTATCACAACAAGTTTCGGACTCGCAAACGGATTGGGACCTACAAATTCAGGGGGTCTTGGCGGCGTACCGGATGGCACCCCATGCAGCTACGGGGTTTTCTCCCTTTTACCTCATGTACGGCCGAGAACCAGACCCGCCTGTTCATGCCCAGTTGCAGATCCCCGTGCCGCAGGGAAAAACTAATCTGGCTGACCACGTTAAATTTAATCTGGACAAATTGACCGAGGCACGGGATGCTGCAATGCAAAACTCTGACCTCCGTCAGAAGGCGAATGAGCGCCTCAGATTGAGTCGAGCGCACATGCTGCAGTGGAAGCCGGGGGACAAGGCATGGCTGCACTGCCCCCAGGTGCCACTGGCAACCTCCTCTAAACTGGTGCGGCCGTGGCGGGGCCCTGTGGAAGTGGTGGAGGTGTTACGACCGCAGTGCGTGCGCATCAAGTGGGGGAAGCGGCGATGGTTCGTGCACCCCTCTAGGTTAAAACCCTTCTCTGCGGTACACAATCACACTTCACACGCGCGTGGCCAAGCATGTGGGGGGTCGGCCGACTCGCTGGGTCCGTCTCCGTCGCTCTCACCTAATGCCTTGCCGGCTGTGCCACCTTCAGGTGCATCAGGAGTGACGGGCTCACGCCCGATCACCCCTCCTGCGGATACCGAGGGTCACGCGGAGTCGGATGAATGCTCACCCCAAGACGGACAATTGCCACCTGATGGTCCGCCACGCGCGGTTACCCCGTGTGAGGGGCCCGCTGCAAGGACGCGCGCTAAAATGCGCAAACTGTTGTGAGGCCGGAAAATGTGTACATAGCTGTTGTGTTCATTGGATGTTGTGTGGGTGGTGTGTTCCCCACTCCTCGGATGTACATATGTTGGCTTCACCGTGTGTTGTGTGTGCGTGGTGGGTTCCCTGCTGATTGTATATAGGCTGTTTTTTTTTACGGAATTCGTATTTATTCGGGGGGGGGTGCGACGGGTTGTTTTCTCATCTTGCTGTTGCGTTCTTGTTCTGGTTCCTGTTATTGTTCAAAAATAGTGAGGCACACGCGCGGTCAGGGGGTGAAGGCACCTTTATTGTCAAATTTTTGTATGTTGGCAGCCGGGACGGCTGCATGCTATGCGGGGGGGAGTGATGTAGGGATGTTAGAGAGAGAGCCCGTTATGCATGGCAGCCTATGGTAAACAAACACAGTAGGCGGGGCTACATGAGTGCACGAGCAGGTGCCCTCTGCGACGTCCGCGCCAGACACCCTGGGGGGTCGATTCGGTCGTTATGATCCCCCGGGGCCCCACCCCTCAGGGAGGGGTTGGGTATAAAAGGGGAATGTATCGAAGGGCTCGGGAGTGATGTTGAGCTAAAGGAGAGAAGACGGAAGACGTCTTAGAGAGAGCCCTGGACTCCCCCTGGTACGCCGTCCTTATCAGGACCGCGCAGGCTCGAGCCAGTGGCGTGGTACCAGGGCCAGAGCCAGTGCTGGTCTGGACTCTGGGTACCGGGCCCGACTGACCAGTGTCGGGCCAAGATAGCCTCCCCTAGCCCATTAGTGGAGGACTCAGAGGCAGGCTAGGGTTAGCTAGAGAGGTGTGTCCTCAGATAGACGGGTGAGGGGGCCGATACCCCCTCAAATGTGTATGTCACAACGTTGGTGTTAAATAAACAAGTGTGCCTCCAACTCCGGTGTGAACGAGTCGTGAGCGTTACTACAGATGAATAGAATTTCTTTAAAACTAATTTTTGTGTTTAGTTTGTTGTCCTTTCCCCGCACCTCAGATTAGCACGGTTGACTACGTAAGGTGGGAAACAATTCAACATACATACAAAGTTAATGTCAGTGGCAAGTGACATTTGAACTGCTCCTGGGACCCCATTCACCAACTCGTTCTGGCCAGTGTGGTGATGTATGGAACAATATCATAGTGGACAGAGTATTGCCAGACCTTTATCTAGCAGTGGATTGCAAAGGACTGAAAATCGATGTAATCAATAGAAATAGAATACGACGCTTCGATTGCAACACAAGCAACCATCAACAGGTAAGAATGAATGATAAAACACAGACACGTGAACAGCATAGGCAGACACACATGTAGAGAGAGACACACACAAAGACACACCGAGAGACACACAAAGACACATCGCTACCGAAACGTCGTATTCCATTATTATTTGATTTTATTTTTTACGTGACTTTACCGAAAAAAACAAAGAGTAATTCATGCAGTCACGAAAGCTTCGAATCGAGTTTGATGTAATCAATGCTTTAATACGCAGTGATTTGTCAGGTATTGTGATACCTAAATGCAGTGTGCACAATGGTAAGGACATTCACGTTCAATTCCCTATTAGTCCAAGGAGATGGAGACATTTGTGATAAGCATGCCATGATGCCTGCCATTAATGTTCATTGCAGTGTTCCATCCCACCTTCTACCAGAAGTAAAGATTTAATGGGCTTGAAGTTGACGACTGCATCAGTGGTCACATCTTTCATGGAAACACTTTGAAAAGCCAAGGTCAAGCACATCTACACCTTTAAACAGTTTACACGACGTATCTAGCAATGGATTTTCAAACCCAAGGAAACCGAACACTGCAACGAATAATAATGTTATGGTTCATATGGAGTTAATGACAAATATGTGTAATAAACATTGTATCGACATTGGGAATGGTGCATTAGAGCTAGAATAAAGCTCATTCCATTCGTCAACATCTGTGAATAGAATTGTATGCTTTTTCTAAATGCTTATATGATTGGGCACAAACTACCGAGTGATCCTTACTAATGGGAATCATTAATCTCGGTAGTAAAAAAAGATACACGAATCACACTGTAATAAAAAATATCAATGTCACCTTACTTTTCCAAGTCTCGTCCAAGACAACTTGAAATTGTATTAGCTGCAAACTGATTTCATTAAAAAAATATATTAATTGATTGTTTTGTTCTCAATGCAAAACCCAGTACATAGTCGATTGGATTATTTATTAACAGGAATGAGAAAAGGCAAATGTTCTCTAAAATATAGAACTGCGACATGGTAATTTAATTTAGAAACATTAACCATTTCTCATTTGTTCTCAGTGTGTGGCACTCATTGTGTTGTTTCGAGATGGTGATGTTTTTTGCCAGATGATATATTTACTGCGAGCCATAATGCAATCCCTATTTTAACGAATTCACCTCAATCTATTATAACATAGATATCAATGTAATAACTCTTTCCATTTAGAGAATGTAAACACATTTTTGGCAAATTTTCATGGGTAATTTCGTTAATGTACTACATCAGTATGTTGCTTTTATTATTTACCCCAAGAAAGGAAGATTTTAATCAGTGAATGGATCTGAAATATTTTGTATTAATAAACAAAAGTTGAAACATTCACAAAGAAGCATGCAGAGGTGCATGTCTGGAATTGCATTGGGGGACAGAAAGAGGAACACATGGGTTAGAGGACCAACGCAAGATGGAGATGTCATTTTAACAGGAAGCTTTCACGACCAATATTATTCATAATAGAGATTTTGGGTTATGTGTCGTTAAACCCGCTACCAACCGACACGGCCAAAAACGTCAGGATGTACAGGCATGGTGTGCATGCATAATGTAGTTTGATTACCCTATGAATAACCCAACCGGTAATGGTTATCTATTGTAATTTATATACATACATTAACCCCCCCCCCCCTCTGGCGTTCGCACCTGTGTGGCTCACAAGTGACGACATCTCATTTTTGCCCTCTATTTAAAACCAAAGCAGGAGGAATCTTAATTTTAGAACTTTCGTGACTGCAGGAATTATTATTTGGTTCTTTCGGTTAAGTCACGTCTAAAGATAAAATAATAAATTAAATAATAGAATACGACGTTTCGATTGCAACACAAGCAATCATCATCAGGTATAATGAAATAGCGACATAATATCTAACCAGAAAACTATAGACAGACATATTAGCAGACAGATATCACAAGATACATACATAGCGAGAGCAACACAAGTGACAGAGAGGGGTGATCGTCTCTGTGGGGTGGCCTTAAATAGACAGAGGGGGGGCGGAGGCAGAGAGAGGGAGGGGGGTTAGAAAAAATTAGCATATCAATGAGTGGTCCAAAAGAAAACGTGGTGCTGCGAGTACGATGGCACAGCAAGCAAGCCTGAAAATCAGGAGAAAGACACACTAAAATTAAATAACCTAGTAAAATATCGAAATGTAATGTAATACAACACAGAGGGTCGGTCAACACACAATTAACGCATAGCCTGGTTGATTACGTATTTCAAAGATTGCTAAGTTAGAATTTAAGTGTGAACATTCTAAAGAGGACACAGGCAGAGAAAACAAGTCGCCAGAGAGAGAGAAAAAAGATAAGCTTAAAACTTCCCCGTAGAAGTGGTTCAATCTTAATTTTAGAACTTTCGTGACTGCAGGAATTATTATTTGGTTCTTTCGGTTAAGTCACGTCTAAAGATAAAATAATAAATTAAATTAAATAATAGAATACGACGTTTCGATTGCAACACAAGCAATCATCATCAGGTATAATGAAATAGCGACATAATATCTAACCAGAAAACTATAGACAGACATATTAGCAGACAGATATCACAAGATGCATACATAGCGAGAGCAACACAGGTGACAGAGAGGGGTGATCGTCTCTGTGGGGTGGCCTTAAATAGACAGAGGGGGGGCGGAGGCAGAGAGAGGGAGGGGGGTTAGAAAAAATTAGCATATCAATGAGTGGTCCAAAAGAAAACGTGGTGCTGCGAGTACGATGGCACAGCAAGCAAGCCTGAAAATCAGGAGAAAGACACACTAAAATTAAATAACCTAGTAAAATATCGAAATGTAATGTAATACAACACAGAGGGTCGGTCAACACACAATTAACGCATAGCCTGGTTGATTACGTATTTCAAAGATTGCTAAGTTAGAATTTAAGTGTGAACATTCTAAAGAGGACACAGGCAGAGAAAACAAGTCGCCAGAGAGAGAGAAAAAAGATAAGCTTAAAACTTCCCCGTAGAAGTGGTTCAATCTTAATTTTAGAACTTTCGTGACTGCAGGAATTATTATTTGGTTCTTTCGGTTAAGTCACGTCTAAAGATAAAATAATAAATTAAATTAAATAATAGAATACGACGTTTCGATTGCAACACTTAAATTCTAAATTAGCAATCTTTGAAATACGTAATCAACCAGGCTATGCGTTAATTGTGTGTTGACCGACCCTCTGTGTTGTATTACATTACATTTCGATATTTTACTAGGTTATTTAATTTTAGTGTGTCTTTCTCCTGATTTTCAGGCTTGCTTGCTGTGCCATCGTACTCGCAGCACCACGTTTTCTTTTGGACCACTCATTGATATGCTAATTTTTTCTAACCCCCCTCCCTCTCTCTGCCTCCGCCCCCCCTCTGTCTATTTAAGGCCACCCCACAGAGACGATCACCCCTCTCTGTCACCTGTGTTGCTCTCGCTATGTATGTATCTTGTGATATCTGTCTGCTAATATGTCTGTCTATAGTTTTCTGGTTAGATATTATGTCGCTATTTCATTATACCTGATGATGATTGCTTGTGTTGCAATCGAAACGTCGTATTCTATTATTTAATTTAATTTATTATTTTATCTTTAGACGTGACTTAACCGAAAGAACCAAATAATAAAGCAGGAGGATTTCTCCACAACTCTGGCTGTCCGCTTGACGATGCTAGTTGTAATTGCCGGCGAAACATCATACTCGAATTATAAATGTTGTGGGTTTACTCTCTAACACACAATCGGTGTGCTGAACTTATAACGAATTGGCACGTTTTGTTTACGTGACAAACCTTACTAATTGGCGGGTGGTGACGGGTTTGACGAGACATGTATATTCACGGGATCTCACCCCCCCAAAAAAACCTCTCTTATGGACACATCATATTGACTGTGAAGAAAAGTATTGGGCTTGGGTTTGTATGGGATGATTGCTTTAGGTCAAGAATAGTGTTGGAGTGGCAACCAAAGGAAGGAGTGGCAGCCAGAGAGAGAACGTTCACAACAGAGCTGGAGCAATGGGGTCAGCTTTGTGCATGTGGGTGGTAGATGGATATTTTTGCATTACATTTTTGCGTTACATTACTGAGACGGCAAAAGCTTGGGGAGGCCTTGGATGAATCACGATTGATGATGATAATGATCGTGATGATATATGCTACACTACTCAACAACTATACTCTTTGTTTTTTTCGGTGAAGTCACGTAGGTAAAAAATAAATAAAAGAAATAAATAATGAAAACAACTCAATTAAATCACGACGTTTTGGGCGCAACACAAGCGTCCGTCTTCAGGTGGGGACAACGTAGCGAAAGCACAACCGCTTAAGTGTGTCTAAGAGATGGCTGTGACAAGGAATTATATAGTTGCGGGGGAAGGAGGGGGGGAGGGGGCATGGTGAGTGTGGGGGTGGGGTGTGAGCTGGGAGGTAACCTGGAGTTCAAACTGAAGCTTTGTGATGCAGGGGGCAGAAGTAGATAAGAAAGATAAGTTAAGCCGAGTGTGGGGGCGGGTGTGGGCGGGGAGGTAACGCATGGAGTTCAAACTGAAACTGAAGCTCTCAACAACTCTTAGACTGTTGAATTCTACCCATTATAAATGTGAATAAACCCACACAGAAAAGCCATCTGTATGGACACAACTCATGAGTAATCCTGCAGATCTCCCATTTGACAGGAAGCCACTTTCGTAAATGCCTGGTGCTCAATCTTACGTACAATATCCGAGCAGCTGAACGTCTCGTACCGACCCACTACAACAAAACAGTTGACTTTGAGAAAGAACCCTAGCCGAAATCCCAATGAGAGTGCGGGTTGTTGGCTGCCCTTGTGTTTCTGAAGTGTTTATTAAAATATTCATACAACTCATTATAATCTCTCCTCACTCACCACTACATGATCCCATGATACTCTTTGTTTAATTGCATATTATAATTTTCTAATTATTTAGCGATCTGCCATTTGAGATGGATCCACTTAGGACTCCAAATGTAAACATCGTTTAAAGCAAGAAGGCAAGCCCATGCTGTCCATCACGCATACAGTTATACGGTATACACTCATCCATAACGATTAATTTAAAAGTAGACTAAAAACATATATATAACGATATTTTTATTTCAGGCCTTAAATCTAGAAACTTAAACATTATCAAAGTTGCCATTTGTAACAATGTGATTTTACGTAAATAATCTGAAATGTGAACACTTCCATTGGTTGATGCACACTGCAGTTACTTTTGAAAATGCGTGCAATTCGTCTTCTGCAAGGCTCAAGTCTCGTCGCTCATCTAGACTTCATGAAGAACTACCTTTAGAGATTTCCACAGGGAAAAGGTCTGGCTCTTCACAGTGCCAACCATTAATCAAAGAGGCGAGTGCTCTCTCGTGGAGAAATCCCCCAGAGATTGCCTCAACTTTGGTTCCGTAGTCGTAGCAACATTACACGGCTCATGCATGGGAGCAGAGGCAATATCGCGTCGCCTCCGTCCATTTATTTATACCTAATACATCTCTTTCAATGGACTTCATCATTCACGGCTTATGGGAGCATCGAAAGCAATCTTGTGTATTTGCTTGTGAACGGAGGTTATCCCACATCTATTGTATACAACATCGCTATCTGGGTTTTTCTAAACAGAAACATATACCGACAATTGCATGAAGGCCATTTCTACGTGTGCTCTGCAAAAGGTAATGTGAGTGACTGGAGCAACCTGTGCAGCATTCTATTGAAATGTGTGCCTCCCCAGCAATGTGGGCCACGGTAGCAATCTGTGCAGTCTTATTTCAATACACGTAATATGATAACATAAAAAATGCATGCTGTAATTTTGAAGAATGAATAACCACACTCTATATTATTACGGTAGAAATACTGGCCCTAAATAATGAATTCTACTTTCAGTTTTGGCATTTTTAAAAAGGTGAAAAGTTAGAAGGCAATTACACTGCTGCAGCAATCGGACCACTCATATACATGTGCAAACTGCTCCGTAGCACTGGTTTTGGTTTTCTGATTTGAAATATAAACTCTTTATCTCTTTAGACATCACAAACACTATTGGTTTATAGCCAGCGAGCAAACAAACCCCTAATTTATATGCTACATTGTTCATATTTTCATAAGGAAAAAGCATTAATGTGCAACATATGAGCCACTGTTTATATATATACAAATTAAAATACTACCAAAGTTAATTAAATCTCAAATCTGAACCCTTGCCCTCCCAAGAAAATAAAAAGCTATTGTTATTATCAGGGATTAATTTCTCACCCAATATTTTGTGGTAAGCAGCTGGGCTGATATGCAGTCGGGCTTAACAGCATAAGGCACCACCACTAGAGCACAAGGTACACCTATAATCCATGCTATTGCAGCCTTTACTGTATTCCTATAATCTGATGAACAGCTGTAGGACAGAAAAAGGCGAAATTGATGTCGCTTGGTGCTAAAATAATTCCCGAACACCATTCCGGACTGTTCCAGCTGAAATAAAGTACCGGCTATGACTGTAACGCATTGGAGCATCGCAGTGACATATTTTGTTCAGAGTGTCGCATGTGTTGACTGTTTCGCTGTTTTTCACTCCGGCTATATCTCGCCTGCAGGTACACCAAGATGAAAACCGCCACCAACATTTATATCTTCAACCTGGCTCTGGCCGACACGCTGGCCACCAGCACCCTGCCCTTCCAGATTGTCAACTACTTCATGAGCACATGGCCCTTCGGTCGCGTCCTCTGCAAGCTCATCATCTCCATCGACTATTATAACATGTTCACGAGCATCTTCACGCTCACCATGATGAGCATCGACCGATACATCGCCGTGTGCCACCCGGTGAGGGCCCTGGACTTCCGAACGCCCGTCAAGGCCAAGCTCGTTAATATCTGCATCTGGTCGCTGTCGTCTGCCATTGGCCTGCCCGTCATGATCATTGCGGTGACCAAGCAGGATAAGAATGGTGCGCAACTCCTTTTGCTTTCATTGTTTTTGTGGGTTCACATCGCTGCATCTATATAATCATAATAATATTCAGCTCGTGTGTATGTTTGTCTTGGGAACATCACCATGACCGCGCCACCAATTGCAATGAATGGGCTGTAATGTTTGTAACCATTCATACAGCAGTTTACCCACCAATTAAGCAAGTTAGACTTATTGACTCTGGCGATGTTGATATGATCTACCATTTGCAATATCCCAGCATCTAACTCCAGGTGTGTTACAACATCATTCAATGGATAAGCTTGCACCACTGGTGGATAAGCCCACATTTATTCCATTAGTGGCTGCAGACATAAAATATACAAATTCTTCCGCATGCGATTGGAGGCATTAGCGCAATGAATGGGCTGTAATGTTTGTAACCATTCATACAGCAGTTTACCCACCAATTAAGCAAGTTAGACTTATTGACTCTGGCGATGTTGATATGATCTACCATTTGCAATATCCCAGCATCTAACTCCAGGTGTGTTACAACATCATTCAATGGATAAGCTTGCACCACTGGTGGATAAGCCCACATTTATTCCATTAGTGGCTGCAGACATAAAATATACAAATTCTTCCGCATGCGATTGGAGGCATTAGCGCATTGTGCGCTTAAGCACCTCTCAGGACACACTGATTAACCGCCCGTATTTCCCGTGCTGCAGGCAACGTGGACTGCACGCTGGAGTTCCCCAGGCCGACGATCTACTGGGACAACATGCTGAAGACGTGCGTGTTCGTGTTCGCCTTCTTCATCCCCGTGTGCGTCATCACCGTCTGCTATGGCCTCATGATCACGCGCCTGCGCAGCGTGCGAGTGCTCTCGGGCTCCAAGGAGAAGGACCGCACCATGCGGCGCATCACACGCATGGTGCTCGTCGTGGTGGCCGCCTTCGTGGTGTGCTGGACACCTATCCACCTGTACGTCATCGTCCGCGCCATCGTGCGCATCCCCGAGAGCGCCGTCGTGACGGTCAGCTGGCACGTGTGCATTGCCCTCGGCTACGTCAACAGCAGCATGAACCCATTCCTCTACGCCTTTCTCGACGAGAACTTCAAGCGCTGCTTCCGAGAATTCTGCTTCCGCCGCAACTTTCGACTGGACCTACCCAGCACGAGTCGCGTGCGCAGCATCGCCCGCGAGGCCTCCTCCATGAACAACCTGGACGGCAGCAATGACAACTCCTGACTAGGCGTGGAGATGCGGGGCCACCGGACACGTCCCCTAAGGGGAGATGACACTGATGTCACGCAAGTAACCAGCGCCTTCTGAGCTCTAGTGAGCGTCCGACTGCTCCTTACTATTAAAATTCCTTCCCTTTATTACTGCTAACCCTACTTCCTCCCTTTGTTGCTGTTAATCCTACATAATGCACGGGTATAATATGACTTTGAGACCCCCCCCCTACCTCCTACACATTCCACAAGTAGTGACTAATCCCATATCTGCATTTTCCATAAATATGCTAAATTCATCTGTTGATATGTAAATTCCTTTGTCAAGGCGCCCTTCCTCCCCTAACCCAGACTAAAATATACGCTGCCAAGCTTGGTGGTGTTCATTCAGACGCTGTTTTTACGACAGACCTGTTCTTCACCTGAGGACGGCTGCTTGCGTTGTGCCCGAAACGTCGTGAGAATTGTATTTTATTATGTTTTATTTTTATTATTTTATTATTTCCCTTCTACGTGACTTTACCGAAAGAACCAAGAAGATGCTCGTCGAGCGATTATTCCTTTTCGGTTGTAAAGCAGGTGGCTTTGTGGTGAGTTTGACGCGCCGGTGTGGTTTGGTTTTAACTTCTTACGGAAGATCGAGGACCGCATGTTGTGGTGCCCTGGTTTGTTTGGCAAACTCTCCACGCCGATCATGGGAGTGATTGTGTGTAAGCGATGTGCAAATCAGCAAAGTTTCACGTAAACTAGAGTAGGTGTTTATCGTTGGAAATTTCATACAATTGCAATAGACAGCATTGTATAAAGGTAATGGGGTGATATTATTATGAGCTGCATATAACCAATGGGGTTTATTTTTCAATTGTGTTTGCCAGAAATACGCAGGGGGGTCACATTATTCTTAGAGCGGGCTATGAAGCGCGCACAAAAAATACATTTACATACTGAACTTTCGAATACCATGGCCATTGATATCAAAGTATGTATTCAATTTGTCCTTCCCCTGCACCTCCGATGAGCTTGGTTGGCTACGTACGGTGTGAAAGAAGTTCAACATACATATTTAAGTGAGGATTAAGCTTCCCTATATACACAATAATGGTGCAATTTTTTCGTCAAATCTATTTCACCACCCTTGATTAAGTTTACTACTGCATCATTCTGCTAACACAGGGTATTGCCAAGGACGTTTGGAGCAACATTACAAACCAAAGAAATAAAATATGACCATTTTATTCTCAAATACAAACACCTGAAGCACTTATCCTGCAAACAAGAGGCCTTTGTATGTTGAAGGGCAAATATTTAAACTTTACGTGGCTGTAATCCTCACTTCAAAATTAAACGGCAAGTGAAAACTGGAATGGGTTCGTAATATATGGCACATTTTAGTACACAAATAATTGTTTTAATGAAATAAGGTTGAAAGAATACCGGATGAAAAATTAAGACGGAAAATACAATATATCAAATACAAAAACGGAAATGTGCAAATGTACATTTTCCCACAATGTATCATTGAAAAATATATATTGCGGCTTGTATTTGAAACCTAGAAATACACGGTGTTTCCTTGAACTTGAAAGCAATCGGGTCTGTTTAAATCGTGCACTGTAATGCAGATGAATTATAAATGCATAACGCGTCCAGACTCGTCAGTCGTTATGAGGAGTTTCATTCTGCTCAATAAAAAGTGTACACAAGGGCTTAGGGGCTGCAAATGTGCAGCCTCTTTACTTTGGGAGTGTTCCATATCTGCAAAGGTTGGGTGGGGGAGTGTCAAAAAAATCAAAACATGTTAACTCGTAACACAACAGACCCCCAAACCCGAGCTGCACTAATGGGACGCTCCCAAACAAGCGATGTCCTTAGGCTGTTTTACATTATGACCGATTTACACGGAACGCCACTGTTGTTGTATCCCATGCTACGCTCGAGCAACCTGGGGTAGTTTGTAGGCATTTTCCCATAAGGAGTTGTGTCTAAATCCAATAATAATAATAATGCAGTCAACAACATCTGTACATCACAGATGTATGCGTGAGAAATACGATGTACATGTGCACATTATAGCGCCGTCAAAAGGTTTTTAAAAGCACGATTTTACGGTGACCACTAATGTTAGTGACCACAAAGCCGAGTTGAAGCTTTCCTTGAGCTTCCTGTGTAAATGATTCATGCCCTGCAATGCAGATTACATTATTTAGTGGGACGACTGCATAATGTTTACAGACGTATCAGTCACTGCTCTACATTGTCTGACATTATTGTGAGAGATATTGGTTTCAGATTATCATAACAGAGCATAACAGTTCAGTTAACGTGACTTTTTTGTCGTCCCATTATTAAAACATGTGGACATCTGCTGTTATCCAGTTGGTATCGCCGAAGAACATTCTGCACATTCCCTTGGGATTAATGCGGAAAAAGTAGGTGAAGTGACACAACCGTCTGGGAAATTGTTGTTCAAACATGACTTTCGTGACAGAGCCCTCTTAAATTTCGATTTAAAGCTTTCGTGACTGCAGGGATTCATCTTCTTGGTTATTTCGGTAAAGTCACGTAGACGCTGTCTTTCCGAAAGACCGGTTCTTCACCTGAGGACGGCTGCTTGCATTGTGGCCGAAACGTCGTGAGAATTGTATTTTATTATGTTTTATTTTTATTATTTTATTATTTCCCTTCTACGTGACTTTACCAAAAGAACCAAGAAGAAGAGCCCTCTAAGTTACACACTATGTTTGGAAGTCGCACATGTACATTTCCCAAACTATATTAACGGAAGAATGCGGATTGCAGATTAAATTGATTAAAAAAAACACTCTCATAATTTGTTGAATATTGCCGCGGTATTTATCTTGTTTAAGACATGACAGCTCAATGATGTTTCTTCTAATCAGCCTAAGGACATTGCTATTTTGAAGTATTTGTTTTTCAATATGTATGTAATAGTTACAGATGTATTTTGCTGCAATGTAAACAAGCATTGCAATTATCTGTCTAGCATATAGTGGTCTGTTTACAACTTGTATTCGTAAGCCATGTTTCCATTCAAATTATATTATACATGTCAAAATGTGGATATATATATTATGAATGATCTGAGAGTGCCCAATATTGTGGTTGCTTCAAACAGCAGCAATTTTTGTTCCATGGGCCACACGTGATGATCTGGTAAAATGTACAGCAGTCTCCAGTGACATCCAGATAATTTAATGTGTATGTGCATTCATATCTTAGTCAAAAGAAAAGCCTAGCAAATGCTAGAATTATTCCCATGCATTAAATATGTTTGGTTAAAAAAATAAAGATTATACGACAATGCATACTGAGTATTTAGGTGAAATAAAGACCCTTCATGCCTAATTGAAATAATTTTAGTTATTATCAGGCAGTACACGGCCAACGCTATCTTGTTTTATACTCATTGCTCGTTAAATAAATCTAGCAATAACTTAAATCATTTATTTAATTCCCTTCACTTTATAGAATTGAGTGCTTAAGTGCAGCATGTCTTATAATCCCAAAGTAATTTCGAACAAGTCTCAGTGATCTTACTGCTGCTGTTGCTAGATATACATTTGTAGTTTCTGTGAGAAGCATGGAAAGGAACAATTTGCTCGTGTTTTCACGAGTGTCTGGGATAAACAGTGTATCTCTAACTCGCTTATACGATCTTAATTGAAAATCTTGATTCGTTGATAGCCGAAACATTTTTTAACAGGTGTGTAAACTATACTTTCACACTCACGTGTATTATTTTGCCTTCATCGTATAAAACTCAGAGCATTAATACGTATTATTACAGAAATTAGGCTTAGAGCAAATCTAATGTTTAGCAAGTACACCTTGTAAAATGAAATATTTCATCGTAACACGTGCAGGTTTTCGCAAACCGCTTGCATTCCAAGTGTGGTTTTGCGGGCTGGGCCGCATTTTGAGTACAGGTTTCCCTCGCTTCATGCAGGTTCAGTTTGTGCGATTTGACACTTTATATGCAGCTAACCCATTTCTACCAAGAATCCGCTCGTACGCAGTTTGAATTCACTCATATGCGGCTCTGTGTGGTTGGAGGTGGGGCAACATTGTGTGTACTGTATGCGCTTGTCGGCTTGCAGCTGTCTCGTGCTGTTTCGCTTTGTGCGCCCTGTGTTTTTTTTGGAACGCATCTACAGCTTTCACCACGAACTGTGGGCGTCTGCCCGAGTTTAATTAATGACTGCTAAGTCAACCCAGAAAACACCACCACACGTTGATAAATATTTGTTTTTAAATTGTACATACTCTATACTCTTTTTTTTCTCGCATCTGTGTCTGCAGAGTATGCATAATCACAGTACAGCTCAATTCATTATCATTTTGGCTTCTGTTTGCACATTGATTTTAACCAAGGCAGCACTATCTGACCTTAGCTTCGTAGCAGAGGTTAGTTTACTTTTAATAGGTGTTTGGCCTGCTTTTCAACACTGGTCAGATAAGTTTAGATATGTATCTAATCTTTACCCCACCATAATACATTCATTCGTCAAGCTGCAGCGTACTCAGTTGTAAAAAGGAAATAGTTTTGCAGGTTCCTTTCATTTCAGAAATATTTCTGTCTCTATTGTTTCAATGCTTGGATGTGAACATGGCCTACTGTGACAAAAAAAATCCCCGCTGTTGTCTCAATAGTATATGTTTTTATATATATCATACAAAAATCTGTTTCTTGAAATAAGTAGTAAAATATGTGTATGACTTCATTCCCATTTTTTACAAAAAGTAAAGTTATCTCGTTATTACTATTTGCTAAATATCATGCTTTGGGGGCAGTGATGGCTAAACTCGGAAACCTGGGATTTCACTCCCAGCCACGGCTCGCATGAGTCGCGAATATTATCTGGATCAGTCCGAGGCCCCTCCCCCCTTCACCTACCTGCCCTGAGCAGTCCACTCAAACAATCCCCATCGTGGGGAGGCCTGCATCCGGCAGTGACTTGACAAAGGGCTGTACATAAATGTTATTTATTACTATTGTAAGAAGAGCAATTAATCATTGAGATATTACAAAATGATTAAGACGAGGCAAGAATGAAGCCCACACACACATTTCCTTGTATTTCCCTGCTGGGTGTGGATGGATATTTCACCTGCAAGACTCGAGGTGTTTCTCAGCTCTAGTGAGCTGATACCACTACATCAGACCTGTCATTTCCAGTGTTGCTGCATGGGAAGTATGACTTCCCACTCTCATGGAGAAAAACGGACTCCGCAATGTATTTTTAAAGAGTAGATCGAGTATATATGATACGAAATGTAATGTCATCAATATTGTGTACGTTCTTGCGTGTTTCAATGCTAGTGGAGTACTGTGAGTGTTACTGTAGATACAATTACGGCAGTTAACTATCACTGTTATACCATTCCTAAGCGGTTGTCTGTTGGGAGGTTATTATAAGTCCTCGAGAGTGCAATATTTTTGGAAATATATAAAGAGTAAACCGTCTGTTTGTATTATGCTATGTTTGTGTGTGCACAAGAGAGACTGTCCAACAAGACAATAAAAACTACTTTTAAAATATATTTTCAGAATCTAATAAAAGCCATAACCATAATCATAGATAAAAAAAAAATATGGATTATAAATCTGTAAAAATAATATAATTTTGGCTGTATTTTAAGCATGAAAATACCATTCAGACTGGTATTTCTCATATTTACAATATCATATTTCAAGAGGTTATTATTCATTAAGCCAGCATTATTCTTCCCGATACACAGGAATTGTTTAATTGAGTTACCATTGTCTCCAATGAGCAGACTGACCACCATTCTTTAGCATGAGTAAGACATGTAGATGCAAACTATAATAATAATAATTGACATTTCATTATAAAGATTATTAATCTGTTATAATAACAATATTAAACGTGTTCCTCTTTTCATTTCCGTTTTTGGCAGTTTTTTTTCCGATATGGGAAATCAAACACGATTTATAGTGAAGCTTACATTAATCATTTTGACACATCACAGCATATTGGGATGTTTTTTGTAAAAATATAATTACACATTTGCAACCATTACATGGTGTTGACAAATATGGACGTGTTATTCGACCAGCATTTTAAGTATTTCTTGGAACATTTTAACATTAACCCTGTGAATAACGTACCATTTTGATAATCAAATGATAATTTCATAGATTGGGATTTACCCATAAAGTGACTTACTTGAAATAACCGTGAAATGTCAGTAGCAGTTATGAATCTACCTTTCTGAGTTAAATATTATCCAGCACTTTTTTCATAGGATTCAGATATTCAGCAGTAAAACGTGCATGGAAAACAATGCATCATTGACCCTTTGATTAAAATCTTCTCACATTCACAATATGTGCATCGACTGAGGCGTGTAAGAATCGATTATTGTCAGTACATGCATGTATGGAATTGGTTCGCATAACCTCTGTAGCCATTGGAGGTGCTACAATGCACCACCTTCTAAAAATAAGACTCTATTCTTGAACTGAAGAACTGAAAACCCGGAATCGTCACAATTAATTGACTCGCAGGGGGAGTTGGACTATTACAGCTTCATATGGCAGGTTACTAAAAGGAAGCCATCTGCTCACCTTATGAAACCAGAGACCTCGTTTTTGACATCTTCAGTTTCATTACAAGCTTGCTCTCCATGTCTGCCTGCATATGTCCTTAGTGCATGCAAATTGCAGCACTTAGTTTTTCTGTTATTTATTCTTTTTAAGTTTTCCCCAGATGTGAATGTGGTTCATTTCTTTTTTTTTATTTACCTTTTTTTTCTCATTAACACTCCATTCCAAAGAAAATAAGCTTACAAATACATTTACTATGGGCGCATAATCATTCATGGTGCATACTGATCGCTTTTCTAAAACATAATTACTGTTTAGAAATTGATACAATGTGGAAACATTTATTTAAAAAAACTAGTTAGTTTGTGGCCTTAAAAATATACAGATTCAATTTGGAAATGTAAAAAAATCATTTATATGAAATTAGCAAATGTAGAAAACGTCAATATAAATAATATGAATCATAATGCCATATATTTAGCCAAGAATTCCTCTCACTCTCAAAACTCATTTACAGGAGGGTCAATAATTGGGATAATTTGGTCATTGCAATGAATTAGCTTAGCTTTGTGTGGCAGGAAACCAGAATACCAAGAGAAAACTCACCGTACATACTCGGTGAATACCGTCAAAACTCCACGCAGATACATCGAATGTACAGACTGGACCGAATTCATGAAATCTAGATGTAAACTGAGCCCATTCCCATATTGCCATCGCCCCCGGCTATCTCACAGACCCTTGCATAACAATACCTGCTATGCACTGGTTGGGTCAACCATCCGAGATCTGACAATTAAGGCCGATTTGATTGCATATTTTACAGCTCCGTTTAAAATAATGCTTACAGTTAAATGCATCGCCTGCAGATCCCAGAATGCACGACATTGGAATTTCAAATTGTACTGGCTTCTCATTCATTCTCATGCAAATGGTTATCTAAAGGGTTGCTTTATTCTTTTTTTAAAGAACTATGGGTAGAGTGGAAAAGCCACTTACTTTATATTTGCTACCAGATTCTCTAATTAAATGTATACATGTAATTTGTGAAATTGGTGACATATGAATGTTCATTATTAAGAGGTAGCAGCTCGGATGTTGTACTATTGTGTAGAAAGAGATACTGTATGTGTTTTGATATGTATAATTTTAGACATTCGAATACTAGCATTTGTGAAGTGTAACCGTTTCTTACATTGTAAATAGCTATATGCTAATGATGCATGTGCAAAAATGGAAATGAAAGATTAGCATTTTAAATATTTAAAAATATCTTACATTTCTACGGCATCTAGACACCTGTGCATACAAGACGTTGGTTATGAGGTTGGACCGTCTGTAGTTGCATCCAAGTATTTCTGAGGGTGTAGATGCACGTCTCATATGTTACGGTTCTAACCAGACATTTGTAATATTGTAAATGTCATTCGTTAATTTAACACAACTTAAACAGCAATTCATACGTAATTTGAATGACTTTCAGTGACTATTTTTCACACATGTTGATCGCATGCTGATATTTTGATAGTTTTTCACGTGTGATAAATTGTTGAAAAATGGTTTGAAGTGGTAATGTATGTGCACATTCACTTTATTTATATTACATTCTTGGTTATTTCGGTAAAGTCACGTAGATAGGAAGAAAACATTACAATTTTAAATAAAAGCAAAAAACTACGACGTTTCGATCGCAACACAAGCGGTCTTCATCAGGCGTGACTTTACCGAAAGAACCAATAATATGAATTCCTGCAGTCACGAAAGTTTAAAGTCAAAATCTATTTATATTGTAATATATGGGAAAATCTAACATATGTATCTAAAATATTACGTGTAACCGTTTTCAAACATACAATTCGAGTAAGCTTAAATGTCATGTTGTCCATACCACAAATTAAGTTTTTTAATGAATGGAAATACAGGCGTGTTTCGTTTAACGAGATACGTTCCCCTAAAATTGCTCGTTCAGTGAAAATTATTCAAATGACAATCGTTTTCCCATTGACTCCCATGTTGAAAATCTGAGTTTCGGCCCCAAAATTTTCCCACTCTTGAACTATTTTTATAACGTGAGGAATTTGAAATTATATTATTAAAATAAATTAAACATAAAATGTAACACTTACCACACTTGAATAGCCACAGTGCTTGCAGGTGCCTGTCCTCAGCGTCTGCAGCTAATTAATTAGCGGTGCCACCCACCCCTCCTCTCCATCCAACCGCTCCCCCACCGACCCATTGCAGTGCCACCATGAGGCCCTCCTCCCCGACACCATGAAATTCGTGTACACAGCACAGCTGGTAAACAAACAGCTGCGGGCCGCAGTGCGCCCCCTGCTGCCACGAAACGCACTCGATCGATCGGTCTCCAATCGTTATGCAAACGTTTGCTCGTTTTGAGAACAAATTTGTCTAAATGAAAGTTGGTCGTTTGAGAAAATGCTTGTAGAAACAACGCTTGTTAAGCGAGACACGCCTGTACAGTTATACAGTATGTTTATATAAGTGTATGAAACTGTGACACATTATCAGTGAACATATTTTCAAATATATAAATGTGACCATAATACCTAACTAAGTTGCCAAAACATTGCATTTCTTGAGTATTATAATACAATAACATATTTTTGCTCAGTTTTTGTTGCGTTAGGGTTGTTTTCTGAACTACATTGTGAAAATAGTAGTATGTTCTCTATTGGTGAATTTTCTGTGAAAACGATAGCATATATGACAGTGTTACATTTTGCTTCGCTTTTTGTGAATGAATAAAATAAACTTCTAAATCTGTACGTGTTATTTCCTTTATACATTCACAACCAGTGGAGACCCGCCAACAAAGAGCTACTGCACACAAATAACATTCTCTAAATGAGTACCACGATGAAAATGTTTTAAAGCTCACCAAAGTATTTGACATATCTTGTGCACAGTGATTAAAGCCTTGAAGTAAGAAGATGCTACTATGTAAGCGTGCAGTGGAGTGGTGGCACACTGCACTATGCACCTGCCAAACTGATGCTGGGCCCTTCTACTTCACCAACTCACACTTTCCACCATGGTTAAGTATGGTCAAACGAACCTCATTACTGACACGGAATGGTGAGGCCTTCATCCAGCAGTGCATTAAAAAGGGTTTTATGATATATACACACACAAACACGTGTTCCTGTAGCCCCATGTAATTGACCAAACACGCATCAAATGTGTCAACCCGTAAAATGGCCTGAGAAATTAGTGATAAATGACATAAACGGCTTACGGGGGCTTGAGCATTTTATTGGAACTGATATGTAGAATACATTTAATGCTTTTAAAAAAATCACACTCAAATCAGTTTATCGTCAAAAATTAAACTGACAATCTACTCATCTTCTGCTATATCATCTCAGTGCACTAAAAACGGCCAAGAGAATTAACTGGGGGAACTATGGAAATTGGCCTTGTGCCATTTGTAAAAACATGTTGAATGAATGCATTGTCATTCGGTCTGCAGGTTAAACATTCGGTGCAAGGTTTAATGTATGATAGCCAGCAGTATCTTCTTGTAGTCTCCACTGCAGTCGCCAGCAACATAGGAGGCAAGTGTCTTCTCATATTTTTTCTGGAAGGTATCTTTGATGGTGCCCAAGTCAATCTGCACAATTTGACATGCATTTCGTTTGAACACGTTGGCAAATATTGTAATGGCTTAGAAACAGGGGTAACAATTACAACGTGTTACTCGACCAAACACATTATCTCACAACCAGGCCATGGAAAATGGAAACGTTTAAAACCCAGCGCAGGCCAGAGGCATATAATAAGTAAATAAAGATAAGAGATTTATGCATAAGAGATATACGATGTGTATCTAGAAGATAGATGAGAGGGTAAGAAAACGTGATGAGCAGTGCTGTGAGAGAAGAGAAAGGGGCGAAGTGTATTTTTTAATCATTTATATTAAGTTCGCTTGCGCGCTTAGGACCGTGCAAATTTTTCGGTCGTTTTTGAACCCACTTCCCGTGATCCAATCGAGCTGAAATTTTGCACACAGACTCGTTGTGCGTGATAATTAATGTTCGTAAAAAATTTTTTCCAAAATTTTACACTTTTTAGGACAAAAATATTATATTTAATTACCAATTGCTTAATGGTGCAATGCAATCATCTGACCCATAGGTGGCAGCCATCTCAAGCCAGAGGACGAGAGGACTCTAGCCGCCACGTATATAAAGGATTGATAGTGAAAAACTTTGTTTTTACGGGTTATACTTGTTACAACACTTTGTGCCATCAAACTGCAGTCCACAGTCTCCAAGCTGACCCCACCGCACCACCGCCCCTCCCAACTTCAGCCCCCCTACGTCACTACAGAGCCTACATACTGACCACGATGGTTTACTTTAATATTCTCCACACTTTTCTGTGAAATAATTGACTCATGCAATTCCAAAGTGAAGGTGGACCGTGTTTAATAGTAAATTGGAGTTACGTCGTGAGTCGGAATAAAGCTCTCGGCGGGCCGGGGTGGGGCCCTTGGGCTGGAGTTTGAACAGCCCTTAAATTAAACCCTTCAGCACGAGTTTAATTAATATAATGGCACGCAGCTAAATTTGCCATGCAGACATAGATTCACAGCAATCGATTAATGATATTCTGCACGTATGCCGATGGTCCCCACGAGTGAGATTTAAATAGAAATGACCCCTCGTTATTTCTATCCTGACATCAGCTGCTGCATATGTCATAGTATTCAACGAGCAGCGGCCTAAGCAATGACTTGCTAAAGCGCCTACTTTACACGAAAATAAATCTCACTGGATTCTTAACAGAGTTTCTAGTCCCAAGATACCCCCCCCCCCCTCCATTACACCCCTGATGAATTGTGAACAGAACACATTTCACGTGTCATTTTGTTCCTTTCTGGGTGACTGCTCCGATTATGAAATGTTCCGTTCATAACGCCTATCACGAGGGAGTGTGTACTTTTCCCCAGCCCCATCCCTCCATCCAAACAAAAGGCTTTGGTCATTACCAATTCAGTGCTGTTAGTGGTATGATGACACGAGAATATATGTAGAACGTCTTTCACACCGAACATAACCAACCGTGCTAATCGGAGGTGCGGGGGAAGGACAACAAACTGAACAGAAAAAGCAGTGCTAAACCCTATTATTATTAAATGAGTTTTCAATCTATATTTAAAAGTGCATAACTCCAGTGATTTCCTAATAAGGGAAGGAAGAGCGTGCCAGACGGCCACAGAAGCGCATCTGAAAGCGCGCAATGCAGTGGCCGTCTTTGTTTGATGGCTGTCTAAAAGCCGCTGCCCTCAAAGAATGTTGTCATTGCACTCATGTACCACTATCCCCCAGGGCCACTTACCTGGGAACGGCTGACAATGCAACGGATGAGTGTATCATCATCTGTGCCAACCCCTTTCATCGACTTGTATAGCTTCTTTGCAAAGTATTCCTGCGCATCCTCTGCACAGTGGACTGGAAGGACATCAAAGCTTTGTAAATTATCCGTATGAAAACACAGCGCATACTTCAAAAAGTTGGCGTAATTATGCTGACCATGTGCAGGGCGTTTTACTGGCATACAAACATACTATTCACCATGCCAAAGGAGTGAATGTTAAGTCTGGCGTTTTAAATGTCAACAATTGCATAGTTTGTAATGAACAGCAGGTAACACAATTACCAATAGCCAGGTAAGCATCCTGCAGCATCCCAGATGTTTCACTCTTGACGACATCTTCAATGTCCTCTCCATGGTTCTACAAAACAATAGAAAGCAACATGCTACGCAAGACTTGACGTCATATTACTTGTACATTACATAATCGGCTGCTATAACTGAAATAATGTATCATTTAGTGGAGATTTTAACGATTCAGAATCCATTGAGTTCAGTAATCATTTTCCGTTTTTTTCATCCCGTGCCCGTCGGGGTTATGTAAACGTATTGTAAAAACATTGATTATTACTCTTGTAATTCAGTGCATGCATCATGAGCTTTAACATGGATAGTATTAATCAATATATCATTATACCTGTAATTTAGAAAGTTTCCTTATTCAGAAAATGTATCTTAAGACTAAAATTCCGTCAAAATAGAGTTTCCAGAACACGCAAAGAGATATGTGCAAAATAACACAGGAAAACACAAGTTATTACAGCCCTCAAGGATCTGACACATGGCTGTAAATGATAAATTAATACAGTCATGTTATAATAGAATTTTTTTTTTTAAATGAGGATGTATCTTCTCCTATTAAGCTGTCTGACCAAGGGCAGCTGCTCACACAGTCCCAACCATACCTCGCCAATCTTCACCTGGCAACGCAAAACTACGTAACCACACTTCTTGAGCCGAAGAGATGAACTTGTCCATGAGCCCCAAACCAAATATTCTCACTTGACAGTACTGCGTGAGGTGGCATAACTTAGTGTTTCCAATGTATCTATGTAAATTATGTGATAACCACTGAAAAGTAAAGAGTTTTCAAGTAATTCACTCTTATGAACCATATACATATTTTGGTACAACTAAAGTGTTGGTATTTTAGGTGGTACCGATTTATGCTTTGGTCCATGAATTAAAGAGTTGAGATGGTTTTTCGCTGTCTTCCTCCTTGGAATTGTTCAGGCGACATCATCAATAAATGCAGTTTGATATCAATCCCAGGACACAGAGATGTGTATATATATGTACAACCCTTTGGTCAGTTAGATGTTTGATGTTGCTCCATGTGCCGGGAGCTGGGATTATATTCAGTTGCTAAAGAAGCTCCCAGAAGGTGGAGCTAAATGTCAGACACCGTGCTAAACAACACACAGTACAACCATGAAAACCATCAGAGAAATACGACCGTAAAAAACAAAAGTCCCAATGAGAGCACAAGTTAGGAAACGTCACGGCAAAAAGAGGTGAGGTCCCATGATGAGGTGAGGTACCGTTTTGTAAGCCTTGAAGGTGGCGCGCAGCTGCATCATGTTTCTCGTTGCCAGCACAGAGTTGAATGCCAGCTCGTCCGTTCCCCAGTGCCCTTTTCCTGCCTGCAACACAGGTCCAAAGTGAGAAACTCCACCAACACGCGCGGCCACCGCGAAACAGCGCTTCCATAGCACATCTGCAGCAAATGATGACGAGCGCTCTTGGGCACACGTCTGGCTCTGCACGAGTGGACCGATGAAGAGGTTGGAGCGGCAACACATTGTCGATCTTAAATGTCCCATATCACTAATTTGTGGACAATTAATTAAATCCATGGGAAGTAATTAGTGGATGTAAGAGCTAATTATTAAGAAACTAGCAGTTTTCTTGCAACAGGGACATTTATTATGCCATTGTGTGTAAAATCTGACCTTTAAATAATAATGGAATATATTTTCGAAGAATTAAAAAGATTACTTGCAGCACAATAGGCTGTTTAAATGTATAGCATACCATGCCGGACCATGTTTGTTTTTGCCTTGTGCATACCTCGTAAAGCTCCTTGGCATCACTGTTGGCCAACGACATATTCACATCGGTGCTTTCATCACGATTCCCCTATGGAGACAGAACCAAACATTTATGGAACACAAATATCAAACCTTTACAAGTTGATGTATTAGCCATTCGTAAAAAATGTGTTACATAAATGGATAAAATACTCACTAGCCATGTAGTCGCACCCAGCTAAAACATTTCAGAAGAGGTAAATTGTTTTCCTGCCAAAAGGACGGCGGACATACGTTTTCCTAACTCTGTTGCTATTTCAGATGAAACACCAATTACTGAACATATGGAAATCACTAGGCTATTCAGTAATGGGTTTTCATTGAAGAAAAAAAATCGGTAAAACGTATTGGTGACTTGTTCCTGTTGGTTGGAAACTATTGAATATTTTCCCATTTGCGACATGCAACAGCCGACTAAAAGTTTAAAGGTAGAAAACTGCCCCTTTAGCCACACACACTCTTCTCCTCCCCACCGTGCATCTCTGTCTCAGGTGACATTTCTTCCTCTCCCAATGAAGCGGTGCTACTGAAGTAATTTAACTTTTTTTAAATGCTCTCTTGCGTATACCATTGTTTTACCATAACGTGATAATTGGAGAACTTGCGTTGTGTAAAATCTAAGGGTTGTAACCCAGCAGGTCCTGAACGGATTTAAATATATTTAACTCTATCTTCCTCTCCAATGGTGGAGTTTTTTTTATGTCTACCGAATGTCTCCATTCACAGGTGGCTGGGTGGCTCAGAGGTCAGAGCACATGGCTCACAATGCTGATTATACCTGGGTTTGAATCCAGGATGCAATGCATAATTGCATCTGGTTCTCAAGCATAGCAAGTTGATAGGTCTAAGCCCAGTCAGGAGAGAAAATAAAAATACCCCCTTAAGACACGTTTGGTTTCACACTTTATTTGGATAAATTCAAGCCCTGCTAATTAAGAAATACAAATAGATCAATTTGACTGCTATGTGGTAACTTCATAGCAGGGTGAACAGAAACGTTTTAAGGATCAAAAAAGACATTAGAAGGTTTTTTTCTGAAATCCTGTCAAAAATCTCATCTGCAGTCGTCCACTGTGAGACAGGGCACACAGTTGTGCAAGATTTTTGGGATTCTTGACTTAAAGCTTTCGTGACTGCAGGAAGCGGTCGTCATCTTGAAGTTTGCGTTGCAATTGAAACGTCGTAGTTTTCTGTTATTTTTGATTATTTTCTTTGAACCTATCTACGTGACTTTACCGAAAGACCCAAGAATATATATTTTTGGGATTCTCATTCTCATTGCATGATGCCATCAGCACAATTTGTATAAATTTGGACATTCTTATTTATGTATAAAGCATGCATCCATTCATATGCAAATTTAACATGTTACATGTGCATAATGACAGATATACATAATAGTTTAATCAGTTGAACACGTAGGCTTTTGCAACCGATGTTTTTTGGGTTAAATCGCGTAAACACAAAGATGTCATTAAACATGCCACCACCTGAGACAGCCAATTCGTAAGGTTTGTTACGTAAACAAAACGTGCCAATTAGTTACTACTTTGGCAAACTCGAATAGGAAATGTTGTGGGTTTACCTTCCAATATACTGATGCATGAAAAATCCATTGTTATGATCCATGGAAGTCTATTTTAGTCATCGTGCCCTGTCACTTGTGTGGCGACCCCTCACCTGTACCAGGGCGACCAAAAGCTTCTCCACCGCACCGCTGGTCTCACTCTTCAGGTCTGACTCAAGGTCCCTGTCAAAAACTAAACGAGGTTCACAAACATTAAACGAATGCACAGTGTGCGTGTGTGTATGTTATTTTGTGAGGAGCGCCAGTATGAACTTTAGCATGCTACGCTACAAACCTGGCGACCCGAGATTGATTCCTAATTACGGCCACCACCAGTGACGATTATCTGAATCGGTCCTGGGCCTCTCCCTGAGTCGACTCAGTCTCAAATAAGTATGTCGTGTAGTGTGTGTTTTTTCATTTGCTACGAATTGTCAATGACGAAAATCAGTGTTTTATTACACAAACATCAACCGTGTGCGTATCTCATACTCACGTTCATTGTAGACGAGGCGCATTCTTTGGATTTGCTGGAAGCAGAGAAAAATAATAAAGTGTTAGCTTCTTCATTGTTAGCTTGACTGCAAACTTGTTTTTTTATGATTATCTATCAGATACATGGAAGTGTGTGGGTAGAGTGTGTGGCTTGGGAAGAAAATCCATCTTGGGGCCAACGTGGTGCCTTAATCCCTCCAGAGTCAATCAAATGAGTGACAATTTGTGAAGTCAACTGTGGTTTTCTTATGGATAGTCTGAACCCCACCACAGAAATGTGGAATTTCCACCACTGGCTCTGGCTCAGGGGAGGCCCTCATCCAGCAGTGGATTCTTATGAAGAGTGCTGTACAGTGTATACAAATGGCTGAGGTGTGAAAGTATTTTAGCATTCATTGTTTACATAAAGCATTTGTATTTGTCCCAAATTCCATCACATTTCGACTCATTGCAAATTATTATTTGTTATTCATAGTTTGTCACAAAACTGTCGAATGCCGTCTAGCACATCTGGTATTTCGCCACCAAGTAAAACAAAACTGAATTGCAGTGCAATGAGATTTGTTTTGAAATATCTTACATAAACCAAGCAGAAAAAAACTAACTCAAATATCTTAAAGCCAAAACCATTAATAATTGACTTGTTTGACTTGTAACGATATATATACATTCTATAATACACTATCGACATCTATTATGGTCACAGCAGAGTTTGGACCATAGATTGATAGGAAGTTGGCAGAATGGCAGTTAATTCTGCTGTGGACACACATGTTGGGGCCTTGGGTTGATAGCCTTGCTGGGGTCAGTGACTATCTTATGTTTACCACAGCTAACAGTGCTAATAAATGTTACAATGTGATAATCTTGAATGATAAGACGTTGAAGGTGGTTCCCACATCAACAACCAGATACCCTACGACAATGAGATATGCATGTAATAAAATGGTTTGATTCTTGTGTTCGCAGGATCTGATTTGACAGTTAGTCAAAGGCAAGCGTGGAAAGAAGACGTCATTGCTCGTACAACACCAATTTATTACCTACACCTTCGATGAGCACGGTTGGCTACGTACGGTGAGAAAGTTCAACGACCTAACATTGTCTACTGAATGAAGATAGCAAGCAACAATACTACATTTAATCCGGTGGTGTAGTGGTTATATTGCTGCTACTGAAATTCGAATGCCTGCAACGACTAACATCGGTGGTGAGTTATATCATAACTGCTTAAGTTCTCCGTCCATCACCAACCCGCACTGACCAGCATTGTGAAGTATGGTAAAACAATCCCACATTAACGACATGGCATTTGGAGGCCTTCATCCATTAGTGCATTGAGAATAGCCGGAACAAATGTTTTAATCTCATATAATTACGAAGAATATACGCTTTACATTTATGTTGGATGTTTTCAATATGGATGTTGAAATGTTAAGGATCACTGAATTATTACACTCATGAATAAATTATTGGGTTTTGATGAGGTCAAGAATTGGATAATTGGAAAAAGTATTTGCATTCCTTTCCATTGCTCGCTAATCAACACCAGTGTATGAAATGTGATTCGCTCATTGAACTTCGCAAGTTCAGACAAATATTCATATTAAGGTCATGGTAAACATAAATTTTCCAAATTTTTCTTACTATTCCATCATTTGATTCATGACTAAATCCTGTCTCTTAACAACTCCGAAAATATAATTTCAATAATTTATTTACGAACGTTTCCATTTTATAATACAGTACTAACGTAGTAGCAATAATAACGGAAAAAAATTGGTCAATCCACTGCTGCATGAAGGCCTCCCCATGCCATGTCAGTCATGTGGGGTTGTTTGACTCTACTTCTGATATCACTCGCTATTAATGTCAGTGTAGCCGGTGTGAGCTCGCCTGTGATTAATCACACGTACAATTGCGCACTCTGCTAATCGCTACGGGTAGCCAGGTGCGGTTATACTGGTAGGAACCACCTGGTTCCACCAGCCCACAGGGGATTATTGTGTCCGTCCGTCGTGCATCCAAAAATGGGAGGGGTGGGGCTGGGTGGAGAGGGGAGGATGGGGAGGGGCTGGGTGGGGAGGGTGGGGAGGGGCTGGGTGGGGAGGGGAGGGTGGGGAGGGGCTGGGTGGGGAGGGGCTGGTCACCCCGTGGTGCCCTTATAAAACTCAACATTTAACCTACTCACGCCTGCTTGTGCCCGCCCTCACAGTCGGGCATATTTGCGGAATACACCACGCCGCCGTTGACCCTGGCCATTAACCGAGCAACTCAACGTTCCTACCAGCTCCCTCCGCAGGAATGTGTTTATAAGAGAAGGAAATGTTGATCAATGATTGGACTCCCAGCCCCATTTGCACCCAGGAGAGTACGAGGCATGCTCCCAATGTATATTTGGGCGCTCTTGGTGCGTGAGGAATTCAGCTGCGGTGTTGTGATGTGGAGGGTGCCTCTGATCGCTAATGCAGAGACGCAATTTGCCCTTCTGAGGAACACTTCGAAATAAAGTTCCGCCGTTTCACAAATCCTCTCGGTGCTCGGCTGTTGTGGAGTAGCCCACTTCTCCGGAAGGCAGAACACAACGCAGAAGACCTACTCTCTCATCGTTTCTGAACTTTACAATACATATTTTTAATTGTTGCTGTTTATTAACCCCACCTGTACCCCCTGGCAAGGATTCATGACGGGATGAGAGGGGTCAGGGCGGACGAGCTACATCAGCCATAGTGGGGAATTGAATTAAGAGAGATGGGTTCATAGCGCAGTATGTGACACTGTTTCACGCTTAATTTTTATATTTTGACTAGCTTTACTACCCGGCTTCGCCCGGGACTTGGATTCTTGTCTTGGATTAATAGACGGCCTACGCGGAGGGTGGGGGGTGGATGCGTGACGTCAGCAGGCACACTGCGTGACGCTGCCGCATGCGGGTGACATCACAGATGTGACATCACGGCTCACTTGCCGTGCAAAATATATCGAATATATGCGCCTCCCCCCCCAAAATACAAAAGTCTATTGTTATACTTTGTGCATTGTGTACAGTCTGGAAGCTAACCACATGCCAAATTTCATGTTGCATGTCGGGAAGTAAGCTAAACATTTCGAACAGACACACATATTCACAAATTTCACTTTTATATATTTAGATGACATTTGTACCCGATGTCCACATCCCATTTTACCCAAAATTCCCTTCGTGAAACACCCCTAAGATAATTTGTGAAGCATAACGTTGCACAGTATCTGAATTGTACATATTTGCAATAAAGAGAAAACAACAACCTATATTTAATTATATGCAAACATAAATTGCATAAACATTTGCGAATAACAGTTAACCCATGTTTTAGCAAGCCTACTGCAGCATACAAGGTTATATTTTTAAATGACTCTCTTCAGCTTGTGTGATACAAAACATTGCATTCTAAATGTGGTTCCAATATACATTCGTAGACGTAAAATGGGCAATATCTCAATATTTAACTGGATGAAAACATGTCAATGTGTCTCCATTGTTGTCTTGCCCAGTGCAGGAAAGTCCACATTCCTATGCCGGAAGCTATGGCCTATTCATTTCGGATTTATTCTGTTGTATTGTTTAACTGTTATTGTTGTTTTGCGGAGCCTATTATCCGCCTGTAGTTCTTAAAATGAAAATAACTTGCTGTGTAATCAATAATAGTAAATTGGCACCATCGATGGAATAGAGCATATAATGATCCCCCCCACCTCACGTCCCCCTCCACAGCCCCCTTGCAATTTAACTTCGGCAATATTTGTGTTATGTTTTTTTGTACATTTTAGTGTCTATGGCACCTCTAATGGCTGCAGCGGGCATGTGACTTAAACTACATATAACACGTTGGATCACGATATTGGTGTTTGTCTTGTGAAGATAAAAAAAGCCACTAAAAGGATTTTTCAGAAGAAGTTCTGTGAAACTCTACTTGCATAGCAATATTCGGACAAACGGGGGTCACACTTCCCTGCGAGCTTTCCGAATAATGACCATGATGTGATACCGATAGCACACGGGAATGAAATCGATATACAAAACCAAAAGGCAGTTGGTAAAGTTGGTAAAGTTGATGTGTCCACTGCGAGTGGCGCGGTGTACTGTGGGTGGCTGACTGCGGGGAGAGACCTTGTTGGTGCGGGTGCACAAGATCTCCACGAGCACTTCCTCATCCGTGCCAGCGCCCTTCATGGCCTTGCGCAGCTCCTTGGCATCGTACACAGCCGGCAGGTCCATGAGTGCCAGCACCACCTTCTCCAAGTCGCCCTTCAGCTCACCCTTGAGCACCTCGACCAGGTCCTGCACAGCAACGTCACAGCAAAGGGAATGCCTCTTTTTTCCCACAGTGCATCCGAGCTATGCCGAGGCCATGTCAGGCAATGACGGTGCAGATGAGGAGACACCAGGTTGCTTTTTTCCACTGCATAAGCCGAAGCTGTGTCATTGAGGTCACATGCATTGAGAAGATATGGTGACACTACGTTTGAGTTGATGCACACACTCTCACACACTGGTCTACACATACCCTCACACACACACTTCTTCAGAACCCCAAGGCTCTGACTGAAAGTGAGTTTATTGATTCTGTTTGGGTGTGATGATGTCAGACACATTGCACATATAATTATTCCCACCCTAGGTACAGTTTGGCCCCTAGCCAGATTCAGATTTCTTGTGAGGCCAGTTGAGCACGATTTGGTTCCAGCTCGGTTCAGTAAATTGCCAGTGGAAAACCAACCATAATGGTCAATTGCACAATGATGGATCAGATCAGGTGTGCTAAGGTAAATGAGATACAAAGCACCCAAAGCCTGGTCCCACACGCAGCGCCAGATTAAAGCAGGGGCCTCAGATTTTTAGAGACCCGCTAATTTATACTCCTTTATAATGGCCAAAAAAAAATACTGTAGCACTGTGAAAAATCATATAGGTAATTTGGCTTCGGGTATGAGTAGTGGTAATAAAATAAAGGTAAGGAATTTGAATATAAAAAACAAGACCCCCTAAAACTAAAACAACCCTGGCCCACATCACCACGTTAGTCAGCGTGGTTTGGTAAAGGAGGGGCCAGGATCGTTTCAGCCATAACTAGCCCCTCATATTACCCATGGCTGGGAGTCGAACTCAAATAGTCAGGTTCATATGATAGTATACTGAGCATTGCACCACGACTCTACCGTAATGATTTTTTTATGTAGTGATAATAGAGAAATTGTTGCTTTGGGCTTCCCATTACAGCTCTGCAGCTCGCTAACACAATCGCTCATGTTGTCGTTCCATCATGAATGCATGACATATTTCGTTGCTATCAGCATTTGAAGCCACAACAGTGCAATAAATGGCGTGACTTGGCCAATGTTAGTTTGGCCTTGCCAACAGTCCAACAATAGAGGACAATCGCTGCTTTTATTGAATGACACATCGGAACCAGGAAAAACAAGATCAGTATATTTTGCAAGTGGAGCTATTCGATTTAAGTTACAGCATGTAATGACTATTTCCATATGAGGTCAATGAATAGTAGTACAACATTCAGGTTGCTGATATAGCTGCATGCATTTTTTTATTGCTATCCCTTCATTTATTTACCAAACTGCATAAACATCCCGATACAAGGATCATTTCAGAAGGGAAAAAAAACATACGTGTGGATTTTTGGTATTTCAATAATGAAACGTGCCACTTGGATCCCACTGCGTATTTTGTTATTCATAAAATGCATCCCAACTATGTACAGGGTGGTCCAGATGTCGTGTGGCCCCCACTTTATTCTCTCCAAATATACAAATGGGTGTTAAAACAGTAATGAATTAGCAAACAACATATGAGGAGTCAATGAATTGGGGATGATCAGACATCTGGACCACCATCCTGTATATAATAAACATTCAAGCAGACAAATCAATTAATTAGTGTTAGGTCAACGTAGAATCCACCGTGTGGTTATTTGACAAGAAAAATAATGTTAGTTCTATTTAATTGCATACCTGCGTTTAATTAACTTCAGCTGAGCAAATATTCACATTGGGTATTGCCAATATTGATCATGTAAACACGATACATGCAGAGACTGCTTTGGAATCACGAATGACTCACCGTATTACCTTGGCTCCACCTAGTGCCTGTTACCCTTATCGCAAGACGTTGCGTCCAGCCTAGCAACATTCTCCATATCACGCATGTCAGCAGGTGTATCACAGCAACGGCTTAACCAGCGGATGCGTCCTTTTGTTAATGCGGTCGTCATATCGCTAAGAGCTCAATGCAATGTTTGCTTTGAAAGAGATGGGGGAAGCTGGTTCATGGAAGCATAGTTTATGAGACCTACAGATTCATGGCTAAAACAATGGACAAAGTTAATAGGAATCATCATCAGCCATAATTCGTATGTATGTACGTTTGGACTTCTTTCGCTTGTAGCCGACCTGGCAAATCAGATGTGCGCGGGAAGGACAAACTAAACAGAAAAAGCAGTTCTAAAGAAATGAGTTTTCACTCTATATTTAAAAGTGCATAGCTCCAGTGATTCCCTAATAAGGGAAGGAAGAGCGTGCCAGACGGCCACAGAAGCGCATCTGAAAGCGCGCAATGCAGTGACCGGCATCGTTCGATGGCTATCCAAAATCTGATGGGAGGATGCCCCGAGTATGCGTGATGGTTAATGCTCCTTGACTGGATCAGCAAGGTATTGTGGTTCATTTGTGGCGAGCACTTTGTGTGTAATGAGTGCAACCTTATAATGCATTTGTTTAAAAGCGTCCCAAAGTCTCTGCTACCTGATAATTGGTTCTTTACCCTTCTATCTGGCAACAAAACTGACACCTTTTTACAAGGAGTCATGTTTGCATAGACCGCAATACCTGCAGTCATAATACAAACAAAAGAACATAACTCTGATAATGTGCACTGTCTTTTGTTTGTATTATGACTGCAGGTATTGCGGTCTATGCAAACATGACTCCTTGTAAAAAGGTGTCAGTTTTGTTGCCAGATAGAAGGGTAAAGAACCAATTATCATATTTTTACTGGCAAATGAGGTTCCCATAGTGTAGATCTCTGCTACCTCTCGGCGTCCTGTGATGCAACAATCCACCTCTAGCACCTGATAACGCACTGATTTCATCGCACCATCTCCCTGCTCTACTTCTTCTCGCTCCACTTCTTCTCGGTGGTGCATTCTATTCCTTGGCCGCCACGGCACTATGGTGGTTCTTTATCGGCCTTCTCACGCTGTTTTGTCCAAGCACATTACTTTCCTGAGCCGATTGCATGATGCCATGAACCTTGTCATGTTGTCTAATCCATCTGTTCCTAATTCTGTCTTTGGAATTAAACCGGTCACCAGTGTAGAAGCAATACACAAATACAACAAAACACAAGTGCAGTATTCATCGGTGAACATCTGGGGAAATGGTTCTAGACAGCAGCTGGAGTTAACCATGGCTGTCTGATTTTACCATCGCTATTCAATGGTTTTATAGAACACATTATTTAAAGGAACAGACCATTACCAACCAATGCTTCTCTAATGAGTGATCGAGTACAACATATTTATGAACTTGGCATGCCACATCTAGCTATGGCTGTGGCTACTCTTCATGTGCCTAGTAGTCCAGTCTACCAACGATCCTGAAAATATTCTACGTGAAATTAATCCATGTGTCAACCCACTGCTAAGGCCTTCTCACACCGTATTGGTAATGGAGGGTTATTTAAAAATACAAACTGCACCACGCTGTTCAGTGCTAGTTGGTGAAGGCGGAACCCAGGACCAGTTCAGATGATATTCATGACTTGCCACTGTGGCCAGGTATTAAACCTATATTGCCAGGTTCACTATAACTATCTTATTGTTAAACTTACACAGTCAAGATGAATGGCTTCATGATTTGAACACAAGGCGTCACAGTAGCAACTTACATCTCCAAATGAACGCTTGTACTCTTCCTTGACCTCGTGACGTTGCTTGGCAGTGCGATTTGCCAAAATTTCAATGATTTTATCTTCATCTGTGCCTAAAATGCCAAAAAAAACTATTAAAACATTGATGAACTTCAAAAAGGATATATTGGCTGTCACAATGACTGCAATACATGGTGTTAAGATGTACACAAGTGGGGAAAATGTTTCACCTAGTCCTTTGCATGCCTTCCTAAGGTCTTTAGCATCCTTGGCTGCATTGAAGTCAGCATAGGGGTGAATTGTAGGCTGCAGACAAAGAAAGAAAATGGGTGCACACATCCACATGTAGTCATTCGCACACTAAATCAGAGATGCGGTTTATACCTTTGCCTAACCTTGTAATAAAACAGAGAGTTGACTGGATTTTATTACAGGATACTTTGAAGTCAATTTACAGTCGTGTAATCTGTAGGTTGAATTGTGCGGATGGTAAAAAAAATATTGCCTAAAATGTGCTTTATTTAATTTACTCGAACCATGGTAAATGTTTAAACCATCATGGGGCTTTCATGAATCGATATCGTACGTGCTGACCGAACAGTCACTAAACCCAAAGGGCAGGGACTTAAACGAGCCACTGCTGAAATGCTTCGAAGCTTAAATAGTATCATGGGTTATGACTATGTTGTGATTGCATGTTTTCACATAAGGTATGATTTTTTTTAAAGGAGCATGATAACTTTTTACACGAAGTGACTCTCAGATAAAACAAACTCAAACTCACCAGATTAAAAAAATAGGATCGAAGCCAAATAAAATATTTTACAAATCGATTTGTTCAGTAACAAAACACAAACTGTTATTAAAGGCAAAGAATACAAACGTGCAAAGACTTCAATCAAAACACAATCAACTCCCATCTTTAAAAGTCGGTGCTATAAAAAAAAGTCTACGACTATAGCAGTTACCATTTTTTTTTACAAACTTTTAACAGCTTTTGGGGACCACATTATTAATTAGACTTTTTAAATGTAATAAGTTTTTGCTCAACGAGCATATATGCATTTGAATTGTATCTACGGTAACATGGTCGATCGATGTTCCCTTAAAAACAGTCACGCAATTTTAAAAAGGGCAAACATGCTGCGATACGCACGACAGAAAGGCAGGTGTGTGTGTGCAGGAAGATAAGATAGGTGGGCGCACACACACGCACACATGAAGACAGATCCATTTTAACACCCAATCAGTTGTACCATTTGTCGTTAAATTAGTAAAGCAAGACACAAAACGGAAAATTGTTGGCAAGCATCGAACACGAGTTTGCCTCTACCAACCCAGCGCCAAAAATTACCCACTCCAGACACACTGCAATTAAGAGCAAGCAGCTACTGCATGAAAAGCAGCAATTTGAAACAAGCTTAAAGCCGCTCATGGTTTGTACCATCCCATAGAATGCAGGTTATTCTTCCAACGTGGATGCCATTCTATAAAACTCAGCTCGTAAATTACATCGTTTATTTCAAACTATAATCATGCGAGATTAAGCAGGTTTCAAGCTGCTTAAAGCTGAATATGACAACAAATCACAATCATTTATCGAAGTAAATGATTAAGAGAACATTCACACTCTCAACATTTACCCGCAAAAAATGAAAGCAGCACACACAAGCTACTGGAAACGCAAATCAGAGACGTTCAGTGAAAATGTGACTTTATTGTAAACTATAGAGGAAGAATGCATTTTTTGATTTATGATATTTAGATACCATAAATGATATGAATACACTTAATATTAATTCGATCATCGTCACTTCTAAGTTTAAAAAAAGATCATACGGCCAGCAGAAGTTTCTTCGGCTTGATTTTTTGTTTCTTTTTGAGGTTACACTGGACATTAAACAAAAGCATTGTATGTATTGTTTTTCATAAAAGAGTTTCACCTGCTTTAAACATTGACTTTACTTGGAGAAAAAAAGAACCTCTGACCTTCAATTTTATTAAGACACATACTCTAAATAAACAATACTTTAAATGTTAATGAATAAAAAACAATATTTCGCATGAAATGTTTCTGGTTCAGCATGGGCAGCAGTGCCTCCCTCGTACACGAAAGCAACGGAGTTAATTATAATGGATCTTAGACTTGAACAAAACCCGCACTCCTTCATCCACCCTACGATGTGTAGCTGAGATAAAAAAAAAATTCAGGCTGAGCTAATCAGGTGGAGACACATTACGAGTCGAGAAGATCTGAAATTATTGTTGTCCATTAAAACATTCTGCACATTGTGACCGTTTTAAAAAAAGGTTACATTCTATTTACTGCTCTCGTTGTTTTTTGAAATATGGAAAAATTATCCCATGAGAATATTTTCTGGACTTCAGATCCATAGGGTAACTGAGGGTCCAGGGCACTAGGATTGTATTACCATTTTACATTCAGATGTTTTGAGACTGTACGTATGCAGTGAGCTAATTAAATTACAGTATATTATATTAACTGTAATGAGTATACATTTAAATATGCTTATGAAGATCGCATGTTTTTCTTTGCAAGAACGTCCCAATCGTTAACGATTCGTCGCGGCAAAATCATTCATTTAAAATTTACAACAGTAAACAAAACCACGCATATGTAAAAAAAAAAGATTTGATGATACTGCATTGGCAGTTGTGCACGAGCACAAATAACAGAAAAAAACTCAACACATTCGTGAATACAACCGACTAAAAAAATAGGTGACGTTTTAAACAATGGCATTTCTCTATGTACTGTGAAGAGCCTTTGCCCAAAAAGTCGCCTATATCATTTAGTATTTTTAAGGCAATGTGTTGAGTTTTTTTATTCCTATTGTCAGTGGTCCTCTGAGTAATTTGAAGTGGGAAAGATGTGTGTATTACGAGCCAAAAACATGCCCATTATTTTCGACATATAGCACAGCAGTCTCTAGAACACAATGCAGTTAAGAGGGTGTATGCACGATTTGGTGCAAATGTTATCATTAACACGAGTTCTTATTCTCACCTGTACGTTTCCCATCTTGTTTGGTAGCAACTGCCTTCTGGTAAAAAAAAACGTGTCCTCGGAGATTTGAGTTCATCTGAGGAGCCACTTAAATAGAGGTGCCCATTGTTTGCACAATCCGTACCATCCACCACCCCCCGGACCAATGCCCCCCCCACCTCCTCCAACCCCACATCGTCACTGATAACAAGGCGTGCCAGGCAAAGCAGGTGATAGGCACATTACCAGTCATCCAACTACTGAGAAATGCAAACAACAGCTTTTATTTGCACAAATGCAAAGTAAATGTGTAATGACCAACAGTGAGCACGCAGGAAGGTATGGGCATTATGCACACTATGGTGCGTATTCTTTAAACTACTACAGGAGGACACTTTACGATTACTTTGACAAGCAGCGAGAATATAAAACAATGCTGATGCACTAACAACTCTGCAAGTTGGTACAAAACGTCTGCATTAATGGTATGCCCTCTTATGCAAGAAAACTTGCAACCGTTTAAAGTATTTCCCATTAAAAAGCAATGTTGATTTAAATAATTAATTAATTAATTGATATGTTGTGGCTTTTTGAGTGTAAATTCAGCTCACTTGGTATCTATAATTAAAGACATCTCACTATCTCTAGGTGATTTGCTTGTCAGTTTCGATGTAGTTTCTTTGTTTGCCAAAGTTCCTGTGCCTGAAACCATGGCAATCATTGAAGATTTGGTCCAACAAGGACTGAATGCTGATGTACTGGCCCTGGTGAGACACTGCCCCACCAACACTTACTTCACCTGGAATGGAACATTCTACAAACAAGTTGAAGGTACCCCAATGGGTTCTCCCTTATCTCCAGTGGTAGCCAATGTTTTCATAGAAAAAATTTGAGACAGATGCCATCCAGGCATCCATCCTATGTCCTTCCTTGTGGAAGAGATCTGTAGATGACACGTTTGTCATCTGGCCACATGGCCTGTCAGCTCTGAACCAATTCTTCAACCACATCAATTTCATACACCCAGCCATCAAATTCACCATGGAGATAGAAACGGATGGCAAGTTACCATTCTTGGAAGTTTTAATCGAAAAGAGACCAGATGGCTCATTGGGACACTGTCTACAGGAAAGCCACCCACACGGATGCCTATCTGAAACCTGACTCCCACCACCATCCAGCCCAGAAGAATTCCCTCATCAAAACTCTAAACCACAGGGCTCGTTGCATTTTCGACCATCACCACCTAGCCAGTGAACTGGAGCACGTACACCAAGCCCTCAAGATTAATGGATATTCGAATTGCACAATCTGTAAAGCTGTCACCCCAACCGTTGGGAGAGAACCATCTGAGGACCCAATCAAAACCATCACCTTGCCATACATAGCAGCGGTCACTAAAAATATTTCCAAAATCATGAGCAAACACAAGATCCAGGTTCGATTCAACACAGTATATACAATTCGTGATCTGATCCCATCTGTGAAGGATGTGATCCCTGACATGCAATACCCCGGTGTCTACAAACTAAGTTGTGCCTGCGGCAGTAGTTACATTGGAAAAACCCAGCGACATGTCTCAGACCGTGATCGTGAACATAAGGCGGATCTGAAATACTGTCGGACTAATACCTCTGCCGTGGCTGATCATTGTTTTAACGCTGTAGGCACACATGAAATTGATTTCTCCAAGACGAAGGTACTATGCAAACCCACAGGCTATCAACAAAGATTTGTTCATGAAGCCATCCAGATATATAAACACAGACAATTTCAACCGAGAAGATGGGTACAAACTGAGCAATCATTGGAAGGATGTTATTAACCAGGTAAAGTCATAACTGGCTGTGATGCTTCCATCCTACCTGCCGATGTTAAGTTATTTCCGACTCTCTGAGTTACATTACTTTGTTAAATGTCTTTACATTAACAGGCTAAATGTCTCACTAACATAGCCGCTGCTTCCCTTTTCCTCGATGTGGCGGTGGCTCTCGTTGTGTAATAGGCTGAATGTATCTCATTAACACAGCCGCTGCTGCGGGAGCCATCTCACATTGAAATGCTATTCTCTCGTCTCTAGCAATACAATGGCTTCTTCAGCACCGTAGTCGTGGGGTTACATTAACAGATTGACATGCTAATCTCTAGCAATACAATGGCCGAGGTATATTACTTGTAAATTTCATCTCTAGCCCTGCCCACTTACCCTTGGGTTGTACCCATCTCAAACCTATATAACCTCTTGCTGCAGTAGTTCTCTAGCTATATTTCTACCTGCCTCAGCAGAAAGCAGACGAGCAGTATTTTGATCTGGATTATGAAAGAGATAAAGTCAGTAATGTAGTCCAAAGTCCTCAACAAGGGTGGTAGGAATCAATGATTGAAGTTTACCAGAACAGTAACCATGGTAGGACACAGATCGATGAGTGATGAGGTGAATGACCGCCAGTGAGTGATGAATTATCAACCAACCTGATCCCTTTATGTTGAATATCTACAAAATACAGTGAGGCAAAAACTGAGTGCGCCACCCCAGATGACAACCATCCAACTTTATCCAAATTTGTGATTTGTAAATGAGTAATAATTGTTTAGAGTTAAGAGGCTTTGGCAATGAAACTAAACACAAGGAATTTCGATGCTCCCTTAGCCAAATTAGTAATATAGCCACTTCATAACAGATGTCACATGCAATTGTTGTGCCAAACAGATGACTGGTTTGATAACGGATAAGAAAATCATGGTTAAATATTATGAGGGAATCTGTGAAATTGACAGTTGCAGGATATTAACATTATTGAATGGGGTTTTTAGCTGAACGTGACCCGATTTTTACCATCCCCAATCAAAAAGGTTTTTAAGTCAACGGTGAGTGATGGTAAAGAGTCTGTGCTAGGTACAGCTAAATGTCTATTACGTTAAGCTGGTGATTTAAATCAGTATCGTGCGAGTAATTGTTGGTTATTTGAAAAACAAAACAATGCTATTGTATTCCTTATATCCAGATATAATCACCCAAACTACTGTGCATTCGGGATTTAGTTTGAATTGGTCAGAATGGATTTGATTACAATATACAAGTGTGGTGAGTCCAACTGAGTCACAGACGTTATTCTTTAGATGCAACACACTTATTGTAACACGTATATACAAAGGGGTAACTGCCCCTTTACCAGAAACAGCCTGGGGTGGTGACCACCCAGCTAACTACACTATACGTAGGAGTTACAGCGACGAAGGGTCGGACCCTCACTCGAGTCCACGGCCACGTGTTGATTCCTCGTAGGACATAGAGCTTCCAGCTTGTAGACGTAGAGCTTCCAGCTTGTAGACGTAGAGCTTCCAGCTTGTAGAACGAAGCGACCCTAGTCCCTCTCAGGGACCCACCTTATTTCCTCCTGGGTCGGGGCCGCTTCGCCCTCGGCCACGCCCGCCTTCTCGAGGGTTCTAGCGCCCTCTCGATAGCTCTCCCTGGACACGTGATCACTCCGGATCACGTGCCTACGGGGACAACCAGAGTCCCATGGCCCGGGGCAACCCTGCCTCTGGGCTGACACTCTCCCGTTCCCCCTGTGGGAGCCCGCACTGCACGCCATGCGTGGTGCCCGCGCTATCCCAGCGCCCACCAAGCCCCGCTAGGGCTGGTACTACACCCGCCTACGGGGTGTACACGATGACAGGGCATCGCGCGCCACGGCCCTCTCGGGCCGGCACCATACAGTGACATCCCTGATGTCACTACACAAGTAAAACAAATTGAACAAAATTAACGTTTTTTTGCGTGAAAAAAGTTAGTTGTAACTTACAAATGGCAGTTAAATAAAGCCATGATTCTAGTATCACTAGAACAGAATTTAGTTGCATCCTTAATGCCCATGTTCAATGAGCATATCTGGGCAGTTAGCTGATCTCTTATGAGGCTAAAATGCCCTGCGGCCTGCATATTGCCTCTACAGACAGGCTGTCTAAAATGTTGTCCCATATCAGTGAGTCAAATTATGCAGTTCTTAAAAAAAACATATAAAAACAATGTACAATGCTGTACGTATTAGTACCGTTTTGTCATCATCTCCAGCATTAACATAGTTATAGTTGAAAGATCATACACTTACAAGTATACTACTGTAATCTGCATCAATGTCTATGCTCCCTGCCTTTATTAACCAGCACTGACCAGCATGGTGTGGGGAGGCCTTCATCAAGCAGTGGATTGACACTGTACACTTTTTTATATTCAAAAACATACGTTTATAAACGATGTAAAATATGCTTAAGCCGAATTTAACAAGCAAGCATACATTGAGTAAAGTGGGACTGGGAATGGAAATCAAATAGTTTTTTTAGAGCAGATAACCCTTATACAATGCGCCCTTTCAAAATGTACCAACATAACACAGAGGAGTGACCCTGGCACAGCCTGGTACGTTATAGAGTCTAAAGTTTGTCGCGTGTAGATAAGCCACGTCAGTAAAGCCGCAATGTGTGTAAACCTTGCAGCGCTTGAAACACATATTTTAATTCATTAGCTTTGGTACTCAACATATACAACATTGTTGATTTTTTGGCAATTAAAACGATAACTGTTTAATCGCCCCTCTTATTAGCACGCTTGGCTACATTACGGTGCATATATACACCTGAACAGCACTTCACTTGTTGCAAGTGCATATGAATTGTATCTTTTTTTGTAAACGTCGACTCGTCCGAGCCATTCTGTTAAGGAGCTAGGGGAATGGGGGACAGTGAGCAAACAACCATCAACATACAAGACATCTGTCACAAAGTTCATGCAGAATAACCATCTCCAAAGTGTTACAAGTGTTTATTAGAAACCATCTCGTATGTGATAAAAAAAACACTCCCGGACGCAACGTATTTTCGCTATTGCCTCTACCTGAGAATTACTCTGCAACCTGCCGCTGTGATTTGGTATCCATAAATATAATTCAATGGTTTACTGTGGGAAAGGGCCCGATTTGGTTAAACCGAGCTCATCTCCTACCATAAGGTCTAATGCAGGTGTCCAAAAGCAGGTGCTCTATATATTTAAGTTGAGCCAAATTCCCAAAGTGGCATTCTTTCCTGTGCTTTAAGATTGTGAGCTTAACTATAATAATACAGTTTTGGGATTGGTTAATGTAATGGCTGATGTGAGGTTAAAAAGACAACTTTCTAGGGCAACAGACAGAAAACCCCACGAGAAGCCTCGCTGGGATGACGAGTCGCCTTATCATGTAGCCTTTGCACGTCTGGGGATGGGCAGAATGCAATGCTCGTACGTTTGTCGCCCCGCCTTGGGGTAACTCGGGCACCCCTGGTTAGATGAGGGACAATAATTGACGCAGCGTGTGATAAGACTCACGGAGGAATTTGTATTGTTTTTTTTTATGTAGCTGTGATTCCGCTAAAAGAGTTTGTTCTTATAGCTGACCAGTCTTAATACAAAAGTAGCCAAGATATTACGCTATTCCAAAGCACTGCAGCTTGTCGTCGTATTTTAAATTCAACTATTGAATTTCATTGAATAATCGAAGTGCAAGTATTGTCCTTCAATCAGCTCTTATATTAACCGAATGAAATAAATCTGAATCTTCATTTAAACTGGATGAATCCGAGGAGCTATGAAGCTATTTTTCACAGGTGTCCAGTATTATCGTTACATGAAAGTGTTGTGATTATTTCAACTGCCCACAATTAGTTTGTAAACATTTATGACCGGAAGGATGCTATTGCAACATTTACGGCAGGACATTCCATTGCAGTGTACAGGGTAGAAGAAAGGAAGGTGCTGCCCTTCAATTGCCTCATCACACTGCTAGTGGAAGGCCTCCTCTATGGGATATTTGGTCTTCTCTTCCACGTTGATCAGACGTGCTTGAAGAGGTGGGCATACCCACATTTTACCCCATTACATGCCACCTAACGATCAATCTGTGTGCCCATTTATATGCTTCAGCTGCCGTGACAGAAAATGTAATTGAACCGGCAACCTCTGGATTGCAAGTCCAGTGTGACAACCATTGCACCGTGGCAGCTCATGCAATGGTGATGCAGTGGTTTTGCATAATGAAATTATAACCTGGCAAACGGTGTTCAACACGAGTCGTGAGTGATATATGAACCAGTCATAGGCTCCCCCTTCACCAATCCAACTGATCATTGTGGCGCATTATGGTCTCGCAACTCCCATGAGTAAAACAGTGTGGGGAGGCCTGCAATAAACGGTGGATTGATAAAGGGCTAAACATATAACCTTTGTACATTATAGATTAGTGTATATATGATGAAGTTGTCATAATATAGCTTGCATATAACTTCTAAGATATGCAGACATGTCTACAATTGAAGGTTTTTCAAGAATAAAATATTAAATAGAGCTTTACTTCGTTTGGCCTCGACTATAATACACTTGCTCTGATCATCCAAGAATTGGGAATTCCCACTGAACTAATACAAAACGCCATTCACGCATATTTTTTGAAGGTCTAAAAAATTAAAGTACATATGGGAAAGGTCTGGACTATATGTTAGATTGTCCACAATTTCCCGACAATTGTCATTGCACGCGAGCATATATTGTGCTGAAACGCCACTATTTTCTTCCCCAGTTCACGGCATTTTCAATGAATTTCAGACTTTTTCCCCAACAAATCATTATATAGCAATGTTTATTACATTTATCTGCAAGTCGATTTCAGGCCTTGTATGTCGCCAAAACAATGTCATTCCCATTCCAGGTGGGGCACCACGATGGCGAGAAGTTAAATACCTCGCTTGGTATACAGGTCGTGGGTTCGATCCTGACCTCAAAGCCTGTATAATTCGAGTTTGCATGTCCCCATGATTGCGTGGATTTTCTCTGGGTGCTCCAGTTTTTCCCTCCACATATAAAAACATGCTTTTAGAGTATATAGATGCTATAATTGTACATATAATAAGCCACTTCGTTGAGCTATCATTTGTGGCCAGGTCACTTTCTCAAAAAGAGCTATATAGTTCAGTGGGCATTACCTGCAAAAATAAAAAAAGGGTTTTTTGTTAATGTAGTTTACAATCGGCTCATGTACAGGTGCTAGAGGAATTTCTGCATGACATGACTGAGACATGGGTGGTGAGGGTTTGAGGAAGCATTCATCCAGTCGCGGCTTCTGAAAAAAAAGTTTAGAAAGTTGGTATGCTTTTTTCTTTCCTGAAGAACCTGAGTGGTTTCATTCAGTGCACTAGCACTCACTACATCTGGTGCAATGTAAATATCTGCTCTAAAAAGACAAAGGCGGCCAGGTGTGGTGCTGGCAACCCACCCCCTAGTGTGCCGTGCCGTCCTTTGTAGGTGCTCGCTAATAGCACTTTCCCCAAGTCTGTTCAGGCTACGCGGGTGTCTTTGTCCACGAGCTGCTTGCACGGCAAAGGTTGAAGTTCCCCGGGCCGTCCCACACCACGGTATCAGCTACACAACACCATCACCTGAGAAAGATCTCGAGTGACGACAGTACTTCCGTGTACAGTATACCCGCGAAAGGCCAAAACCCCCGCGATAGCTAAATTGGTATACAGCGTACAGATTGCCTGCGATAGGTCGAATGGTAATCCTGTACAGTTAAAAACCCCAAAGCTCAACTGAAGCCAGGATTATGGGTAAAGCATGATGGCTAAGTAAATGGTAAACCCAAAAAGCTTCGATCGCAACACTGTTCGCGCACCAATTACGCACCACGTGGTAGATGGTGTATGTGTACTCGCCAGTCTAAAGATGCACTCGTGTTGAATGGAATTCGATTAGCCCGTGCACATGAACATAGCCCCAGAAAAGCATGTGGATGAGCCGCTCTCATTTTACAAAAAAATTAAGCCTGAGAATTAGCTTAAGATTAGAAATCAGTTATCTACCTCTGTTTCATGGTTATGACTCAGCCTGTATTGTAGTGTTATTTGTAATACAATTTTAAGCGTTAATTAAATGTGTTCGGTATTATGATAAAATGTGATTACAATTGAGTAATTGCAGTGTGCCGAACATCTTCCATAACTGGAAAGGGTGTCCCCCCCCCCCACTTAGTCGGGTTGAGAGGTTTTACTGTACAATAAAAAATACAAAGTGGGATCTTCTACAAAAGTGAGAAGCGCAAAATTTCTTCTGCAAAACGTTTATTATAAGGCATCTGGTTTAAAGCAGTGGTTTCATATACAATGCAGACTGCAACTAGCATATTAACCAATCCTAAATCAACGCCTGAAACTGCTGAGAAAACCTTCATGTAATCTTCATCCGAAAAACTAAGTTTGCTTATTTTGTAAAATGTAGTAAAACGTGAGAAAACGCATTCAATATTACCGATTAAACAAAAGTACAAGATTTACAACAAAACTTTTATTCACGCAAATACTACAGGAAAGAAAAATAACGGACCACATCTGGCATCCACAAAAAAACAACATAACTTCTGTCGACAGCCATTGAAATCCAGACGTCTCCTTGACATTGCGCTCAACGTGCATCAAACACAACCACTGTACAAGCAGTCAAGGAAAATGTATTTCATATTTGCCATTCGTACTGATGTCAACACATGAGCCATGAATTTGCAAAATAGCACTGCCACATTTACGACACTGCATTGTGATTGCAAACTACCCCACTCGGAAAGCCATTGCACAAACAAAAATACATTGTGCAGTTAAAAAAAGGATACATCTTTTGGTTCTTTTCTTGTACATTATCCTGTATCCACACTCTCGGCATCGGATCGGATCTCTCGCCTTAATTTCATTTTCGGTATGGCACTCTGTAAAAATGACAAGACAGTCAAGTTGGTTGCAAACAATAACACTTAGAAAAGCAGGGAAAATGGTACAAAGTACTGCTGCTGTTAACTTCATACCTCCACAAATGTAAATCATCGGTTGTTGTTTTGCTGGTTGTGCATCCTTGTTAGAATCCATGTGACTGCAACAAAAATAGCATACAAATATATCCATTCTAATATCTGAATATATGATTCGGCTGCACATTATATGCAATAAAGTATTGTACAACAGTCAATTTAGATTTTTTGAAAGTTAAAGACAATATATATGACACCGTTTTAACAGGTTGGAATGCATCAGGCAAGGTATAGTCGTAACGCTCCCTCTAGTGGCTATAAGTGATAATTGCAACAATTGCCGGTCATTTCGAATGTTTCTTAATCTCCACGTGTCTCCCGAACCAAGCGAGTCTCGTGTGGGACTAATCTGCATTAGCCCTTCAGCAAAGGGTACAAATTCCACATTTCCTTGGTAATGCCGGTGTTGTAAACTTAGATTCTAGCGACTTCTGGTATTTCCCGAGCGACAAAATTACAACAAATTGACTCTGGGATAAACATACTTTGCATCGGGGCGATTCCAGATGTATTCGATCAGTTTGTTTAGTAAACAGCTGGAATGCAGTAAACAGCTGAATTGTGCCTCACAGCACGGTTCGATTCCCGACTGTAGAATTTGTATGTTCTCCCCCTGTTTCTGCATTGGTGTCCTTGCCACAGCTAAACACATTCCTGCGGAGGGAGCTGGTAGTAACGTTGGGTCAATGGTCAGGGTCAACGGCGGCGTGGTGTATTCCGCAAATATGGCCGACTGAGGGCGGGCACAAGCCGGCGTGAGTAGGTTAAACGTTGAGTTTTATAAGGGCACCACGGGGTGACCAGCCCCTCCCCACCCAGCCCCACCCCTCCCACCTTCCAACCTCCCCACCTCACCCACGACGGACAGACACAATAATCCCCTGTGGGCTGGTGGAACCAGGAGGTTCCTACCAGTATAAATGTAGAATGTATCAAGGTACTGGCCAACATCGCCCCCTACTGTGAAAACGTGGCAGCATCTTCCGTTTTGTCAACCCGCTCCTCTCACGCCGTACGCGTTTATTTGGCCATAGGCTGCCCACTGCGGTTTGGTGGATGGCGGGGACCACGGAAGGCCAAAGCGTTTGATTTTTCTGAATCCTCCTCCTGTTGCCCACCACGTTAGCCGCCCGCGTCGTGGTCGCCTATCCAAGCACTATCCACTCAGCCCCGCAAATGCCTTCACGTTCTGGCGCATTCGGGGAGATTTGGTCATAGGCCTCGTCAAAATCACTAAGTGGTCTCTGTACTACAAGCAACCATCTGCATTAAAAAAAAACACAGGTCAAAGTATGAATTGATAAAGAAAGCCCCCAAAGTAGAGCCCGTGACATTTATCCGCCAAAGTGTCGGGGGATCCGCAAACACGCGTGGAGCAAGGCCTCCCCGCCGGTGTCTCCTCAGCTACAGAGGCAACAGCAACATCGTCAACGCGAGCAACTTGGCTCATGTAAACGACGAGCCACTTTGCACCCAAGAGGCCGTTTTCAATGATTATCATTGTTATTAGTTGATGGCCGTTTTAAGGAAGTAAATTCGCCGTTCCCGCGCCGAGCGCCCCACGCTCACCCAAGTGACGCACGCGCGGTCGGTAGTGAAGCTCCCAGCTGGCGCACGAGGGTCGCGCACACGCGTGCGCGTTCGCTTCCGGGTCAAGTGACGCAATATCCGGTTCCGCGCGCGCGCGTTCTGGGTCACGTGACCCCCCCCCCGCACACCCCTCCCACCCCCCCCCCGTCACACCCCTCCACCCCCACCCCGCGAGGCGATTCCGGTGTCGCGCGAAACGTTTCCAGTCGCCATCGATTAACCACCACGGGGGGGGGTGGTCGTACGATCTCAAGTGGCCGCATGGCGGGGCAACGTTTTGGTGTCCAGAATCTTCGTGGGGGGGTGCCCGGGCTGGAGGAATCCGATGAGCCACAAAGCTCTTTTGGGTTTTTTTTTAATTTTAATCCAGACGTGCCTGTAAGTGTTCATTATCACAACATAGCGTCCGGTAATTTCCCCCCAAACTTTCTAAATCTCCACGTGTCTGCCTAAGCAAGCGAGTGCCATGGCCGGGCTTAATCTACGTTAGCCTCTCAGCCAAGGGTGAAAGGCCAGTTGCCCGAAATGTCGCCCGTCATAAATTCATACATTTTTGACGGCGCGTTGGGGTGGGGGGGAGGGCAGTGAGCGTAGCACAGGCACGGCGAGCAACATGAAACTCGACACGGTTGTCATTAACACAATTACTCTTTGGTTCTTTCGGTAAAGTCACGTAGGTAGAAACAAATAATAGATCACGACGTTTCGATCGCAACACAAGCACTCGTCATCAGGTTGGACAACCACAGCAAGAAGCAGGTTTTTTCTTGCTGTGGTTGTCCCACCTGATGACGATTGCTTGTGTTGCGATCGAAACGTCGTGATCTATTTTATTTTCTACCTACGTGACTTTAACCGAAAGAGCCAAATGGTATGGATTCCTGCAGTCACGAAAGCGTCAAATCAAGAAATAACACAATTGCCTTATTATTATTAGTTGGGCCATTCGTTGTTTCCTGCAGTGGTGTTGAAGCCGTGACATTTGCCCCCACACCTCGCCCGTTGAATATATTTTAAATCACTTTCAGGCCACGGGTGTTACAGGCGAATGCATGCGTCTGGTTTTTATTTTCTTTCACCAAAGCAAGAGAAAGTAACAAGCTCGTTTGGTGTTGGGCTGTCATCACGAAGGAAGGAGCTGTTGATTTCACAAACTTTGGCTGCAGGAGTTTCGCAGAGTTTCTCCCAATTGAGTAATTCGTTTTGAGTACGCAAAAAACAGCGGCGAAGGGGAGGGGGGATTTCTCCACAAATGTGGCTGTCGCCTAATGATGCTAGATGTAATTACTGGCGAAACGTCATACTCAAGTTTGTAAATGTTATTCTTTGGTTCTTTCGGTCAGTCAAAATTGTAAATGTGGATTTGCTCTCCAACACACCGGTGTGCCGCTATACTAGTAACGAATTGCCACGTTCTGGTTACGTGACAATCCTTAAGATCTGGCTGTCGGGTGGTGGCGAGTTTAACAACACATTTATACTGGTAGGAACGAAGTGGACCAGACCACCAATAGATTAATGTGTCCGTCCGTCCGTGTATCAACATCGCCCCCTACTGCAAACACTTGGCATGACCCTGTCCGACAAGATGGCCGCCCGCTCCCCCTGCGATCTGTGAACTAAACAAGATGGCCGTCGCTTCCGGCGCCTCACGGCGAAACTTTAAACTTCGCTTCAAATTTACTTTACTGAAACGCAGCACGTTTTTTTAACACAGATACATTTATTAACACAGAGATGAGATACATTTAATCGCCTTATTTGTGCACGAAAAGCACGGCGCGAGGCCTAGTGCGGTAGGCTTCGAGAGGCCTAGTGTGGCAGGCTTTGCGAGGCCTACTGCGGAAAAGGCATCGCGAGGACTACTGCAGAGAAGGCTTCGCGAGGCCTACTGCAGAGAAGGCTTCGCGAGGCCTAGTGCGGCAGGCTTCGTGAGGCCTACTGCAGAGAAGGCATCGCGAGGCCTACTGCAGAGAAGGCTTCGCGAGGCCTACTGCAGAGAAGGCTTCGCGAGGCCTACTGCAGGGAAGGCTTCGTGAGGCCTACTGCAGAGAAGGCTTCGCGAGGCCTAGTGCAGAAGGCTTCGCTAAGCCTACTGCAGAGAAGGCTTTGCAAGGCCTAGTGCGGCAGGCTTTGTGAGGCCTAGTGCGGGAGGCTTCGCGAGGCCTAGTGCAGAAGGTGGTGGTGGGGGGTGGTGGGGTGGTGGTGGTGGGGTTGGGTGGTGGTGGGGGGTGGTGGGGGGGTGGTGAGGGCTGGTGGGAGGGGTGGTGTTGAGGGTGGTGTTGGGGGGTGTTGGGGGGGGGGCTGTCAACTGGTGTAGGAGGCGGTGCACTTCTCTGCTTCAATTTTGTTGCGATTTATTATCTGCACACAAACAAAACCACCGAGAAGTAAGACGCGCCACCCAGCCCTGCCCCCCCCCGCCCTCTCCCCCCACCAATATTTGAGTGATATTATAATTTAAAACAATGATGCAGCACCCCCGCTTTTACATTAGTAAGCAAATCACAGCAAGATGAGTTTTTTGCACACTACGGGCAACACACTTTCTCCAGTCACTGCCTTAAACCCGTTCAGTCGACCGAGTGGAACAACAGAATAGGCGGCTAAATACGGACTGAGTGGCACATAGAACACATTCCTGCGGAGGGAGCTGGTAGGAACGTTGGGTTGCTCGGTCAATGGCCAGGGTCAACGGCGGCGTGGTGTATTCCGCAAATATGCCCGACTGTGAGGGCGGGCACAAGCCGGCGTGAGTAGGTTAAACGTTGAGTTTTATAAGGACACCACGGGGTGACCAGCCCCTCCCCACCCAGCCCCTCCCCACCCAGCCCGGTCGATATCCCTGTACCGGTACTAAGTATTATTCCTACCAGCCCACCCCGCAGGGTCCTGTTACTGGTAGGAACGAAGTGGACCAGACCACCAATAGATTAATGTGTCCGTCCGTCCGTCCATCCGTCCGTCCGTCTGTCCGACAAGATGGCCGCCCGCTCCCCCTGCGATCTGTGAACTAAACAAGATGGCCGTCGCTTCCGGCGCCTCACAGCGAAACTTTAAACTTCGTTTCAAATTTACTTTACTGAAACGCAGCACGTTTTTTTAACACAGAGACAAGATACATTTATATTAACACAGACACGAGATACATTTAATCGCCTTATTTGCGAGGCCTACTGCAGAAAAGGCATCGCGAGGCCTACTGCAGAGAAGGCTTCGCGAGGCCTACTGCAGGGAAGGCTTCACGAGGCCTACTGCAGAGAAGGCTTTGCGAGGCCTAGTGCAGAAGGCTTCGCTAGGTCTACTGCAGAGAAGGCTTTGCGAGGCCTACTGCAGAAAAGGCATCGCGAGGCCTACTGCAGAGAAGGCTTCGCGAGGCCTACTGCAGGGAAGGCTTCGCGAGGCCTACTGCAGAGAAGGCTTCGCGAGGCCTAGTGCAGAAGGCTTCGCTAGGTCTACTGCAGAGAAGACTTTGCGAGGCCTACTGCAGGGAAGGCTTCGCGAGGCCTACTGCAGAGAAGGCTTCGCGAGGCCTAGTGCAGAGAAGGCTTCGCGAGGCCTACTGCAGGGAAGGCTTCGCGAGGCCTACTGCAGAGAAGGCTTCGCGAGGCCTAGTGCAGAGAAGGCTTCGCGAGGCCTAGTGCAGAAGGCTTCGCGAGGCCTAGTGCAGAAAGCTTCGCGAGGCCTAGTGCAGCAGGCTTCGCGAGGCCTAGTGCGGCAGGCTTCGTGAGGCCTACTGCAGAGAAGGCATCGCGAGGCCTACTGCAGAGAAGGCTTCATGAGGCCTACTGCAGAGAAGGCTTCGCGAGGCCTAGTGCAGAAGGCTTCGCGAGGCCTACTGCAGGAGGCTTCACGAGGCCTAGTGCAGCAGGCTTCGCGAGGCCTAGTGCGGCAGGCTTCGCGAGGCCTAGTGCAGGAGGCTTCGCGAGGCCTAGTGCAGAAGGTGGTGGTGGGGGGTGGTGGGGTGGTGACGGTGGGGTTGGGTGGTGGTGGGGGGTGGTGGGGGGGTGGTGAGGGCTGGTGGGAGGGGTGGTGTTGAGGGTGGTGTTGGGGGGTGTTGGGGGGGGGCTGTCAACTGCGCGTCACCAAGTCGTCGGCTCCCACGAAAATCGCTGCATTTTGTCGTCACGGCGTCGTCGATTTAATGGCGTCGCTGAGATAAAAGCGCCTCCTCGCTGAAGTCGGTCGCCGTGAAGTCTGCAAACGACCACTTCGCCCCCAAGTAGTTGAAGACGGGGGACAGTCGACACAGCGGCGTCCACACGACTCCTCGGCCACCCACGATCACCACGATCACCACACGCCGCCCTCACCACTTAAGCAGGGCGCGTTGCTAAGGGGCGGGGTAGAGAGCGGAGACTCGGAGCCTCTGGCGCGCATCGCTCCTCCCGGAAGGGGAGCACCCCACGGGCCAATCAGCACGGTGCTCAGAGCTATTGATGGGCACCGGGATACAATCGCAATTATCTCACCAGATATTTATTGGAGCTATTCCCAGGACTCAACAAATTGATCGTTTGGAACTGAAAGACTACGAGTCTTTAAATCTCACAGCGTTTCTGTCAAAACAAACACTTTTAATTAACGTTACACTAGAATACAGTAATTTTTTCTTTAACTCCTCTATACCCGGTCGATATCCCTGTACCGGTACTAAGTATTATTCCTACCAGCCCACCCCGCAGGGTCCTGTTATTTAAGCGATCCAACCCCCCATAAATGAAGTATTATGGATACTGACGGCCTTCGGCCAGGAAAGTCACAAAAACAAATTGCACACAAATGACGCATTCACGCAAGCACCCGATGCTCCGTTTTGAAGTTGTAAAATGAAACATCTTTGAGTTGTATTATGTTTTGAATTAGATAATTGTATTTCTTCATTAAAAGCTGATATCATTTTACATCTGGAAGACTTCATTGAAAACGACATTTCGTGTGAAATTTCTCTCGTCGTTAAGTAGACGACCTTGCTGGGGGTTCATTTCGATGCGGACTTTCACCTGTTTGGGATTGCGGGATCGATATAAGGCCACACGAAGCTGCTGGCTGTGCGAGAACACCGCTGTCTGCAGATCGATGGCAACGTGATGGAACGTCTGTCCCTGCGCCTCCATCGTTCATGCAGGGGGCGCGTAGGTTTGCAGCGCCCCTGCATGAAAACGACAGAAAGTGCAGCGTTCATCACAGAGATAAAGTTGTGTTCATCACAGATAGATAAAGTTGTGTTCATCACAGATAAAGTTGTGCGCTTATTTCAGAGTATTGGTCACGAAAGCATCCTCCGTGTTAAATAAACTGAGCTGTGAAGTGAGTGGACGGACACGTTCTAACACGTGATGCTCGCTGCTGTGCAACTCGTGGGCCGCAGTGTTGTCGTCCAGCCTTTTGCGCGTCGCGCTTGCCAAAGTAACGCTATTTAGCGAACAAAAGTCACAATTCCGCGTGTTTATTGAAGCTCATTTTCGCGACCACGTTGACGAAATCAACCGAATCGATTAATTTCCTACCGCTCGCGGTTGGAATCGAATCGATTGCCTCTCACGCCCTCCACCGCCCCGCCCCTCCACCGCCCCATGAACAACGGAGCCATCGAGGAGAAGAGACGCGGCCGAGTGGAACGCGGCGACACACGAGGGCTTAGTGGTGAGAGGAGGAGGAGGAGGCGGAGACACCACGGCAGCAGAGGTCCGCGCCATGTGCCCCGGCCTCCCGTCGTTGCCGTCGTCCCCATGTCGCTGTGGGTGTTGAGGTCCTGGCCGGCGCGGCCCGGGTGGCTTCCCGCCGCGGGCCTTGGGCTGCTCCTGCTCCTATTTCTACTGCTGCTGCCCCTGGGGCCAAAGCTTCGTCCGCTCCGGTGTATCCTGGGTGGAGGTGGAGGAGGAGGTGGCAGTGGCCGGGCCACGCACGTGGACGCGTGCGGTGGCCGGCCCGAGTATGCGACCACCACCACGGCGCTGTTGGGGCTGGTGATGAGGCTGCCTCTGGGTCTCGGTGTCGGAGGAGATGGAGCGGTGGAAGCTGGAGCAGGAGGTTGGAGCTGGCCTGCGACAGAAAAACCAAAGACCTCTCCTGGTACAGTTTATGTTGGGGGGGGGTTTGGGAGGGGGGCGAGAAGCAGCGGTAGGTGGCTCAACATTGGTTTCCCCATGGATGTCTCTAGTCAGACTCCCGCCATGGAAATGTGGAATTGTCACCACAGAGATGAATTAGCGCCGCTGTAACCTTTTTGGAATATTGAAACACGAGCACCTCGCTTAAGGCCACTCTAGTTTGTCCTAATATAGTCCAGTAATTGGTCAATATTGTACTCTGTAACCACCGCTCTGTAACGGCGTTTTCAAGCGGTTGCCATCTCTCCCGGTTCCGTGATGTTAATAATCATTGAAGCTCGTGGCCACCAGCCGCTGTCACTGCTCCGTCTCCACGGTGGACGTCCTCCCGGGCGCGTTCCCTCCTTTGGCTGCCAACCCGTCGCTCGTCTCGACCACCAATGTGTAGCTGTGACCTGTCATGGCCCCAAGCCCCGCTTCTCTGAGCAGTCGCCACGCTGCCTCGACTTGAGACGTTTTCTCAAACACATCATACGCTTCCTCGTTCTTAGTGTAATTCCGTCGGAATGTGAGGCTATTGTATAACATTTAACATACCGTAGGAAAGTTAATGTTTTGGAAAATGGTCCTTGTTAATAGTAGACGCGTAAAAAGGATGTTTCTGTATTCGTGACTTTGTTTTATTTGTGGCAACAGCAGGTTAGACAAATGTGCCCGAATGTAAATGAGTGGAATATTTGTCGTCGTGTTTTACATTCCACTCCACGTCATTGCCAAGAGTTTCCGTTGCGTTGTTTCGTCTCACTTGTCACCCTGTGATTGGTAGACGAATCCACACTGACAGCAGCGGTGACGCACAAATGCCCTCCGGTTGTGCCAGCTCATTTATTGACTTATACCTCACCCACGTCACGGTGCTGATGGCCCGGGTATTGTCACTGCTCAGCAGTGGACAACATAAGGGAACCTTTTAACAGCGACCTTTTAGATAGCGAGTGACCAATATTGTATCGATACCATGACTTCTTCATATTGGAGTTTTTTTACGGTCAATTATTTTGCTTGCAAAGATAAGCAGGTTTTGTAGATGTCAGGCTGAAGGTGTGGAATTGATCAAATATCCAAATGTAGGCCCCTCCTAAATAGTCGGCATACTCAGGCTTTCCTGCTAAATAATTGGCAATGATTAAATAACCCTTTCAAATTCTAACCAGCCTCAATAATTATCGCTACATTCCCATAAATATTCGAAGAACTGCACACTAATTGGTTTGGTTGTGTTACAGACCTTATTTACAATTACTAACACGTTATCTCTGTATTCTTTGGTTCTTTCGGTAAAGTTACATAGATAGAAAAATAAGAATAAAATAAAGTGACTTTACCGAAAGAACCAAAGAATATGAATTCCTGCAGTCACGAAAGTTATAAGTCAAAAGTTATCTTCGCTGGTCAGATTAATGCTAAGTATTCTAGATACAGTATACTGTAGCAATACTTTAAACATGAGCGTCAGTTTTGCCTAATGCTTCTCACGTAGTCATACATTAATCAGACTACGTTGTTGTGTTCAATCTTAATGTAGCCTGGTAATTCGTTTTTGGAAGTTCATTATTACAGTTGTGTAAGTTAATTTGGCCATAGTGGCAGTCAGAATCTTAAAAAAATAATTAGATTTGAAAAGTATATCATTCATTATTACTTCGAAATAGTTGAGATTTTTTTTATCAATTTACAACATTTATCTGATCTCTTAATTACGTGAATTGAAATGGAAAACCTGCTTGTTTTAATATGGCCACAAAGCATAACTTGCACATTTCAAATGTTTGAACTGTGTTCAGTATCTAACCACTCAGGGTATCCTGATGTGTTTCCTATTATTGTAGTTTACTAAACAATTGTGTAAAGCCATAGCATACTCTACATAACATGCAGTGGTGTGATGGTTTGGTTATGGGCCCTGGTGCAATAAATAGGACCCCTGATCCGTTTTCCTTTATCTTTGTAGCCTGGTGTTTAGGCCAGAGAGGCCCATGGGCCCATGGGCCAGAGAGGCCATTTTCCTGTACACTCGATAGCTAACCTTACTGGTAACGTGTTGTTTGCATGGACAGACATTAGGCTGGAAGCTCAAGCATCACTGCACCAGGCTTTGGAGATGAAGCGACAAGGCAAGCGCGACAAGGCACGGCGCCTCTTCCAGCACTGCTTGCGTCTCGATCCTGACTTTCCAGATGCTCTCAATGAGTACGGCCTCTTCCTGGAGGAGGATGAAAACGTGGTGCAGGCGGACCACATGTTTAACCGTGCACTCGCACTCATGCCCTGTCATTTGCAAGCGCTTAGCAACCGCGGGCGAACCTCGCCCCTCGTGGAAGAGATCGACCAGCGTCGCTTCGCCATCATCGACAGCAAGGTGAAGAGCAGTTGCTGCTGTTTGGTGCAAGTGGATACTAAATATATGGATCTTATCCAAAATTATATGTTTACTTGTGGAATAATCACTGGGAAATAACATTCCATTTTGAGCACTTTTTTTACTTGAGTTTTCATGCATTTTCAACCAAAATTTATGTTTTAACTGATATTTCTATCAAGTGTTGGTGATTTAAATTACTGTGCTTTCCTGGCACTCGCTTATATCGTCATCAAAATAGTACAGCTAGTAATGCTTAAAATGTAATTGTATAGATGCTTTGAAATAATTAGTTTACTTTGACGGCTGTTGTATGTGCAGGTCAAGAAGCTTTTGCTCATCCCCAAGTGGGACGGAGCCTTACGGCGAGTGATGGAGGAGAGCTATTACCATCACATCCATCACACGGTAGCACTCGAGGGCAACACACTAACACTCTCAGAAATCAAGCACATTGTTGAGACACGTTACGCAGTCTATGGAAAAAGCCTCGCCGAGCAGAACGAAGTTTTGGGCATCGACGCTGCCATGAAGTACATGAATGCCTCGCTCATCAACCGCATCGGCTCAATCACTACCACCGATATCCTGGAGATCCACCGGCGAGTGCTGGGCCACGTGGATCCCATAGAGGCTGGCTACTTTCGTCGATCACGCGTCTTCGTTGGGAGCCATCTGCCTCCAGAGCCACGCGAAGTGGAGAGGCACATGGGGAAATTCACGCAGTGGCTTAACTCCGAAGAAGCGCTAACCCTGCACCCGATAGAGTTCGCCGCGCTGGCGCACTACAGGCTGGTGTACGTGCACCCGTTTGTAGATGGCAACGGGCGAACGTCACGTCTCCTCATGAACCTCATTCTCATGCAGGCCGGGTATCCGCCAGTCACCATCCGCAAAGAACAACGCGCTGAATACTACACTGCGCTGCAAGCTGGGAATGATGGGGACGTGCGACCTTTCATACGCTTCATTGCACGATGTGCGGAGATGACATTGGACCAGTATCTCATAGCCAGCTCAGATTTGAGTCCAGACAAGGGACTGCCAGAAAGCATTCCAGAATATTCAAACACGATACAATTGAAAGACTGGTAAATTCTTTCATATTGATTTCATTTGTTCGTGCGGATTGTTATTACTGCCCACTAACAACGTATGTGATGTGCATGTGCTTAGTTTGAACTGACGGATAACGTTCAATGTGCAATAGCAGTGTGGTTCAAAGGCTATTTCAATCTTTTCTCGTTTAAGTATACTTGGATTTCTAACAGCCTTGCATGTATCTTCATGTTCAGTCTTGTTTATTTGCATCGCGTTCCAGTTATGCATTTCTAAGATCTTGCCTAACCGGTATAGCTTCCCCACAGTACAGACCCGAGGAGGCATTCTTATTGTATAACGTGACAGCTTTGCGGTGCAATTTTTCAGGGAAATGCCTATTTCTCTTTCGTGTGCAATTTTGTTAATGGCATTATGTCATTAAATTTATAATAGACAAAAGTAAAACATGTAGCAGTCCCTTGTTTGTAAATTATGATGGGACAGTATATTTTCATAGCGTCTCACATGCAGAATGTTTCTAACATCGTGTGTTGCAATCAAAACGTGTTCTGACTACATTGTGTTGAATAAATAATTTATTTTGCAAATATAACATGCTGTGAAAGTACTATGCTTAATTACATGAAAGCTCCTTGTGAATGTATTAAATTATATCTTTTGGTTAAATACAAAGAATTATGGATAAACGTGTACATGAATATGCCCCTTAATGTGCCATTAATATATTACAATTTACAATGCTTATGAAAATGGTTATGAAATACACGTTCATAACATCTTGATTTGGCCATATACAATTACTACTGTAATCAACAATAAACAGTGACAGTTTAATTAAAAATGTAAAAAAATATTACATTTACTCTCCATTTTCAAATTCGTAGTATCAGTAACCTCTGGCTTGCTTTGCTTCTTTGTCCCGGGCAGCTTGTTTGAGACTTGCTCGAGCATCTTCAAATGCTGGATTGAGTTCAACAGCCTTGTGAAAATCCTTGATTGCGTCATCAAAAAACCCTAAAATAAACCATTTAAAAATATCAACACGTTAACCTCAATGTCAAACATTTGGTTCCACAATGATACAACACTTCCCTTTTTAAGAAAAACTACAGCCCTTCAATCCGTTGCTGGATCAAGGCCTGCCCCCAGCGTATCAAATCATGTGGACTGTTTGACCATTCTTAACACTGGTCAATATGGGTTGGTTGTGGGGGGAAGTCTGAGGAATGGCTGCAGAGTCACTTGTGATGCCTGGGAATCAAATCCAGGTCACTGGTTTCATAATGCTGTGTGCTGTCTACTGCCAGCACTCTCACCTTTTTGACAGTACAGTATACAATAAGATGTAATTCTGGCTTTCTATAAAATTGATAGTTGACAAATCGGCGTCTCAATGGTCAATTTAAAGTCCCCCAACTCATGCACAAACAGTGGTGGCATCGGACACTTCTGAAAAATGTTTTACGATCACTCCGAGGCATGGTGTCAAATTTAATGACAAATATAATGAGTAAGCTACCACGTTCCACTGGACTCAGGTTATTTTCTGCTGACATGGGCAATACCTAGCCTGTAGAGAATAAGGCCCCTGTTGTAGTAAGGAATGGGGAAGTCCTTGTTGCACTCAATGGCCTGTGTGTAGTCGTCCATTGCTTCATAAAAGTCCACGCGCAGGTACTTGATCTGCCCTCGGTTGTTCAAGGCGACAGCACAATCTTCTTTGCTATGTCAGAAACACAACCAGTAAAATGTCGTTAATTACCTTATTTCATCTTACAGCAAGATTGAATTATGCAGCAATGCATGGTTAAAACTGATGCTACCAGTTTCAATGTTGCCACGATTGCTGTTTTTTTTTCTTTTCCATCAGCTACTCGTAGCCAACTTACACGTGACTTTCGCCAAACTTACCACGAATTTCTGATCAATATAACACACACTTCAAATTACTGTACGGTCACCTGGATGTGATGAATAAATATGAATGGTTCCATAACACAAGTGCCTCTTTAACCCAGGAAAGCTTCACCAAGTCTCAACACGTTTCGAGGAGGGTCCTGGGTTTGGATGTTTTCCCAATTCCGATTCAACAACTTTTGGCTTTGCGTTTGAGTAAACCGGATTAAAACCCACCGTGCATTCAGGATGGGATGGCGAAGTTTGAAAGCGATGTACACAGCTGATATATTTAAATCCCTTGCTGCACTGCCATCTAATGGCCACACGTGGCATCGTGAATACAGAGCAATCGCACATGACGTGCAAGTGAGGCGCTTCTCGGCGACATTTCCACACAACAGACACGGAAACGATTGAGCTCGGGGTTTGTGGAGTCTGACTGAATGGGAACCTCCTGTGACGAGCACGAGGTCTCGGGGACGCCCACAGCATTATCTCTGCGACTCTCGGCGTCTTCCGGCATGTCTCCTGGTCTCACCTCATACGAGTCTCGGTGGCTCACCCTGTCTCCCGGTGTCTCCCGGTGGCTCACCCTGTCTCCCGGTGTCTCACGGTGTCTCACCCTGTCTCCCGGTGTCTCACGGTGTCTCACTGTGTCTCCCGGTGTCTCACGGTGTCTCACCGTGTCTCCCGGTGTCTCACCGTGTCTCCCGGTGTCTCACCCTGTCTCCCGGTGTCTCACCGTGTCTCCCGGTGTCTCACGGTGTCTCACCGTGTCTCCCGGTGTCTCACCGTGTCTCTCGTTGGCTCACCCTGTCTCCCGGTGTCTCCCTGTGGCTCACCCTGTCTCCTGGTGTCTCACCGTGTCTCCCGGTATCTCACCGTGTCTCCCGGTGTCTTCAGGTGTCTCCCGGTGTCTCACCATATATCCCGGTGTCTCCCTGTGGCTCACCGTGTCTCACCGTGTCTCCCGGTGTCTCACCGTGTCTCCCGGTGTCTCCCTGTGGCTCACCGTGTCTCCCTGTGGCTCACCGTGTCTCCCGGTGTCTCACGGTGTCCACCGTGTCTCCCGGTGTCTCACCGTGTCTCCCGGTGTCTCCCTGTGGCTCACCGTGTCTCCCGGTGTCTCACCGTGTCTCCCGGTGTCTCCCGGTGTCTCACCGTGTCTCCCGGTGTCTCCCTGTGGCTCACCGTGTCTCCCGGTGTCTCACGGTGTCTCCCTGTGGCTCACCGTGTCTCCCGGTGTCTCACCGTGTCTCCCGGTGTCTCACGGTGTCTCATCGTGTCTCCCGGTGTCTCACCGTGTCTCCCGGTGTCTCACCCTGTCTCCCGGTGTCTCTCGGTGGCTCACCCTGTCTTCCGGTGTCTCCCGGTGGCTCACCCGTGTCTCACAGTGTCTCACCGTGTCTCACCGTGTCTCCCGGTGTCTCACCGTGTCTCCCGGTGTCTCACCCTGTGTCCTGGTGTCTCCCGGTGTCTCACCCTGTGTCCTGGTGTCTCCCGGTGTCTCGCCGTGTCTCCCGGTGTCTTCAGGTGTCTCCCTGTGGCTCACCGTGTCTTCAGGTGTCTCCCTGTGGCTCATCGTGTCTCCCGGTGTCTCACCATGTCTCCCGGTGTCTCCCTGTGGCTCACCGTGTCTCCCAGTGTCTCCCCAGTGTCCCCCCAGTGTCTCCCCACCCCATAGAGTGTCCCCCTCTCACCAGAGGCGATCGCGCCGGGCCAGCAGCCCCGAGTAGAGCTCCTCAGCACGGCCGAGCCGCCTCTCCCGTAGGCACGCGTCCGCCTCTTGCAGAGACATGGGGGGGGGAGGCAGGACAGGGCCCACAGAGCACTGGGGGGCAGTGGGACAAGGGGACAGGGAGACAGGGGACAGGGAGACAAGGAGATCTTCAACGTGGCTGCAGCGTGCCAGCGACCGGAGCGTGCATGAGGAGGTGCCACATCAGAGGGTGTTTACCCTCCCAATGGTGATGCGAAGCTCTGGTGTCAGGTCCGAGGATTTTGCCCTCCGGATCGGAGATTTGGAGGTTCGAGTGCGAAAAGTTTTGGGACTTTGCACATCCAGATCTGTAGGTACAATTTGGGGGCCGTCCATAAATGACGTCACGCGATTTTGGACGGTTTTTGACCGCCCCCCCCCGTCGTCACACGGCGTCACAAAAAGTCAGACCCTTCCCCCTCAAATGTGACGTCACAAAGCTCTGCCCCCCCCCCAAAAAATATATAAACATGCTTCAAATCGCTTTACACTATTGTCATTGTAGTGCGTATTTAATGTGGCGCTGCACTCTGATGTTGTAGGAGAAAACATTTATTAAAAAGTCTATTAAATTAAGTAGAACGTGTTGTCCATATTTATTTCAAGTTGCGCATTTTTATGTGACGTGACATTTCTCACCCCCCCCCCCTAGGTGCGTGACGTCATTTATGGACGGCCCCTTGGGGGCCTGGTCGGAGGGGATTTTGTTTCAGTATGTGGGGAGTGAGGATGTCTGGTGCCGAATAGGATAAGAGAGAGTTTGTATGTCAAGGTGCAGGGGCCAGGACTCATCATGTTAAGTTGTCACCTCCAGATATTGCTGAAGTTTGCTCATTCTGGTGCCAGGTTCGAGATATTGGAATCCCACGATCATTTGAGCGCTGTGGGGTTTTTGTTGTTGCATATTACGTAAAATTGTTCGTTTTTCATCATTCACTACAAACATGAAACATCTGAGTAACGTCTCGAAACCTCCCAAAAACCATACCGATGCATACATTTTAGCTGACATTGTTTGCAGAGCAAAGCCTTTGTAGCTTATTACATGTATGAAAAAATTGCGTTACTTTTATAGTGTTTTGTAATTTTTATTTGCAATCTTACAAAACAAATCCGAGTTATTTTCCCCACTAGTCATACATTCCGGAAAATGTTGCGTTGTCAAATTAGGGCCTTATGCCGTGTAACGATTGATGTGGTTAGTCATCATATGTATCATTAGCATGTGGTGACTTCTACGACGTTTAAAAGCGTGTTTAGCAATATATCAACAGCACCAATTATACATAATATAGGTTTTTGGGTCAGATCGCGTTATTTATAAATGTGTCGTAACCCTCCACCACCCGACACGGTCAAACAGTAAAAAATGTGCCACGTTTTTTCAAAGGACAAAATAATTCACTTCTTTAGCCCACCGGTGTGCTGAAGAGAGAATCAACAGCATTTTGAAATTTGAGTACGACGTTTCGCTGATAATTACAATCAGCTTCATAAATAACGCGATCTGACCCAAAAACCTATATTATTAATAATATTGGTCGCGAAAGCCTACGTGTTTAAAAGCACCAATTACAGTTACTGCACAGCAATGATGTAAATACACCCAAAATATATCACATCTACTCATGCAAATAAACTTCATTTATCACTGAATGTAATACCAATGTCTGCAAAAAATATATATCTCGAGAGAAAATGTAATATTCTTTCACGCAGATATTAATTTCATCATGCAGCAGTTGTATTTATTTTTGTTTTAACAAGCTGCTCGGGCTATATTTGGTTGCGGGTAATTCAAATGTGTGGGTTGTGTTGTGCAAGCGGCACGGTATTGTATACACATCCATGGTTACCATGAGCGTAAATGTAATTAAATAATTGTTGCTCAAGTAACACTAAACGCTAAACTTTGCAATGCTTCTGACTCACTGCAATTGACTTTCAGCAACATGCTTCGTGCCACTCACGTAGTCAAACATTACCACCGCACCACAGGGGTTTGCCCATATAATTGTGTGCTTAAAAATATCCAAACATATTACATGCACAGCAATACTCCGGTTTATGTTGCGGATCATGGTAACGGTTTTAATAAAGTGACGACGTATTGGCAAAACGACGTAAAAAGGGGTAGACTTACATCGGGTATTGCTATACTTTGTATTGCAGTATATGTTTTTTGCAGATTTTCTATATTTGGGCGTAGAAAACAGGACCCTGCGGGGTGGGCTGGTAGGAACGAATAACCAAAGAATATAAACATAATGTATTATTACACTTGTTAAGCCAGGAAAGCCCCACTGAGTCAAAAGGTTTTTGTAGGGTCCTGCCAAGTGTTTGCAGTAGGGGTCGATGTTGATACACGGACGGACGGACGGACGATATAATCTATTGGTGGTCTGGTCCACTTCGTTCCTACCAGTATAATACTGCAATATATAGTATTGACTGTACTGTATTAGATTTTACATTGTGTTCTTTGGCATTATTGTATTGCCACATATCTTTTGAGTGGAGTGGTGGTGCACTGGTTAGCGTACTTCGCGATGAGCCAAAAGAACTTGAGTTTAATTCCTGGTCATGGCGAATGTTAGCGGAAGGCGATATATTTCTAAACAGGTCCTTGCCCCACTCTTCACCATCCCGTTCTCATCAACACAGTAAAGTATGGTCAAACAATCCCCATGACCGACACAGCATGGGAAACGCATCCATTCAGTGGCTGGATTGACAGAGCACGCTTTAAATTCGTATTTTAGTCATTATCTATGCCACGAAAGAATTTGAATGTATGTGAAACCATAATTACGATGTACTCTGCTGCCTGTTGTTAACCTTTATAATTACAGATGATAATGAATCCCCATGGTACAACATTTATTAAATAAATACATTAAGAAATAAACGTGAAATATTTTATTTCTACGATAAAGTGAAAACATTTTTACGACGCCTAAACATGTGCATCATACATTCTAATATATAGTAAACAAAATAGTCAACAAAAAATATCTTTGTATTCCCCCACACTAAATAGTGCCCATATTTTTATTGTATGTTTTGAGTACACAAAGTATTAAATTGTGTTATGCGACATTAAAAATATTAAAACCATTTTCTCTACATTTCAGTTCAGCCACTATAATTCATATTTTTATTAAACAAAATCAGTGTTGTTAAAATAATATATATAATTACTGGATTTAAATGCCTATTATGATACATTTTGTATTGAAATACTAATATCATTGCCCATCACAAGCTTTAAGTAAATAGAATTGATCTGACTAGCATGTTATCAATATAGAGGCGTATTTGGTAAAAAAAACAAATCTTAGACACCCAACAAATCAGCTACCAACTATAATTTTACATTTGATACTGTTTACACAAGAGGGTATATCATGCACAAGCCAAATTAATGTTAACATAATTAAATCAGATCAATCATAGTTCAGGTCCGAATGGTCTACAGATACACCCTTCCAATATGTGAATTTTGCCTGATATCTGTTACCTGTTAACATATACCATTACCGAACAGTAAACATCAAAAATAAATATCCAGGATTTTGTATTCAGTTAAATTATATTGTTGGCGATATGACTGCTTAAATGTGTCAAAAAGTAGGTAGTAGACAGATAATTTTTCTGATAAAGCGTGGAGAGAGATGTATTGTCCAGGCATTGGCTGTGTGTCATGTAGCCGTCTGTCTCTTCTAATCACCCTTGCTTCTGGGCGTTTCTTCCTTGCTGTCCTGGGCCTCCTGTGGTGGAATGTCTTTCTTCTCCTTCTCCGCTTCTTCTTTTTGTTTGTCGCTTGGGTTGTCCGGCTTCTGATCGTGGTCATCCTGCGCCTTCACAGCTCCATCTGTGTGGTCTTTGTCGTCAGGATTCTCTGCATGGACAAAATGTATCGCAAACACGGCAAACTATGAATAATAAATAACAATCATGACCAGCGATAGGCTTATTTGGGCCCTGGGTGCTAGTTCCAGAGGAAACCAGAAGCCCTTCTCCAAGTCTGCTGCGCCTAGAGCAGAGGTCAATAACCTGAGCTTCCAGCGCCACATGTGGCTCTTTAGGGACTGTATTGTGGCTCTTGAAATATTGAGTGGTTTTCTGAATTCGAACAAAAATGGCTCTTCTCATTATTTTGGTTGCTGACCCCTGGCCAAGATAAATTAGATATGCCAATGAGGTTGGGGTGTAAAGTGCTTCCACTCCTTGAAGCGGAAAGTTGCTAAACGAACCTAAAAAAGTTACTAGACGTCACTGCATAGGCTGTATAAAGTCTTAAACAAATGTCACGAGATTAATTACCAAGCATAAAACATAGTAAACTGATACAGGATCCATAGTACAGACCTGGAATCGCTCCCAAATCTGCATATGAGCTATATTGTTGCTTGATCTAACAAGATATTGTCGCAATGGAAGTCACACGATTTAGAAACACAGTCGCTAATTTGGCAGCGATTTTGAAAGGTGGTATGTTATGGATATACATACCTCTGCCATATAAATGTAGAATTTACAACTCTGGTTGATGAAGGAAACTGAAAATTAGCACCACACAACTCTCACTTGATTTAAACACGTTTAGAATTAGATCCCTTAGACATACATTGCAATTATCACTTACAGCTGCTCGAGGGAGGGTTAAGAATACATCTCCACCCTGTGTGAATTACTGGGCGGGTGGGGGCGCCTCTGGAAATGCATTTTTGTCTCGGAAATGTATTTTTGCACTCCTATATATTGACCAGCTAAGTGACTGCCTATGTATAACCTCTTTAATGCTATTGCCTGTGAAGCATTATGGGAATGCTTTACTGTCTATCTTTGCTACTGATTACCATCATAATCTATATTCATATTCGTGTGATGTCAGTGTTCATCGAAGTAAAGATTCGTCAATTAGCCAATGTCTATCTGGACGAAGGCCTTCTGACACCGTCACGGTCCTGCGATGCCACAGAGATTACTTAAGATAAATGTTTTGAATGTAAAAACATTCCTGTTATAAATGTTATATTTCAATCTATAATTGTCATCATGTTTGAGTTACAAAATAAAATTAAGCCTGATGTGGTGCAGTATTATAATATCCATAGATATAAAATATCAAGAAGTGTATGTTATATTATTAATCTGATGAACTAAGATGTAAAAAGAAGATTTAAGTTGATGTAATAAATTAGTTTTTTCAATAAAAGAATGAAGATTTACCACAACTTATTCACAACAAATGTAAGTACGCTTGTAAAAATTATGATAGAGTATTTCATTCACATAATTAATTTGATAAAAGTTTTCAAACATCATACCACAGTTTGTGTACAATACGCACAACCTAATACAGTAACGTAATTTCAATATACATACAGTGGCTGTTACATATATGTTTCTCTGTATACGGCCCGTATATATACTGTCTAAATATATAATGTATTTTACATGCGTTCTGTAATCGATTGCAATGGGCACATTATAGCTGGTTTAAACATAAAATAAAATAAACGTACTCCCTTCGGTGGCCTTTCCATGTGCAGGAGGATGTGACCTGTCTGCAGAATCAACCACCGTCGCCGACTTGCTGCTGTTGCAACCCATGTCCCTTGGAATGACAAAAATCAACGTGGTCTTGAAATCGTGGTATTAAAAAAATCTTGACAGCTCCAAGCAGCCTCCAGTACTCGTCACCTGCGGAGAGTTCTCAACCCCCTTTTATCAGCCACAGATTTTATGGCACCTGACACCAAACCAGTAGTAACCAGCAGTGTTTTGTTTTGTTGTATATTGTTGCTAGTGTCGTCACCATCCAAACATACTTGTGGGTTGCCAATGGGGGTCAAACTTTAGGGGTGAATGCGTATGGTATTTTTAAATCAAAGTCTCATTGGCGGCATATGCTATCAAAGAATAAGGAAGCATCGCTGTATTTTGTATTGGCCTCCGACATGCTTGGGCGAAAAGTCCCATAGTAACGGAATACTGTAACAGACCTCATGCAAAGATGGTAAAATACAGGAGGAAGTGGTTGTGAAGTGGTTAGCAAGCACCACCAGAACATGGCTAAAGTCATTGGTAAAGTCTGGACCGTTCCTGCCCCCCTCCCCCCTTCTCCAACCTACAATAGCTAAATAACCCCCATAATTGACATGGCATGGGGAAGGCCTTCATCAAACAGTGGATTGACAACAGCAAAATATTATTACTGCAGTATTCGGTAAAACATAAACTTGACAAAAACGCACTTATATGAATGTTTCATAAAATGATTAGCAATTTATGTCAGACATGCATAACGATGTTTATGAATGTATAAATGTTCATATTAACGTGAAATATAATGCGTTTTATATCACAATACGTACTGTGTTTTGAGGAAAATGTTTGATTGCATATTAGAAATAAAGTACTCATAAAAAAAAATGTTCCATGAGTGTGAGTACAACACGTGTTGATTATTTATGCTAACAGTATGGTACAACAAACAAATTATCTCGTGATACTGCGTTGGCAGTGGTGCACAAACACAAATGACAAAAACTCAACATTTTCGTCAATAACACTACCTTCAAACAAGAAATATTTTGTGGTTATAAAAATACGCAATATATTTATCCTTTCTTAATAGCACATAAAAGTACTTTTTACGTGCTATTTATGTGCTCTTCATAAGCAACATAAATGTAGTTTGAAGAAGGGTCATTGCCTAAAACGTCGCTAATTTACATATTTGTATCATAATATATTTACGATTGTATAGTAGTTTATCATTAGAGACTTCAATTTTAATATTCGGAAACAATAAGTATGAGAATGGGCACAGACTACATTGTCTGGATTCTGACGACATTTAATTGCTCAGATGACCCCATTAAAGGAAGCTAGTGACAATTATCATTAATGAACGTTTAAACTTTTAAATTTATATACAGTATGTTATGGATAACATGAAACAAAATTTATAATATAGCAAAGTTCACATCAACATTGCCAAACAGTATTACCCATTCACATTTTATGGTATTTTATTTTACCAAAGAAGTCTGGAGCTTCAGAACCCAAACTGTTGGAAAACTGACTGCAAACTATTTTGATTTACAATAAATTTTTTTATAAATTCTTTATATGAAGCCATTTTTACATCTGGGTTTAAAAAAAGTGTTTTTCTTGAATCCTACAAATAATATAATGTAAAGTTAGAGAGCATGGTGCAGCACTTTATTATTGTTTTGAAAGACATAGGCTCTGCCATCCCCACGCAACCATTGCCATCCCTTAGCAACCATTGCTTAGGCTTATTTTGTGAGTTGGTTCTTGAGGATACACTCAAATGCGTCAGATGTTCGTCCGAGTCTGTTAACCTGTGCGTATTGTCTGGGTTGGAAAAGTACATTTATATAATGCTCTAACATACATTGTATCATTGCCCATTCATTGAGGTGACACAGAAAAAAAAACCTTCACATACTGTACTTGAATGTACATTTCATCAAGTGTAAATGTTTTTATTTAGACTACTGTTCTTAGTAAGACATGGGCAGCATTGAAAACTTGGTATGCGTCAGGTCCTGTAACACAAAGCGATTGCTGTAATGCATTAACGTTCAGAGGCCGCTAGGGGGTGGCATTTCTACACTTTAGCTTGAAAGTCGCTGTAACTTTGTATTCACATTCCTGTATGTGAATACAAATTTACAAACGTCCATATTACTAGTCAATTAATGATACATTAATATACGCATTGAAATAATTATTTATTATACCAAAGTTTGTTATTTATGACATATATTTACATTTCTTCATCACAAAACAAATTAATCGTAAAGCCTAATTCAGTACGAAGATGGCTCTCCAAATGTCATAGAACATAAAATGTACATTCAGATCAAATTTGAAATTGTAAATTATAGTACATACTACAATGCACACATTCTACTTTTCATCAATTATCGCATTATACACAATTGGCACTTTGTCTAATTCTGACACCACATTTTGAAATGTAGCAACGTGCACATGAATGGAGATCTTAAAAAGAAACAGCAACAATGGAAATTTCAAATGAAAAAATATAAAATAAAGATATGTACGTGAATACATATTTTTGTTTACGACAATGAAATACGCCTGTGTTCACCAATGAAAACCACTGGGTAATAACTTAACAAGCTAAATATCATCTGAAAACAATTCTGAGAAGTGCATATTTTGTACATAAATCGAAGATCAAGGACTCACCAAACTGCAAATGTGGTGAGGTGCAAACCATTAGGCATCACTAAAGACTGTCCAATACAACACGCATATGCAATAAGTGGACTCCACTCAGCTAACCCGTTTGCTATGTCATGTCTTACACAATAAAAAAATAAAAAAAAATTAGCCTGTTGCTTCTTTCAAATGTCACGCAAAAGAAGTAGATCTAAATATTAACGGTTTAGAAACAATATCCATAGATGCTATTGTTATTTTGCATAAATGCTGTAAAACTTGATATATGGTGCTCCTACCTCGTCGAAGAGTTTGTATTCACCAGTGAGATATCTGTTGCGATGGAGCTTGGAAAAGGAACAGAAAAATGTTTATTTTAATGGGTTAGCCATTAAACAGCCACATTTCACAGAAGTTTGTGGCATGCATCACCAACTTATATAGAGAGGGCAACTGTGCATCACTGTAACCTGTCTATATTTATCTTTGAAATAGACCGACCTTTGTTCGTTTCTCGACAGAAATAATTAAAGTATGCTTTTGCCTATCAGCCTTTTGACTTGTTCATAATATTATAATATTAATAGTGAATTTCCACATTCCCTTCTTGACTCCTTTGTTCTTTTTTTATTTTATTCCATTCTTTGTTTAAGTATTTCTGTGCACTGTGGGTAATCACCTTCAATGCTTGCCATCTGGTTCCTATTCATGTATCGTCTCATTATCCGTGACATACTAAAACAACAGGATTGAGTCACAATATTTTAATAAGAAGAAATAAGAAGAAATTCCAAGAATACAAAGCCACAGTAAATGATAACAATAACATACAACCTCTCTCTGTGTGCCGTTGTGATGTCTGTCTGCTTGTATGTCTGTCTATAGTTTACTAGTTAGATTTTCGTTGCTCACACTTAAAATTCTAGCTTAGCAAATTTTGAAACACGTAATCAACCAGGCTATGCGTTAATTGTGTGTTAACCGACTCTCTGTGTTGTATTACATTACATTTCGATATTTTACTAGGTTATTTAATTTTCGTGTGCCTGCCTCTTAATTTTCAGGCTTGCGTGCCCGTGCCGCGTTGTCAGCTTGCTCCTCTCTTTGTGTGCCGTTGTGATGTCTGTCTGCTTGTATGTCTGTCTATAGTTTTTTCTAGTTACATTTTTGTTGCTATTTCTTTTATGCCTGATGATGATTGCTTGTGTTGCAATCGAAACGTCGCAATATGTTATTTTATTTTAATTTATTATTTTATTTTTAGACGTGACTTAACCGAAAAGAACCAAAGAATAATTCCTGCAGTCACGAAAGCTCCTAAATTAAGATTGAACATACAACCGTTTGCTAATCCACTTCTGGATGTATATCTCCCTATGATGTTTAGCGCTGGTTGTTGGCGAATGCGGGCTGTTACCCGTGACCAGGAGTCAAACTCACGTCGCTTTGGTTCATGAGCAGTGTCCTAACCGCTGCTCTACTGCTCCAGAAAACTGCACAGTTTTAGTAGTCCTGGTGATGTATTCATGAGCCTCGATTTAATCCTCCATAAGCACCTTTTGCTTATCTGTCCACAGGGTTTCTCTGACATTTCCTTTGACCCTTAATTCTGCATGCAGTTTTCTTGAGTACACGTTTAATTTATTGCCTGGCATTGTGTCCAGGGACATATGGTAGACGTAAAAACTGAAAGCAGCCCTTCAAAAGTACAACCATTAGCAATGTTGTGGTCTCGTTATGAATTGTCAATTGTTTTTATTGTAGTCAGATTGTGAAAATAGTCCAGCTACACGTAGACGTCTCATGTCGCCAAAAAAAGATTGCTGTTGGCAGGCAAGTAGTCTACATGCTGGATGCTAGCAGATTTATTGCAATCTGTGCTTCCTGTTTTATCATCAAGTCACAGAAAACTTACAGAGTTCTCAGAATTTCATTCTCATTCCACCACTCTGGAATGGAGTAAAGAATCCCAATGTTTTTACAAGTGGCAGCGAAAGTCTTTGGAAAAGGATATTAAATCTACAGACTGCAACGCTTATTACAAATGTTCTGGTGAGGCTGCATGGACAGTGGTGCACAAGCGTAAGTAACAAAAAACTCAATACATTCGTCAATAATCCCGCTCTAAAAGGGAACATATATAATAGGCGATTTTTCGGGTAATGCCCCTTCTTTTTCACGTGCCATGAAGAATGACTATTGCTCAAAACGTAATCCATTGTATTGCTCCTTTTAAGGCAATACCGCATAGCTATCTTTACACGAGTAATACATCAAGTTGGAAAACACAAAGATGTTTGCGTGACATTTTCCAGTAACCATCAATTCGTTTGGCCACCTTTTATCGCCCTTGAAATTAGTTTGTTTGAATTATGGACGTTTATATTTTCACCACATATGCTGTATTACATGAGGGAGTGTTTCTGCAGTGGTTAGTGCTCTGCAATATGAGTCTGGTGGCCCGAGTTAAATGTCCAGCCATGGCTAACATGAGTGGCGAATTATAATGCAACATTTGCCGTGCCCCTTCACAAGGCCACACTGGCCAGTGTGGTAATATATGGTCAAAGACAAAGATTCACCGTATAGCCTTCAACAAACTGTTGGGGAAAGTGCTGTTCGTGAGCGCCTCTGAAGGCCGGCACGGTACACGAGGGGGTAAGTAGCCAGCAACACGCCCGGCCGTCTTTGTCTCCCCAGTGGCGATGTTTACACATAACACCAGGTACTGATTTGAGGCTAAGTCTACATTGAGGAGGCCCAGATAATCGTCACTGTTGTTGGCCGTGAGCGGGAATCGAAATCGTTTCGCCGGGGTTTTAGCGTAGCGCATTAACCACTGCGCCACCGATCCAAACAGTCCCCATGACCGACAGTATAGACCAGGGGTCGGCAACCTGCGGCTCCGGAGCCGCATGCGGCTCTTTTGAACCTTGACCGCGGCTCCGGGGCGGATGCTAGCGAGGGGAGGAGGCGCACTGTGACACCTGCTCTGGCGTTGCCGCTGCTGACAGGTCGCCGCTCCGCTCCACACTGCCCGCCCGGTGACAGGCAATAACGTTGCCGTTGCTTTGTCACATGTTTGGAAGAAGTAAAAACCTTCCTGGGCAGCAAAGAGCTCACCTTTGCTGAGCTGGAACAGCCAGAGTGGCTGGAAAAATTACATTTTATGGTAGACATGACAGCACATCTAAACACGCTAAATACAACCCTTCAGGGGAAAGGAGGCACAGCCCTGCACATGATGGAGGAGGTTTTGGCATTCGAGCGCAAGTTGACAGTGTTTGTCAAAGATTTACAGAGAGGTACACTGTCTCACTTTCCCTCTTTGAGAGAGTTCAAACAAAGTCATGATACGATAAATTTGGAATATTTAAAGTCTGCAATCACCACAATGCAAAGTTCGTTTGGGAAACGATTCTGTGAGTTCAGAGAGGAAAAAACGACATTATCCTTCCCTGTCACTCCCCTGGCGATCGATCCATCCCTATTGAATATGACTGCATTTGCAGGTGTAAGTCAACCTGATCTTGAGATGGAACTGGCCGATATAGCCGACAAAGATATATGGGTGTCCAAGTTCAAATGCTTGACCGCTACTCTTGAGGATGTTGCCCGTCAGAAGGCCATTCTGGCTCAGAATCATAAATGGAGTGATATTGAAAACCTTCCCAAACAGGACAAACTTGTATTCGAAACATGAAATGCCATCCCCAACACTTATATAAACATGAAAAAGTATGCATTTGGAGTCCTGTCGATCTTCGGCTCCACATATGTATGTGAGCAGGTCTTCTCCAACATGAACTATATTAAAAACAAACATCGATCACGCCTCACAGATGACAGCTTGCAAGCCTGTGTGAAAATGAAGGTGACGTCTTACAGCCCTGATGTGCAGACACTGTGCACTGAGGTTCAGGAGCAAAAATCCCATTAACCAGGTAATTTAGCTATTAATTTGCAAAAATATATTTTACATTGTTAAGTGAAAAGTCCTTTTTTTATTCAGATTGACAGCTGACTGCACGATCCTATATATATAGCAATAAGGTAAGAAACAATATATGCAGTGTTATATTTGTTTTAAATGTTGCAATGGTTTTGCGGCTCCCAGTTTATTTTTTCCTTCGGAAACGGGTCCAAGTGGCTCTTTATGTCTTAAAGGTTGCAGACCCCTGGTATAGACAGAGCTTCATCCATTTGAAAGTCGACCCACACAACAACTATTATTATCATTACAATACACATGGGCACACGTCCTCAAACCTTCATGCAACAAAGATCAATATGAACTGGAATTTATATTTTCTTGGTTCTTTCGGTAAAGTCACGTAGAAGGGAAATAATAAAAATAAACATAATAAAATACAATTCTCACGACGTTTCGGCCACAACGCAAGCAGCGTATATATACGCTGCCAAGCCTGGTGGTGCCCATTCAGACGTTGTCTTTCCGACAGACCTGTTCTTCACCTGAGGACGGCTGCTTGCGTTGTGGCCGAAACGTCGTGAGAATTGTATTTTATTATGTTTTATTTTTATAATTGTATTATTTCCCTTCTACGTGACTTTACCGAAAGAACATAGAAGACGAATCCCTGCAGTCATGAAAGCTTTATATTGGAATTTATATGTATTGAAGAAATAAAAGAGATGACAAAAAATGTAATATCTTTGTACGTGTCATATGCTTAGAAATTATTCAAGTTGCATCGTGACATACTTGTTAGAGTTTTTCAAAGACATGAAGAAAATGGTACCATTTTATTTCAAGTGATGCACTCTGACCTGGATTACCTTGTTTCGACAGCAGTTGTTACAAATGCCTTAGATATTTTGATACCTTTTATACAGTAAATGTCTCCCAGTTATGAACTTTTTATTTAAATTTTTCAAAGCCTTAGCTAAAAAAGGAAGGTCATGGAAAAACATACTATTGAAGATACTGCAGAACATGAAATAATTGATATTAGTCACATCCTTCCTCTTTTAAATGTGTAAGTATGAAAAGGGTTCATACTTATGAGGGCAGATTTACAAGTATGCTTATGACATACTTGATCATCCAACATAAAGTAGTCCACTTCACATAATCGACTCACTTTAACGTTTTAAGTCCAATAACGAACAGCATTCTTATCGCATGAGTCTGTGGTGCCAATCATAACTGCAAAGGTTCAGTATCGACTGGATAAACCCGACTTCAAATTAAAATCAGCCGATGATTAAGTGGCCAGGTGGATCAGGAGGCGAAGCAATGATCATCTTATGGTTTTAGCGCCGCTGCGATCATGGGTTCAAATCAGACAGCTGCTCATGATGAAATCAGGTTCTGAAGCGTTGAAAGCAGGTTCTGAAGCTTTGGGAATTGATATTCTCAGCGGTCACCAATATTTGCACCCAAAAGACATCAAGCTAAATTCCAGCTCGAAGAATAAAAAACACACAATTTGACTGCCATGCAGTGGACGTTTGTCTGTAAAAAAATACGCATGGGAATGTGTGCCCTCTATTATGTGAATAAAAATGGTCAACTGAAAATGTCAGAATAAGTTCTGCAAAATCTGCATCTGCAGGCCATTCTCCAATAAATGGTGATGCATTGCTCTGCAAAAGTTACAAATAGATAGGACGTCTCATCTGCATGAGACCAATAGCACAAATTATTGGGGGGAAAAGTATATAGATGGAAGCATCCAATGACAAAGCCAGCTCAGTGTATATTGTACAGCGTGTGCAAGTCAACCATATCAGACCTAAATAATCAATTGTTTGATTAATTTATTCTCTTGCAGTAAACTATGTGAAAACGAATGTATTAATAAAATGATTTTTATTTTACTCATGCCATAGTGCACCCCCAGTTTCTGGAATGTATCATGTCGCTACCTTTAAAATGTAACGAATTTCTATTGTACTGCACATAACCACTGCTAAGTTTTGGCAGGTTTTAGAATTTACTGTTCGTCATGTATTGTACTTGTTGATTTTTAAGTATAATGGTTCAAAGTAACTATTGATTGACCGTTAATTTAATTCAAATTATCAAGTTATTGTTCATGATTACACAGAACTCTACACCAAGTGATAATAACGTTAAAAGTTTGAAACATTATAAACAATGCAGTACCAACTCTCCCCAAAATAACTTTAGAACCACAATACAGTACATTGCTGATCTCGTCAAGGAGCATACACCATCACGCAAACTCCGGTTACCCAGCGGCTTTTGGCGAACCATCGAATTAAGACGGCCACTGCATCATGCACTATCAGATGCGCTTCTGCGGCCGTCTGGAATGCTCTTCCTTCCGATATTAGGAAGCCATTGCAGCGATGCACTTTCAAATCTAATTTCGGAAACGCATTTTCTTTTAACTGCTTTTTGTGTTTTGTTTGTTGTCATTCCCCACGAGCGCGGTTGGCTACATACGGTGCGAAAGAAGTTCAACATACATACACCCCCACCATTGATAAATGTTCTTGCTGACAATGTGTTCACTCTGGGAGTTTTGCCATGTATTCATGCCTAACGTTTGTTTGTTTCATAAGAGCCTAGAATAGCCTATACGAGGGCAGGGTTTAAACTTTTCACGCGGATTGTCCATTGACTCTCACGTGCTCACACTCGTTTAAGGATTAATTAGCACTATATGCGACAGGCGATTCTATTCCCAGAAACATAACATTAATTACTCCCCCCCCCCAAACTACCACTGTCACCCTGCGACTACATTAACAACTGCTTGTACTTGTAATCTGGTAAACTTGAGTGAAGGATACATTGTAATGTGTACAGGCCTTTATCACTTTGGTCATGGGGGTTGTTTGACCATGCTTCATCATGCTGGTCAGGCTGGGTTGTTGAAATAAATGCCCCAGGAGCAGTTGAGATATTACTTACCGCCGATGTTAGCCATTGTTTGGAATAAACTCAGGTTTCTGGGTTCATAGTGCTAGTCACTGCATGTGTAGTGCTTTTTAATTAATGCAAAATCCGTCATATACTACTGAAGTGGTGTCACCAGGAATACAATGTAGAGGCCTCTGCCCCTAAATTGTATTAACACACCACCTACCCAGGGATTGTATGATTTTTTTTACGATTCGGGGTCAAGATTTAATTCAAGAATACATTTTAAAAAATGTGGTTCTTGTTTGTATTGTTTGTCATATTCACAGTCCCATTTGGCCTACCCGAGACTTACCTGGCGCTTGTTGCTGAAGGGCCTCTATGCCCCAAGGCTGCCCTGAGAGTTGTTCGTTCTACCCTGGTTTCCCCGGTTGTCCCTGGTGCCCATTGGTGCCGGGCTGTCTTCATTGCCCCTTAGGATTAGTTAGGCCCTGGTTGCTTTTTTTTCTGCCCGGGCTTGGCCTCGATTGCTTGCCATGGACCGTGCCACAGTGTTGCCAGAGGCATAGTGTGGTCGGCATAGGTCGTGGTACAACGAATTAAATGGGGTCCCCTGCTTGCCTCCCCACCTCCACCTCGTAGCACAGTGCCCCCCACCCCCCTCTACCAATCGGTGAACTTGCACTGGCTGCACACTCGATGGCAAACAACCACAGGGTGCTGCTTTCTTTCTCTCCTCTCTCCCATTTGTCCATGACCTCACGACCGCACACACCCTCTTTACCCTCATTTCACCTCTTCCCTCGTGTAAAGGGTCTTGAGATGCAGTCACCTTTTAGATGCTATATAAATTCAAATTGTTCCTGTGTGCTGTTGTTGTATCTACATTTTTTGTTTCCCTTCTCATTTGCCTAAAGGTAATATTAGCATATAAATTGCAGAAATGGTAAATAATCAATTTTCACACGCACAATTCGATGCATTTATCTTAAATGTAAGCATTGATTTGAATCGTTAAATCATGGCATGCTGAACATTATATCCCAGAGACCTGTATCGTTCTACATCTATGCTCCCCACCTTCACAAACCTGCACTGACCAGGGTGGTGAAGTATATTCAAATAATCCCCACGAGCTGCAAAGCAAGGGGAGCCCCTCATGCAACCGCCGATTGATAAAGGACTGTTCATGTACATGACCTCTGTGGTATAAGAGATACAATGCCCCAGGCACCTTCCATAGTGTTCCTTCAGCCAGCTGTTAAAGGTCATACACGTATTATGTTGTGTACATATGTATGACTATGCTAAACTGCTCACTGTAGTGGTGGTGCTCACATTTTTGATAAGGGCTGCATAGCCCTGCAGAGTAGGGGGGCTGCCCCCTATCACACTCCCCCACTGCTGAAGGCTTAGCTTCCATGCTAAATTATTGGTCCAGTCAAAAAAGCATTGTCACAATATTCAACAGCAGTGACGATTTTTCTTTGAAGTTTGCCAGTTCGCGCGAAGACCCATGAACGCAAGACTAAATGTCACCTCGCACATCTGCTTAATTTCAGCGAATCAACATTGAGATACAAACTGGAGGTGCCTGGATTAAAAGTAAAACAAATTGCACAGTTAAGAACTGCACGTCGCAGCCTTAAACAAGTTAACGCTACTTGGGGTCGCAGGACTTTGGAGGGTGATACGAAAACAATATTATTGGGAGCATTCAGATATGATGAGATCGGGGGCATTCAGTGTGCTAAGCATAAACAAGGGTTGGCGACCACTGCCGAGGAGATACTTTATTACAGATGACACGTGGACGCGATATGTTTTTTGTTCTATGCTAAGAGTACTCCGTGATATAATCCTGGTGAAATCACACTCGAAGAGACGATAAACATCACAGGTCTGGCTGACTTCTCCCGACATGACTATTTCTCAAATCCTTGTCAAGTCTGGTGGTTTCGTACATATTGACATTTCTGCCTTTAAATTTGGTGTCTGTAAGAAACATGTACTGCGACTGAATATAATGCCTGTATACCAAATAAAAAACACATTAAATGGAAATAAGTTGCAATTTTTCCATGTAACTGTTCACTTTCAGTAAATTATATTTCACTTTTTTACTTTTAAGTTTCTGAAAAGGAACTCTATTGAGACATTTAAAATGGACAATACACTGCATATCCATTGATTTTTACCATCATATATGCAGTAAAAATAGATCTAAGGGGTTTCTCACTTAATTTAGCACAGGGTTGGTGCTTATCTCCTATATGCAGCCCCTGAGCTCGTTGGAAAATTCCACATCTTTATGGCGGAGGTGAATATTTCCATATAACAACCACTGTCGACTTCCCCGCAAGGTTGTACCCACTTTATCAACTCATGAGGAATAAATGTTGCGAGTTAAAAACACACACAAGGATTTGTATTGACAACCTTACCATAGGGCTCCATTGTGCTGCGCCACACCAGCCACCCAATTGTAAGCAGGAATGTTTATACCACGTTTATAGAGCGTTATTATGGACACAAATGATATAACATTTTTGCCCAAGTCCTTTTTTGGGGGAATTGGCCAGGACTCATATCATGTCACTAGGATGGATGATAACCGATGGATGAGACTGGTGACAGAATTGCATCCAATGGAGATAACACGACCAATTGGACGACCTCTGCAAAGATGGAGTGACGAGATCTTTTTTGGGCGCCACGGTGGCAAGATGTTAACTCCCTCACCTGGTATACAGGAGGTACTGGGTTCGATCCCGACCCTGACGACGCCTGTATATTTAAAGTTTGCATGTTCTCCCCGTGATCGTGTGGATTTTTCTCTGGTCCCTCCGGTTTTTTTCCCACCACATTTAGAAACATACATTTAGAGTATTTGACTGCTATAAATTTCCTCGTGATAAGCCACTTCGTTGAGCTATCAGTTGTAGCCAGGTCGCTTGTGAAAAATTGCTATATAGCTCAGTGGGCCTTACCTGGTAAGATTGACATTGCTTAATTGTAATAGTTTAGTTGACGTGCCACAGCGAGAGGGATTGTGGCATTGCAAGACCACGAGGAATGACATCAGCGTGGGACGATCTTCATTCAGCAGTGGATAGATTCAGGCTGATGATAACGATAACAGGACTCACATGAATACAGACTCTGCTCCATCCTTGCCCTTGTCTCCAGTTCAGGGGGTGCTTGAACAAGCACATACTATGGGACTAGAGCCAGTCTGGCTCACCAGCGAGGTGAGAATGTTGCATCTATTTGAGGCCTCAAAAAACCCCACCTCGTGAATGGTTTCAACTCATTCCACAGACATGATGGAATCAGACTGTTTGCTCTTCTGCAGTCGCACTGTGGTTCAAAATTCATGCTCTTAATGTGCAAATGGGCAGTGTCTACAGCTGAGAATGATACGGAGTCACCTAAAAAGGGTCATCTTGAGGTCATTGAGGCATCGACGTGTAACACTTGTTTAAAACGAAACACTCAAGAGGAAAATTATTTTATGTTTTATTACTATACATGAATACAGATGTCTTTCTTAAATATTTCTATTAATTTTCTGACCAAGAAAAAAGGACAATGTGGTATTCTAAGACATTTCACAAAGAAACCATCTCCCAGCTGTTCAATGTAAGAAAATATTCATCAATATTGTGCATGAGCAATAAAGATACCTTGCACGACTAAATTATGATTGCCTTGATAAAATACTCTTACACAATTTTACATTTCACCATTTACACGTAATAAAATGAAGATATCCACGTTATAATTGTCAAAAATAATGTTTTAAACAATATTTTCAGTTTTAAACAACAAGATTTGTTCACTACTAGTGAATGATACAAACTAGGAAATTGTGAAATAATGTTCATAATGTTTACATTTTAGTTATATAAACAATGCCTACATATTTGCTAAATACAATTAAGGTGTTTGTTCTTCATGAAGTTTTTGAAGAAGATGACTTGGAAGATCCTGTGAATGTTCAAGGCTGTCCCAGCCTCGCTTCCAAATATTCTAATCTGAGGGTGATCTCTGCCAGTAAATTCAAAATTAAGGACTCTCAACGAAGTAGCACCTCATACAACTAGACGTCACCCTGGCGAGATGTTAACTATCTCGCCTGATATACAGGAGGTCGTGGGTTTCATCCCGACCATGACGCCTGCTGTATATTTGGAGTTTGCATGTTCTCCCCGTGGTTGTGGATTTTTCTCCGGGTTCTCCGGTTTTCCCCTCCACAGAAACATGCGTTTAGAGTATTTGGCTGCTATACATTTCCACATGATAAGCCACTTTGTTGAGCTATCATTTGTGGCAAGGTCGTTTGTGAAAAATAGCTATATAGCTCAGTGGGCCTTACCTGGTAAAATACAAAATAAATAGTTGAATAGTTTAGTTTAACTACATAACTGTACAAATATAACTGCCAAACTTATCATGAACTCTTTGTCAGCATAAACACATAACTGTAGGGGACTTGAGTCCCAATTGGAGAGATAACATTGTGTCTTGTATTTAATTAATTACTTCTACGTGACATTGGTCCCTGGGTGCGGATGAAAACAGTCATTTATATTCATCCTTCGATTATCTCAATTAGTCATGCATGCCATGGGTAATAAATAAAACACAGAGTGGCTGCACCATCCTCTCAAACAAGTTTTTTTTGCTTTGTCAGAAACAACAAGACATTAACCCATTTTCAAACATTTCTGCATCTCTCGAAATCTTCTTCTGGAATGTAGCCTGCAGAAAAACGCGTTATATCTATCGTACAGTTTATGACAATGAAAAGTTTTAAAAAATGCGACATTTTTCCATGAATCTGTTTGCACCTCCTCTTAAGAGGATGACCACTGGGCCTCGTTGATATCGACTCAAACACCAGGACTCGGCAGACAGAGGCAACCCGCTTCAGGTGCTAGCCACACGTCCCTCTCGTGCTGACCTCAATGGGTGCTCGCTAACAGTACCTGATGGAACAAAAACTAAGAATAGGCTTTACCCTTTCTGGGAATGAAAGGGGTCTTAAGATGTTCAATCACCAATTATATACCTATTGCAATGCATCAAGTCTGCATTAGCCACACAAACTTGTGACAAAACATGCAAACAATTATGCTCTCTGGTCTAACACTGGTGAGACAAGGCCGCATGGAAGGCATATTTTTGCCACACGTATGTGTGGTTAAATGCAGACTTGATGCCTTGCAATGGGTGTCTATTTTTTGGTGTTTGAACATGTTAACACCTGTTTTATTATCAGAAAATATAAAGCCTACTCTTATTTTTCCCATCATTTTAATACTCGAGAAAACAAGGTCCCACGGGTAGGGCAGCACTCGCTCCGCCAGTCTGTAAACTCCTACACAGGGGATATTCGTCCCATATTTGGCAAGGCTCAGAAGGATATGTGTGTCTCGGATGGCATCCAGCATGGTGTGCACGCTGGTGCGGAAGGCCACGATGGCCTCACACTTGCAGGGGTCCTCCACGGTCACCACCTTCCGCGCCTCCTCTGCAGGGCAGGGAAGGGGCGAGCAAAGAAGCCAAGCAGCGTACGCGCAGCCACACGCACGACAGACGACCCGCGCAGCCAACGGGGAATCGTCCACAGAACCACGCCGCAAAGCACGAGGCCAAAACCGTGGAAAAGGACATCAGATTACCGTTGAATCCCTTCCACGTCATTGTTTTCTTTTCATTTTAGCTTCCGATTTGTCCCAGTAACATTGTCCATAGTTCACGGAGAATAGATATATAAATACCATATTGTAACAGTTAACGTTTCGGAATATGGTTGGCATGATGATACGTGTCTTTAATAATATTGTAAACAAAAGTAAGCGTGGTTTGGGCTGGACATATCACTCGACATGATGATGGCTGGTGGTCGAGACTAATGATGGAGTGGTAGCAAAAGAAAGGAACGTGCTTGGGTAGACATCCTCGTCGAAGATTGGCCAATGAGATCAGCTCGTGTGCGAATAGATTGTTGCATTGTGCGACCGAGAGGGAGGCTGACAGCTTGGATAGACCATCATCCAGCAGTGGTTTGTTAATGGCTGATGATATTTTAAATGACAAAATATCAACTTAAGGTGGAATAAAATGTAACAAATAATAAATGTTTAACGATACTTTGGGTAATAGTTCATTTACGATATGTATATAATAAGCCACATTACGGTTCGGTTGTTGCCTACATTGGTTGGTAGATGCAGCCGTGAACACACCTTGTACCATATTTGTTCAAACACAAGCAGGAATTTGGACCTGTGGCACGATGTTATTCGCCTTTTGTACAGACATTACACACATGGGGTGAGCATTTTGAACCATCCACATTCAAGCGTAAAGGTATGTGACAGCACACAGGCTCAATGTTTGTGCACTTATGGTTCCGGCCGGAGCAAACACAGCACGATCTCTGACGCATACTTATAGCTCTGCCAGTGCCAAAAAAAATTGCCACGTGTTTAACTCGAGAAATCGGTAGACTTTCAACTAAAAAAATGCGAATAAGTTCAAGGTTGAAAACTTATTTTCGGCGAACATCACTCCTTTTATTTAAACGTATGGATTGCTTTGAGCTCGAACAAAGAAATAGGCCAACCTCTAATTGGGCACTAGCATTCGTTAAATGTATCCGGTTGGCATGGTGTTTGTCTACGCTGTGCTTTATTCATGTGAGGCAGTATCAAGCTGGCAGATTCTGGATCCATTACAACCAAAGATATAAGTAAAATATTTTTTTATACAGATACCATTTGCATACAATTTCAAACGTACATAGTATACGGGCTTTTAAACATGAAAGGAACTGTCTGCTTTCAGTTAAAGGGCATGAAGACAAAACAGGCGCCCCCTCCCCCAAAAAAAGACTTACCTTCACAGATCCTGCGTTTGAGCTTTTCTGCTATTTGTGGAACAGCAGAAAAGTTACGTGCGTAGAAAATGTGGTCATCGTCGGGATCAGAGGCGATTTCTTTAATCTCGGTCTCCACAGTCTGGCCTACGCCTATAGCAAACATCGTTATCCCTGCGATGGTACGTGCCGTGCACCAGAGGACACACACGCGGGCACAAAGCAATGAACACCACTCTTGCCAGGGGAATTGAAACTTGCAGAACCTAGCAGAGGCTTGAGCAGGAATATGGAAATTCTTCATTCATGACTGAGGTTGTACTTTTTTTCTGGTCTTGCAAATTAAATATACATAGCAGTCGCAAGTATGGATAGATTTCAATTGTATTTGGTCAGGCTTAAAAGATTTGCACTATGTTTTCAGACCTCAAAATTTGCATTCATTTCAAAATAGGAAATTGCATGCCGGGGACTAGATTTTCACACGTGCATTTTGTTAATTTAGTAACACATTTAATTTGTTAAAATATATTGCAGACGTGCAGCAGTGGGATTGGCGATTAGATCAAAAATACAATTGGACTTTGTGAGCATCCAGAGGGCGCATGCGACGTTTAGTTTTGTTTACGCGAACCACTTACGAGGAAAAATGAAGACTTCTTTTCAGCGAGCACGGCCTGAGAGGGGCAACAGGGTTAACGAGTGCTGCCGTATATCTCAGCGTGTGCGCTCCAAAATAACTGAGAAGAGATGAAGATAGGCCAACCATGCGTCAAAACATGCAATCCATTCCATAGAATGTTAAAAGGAGGGCCATGCGCTTCTTTGCTGGCGTTCTCTTGAGCATGCTTCACCAGGTTTGTGGATTAGGAGGTTAATCGTCTTCAGAACGACTCTGCCAGACACGGTGTGCTCACCTGCCTCCTTGGCCTGTGTGGTCCACGGGTTGATATTGTCCTGTGAGCGGCCGTCACTAAATATTATAGCCACCTTACGGGGGGGGGCCTTGCCGGGCACTGAAATGCCAGCAGCCACCTCTTTTCCAATGCCACCGGCTGGTGCAAAGCCCTGCGTTACCAGGTGGTGGAGGGCAATGCCCGTCATGGATCCACGGCCCATGTAGCGGACGCCTTTCACAGCCGCCTTGATGGCCTCTGCCGTGGTGTGCTGTCCGAGAGCAAGTTCCGTCTGGACGCGTGTTGAGTATTGAATCAGCCCCACGCGCGTCGCACCTGGACCCACCTCCAGGGCGTCCACCACACGGTTCACAAACTCCTTGATGTGCTCAAAGTTCTTGGACTTGACACTTTTTGAGCCGTCGACAACAAACACTACGTCTAAACTGGCCAACCTACATTCTGTGGAATCATCAACACAGGTGAGCGTCGCCATTTGCACATCTTCATCCTGTGTGGAGTTGCGACATCATCGGCACAGCCTCACGACAGATCGCTAGCCAACAAGTGTAACAAGCGAGGTGCGAAAGGGCGTTTCTTGAAATTGATTTCAAGCGTTGGCCTTGATTGTTGTGAACCTCCATGTAGAGGGCACCAACAGGGACACTAATGTGAACAGAAGGGGTGTGCTTTCTCCTGCTGTTGATAGATGTGCTACTGCTCAACAGCGCTAATGTTCTTTTACCCTGAGTGGGAAGAAAGTGTGAGCAAAACAGAAAAGGGGGAAATAACGAATGGAAAACGCTGGCCAAGGATTTGTCTTTTTTCCCTCAATACCCATGGGGCGTGCTTACATTTATTCTCTGAATTGTTAATAGATGTTGGTCGTAAATTAAAGCCTGTGTGTACTAATTTGCCTAATTAGTGTTTGTTAATCTCAAGCGTGCCTTCCCAAGAGTACGTGGAGTTGTAAATAGCCTTGCCATTGAGGGAGGATTTTGTCTCTGGGGTATTACTGTATTGCTCTTCTAAAGGGGAGTAAGTGGGGATGTAATGTAACCAACATCCTTGTTCATGAAATGAATTAAATGAATGATTCTGTATCATCGTGGATATTATGATGATATTTCAATAAGTAAAGAGACTTTAAACATTTCGATGTAAAGCTTTCGTGACTGCAGGGATTCATCTTCTTGGTTCTTTCGGTAAAGTCACGTAGAATGGAAATAATAAAATAATAAAAATGAAACATAATAAAATTCTACGTGAATTTACCGAAAGAACCAAGAAGAAGACTTTTAACAATTCCACAACCAATGTTAGTGCAATTCAGGTACAATTACAGTAGTGAATGCAGTGTGATCCTGGTTCTTACACGCAATATTATTTTTTTCTAGTTTATCTGCTAAGAAGGAGATGTATCAAGTGGGCAAAGATGACAGTAACCGTGCACGACTATACATTGCTAGTGGCTGGCAAAAAAAATTAGAGGACGACAGTAAAGCAAACGGGCATTGCCATTGTGGTGCCTCGTTCACCAGGTTTCCGTCATGACGGCAATGTATATTCATCTCAATGCACCCATTCGGAACACGTTTCCAATTGTCATTATTAAGGGCAGTACACGTTACACGTATTCATCGGCAATTGCTTAATTCTGCAATAAACCTCACTTGTCTTTACATCCTCAGAGGTAAAAAATAAAACTCACTGATATTAGAATTATAAATTGTGCAGGGGTGCTGCCATCGTTGATCACGTGATACATCTGCTATCTGGTGCAAATATGTGGACATTAACGTTTTGCACGTGAAAATACAGGTCACACCCCATTCGATATCCTTTTTTTGTACCCAGTCGCACTGACTTAAAGGAGAGTACAGAGTTAATAAAGTATATTTCCTTATTGAAATGCCCTCGTATTATGACAATACATATCATAAGATTGCTTATGATTTGGTAATAATATCAACAATGGCTGGTAATTATGACAATGGAGATGATTATGTCAATGGTCATATTTTTTACTCTGGTGTTTTGCGATCAGTACTGCAAGTACTGTTATTTTGATGTGGTGGATTGTATGCATCTGTAGTAACATTTGGTATTTAAAAATAAAAAAAATCTCAAATTGTTTTCCGATTGTGCTATTGGCTTCATGTCATGAAATTACGAATCTTTCTCATTTAAGATCTCGTACAGAGCAGTACAACTCTCTATGTTTGGGCATGATCCACACAAGTGCATATCACAGAGCTTCCTCTGAAATCCCTTCAAGTGATTACCGGTCCCACTCACTGCCACTGCGAATAATGTTCGACGCTTGACAGTCCAACTGATATAATTAATTATCAGAGCTGGAGTTTCGCAAAAGTAATTGCGGAAACAAATTTAATATGTTGGTTTTATTAACGTGGTGACCGGGGTGAGACCATCAACTCACGACATTTAATCATGGGCGGCTGCCTCCATTCGAATGCAGGGTCTCAGCAGTGCCAGCTCTGCACTCTGAGCCATCCAGCCAACTTACACTGTAGCTATTTCATTTAAGAGTATGGCTTTCATTTTTAATACACGTAAGCGGTGGATTTCATCTATTAGTATTGTTAGCATGACCATGCGTGACATTAGGATGTATGGGATGTATGTGATTAGTGGTGTGATATGAACTCACGTCTGCAAGTCTTGCCATCACCGTTGAGGTTGTACCCCTGACTGCATTGGCAGTAGTAGGAGCTCGCAGTGCTCACGCAGATATGCTCACAGCCATGCTCAATTGTGGCACAAATGTCAAGCACAAGGCCTGTGAGTGAACACATCGGGGACGCTTTCAACCGCAATTAAACATCACAACCATGGTTGCCGCGATATGCCGATAATACAATATACCGTGCAATATAAGGGCCAAGGTTCGTTGTTGCAAAACATATTAATAAAAAAAATATCGTGATTATCACCGCTCAGGCAATATTGTTTTAATAGCTTAATTATATATATTTCTGAAACATTAAATAAGCCACTTAATAAATCAAGTTGTTAAAATTGCTATTTTCCATTATTCTTTACTCTGGTGTTTTGCCATCGGTAATGAAAGTGCTGTTATTTTGATGTGTTGGATTGTATGAATCTATCTGTCCAAAAATGTTGTAGTTTTCTTTTTAATTGTCTTTTTCTCCAATTGTATTCCAATTGCACATTTTTTTTCAGAATAATTGATGGCACAACTATTTATGTGTAGAATGTCATCTTTTTGTCGTTCATTTTATTATTTTGCAACGGGCAGCATGCGCACTGTAAGCATTATACATTGTAAAGTTGAATGCTCAGAAAAAAACTTATGCCAGGTGTATGCTGAGTGCATTGCAGTTGAAGAACTATTTAAAATGTATACAAAATAGAAGACGTGAAAAATATTATTGGAAATGGATTTTGCAATAATTGTCACATCATGAAATTTAACATCGTATCGTGAAAAATTATATCGCAGCAACCATAGTCACAACCAACACAGAAACGGGGCAGAAATTGCCTACAAGTTCAATGTGTCTGGCGTAGCAGCTAATGACGCAAGAGGGTCCTTACGCGAGCAGGTTTTTTTGTCCTCATTTAAGATGTATCCTTCATTGCACCGACAGTAGTAGGAGCCGGGAGTGTCGACACAAATGTGTTGGCATCCATGATTAACCACGGAACAGAGCTTCTTGACTAGAGAAAAACAAGTGACGCAATGTTGCCATAACTATGACATTAGTAAACAAACACAAAAACACACTCGAAGAAACGTAATAGTGCATGGACATGCACGCAGTTTAAATAAGTACTATTTTATGACATGAGGATGAATTTATATAATCAAGCAAAAATATGCAGTTGCTGCAGATTCTTCCACAATATAATATCTAAGTAAATGTAACACTTTCCATACTTCCGCTAAATATAACTTACAAGTTCTGTACAAATACATGAATAGACGAATGAACAAATACACACTCACAATTACTAGTGTAATGGCAGTGTAATTAAGTCGTCTGGAAGTCAAATATGTACCTTTTCCCCCAATTACGAGTAATCACATTTTAAATAACAATTTTGTCTAAGTGTAATGGACCTTGACCAGAATTCTAAAGGATACAATTAAAACCTTTGGCTCATTTAACATTGCTGTTTGCCCCTCATTTACTGCATAGACCACAGTTGTCCTAACACAATGTCAATGTTAAAACGATGATAACAATTTAAAACAGTTCCCATGTACACGCAAAAAAAAACCCGAGGTTCATTAAACAACACTGCTAATTTTATTGGAATCACTGAAGCATAATTGTCACTGAATTCTACTTATTTAGTATATTAATTATTGCTGTTCGCGAAAACAGCTGGAGATGTACATGTTTTTTGTTGTGTTAATGGAACATCTCATTCCTCTCATTAGCACCCACAAACCTCCTTTCAAACATCACAACCTAGCACTTCCCCTTTTAGATCCCCCCCCCCCACCAGCATTAAACAAAACGCGTGTTCAGGTGGCAGGTGAGCGAGCTAGTAGTGTTTTGTGTGAGAAACTCCAGCAACATGCAAAAGTTAAACACAAAGTGTCGACAGCTGGGAGAAATTATATTGTCCTGTACATTAAACCTCGTCTGCTCGATGTTTCGTTGTGGTCGTTTCTAGCAAACTGTGCCCAAACACGTGGGGGGGTTTCTGTCTGTGCGACGAGCCATTTGCCTCGTGTCAAGAGCAGCGCTGGGAGGTGTTGTCAACACGAGGGGCTCATGGAGTTGTGGTTAGCAACGAACTACGCACAGCGTGAGCCCCGAAAGTGGCATATGGGTCAAGGAAGCATCAATAATGCAGGTTTTGGTTGCAAGCGGTGTGGAAACTCAAACAGCGCGGCAGAAAATGCAAGCAGAATGCAGTGAGCAACCACCAATCCCCCCCTCCCCTCCATCGATGTTACAATATTGACAGGGTACTGTCGAATAATCGTCAAAAGACAAGCGGGAACTCGCGAGCAAAGATATTCGTGTAAAGTGTAAAGAAGCTGTTTGTTTGTTTATTTTATTAAAATCATGTGACTAAAATGTGTACGCTTGGAAGAAGACATTTCATGAATATTGATTTCACATGTTTATGACATCTCAATGTACAGCAATGCATACTGTAAATATGTATGCTATCTTCCAAATGCTATGCATTCATTTATTACATTTTGTTGACTCAGTACGGTGTTTAGATGCCTTCCTGTTATTATACTGACTAATATGTAGCATTCACCCTCTCACTGGATGGACCATTCTGCCCCCAGCCTTATGACTGTATGACTTCCTTTGGTTGTTTACACAGTGTACATTGTGCATCTTGCATGCACTCACACATGTAGCTCTCTGCTTCTCGTCCGTAAATGAATGCATGAGTATTACTTCCCTGCCGTGATTTCACACTGTGCCTAGACTGTGTAGGTGAAGATGTGTACGTGTACCTGCTTAAGTCTAGTTGTTTACGTGTAAATGCAGAGTCCGCGAACTTTATACCAACGTAGCATTACTGATCCATGCAATCCACCCTCTGCAGAGTAAGCGCCTCTGTCTAGAACAGGCATGTCCAAAGTCCAGCCCGCGGGCCAATCACGGCCCGCGGGCAGATTTCATACGGCCCGCAGCTTCGGTAAGAATAAATACATCATAAAACTCATGGAAATTTAAGGTATTCTATACAGTTTGTTCAATGTTATCTGACTGAATTAAAGGCAGAACTGCGTTTTTAGAGTTGTTCACGTCTGCCTGAGTGGCTTATATTTGGTTACATTGTCATTTGAAAAATAAAGGTAATTGTGACAATGAAAATTGTTTTATAACAGTGTGTATTGCCACGTAACTTTTGTGGTTAAATTTTTTTCAAAAGGAACTATTGGCCCCCGGGCATCTTCACTTTATCAAATGTGGCCCTCTTTGCAAAAAGTTTGGACACCCCTGGTCTAAAATCTCACTTCAATTCGCAACGCTTTTTGCATAGAACATTAAATGTAGCACGTACGCATGTTTTATGCAACTGATTGTGACTTCCCTTACTACCAGCGTACAAAATGGAACGTGTCCACTCTGACACGAGCGTTATAATAAAATGTATACACACTTTAAGGAGGTGCAATGTATTCTACCCAATTGTTTGTGCACTCAAATGCTTATGCAATGTTACAATACGGGGGGGGGACATCTTTAAAATAGAATTCTTTTTTAATCAGTCAGAAAATTTTGCTCCATTTTTTGTCCCTCTTCATCACCGATCACGAACGAGAGTTACCATTATCATTGCACCGTTCAAATTCAAGCTGAGTTGTGTAGATTATTTTGCTAAATAATTCCCATACATTTCTATTTTGTCAATTTAAAACTAACTTTCACAAACGCTTGCTGTTTTATACTGATTGCATTCTAATTTTAACTGACTTTTTAAGGCAAGTTGCACAAAAGACACGCAATATTTACAGACTGTCTGGCAAGCTATTGCAATGTCTCCCATTGGCAAGCACAGTTTTAACATGAATGGTTCATTTGTTTCCAGCCTGAGAATTTGTATCTGACTGACATGTTTCTCATTATTTACAGAAAGCATGAAAACTGCTTTGGAGAAAGGGATCTGTCCGATTTCCCAAAACTGATGTTTGTTACTGAGCTTTTACCTGGTGTATAAATAAAGGAATAATAGGAAATGCACTAGATGAATTCCCTTCAAGTGTCCAATGTCTGAACCATTCCATGCTAGAGGGCACACCTTTGTTCAAAATGCATTCTCAAGTGACATCTCTTATTTTACTAAACTTTTTGACACATTTTGGTAATCATTCCTGACCTCTTTCAGTCATTTCATCTTTCTAATTACAATTTTCCAGTAACTTTTTTCTTATTAATACAAAAAAGTAAGTGAATATCAATATAAGGGTTTGTGAAGCCAAAAAAACTATTAAATTATAATGATCGGTAGCAACTTTTTATGTCCCTTGTGTCAGATTGGTGACTAAAATAACAACAACACCACCACAACTACAACTATCCTCCCTCAGCCAACGTTTTGTGAGATTATTGCGTAAATAGAATGCAAACTTGAGAAATAACGTGTTAACTAATGAGTCAGATTGGGTGAAATTATGTTAACTCCCTCGCCTGGTATACAGGAGGTTGTGGGTTCTATCCCGACCCTGATGCTTGTCCTGAATATTTGGAGTTTGCATGTTCTTCCTGTGGTCAAGTGGATTTTTCTCCTGGTCCTCTGTTATTCCCGCTACATGTAGAAACATGCGTTTAGAGTATTTGACTGCTATACATTTCCACGTGATAAGCCACTTGGTTGAGATACCATTGTCCGTGGAAATCCAAAGGCAGGTTGTTAATGAGGCGCAGCGATAGTTCTGCTGCTGAGTGCAAGGGTAGGGTGAGGCTCACGTGAACAGGTCTTCTTGTCGGCGTTGAGCGTGTAGTTATCATAACATTTGCAGTGGTAGGAGTTTTGCGAGTCCACGCAGATCTGCTCGCAGCCGTGGTCCACCACGGCGCACAGTTTCACACCTGTGAAACGCATAGGTACGCACAAATAAAATTGCACATAAGGCGGGTGAAACGAAATCTTTACTGGAAATCCGTGGAGATGTATTGATGTGCAATATCATGTGTATGTGTGGTTGGAGTGATGGTGCAGTGGTTAGGACCCTGTTCTATGCCTGAGTATAATTCTCAGTTTCGACAAACACCAGTGGTGAGTAATTGCGTCATTCGGTCTTGCCCCCCCACCACCCCTCTTCACTAACCTGCACTAATCAGCACGGTGAAGGATGGTCAAAACCCCCCATGACGAACGCAGGGTAGAGAGGCCTTTTTTCAACAGTGGATTGACAAAGAGCTATAATTATTAATACATTATTGTTATGTTACGTGCACACATCGTGAAGGATTAGCAGCAAATTGGAGAGTGGCATCAGCAGAGATAAGCTCCGAGCAATAGTTTGGAAATGTCTGACAGTGACAATGGGGATGGTCACCAGGTTTAACATGGAAATGGAATGGTAATAATGCACCACATAACACGTCAGCTTTTGCGACCAATATTCTTCATAATAAAGGTTTTTGGGTTAGAGCGTGTAAATACAAATGCGTTGTTAAACCATTACCACCGGGCACATCCAGTTAGTAAGGTTCGTCTCGTGAACAAAAGGTGCCAATTAGCAATTACTTCAGCATATCGGTGTGATGGCGAGTAAATCCACAACATTTACAATTGAGTAAGACGGTTCAGTGGTGATCGCCTGCTGAAGCTGGTTGTAATCACGAGCGATGAGTCTTGCTCAATTGGAAATGTTGTGGGTTTACTCGCCATCACACCGATGAGCTGAAGTAATAGCTAATTGACGCGTTTTGTTGTATGCATATTGATACTTCTTTCACACCAATCATAGCCAACCATGTTAATCAGGGGAATGTCACATGACAAACCTTACTAATTGGTTGTGTCGGGTGGTGGTGGGTTAATGGCACATTTATATTGAAGCGATCTAACCAAAAAACCGTTATTATGGTTCTCAACTATAGCAATGTGTCATGGTGGCCCCACGAGTAGGGCGTTTTATATTTACACAGTGGTCAGTGTGTGGACACTATATTTACACCTCGTGAATAATCTAATCAGACTTTGTAATGGTTCTACTAATCAGTGACGTAGCGCGGTTGGCATGTGCCCTGGTGAAAGGAATGAAAATGCACCTTCTGGCAACCGCACCGCATACGCAGCCAATAGCTACACCAAGGCTTTGAAGACAAACTATAAACTCCGCAGGTGTTTGTGGCCCCCTGTAGCTTTTCATTATCATTTTTTTCATTTTAACACTGCCCCCTGCAAGTAGTCATAGCCCCTGAACTCCTTGAGTGTGCACTGGACACTGAGTTGAGAACCACTAATTAACTGTTCCATGTATTGCGTACGCATTTCATATGCTAGGTGCGTGGTTTGTGCTAAGAACCCGACCACCTGAGTTTGATTCTCAGCAATGGTTAACATAATTGGACACATACGTACTGTATTCACTCGTGATGGTCATCGTATAATTTGAGTTAAATGACGATTGTGTAATTTCCCACGAGACTTAAAGCAGTGTAGAACTTTTGTTAAGCCTGAGGTATGAACGAAACTAATCAACCTAAAAAGCCTTCGTTTTGTGAGAATCATATCAGAAAATTTAGGTTTTGTATTTTTAGAATAATAGTACAAGCATATACTGTATAACATTGGTGACAAACTTCATCATCCTATCTCTTCAAAAAGGTCATTACAATGTAGATGTATCCCTCGATTTCCGAACGGTTGGTTTACGAATTTTCACGATAATGCAATTGACAAATTACGGACATTTCGATTAACGAAATCTAATTTTCGTGTGAGTGAAATATCACACGGAATGCGCCATGAGATCAGACAAAAGAACCCGGCAGCCTGCGTCATCCATCCGTGACAGCATCACTGCGTATCTACAGTGCAACGGTAACGTCTCCACATCACCTTTCCAATCATTCTAACATGCAGATCTCTTGGTGAGAAAATGTAAATGCTCAAGATTTTGGAAATCTTTTTGGTGACCCCCGCTATGTATGGCAAGGTGATGGTTTTGATTGGGTCCTCAGATGGTTCTTTCCCAACGGTTGGGGTGATAATTTTACGGATTATGTGGTCCGAATATCCATCCATCTTGAGAGCATGGTGTACGTGTTCCAGTTCACTGGCTAGGTGATGATGGTCGGAGATACATAGAGCTCTATGGTGTAGAGTTTTGATGAGGGAATTATTCTGGGATGGATGGTGGTGGGAGTCAGGTTTTAGGTAGGCATTTTTACGGGTGGCTTTCCTATAGACAGAGTGTCCCATTGAGCCATCTGGTCTCTTTTCGATTGGAACATCTAAAAATGGTAGCTTGCCATCCTTTTCCACCTCCATGGTGAATTTTATGGCTGGGTGTATGGAATTAATGTGGTTGATGAATTGTGTTTTTGTATTGTGAAAAGTGATATGTGTTTATTTGCTATTCACAAGCATCTCCAGAACGTAGCCCTCGCGAATAACGGAGGAATACTGTTTGTGATTCGCGTAGACTTAAGCTCTGATTCACCACAAAACCTGTCCCGGAACTTGAGGCTGAGCTTCTCAATGACGCCATAGGACTCCACGTAGTAGACATGCTCCTCATCAGGATCAGTGGCAATGGCCTCCAAGGAGGAGACTTCCGCCTGGTCCACACCGACGGCGTAAATCACGATGCCCGAGGCCCTCGCCTGCTCCGAGACCTCTACTACTCGGTCCTGGGGTCTCCCGTCCGTCACCACGATGGCCACCTATCAACCACACAAGTACACACAGTGGCCACGGTGGCAAGATGTTAACTACCTCGTCTGGTATAGAGGAGGTGGGTTCGATTCCGACCCTAATGTCTGTATATTTGCAGTTTGCACGTTCTCCCAGTGGTCGCGTTCATTTTTCTCCGGGTCGTCAGATGTAGAAACATGTGTTTAGAGAGTATTTGGCTCCTATACATTTCTACATAATTCACTTTGTTGAGCTATTCTTTGTGGCCAGGTCGCTTCTGAAAAAAACAATTATATAGCTCAATGGGGCTTACCTGATCAAATAAAAGTAGTTTAGTTTATCAAACATCTTATGTACCAAATATGATTTTTAAGGTTAGGCTGTTCAGCATTTCTTCTTCCAAGCTTTTGCCATGCACTCAAGTGGCTATCTTAAGGAGTTACAGTGAGGTTTCCATGAGTTCCCTTTGAGGAGTGTTAGTGTAGTTGTTAACGAAACAAAGGTATTTTACACAATGTATAGAATAATACATTTTTATTAAGCCCAGCCACATATTACCTTAACAGCCCTGGTGCTACTCAACCTCGCAGCATCACAAACCATTGCTCTCCATATACCACCCAGCCAAAACACAGACTCGAAATGGTCATTCACAACAGCGAAATGCAGTGGTTACATAAGCAGTGCATCACTGGCGACATTGTTAGTGCACTGCGCTGTGAACCAGGTGACCTGATATTGATTCCGAGCCACAGCTTCAATTAAACGTCTCGTATAGTTTAAGTGTTGGGCATTCGTGCAATCTTTATTTTACTTAAACATCTCTGAGATGCCTTTATTGATATGAGGTGCGTTTTATAAGGATACTTATTGATTCATTTAAGCAAAGGAATTGAAGATACAAATAGAGTCCCCGCCGACCGAGGCTGAAACAGCACCAGGCCACAACCACCACCACCTCCTCTCAAACTTAATCGAGCCCTGCGTGCCGCCGTCACACCTTGGGGATTTTCTTGGACGGCGGGCGGGCGCCCTCCTTCTCCGTGAAGGCCACGTCCATGGCGTAGCGGATCGCCAGGCCCGTCATGGTGCCCGTGGAGAGCGGATCGATACCCGCCACCGCCTTCTTCATGTCATCCTTTTTGAAGAATGTGTTGAAGGAGAACTCGTTCTGCACCGTGCTGGCGTACTGCAGCATAGCTACGCGGGTGCCGTCGGGGCTGATGTCCAGCGAGTCGATAACATCGATCATGAAGAGCTTCACCTTCTCGAACTCGTGGATGCGCACGCTGCGAGAGCTGTCGATGATGAACAGGAGGTCGAGGATCTTGCTGGTGCACTGCCCACCTGCGAGAAGCACACGTGAGTGATGTCAGATTCGATTTTTTTTACTTTTCAGTTTCTTCTTAGAGCAATTTTTTTTTATTTTGCACAAGTTTCAAAAGTCGCGTCAGCATGCATTATTCTTTTAGGCAAGCCAGTTTAGATTGTCCACGGAGTGACTTGCTCATGCCAACTGAATGTGGAATTTGTACCTTTAGTTCAAGATATATTGATAAGCATCAATTTATTAAAATGCATTCTAGTAGCATCATAACATGAGATGAACAATCGATTCAGAAATCCTGCGACTTAGTGCACCCTGTGTGCCAAAGGATGGCTGCAAAAGACATGTTTCACAGGATCTCTCCCAAAAAAGACCTTTTCTTCATGTGGCCTAATTTTTTTACTATCCTTCACACATTGGGGGTTGTACTTCCTCAAGCCCTCTGCAATGCAATTATGTGAACATATAGCAGTCAATGCAATATATTTTTGTTTATTGTCAGAGCTAGAATTTAGCCAAAGATGAAGCGCAAAACTAAATTGATGAACCGATTTAGGCAGTGGTGGCGCATGACTGTAATCCAGCACTGTGGAGGCAGCGAGGGTGGTGGTTCAAACATATTGTGGGAACTTCCTTCCCTTGGGTGTCGACGTGCCATACCCTGGATTGCCAGGAGAAGGAGGTACAGCAAGTGGACTAATCGCCATCTGTTTCATTTTGAACTGGAGTGTTGCCCTCTCATGCGCGTGGGTTTTCTCAGAGTGCAACGGTTTCCTCCCACTTATATCACATCTTTAATTAAAAAAGTAAAAATGTGTACGCTAACACAGTGTGGCTTTCGTGCATAAAAAGCTAAATGTAAAATGTAAATAGTTCTTCATGGGTGGCAGAAACCCAGATTCAAGCTCAGGTGGTGCCGCCATAGCACGCTGACATCTTAACCACCCAGGCACCTCGGTACACTTCTTTTGTTTAATTTATTCCCACGTCAACTGCTCAGAATCACATTAAATGCGTTTTGCTTCTCTCTGTTAAGTGTCTCATTACCACATTTACCATTATGTCAACTCATCTCCCTCTGCCCCAAAGCATTAAAACTTTTGTTCCTTCTGCTCTTCCCTTCAAATAATTCCGATGGTGGAAGTCAGCCAGGTTATACAGTCTCATTTAGAACCATTATATATGCAAACTGTATTCTGTTTTTTGCATATTTTTTTAATAGAGGGAATGATGTTGACTTTTAGTGCATAATTTATGTGTTGGAACCAACACTAGGTGGAAATGTCCTTCTATTAAAATAAAAATTGTTGGCAGAAGAGTTAATTCTGCAAATACTTAAATAGAAGTCTAGAATCATAAACGTAATTTGAAAAGATCATGCATAGAAAGACAGAACACTTGCTGTTGTGACAAGGTATTTGATTAAAAATGTACATTTTCACTTCCCACGTTCCTTGCAATGAACCGCTTGAGTCCTGAGACTGGTTAGACAGTACCTCTGTTATATCCATCACATGCAACTCATTGGATTCTGACAACATGAATGTAAGGCAATTTTCTGTGGAAATCAAACGCGAAATGAACCATGCTTGCAGTGAATTCCAATAGAATACGAACTCATGCTATTTTGCTAAATGTATGCCAATTTAAAACACAAATGTCAAGCAATTCGGTAACGGAGGAATAATCATTTACATTCCACGACTAAATGAAGGTCTTCCCGTGCTGTGTGAGTCATGGAGGTTATTTTACCACGCTCCACAATCTGATCAGAGCAGGTTAGTGAAAGGGGCGGGGGGCAGGACCAGTCAGTTCGATATCATCACTGATGTTAGCCATGGCTGAGAATCAAACTCAGGTAGCCAGGTTTGTCACGCAATGCATGAACCACCGGACCACCACTCCCTCCAGAATAAAAATGTTTTTATCTTGCAGGTGCTTAAATATTCATCTTCATTTCCATGCATTCATTTTTAAAAATAAATATATTTCCAATCAATTCAACCAGGCTTAGCTCAATTATGTAACCAGTATAATTCCCAGGCATTTATGCGTACCTCTGAGATTTACGGAATGAGTGAATTGCTTAATGTCAAATTGTAGTTTAAAAGGCATGAAAGAAGAAAGCAATTTTCCTGCATAATTTATATTTTTACTGCATATATTTCATTATTTTCAATTTCCTCTCTAAAGGAAAACAATCTTTTGATCACCAAATATACACACGGTAATTTATAGCGCACATTTAATGAGATCACCACTAATATAAGCACGGACCGTTGAGATGTGCAAACATTTCATCAAAGGTTGCTTTGTGGTCCAAAGCATACAGTGGTTTTGTCAGCACACGGAGGTGGTTTTGAGCCTGATTTGTTTGGAAGTTTCACACGAAATAGGGTTCATGACAATTACAAAGAAGCCCAATTGTGCTAAAGCAAAATTATAAACACAATCTTGTAATTGATATGCACACATGTTGTACACGTGTCATTCAAAGGCATTTCACATTCACTAAATATTGTTAAAATGCCACTGGTGTTCAGTTAATTACTTGTATTAAAAAAAACACATTTCAGCTTCAAAGCTTACACCAGATACAATATTTCTCATAATGAGAAGCTTGGAAAATGTACTGCAGAAAGCTGCATTGTGCAGAAATACCTGCTTGGGCGGCATTGCTTGTAGCTGGTGACTGCAAATTGATTTCAAATGTAGGTCTGAACTTGTCCTTGCTACTAGGCACACGCGTCCTCTGTGCCAAAGCAGGAATGGTTAAAATTAAGCTGATGACCAAAATGGACCAGAAACATGGCCTATCTATTGGAGCCATAGCTTAACACCGGTCACGGTCCTTTCACTGCAATGAAAGACTTGCTGGAACACACCGAGAAGGGACCCTTTTAAATGGGATGGTCCAGACACCTTGCTCAAGAATGTTGAACTGATGAGCAAAGAGAGGTTTGCACTGAAATATTTGTGGCCAAAAATTTTTCCAAGATCCGGATCTCCTCTGTCAGCTTTGTGTGTCTCTGACAGCTTTACACAAATATGAGGAATTTAATATTGGGTGCAGCGCAGCTATTGCAGTCTAGGACGTTTGACATTCGCTGAATGTTAAAAATGCACCGTTGTTTGTATAGAATCGGTGTGTTACATTTGGCACACCTTTGCCCTTAAAATAGGAATGTTATGTGCTCATTGCCTCGTAATAAGTAACGAGAACATTGCACGTTAAGGCCATACAGTCATTAGAACTGTTACAAAAAGTAAATGAGCTTAGGGAGGACACGTCGCTATTTGGGATGATGGAGTGGCAGCCAAGGACTTGGATGCATAGGATTTCCACTGATGCGATGGGGCGATGAAGTCAGCTCGTCTGCAGGTGCTATGTGGATCACTTTGATTCATGTAGCCAAGAGTGGTTGTTCTCATTTGTAGACAGCACATTACAGGTTTCCATGACCTCTGCTTAAGAAGTGCTTGTAATATTACCTGCATAAATGCGGTCCCTTTAGACGCAGTTCCATTTAGATGCTTATGAATCAATGGTTATTGTATCGCATCATGCATACTCAATATTTCAATTGACATCAGCCCCTGCATGAAACGCAAAGGTTGGTGACCTGTTCCTTGAAACTTCGCCAGCATTTTAGTTGTAGCCATTCATCTTCAAGCTACAATATCATTGTTGCGGCGATGGATGGCCCACAAAAAAAAGAAGCGTTGGGTTATGAAGTTCACGTGATTTACTATAAAACTGCACATGCTGATGCCTACAATGAGCGTAATTCATCATAGACTTTTGTGGTACATGTGTAGTGACATAGAATGGATCACTACGGCGCGTTGCGCTGGGTACAATAGAATAAGAAAATATGGGTGTCGCAGCCAGCACAGCATGTAATACCCCGCAGTGGGTCGCTAGGGTGCGTGGTACTGGCTGCTGTTGGAGAGGGGCATGTGGGGACACGTCACCCCGGCCGGCTGGGAAAGCACATGATGGGCGGGGGTGAAGGATGTACGGAAAAGGTGACCGAGGGGACACGGGGAGCATGGCCCAGGACCTTCTGGAGGGTTCCAGGAGGGGGCGTGGTTAAGGGCGGAGCCGGGCAGTTGGCACGTGGAGGTCGGCCCAGGACCTTTTGGAAGTACTCTTTGGTTTTTTCGGTAAAGTCACGTAGGTAAAAAATAAATAAATGGAAAAACAACTAAATTAAATCACGACGTTTCGGAGGCAACACAAGCTTCCGTCTTCAGGTGAAACCGTTACAGCCAAATTCACTGTAATAAGTGAAGAGAGCTAATAGAGAACCTTCTGAAAGGTTCTAGAAGGGGGCATGGCCAAGGGCGGAGCCAGGCCACGCTGAGGGGCATAAAAGGGAAGCCCCGAGGCTGAGTCAGGGCTGTCTACAGGTGGAATGGAACCCGAGGTGCTACGTCTTTGTCTCCGTCTTCGGCGTCGTGGGTCAGACAGCATGTTGGCTGCTCTGACCCGTAATTAGTTATCCCATGTGTGAACAGTGTGTAAGATATATAGTGTAGAATCATCGTTGTTGCCTCCTAAAATAGTGTCTCAGAAGTGACTCACTACACATATATATAAAATAAGAGGGTTTTTTTTGTATTGTACACCAAGTAAGCTGTGAGTTTTGGTTTCTTCTTGGTGTCGCCTGGTTGCGATCACAAAGACTTAGTGTGTCGGTTGTAGCCAAGCAATTCTAAATCACACATCTCTTTATCAACGGCTGAGAAACGCTCCGTGGCCCCATGGGAAACTTTGAGTAAACATTTTTTTGTTTTAGTTTCTTGTTTAAAATTCATCATTGTAAAATTAGTTTAATTTTCAGCATCATTAGCAGTTAATATTACAATTGAGCTTCTGTTGTACAAGTAAACTTGTAAGTAGTGTACAGGGACTGTATTTTAGAGTTGTCTGTATATGTTGTAAAGCTATTTCATAGGGGGTAGATAGTGATGGTCAAAGGCATTGAGCCTCTTTGTATGTTGAACTTCTATCACACCGTACATAGCCAACAGTAATCGGAGGTGCAGGGGAAGGGCAACAAATTTAACACAAAAAGCAGTTAAAAGAAATCAGTTTTCAATCTTGATTTGAAAGTAAATAGCTCCAGTGACTTCCTCATATCGAGAGGAAGAGGGTTCCAAACGGCCGCAGAAATGCATCTGAAAGCGCGCGATGTGGTAACCGTTTTTGTTTGATGGCTAGCCAAAAGCCGCTGCGAGGATGACCGGAGTTCGCGTGATGGTTTATGCTGCTTGACGAGATCAGCCAGGTGTTGTGGTTCATTTGTTGCAAGCACTTTGTGTGTAACGAACAGAGGTGTGGACTCGAGTCATGTGACTTGGACTCGAGTCAGACTCGAGTCATGAATTTGATGACTTGCGACTCGACTTGGACTTGCATAACAATGACTTTGTCCCACCTATGAGATGTGGACTCGAGTCATGTGACTTGGACTCGAGTCAGACTCGAGTCATGAATCTGATGACTTGCGACTCGACTTGGACTTGCATAACAATGACTTTGTCCCACCTCTGGTAACGAATGTTACCTTATAATGTATTGTTCTTTGTTGCCACTTTATGGTCATAGCTACAGTGCTGTAGAGATGTTGTTTGGGGCTGTAGCCACTTAATACACAACCAGGGGTGGCATTTCCCTGAATTGTCCAAGGCCATCAACGGACATGAGATATCTCCAGTCCTTACGACCCATCCCCACACGGTCCAACGTTTCTGTGATTACAAACCTTTTTTATACATATGTAGGGACGCATATTGAGTCACTCTACGCTGTTAGCGCCAGCTACTGAGAGATGAGGAACTGCGCATATCACAGCCTCTCTCTGGTACCCGAGGATGTACCAGGCTAGGGGGACCCAATAGGGCACGTGACAAGGAGGGGATAACGAGGGGGGCTGACAAGTGACGAGAAGGACAGGTGGTGGAAGGCCCCAGAACCTTCTGGGCAGATCCAGAAGGGGACGTGGCCGAGGGCGGAGCGAGGCCATGCTCAGCCGAACGTGGCTGTCTCCTGTAATCATCCTGTCGGGCTACGTCGCTTTGATCTTCGGTCTTCGGTCGTTACGTTCGGCATCATGGGTTCGGCAGTACGTTACCGCCTGACCCGGTTAAGTAGTTATCCTGTTGGAGTCTAGCTAAGCAGTTACCCTGTTGGGGTCTAGTTACGTGGTTACCCTGCTGGGGTCTAGCTAACGTGTTGTTATGTTGAGGAGCAGCCCTGTTGAGGGCGTGTAATAAACATGTTGCCTCCCAGTTAAAGTGTATGCCTCCGTGGTACCCACTACACATATATGCTAAATTGTGCCACTGTACATTTGCATACACCTGAAGGATGGCAATCACGGGAAGGAGTACCAATCTTTTCATTCGTATGCAAATTGCGCTCCACTGGAGCGTCACCTATTGGCTCGTAATCACAGAAAGCTGGACAGTTCCGTTGGGTCGTCATGAGCAATGGAGTTGAGAAAGACTTTTTTGATTGGGCAGGGAAACAATTTCCGTTCAATGGCATGTGATCGCCTATGTGAATCTAGAAAGGGAATTGGGGGACGAGGCATGGTCTCCATTGATTTGTTTGAGCAATTCCTTTAATGAAAAAAAACAACAGGATTTAGCTACCCGTATTATGTATTGTATTTAAGCTAATGCTTAAAATGTTGTAAATGCAATATTATTGTAGTTTAAGATATTTAAAATTGTTGTGTTGTTTTCCAAATTATGTTTGCTGTATAGTTTTATTTACGTATATACTTTTGTTGGGTGATTTTTTTATATTATTTAAATCCAGATCTCCCGTGATAAATATGTTTCTGGTCTTAATGGGCTCCATCTTGCGATGAAAATATATATCTGTTAACCATATATAAGGATTTATTGTGCAAGTGTGAATAAGTTTAGGTATTTGATAAAACCTCATAAGTGCAAAGAATACGGTAAAAAAAGATACGTACATCCTGTTAAACTAGTTGCTATACTGCCATCTTCTGGCCACCTTGTAGCCCAGCAAGTGAGGAATAATAATTGATTACCTTTGCAAGTTCCACCAACCCTTATGCTAAACCAATCGATCACAGATGCTCCTACACCATGATCTGCATACCCTGCATTATATGTCACGTGTATTGTACATTGCCTTTATAACTCATCTAGTTAAATAAATGTGGAGAACAGCCCTCAGGGCAGGGCCAAGCACAAGCAGTGGAACTGCACCGGGGCCCATTGGCTGGAGGCGCCCAGGCACCAAGCTATGAAGAAGATGACATTGGACAAGGGGGCTCGTTAAATTCATTGCACCAGGGCCCACACCAAGCGCACGAGGCATCATGGAACCACGGGACAGGAAATCGAAAAGCTGTTGAGCTGGATCAGAGTAAGCTGTGAGCAATGCCCAATTTAGTCAAGCAAAAATGAGAAGTGGCTCAGAGCGTCTTTCATAACCATTGCATTTGTTGAGAGCGGAGGCAAATACACTGAAATTGGCACATTTGTAGCAATATTTTTGTATTTACCTCTTCTTTGTAGAATAACACCAGAGCCGCCAAAGGTTGTTGAAGGCCAGGGGCAAAATACTAGATTGAGTCATTTGCAGGTCATTTTTTCAGCATTGCGTTATTTGGTTACATACCAGTGATTTTTTTTTTTTGCTATGGGAGGAAATCAGAGAATCCAGAGGAAATCCATTCAGAACAGGGGATATCATCCAACCTCCACAGAGAAAGGCACTTGAGACGGGAATCAAATGTATAGGCCCTTGTTGCGATGCACAAGTGTTACCGCTACGCCATCGTGCCCGCCACATTGTTGCACTGAACTTATGTGCATCCACGTCTCTCCTCTCTGCCTTCACCAACCCGCGCTGGCCAATACAATGATGTACGGTGAAACAATCGATGAAAACCACGAGGTGTGGGAAGGCACTCTTCCATCAGTGGATGGACATCATGTACAATGACAGCCGAGGTTCTAGTCTGTGCGTGTCGGCGAGGACACGGCGGGCATTTCGATGCAGACATCGTCGTGTTTACGAATAATGAGAGCGCATGTCCCAGTGGCGACAGAGCTCTGTGCGTGGAGCGATAAGCCGTAATGACTGTTTGTAATGGCCGTGGTCTGTCCCATGGCCCAAATGGCGTAGCGTGCTTGGCATGAACTCCCCATTGCAAGGAATTCAATGTGGGCCCCCCTGTACAATTGCCCACACTCCTTACGTAGCCCGGAGCATGAGTCCCTCTGACCTGTGGGGCCCTGGTGTGGTTGTGCACCGTCTCTGTGCACTCGATAGCTATGCCGCTGGCTGTTGGACTCAATTGTCTGGAGAGCTGTAATGACGGTGGGGGGTATCGATTGCTACAACTACAATGACTGGGGCTGTGAACGCCATGGGGCTGTTTCGTCGCTGTATAACTAGAATCCTTAATTTTGCAGCGGGTTCGGGAGCTGTAACGGCTGTGGAGCTGGTGTATTATATTAATTTAAGAGCCGGCTGCATCGCAGTGATTATTAGGCTTGTAAGTGGCCTTAGGGTTTGTGATGGTTGTGTGGCTACAGGGGCTTTGGGACTAAAACGATGGGGCTCTGTCGTCGTTGCGGAGAAGAGTTGGGATGATTCGTTGAATAAATCGTACATTTTGACTGAATACCATATTTCAAAACCTTATAACGCTTCGCAAAGATGTTGAGGGAAAAAAATCATGTTAACGCAATGCTTGCTTTCATAATTGGGGATGCCACGGTGGTGAGATGTTAACTACCTCGCCTGGTATACAGGAAGCCATGGGTTCGATTCCGATCCCGACCCTGACACCTGCATATTTGGAGTTTGCATGTTCTCCTTGAGGTCACGTGGATTTATCTCCGGGTTCTCTGGGTTTTCCCCTCCACATTTAGAAACATTCATTGAGAGTATTTGGCAGCTAAATATTTCCATGTGATAAGTCACTTAGTCGAGCTTTCATTTGTGGCCAGGTCGCTTCTGATACAAAGCTCAGTGGGCCTTACCTGGTAAAGTTAAAATAGTTTAGTTTTTAGTTGGCTATGCGGTAAAAGGGTTAAAAATCGTCAGCTTGCCACTGCAAGTAGAAGGTTTGGCAAGCATGCTGGTGAATTAACTGCCCCACAGAGGAAACTGCCTTCCCGCACACATCAACAAAACCACTCTGTTCTCTCCATGTACCAGGCGTGCGTTCTATTAACGTGAATATGCAGTCGTTTACTAATTATAGAAATACATAATTATATATGCATAATTGATCTGACATTTAGTTTTAAGTATAAACATATTTTGCCCATCCAATCACTGTCCAGGCTCAATTTCTGCTTAACTTTCAAGATATGGCAAGATCCACATTGATGGGGTGGGGGAGGGGAATATTGGAAGATCATGTAACCTTTAAGTGTGAGTATTACTTCAGTTTTTTCAGATGAATGCGGATAATAGGATATATTTTCTGCCACTTTGGGTGACTCCTATTATTTGCAAGATGAAATACATAATTGAATGAACTTGGTGGTGGATAAATTCTAAAAATAAGGATGTGTTTGCCACTGAATTCCAAGCGACTCCTATTATTTTTGAAAATGTGGATTATAGAAAGAATACATCCCACAGATAACAAGAGAGTCTTGCAGATCGTTTTTGTCGGCATTGATATTAGTTGTGGATAATTTAGTTGCGGATAAGAGGATGTATAACTCTATAGTGTGAGCTTGATAATTGTGTTTATTTGTGGGCAGTCCCATGAAAATGGGTAAACATGTCAATAAACCTGATAACACATTGTAGCAGCAGAATATTTTAGGTTTAAAAGTTCAGTGTGATCCACGTATAGATACCCCACTAAACAATAGGGGGAAACACGTTATTTCAACACAAGCATTACATCTTCTAACACTCCTCTGTAAGATAAGAAGCCGTCTTATTTACAACAATCAGCTTATGATAAGAAAGCATTAACGTGCTTAAAAAGTACTGGTTTATCTATGACTGGATCACCCTGTATATAAACAGGCTAATGTGGGAACGGTATTAGGTTAACAATTACTCGATTTGTTGATTATTCAGCTCAGAATACTTTCACTAAATCACATGGGTAGGAATCCACGTCTACATACGTTAAATGTCATGGAAAACTATGACATCATCCAGTCACTAGAAGCCACGACCATCACAAAGATACGAAAACAAGAATGGATTTTAAAAAATCGAATCGTGACAAGTAATTGAAAATCGAGCGGGAGGGACGAATCGCGAGACCCCTATTGAGTCCTTGTACAGGTGTAGTGACATGGAATGGGTCACTACATAGCATAGCGTGGGTTGCTGGCAGAGAAGGGGATCTGCAGTTGCAGCAGCCCTGTCTGTCAGCAGGTCACGTGATAAGCCAGAGAGGGATGTAGGACAAAGGTGATAGAGGGGGGCACGTGAGGGAAGCCCGCGAACCGGCGAGTAGGTTCTAGAAGGGGGCGTGGCCGGGGGCGGAGCAAGGCCTCGCTGGGAGGATAAAAGGGGACCCCGAGCGAAGACTCGCGGCTGTCGCTTGGAGTGCGATCCCGTCGTGCTGCTGGAGTCATCGTCGTCTTCACCTTCTCGGCATCGTCAGTTAGGCAGTCTGCCAGCTGCGCTGACTGAGAGTTGTAGTGACGTCTTGTGAGCTGTGAAGGCTGATAATTATAATAGAGTGCCTCCCACTCCTAGTGTCTCTGAGTACGTCACTACACAGGCACTCGAACTCACCGTCTTAACCTCAAGCTATTGCTAACACTGCACACCAGGAGGCAGCATCACCTTTGCTGTTCCGTTCCACAAAATGTACTTGTGCCGTGTTTATAACACCTTTAATAAAGGACGACTGTGTAGGGAATTTTAGATGCAAATGTGTATTTAATGAAATGGCACCACTATATATACAGACGTTTCGTGTCGACGATGGCACTGCGCGTCCCATTTTTTCCTGATGCAATTATTGAAACGCTGTAGGAGAATCCTGTCGGATGCACGTGCACTTGCCAGTGAAACAGTCTGTGCAAAACACACCGGTGTGATGACTGATGCCGAGTAATTTGGTTTGTGGTGAAGTGTATGACCAAAGCGTACTGTTATGTTAAACACAATTAAAGGATCTTGTGGCATAATTTCCAAGAGTTTATATATTCTCACGTAATTATCGGTCTCCTTTACGCAGATATAATGTCTTTACACAGATATGTCTCTCAAACGTAGCCCTTTCATTTTAACCAGCCCTTTCATGGTCAAATTGAAGCCACTGAATTAATATACACTGCACTATGTTTTTTTACATACAGTAATAAAGACAATGTAAATTATCATTAATTGAAGCTGAAGGAATGTTTCAATTATCTGAAGCGTCCTCAATGTGCGAAACCCCGGAGAGCAGTTATTTGAGGACACTGAATGTTACTCGCCAATTATGAAACCCCAGTGGCCAGCACACTCTCCACCGAGTAAGATAGCATGGGATCGATGATTCGATCCTTGCATCCACCCCGATAATGCTGTAGGACATGATTACCTATGCGTGCCACCCGCTGTAAAGTGGTCATCAAAGGACCTGTGAATTTTCACTTTACAGCAAAGGGCATGCAGTGCAGATGCTAGGTAGATTGTAACACCGCAGGGCAGTGATGGGTGGTAACGGCATTCGTCCAGCAGTGGATTTATCATAGCTGTTGATGATGATGAATTGTTCACAAGAGCAGACCAGCGTGTCTCGTGCCAAAGATTTTATTCCAAATACAAAGTTTAACAGTGTAAACATGCAATTAAATTCAATTGTGTGCATGAACAATTCTTCTTTGTGAAATAGAGATTTTATTCTCAATGGTTTAGCACCTGAAAAAAATAGTAAGTCACCCTTAATGAAAATTATTTTAATTGAATGCCTGAGATGTTGCAAAACAATATGTTATTACAACTCTTTGTCAATATGCTGCTGAATTGAAGGTATCCCCATTCTGTGTTGGTCACAAGAGGTTGTTTGATTATACAAATCGCTGGTCACTGCAGGTTGGTGAAGAGGCAGCCAGGGTCGGTTCAGATATCACTCGCTAATGATGTCAGCTGTGGCTGAGAAGTCATGTATTACTTTCTTCTGATGTGCTGGAGTGGTAGTTTAAATGGTCCCACATGTCAATGTACGGGAAGGGGCAGCGAGCCAGCACCAGTGCAGTTATCACTCACCACTGCTGTTAGCCGTGGTTGGGAATCAAACTCTGATGAACGGGTTCATCGTGCAGTGCATAAGCCATTGTACCACCACTCCTCCGCCGGTTACAACTGGGCCCCTGTCGCGTCCGTGGAGTTTTGCTTCATAAAAGGGAATGCAGACTGTAAAACTCTGGCAAGACTTTCAATGGCATTTCGTTAGACCACATTATAGGTAAATAGACTAATTTGAGCTCGTGCTCTGAAGCAAGATCCCAAAACTCCTGATGTACTTACCTACATTCCCCGCATCCATCAACAAACATGTCTCTTTCCAGCTGGCGCAACCATACTGCACGAAAGCCCAATATGGGATATAGCTATACGGTACACCCTAAGCTTGCAAATATATACATAACATCTGCGCGAAAACAGTTCACAGATGTTCTGGCTGTCAAATAAAATACTAATTTCCAGCCATTCTCAATCCACCAATGGATGAAGGCTTTCCTATTCGATGTCGATCATCTGTTATTGTTTACCATCCTTCATCAGGTTGGTGAAGTAGGGGGGAAGGCAGGCCTCGCTCTAATAGCACTCACCACTGATGTTAGCCATCGCCGGGGATCGCACTCAGACCTTCGGCTTCATAGTGCAGCACTCTATCCACTGTACTAACATTCCAGCCCTCTGGCTACTGCCGTGATACAAATGCATCCAAATCAGAATGAATGAACAGAGGTGTTGGGAGTCCGGCCTTGTACAATTTATTATTCATACGGCCGACATTGATGTTTGAACAAAATGCTCCCCGTTCTGTTTCTCTAATTGCCATGCCTAAATGTCACACACACACATACTTCCATCATGTCCTGGCCAGATGCTCTGTGTTAAGTAGAGGATGTGACATCAATGTTTCTAGTGCTGCTTTTTGACCACTGGAATTTCCACTGGTTAAGCCCAGCAAATTGTACCTGTCCTGACTCACATTAAAATGCCACACCCCTTAGTTGTGAGCGGAATTTTCCATCGGACTTGAGCACTGCTGGGTAGCAACAAGGTGTTGCTTGCAGGAGAGACGGAAGCATGGTTCAACACTTTCTATGAGCATAAACTTTGGCGTTATCGGCTAAGGACCTCGACGACGCTGCTTTTGCCCGGAGTTGTTTATGGAAGCACCCAGGCGTGAAAGTGTGGGGGAAATGTCAGATGCTCTCTATCCACTGCAGTATGCTGAGAATTCTCATACATAATAAATAATGAAGTGCAAAATAACAAATACAAACATCTAAGTGTTGGAAAAAAACGTGTTCTAAAGCAAAAAATAATCTTCTATATATATAAAAGGGAAATTTGTGAATGTGTCTGTTCGAAATGTTTAGCATACTTCCCAACATGCAGCAAAATTAAAATTTGGCATGTGGGTAGCTTCCAGACTGTAGACAATGCAAAAAGTATAAAAATAGACTTATGTATTTGGGGGGGTGGGGGGGCGCAATAATGGATATATTTTGCATGGCAAGTGAGCGGTGACGTCACATCTGTGATGTCACCCGCATGCGGCAGCGTTACGCAGTGTGCCTGCTGACGTCACGCATCCCCCCCACCAACCCTCCGTGTAGGCCGTGTATCCCGCACAAATGCGCGGCATCGCTGTCTCGATTTTCTAAGTGAACGCGACTATTTTCAGCTCGCTCTTAAATATAAAGCAGAAAATACATCTGTTTGTGTGAAGTAGCAAAAACTCTCGAACGCTGAGCTCTGGCGTCATGAAATTTGCACAGCTTCTGCTGTCTGGAATTTCTAAGTGAACGCGACTATTTTCAGCTCGCCACGTCATTCCCTTCCAGAGTTGCCTAAATCGACCTTACGTATAAGTGGGTTAAGGTTGAATTTCCTTGAGTGAAAAACATCCGATTTAGTTGAATTGATTTGTTTCGGCTTTTTTTTTCTTTTTTGCAAGCATTAATTTCTTTTCTGGGCTTTTTCAGTGAAATATAAGGGAATATGAAATTAATCCCAGACAATAATCCAAGTCCCGGGGCGAAGCCGGGTTGTAAAGCTGGTAATATATAAATGAAGTCAGTCAATTGGCGGGTTGCATGTGGTGTGTTAAAGTGTGCGTCTTCCCACCTTTTCCACAACGTAGGACCAGTGTGGAAGAGTAGGCCAAATTCCTTCTAATGGGGCTCTCTAAATCTCCCTCTAGTGGATGACCTTCCACCAGCAGTGATATGAGCAAGCAATTGCAGGGGTGCTCATTGACAGGGCATGAGGATGCCTTCATCAGCAATAGACTGAGAAGGGGCTTTAAATTAGAATTGCAATGTTACTACCCACAGTGAACAGTAACTAGCGTGACACGTTGTATTTTTGTCTATTCCCTCAGCCAGATTCTCATGATTCAGACGAAGCGCCTCCGGCTCAAAGCTTGAAATCAACGTGGCCCTAAAAATCACGTGACACCACAACAGGATACACGGCACCACTCTGATTCATAGACTCGTCAGTCACTGTACTGTACGCGGCTGTCCATTAGAACCATTACAGTGTCTTGGGGTGTTCGTCGCTCAAAACATCCTAAAACGATGACTATCTAAATGGATTGTTGCATTACAAAAACATTGGGAGATGGTGACGACTTTTTAATTCCTTCATCCAGCAGTGGATAGAGCATATCTAACGATGATGGTGGTGGTGGTGAAGAAAACGGTCTTAATAAATGCCACAGAGTCATGATTTACCGGAACCTTTTATCAGCAGTTTTTGAATGTGACTCTCTCCCTCTTTGCTCCTATAATCGCAATACCACTATAACCCCATTGTGAACATGCCAAGTAAAGCCCAGACCATAGAGAGCATCGTTGAAAGCATCAAAAGCATAGAGCATAATGTCAAATATGTCATTTTGAACTTAGCGTAAGGTTACACCACACTGCTTGTTTTGCTAGGCAAGGTAGCGAGTCCAAATTTACACAAATGCCAACCAAGAAAACGCTTGAACTGGGTTTCCATTCTTTATTGCAATACATGCACTCTACTATATTGCAAAACTGTATTTTGGCATGACGGCTGAGTGGCAGCCAAAGGAGGGAGCACAGCCGAGATGGAGTGATACGTGGCCACCGCACTGGCGAAATGTTAACTACCTCACCTGGTATACAGGAGGTCGTGGGTTCGATCCCGAATCTGATTCCTGCATATTTGGAGTTTGCGTGTTCTCCCCGTGGTCGCGTGGATTTTTCTCCGGGTCCTCAAGTTTTTACCTCCACGTTTAGAAACACGCGTTTATCGTATTTGGCTGCGACACATTTCCACGTGATAAGCCACTTCGTTGAGCTATCATTTGTGGCCAGGTCACTTCTCAAAAATATCTATATATCTCAGTGGGCCTTACCTGCTAAAATAAAAAAAAGTTATATATATATATTTTACAATCGGCTCATGTACAGGTGCTAGATGAATTGCTACATGGCATGACTGTGAGACATGGGTGGTGAGGGTTTGAGGAAGCATTCATCCAGGAGTGGATTTATCATGGCTGATGGTGATTTTTTTACATTGCCAGAAAACAGTGACATACAGCAGGAATCTGCAGTGTGGACAACCCAACCACAGTGTCCCTACACTGTGCTGTCCCCACAATTCCTAGTCTAAATGTTTATGAGATCTATGAACTATTACTAACATTTCATTGTTCACATAAACGTGCTCACCGCATGTGTACCGTGTGTTTACTCTGATGGTTTCCATGTTGAACTCAGCCACATATTGATTACGTCCCTACAGCATGTGAAAAATGCGGCGAATATCAATTTGAAGATAATTTAGTCTACGGCCAATTTAAAATCACAACATTGTTGGTATGAAATGTAATTATAGGTAAACAATGTTTTGTATACAAACGGTACAATGCCGCATATCAGACTCTTTGCAGACCGAGATCTGGGTGGATATATGAAAAGGTCAGATATGTAAACATCAATAGAAGATTGCAGTCACACCGCCGGCCACGAATAGGTTACTGGCAAAAAAAAATACAGTGAAAAACATTTTAATCATGGGGAATTTGCTGTACTTCATATAAATACTCAGCCCGGTGCGGTGGTCAATTGGTGAGGGCATATATGATGGCCGAATATGCGAGGTTGTGCTGTACTGTGAATGTTTGCGTGCAATACGGAAAAGTATCACTTTGAATAGAATCTGTGCTAAAATACATGTCATTCCTATCCTGTTTACCAATGAATACATATTATTTGGCAGTGAATACATTGTCTGTGTGTGCTCTGAACCCCCAAATAAACGGGGAAGAAAAATCAATGTAGTGGCGCATAATGACCCTTTCACTTACGAAACGGATGAAGTAGTTAAATGGCATAAAATATTTATATTTAATAATCAATGAAATGAGGCTGTGCAAATCTGCTCCACGTACACTAACCCCCAGAGAACTGTATTGCAACCATTCGGCTTCACAAAGATGCTCAACTGGGTTCCACAAAGCTTGCAATAGCGTATGTTGTTCCTACAGCCCTTACCCATCTCTCCCAAATAGTTTCGTAGAACCTTCAGGGTCAATAAACCCTGCTCACGGCTAGCTGCAAAAATGAAAGAAACCTGTATTCATCAAGATGTTTCAAATGTCTCTTGGACACACAAGATAGGTTTTTGTGCGACCTTAGTAGTGCAAATATTAAATAGAAACTGCAATCCATACCCTCTCCCCGTGGACTCCAGGCTTGGCCAAGCTAACATAAAATGCAATCTATTTACTCTGTATACAATTTGGAAGGCGATACTGAAGCACAGTTCATATAATAAGATAACTAAATGTCTTACATGTCTCGACATCAACATCTTTTAACCAAATAAAAGGGTGTCAATATTTTCATCAACGCAGCATCTTTTCGTATGGGTATAGCCGAGGGTTGGTTGAAGGTTAAAGCTTAGATCATGGTATAGCCTTGCAGATAACCATTGTGTGACAGCAGATACGACACGGCGGGGAAAAGACATGTTCACATCAGAAATCTGTCTTGTCCTCTAGAAATATAAAGACGTGGATTTTGATCGTAACAGTGTGCAAAGCAGTATCAATCTGACAGCATTTTAACGTGATGCATCGTGGCAAACAAAAGCGGATTTGCGCGGGGAAGAGAGAGCTATAGGTTTGCCTTATAAGCAAGCAGTTTTTTTTGTTGCGACCGCTTCTGACATGTACATTTATTTGCACATTATACTGCACCCATGATATTAACATGAATGAAAAAGAGTAAGCTCCTGTGAATGTTCCGCTTCACTTGTAAGAGCAACGCATACATTTTGAGGCACAACAATCTCCATCACCACCCCAGGCACCCCACTCTACCCCTGCTCCTATCTCACCCTCCCTCCTCAACCCCAACCTTTTTCAATGTATACTCCTGTCAATAGTTGCTTGTGCTTGTTAACATGGCGTTGTCCTTTAAAAAATGTGCAACATTAGTGTGTAAATTAATTGCCATCTGTTGTGGTGTCATGCACAAAACCAGGAGGTGCCTTCTTACCGCGACTCGTGCTTGTTAGTTTTTGTGGGATTGTTGGTAATGTTCCAGAGGGCCTTTGGCAAGGCTGTGATCATCAAAAAGTAAACAGCTCCCGTACGTGCAGATGAGTTGAGTCAGCCGGCGGCGAAACCTGCAGGGATTCATCCGCTCAATATACAGAAAACACATTGTCTGACCTGATACTGATAGACTTCTACTCCAAAAACAAATGGATTTTAATGACGGTGAAAGTTTACCGCAAAGTGGAGTTCTGCAAAAAGCAAGCAAATAATGAGCAAAAGGTCTACTCTTCATTGACGAAGAGACGTAAATGCACCCTGCATATGTGTATATACAGGACCACGAAATTCTGCATATTATTCAAGAAGAGCAGCTGAATGACATTGATAGATAGAGAGTTATTTGCCAAAGCATCCATTTGGTAAACGTAGGTGTAGAAGCAGCCGGTAATTGCATTTGTGACTCGCTTTATACAGCCATTGCAAAATGCATATTAACCGCTGATATTTTTTCGTACAAAAACAACAGGAAGTGCTGCCTATTGCATATCGCTGCATAAATTGCAGTATAAACTTCATCAGCATCAACGTTACCATTTCAATTGTCAGTGTAGCTCATCGCCAGAAAGTAACACCTGACTTCCTATCCATGGCTACAACATCAATGGTGAATGATATCTGAACCGTCCTGCTCCCCCCCAGCACCCCCCACCCCTCACCCCCTCCACCCCCCATCCTTCAACAACCTGGACTGACCAGCATGGTGAAGTATAATCAAACTTCCATGACTGACACAGCATGGGATGGACTTTATTCAGCAATCATTGACAAAGGGCTATAAATGATTATTGTTGATTTATTGTTACATCACTATAGCTTCTATATGACAGTATTTTATCTAAAGGTGATTCATGCCAGTACCGTACTGGGTTTTCAGGCCTCATAACTTACCTGCAAGCTGTTCAACAGCCATTACAGTAGCAATTGCAAGCTCTTAAGATGAAAGTATTTTCTAACTTCAGGTCGTTGTATAACCTCTCACTAAAAACTCATTTCTAGCATCATTACCTACAAGACCCAAGTGGAAACTGTTTCTAGAACAGCAGCCACTTTGTTCCAAACCAAGGAACACCTTTACAGCAGCAGCAGCAGCATCTGTCGTCATCCCTGTATCAGCTACACACTGTAAAAAAATGTCCTTAAATGCAATGGAAAAAATATGGCAAATAGTAAATGGAAAATATATTCAAGCATAAAATGGTAAGTTACCTTAAATTGAACAAGAGGTAACGTTTATTTTTAAAGCACAAATTCCAGAAAATAAATGCTCAAAATGTGGTCACCAGAGAAGGCAAAATATTTTAATTATAAAATGGCAAATTACCTTAAGCTTAATACAAAATTACGTTCCTAAGTCATACAAGAAATCACGTTTATTTTAAAATAGAGCTAATTTCCTCAAATAGACAGTATCCTTTCCCAATTATAAACTAAAGAACAATTACAACATATAGGTAAAAGTGTGTGTGTGTATAAAGATTTTTGTGCACATCAAAACAGATCTGTCTGCTGTGTGTTTGAGGTTATGCCAAAACATTTGCTTAAGATTCGGCGAAGCCATTTTGGGTTTGGGAAGTGAAAACTATGAGCAGAGACCACGCACTTATTCAATTATGCTTCAATTTAACTCTGCCCAACATTAATGCCCATCATCTGCATCCTACTTCATACATTACGTTTGGGGTTTTAATATTAGTTCGGTGCAAAATAAATGTGCCGTACTACTGTACAGTATCGTGATAGAGGGAATGCTCTTGTCTGCCCCGAGTGTTTTTTATTCTGTAAAAATTTTAAGTTATTTTAAATCTATTGACTGGAGCTGCAGGTAATTTTTTTGTGTGAAAAATAATCCATTGAAAATGTTTAGTTATTTCGTCAAACAATGTTTTTATATTATCATATGCATACGTGTATATGCAATGTCGCGTCTTTAAATAAGAGGGAATAAACTGCTGAACTCCGCAATTCATAGCACCTGATTTTAAAACTGCGAGCCCTTGATTTTTTGTTACTTGTAAAATATAAAAAATCGCAACTGCATTGAATAACTCGGCACACATTGCACATTAGAGCTTCAAGTGCAAATTTCTTTTTCTTTCAATTAGCGGAGCACAAATAGAGGGTGAAACTGGTTTACATGTAGTTACATAAACCAATGTGAATGTAAAAGAACATCAATAATTGCAGGGATTACGTACGAGCCAGTTATTCACTGCCACATTATTATTTTTAGTCAAGAGAATTAAAACATTTGACACATTATAACGCTCTCTGTGAGCTGTATGGTCTGTCATTAACACACAGACACGATGTCACATTAATGACGTGCCACCTGCAGTCAATGAAGCACAAATGCTCTTAAATTAACATCCTAATCATCAAACCATTAACATTTTCTTTTGCAGACGGTTTTCTACGAAACCATATTCAATTCGCTCAAATATAACTCAAATTGATATAATTTACCATACTTAGTGAAAGTTGCTGTTTTGTCAAGTTAGGATTCGTCGGAAATATGAATGTTTGGGTCATATGATACAATTGTATTAAAAATAAGTTCTTCGAGACCAGTAAACAATCAGTGCTCTGGCCATTTTTGTGGCTCAAAACGTACTTTATTTTTCGACACTATCAGGAAACATTTATGGTCTAGCCAATAACAATACAGAAATAAATTGCTGTACATATCGTTCTCAACTGGATGGCCAAATGTAGATACAGTACAATCACTAGAATGTGATTGGGAGAAAAAAAACACTGCATCGTAAATGTTGTAATTTACAGAAATTTGTCAATCCACTGCTGGATGACGATGGATCATGGCGGTTGTTTGACCATACCTCGCCATGCTAGTAATGTTGGTTAAGAAGAGAGGGGACACCAAGGTTGTTTCAGACATCACCTGCAATTTTTTTAACCATGGCCAGGAATCAAATTCAGATAGACAGGTTCATAGTTCGTAGAGCGAAGTTCTCCAAATAATACGAGCAATTGTGACACTTTGCACGAGAAACAGCAAGATCAAAACGTGCATAGTTTTGCTTTTTGATTGACCAGAACAGTGTAGAATGCCTCTCATGTTAGCCGATTCAGTGGTCTAAATTTCGTACGTGTCAAAAATGTGTGTGCCACAGTGGCTTTCTGTTCCCTTCGCCTAAGGATGTCATTGTGAGGCTTGCTCGTTTTCATGATGTGCTTGAGAACTGGCATTCACACACGAATCATGGGAACTGGCACGTTTCCATGTGATTATTATGTAGCAATATCTTCCAGCAAAATAACGCGGATAAAATGTGCAAGCAAGAAAATATGCCGTTTCAATGCGTTGAAAAATTTTAATAGCATTTTATTTTGGAGGTGGCCTTAAGTATATAACATATATATTTAAAGATTGATAGCGTAGAATGAAAAGTCAGCTGACATATTACCGAATAGTTTAATGAAGACTACATTTATTCTTGTATTGGAGGTAAGTACTTTACAACATTGAGTCGCCTGCACACTCTGCAATCTTTTATGTGGTTGCATTGCAGACTTGTCACAGTGAACAACACCATAGTCAATTTGAATGCAAACTATTGGTAAACTAAGCAACACTAAGGTCAATCCAATTCACTCCAAGTTAAAGTATTGCAAAGCAAATGTATTTGTCTGTCTGTTGTCAAGTAGCTTTTGGCAATCTTAGTATCAGCATTGTTTTGTTACGACGCACACATTGAAGGCAGCGTATCACTCTTGTGCCGATAATGCTTCGCACGTGATGCTCACCAATGAAAAAGGCATTGCCAAGGACAAGTGCTAGAGTAAATTCTATGTTAGATGGCTACAACTGTCAGTGAAATATGTAAATCTAAGGCAACTATTGGAGGTGGATCAGGATTTAAAAAAATGAAATAAACAGATGAAAAGTTTTGGAAAACTTAATTTGAAAAACAACATACCAATGTGCTGGAATAAAAACATGTATCAGTGCATATTCATGACTATGACATAAGAATCTGAAACATGGACACTGGCAATGAAAATTCATAATATAGGTTTTTTGGGTTAGATCACGTAAATATAAATGTGTCGTTAAACCCGCCACCACCCAACACAGCCAACTAGAAAGATTTGTCACGTAAATAGAACATGCCAATTCGTTACTAGTACAGCACACCGGTGTGTTGGAGAGCAAATCCACAACATTTACAATCTGATTACGACGTTTCACCAGTAATTACAACTAGCTTCATCAGGCGACAGCTAAATCTGGCTATCGCCAGGCAAAAATGGCTGTCGCCTGATGGAGCTAGTTGTAATTACTGGCGAAGCCTCCTACTCAAATTGTAAATGTTGTGGATTTTCTCTCCAACACACTGGTGTGCTGTAGTAGTAAAGAATAGGCATGTTCTGTTTACGTGACAAATCTTACTAATTGGCTGTGTTGGGTGGTGGTGGGTTTAACTCCACATTTATAATTACACGATCGAACCCAAAAAAACGATATTATGGATGACATTGGTGGCGAAAGTCTACGTATTAAACTGACAACGAAAATGTAACAAAGGTAAAAAAAAAACAGTGTACAAAAAAGTATGGAGAGACGCATGCTGGGAATTACACTGAGAAAGAGGAGCTTGGCTCAGGCAACACACCACACAAGTCAGACATCACATTGTTCAGGAAAGTAAGTGGGCTAGGGCAGGCCGCTTTGTGAGAAGGGATGAAGGACGATGGACAAGACTGGTAACAATAGAATGGCAGCCAAGTGAACTACGAAGCATAGAGGTGAGATGGACCGTAGGATCACAGGAACGTGAGAGATGGTGATTGCATAGAGAGTCCTCTATCCAGCAGTAGCTTTGTAATGGCTGATCATGATCATCAAGATACTACTAAAATTGGTAAACAAACACATGTAACTTTTAGCTTTTGTTTATTTCTCAATGACTAGACACTTGATATTGCCAATTCTTACTGTATACATGAATCATAAAGCACTTCACTGAAAACCATTGCCATTACACGCTGTGTGTCAGCTGCGACACATATCCTGCATACAAATCTATTGCTATAGCTCACTTGCAAATATTGCAATTGATTTTCACAATGAATACCATGAGCCCTTTATTGAACACATCTGGACCAATAATGCAAATTTACTTCATTTAGGTAATGCTTGTCAATTTGCATCAAGAGCTGAACTTTTAGAGCCTAAACGCCAAGCTGACAAACAGCAATATTGAAGGTATTCTAGATAAGAGTTAATATTTATTAAAGTGAGCAAGGTTATACGAATTTGGGAAAAGAGACGATTGGAGGAAATTCCCAAGTTGAAATTTTCACGGGAAAAAGCATAAAAATAAGTGCTTTTTCCTCTCTGCAGTTCTGTGGTTGAACACAGTATGGATGAGAGGCAAAACAGAAATTGTTTACAATCCAGTAGCAAGATATCCATCTTAATAATTTAGTACTCAACACCAGACACAGCTAAAGATGGTAACTGATTGTTGAATTTGACTCGATGCTTATTTTTTCCTTGCGCTGATATGCAAAACATTGAGAAAATCTGACAACAAAGATACTACCAATTATTCACCCAGAAAAGCCTCGTTGAGTCTTAAATCTTTTTTTTCAGGTGCACCCGGCATTGGGTTGTTTGGCTTTACGTGGGAAGAAACCAGATGACCCAGAGACAGCCCACGTAATACCAGGGAGTGACATTCAATCCTGACATCTCCTGGCCACTTCACACAACACCTGGCAAGTTCTGATGCTCACCCATCCAAGTCCGAAGCAGGATAAACTCTGTTAAGCTTAGAAGATTGGAAATAAAATGAGAGAGGCTGCAATCATTATTTTATCTTCTTGGAAACTGCAAGGTGGGCTTGTAAATCAAATATGTTTACATATTTTACACGTGGAAATTATCATACACTTTCACCATCAGAGCTGCCAGATTGGGAGATTTCATGCACAACTGGGTATTTTTTAAACGGTTGCTAAAAGTGAGTCAGAAAAAAAAACTACTTCAAAAAATGCTTGCTTCTTATTAGGATACGCTCTGCCAAATGGGGAACTTTTGGGCTTAACCCCTTTTGAGTTGATCTGTCCAGAGATTCTGGTGCTATTTACTAAAATAAAACGAGCAGCCCTGTTTTCAAAAACGTAAAGGTATCTTGGCATAAACACTGTTTAACTTTGTTTGACCTTATTTTTTATATGGGTTTCTCCTGATTGTTACAAAAAATTTAACATCTAATTTATAGATTTCTACGACTTGGTTTCAGTACAGTGAGCTGCACTGTGTGTAGATATTTTGCACGATCAGCACATCGGGATGTAGCGCTTGTCAAAACAGTCAGTCTGACAAAATAAATGGCTGCAGACTCAGCCTGCAGTTAGCAGTCATTTAACATGTGCAGATTTAGCTAAATTGGCCACCTGCCCCTACTATAAAAGTTAAGACAATTCATCCCAATTACTTGCTAAAACCCCTTTATTATTTTGTTCCCAAAGGGAGAGTCTGTTGGACTTCCTGTGTGCAGACAGTTGTGTAGAAGGCTCCATGGGTGGGACTTTTTTTTTGCTTTACAAAGTGAGGGTAATTATTACATCCTCACCAATATTTAGCCTTTGCAACCGACTTCCAAAAATAATATTTTTTATTTTCCTTCTACAACTCTGAAGTCAAATCTGCTTTCTGAGTACTGGGCACACTTGTTATCAATTTGCGTTGTTAAAGTTTTGAGTTATTTTGCAGTGTTATGTTCTAAGTTACGTTCATCAATGGCCTGAAAGTTTGCTTCTGTTCATTAGCAAGACAATTGATCTATTTCCCATGATCAGCGAGTGGTTTAGTCGATAAGAGGTCTGCTGGGTGATGGGAGAGATCAAAGATGTTGATAAATGTCAATACATGATGCAGGCCTAGAGTCCTGACTTAAATTGGTTGTGGAAGGATTGGGACTGAAAACGTGCATACCATACTTAAATTTCTTATGGAAGACTTAGCATTCTATGAAACGTGCAAGATTGCCACTCAGGAAATACCCCTCCCAATCACACTAGTAACAATTAAAGTGTTGAGGGTGGGAATTGTTTAAACTGTTCACATTCTTCACTTAATTGTTCTGCATAAGAAGAACGTCTTAAGCAAGCCATCACGGACCCATTTGGAAAGTAAAGTTAATGCTTTTTAATCATTGCGACGATATCTCTAGGTTTAAGCAACTCTGCGTACATTCGGATCTGAAAAGGATTTCAACCTAAACTGTTGAATTATATTATCTGTAGACAAATGAATCATATTCATTATTTTAAACGTTACCATTTCTAACTGCATTATCATGATTATGAAACTTATATTACGGGGCCTCCATTGCATTTCAAACTTGCTCCTCACAACCTCCATCATCCCATGGGGTAGACACTTAATGTGGTTATGTAAAACCTGACACACCCATTATATTTTATTGACCTTCAATGTGACGCTCTGTAGGTAATCCCACCACTGCACATGCTGTTTTCTGCTTCATTTCAGATGAATGCAACATGTGATCAAATGAATTACAGCAGAATCCCACTTATCCGACAATAGAAGTCACAGATAAGAGGGTAACGGATAAGAGACGTTCTTCTTTATGCCACCTCTAGAGAGGCTCTATTGACATCATTAGACCTATTTTGCCAGTACCAAAAGATAATAATAGGGTTTTTTCCCCTTTGAGCTGTACGCCTTTTGGCGTCCTCTGGTCGAGCACCAATTGGGTCGAGGCTCAAAAGAAAGCTGTCCCTTGGTGTGGACCAATCAGTTTCCAGGACAATGCATATATTATCATAGTATGTATTTTTTTCATTTTGACTGCAAGTATTGTGGTTAATGCAGACATGAATCCTTGTAAAAAGGTTTCAGTTTTGTTGCCAGAAAAAGGGGAAAAAACCCTATTATTAGGCTCTATTGAGTTTCCTCTAAATTTCGATTTAAAGCTTTCGTGACTGCAGGGATTCATCTTCTTGGTTCTTTCGGTAAAGTCACGTAGAAGGGAAATAATAAAAATAAAACATAATAAAATAATAAAATAAAATAACAATATGTTTTATTATGTTTTATTTGTATTCTTTTATTATTTCCCTTCTACGTGACTTTACCGAAAGAACCAAGAAGATGAGTTTCCTTTAGTGGAGGAAGCAGGTGTTTGTAGGGGTAGCACTGGCCAGATATCTTGGAAGAGGTGGGCGTACCCACACTTTACCTCACCACACTCAACCTGCTGATTGACTATTCATGGTGTCCACATTTATAGTGCAGGGTGGACAGAGACAGGGAATTGAACCGGAGGCCTCTGGATTGTGTATCAACAATTGCACCATGCCAACATCACTATCATCACTATAAGGTGCAATAAAAAAAACTGTTTCTTATACAATTATCGTTATACTCCAGTCGGGGGTTGTAACAAGTGGCTTGTGTTTTCTCTAACAACTGGACCATGATAGTCCCTTAAAAGATTGGACACAGAATAAACAATGAGAGAAGCATAGCAAGAATAGACCCTGTGTGTGGCGTTGACTTCACGTCAATGGAGATTAGATCAATGGCTTTGTCGGCTCAGTCCTTTGATCTTGTGATATTCGTGCTGATCATGTTTAATAGAAGTCACATAGAGATGCAGAATCGACAGTAATTTTCTTGTGAACTACCAGAACCTGTGTTTGTTGATAACTTCCACGACTCTAGCCGTTCACCGTTTACAATGCTTACTTCTAAGATATGCACACACACACAGAATTGGCTTCTGCCACAATAACTCTGGGCATAATGGAAATAAATACATTTAAATCTCATCACGCCAACAATGTTCCTCCTTTACCTTCCTTCAGCTCAAGATCGAGGCCAGATGAACTCTCTCCATCTGTGTCTGTCCTTTGGCAGCTTGGTTGCTTCAGCCACGCATGTACCCCTTTGTTCAAGATTTTAAAAGTATGTAACAACATATTCAAACAAATATTCTTTTCATTGTTCCATATTTGTCGACTACTATAACTTTCCAGATTAATAAAATACAAGCTATTTTTAAACATAGCCAACCATTTCTGCTATATTTTCTTTTTACTTTTTGGAGAAAGTTGACGGGTGTTTGGAATTTATCCCAATATAAACAAAATTCCAGTGGGAATTTCCAAACGAAAACATTCCCATGAACCGTTCCATAATGGCTTGGTATTTAGGGAAAAAATATATAAATTAGCGGTAAAGAGATATCCTTTCACATCACGGCAACAGATCAAATCAATTCTAATTTACGTGGAGAGACCCGAGCAAGTTCCCTGTATACTGAGAGGAGAGCGCTCAGGATAATGAGTTACATGGATGGAATTTCTGCCAGCTGGCCTCTGGCTGCCCTGAAGCCTGACCCTGTCCCCTCTTCACTTTCCTGTTTGAACGCCCAGGAGAGAGAGAGAGAGAGAGCAGCAGAGAGGGGTCGGAAACACCATTACGAAGCATAAAGCCTCCTAATCTGGGTACAGATTCACAAAAGAGCAGGGATTATAATTATAGATTTTTTACCTGATTTTTTTTTACAATACTGTATATCATCAACTATCTTACTGTCCAATATTATGATTTTATAACCGGGCCAGTAAATTCTGTTGTGTTTCTTGGCAGTGAAATAGAATTTAAATATAATTGTAATTAATGATAGTTATGTGCACGAATGAAATGTAGATTCTGCGACTTTAATCACTTGAACATTTTTTTATTGCCAAAATCAATTCATGAGGCTTGCTTTAATTATGGCACAGTACATTCTAGTAAATAACAATGATATCTTCTTTCATCGTTAGCATGCAAGATAATATATCACTGATGAGGCAATCATCTCATTCAATGAGGGATGCATAGATATATATATATTTTTACCGAACACATGCGGTATTAGAATATAAATGTTAGTTTAGCACTCGGGTCTGATGGAAACTAGGTCACCTTTCTCACATCTGCACCAACCTGGCAAATTATTTTTAATCACCACAGAGGGGCGATTTCCATGGGGGGGGGGACACGACAGTTTAACACTCTTTGTGCAAAGTGAATGCCCACTGAAGCAAAAAATGAAATTCACCTCAGCGACGGGGGATCTCTCCTGACGCTGCCGCATGTTGAATATTCAGATTTCGGTTCATGCGATTATGTCTGACACATTGTCACACTTACTTGAATTCTTCCAGAACTGAGTTCAAACTGAAGTTCCCTGAAGAAGCTTCCAGCACTTGGAGTGAAACGTCAGACATCGTGCCAATCAACACGCGTTACAACCTGGAAGAACAAGTAAGAGTTCTGGACAGCACAACCGCGAAATCCAGCATAGTATGTATGTTGAACTTCTTTCACACCGTACGTAGCAACAGTGTTAATCAGAGGTGCGGGATAAGAACAACAAACTAAACACAAAAAAAAACACTTCTAATTAAATGAGTTTTCAATTCAGATTTAAAAGTGCATGACTCCGGTGACTTCCTAATTTCTGAAGAAAGAGCGTTCCAGATGGCCGCAGAAGCGCATCTTTAAGTGTGCGATGCAGTTACCGTCTTTGTTCGATGGTTAGCCAAACGCTGCTGGGAAGATGACTGGAGTAGCCGTGATGGTTTATGCTCCTTGACGAGATCAAAAATGTATTGTGGTTCATTTGTGGCAAGAACTTTGTGTGTAATGAGTGCAGCCTTTTTAATGTATTTGCTCAGCAACCGGAAGCTAATGCATCTCGGTGAGCACCGAGCCACACATGGTCGGATCTTGCAGTAATAGGATATAAATACAGAGTTCGATGTCAAACATGCATGTTAAAAGAAAGGCTTCTCTCCCTCCCCTTTGAGCCATTGGGAACAGAGAAGGCTGCAATTTGCATGTGTAAGCAAACACGCTGTAATTAATATAGTAGCAGTAATTAACATCCTCATCATAACATGAGTTGATAATTGTTGTGATAAATTCATTAATTTTAAACAATGTCTGGATTAATAGGTAATTAATGGAAACAATACATTTTTACGACAACTTGATTTACCTGACTATAAAATGGAATTCTAAATTGTTACATAAAAGAAGGAATAATATCATATAGTAAAAAAAAAACATATGGAATTTGTTTAAACAATGCCTTGTATATCTGTTTTAGGGGAAAACTGTTCGACATTTCAAAGGCAAAAATCCAACCTTTAATTTTTTTACACTTTGTTCATGTGAATGTCCATGTTTCGAGCCTTCAAGGTAACATGGCTACGAGGATCCAATCAGGCAGCGACCCATTCTCAAACCTCTCCTCCCACCCCCATGGGAACACCCCAAAGAAGGTTGGAGTTCAAACATTTTTGAAGGTCAATTTTTTTTTATTTGACCTCCAAAAATGTTAATTACGGCAAGACAGAACAATGTCACATATCCAACTTACTCTAGACTGCGGTTATAGGTGGGTATGTGAAAGGTCAAGATGTGTGAACATCAATGAATATTACCGCTATACTATGCACAAATAGGTTATTGGACAAAAATAAAGAGCAAATTGCATTCCTGTACTTTAGAAGTAAGCTATTGCATATAAAACGAAGAATGCATTACTATTTGTGAACAGGCCAGATTTGTGAACATAGACAAACATGCAGTTCTGATGGTAGTGCCTGTGCAGAGATCATTTCGTACAGGTGCTTGAACTTCATGTGATCACATGTATTTGATTAACATCTTATTGGGGCTTACAAGACAAATCTTCAGCAACACTGCATTATTTTTGTCACCTATCCTGCGGATTTGCCAACTGAAGTTTTCCCTTTTGTCATCGAAATGCACGGCATATGTCCTATTTACCAATCCTCTATTTGAGCTTTATTCAGTTGATATGAAGGAGAATAGCACATACAAGAGGATGACAATCACAGACATGGCGTAATTAAATCAATTCATTCCTAGGAGTGCAATGCACAGAAGCAGCACTGAAGCATAAGGGATCGCAACAGCGTGGAGAGGCCTTCATCCAGCGGTGGATAAAGTGGCTACCAATATTAATGATTAGTTTGTCAAGGAAATAATAGTTAATGATGTTTAACTATAAAAAAAAAACATGTCAACCTTTGCCATGAAACAAGAGACCACTTACTTGACATATTCACTTACCGTCGATATTATCATGACACAGTCTCGCCTACGCACAGTGCGCTTTCAACGTCAATCCATCTACTCTGTTTTTGGTCTCGGATGTTTTTATTTTGATATCGCCGCTTAGCACACTACTAGCAAGATTGGACAATTCGAGCCCATGCGCTGCGTATGAATCCCACTGGTCACATGACTTGGGGGGAAAGGAAAAAACCCCATCTCTCCTCCATAAAACAAAGCAGTGGTCTGTGTGCTTGAGCTGGCTCACATGGCTGTGGGGCAGAAATTACCCCACCCAGCCAGGCACGATGAGGTCACCCATGAAGGAAACGCTTGGGAAGAGAGATGCCGTTTGTTTAACACGTAGTATGGCTTTTTGTGACCAATATTACCCATAATAGATGTTTCTGGCGGTCGCCTGGTAATACTGGCGAAACATCATACTCGAATTGTAAATGTTGTGGGTTTACTCTCCAACACACCGGTGTGCTGTACTAGTAACGAATTGGCATGTTTTGTTTACGTTGCAAGCCTTACTAATTGGCTGTGTCGGGTAGTGGCGGATTTAACAACGTATTTAGAGTTACGCGACCTAACCCAAAAACCTCTACTGTGGATAAAATGTCATTTGTCCACAGGAAAGTCGGTGAGTGAGGGCGGACTTGTCACCTCGGGCCCGGGCAGTCTCGCGATAACTCCCTCGAGAACGTGTTGAGCGTGGCGGAGTAAGGGAATTGTGAACTCTCCCTGAAATTTATCACCATCACAAGTTGAATAAGAGTCGGGGAAAGTTACTTTTGAAAAAACAGCTTTCGAAATGCATTTATTATGTCCCATGCAACTCTCGGTATGAATTGCAAGGTCCGTATAATTCCTTGTTCAACAGTGAAGCCTTTTAGTCTCGATGGGCGTCGGTCTCGATAGATTTCCAAACTATTAACCAGATGGAAACTCTCTCTCTCTCTCTGTTGGCCTGTGCTGATGAAAGAAGTGTGATTCAGCACATTGTTTGCTCGTTCTGCAGTGGCTACAAATCGAGCATTGTTTAAACATAGTCAATAAGAAGAGACACCCCGTGTGATGGATTATTGCTCTTACAGAGGAATAAAAAATAGATATTTAAACATACACCTCACATTAAAATCTGAATTCACATCAAAGAAACAGGTCCTGTGTGTGCTGAAGAGCTGAACACTGGTGAAACATTAGTGCACGCCAAAAGCAGCAGGGTTGCTCAAGCAACTGGCTTGCAGGTTAAATAAATGTTAAATAAATTGACTTACCTTGGCTACCACGTGCTTGGTATGCTGAGAGATTTATATAAACAACCACGCAGGCAGTTACTAATGAAACAAAGAAAAGCCATTGCGTTTTCAATGGTAAATATACACCACCAATGTATGCTTTCTTGTTATTTTGTCGACAGATCAGTCAATATATTGAACGGCGTGTCAGCAGCCTTTTGGAAAAGCCAACATTAAAATGGCAGAGTCATCAATTCAACTTGATAGAAACTTGACTGGTAAATTTTAGCGAGTATTTGAAAAAAACGGTTTAGTTTTGTTATCCAAACTTCAACGGCTCGGCTTACGAGAACATATCTGTCACTGCAGTCAGACTTGGCAATCTACAGTGTGCTTTTTTCAAATGTATAAGATGAAAAGTTCTCAAGCATGCAAGATTTTTTCACATCCCAGTCAAGAATTTTGCATGCTGTGCGGGCTGCTTTTAGTGCGAAACGCACACACATTCCTGTATAAAATAAAAATCTGGATCAAGCGAGCATCTGTGAACCCCAAAAAGGGTATTTTGGGACACTTTTTTACTTTTAAAACAAATGAAAAAAATGATAGGGATTATGCAATGAGAGTGGGGAGGGAAAGTAGAAGCTCCACTGCATTGATTCGGGTAACCTACCCAGCTAGGCAGAAATGAGAGGTATCATCCTAGCAACCGATACATTGCTAATTTCACTGGATGGAAAGTTTCCCTGTTGATTATTTTGCAGCGACACTATAGACAAGAACATATTAGATATTGGCTGCATGCAACCTCGGTTCAATTTCTAATACACTCTTTTTCGCTTTTCATTGTCTAAAAATCAGGGATCAAGGTTTTTTTTCCATAACGATTTAGAGTTTTGCACAAATGCGTTAGTGACATAAAATGAGAATTTGTCTCTTCACTGCCTCATTCTGTCTTGCGTTTCAAATGATAAATATCATTATATGAGCAGATATGAGTTTCAAAATTCTTCATCATTATTGTTTTCACTACCATGATAAATTAATGAGTGGAGTGGTGGCACAGTGATTAGAACACTGCACTATAAACCTGGTCACGTGAGTTCGATTCTTGACTAATGTCAGTGGCACGTGATAACTGAATTCGTCCCAGGCACTCCCTTAGCCAACCTGCATTAGCCAAAATAGGGAAGCGTGATCAGACAGCCTTAATGACCAACATCGCGTGGGGATACCGTAATCTGGCTGCGCATGGCTGTAAATAATGTTTTATTTATGAAGAAAAATGGGAATAACTCACGTAAAAAAATTTAGACATGTGATTTAAGTGATATTATATTAAAAGTACGGTGCATAATTATTGTTAAACAAAGCAATACTGTATGCACATATCTTAGGACATTGAGGCATAAGACTACTAAATGTACGAATACGTTCTTTAACATTCCAATCTTGAGCAAAATAAACATTTTCCCAGATTTATTACGATAGCCAAGGGTTTCCTCTCTCTTTAGCTGCGCTGTGCTGAGGGTAGCACGGTAATAAACTTGTATTATAGTGGGTCAAGGGTACAGCGGTAATTTACTACAGATGTGCTGTCTCAATGACTTTAGTCTCCCAACCAGAAATCATAAAAGAACAAAAAATCCCAGCATATGTCTGAACGCAGTTAACTTTGAAATACTGAAAAACATGTTAAAGAGTATATCAATGGTTTCCGTTTTGTTTCCGATTCATTATATATGCTTATCAAGGAACAGTATTTTTCTGTCTTTATCATCATGTTAAAACAGATGTGTGTTCTTTTCCACAGCCTAGAGTCCTTGGCTTTCCATGACTTGTTTGTTTACGAAGAGCTCTGTGTTAGTTCTGACACTTTTTAATTGAAAAACATTGCCTGTTTAATGCAACTCCAACAGCCACTGTTATTATTTTTCCAGCAATGTACACCCACGTAGAATTCCGTTAGGAAATAAATGCAGCTGTCATAAAAATAAGCGATAGGTTTTATATTTGTTTTGATAAAATTCCGTTTTCAGAACTCATTGCAAATCACACAAGAATGCACCATTTTGCTTCAGTCTGGAAATATTTGCATGTAATGCATTTGTCAAATGTTGAATGTCGCACTCTGCTGGAACATAATCTGAAGCCTACTGTTCCTGAGCGGAGAGCAAATCAAAGGCATAATGCAATGTCTAGAGAGGGAAAGAAGTCAGTTCCTCAGAAGCCATGCAACACGCTGCAACATCACATGAATGTCACAAGTTTTACATTCACATGGCACTTAGGCACTCTTTGTTTTTGAGCTCCGCAAAGTTCGCGTCAAAATCATAAAAAAACAAAATTTTCCTGGCAAACGGCAATTACCTTTTTTTGCGCTAAGTGTGCATTTTACTGTCACGCTAGATGATATGTGAAATGTGGCAGGGGAGGTCACGTGATTGAAGTCCGCAAGCCATTTTAAACGGATAGGGGGTTTGTGCCGCACAACAACCTGATCTCTTGATGCTCTTTGCCTGGGAGCCGTGGCCACAGCTACATTGCGAAGTCGCGCCACGACGCGTGGCTTACACTGAGAATTGACGGAGTGACCGTTAAGGGGCCCGGCTTTGTCCCCCCCCCTTAGGGCCCGATTCATAACGCCGCTAATTGGTTGCATGTGTAAATTCCAACCGCTACAGCAGTGCCCCCAGAATTGCTCAATTGTTTCATCACATCTAATGGGATGTGATGCGAAGATATTCGATCGGGCAAATTTAAGGGGAGAGTTGGAAAGAAGGGAGGTCAGAAATGAGAGACAGCATAAAAAGAAATAAGGCCGAGTGATAAAAACAAGTGGTGACAGACAGCAAAGCACGTGAGATGGCAATAAAGACTCGAACTGATTAAGAAATGCGAAGCAAGAAGAGGACAAAATTAAAACGACGCGCGCATGCCACTTCCATGTGTTGTGTGCGAATTGACATGCAACAAATAAAATAGTACAAGGGAAAACGAGTTTGTAAATGTGGGTTATCACGAAAACTTGCAGGTTGAGAGAACATTCTCTACAGAAAAGTGGTTTAAATATGAGAACATATCTCTCTCTGTGGCAAGTAGACATTTGATGTCCTGTGGATAAACTGACCCCCCCACCACTGACATAATCACCAATGGAGATGAGTGTCTCCACATGCTGATTTTAACAAGGGGGACCTTTGACTTTTGTGTGCAGTATAAGCCCCGTGAAGCAGTAACTAAAAAGTTTAAGCAAATAAAAAACTGTGTTGTGCACATTTAACGATGCACTTTTGTTAAGTCAGATGCTCTGTCCGTAGGTGTTTGCCAATAAAATAATTGGCAATTAAATCGATAGGAAGACGTGCACACGGGTAAATAAATAATTCAATACGCTCTTTTTTTAATACCATTAATTAGATTTTGGCTGTTTCCAGTCACGGCTGTTTATTGTGAATTAGCAGTAACAATGCGGGGTCAGTCACTCTACCACTCGTGGTGTTTGCGTGCCTGTGCGCTGCTTTTCATGGCTGTAACTGAACCGCATTAGGTGGCTTGTCCCCCCCCCCCTCTTTACTCTTCTGTGAGTTGTCTTTCATGCTCTTGTGAATTGAGCCATTATGGGAGCCGTTCCTTTTGGCCAGACCCCCCCCCCACCCCTGCAGCCCAATCCTGGAACAAACTCGGTAGGTGGAGACTTCTTAGCATGACTGGCTCCCTATGTGTGTGTGGTGTATTTGTTTGCCAGTTTTCTATTTTCAATCGCCATCGGCGACTGCACAAGACATTCATCAGCATCATGAGGGCCTCTTGTGTGCAATGGCTTTTCAACAAGACACAGCGAAACAAATCTGTTTTTCAGTTTAACCGCATCCTGCTTGTAAAGTTGTTTAAAATAACTACAAATCAAGGCTGGCATAATGCAATATGCCACGCATGTTGCACTGTACAGCCATTTCTTTCCCCTTCAACGCTTCAATATGAATATGACCTTACCGCATTTCCTTTGTTGAGAAAGCCTTGCTCTCAAATTCTGGCAACCCACTCTTTGAAAAGAAAAATGGTAAATTACATCCTATCCTTTAATTACTGCTAACGTCTCTAATTCATTCCTTATTTTTTTTTGCAGCTACACGCCTGGGCACAAATTATTTGAATTTTCTACAAAAAAAATTAACGGAGGCAATTTTGAAATGACACCAACGGCCGTGCAGAGGCCAAAACGTACACGCGGAGTCCGTGGCCCTGCATGCACATAATGAGCGGCTTATGTCATTTTTGTGTTCTGGCATAGAGGAAGGCGTAGCCATCGAGTCGTTTTAATTGAGGCTTCAATTAAAGGGTGACCTGCTTTCAAGTAGTTCATTCCTACCGAATTTCTCATCGCAGAACGTTCTGAGCACTTTTGAATGTTGCTGGTAATCAATTAAAATGCTTGCAACATTGAATACAATACATATTTTTTAAAAAGCATTTTAAAAACATGAACAGTGATGTATTTATTAATCCAGTTTACTTTATGCGTTTCACTATTAAAGCCATACCTTTTCCCACAAGTAATACCCCAGAAATCATTTAAACCAATTTTTTAAAGTATTAGCATGGATTTTACAAACATATGACATATGTTTGTCTTGATTTCCCTTTGTCCTGCACTAAGCATCACTTACCACACTCAGACGTGTCCAGGTGATTTTTGTTCAGCTGCAATGCTATTTCACTTCTACCGTCTCATACAGCATAGAGATCAGTTTACCAGCACATCTTATATGGGATATACCGGTAGCCGTGGAGCGCATACTCAATTAAAAAAAAAAGACAAAGATCCCCTGTATAGCCTTAACATATTGTTTCGGGAAAGTGCTGTTTGCACAAGACGGTGCAGGTGGCCAGCACCACGCCCCACCGCCTTTGTCTCCCCAGTGGCGATGTTTACACACCGCACCAGGTACTAATTTGAGGCTGAGTCGACCTAGGGGAGGCCCAGGGCCAGTTCAGATAATAAGTCACTGGGTGTGGGCCATGAGCGAGAAATCGAACTTGGTCCGCTCTCCACACACACGCGTCCGCACACGCCTGCATTCTGTACGCCTGTTCAGTGGCGTCGGTGTGCTCGGCATGACACCGTGGGCACCCAGTGGCGGTCGCCTTCACACTCGATAGCTACGCCACTCCGTGCCTCTTGCGTGCCCCAGAGCCCCATGGACAGCTTTGCTTTGCTGTCCATGTATTTTCAGTTGAAAAACTACTGTACGTCCGCAGTCACAGATGAAGCGTGCGTTGAGACTGCAGTGAGCAATTTGAAGCACGGTTGCCTCTTGAGGGTTTATACCAGGGGTCGGCAACCTACGGCTCCGGAGCCGCATGCGGCTCTTTACGGGCTGCTTCTTGACGATATGCATTGCGGCTCTTGAAATACTGAATTTTGTACCGAATTGGAAAGAAATGGCTCTTCTTGTTATTTTGGTTGCCGACCCCTGGTTTATACAAATGAGCCTAATACTTTGTGGAAAGTCAACAACGGTCGGTCACCCCATGCAGGGGCACAGCCATATTTTGGAGGTTGGCGGTGTTCTACGATTGAATGGTTCCCAGTGGTTATTGTAATGGGTAAGATGGGTTTCATTGGACTCTAGTATAATTGCTATATATTAAATCTATGCAACTACAGTACTGGCTACGGACTCAGTATTAAGTGTACTATTCACGCGCTAATGTTTGTCTTAAGGTTTTGTTATCGCAATCGGCATTTATTTAACTTTGTTGAAGTTGAAGAAAATGTAGACAAAAAAAAGCGTGTTTCGTAGCAATGTCTAAAAATGTTGGAGATGCCTGGCCACCCATGACACCCAAAGTATACCAACCAATGGTCATGTAAGCATGGAAATACAGTGAACTGATCCGTGGGTGGATTATCTGCGCTGTGCAACACCCATGGTTCCAAGTCAAGATATGCTTACATGCACACCGGTTCTATTATTATTCCCTGCTCCTCACTCATCGCAGGTCGTCGCTTCATAGCCCATGGGGCCGCAAATACATCGACAAGTAAGCTGAATTCTTTCAGAAACCATATAGAGTAGACAGACGACACGTGTGTTTACCCCATTTTACATAAGTAAACAAAGCATGGTTTTATAGCCTATCTGGCATTTGTTTTGTATTATCCCTCTTTTAGTTTCATCCTGGCTACCCCCTCGTCCCATTACTCCAGATAATCGAGAGTTGACCGTCCTCTGGCTGGGCTTAACTGCAGCTTAGATACAGCACTCCTCTTTACACACAAACGGCATTGTGAAATCTGCTGACTGCGTGTTGTTGCGCTCATGGAGATTATATTTTCCTCTGATACATCCAGCAGCGTGGTGAAATAAATTTCAAGGTGCATCCCACAAGACCAATCCCTTTTCAACAATATTTTTCATTCCCCGATCGTATTTCCTGACGTCGATCCTTCCGTGGAAACGCGGCTCGCAAAGCACATCAGGAAATTGTTTGTTGTGAAAAAAAAGCAGCTTTGCAATTTCCCAATTGTTTTCTGACACGATGACTTGTTGCCACTGCCTTGGAGCCAAGATGATTGTTCAATTGTTTACATTGGACACGCCGTGCTTCATATTCACGTTGCCAAACATTTTGTAAACCGTAGACTTGGCAACAACAGTATGTTTGGTAGAACAAATGGCCGTTCGATTGCTTGAGTGCACAATGCTATATAGACTAAATTAGGAGTAAATAAACTACGTGCCAAGCCTGAATAATCATAGATTTCATATGCATAATTCAAGATAAAATGATAAGCAATAAAATCATAATTATTTAAATCATAGTTGTACTTCAGTAAAATGTGACGTGCTCCACTTCTCATTTGTGTTTCCAGAATAAGTTTCGAGTTTAAAAAAATGTAAAATACCTGCAGAATATATTAGTGAAATGGCTCACAATTGAGAATAATTCAACGCATTTGTTTACAGCGAATGAGACATTCAGTGCATTGTTATAAACGAACGACCCTCTGCATAGCGAGGGTGCCGACAAAAATACATTTTGCTGCACGTGCCGTCCATTGTAACTTCCCCGTCAGTTAAAATATATAGCACTGTTTAATGTTCCTGCAATTGCAGCCATCCGTGTGAGTGGAGATTATTAATATAATTTTATTGTGCCGAAGCTTAGCCATTCTCAGTGTAATAACCATTTAAATACAAGTCAGTGTGTGCTGCTAAAATGGCTCCTGCTAATACTTTATAATAGAATGCATGCCTTGAGGGGAAGCTAAACGCTAAATATGGTATGTGTTATTTCACATAGTTCATCGACCACGGTTTACGAATTAACACTTGTTCCATTTTTTGTAATGTGGTAATAGCATAGTCAACAAACATGAAAGCAGTTCTTTGGGGAACTGCTTTGGTCACCAAAGCGCTTTTAAGTTTACAAGAACAAAGCTTGTCAACGTGGTTTCCTGCTCAGATCAGTGTGGAGAGGTGCCTGTCGAGATCTGAACCAGTGGTGGATATTTCTTATTCCTGTGGCAAAGGCCCGTCTTCATACATCTCACATTCATTGTGTTGATTTCCGGTCGGGCCAAGGTTCACTTTGTGGGTTCGTTATTTGGTTCGTTGGGGGCCAAGGTTCGACCGGCCAATTTCGAGGGTCTGTCCGGGATTAGATTGGAAGGTCCATCGGTCATTTGGCTGCAATTCCTCAACTAGTCTCATCCAGTAGTGAACTGTATTATGAACTGGTGACCTTAGTTCAATTCCTATCCATTTGTCAATATCAGGGGGCGAGTGATAGCTGCACTGTCCTGGCTCCCCCCTTCCTTTGCCTACACATGGCGAATTATGGTCAAATAAACCCATTAAATGGCACGATGTGAAGTGATCTTCACGTATTATTATTACTTATGGGTGTGCATTATTATGAGAAGTAAGAAGGGCGAAGCCAACCACTGGCTGGGGTTGAACTCTGCCATCGGATTACTCTCATGATTATGCCACATGGGAGATATTGTCATATACTGTATTGCTCTTTAGCGTAGTTTGTATTCATAGTTGCCTTTTTGTGAGCCTCTCTGTCGAGATGTTGTGCCTTCATCCCAAAAGAGCACAATTTAAACCACGTTCTTGCATATCTAAGCCCAATACTCATAATTGCTCGCAGTTCCATTCACCAAGTTAAAACAAATCCTGAAAACTACTAAACGAGTTCTTTAATTTTCCTGAAAACAGAATTTGTAACATCTCAATCATGATGACTTTCTTAATGATTAGCTGTACATTATGTTACAATGCTTTTCTCGTGTGCCATCATTGGTTATCCTGTCAGTAATTGGAAAAGTTTGAGGTATATTCAATTTATGTACATACATGTGAAAGAGAAAATGTCACTGTCTCTTTCAATTGTGCTCACCGCCACAGCAGTGCTACCTCGGCTAACCCCACACCGTGTGGACTGTAGTCTGCATATACCCGCGTGTAAGTATTTATTGTGAAATTCCAAAGGCTATATTACTACAAACCGAGTCACCATAATGAAGCAATATAACAACCCATGTGTCCTAATTCACAAGGTGATAACCACTATTAAAATTTCACTATTTGTGAGAGCACATGTATTTTACATTTATTTTTCTTTCTCGAAATTTATTTATTAGATATCTGCACCGTGATGACCCTTCGTTTATTGTTGGTAAATTACAGTGGGTATGTGAGAGATCTCATCATAACAATACCAACATAAATACGCAGATAATGGTATCTTCCTTCACATATCCCTCTCTCCACATAAAACACGAAAGTATTTCTTACACAACCCACCAGCCGCATTAATTTTGTTAGATTAAAATCCTGAAAAACCCAGAAGAATTATGTCAAAGCACTCTAGACTATTAACGAATCATACCAGCTGAATTATAACTGTATTTGATAAATGATCCTTATGGCGGTACTCCAGGGTACCAAATAATATTAAATGGCCGAGTCAATGAAATATTTAATTTCTGGGACACTATTTTTTCAGGGGTGTATTTAACTCCGCGACTGGGGTACCAATCAATCCGAAATCAGTGCTACTCTGTGATTTCGAAACGCCAAACATTAGCATAAAGAATCCGTTATCGAAAAATTCAACTTTGAATAGTGCATCGTGTACAGCTCGTCGAGATGAGTAAATTGCCGTATCGCTGACCATCAACAGACTAAAATGACTGCATCACGGACATTATGCGAGAGCCGGGGTACTATGGTACCCCGGGGTACCGCCATGAGGTTAAAATGTTAATTAAACTAAATATTTACGAATGTTTTTTATTAAACTCTATTTGTTGCGTGGGAAGAGCCTCATCTAGCAGTGGATTGACAAAAGGGCTATATTCTTGGGTTTTTCCGTAAAGTCACGTAGATAGGTTCAAAGAAAATAACAAAAAACTACGACGTTTCGATCGCAACACAAGCGGTCGTCATCAGGAAAAGGGGGTTAGCCTCTAAAGACAAACTGTTTATAAAGGTTTGAAATGGGCGTAGCCCAAGTGTCAGCAGCATGGGCGGGGCAGCTGATGTTAATGTAAGTGATGGTGCTCGAAGAGGGCAACGACAGCGCTGGTGGTGGGTTTCCACCAATTAAAGGGCTGCGAAGTAATCATTGCACCTCACTTTACACACTCACACTGTTGACGGGTGGAGGTTGCTGCTAGAGGTGATGGTACTCGTAGAGGGCCACGACAGCACTGGTGGTGGGCTTCCACCAATAAAGGGCTACTGCTAGTGGTGATGGTAGTAGTGGACAGTGATGGTCCCGGTGGTGGGCTTCCACCAATTAAAGGGCTACCAGGTCTAAAATGGAAACATTACAGCCAGTTATGACTTAAATTGGTTGATAACGTCCTTCCAGTGATTGCTGAGTTTGTACCCATCTTATCGGTTGAAATTGTGTCTATGTCTGTATATATGGATGACTTCATGAACGAATCTTTGTTGATAGCCAGTGGGTTTGCAAAGTACCTTCGTCTTAGAGAAATCAATTTTGTGTTATTTTTTTTGAACCTATCTGCGTGACTTTACCGAAAGACCCAAAGAATATGAATTCTTGCAGTCACGAAAGCTTTAAGTCAAGATTTAACCACCTCTACGGGGAAGGTTTTCACACAACTATTAGATATTTTAATAAACTTCGAGACAAGAAGGCTCATCTGATCCAGTCGCTCACATTTCTGAAGAGATGCCGCGACACTAAGGTAATACCGATCGCCTTTACATTGACATCTGCTGCTGTCACATCTCCGAATGCTAAACGGATTTTGTTCAGGGCCGGCCTAGCCCTGATCTCAGAGAGAATAAGATTGCTCCGATTTTAACTAAATATTTTGGACAAGACTCTCCTGAAATCACACTAAAAATTGACGGAAGAAATGTCTACATCTGATTGGGATCATGTAGATAACATGACAGCCACTTTAGCCGTCTCAATGTCAGCTAAATGCAAAGATAACTTGATTTCCTAGTTCAACCTCCTTTCCAAGAAGAAGCCAGATCCACAAATTAAAAAGTTAGATGTTGACAAGATTGTTATCAGAGTAACAGTCTAATTTCTGACAGCCTAAAATCGGTTCTAGCTAAAGGGTTGAATTTCGCAGTCACCCCTAAACACATCCTAGTGGATGATATCATTGCCCAGGTCGATGTAGCCCTTAAGGGTTTGGGACACATTATTGCAGATGTGGCAAGATTGGAAATCGCTGCAATCCTCAAAAACGCTAAGACACCTATCAGCAACATCAGTAAGGATGAGAGCTTTGAGCTTTCTCAATTAAAAAAGAGAGATGACATCATTGTCCTCTCAGCCGACAAGGGCAATGGCACAGTCATCATGGACAAAACCACATACAATAACAAAATTCAGGATCTACTTATTAATGATAGCTATATAAAAATTAAAAGAGATCCCACTAACAGCCTTGTTACGAAAACCAACAATATCATCACTGATTCGACATCTTTAATCGAACCAACCAAGCAGTTTTCCTTAAACCCTTCTGCTGCTAGACCACCAAAAAAATCCATAACGAAGGTACACCCCTTCATCCTATCATCTCTACCATTAACTAACCCACCTACAAACTGGGCCGATTTCTGTCTGAGACCTTACAACTATTCATTGGTAAGACCACTTCAGCTTTACTTAATTCAGCTCACTTGGTATCATTAATTAAGGACATCTCACTATATCCAGGTGATTTGCTCATTAGTTTTGATGTAGTCTCTTTTTTGCCAAAGTTCCTGTGCCTGACACCTTTGCAATTGTAGTGGGTCCAACTGAGTCGCAGACATTCTTCTTCAGAAGCAACACATTAATTACACAACACGTATATACAAAAGGGGTAGCTGCCCCTTTACCAGATACAGCCTAGGGTGGTGACCACCCAGCTAACTACACTACCCTACAGGAGTTATGGCTACGACGGACCAGACTCGTACTCGGGTCCTGGGCCACGTGTTGGTGCCTCTTCAGATGTAGAACGTGGAGCTTCCAGCTTGCAGAACGAAGCAACCCCACCTTATATCCTCCCGGGTCGGGACCGGCTCCGCCCTTGGCCCCGCCCACCTTCGAGAGCATTCCAGCTTTCTCTCGATCCCTCTTGAGAGCTCTCCCTGGACACGTGATAACCCCCTAGCCCCCCCCCCCCACCTGGGGGCCTCCCTATGGACACTCCGGATCACGTGCTTACGGGGTCAACCAGACTGCCATTGCCCGGGGCAACTCTGTCCCTGGGCTGACACTCTCCCGCTCCCTCTAGTGGGAGCCCGCACTACGCGCTATGCGTGGTGCCCGCGCTATCCCAGTGCTCACCAAGCTCCGCTAGGGCTGGTATTACACCCACCTACGGGGTGTACGCGATGACAGTGCATCGCACGCCGTGCTCTGCTAGAGCCAGCATCACTCTGTAACACACACAATGCTGTCCGCGATGTAAGTACATTGCACGCCATGACCCTCTAGGGCCGGCACCATACAGTTACATCCCCAATGTCACTACACAATCATTGAAGATTTGGTCCAACAAGGACTGAATGCTGATGTACCGGCCCTGAACCAATCTACATGACTTTACCAAAAGACCCAAATATTATGAATTCCTGTAGTCACGAAAGCTTTAAGTCAAGATTTTATGATATGGTAATCACGTGACGCATTTTCACAATCCACTGATGGATGAAGGCCTCCCGCACCCACACTGTGTTGACTATGGGGATTCTTTGACCATACTTCCCTCTACGCTGATCAATGATATTGTTGCGTCGATTGTGTTTGGGTTACTTTGCACGTGGTGCAAAGGGTCACCTGGTGCGGTGTGTAAACATCGTCACTCGGGAGCAAAAGGTGGCCGGGCGTGGTGCTGGCCACTTACCCCCTCGTATGCTGAGCGAGCCTTCATCGGTGCTCACTAACAGCACTTGCCCTAACAGTCTGTTATAGGTTAGACGGAGGATCTTTGTCTTTGTGTTGTTTCATATTAGCTGGATCAGACCAGAACCATGCTCCAGGAAATATTTTGGCATGCCACATCCATCTCACCTTCTTTTTTCCTCATAACTTACTATGAACAAATGCATAGGATAACAATAATATTAAAGGAATGTGGATGATCTTGAATCGGCTTTACCTTCTACATTAACCTGTATTCTAGTGGCAGTGCCTTATGCCAATAATTACTATTCCAAGCCAGCCTAGCAGTAATCGTTTCGGAAAATATCAAGTGAGATATGAAAGCCTTCTTCTATATGGCACACAGCTGGCGCTGTGCAGTTGTCGCAGTGAGTGAGCACACAATTAACATCAGCAGCGACTATAATGAAGTGTTTCTGTCGAGTTCTGTTTTCACACGTGTCCCGTCCACCATCTGGAAGGTGCAATTGTGACAAGCTTCGTTCTCCGTGTTTGCACCATTCATTCTGGAGACGCGTGGGGCATATTCTCAACATGCTGCACATTAGGGTTATCGAGATATAGCACTCGCTGCTACGATATGTTATTGTACGATGTCAACGTTTAGTTTGAGTTTTAAAAAATATATATATTGCCATCTCATCACTATCGTTGATGACTTAGCGTGTCTTAATCATCTATTCCCTTGACAAAATATAATTAATTAACGATAATTAAATATCACAATAATAATAATTTTAAATATAGCTATTGCTATTAAATGAGAGCTTTATAAAACGTGATTGGGAGTAATTGATTTTTTTCCATATGCCAGGGTGACCAGCAACGTTGAAGCACAGTAATTTACTGCATGGCGGTTATATGACATCATTATTTCCATCGGCCATTTAATTGCGGTAATTATTTTTGTGTAACTTACCGTGTGTTTTACAGATTGTAAAGTTTTAATGATGAAAATACTTATGGCAGACATATGTTTAAAGTGAACTGCAGTTGAATAACTTTTAAGCAATCCTTATTCATATTTAAAGTAAAGAACATCACAATAACCAATTGATATGTTTGTAAAAATATAACTACAAAGTGAAGGGAAACAGATATCGCGAATATAATATAATGAGATTTCATATTGTATATCGAAGCAACTCTACTGAACATATCCTCAAAATGCTGGACATGCTCTCAAAGCGCAAGTTGTTTCCTGTTCAACTGATCACGGGTCAGTGCTCAGCTTTGTTGACTGCACTGAGGAAGTGGTGGGATTTCTACTTTTCTTACGTGGAGGCCAAATTATCCCTAAAACAACAATCCGTTGACTTTTGTGGTGCCATGACCACGGAGCAACTCTGCAAACGCCGCGATCCCCTCCCGGCCCCCATCCTGAGCACATGCACACACGCAGCACTTGCACCCACGTAGTGTCCTAGTGGGGAATTGCCTGGCACATCGGGTTTTAATCCGAAGGGCTTCTAGAGGGAGAGTCCCACAGTTTCCCAGTGCCAGGTGATTGGCTGACCCTCACAGGACAGGTTATATTGCGTTCCCCTAAATTGGCTTAAAATTGTATGGGCGCAGAAGAAAAGGTTCACTGGGCCAACTGCAATAAGTTATTCACGAAATTGGAAGAGGCGGAGGGTGGGATATTAGGCAAGAAGGGCAGACCAGTAGGTTAGAATTAATGAGCACGGAAGAACAATGGGCGAGCGGAGCAGCAGCACACTCTGTGGCACTCCATGTAGACGGCGCAGGTAAGCAGGTGATTGGCTGCATGGTACAATGCCACCCCGGGCCTTTGAAGTGAGGGGATTAGGCCACGGGAGAGACGGTGGAGGGGGACGACGGCGCAGGTAAGCGCACGATTGGCTGCATGGTATGACGTCACCCTGGGCCTTTGAAGTTTAGAGAATAAAAAGGGGGGCCCCGGACGATTTTGAGTCAGTTGTCTCCAACCTCCGGGCCAACAAGACCCACTCCAAATCTAGAATAAAGACCCACTCCCTGCCGTCCTTCTCCCTCCGACTCTCGCAGCATCCGTGCGACGCAGTGAGTACAGCTACGAGGTACGTGGTAGGACGTTTGTGTAACTGGGTTCATAGGCAGAGTTAGGCCAGGCTCTCCTCGCGAAATATTCCTCCTCCATATAGTGTGTATTGGTGCCATTAATAAACTTTAGTTCAGAATATCGGGGCAGTGTGATTTCTGTGTGTGTGGGTAGAACCTCGGCGTGGTGTCTGCGATTGGTGTATAGCACGAGTGCGTGGGGAGACGGTGGGCGCGAGAGAGCGAGCGCGGGGCCGCAGCGTCGGCGCGGTGTTGGTAAGTTGAGTGTGTGTGTGGGGTGCGCGTGTATTGTAACATATACGACCGCCATTGTTTACGCGTGCGTGTGTGTGGAAAACGCGCGCCTGCAGCGCCGCGTGAGTAATTGGGGCGGGGTGCGATCAACCCGTCGGCAGTCGCGTGCGTTTACACAGCGTTTTTGCACAGCGGAATTAAGGCTTAACCACGGGGGGGGGGGGGGGTATGCGTGCATATTCATATCTGCCGCTGTTTCTTTCTCTTTAGCGCTGGTACCCGCATATTCATACCGCCGCCGTTTCTTCTGTTCAGCGCCAACCTTTGTGAGAGAAATACACGCCTGCAGGGGCGCGCGCGTGCATGCCTCCGCGTTCGTTTTTGTGGTGGTGTAATTTGAGCGCGCGTGAGATAACCGCGGGCGGTGGTGAGCCAGCCGAGTAGCGATGTCCCTCAGAGAGGGCGCTGGCGCGGGGGGGTCAATCACCTGATCGGCGAGATCTGGCCGACGAGGAGGAGGGGGGAGTGGAGGGGGTGGATGTCGGCCTCCGCAACTTTCCACAAAGCGGTATATATTTTACAAACTCTGCAAGGATGATTTGCACACTTATTATTCTGAGTCAGCATTCTAAATCACCTATTGCTCTAAGTGTATGCGGTGTTCATAGCTCAGATGCTATGAAGATAGATGATGAAATTAGACTTAAACTTTTTGAGGACATTGTCGATTGCTATACTGCACTTAAATGGTCCTGCATGTCTACTCACCACCTTCAACAATCTGGCCAGTATGGTGGAGTTTGGCCAAACAAGCCCCAGGAATTGCATAGTATGAGCAGGCCCTCATCCAATAGTATATTGGCAAAGGGCCATACATGTACACAATAAAGAGTCGAATTCCAATGTGTGTTCTGGTTGTACCGTGGGTTGTTTACCATTATGTCCGGCGTTTCGCTCCACTGAAGCTCCCAGCATGTGGAATGAAATGTCGGACATCGTGATCCACACACGGACAGCACAGAGCGAGAGTTAACAGAAAAGAAATACAATTGAGAAAATCACAATCAGCAGTCTGAGCTTTGGAACCAGGCCCAGAGACCAGAATGCAAATGCGTAATCAATTGAATGGTTTAGCAGGATGGTGAGGCCATTGTAATGTTGTGGTGGTGTAATTTGAATGAATGGATGCTGCATTTATGTGCAAGGAGACTTTGTATCCAATCAAAACTCCCTCTAGCCCTGCCGATTTTGTCAAGTTCGGGTGACTTTGGCGATTAAGTTGGGTTATGTTCGGTACTGTAGGAATCGACGAATCTCCCAGCACACGATGAAAAATGTTAGATATCATGCCAAACAGCAAGTGATACAACCCCAAAAACAGCAATTGACTAATTTTATTCATGTTTTGTTAAAACTATTTTGATCGCGTGACTTTCGAACCTCGATTCTGGGTGATGGAATTACATTGGCTAATGGAGGCAAAGCAATCTGCACGTGTGCTTGAAAACTGTCAAACTACAAAGCATTTGTAAATCATTCCATAAATTACCCCCCCAAAAAAAAATCCTCCACGGGAGCCATTTGCATGACCTGGTCATTGGGAAAAATAACACGGAAAAAAAAATGCAAAGCCCTTGAGTCCTCCATTGGTACCTCATTTGCCAGTAAAAAACATAATTGTTTTTTTTACCCTTTTATCTGGCAACAAAACTGACACCTTTTTTTTACGAGGAGTCATGTTTGCATATACCACAATACCTGCAGTCATAATGCAAACAAAAAACATAACACTGTCCTAGGCTCTAAGGAAAGCTGTCTCTGGTGTGGACCAATCAACTTCAAGGACAGTGCATACATTATCAGAGTTATGTTTTTGTTTGCATTATGACTGCAGGTATTGTGGTCTATGCAAACATGACTCCTCGTAAAAAAGGTGCCAGTTTTGTTGCCAGATAAAAGGGTAAAAAACCAATTACCCTTGAGTGCTGTTTCTTGCAGTCACTGAAGCGGCGTGCAGACATTTTGAGAGGAACGCTGGCACCAAACTTGTCGGACTGAACGATTTGGGGACAAAATCTAATTGCGATTTTACTGACAGATATTGCGATTTGGTTTGCGATAAAAAAAATAAGTCAAGATTCAATTCAATATTCACTGTGTAATAGATTTAAAACACGTGATGGAGCATTACCACATGATACTATCAAAATATTAACTGCTCTATATATTCTAATGCAAGGATGATAACTTAAAAAACATGTTCCAACATGTATTTATTAAAATGTTTTCATTAAAATAGAACAATCAAGCAGAGAACAATTGTTAAGTTAAACAAATAAAGATATAATAAAAAATAAAACAATTCCAATAAAAAAGTAATGGGACTTTTCAAATCTAAAAAAATCGCATTGTTTCAAAATTGCGATTTCGATTTGAAATCGATTAATCGTTCAGCCCTTCACCAAAGCAAGTCAGTTTCCCAACTGCTCGCACCGTGTGTGCGACTGCTCTTGCAGTGCACCATTATTTGCACTGTAACTCCGCACGGTAACATAGCTTCCCTGTTCTCTCTCTCCCTTCTCTCGCCACCAGACTGTGAAGACCACACTCGTCGCTTGCTCTGCAGATGGTTAACCGTCTGTGCCGTAACATTTGATTAAATCACCTCCAACTCGTGATACAATTCCTTCCATATGTTACCAAAGCGGAATCTTTGTCGCGAGAAATGCTTTGAGGGGAAGTCAAGTTTCTTTTGGGAAAATTACTCGAATCCCAGATGCTTGAGCGCGTCTGACAAGCGAAAACCAGACACCGCTTGTATCGTCTAGGCGACCCGTGTCTGTGCTGCGTATTATAATACTTATCAAGAGGCCAGGTCTGAGCAACAGTGCAGGGATTTAAAGCAACATGTTTGACAATTACTGACGTTGGTATATGTTAGGGTTCGTAAGAAGGCTATATAAGCATTTCCTGTAGCCTTGGGGGCTTGTTAATTACTGGTACAGCAACCTTTTTCCTTCTATTCTCGGGGACAGGTTGAATCCAAATTGATGAAAACCTGATTTTTTTGGTGAATTGTTCTTTCTGTGTGTGAGCTTAACTAACAAACACGAGGGTCGCTGTTTTAAGCCAGTGCATACATTCATCAGCGGAGTGAAATCTGCACACTGATCAAAGGTTTCACAATAAAAAAAAGCACCCAGACGGGTTGCCTTCGTTATGTAAAACCGGCCAGGAGAAAATAATAACATTAATGCTATACGGTTTAATATAAAAACGAGTTAACATTTAATGAGAAGCGGTATCGTCACGAGACGGCCGAATGAATGTATGCGTCTGTCTGCCTGCAGAAACCGGTTCTTCATTGCCATGTATGGTGCCTGTGTGAACCGTTAAAACCCCTTGCACTATTGTGCATATCCACATGAAGCGGACCATCGCGAGGATCTGCAAGTTAAGCAAGAGTCACGCAAGGACAGCATCAAGGGGAGAGAGTTCAAAGAGCAGAAATGCAATTGAGAATCTCACAAGCAGCCATCTGAGCTTTGGAACCAGGCCCAGAGGCCAGAATGCAAATGTGTGATCACTTGCCTGCATTAGCAGGCTGGCAAGGCCACTATAATGTTGTGGCTGCTTGCTGATTGACAGGGTCCCGGTGATCTGCCACCACCAAATGAATGGATGTTTCCTTTGCATGCATTGAGAGAGTTTCCATCCAATCAAAACACAGCTAGCCCTGGCACGTTCGTCAAGTCAGGGTGACTTGGACAGCTTCGGTGATATAGTTGGGTCACGTTGGGTACTGTAAGAATGCTTATTAACAAATAACGGTTCAGTGATGTAATTATGCAAACATTATTATTGCCCTTGCCTTTTGACATAAACTCTAATTTATTTAGTTAGAATTGTGTTCTTGAAACGTTTTAGTTATTTTAAAGAGGAAAAAAAATACTTTTCATTTTATTCCATTTCCAGTCAAATGTATTCCAGATATGAAAAGGACAAAGAGGATATAACTTTATCCAGGTTTGTTTATTTTGTTGCTCAAGCTTTAGTTTTTTTTTAACCTTGCGGATCTATTTTATTCAGAAGTTCAAGAGGAATTGTTTTCAAACATATAAGACACCAAAGTCAAGGCGACCCAGTTGAAGAAATCCACATATGCTGATTTGCAAAGGGCTGTGTGGAAGGTGGATGAAACAAAAATTGCTGAAATGTATAAATTGTAATGACAGAGACAATGTACTATTTGCCAGTGGAAACGCAGCCAGGATATTTCATAACATGTTATTACCGTGTCGAGAAATATTCACCTGTTGAAAATTGTTCCATATGTACTGCTTACAATGCACTCCCACATTTATGGGAACTCAGGAATGCTGCATTCATGAGATAATTACAGTTTGTCTGCAAGGGGACTTGATTCTTGTGATCAAAGTTACACTTGCCAGTTTTACAGACTTGCTGCTATTAAACGTTGGCGATCATTGCTCATCTATGCTTGATCACATCATGTGCTACCTCAGTGGCTGAATATTGAGATTTGGGAGTGAAAGGGTTAAGAACTCATTTCATATGAATTCCTTCTGCCTGTCCCCAGTGTATTGTGAGGGTTAGGAAAATGTCATGTCATTCACAATTTCAGTAAAGTATGTCAGATCTTCTTTAAAAAAAATCAGGATGGATTTGCCTGGTGAAAATATGAATTCATTAGCTTTTGTACACGGTGGTCGTGACTCACACAAATGTGTTTCATCAGACGTTATTTGTCATCAGGTAATTTATTTATACGTATGAACCAGACTTAAAAATCGGTTTGCGAAATTAAGACAGCAAGCATTACGTCTGTTGCAGACTAAGAGGAAGCATTCAATACACAGCCAGGACTGGGGAAATGTTCTCAACAGGATGACTATTTAACCTTTGCAATTGAAATACCATTGACAGCAAGCAAGGACATTCTATACGTCTTTTTTTTAACCACATGCCTAAACATATCAGACATATAAAATTACTGCAATAATTCTGCTTGAAAAGAAAACTAGTCATAGATGAAAGAAATCACTGTTTAATTGTCCAACATTATTATAAATGGGACTTCATGGAAAATACTGTACACACAGCCTCACAATGCTTAAAGAATTAACAACGCTTACATTCATCGTAATTAGCTTCATTAATTGGTACCACATGTAGATGCACCTTTGAAATAATACGAACAACAGCAACGTCAAGGTAAACATTAGCAATATTTCATGACAAACAAACCTTTATGACTAAAGACAAAAACAAAGCACATAGAAATCGCTGGAAACAAGAGTTCATCCAGCGTAAATATTGTTCGCAGGGAGAAAAATATGAATTGTATTTATTTACTTTATTATGCTGCCGGGGCGGGCGGGGGGAAGGGTAATACGGAGCATCCATAATAAATAAGCGAGGCGGTGCTGCTTCCCCTGATCCCTCTGACATTTCATAAGGTGCTTCGTAGGCCCTCAGCCAGCAATGCTTCGTACGCAGAAATAAAGCAGAGATCGAGGAAGTGTTAATCACCAACAGTGGGAAAAGTATGCTGACTCCTTGAAATGTTTGCTCGACAACTGTGGCTGCTGTGGCAATAAGGTTTGCTCCGGGTTTCACCAACAGGATTAATTAGATTCCGTGTGTGTATATTAGTGTGCGTGTGTGTGTTCATGTAATAGCCAACAATTTTACGTGACGTGAATAATGCTATGGGAAATTCAAGAAAACCTAAAATAAAGAAATGGTCAAAAGGACCAATTTAAATCAATTGTGCTCCAAATAACCTGAACATAAATGTTCTGTTTAAAATTAGCTTGGACAGTTCACAGAAATATTTACAGTTTTACATCTCAATGTCGACAGAGCTAAATGTTTTAAAGCTCAAGGTTTATTGATGGTATCTAAATGTATTGTTTTGGTTGGTGTTTTTTGTATGCATTGTTTTATTTTACCTTTCGATATTTATGTTTCGGAATTTCAAAAGTGCTTGGCATATTTATGCACAGACACTAAATGTTTATAGCATAGTTTAATGACAATTTTTTTTTATGTCAAATACTAAATGTTAAATATGTGTGTGAATTATGCTGAACCTTTCTACAGAGGCCGTGTCATTTGCTGCATTGTGCTGTTGACAAACATTAAGGGGTTATCAGTTGGTGAGCAATTTTTTTTAACAATTTACAAATCCATTTAACAATTCGTATTACTACCGTACCATAATCAAACACCGAAGCATCACTAGATATGCAGCCTTTAAAACAAATTAGGAAATAACAAGAAAAAAAACAACGCTCTTTAATAAGAGGCCCATAATTGTAACTAAAATAATTATACAAGCATAAACCAATAGCTTTGCAATACGACATTACATTTAACCTGAACAGCTTGATTTGTAACATGATGGGGTGGGCGCAGGGGAATGGGGACCATGTAAATACATACAAGAGATTGATGAACCCTGTTTGATTATACATGTAACAAAGTACAAAGCTACGGCAATTATCCAGAACGATATTCTTTTTTTTTACCTTTCTAGCAATGTTAAGTCAATACATTGATAACTTTAACGTACTAGATACCTGTTTTTGAATTGTATACAAAGTAAATCATTGATGAAAATCGTCATAATTTTAACCATCATGCATTGCTGATATTACAACAGTTAGGTGCTTCATTAACGTGTGACTCTACAATGATTCACTTGAAAATGTGCCCTGTTGAAATCAGCAGGACGGGCTATAGAGTTACTCATTAAAACTTCTACACTGCCTCTTGACAAAAGCCAAACATTTTTTTTAACAATGCATGTGTGTTTGGTCAAGAATAATGGGGATCAGATGTTAACAACCATTTTTCTATTGACTGTTGGTATATTTGTATGAATTAAGGCTATCGTGTAGCTTTGATGCAATTATTACATTGCTGTAGTCTTAAATGCATTCATTTAATAATGGCATGGTATAAAGCTACAGATGCCAACACCCATGTTCAAAACAGTTAAATTAACATCACAGTTAAGAATATGAAATTATAATGGCCAAAGCAGTTAATTCATGTTGCCTATGCACATGGCAGTTTTACAAGTAATACTCTCGGAAGGAGTTTACATTTTATTTCCCACATGATGCGTGTTCATTATAACACGCAGCATCACAAATTCGCTTTGTCTCCTGTGGTGTTTTTCAAATTCTGCATCTCATTAAATCACTTGTTGTTTATCAAGCGCAAGCACTTGTGCCCAATGAAACCCAAAAGTTAGGGCACTCATAAAATATGGAAATGCTTCTCAAGGTAAAAAAATAAAGAATAAAAGAAGAGGTAATAAAATAAAATACATTAATTCAAAATTGAGCGTGAAGAGTGTGAACTTTACAACACCGCTCGCTCTCTTTTTTTTTCAACGGAGTGCGGCGTTCACGCGTAGATCTCTTGGGTGGGCGCCTTCTGGTAGCTTCCGCTGGCCAGCTTGGGCTCGTTCAGGGTGTAACTGCCCTCGTCCTTCTTGCGCATGCGGTGAATCAGCACGGCCACCAGGAAGGCGGCCAGAAACAGGCCCACAACACCACCTGCGATCACCGCTGAAATGACAATAATAACAAAAACACACAACACGATTAACTACAGCGTAGATGTTTGTGGCTGTGTTGCACAGCGCTCCGATCTTTTCCGGGTTATACCGTGTGTTGTTCAGCATGATGTCCGACGTTTCGCTCCATGTATTTGGATTAATTAAAGGGGAGTTGTCACTTTGATGCTTTGACTAAACAGCTGTTGTCTTAATTACATTCATTTGATTAATAGGGCATGGTATACAGCTACAGGTGCAAATAATTCACTAATGTGTGTTTCCAAAAAAAATCTATTAACATCATCACAGATACATTTTAAAAAATCACATTTTTATGGTTAAACCAGTTAATTGATATGTTGCCTAAACACAGTGAATTTCAATGTGCCTACTTAGCAATTTTACAAGTAATTCTTGAGAATATTCAGTTCCTAAATATTGAGGAATATTCCTGCAAAATCTCCCAGCACGGCGAGCAAAACTTTCGTGCATCATGCCAAGCAACACGCCGTTCACCAGAACAACACATCTGACAGCAAGGTTGTTGAATTCAAACTTTACTGGTGGACATTTTCAAAGTGTGCCGCAACAAAAACTATCTAAAACCACCTTGCAAGAATGGCATGGTATGCTCATCCCCCCCACTCCCCATAACCAGTATTTAAGGTCGTGTCTCTTAGAGCTCTCTTCACTTGATGCAGTAATTTTACTGTGACGGTTCCACCTGAAGACGGAAGCTTGTGTTGCCTCCAAAACGTCGTGATTTAATTTATTTGTTTTCTTTTTTAACCTACGTGACTTTACCGAAAAAAAATGTTTTTGAACCAAATATAATTTTGCATAATGATACGTGCTATTGTTTTCTAAATGTAATTTGAGCTCCGTTTTTTTGCATTATTTGTTTACAACTGCGTAATTTTGTGGTTGCTTACGTGCTCTTGTGTGCGAGGATAAATGATACAAGGTAGTGTCCAAAGTCTGTAATGGTTAGCACATGGTTAGACTTCCAATCCAGTTCGCCAGTTTGATCTCCTGACAAAGGCAGTTGAAACAATGGGGCAAGTTTCTTGAAGCCACCTGCCTCTCTTCACACATCAGTAGAAATTGGTACACCAGTCCATCGGCAGATCGCACGCGGTGGGGTATAGTGTGGGTAACGTCCACCTCTTTAAAGATATCTGGCCTACTATGAAGAATAGGCAAAAATAGAGGGGTAATACAAAACTCCCTTTTGTGGAACAGCACAAGTGTGAACAAGTATTTGCAGATTTGCATGGACCTTTTTGCCGTTAATGTTAATTGCAAAGAGGGATATTAAAAAAAAACTGTCTAGGGATTGTTGTGGTCCAGCACCGGCTGCTTCAATTCTTTTGCCAAATGAGACCCAGCTGCTGTCATTCCATTGCCTTCACCAAAAGGACTGCCCCTGCTGTGGCTGAGGGCCCACCTCCCCACCTTCCCTCCTCACCACTCACCCTTTCCCCACCCTCACCGCATCGCTTAGTCCGAAACACCACAGTCAGCCGGCACACAACACCCTCTGGGATTAAAGTGCACATTTCTCATCTCTCCCTGCCACTTTACGACTCGGTGCTTCCGTTTTCCTTTTCTCTTTTTATGAGGCTCTGTTAAAAAATGTCTTGTTGCGCGCGTGTTGGATTTCGTGTTTTCTTGGTCGGTATGAGGTTGCGGTGTTTGGTTTCTGCATAGCGTAACCCTTAAAATGCCACTTGTCAGTTAAACTATTTGTAAGGAGGATTGAAACGTGGTGGCCACACGCTTTGTTTTGCTGTAATTTCGTAAATCGTTTGCGTCTGTGTCAACTTCAAGGGTTAATATTGTTTCCATTACATCATTTAGTTGGTGTGTATCATTTACCTGCATAGTGCCATGAATTTGCTTAAAATGGAACATCTAGTACGCTTTCCATATAATACAAATGCTTACAACATAAAAACAAGCATTTATTGGGCGATAAATATTCTTCACACAGTCTGCCAATTAATGTTGTAATTTCTGTATTTGGAGAGCTGATGTCTCATGCATCACTAAGAAATCAAATGCATGGAAGTCAGCGCTAATGGGACAAGCAACGATTACATTGTTATTGAAGTTTAATCTGTCTCATTATGCAACCAGATTTGTAATTATGGCTTGTAAAATCTGGTGATTGTGGAAAATGCTCTCCAGTTGAGCAAATGTAGTTCAAAAAACGGAGAACTAACCTTCATAAGCATTATTTAATCTGATCATTGTTTAACCTTTATTTAAATTACACTGAAGAAAATAAAACATTTAGCCTAATAGAGTTGTAATCTTAGTTGGCATTGACTTGAAGGTAAACTACATAGCATCTTCATCATCAGCCATGGTCTATCCTCTGCTGGAAGAAGGCCCGTATAGAAGAAGGTTGTTACAGTTCTGCGATGCAACAATCATTTCACTCTTGCACATACACTGATCTCATTGCTCAATCTCTGCAGTGGTCTTCCTCTCAGATAAGTTATCTCCTTATGGCTAAAATCCTGTCACCAGTCTCGTTCATCAGCTACGATCTTTATAATGATGTGTCCTGCCCAAGCCCACTTACTAGTCAAGATGATGTCTCTAACTTACATTTGTTCCCTGATTCGTGAGTTCATCTTCCTCTTTCTCGATATAATTCCAAGCGTGCATTTCCCCCATGCCCATTTGCACACATTTGAGCTTTTGTTCTATCATGTTTCTTAGTAACCGATGCTTTTGACGTATGCGTCACAGCTGGCAACATGCACTGGCGGAAAAAAATTCACTACCTTTTTCAACCCAATGTACCTGAAGCTAAATAGTATTCATTGCACAGTTGGATAGGTTACTGGAAATTGAAAAGTTAAAATGTGATGTAACAAACCCAAGTTAACCCAACTTTGATATAGAATTATTGCAACAACACGAACTGTGTACGTACATATTGTTTGTTCTTTCTGTAAAGTCATTGTTTAATATGTTTATTATTTTATTGTTTCCCTTCTACGTGACTTTACCGAAAGAACCAAGAATATGAATCCCTGCAGTCACGAAAGCTTTAAATCAAAATGTGTACGTACAGTATACGATTGAATATATATGTTGACCATGAGTTGATTTAGATACTTGAGCTCAAGTAAAAAATAATTGGATATTACTTTGGCGTGGGCAAAAGTGTCAATCTGTGTGATGAGTCATTCTCTCTGGAAAAGGTTAAGGTCTGTCCTCGTGAAAAATCCCACACCCCAATGGCAAGTTCAGACTTCTGACAGCGTTAAACCATGCACTTTAACTGTTCCGTGTAAAGTTTGCAGCTTTTCGGTCATTTAAGGATCAGTGTGGTGAATGACAGACTTAAAACAAACTGCTTTTAACGAGCTTTGAGAGTACAATTATATGACACAGCTTCAAAATCTTTGTAAGGTTCTTGTAATATAAGTGTTTTGTTTTGGAAATTAAACGTTCTTGATTATAAACATTTAACAGTAAAACCATATATGCTTCGCATGCTGGAGTTTTATTTATCATGGTCCATCATCAAAAATATGTGACCATTTACATGGCAGCACTGTGAGAGATGGCGACTGCTTGGGGAAACCTTCATCCAGCAGTGGATTGATCTTGGCTGCTGATGATGATGATGTAACATCAAACAACACCATCAGCACATTCTCCGACATACAGGATAATGTTACCTATGTTACTTATGCATGTTATTTTACATTTTCTACGATAAATATTATGTTTTACGGTGATTGTTATCCAAGCCCATTTAGTTATACACTCGTGTGACATTCAAACAGGAAAAAAACAGCAATCGCTACCATTTCAGCTGACACATTGAAGAAATGTACTTACTTTGATTCATAATTTGTTCATTGTTGGGTTAGCTAGTGTAGGTATAACATCAAATGTTAACTCTTTGACTCCACCACCTGACAGAGCCAAGCAAATCGAGTTGTCACGTGGGCAAATATGCCAATTAATTGTTTGTTCAGTAAACCGGAATGTTTAAAAGTAAGCACTTGTTTACACTTTCCGACGACATTTCACTGGAGTCCAATAGCATTTGGAGACATGTCGAAATTATCACACATCTATTGAGTTGTTAGGTAGCATTGACGGACGTAAGAAAAATATTTGTTCTCAACTTCCCATAATCGAGAAAGGAAGCACAATAAAGACCAAAAATGGACAGCGTTGGCGAGCAGACGCAAGCGGGATAATTTTAGAATGCGGAGCGTACTCGTGGGACTGGGAGGTGGTGTACTGTGGTCGCCACAGGTGCAGCGTGCTCCTAATTAAACTTGGGTCTAACCTTGGTGGGCTCCGAAAGAGTCTGCTGATCAGAAGGCTGCTCTTGTAACTCAAGAAGCCCCCCAAATCCCCTCATCAATGCGCAGGTTTGTGCACAAGGGGCGCACGGTGAAGACGCAGCACTTGTAAACGGATCCTGCCCATGTTTGTTTTGTGACAGCTTGGCTGTCATATTTTCACTTGCAATAAATCTCGCGATAAATCATCACCGTATACTTGGAGTGTTGTCCAATCGTCATTGAGGTTCATGTGTGTGTGTGCGTGAAATACGTAAGAAAAAGTCTTCAAAAGGAAACGCACTGTGGGTTTCATCAGCATAGAAGCAAGAACTGGCAAAGGCTTGTGGATAATGTATTCTTGTATGTAAATTACTAACTTCCAGCGCAGCTTGATGGATTACAAAATAGATCAGGGAGTAATGGGAGGCTGCTGGCAGATCGTGGACTAATGCACACATGGGGGTATTTATCCAGTGATTCTAGGATTTTGGGTTAAAATCCCAGCCTAATATCTGACATAGCAAAAACATGCTTCTCTTGTGCCGTGAGTTTCATGAGCTTGATGCAGTCATTGTAAAAAAACACTAGATCCATAATAAACAACGAATTGCTGTTTGTGCTCAATTCACTGTGAATACACATATTCTTAGGTTTTTTTCGGTAAAGTCACGTAGGTAAAACATCAAAATTAATGAAAATAAAATAAAACAAAAATCACGACGTTTCGGAGGCAACACAAGTCTCCGTCATCAGGTGGGACCGTCACAGCCAGATTAGCTGCATCAAATGAGGCAATGATTCAAGATGTAATCCCTTATAAGCAAGTTTGGAGGGGGGAGGAGAGGGGGGGGGAGCTCATCAGAATGTGGTAGCCAATGAATGGAACGTATCGGGAGGGAGGGGGGCGGGAGTGGGAGGGCCAAAAAAATGGGCGACGGCTTGGACGCGGTTGCTGCACACGCCAACACAATGGACAGAGAGGGGGAGGGGAGGTCTGATACACATGATAGAACAAAGGGACGAAAATGTCCATTGTGTTGGCGTGTGCAGCAACCGCGTCCAAGCCGTCGCCCATTTTTTTGGCCCTCCCACTCCCGCCCCCCTCCCTCCCGATACGTTCCATTCATTGGCTACCACATTCTGATGAGCTCCCCCCCCCCTCTCCTCCCCCCTCCAAATTTGCTTATAAGGGATTACATCTTGAATCATTGCCTCACTTGATGCAGCTAATCTGGCTGTGACGGTCCCACCTGATGACGGAGACTTGTGTTGCCTCCGAAACGTCGTGATTTTTGTTTTATTTTATTTTATTTTAATTAATTTTGATGTTTTACCTACGTGACTTTACCGAAAAAACCTAAGAATGTGAATACACACTTGTAGGGTTTTTTTAAATATCATTGTCAGATATGTAAACTTTTTTGCTCACATAGAGCTTATAGGTATCAAAGAAATCGATGTGATTCTAATCGCATTGATGTGGGGGCCCTGTATTCACAAATTCTCTCATTTGTCATACACCAGGATAAAAGCATCGCTCTGGGGGGAAAAAAACTTTGTAGACAACATGTTGCAGCACAGTACAAAAATTCTAACATTTTTGGCGATTTCATTTCTCGCGGACCACAGGGTTCAGCAAATTTTACGATTTATTGCCAAATGGAAGCGTGGTTTATCAGTTTTACTGCATACGCTAATTATATGCAGCTGCTGTGTTTAAACTACAAACTGTACAAAAGAGGTTGACCAAATGAGGAAAAATACAACTGGAAGGCAAAAACGAGAAAACAAAATATAACACGTCGCTGATCGAAATTTCGACACAATCGGTAACATTTCTAAAGTGGTGGAGGGGCTGGCAATGAATTGTTAAACCCATATAAAAGAGACCCGCATTGGTTAGACAGCACAGCATGTGTGTGAGGTGCGGTGTGTGTGGATTGGGAGTGACATGTCAGGTGGTGTTTTATCTGCTGTCAGGAGGAGCTTTCCGGAGATGAACACGAGCTTCATTCTCTTAACGACGCTGGCAGAACATTCGTTAACATTTTTCATGAAAAAAAAGAGGACATGCAAAGATATATGAGATGAACAGTGGAGACTCAAATTGCCCCTCTGCTCATGTGAGAATTGGGGGTGGTCTTCTGCATAAGTGGCCCTGCACCAGTTGTGGAAATTCCACATTCCTATGGCAAGAGTCAATCCTTTGATATGTACACATCTCGTGATCACAATATTCGCACAGCTCTCTGTCCCCCCCCCCCGAACGCCATATTAGTCATGGGGTTTGTTGACCATACTTCACCACATAGGTCAGTGTGGGTTGGTGAAGGTGGAACCAAGGGTCTGGTAAGATAGCGCTCACCACTGATGTTAGTCGTGAATGGAAATCGAACTCAGGTGACAGAGCTCACATCATAGTGCGCGAACCACTGCACTGCCACTCCACCCCTACAATATATGCATTAGATTGTACGTGTGAGAACTATGCATGCATGATTTACGCAAACCATATACCAATTATATGCAAATGTAATATAGATATAGACTAATGAGTTGGACAAAACTGCACAAATAAGGCAGAATAAAAGAGAAACAATACAAATGGGATGGAAAAAACTAATCAAAATTACTCTTTGGTTCTTTCGGTAAAGTCAAGTAAAAAGAGAAAATAACAAATAAAATACTAGCATACGACGTTTCGATTGCAACACATGCAATCATCATCATCAGGTATAAATGAAAGAGAAAACAAACCTAGTATACTTAGACATATAATGCAATACCTGATGATGATTGCTTGTGTTGCAATCGAAACGTCGTATGCTAGTATTTAATTTGTTATTTTCTCTTTATACGTGACTTTACCGAAAGAACCAAAGAGTAATTCCTGCAGTCACGAAAGCTCCAAATTAAGTTTGAATCAAAATTAACCGATTCTTGCATCAAATTGCAACTCCGAATCGAGTCCATTTATCAAACCACTAGTAGGTGAAGGGGGTGAGAATATGTCATAGGTGAGCCAGCTCTGGCTTCCAATCCCTTCACCAGTCCACACTGACCAGCCTGCTGAAGTATCTTCAGCAACCCTCATCAGCGACAAGGCACGAGGAGGCCTTCATCCAGCGGTAGATTGATAAGATATCACATTTTTGGTGCCTGCGCGGTACCCACCAGCGAGGACCTCGGTCTTCTCCAGGGGTTCCTCGTGCTGACGGTGGACGGCCGGGGAGCCTGTGGAGAGTGGTGGAAGAGCGGTCGTCCCAAAGTTGACCACGTCCTCGTCTCCAACACCCAGCACCACGTCCCGTACTGCCGGCACCTCCTGCATCGGTGTGCTTTCATGCATCTGGTAGACACATTAAACACACACATACAAAAAAATAAAAATATACATATTGTTAAAAATTTCCGTAATTTTATTCCGATTGTACTATCGGTGTCACGTCTCGAGATCAAGCGTGCGTTCCTTGTTCCACACAGTAAGGGACAGTGCTCTACTATTCATTCTGCAACTGAGGGTAATGTTCATCGCATGGCAGTCAAACTGATAAATTTAACTCCGAAAGCTGGACTTTTGCCACGTAGAGTGCAAAACAAAATTTTACGTGATGGATTTTGTGTGCAGTCACTGATGAATGGGCTGAGAGGATCCATTCTCTACACTTGAGAACATAATGTAATTTTCGGTGGCTGCCTGAAATCGAACCCAGGATCTCAGTGATGCCAGCTCAGTGCTCTGAACTTTGACTCATCAAGTCACCTCCATGTAAAACATATTTTATCAACTGACACATGAGCAAGTAAAAAAAATGACATGGATTTTAGTTTTTGTTAAGAAAAAAAACAATGTCTGGTAACGTGAAAGTCAAGATACAGTACATCTACGCTTAAGCAAATATTGGATGGAGCTTATATCTAGTGACAACCCTGATCCAGTGGTGAATATTCCACATTCCCATGCTAGGTGCTGATTGCAGGAATAATGTGATACATGGTCTGTGATGTAACTTTCTTGTAATCTTGCACAGGCAATGTTCTAAATGTGTTCAATGTTTGTAAACCATTAACAGACTGCAAACATTTACAAAGACGTTAGCAATTGTACATAAAGACTTATACTGATACTGGATCTCGAATCCAGTATCAGTATGAGAGTAAGTATTTACAAAAATATATCTTTATTGCAGTAAAATATTAACATTCCTATAGCAATTCATGGAAATTAATGTAAAAAATCTAACTCAAATGTTAATGGGAAATTAATGTTCATGTTGGGGCTGTGTGTGTGTTTAGTATCACTTTTTGTTGATTTCTGACATCACCCACTTACAAATTCATATCTTCTGTAACAAATAATTTGAAGAAAATAATCACCTTTGACAAATTATACAGGGGACAGTTAAAGCAGCAATTAAACATCATCAAGGAAACCCCTTTTATTCTTAATCGACTGTAACTCCCTACAGAAATTGATGGCATTTGATATGGTGGTGAGACCAAACCCTATCTGAAATTCACCTGACTTGTAGTATCATCCACCGAATCTGATTCAAAGATCCTGGGCACGCCATGCAGTATCGCTCTCACAGTGGCGCTAGCTACGCTGATGGCTGATGTCTCACTGTCCGTATACGTGGTTGCTGATGTAATTTCTGGATACTGTGCAGTGACGGTTTCACTCGTGGCCTTGTCATTTATTGTAGACGTGGCTTCTGACACTGAAAATTCAAATAGATCATCTCCAGACCGCTGGGCTCCTCTAAACAAATCTGGCGTCGTTGGTTCCGGCTCGGTTGAAACTTCGGCTGTAGTTGTCGTCATTTCCGATGTTGCAACAGCAGCAGCAGCAGTTGTTGTTGCCGGAGCCGTCGTTGCTAGATCGGCTGTTAGGAATCTGTCTACGGTTTGAGCCTCAGGGGCTGAGCCTTCTGTCGAGGTTGAGTCACTGTCTTCCGAGACTACACCCACCACATCTTTCAAAATTGTTTCTTCGCTGCTTTGTGTTGTTTTTGTCGCTGTAGTGACAGTTGTGAGCATTACATCCTCCGCTGACACCTCCACTAAGGGCTGCTCCTCTGGGGTATGTGCCGGCGTCATGACTGTGGTCTGTGCGAATGTGGACGCTTCCTCGATTACCGCAGCCACCTCCTTCCATTCGGTGGTTGCTGGAACCTCGGCAGACGACTGCGTGGTTGCAGAAGCCTCCTGAACGAGCGAATCCGTAGATTCCTCCGCAGACGCCTCAATGCCTACAACGGGCACTATTGCCTCTTCTGTGGTTTCGCTGAAGGTGGCAGAGGATGGGGTTATCGATGACACTGTAGTTTCCAGGAAGCCGAGGGATGAGCCTTCGCCCGGCTCCAATACGGCCTCCTCCACCATGGGAACAGTGCTGCTCTGGGTGGAGGAGGGCGCGCTGGTCGGAGCTGCTGCTAAGGTGACATCTCCTTGTTCAGAAAGCCCTCCACCTGAAACAAGAGCAGAAACAACCGTAAAAGATAAAAGTGTAAGCCTGCAATTGCTTGCACATACCGATGCTGGCAGGAGGGCCCCCCACTCGAGAGGTCTCTAAAGAGCCCTTCTGGAGGGTATTTGGCTCACTGATCCATGCTGGCCAGACGTCTCGGAAGAGTCGGGAGTAAACGCACCAATCACATTGAACCTACCAATCGATTAACTGTGGAGGACCCATTTAAGCTCCTGGGTGAACAGAGGTGGAGAGATTTAAGAAGCTTGCTCCCTGTTCCAACTGCCAGCAACCTCTGGATTACATGACCATATGCTTATGATTGCACCGTAGCAGTATCTTGAATACCTGTACAATAATGATGTCCCTTTACTCATTAAGGCAGGCCACACTGAGTATCATTATAAAAACAGGGTATTGCATTGGAATGTTTGGTCAATCCATTAATTTGAGTATGGCTTCATCTGGGAGTAAATTGGAGTACTGTAACAAAACCCATGCACACACACATGGAGGCAACACTCAAAGCTCCATACAGATAGAGTCAATAATCAATTTCTGCACTGAAATTTCCTGCAGTCAAAGCCTAGAACACCTGGTATTGGCAGGCAGTCTCCTGTACAGTTTCCAACCAGACTCCTTCCTGCTTAGCTTCTGACATCCGGCGACATCAGGCACATTCAGGCTGACTTGGTCATATATGCATGGACAGACTGGAAATAATACATGTTTACCATACAAATTAATGCTGATTTATGTATAAAATACAAGTATATTGTCAATAATTACCCCATGGATTATATGCAAGCAAATTTTCTCCAGCACTGCAGTGGTTAATGTTATAAGCAGTTTTCAACATGGTCACAGCTGGCTGTGTGCACCCAAGGTCTTGCCTTCGTGGTCTCAGCACGGTGGCATTTTCCGTGGCAAAGTCAGCTCTAGTTTAAACGCCTGTGCTGGCATTTACTACGAGTCATCAACTTCACATCTCAGTGGAAATGGGGCTCCAGCTGTGGTCACAGTTGGAAAAAATAAAGAGCAGCATTATTGGTCATTAGTTGTTATTTGAAAATATTTGTGTGTGTGTGACAAGGTGGGGAACGGTAGTGTAGTGGTTAGTGTGCTGCGCTACGAACCCGGCTCATGGTCAACACCAGTAATAATTATCTGAACCGGTCCTGGGCCTCCCCTAGGTCGACTCAGCCTCAAATGAATACCTGGTGCGGTGGGCGCCACAGTGGCGAGATGTTAACTCCCTCGCCTGGCATACAGGAGGTCGTGGGTTTGATCCAGACCCTGATGCCTGTATATTTGGAGTCTGCATGTTGTCCCCGTAGCCACGTGGATTTCTCTCCGGGTCCTCCAGTTTTTCCCTCCACATTTAGAAACATGCGTTTAAAGTATTTGGCTGCTATTAATTTCCACGTGATAAGCCATTTCATTGAGCTATCATTTGTGTGGCTAGAGATATATAGCTCAGTGGGCCTTACCTGGTAAAATAAAAATAGTAAAACAAAAATAGTGTAAATGTCACCACTAGGGAGACAAAGGCGGCGGAGCGTGGCGCTGGCCACCCACCCCCTCCCGTGCCCTGCCGGCCTTCATAGGTGCTCGCTAACAGCACTTGCCCCAACAGTCTGGTAAGGCTATATGGGGAGATATTTGTCTTTGTAAAAAGGTTAAGGTAAAAGTCCAGCACTGCATGCCTGTGCCACTGCCGACAGAAGGGCCTCTACTTGAGACTAGAGGATGTTTGGTTTACACCTCCACGCTGGCTGCTCGTCTTAGAAGAGGTGGGAATGCCCACACTTTACCCCACTATACGCGACTTGCCAATCGACACTGTGGAGTACCCCTTATACTAATGGGTTAATAAAAGCAGGGAGGTAATAAATACATTTTCCCATTGGTTTAACTGCCTCGCCAATCGAACCGGTGACCTCTGGATTGCAATTGCAGCACACGAACCAGGACAGCACAACAGCATCTCCTTTATGTAGTTTGTCTTGTTTCTGTCTCTTAGACCAATTTATTTATTGCTTCCTACAACTCACTAGATTAGAAACTTCTGGCATGCCATTTAAGAATAAAGGTAAAAATTATCACTTTGTTACATCTCTTACCCAGCCATAATATTCAGATTTCGCATCTTATGTATATGCATATTAAAAAGCATGGTTTTAAATGTAATTGACAGACTTATTATTATCATAATCATATTACAGAATTGCGCTAACTAGTGGCAAGTTGCAGGGAGGCTGATGATGATAGTTGTGAAATGGGAAGGTGTACTGTATTTCCAGTGGATAGTAGGATTCTAACAATTGGATGTACTCTTGCGCTTCAAGATGAATCTTCTAGAATTTATTTTTTACAATGTGGTGAATGTAGCAGCCTCTAGCGACTGCAGGGGTAAACTCAATTGCATACAATATGTACAAATAAAACAACAATGATTATTACAAATGTGATGTGATGCGTGTATCATGAGCTGAATAATCAACATGAATCCAACAATGGATGCATTATTACACTCCTAAAATATAACTCAGTGAAAATGCTACTACTGCTTATGATGCTATTGGTGCTGGTGTTGATATAAGTCGTCCTTCAATTTGTAGATAAGAAGCCAAAGAAATATGTACAAGGGGTTAAGTCTCAAGTTTTTCCTAAATCACCTGAGCTAAAAAAAGTGCATTATCTCAAGAGCTCATGAGAAGTTGCATTTGATGATTTATGAGTTTTGCAGTTGCGGAATGGAGCAAATAAACTCTGTCGATTCATCGTGGCCGGCACATTAATGCCAACTAGACATCGTTCTACTGGCCAGGTGCCTGTCTGATTATGGTGCCTTCCGTTCAATAACTTAAATCACAGGAATTTCAGTAACAACACTTGATTTATCTAGCATTCCTAACGTGTCATTTCAAGTCCACCATTACCAAAAAGATATATTTATTATTGCACATGACCAAGCTTGAGCAACCGTTTGACAATGTGTTAACGGCTACAATATTGGCATTAGCGAATTAAATATGTGGGTAATTAAACTTGTGAACAGAATGTCAACAGTGCATCAGTTAAGATTGTTTTATTTGCAACCGGTACCGAAAAATCCGAATGTGAAGTTAAACTGCAAATAACATTTCAGTCACCACTTTGGCAGTGATGTCACAAACAGAGACCACCAAAAACATGGAATCACTTTAACCACTGCTGGGAATAAATGCCATTTCCAAAAATATATCTTGTTATTTTTTTAAATCTGTTAGTGGAAATGGTGATGGCAGCAAAGTAGTTTTGGCCTGTATGTGCTTGCACATGTACAGTCCATTTTTGTCAATCCACTGCTGGGTGAGGGCCTCCTCGTGCCTTGTAGTCCATTCGATCATACTTTCACCCCACTAGTCAATGTGAGTGCAGAACAGCAATGGATTTTGCTGTGCTCCTCTCTGCGATTACGCCTGTCTTTTCTGCACAGTACTAGTCCATGCTCAACCCGGCCGAGATTCTGAGATTCGGCACATCCCCGGATGATTTGGTGACAGGACAAATGTATCCTGTGAATATAGATTTCATGAAAAAAATTCTTAAAATCAACAATGCTAAAGTACATCCGGCCCAAGTACATTTTAGCACTCTGCTGGTGCAAACACATACCAGAGCCCCAGCCGGAGTTGGGAATTTCTCCATCCTCGTCGTCTGGCCCGTCTGCAGACGCCTCCATGTCAATGTCGATCACCTCCTCTGCATCCTGCGCCTCTGTCGGCTGCAATTCAAACCCACGCAAGAAGACATTGCGGTCACATTCACACGTGTGATGCACATGCACTGCGGGAACGGTTTCGCAATGAGGCTTTTTATCGCTAACCAGCCCCAACGCATTGCTCAGCTATGTTTTTTCGGGTTGGACTGCGTTTGTACGAACCGAAAACACATTGGAGCTCCTACAGCACAACCGCGAAAACCCTACCCAAGTAGGAAAAAGCATCTAAGTGCACAAAGGATGGAATGACAAGCATGTGTATGTTGGCAACCACTCTGCTTTGTGTATTTCACACGGTCAATATCCATGAAAGGATACATGTGCAGCATTTTGTTGGTGCTTTGGAAAGCAGGATATTTTTGAAAATAAAATGAATTTACTAAATTGCAGCACTTTGCTGGATGATTGCCTCCAGACACTGTGTGAGGCATGGGGCTCTTTGACCATACTTCACCATGTGGGTTGGTAAAGGAAGGGGGGGGGGGTCAGAACTGGTACACATATCACTTGCCAATTAAGTTATCTGTATTTGTACCTGGAGAGCATGTGGCAAACTTTGTATGAAGAGAAAAAATGGTTGCGTTTCAAATTTAACAGCATAATACAAATGAACGCATGCTAAATCGTAACAGTCTAACCAGAAATAAAACATTAACATGATACAATGTCTCGTGTTGTATCGCCAGTATTAGTATACTGTATATACACCTTCAGAAAGAGGGTGTCATATATTTTCCATGCAAGCTAAACTATGAAATAAAAAGGCTGGAAATGTGGCATTAATGTTGCAGAAAGGGTGGTCCTTTTGGGGAAAACAGGAGTTGAAATAAAGATGAAAAATGCTTTAAAATTTTAAAAGGCATCACAGAGAAGTTAAATATTTTCCAGTTTTTATCCAGCGTGAAGGCAAGTAAGAATTTTCTTGAAAAATATGCGCTGGGTAACTCTTGCGAACCTGAATCGGTATTTGAAAGATTTCCATTAAGAATATCCATTACTGATACACAGAGCACATGATGCATGTGGTGGTTTATTTGTATTCTGTGAAAGGCATAGAATTGTATGGTTCATTTGGTGGCAATGGTTGAGTTTATATCAAATTAAAGTTGTCATTTTCATTTTTCTCAGCTTTGCATAATGTTGTCACCTTGGGTAGAAGAAAGAACATTGTGTTATTTATAGACAAAAACTATGCAAAGTAGAATTTACATCTTTATTCCCTTGAGAATTTAGAGATACCCAGCCTAAACCAGCCCCTAAAAATGCAAGAGTATCCTCTATATGTCCTGCATAGCGTCGTATATAAAACAAATGAAGCTTGCCAAGGCAGTAGATTCCCACTTTGGTATTTCGTGACCTTTCTTATGTTATGTTGGCTCTTTTTATAGAGCTTGATGTTGACTTTCTAAACATAAAGAACATTCTCAGTACATAAACTGCCAACATGAATGTTCACTAACCTACCTCCACGCGTGAAATAATAAGGATGTTTTTTTCCAAAGTAAAACATTACGTGGGACGCTGCTGTAGCGTAACGGTTAGCACACTGGTCTTCTCGAGGTCGCTGGTTCGATCTTCCCACGTGGCATTTTAAACAATTAGTACGTTCCTTAAATACCCCCCCACTCCCACCTTCATCCACCCAGCAGCACAAATGGTTACACACCAAAGTTAGTTGATTGGAAAGTCATGTGTTTTTTTAAAGTGTAGGTACTATACTGCCATCATGGCAGTTTAGGCCAAACTACTCTCTAGAGGGGCTCTCTGGGATAACCTTCCATATCAGCAGTGGTGTAATTACAGGGTTGCACCTTTACCTTTGACATTGTGTGTATCACGATTAAAATCTCGATGAGGAACCATGCAAATGCTTTTAACTGAGATGAAGCCACAAACAGGGATTTATTTATGCGGCTCTTCGATGGGTTTCATCCACAGTATCTAAGCAGCCTTCATTCGGGATCTTGAGCCTTAAATTTCAGTCTCTTCGATATTTAAATAACCATGGATAGAACTCAATGGCAGAAAATATGACTGCTAATGGACAAACCTGGTGAAAGAGTGGCATTGTAGGTTACTGCAAGATCCGACACATGTCCGTCCAGTGCTCGCTGAGCCGCATTGGCTTCTGGTTGCCGAACGCATACATTATGAGGTCCCACTCATTACACATGACGTGATATCTTAAGTGTCACAACAACAGTTGGTTTATGCATTCAGAAAAGCTTGGCTGAGCTGCAAGGCCACTTTCAAAAGGATCCTCTTTGAGACATTGCTCCAAATCCCAATTATTCGGCCATGCACCGTGATAAAACACACCCACGGATGAGCATGTACACATACAGCCCCTTATTAATCCACTGCTGGATGAGGGCATCCCCACATCCATGCACGTTGTGAAGGTTTTCTGACCGTACTTCACCACACTCATCTGTGCGGGTTGTTTAAGGTGGAGAGCATGGACGCAGGGACATAGAAACATAATACAATGACCACACTTCCCGATCTTGTCCACCATGTAGCCCTGCAGTTTATAACAACCTCTCTTATGCATGTCGGTCAACCACCCAAACGCTATCCAGGCTCAAAACCAGCTGAGCTTCCAAGATCTGACGCGATCGGAAGCATTCTGGGAGTTTTGGTCACAGGCAATAGTGCGGATAACACTAATACAGATTACCATCTAGCTCTGCATGTCTCCCACGCGATGATCTCTGCATGGTCCTCGAACTCTGCCTGCAAGGTCAGTAGGGTGGTCGCGACATGGCGAAACTAAGATACATCACGCAATATTAATTCCAAGATGATCGTATCATTCGTCTTACAAAATATCATCATGTAATGTTTGTGGTTGCTCATATAATTTTGACTGAAAAACTATATTTTATTCCCTCACAAAAGATTTATAAATGAAAAAACTCAACAATGCAAGTGTTAAATTAATTGCTATGATCTATTAAAACCTTGGAATGCTTTCTTATATGTTTTCTGAACTAATTAATAGCATGGCGATGACATAATTATTTCCATAGTTCAATTCATTATTTGTTGTGTAAATAACAGCATGTGCTTTATAAGCGCTTTAAATGTTTAGAAGACTTATGCCAAGCTTCAGTTGTATGAGCTTCAGTTCATGGTACAATACAAATGTGAAATACATTTACGAAGTTATGGAAATGTGATATCGTGTTAATCGTCATATCGTGAAAATGTATATCTTATCATATCTTGGAAAAAGTATATCACGTAACAACTATAGTTACCATTATGCACCGGATTATATAAATGTGGGAATCCACGTTCATTATGAGCAATGAAAACAGCTGGTAGTGATGATAAATATATTTGCTAGCCATGTGTATCTGCATCTCCCACTGAATTTACAGACTGTAATTTAAAACATGTGGGCAGGCAAAAGGCATTTTTTTAATGTAAGAAAACAATATTGTGCCCAAGAGTATTTTGAAATGTGTTTATTAATTACGTTTCTGTTTATTTCTGTTGCGGATTTAGGCTGGTTGGATTTCACAGTATTACACATATCTACAAACTTACCAGTCACCGTCAACAAATAATGGCAATGAATGATATACTCAGAAATACCAAGAGAGTAAATAAATACGGTACAATATTTATTTATGCTTCAAATATTTCATGAAGGCAAGGAGGGAGCAAATGCACTGTGGAGATTTTAGCAACGAGATCAGCTCGTGTGCTCCATTGGCCATCAGGGTTGGCGACGGCGTGGGTGAAACTTTCATCCAGCAGTGGAAGAATCATAGCGGATGACAATGATATTTCACACCATCTGCAGAGTTAAATTACATTTTTTTTCTACAATGCTAGCTCAGCATGAATTGTCAACAATATACAGGATGTATTTTGCAATTGCGCCTTTCTTCAGAAGAAAACGTTTTTAGCGTTAAGTGAAGAGATGGAACTGGAGTGGTATTTTGTGCCATTGAGCGCCACTGAGCCAGGTACATTTGCTTCAGTAGTCCGGTATTTTTTGTGGAGCATTACATAAATAGACCATCTGTTCTAAAATTCATTTTTCAAGATCAATAACGTCATTCACCTTTCACAAGTCCAGGCCATTACGTACCAGCAGTTTGGCAACATCCTAACCCACCCACATTTGCAAAATTAAATCATAAATGTGGCCCTACCACCTAATTTATGTTTGCTGAACATATCAACATTTTGTGACCGTAAGGACATTTTCCAGCAATATTTTCAAAGTGGTGTGACCATTGCAACGCTAACAATTGAAGCGCTAGGGCGGTTGATGCGCCATGAAACCAGATTGTTCTAATTCCCTAGAATCGTCAGAATATCAGCTGCCCAGTCATGACATAACCACCTAATTAGCATACGTCGCTTGCTTTTTTGATTGCTGAAGGTGCAAAGCCAGGAAATCACAAGTCACTGAAATTGGCCATGGACGGGAATTGATCGCAGGTCGCGAGGCATGTAATGTGTAATGTGCTCAGCGCCGCTGTGAATTAAAATATTACAATGTATCTATAGTAAATTAGGTTGAATCGAACAGCTGTAGAATACTCTTTAGAATAATTTGAACCAACTTGATTGGCATAATTCATGCATGCTATCAATGTATTTGAATATAATTATAATGGTGCTTGGAAGATTATAAAAATAAAAATAACCCTTGTGTTTATAAAGACATTTGCTGAGATTTCAATATGGTGACTGCCATGGATCTACTCTTGTTAAAGAGTTCTGTCAAATTTCATGAACGGAGATTTAGAATATCCACAAGTAAAGAACTGGGCAAAAATAAAGTCACTACATTCAGTTTTTACATAAACAACTGGACTATTCATGTTTACAGTATCGTGTGTTTTACTAAGTACGTCTTGCACATGAGCCCCAAGCGAATTTGTTAAACACCCAGCCATCAAATGGATGGAGCTAAAGTGTATTCCGAGATGACCGTTTCTCGTCACAAAACAGCCATTTTCTGAACCGCCTTTCCACAAGGAACAAAAAAAACCCGTTGTGATTTTCCATCCTTCGCTTACTGTACTCACCAACTGTATGGATTTTTGGCAGGAATGCGTCGGATTTTTTTATGCTATCGGTTACTTTGGAAACATGTGATAATTTGCTAAGCTCTCATTGGCCCTCCAACACGCTGTCGTTAAGACTTTTGAAAGGCCAGTCTGTGTGCACATATCCACAGGCAGCACTGAATAAGGAGGAAAGTTTGTGTAAACACAACGGCTATTATGGACTTTTAGTGTTGACATTTTTACGAGCATTTGCACGGCTTAATGAGGAGAAAACATGCACGAATCTAGACCCACTTTTGATTACACATTTGTGATCTGAATTTTAATAAATAACCACGGTTTCTAAACTAGCATTGTCGAGCGGTTCGGCATACAAATTGAGTGAAAGTTTCCAATCGTGATTCACGTAATAAAGTGCACGTGTGCCACACATATAATTTACTTGGTGATTTCCCAGAAAACATATTCCTGGTCTCTCTGCCTATGCTCTCACTCCCCTCCAACAGATTTCAAATGCTTCCGTATGGACTATTTTCAATCACCCATTTAATCCTCACACTTCGCCTCTCCTCCTTTCAGCTACACTTGCTTCCACTACACCACACCGCTGTCTTTTAAAATACCTGACGCTAGTCTATAAATCTCTCCATGCCCTTGTCCCACCGTATCTTGCCTCTCTTATCTCCCTCTATGCCCCCTCTCGTCCTCTTCATTCCCAATCTTCTCTGGACCTCTCTGTCCCTCCTTCTGCCTGTGCCAAATCCCATTTTGATCCATCTCCCTCCTTGCACCCCTCCACTGGAATCAACTTCCCCTGTACATTAAGCAGCCCCCTCCTTAACCTCCTTTCATACCCCTCTCAAAGCCTCACCTCTTCTCCATTGCCCATTCCCTTCCTCTTCCCGCCCCTCGCCCCTCCACTACGTCTCATCCCTCTCCTGCCCTTTCATGACCCCTATGTGCCCTCTGTTGCGGTCACTCACTCCTCGGCCCTCACACGCCTCTGCTATCTAAATTGCTCTTTTTTGCTACTGCTTTTAAAATATGTTCAGCGCCTTGAACTAAGGCACTCAAAAAATCGAACATAAGATAACATAATTCAGCGTGTGGATGGCCCATATTGGTTAAATATCCGTTTTGGCTTTCACAGTGTGAGGATGCCCTCGTCTAGCAGTAGAATGACAAAATGGGCTGTACATTTGTTGGAGGACAACTTCAAATAAATCCCCAATCGAGGCATGCAATTGGCTACCAACACCATGGGTACACAATGTCAAATAGGAGTGAAAACTGTTTATTACTTTTGCGCGGACCTTAAAAGAAAAAAAAGAGTTGGACACAAGAATCTAGTTTTTGCTCTGTGACCGCAGCAGAAGCAGTGTGACGAATGGCGGTATACAGCCGTCGCAGCAGAGATGGTGTTTCAGTCCAAAAAAATCCCATCGTCAGAAGCCACAAGAGACAAACAATGGAGTCCATTTCATGTCTCACAAGAAACCCTTTTCTGTAATGTTCCAGCCGAGCCGTTACCACAGCGAGTCGGCATGCATTTGCTCGCCGTAAACCGCGGCTCCAGTGTTGTTCACAGCAACTAATTTATTTCTATATCAAAGCGATGCTTTTGCTGTAAATAAGAACGTTATGCTCCGAGCACAGTTAACCTTTGCAGCAGTCACTTACAAAACCTAAAAAAAAACTGCGTCGTTAAGGGATCACAGCAAAAGTAATGTTGGCAACACGTGTTTTAATGTACAGCATATATATGAGTATGGTTTTCTAGTGTGACTTTTTTTGTGCTGTAGGATTTGTTTGAACCCACAAACTATGAATATGTTGACGAGGTGTGTGTGTCCCTTACATAGGATTCTGGATTAGCGGTAACTGGCTTCACGTTATGTACATAAACATCTGGTATCAAGGTGGGATGCACTTCTGTTTAGCTTTGGAAACAGCTGGAACATAACAGAGAAGTCAAAGTATTTCCCAAATGGAAAGTTTATTTTATGACCTGACGCATGTAAACATATTTAACATTATTTTAAACATGCTATTTGGAGTCAACTGACTTGGATATTATCATTTTACAGCTGTACTGACATTTGTTTGAAGTTGCCATGCTAATTTTTGGCACAGAAGTCCACATGCAAAATCACCGAGTTATATAATTTTGAGAGGTTAAACAATTAGCATATGTAAATGTCGCCTTGTTATAGTGTGTGTTTGTGTCTTTACAAGATGTTTGTATATTGAATGTTAGCCAGTGTGCATCATGTCTCAAAGGTTTTTTTTATTTTGACAGAGTGACGAGTTTGCACTCCCTGATTGCGCGATGGCATATTGACAGAGAGAATGGAACAAAAGATGAAAAGTGCACGAAGAACATCGGAGAGGCGCATGGTTCCAATTACAATGAAAACACGAATCAGAGCACACATGCACGTTAGAGACACAATATTGACTGTTACGGAATTTTTTAAAAAATAAGTAGGCTTGCGCAGGACACATCGTTATAGAATGGGTGATGGCCGGTGGTCAGGACTAACAGCAATGACAGCCAGAGGAGAGAACATGTGTGAGATGAGAATGCCCACTGCAGGAGTGTAGCGATGAAAGCAGATCGCTTGCAGGAGAAAGAGCAGCGTTTCTCAAACTTATTTGACCCATGCACCACTTAGCCGATGCAAACATTTCCGTGGACCCCCCCCCCCATTCCTGGTGGCAAAAGCATTCACTTATCTCTTTAAATACCAGTCGTCATACAAAATTATTCACATTACCGGAACATGGAAACATTTTATTTTTTTAAACGCAGCTATACGGTTTTTTTAGGGGGGGGGGTAGGGGGAGGAGGGCATTTAGATATTAGGGTTTGGGTAGTTTAATAAGGGTAGTTTACCTGACTTCTTTTTAACATTAAATATCATAAGTAAACTATGTATTAATGTACGAAACAAAAGGTCATTACTTCCGGATCAACCTGCATTTACATCACAGCCCTGCGGACCACCTGGAGGAGCCTTGCAGACCACCCGGTGGTGCGGGGAGCCACACTTGGAGAGCCACTGATCTCGATGGACCGTCACACCGCGAGACCACAAGGGATGGCGAAGGCTTCAGGAGGCATTCATGCAAACAGTGAATGAATCGTGGTTGATAATGGTTATTAATGATATTTAATTTTTTTAATATACCACCTTAAATTACAAAAATGTATGACGCCATTTTTATTTAGATAAATGTGCATATTTTATGAATAAAATAACGAAGCAGACAATATCCCTTCTCCCCATACCTGTCTCTTCATGTACAAAAATAAAATACAATTTTCATAAGGCTCTGGCATATGTAAGAAAACATACTTTCATATTTTATGTGGAGGCCGATGAGGGGAGGAAACGTACTGCCTGTTTATTTAAAAAAATGTAATTACGTTCTCCACAATGACGCGAATTATTGTTTTGCATTATATATTTTCTGAATGCATTAATTAAATACATGTCACTCTAGTTAATGTCGAATTAAAGCATTATATACATTGCAATTTTGTGTCCAACTTTATGTTTCATTTAATGTACAGTTCGTTTTAACAACAAACAAAAAAGCATACCTGAATTAAGTTTGTAATACCTCATACTGTAGGACAAGGAACATCAAAGCAGAGTATTGCAAAGTAAAGGTTTACCTGCTGGGTGTTGAAAATTACACGCAAATAAACGTGCACTGGATCACTGTCTGGCACATTTCTGACAGCCAGGTCTTTAAATATTGAGAGCCAACTGAATTGTATACTCAGATTGCTTAGCATTTGAGGTTGTGCCCCGTCATGGTTAACATATGACCTTATATTGAAACTAACGGTACATAGTGGACAAAAAACAATGTTTTATATAGGTGAAACTGAGGCTATGTGTCCTTCAAAGGTAACAGCATGTGCTGGGATTTGGGAAACGATGTAGAGGTGTTGCGTACGTGCTCATGATCGAGCTGTGCAGGAGGCACCTGTAGCCGTGCGAAAGTCAGAGGTTGCCAAACTGACAGAAAGCCAATATTGTCACTCAACCCCTTTGCTACGACTTAGCTGATCTACTTGCAAAGGCTCACAAGAATCCTCAGACTTCAATTCCATTGCCACTAGAAGAGATTTCTACACCTTAAGATCGCTCGCGGCATACTTATCCAGGAATAACTACTGTAATTTCAATGAGAAAATATGTGCATGTGAACTAAGCAAAGTGCTGAACATGTCAACATCATAAAATCAAAAGCAGTAATGATCTATACACTGCTGGATGAGGGCTTTCCAAATCTGTCGCCATCCCTCGTGGTCCCGTGATGCAACAATCCATATTGTGCCCACACACGAGCTGATGTTATCGGTCCGTCTCCGCGATGGTCGGGTTCTTGGGCAGTGTTCCCTCCTTTGGCTGCTGCTCGGTCGTTTGTCTCGACCGCCAGTCATGTCTCCTTGGAGCGACACGTCCTACCCAAGCCCACTTTTCTTAACAGAGAATATGATTTTGATTTAAAGCTTTCGCGACTGCAGGGATTCATATTCTTGGTTCTTTCGGTAAAGTCACGTACAGTAGAAGGGAAGTAATAAAATAATAAAAATATAAAACAATAAAATTCTCACGACGTTTCGACTGCAACACTTTTTCAAATTTTCTTGCTGTGGATTTCACACCTGATGATGATTGCTTGTGTTGCAGTCGAAACGTCGTGAGAATTTTATTGTTTTATATTTTTATTATTTTATTATTTCCCTTCTACGTGGCTTTACCGAAAGAACCAAGAATGCAGAGAATAGGATGTCTTTAACTTACACGCAATGTAAAACAAATTTATTTTATGGACTAACTTGTCAAATATATATACAAGTGACTGTAAATCATTAATATTTACCACTCTCATTCTGCACCCTCATTATATTCGGCGATAGTTTACGTTTTAATGTTTACTTTCGGATAATTTATTCTAAATGTATAGACCTCACGGCTGCTCTTCACAGTTGCAGCATTATAATGACATAAAAAAAATTACCGCGCGTTTTTATTACGTCATTTTTGCCAAGTAGGTTTACATTACGAATTGATTAACCACTCCGGCTTGATTTGTAAACCATACATTGGGAACTGAACTTTCCATTTATTGACATTTAAGTTGAGAGGAATGTCTTGCTGTGACGTTCCAAAGGCACAATGGGAAAATGTTTAAGTGATTCTGGCTCACTCTGAAGGCAATATGACAGAAAACTATTCTCTTTTCATTATTTGTGGGAAAAAAGTTCTACAGAAATAATCTCACTGAGTAAGTGGCTCCATATTCTCCAACTACATAAAATGCAAGCTACCAAGAAAAGCACACCAGGCCACGGGTACGGATGTTGGGTATTCTGTCCGTCTGTTGAATTTATTAACATAATCTACAGTTTTCAAGCACAATTCTATTCTATTCTTGCCTTTGGAAATATGTTCAGAAGCTAAATGCTAATGTCTGCTAGCCATGAGAGGGCTTCAGCACAATGTCCAATGTGGATGTTACATGCAAATTAAATTTTGTTAAACATCTGGACCATCTTTACCTTTACAAACATTTTAAGTACACACTCAAAACTGTTCGTTAAAGTGACTCAAATGGCAGATTTTTTATTTGCCAAATCATGTTTGGAAGAAATTATTGCGTCTATTTTTGCCAACCTTTTTCTATTGTTAACATACACACAGATATTTAGACATTTATCAGCAAAATATTTCAGCGATCTCAGCATGCTTTGCATATCAAGATGACATCACCATTAATCATATACCGCACATCTTGCGACGGCAGCTGCATCCATTCTCTTTCTTGCTGTTGAATTGCCTCGAACCAGAGTGAGTGTTTCAACTTTTCATTGTGCTTGTATGTTTACGCACACTGGCATGCCCAAAGCATTCCATTTTTGGTAGCATTTGTGTGCTCCGGCATATCCGTGATTGGGGACTGCACCTCTTTCTGGAAGAATACGTGTGAAACAACGTAAAGTCATGAGTGGGTGGATATATAGGAGGGTGACAAGTTTCCCAATATGATGTCCCGAACCCGGATACGTTGCCTGATCATGTACTCCTATTTCTGTCTCTCGGTGCAATTCCCAGAATGCATCTCTCTACGCTTGATTGCTGGTGTCCGAGACTAACCGCAATGTGGTAGTCAAAGCTCATTTTTTTTAAAAACTGAGAGGTGAAATCCGTTGTGGAGATGGAGCTATGAATCGACTCGTAGGAGCTAGATGTATTGTTGCATAAGAGTATCGTGACAGATGGCGACAGCTTCGGAAGGGCTTTATCCAGTGGTGGATCGAGCATAGCTGGTGATGATTAGCACTTCTCTCCCGTGCAGGGCAGCTTGCTCCACCATTTCCTGACAGCCCCACAAATGAGGGATGAGGCCTGTTGGATTAAGGTGGCACCAAAGTGCCTCAGTCGAAGAGCTGCATTGAGCTCCCTGGGTCCCTAATTTGTGCTGTGCAGACAAGACACGCTTTGCATTTAAGCTCGGAGTAGATTTGTTTTGTTATATTGAACACACACACACACACCCATAAGAACAAATAACATAAACTAAAATAGCAGTGTATAGATATCTCTAGGAAAGTACATACTAAAGTAAGATGTTTCCATTCTCTTCTGCCATAGTATGGAATTCCATTCCCCCGAACATCCGTGCTGTTGATTCCCTGCCCCTGTTCAAGTCCAGGCTTAATGACAGTACTTTCCTTTCTTCTACCACCTTTGACCGACTGCTTATGTGTATAAGATAAAAAAAAATGCCCGCTGTTGCTGTACACCATCTTGAAGTGATACATAAATTAAACTGTTATGTTATTGTATTGTAATGTGGAGAGAAATCAAGTAACTAATTTTCTGCACCCTCTATTATGAAGCTGTGAATAAGTCCGTTTGCTGGTTGGCTAAATGGTAACAACTTAATCCTAATCAGTTAAGTGCTCACAGTGCAGCCCAGACACTGGGAAAGTGGTTTGGGAATACTACTTTGTGGGATTTCGCGGTCAGTTTGTACCGTATGCTGTTTCGCATGGTGTCTGATGTTTCGCTCCACGCTCTGGGAGCTTATTCAGAAACCGAATTCAAAAACTAACAACACATTGAAGAAATACGGCTTGGGAATAGATGAATCCCTATTGCCAGTAGAAGTCACGTGATCCCCCTGTCGCAAACGACATTACAGTAATTCTAGATCGAAACTGACAAATCGCCCACAATGAATCGCCTTTCACAAACTACTGAGGCCACACGAGTGTTAAGCAGTCACTCAGTAAACATGGCCAACGTTGGTCCAACGGTCCCAACCGTTCGATGTTTACCGGGTTTGGGACTTCCAACTTGTTTTTATGTAGGTTTGAATTCGCGACTGGGCATACAGACGCTGACTGTGTTATGCCCTGTATGTATTTTGCAACCGTTGTGCAACTTGTAATGGAGCACACAGTGCCGTTATGATGTAACGGAACATTACTTTTCGATTTAAAGCTTTCGTGACTGCAGGGATTCATCTTCTTGGTTCTTTCGGTAAAGTCACGTAGAAGGGAAGTAATTAAATAATAAAAATATAACATAATAAAATAATTCTCACGACGTTTCGGCCACAACGCAAGCAGCCGTCCTCAGGTGAAGAACATGTCTGTCGATAAGACAGAGTCTGAATGACACGTCCTAGGCTTGGAGCGTCTATTTAAGCTGGGAGAGAGGAGGAAGAGCGCCTTGACAAAATAATTTGCTCCAAGCCTAGGACGTGTCATTCAGACTCTGTCTTATCGACAGACATGTTCTTCACCTGAGGACGGCTGCTTGCGTTGTGGCCGAAACGTCGTGAGAATTATTTTATTATTTTTTATTTTTATTATTTTATTACTTCCCTTCTACGTGACTTTACCGAAAGAACCAAGAAGAGGAACATTACTTATTGCAAGAATATTTTACTTCAATGACGGTGCAAGGTTGAAATGTTTGTCTCCTATCGTGTCCGTGTCACCGAATTTACTTGGAAGTTTTGTTTCTTTACAAAAATGTGTTCAGGGTTTCAAAACTCGTGGAAATGTAATCCCACAATCAAGAATTTAGTTTGCATGTGTTTCGTGTACCCAATGAAGTCACGTCAGTCACTTCATGTTATATAAATATCAATTTGTATAGATCGTCGCTCTTACCATGTATGCTCGTAATCATTGTATAGTCACAGTGTATATATGCCCAAGATGTTAGATTTAGAAAATGTTTCACGTATATATTAACTATTAAACCAATTCAATCAGGGGTTCTTGAATAGCATTGAGCCTTTTCCTGCCAACTTAAGAGTCGTCTTATAAATGAACGTAAGTAATTACAATTGCATACACAATATCCGGGATGCTGCCATGATTGTCAAACTGGACTTGTCATCTATAAGTCACTGGTTCAGTTTTTCAGTGTGATAGTTGAGAGAGGGGGGAGGTTTCTTAAAATACCCCCCTCCCTTGGCTCTGTACAACCAGCAAAATAAATGGGTACACCACAGTAAGTGGATCAGCAGCAGATCACGTGTCACGAGACAGAGTTTGAATACTTCCAAAATATCCCCGATACAGGGCATCTCTAAAACTGCCTCTTGTGAAGATCCTTCCCCCAACATTGGTGCAAGAAATTCCAGGGGTGCACCTTTACCTCGTTACGTTTTACACAACATACAAAGTTTAGCAGTATCAAAAGGAGTAATTGCTACATGTTTGATGCCGAGTGCTTTATCGACTGCATTTGTACTTAACATGCAGCTGTACTTGATCTGCATTCTGACTTATGCTGTGGTCGCCTTGCTCTTTAAATGTTACATGCATCATCTTTTTTCAGAAATGTAAGAAAAAATGTCTTGAACATAATTAAAATTCAGTTAATGATTAAATTTTGACTTAAAACTTTTGTGACTGCAGGAATTCATATTCGTTGGTTCTTTCGGTATGACTTTACGAGAAATAACCAAAGAATATCAGTTAATTATTGTGTACGCTTGCAGTTGCAAAATGCCCTCTTTTCAAACTACCTTCACCTGACCCTATAACATACAAGCAGCAACCCTCTTTTCTATATTGACCTGACTATACATACTCGCTCGTGTTCACTTGCACACCAAAGTGTATTCGTTTAAAACTCCTGCTTGTGCATACTTACAATACAAGTGGGTCACATTCATGCCAGTGAAATACAAATAAACGTGGACCAGGATTCCAATTCAGGGCACTTTGCTGGTCAGGAAAATTAGAATTCACCCTCTGATTAATACATTTAAGGAGTGAAAATAAAATTTGTTTTGTCGAGGAGTACCTTTGGTTTGATTCAGATTTGATGGACTCGAATTTTTTTCGGCAAAATTTTGAATCAGTTTGGCAAATCAGACCGACTAATGTTGGAAGTAAATGTTAAACAATCAACCATATCCTCCTCATCAACTACAATGTGCTGTAAAATATTAACATTTGCATCTTAATCCATCAAAGCCCTTAAATAGATGCACCGTGCTCATGAAGAGCACGTTGCTTTAAAAAGGGCCCAGCCACAACTTTGAATTTTCTCCTTCACTGAGATTGTTTTGTGTTTCTTGGAAAATGTAACGTAAAGCTGCTTCTTGCAGATGTTTGCGCTTTTTTAGCAGCTGACTTATTACAGCCATCGCGCGCACGCAACCCGGCAGCCAGGGATGCGCAAGCAGTGTGGGCGTTGTGCACAAGACAATGAGTAATTGCTGAAACAAATTGACTGCCGTGACGGAGCAGGTAGACCGAGCCAAGGCGTTGCTTTCAAAATGAGCGAATTAGTTCCCTAAACGAGCACCAAAAAATCAATGAGAGCATCAAGGAGTATAAATGTGTTGTGCTACGGCGATGGAAACAATGGGCCGTCATTTCGGATGACTCGCCCTCACCATAGAAATGGGGAATTTCCACCGCTTGCACACCACCTCAATGCTCATTCGAGCAGGAAATCACTTTGACTCATCGACTGTGGCAATGGCATTGATTGTGAGCGTTTAAGGCAGAACATTTTAAAACTGTTTGTGTACGCTCTCTGGTATTTACTTCTGTATGTATTCACTTTAAAATGTGTCGTAAGTATGAATACGTATAGTTGAATTGAGTTTGGGAGAAGAAAAAACAACCTGAATGTACAACTCAAATCCATTATCCAACAGGAGAGCACAGTATTTATTTTATTGTATACTGTTTTTCACGAACATGCATAGCAAAAAGCTTTTTATCAGCTGCTATCATTACTTTTAGTTCGAGGAAAGAGTGTCTTTGGCATAATTTTGGCATGTTTTTCATTTACTCTTACCGAGGTTTTACTATAACCAAAGATGGGTTATTAAAAAAGTATGCCCTAGGACAGGGGTCGGCAACCTACGACTCCGGAGCCGCATGCGGCTCTTTACGGGCTGCTTCTTGACGATATGTACGTATGTACATAGATGCATTGCGGCTCTTGAAATACTGAATTTTGTACCGAATTGGAAAGAAATGGCTCTTCTTGTTATTTTGGTTGCCGACCCCTGCCCTAGGAGATTGCCTTGACTGTCTTTTGTAACATCTGCTCCAATAGTTATTTATTTTGTCTCGTTATGTTTCACTGTTACAACATGGACAGCAGAGGGTCCTTATGGTGAACCTTATAAGTACACACGGTTACTGAGATGATTTGCCATGATTTAATAATCCACTGCTTGATGAAGGCCTCCCCATGCTGAGTCAGTCATGGAGGATATTTGACCATGCACGCTGGTGAGTGCAGCATGGGAAAGGGAGGGGGCGTGCCGGGAGGGTGGGGGTCACGGAGCGGGGGGGTGGGTGGCATGGCCATTTCAGATATCACCTGTGGCCAAGAGTCAAATTCATGACCCATAGCACAGTGCACAAGCTCACAGTAGTGGCAGCCACTCCCCCATACTATTTGCTGTCGAGATTCTAATTCATATCGGAGGGTTAGTTGTTTTGCCAAATGTATTGTAATGTTACGTAATGTTATCACAAACCACACAGCGAAATAACGTAAACAAGAAAACCGCCATATGACGTTGACATAAGTGTTGAATGTGGCTATGAGCATTGCTATGTTTCATTATTCACACAACTTTAAAGGCAGAGAGAATCATCCGTGGAAGGCTGGCATGTTATTTTCCTTGTAAATAGGCCTTGATGGATACGAGTATTAATAAATAAGGTGCCATCCACTGAAGCTACAGCCGAAACCATTTGGTGAATGCAAAGTGGCCATGGAAGCAAGAGCTCTGGTTTGTAGACAGCACCAGCGTTCAGTTAGTCGGCAGTTTTTATTGGAGGTGCGTCCACACAGGCCGTGGCAGGTGCGGATACTTGATGCAGAAATGTGAAATGTAAAGCTCTCGGGTCAGTGTGAGACTGTGGACACCCAGAACAGACCATGGCACATATGTAGAGTAGGGATGTACGCAGTGAGCGCAGTCGAGAGGGTGCAGTTGGGGGCGAGCAGGTGTGCGCGTTGGGGCACGAGGTTGGCGCCGGAGAGGCGGGAGATGGGGGCGATGATTAAGGATTAGTGAGTGCGAGAGGCGCCGTGGAGACGACAGCTTAAGTGGGGGCACGTGAGGACTCGGAAGAGGGAGGGGTATATAAAGAGGAGTGTGCGTGAGTAGCGGAGAGTTGTTTGGGGACCATGAGAGAAGACATCTCGCCGCTGCCGCTCGGCCCGTCAACAGGACCTCATCCCTCACGCCGTCACCGGGCGGGTGTTGGCTGAACCCCCCGCCCGGGACAGACGGGTTGGTGGGCACGAGGCAGCGTGGGGAATAGCTGGGGGCAGTGGTGGGATAAGAAAGGGTAGGTGCGGTGCGGGTTAAGTGAGAGCAGGCAGGAGGGGGAAGCGGCATGTGTGATGACCGTGAGAGGCAGTCATAGGTGTGCCTACAACTGGTGCGGAGGGCAGGATAAATAAAGTGTAAGCAGGTGACCTATTACTTCGTGTCAGTGTGAGTAATTAAATGCACTACACATATAACGGCTCATTGCGCAATTTATAAAAACGAGGGAGGTATCACCACAGTGATACACTCCAATACTCCTGGTACAATTAACTGGCTCAACTACCTCAATGTAAAATTATTTTTTAAGAAAAAATATTGTAGAATCTGAGTCGATTTGACAATAGCCTGTGGAGTTTTAGTCCAGCCTTAGCTTGTGGCTTTCATTTATAAAATCACATTCTTAGCTAAATCAGTGAATTCTAGATTTGAAGCTTTCGTGACTGCAAGGATTCATGCTCTTAGGTTGTTTCGGTAAAGTCACGTAGGTAAAAAGTAAATAAAATAATAATAATAATAATAAATGATAAAAATTATAGAAATAAAATAATAAATCACGACGTTTCGGAGGCAACACAAGCTTCCTTCATCAGGCTATTTTGCTGTACCTTTTTACACCTGATGAAGGAAGCTTGTGTTGCCTCGGAAACGTCGTGATTTATTATTTTATTTCTATTTTAAATATGTATTTTTATCATTTATTTATTTTATACCTACGTGACTTTACCGAAAAAACCTAAGAGTATAAATCAGTGAACTCAGTAGAGTAACTGTATATCTTTGTATATGCTGTACGTATACTGTAAAGCCAACTGTCATTTTTGGTCGCCATAAGTGCGCTGCAGTCTCCAATAGCATTATTATCTAAGTCTGCGATCTTCATTCAGACGATTCTAGCTAAGTTCGTCTCGTCATCGTTAGTCACGCTTTTGGTCTTTGGTTGGGCAATCGTAGTCATCACTGTGCTAGATTTTTGTCAACATGGTCATCGTTGACTTAAATAAAACAAATAATAATGGCTGTTTAGCAAAAAATGTCGTCACTTATTTCTTCGACCTAAAGTTAACACTTCTTAGCGCTGGTGTAGTTGCAGGCTCCCAGCTAAAGCGAACAGGTCCTTGACCTAGCATTTCCTCACAACTAGAATAAACATTACAGTCAGAATAAAAATGACGAATTTAGTTGCTCCCTGCTGCTCATATAATTATCAGTGTAATGGCACACTTTACGTCCGTGTGATTAACAATGCATGTCACTGACTACGTGTATCCCAGAACAGCTGAGCAATCAGCACAACACAAACATCCGCAGTGGTTAAGCAGTAAACATTAATTGAGATGATGCCATATACAAATTCAACATTTTCCAATAATACAAGGTTCATAAATACGGTTCTCAGCAAAGCCACAAGCGATGTTGATCATCATTCGTTTGCGTTCTTGGCAGTAGTTCAGTTATTAAGATTTGTTTGTAGCTTCATCAACCAAAAATCTTCTAAAGAGTATTTATATAGCAAAGAGATGAAAAAAATACAATACGGTGCCACAAAATAACCAGATTTATTCATGACTGCTCTGGGTAAATTATTTGACAATCTACGGATGAACATTTATTAAGATGAATGTATCATAAATCTGGCTTTGTATTAATACATTTTTTATTTGAAAGATTTCAAAATAAATGTGCTAAACACAATGGCGTGCTTTCGTGCTAGCATCGACTCAACATTTAAATACCAGCCGTCATATCGTAAACAAATACCAGAATTAACGCTGAAGCCGCCACTTCACAAATAATTAATTCAGACGCGCATCACGCATACAGCCGAAACGTGGCAATTAATTCAAACGCACAACGGCGTTCAAGTGCAAACATCGTGTGCACTAGCGAAGTCACGGTGCTCGTGGGGTCAGTCACATGCTCATTAAGCATTCACTCGCCAGCATTGTTGCGAGCCGCGATGACAATCTGTCCGTCAGCCATCCCGACAAAAGTAATCGCACAATGCGTTCATTAAATATTCACAAGCTTGTTACCCCAGGTCGCGAATTTCAATTTAGCGGTTGCCGTCTACTTCCAGAATCGCTGGCACGTGCGCGGCCCTCGTGTAAACGTGGCGGTCAAAGCAACAACGGGGGACGGGAGACTCGTTTCCCCCCCACGCAATGCCGCAAATTGCGCATTTTCATTACGTTACAAAGCCACCCAATGACTCTCGGACCATGAGACACGCATGCTGATGCCGCAGCACGCTTGTTTTGTCCAGCCCAGGCAAACGTGGCGAGTAGAGCCGCCGATGTGACAATTGTCTACGATGTGGAATATTCTTCTGCTCAGGTCTAGCTCATGGCTGCGTGTGGTTCCTTTAAATCGGCTGTAATGAGTCAATTGTGAGTTGTACTTAGTGCTGTGCTGCACTTCTGTGAATGGCAGTGACAGAGTTTAAGATTAAAAAGTATCAACCTATGCTGTAATGTTTATTATATATTACCAACATTTTGCATGTGTCACACACTGTACTGATGAAACGTCACAGACGAACCTCACAACATAATTGAAGACCAAAGTAATACACGCAAATATGTGCTTAATTAAAATGCATACTTTAAATACGTAGGCTTTCGCGACCAACATTATTATTTATAATACAGGTTTTTGGGTTAGATCGCGTAGGTATAAATGTGTCGTAACCCTCCACCACCCGACACAGCCAATAAGGTTTGTCACGTAAACAACGTTCCAATTAGTTACTACTTCAGCCCACCGGTATGTGTTGCAGAGTAAATCCACAACATTTACTCAAATTGTAAATGTTGTGGATTTACTCTCCAACACACCGGTGGGCTAAAGTAGTAACTAATTTGCGTGTTGTTTACGTGACAATCCTGTACAGGCGGTGTGTGGTGGTGATGGTTTAAGACACATTGTGTCTTAAGCGATCTAATCCAAAACCCTTCATTATGCAGAATTTAAATGCTGTCCTCAAAACGCTTTGGCTATCCGTTGTTTTCGACAAGTTAGACAAATTACATTAATTTAAAAATTATTTGGTCCCACTCATTCTATATTTAAAAAAATGCATTCAATAAATAATTTCACAGGTCTGTCATACAAGGCCATGCATTATTAATGCCGTGAATACGATCCCTGCAGTTTCATTCGGGTTGTTTTATATTTATATATTCTGCTCAATATTCATTCTAAAGGTTTGTTAATGTTTTAATATGTAATTAAAATGTGTAATGTTTTATTTAGCAGAACAATCACACACCAATCATTGCATTTGAGACAATCCAACAAGTGTTGAGCGTAAAATTAACTGCTGGAATTTAGAACAAGGGTTAGGCCTGTGTTACCGGCAGATGACTTGGTTATAGGTTGCATCCTGTATGTCAACATGACCTTCCTGACAAGGCTGTTTTGGGCAAAAACAAAATTTCAGATCCCAGTGACACTTGTACGTTCTGTAACAAGGAAGATTACCATGAATAGGAAATGGAATTACCCAAACACATTCTCCGAAGTAAATTGCTATATTCATATATTATTGTGATGAAATACACAAGCATCTTGGGGTGCATAATTTCCAAGAAAGTGGCCTAACGGCGGAGATGTAACAATTTAGCCAAGGGGGTGCACGTCCATCTGATTTAACACCAATTCACACAAATGGCTGCGTCCAATTTCATGAAAATTGCATCTGCTGTTCTTCTAAAATTTCACCACTTTAATGCTTCACTGTCAAAGTTTTTGGGAAGAGAAACATCTCTAAATTGTTTCAGCACTGATTACATTTGTTTTCCACCTGAACCAGAAAACATTTTTATATTGTTTTTTTTTCTGACATGTTGGTGAAATTAAAAGCGATTCCACTTCAAATAAAGCTTGGAACTTCTAAAGCCCTCTCAGTTGAGTTACCATGCCGTTCATACAAAAACGATCACGTGAGAGCTAGCAGACTGGCTGATGCAACTGCACACATTAATACATGCATGTACGTACACGCGTACACACACTTTCTGTCTTGCATGAAAACACAAAGATCGGGGGCTTGGGTGTCACACTGCATACACAATGTTCACAGTTGCATAAGACATGTTTTTCTCTCCCACATTCTCAATAAAGTTTTTCTTTCTCATAATGCGCGCATGCATAACCATTACCCGGTAATAATATGTAAGACCTTTTAAAGAGCAGCAAAATACCATCATGCTGTTTTCGTTTAACATTTCATTTTGTTGAAGAATTGCAAGCTTTGAGGTATAGAAACCTGTCTCAAACTGGCTGGATAACGCACATTTTTTTTAAGCTTTTCTAAAAACATTTGCGCATACTGCCTCATTATTTATATAAAGATTTTATTCATGTTATGATTTTTTTGACGGCTGAGCTAATCTGGCTTATGTCCCACAGTGCACAATAACCCCTGGAAAATGTATTTCTTTTTATTATTCTGGAATAATTAAAACTATTTGCTGTTCGTCGAGGAACGCGGTATTTGCTAGTCGCCTGAAGCTGCATCTGGAGGATTAGTTCTGAGCTGAAAGATGTCTTTTTCATAACCTCCCTGCTATAATCTTTAGGCATGCAGAGAACGGCAATGAATACGGTAATAATTCCCAGTTCCTGGCTGAGGTGTCAAAGTTTATTTACGCTGTTTTGTGGTGACATTTACGCTGTTTTGTGGTGACATGAAACAAAGTTGGTTTCATCGGCTCATTTATTTTTTTATTTGCAGTTCAACTTGTTTTATACCTCATGAGCAATTAAACGTTACCCACACTCCAGCCAAAATGGAAGTGTTCATCATCATTTGAATACTTTAAACAAAAACTATAATTACGTGAGCAGTACGATCCGTGATTTTCAATTCAAGGATGTAACATTCACTTTGAACAGAGTTAAAATTAATAAAGCACTTGAAACGAGCATGATTGGAAGGTGATTAAGAGCCATAAATAATTAAAGGGCAGAGGTATGGCTGAGAGAGAAGAATTAAGTTAATGTTGTGAGTTTATTTATTTCATTATGGTTGCAGTTAATGAATCCAATCACATCAAAATTTCAGGATGTGACTCAAAATGCACTGAAAGCTGAAATAAAAATCCATTGTGATTTCCTGCTAAAATAAGCATTGCAGTGTTGCTCAGCTACTGTTTACAGCCCTTAGCCAGTGATGGTAATTCCACATTTCTTTAGTGGGGGGGCAAGTCTTACTACTGGACAACCACTTATGACTTCCCCAAATCGTATCGACCCTGGAGAGATAAAGGGATGAGGTGCTGAGTCAACCCCCGCTTGTGCCTGTGAGTGTACAGGCACAAGGGCATCCACCGCGTTTTTCTCATCTCGGAGTGATATCACGACAAAAATATTGGTTGACGATGCAGATGTCCATTTTGTGTGCATTTTGCAAAACTTAACTGGCTGATATTTGAACTCGTGTTGAAGGTGGCACACTGAATATGTTGACATTGGCAAATGGTTTGAAGATACAAAAAAATCCTCTTTCACTTGAACACGCATCGCTTGTATGGCATGTATGACCTTTCTCAGAGGTTAATCTGCTAAACAAGTAATGCAACAACATAACAAATCAAGAGAGATGGTTATACGAATCGTAATTTTGTCTTTCACTGGACCGCAGTGACAACTTACGTAAAATTGTGCAACATAAGTGGAAAGAAAATCTGGAAGATGCGTCGCCAGAAGAAGAAAAAAAAGAATGAAGCACTTTTCGGGAAAGAAGCTTGATTAAAGAGGTGGAGACAAGTTGAAAAATTGCCATATAAATATTGCAAGACTGTTTATGGATTCGAAGCCATGCGATGTTAGGACCAAGGATGCATTCAGCATTGATGTGGCTGTGGAAGACAGGGTACTTATAATCACAAGACACAGTATTATCAGAAAACTAAGTGCATCTCACCTTGAAAACGTGTGACACATGACAATCATTACACATGCCAGCTATTTTGGATATATTTCTTTTATTAAGGAAAAATACCCAATGCTTTTAAGTAACAACTTGAATATATTTGTGTCTACATTTCCTTAGGTTAATAAAAAAAAATATGTGTTTAAATACTTACAATTGCTTTCCCCTCCATTGAAGAAGAATAACAGAGCATGCTGTGCCTTTACATTGCTTTTATTAATAGTGCTGCCAGTGCCAAACTTGGCTGGGAATCAGTGGAGATCTGCCTGGGTAACAGCAAGCCCAGTCTCCCAAAGGCTTCTAACGGGTGGTAAACACAAGCTGTCTTGCGTACACGTGAACAAGGGGCTCTAACCAGCCACGCTAATAAAGACAAAACATTAAAAAAATATATCTAATCTCACACCGAGGACCCTGCAGCATAAACAGACAAGTGCCTGCTAAATTACATCACCACATATGCCACAAACGTAATGTATTTCAAAACTCCACATGGACATCCATTGCTTTTACAAATTATGAGACTGATCTATGTTCTGGGCGAGCGCATTTAATCACCGATCGTATCTCAATTTTCCCACAGGACCTATGGTGAAGAACTGAGCACGCATCACTCTGCATGTAATCCACGGTCCCTCTATAGCAGTCCAGCCACACATCATGCTGTGTAATGACCTGAACGTTTTGTTATACTCTCAGGCTTGGCATCCTTCAACAGTCTATCTTCTGGAAATATCAGATCCACCCAACATTGACTTGAAGATGACAAGGAGGGTTCAGTCTTGAAAATATGACACATCTGCCAAGCAAGGAGCTCATATCCATGCTGGACTGAATTGAGCTAAAAAAAAACACATTTTAACAATGACTTCTTGTACTGTCATGAGTGACTGCGTTGAAACAATTACATGTGCTCTACTTGAAAACTTGGATTTATCTCAGTCGGGAGCATGGGAATTTAACCCAGAAATTAAGCTGAAATGGTTCGGTGCTTTAACACGGGTATTATCCCACTGAGCCACCCAGGAACCTCCTCTTGTTATATAATGTATTTTAACCCCCAAGGAGATGCTGCCACTGTATAATGGTTAATACACTGCACTTGCAATTGAGAGGACGTCCAGTTTGATATCCCAGCAAGGCAAATGAACCAATGGGGAACGTTTCTGAAATGTCCCTGCCTCTGCCCACCGAGCAGCATAAATTGGCAGATCGCGTGTGGTGGGGTAAAGTGTGGGTACTCACGCATTTTCCAAGATGTCTGGCTAGCGTGGAAGAGGAGGCCAAATACTCTGTAGAGGGGACTGTCTCTAGAGCTCTCTGGGAAGCTCCCTCTAATAGAGGCCTTTCTGCCAGCAGTGCCATGAGCAAGCAGTTGCATGGCTGCACCTTCTCCTGCGTGTGTCAAATATTTTGACCATGTGGTCTCTCTTTATTGTGACCATAGTGACCTGGAGGGGGGGGAGGGGGAGGTGGGGCATTGGGACCAGCGGTCCAGGTTGGAGGGGCCTCGATATCAAACGGGTCGAGAGCCACCATAGTTGTGGCAAAGCTCTAGGAGAGAAACCCCACGCTGCTATACAGCAGCAGCAACTGCAAGACCCCAGGAGAGTGCCTACGCATGCCAAATATGTTCCCAACATTCCGACCATGTAGTACAAACTCATGGCCAGTCTTTTTTTATGGATGATACATTTATGGATACACTGTCTTTTGTCATCACTTCACTGGTTCATATTTTTTTTATAATATAAGAGGCACTTAAAAATAGATTTCATATGCAATTTCCACAGAAAAAAATCTCGTGGACTAACGCATCTTCTTATTGCCCGCAATCACTGTTGTATCAGTGCTTGACACGCGACTTCACAAATATCTCCATGTGCCCCATTTGCAGCAGAACAGCTGTGAACTGCAATTATGGGAAACTTTGCGCACAGCAAGCAATGTCCGTTGCTTTAGCGCAGCCAGGTAACTGAAACACCTTTTATCTGTCAGTGAGTCAAGTGCTTCCCAGAGGATGTGGTTAGGATCCTGACATGGTTCTTAAATAACTGCCGAGATGGCTCCCACTGGGGAAAGAGTTTGCTTACCTCTGACATCTATAATTCGACCAAGTTTAGAATTATTACTACGAGGAATAGTACTGCAATAAAATACATCAGCTTGATTGGTGCTAAAAATTCCAGAGCCCTTAAAAACAGAATGTCCTGGAGGAGAGGCTATCTGCATGACTTGAGCACAAAGGATTGGTATGGACATGGCAGTGCCCATATAATGATATAAAAATGAGTGTAAAATGGAAATGTGCTTTACTAATATAACAGTTTTCCTCCAGCTCTCTCAAGTATTATGTGACTGAAGATCTTCTCTACTTTACGGTGAGAGGGAGTCAAAATAAGACTGATATGTCAGACTTATAAGCAAACAATGGGTCAACAATTTATGTGTCTTGGTTAGAAATATTGATATTTTTCTCCCGTGTTCGTGCATAGCTATTTTTGCAAGATTGCAGTAACGACACTTGCCTCAGTCACCCTGTGTGTGTCCTTCAGGCTTGCACCATCAATCATCATGGGACAGGTTCGGGCATTCGAGGCGCCATTGATAACACCACCGCTCTATCAACACTCCTTCAAGTTTCATCTGCAAAGGGACTTTCATCCTGGTGCTCACCAGTGAGAGCTGTGTTTCAACGTCTTTGAGACTGCATCCAAGCAGCTACATAACGAGACATCGCTGCCATATACTCCATGCACACCCTCTAACGTGGCACGTGTGTGACACTCTCAGAAACAAAGATCAGGTGAGCATCATTAATATTGCACAGTCGGTTAAGTGCTGGGAAATTGGGGGCTTTGCCAAATCAACTGATGGCAAATCAACTTAAATTTAAGTGAGTGTTAGAGGGAACAACTGACATAAAACGGTGCAACACATGCGTACATATGACACCAATCGACCTGCCTGGGACACCTTCATCAAAATTGTCTCAATGTGAGATTCTTTGCTTTTCCACAACACGGGACGAGGAGGTTGTGTCCGTAGCAAACACAGCCCCGTGGAGGGATTTTGATCTTGTGTAAATGTAACGAAGCCAAGAGACAATCATTCAATAAAACATGCAATGTCAATTGAAACTATCATGAAATATGCAAGAGGACGGCGCACACGCGTTGCCGTGAAGGTGGTGGTGGTGGTGAGAATGGTGATGGGAGGGGCATGCACCGCCTACAAGCCAGGGATATGCAGCCCCTACCAACCTTCCCCACGTTTATCCCCCTGGCAAGAGAGCTGCCCTCTCAAATTGACCCCGTTGAGCCTGTTCACTGTTAATTAATGGTGTGACATGCAATATGCCTTGCATCGCAACGGTGCAGCCTGTGCATTGGCCAACCGAAATATATCTCTCTTAAAACAAAGTACTGAACCTATATTTTCCATATATATCACTTATGTTTGCGGGCAATGATAATTGAATTCATATCTTTTTTTATATACTTTAACAAATCAGCCACTTTGCCAATCCACTGCTGGATTAAGACCTACCTATGGCACATGAAACATGGCTCATTTTTACAATACTTCATGCTGGTCAGTATGGGTTGGCAAAAGAGTTGTTGGGGTGGATGGGGGCTCAGGAATGGTTCAGATATCACCACTTATATTAGCTGTATCGAGGAATCGAATTTGGGAATGCTGGATTCTGAGCACAATGCGATAACCACCCTGTTACCGCTACCCTGTTATCATTGCAGATGTCTAGATGTGGTGTTTATTTTGATGCATAGCAGTTTTGGCAACACTGTGAGGTGAGCGCGCAGCCTATCTATATATATAAAATCGCAAATCTGTCTGTCTGTCTGTGTGTGTGTCTGTGTGTCGCCGGACCATACGCAGTTTCATTGGACGGCGGTTGCCCCTGGCAACGGGTAGCGACGCATTCGCTGCCGGGTGGACGCCATTTTTAATTCCCGTTAAAAATATGCGCACGCATTTGTGGTATAAACTCGATATACCCAGCGTTGCCCGGGGGGAAAATACATTTAAAATCTTATGAAAACTTTCAAACATTACATACCAATGAAAAAACAACTGTGTAATTACTTTTAAACCCGACGCGCCAAGAATCGATTCTTTGAATCGCGCAAATGAATCGAAGGTTGTAGATTCCTTTAGATTCGGACGATTCCCGTTTACTATAAGTTGGTTAAAGTCGATATAAACTGCTACGAACGGGAAATATCCGGCGTTGACCGGGGCAAAAATGTAATTAAAAACTCCTGAAAAAATTAAAAAATAAAATAACAATGAAAATGAAACTCTATCATTCAAAGTGTAAACCCCCAACATGCCAGGAATCGATTCTTTGAATCGCACAAAGGACTAATCGAAGGTTGTAAATTACTGTTTAATATAAGTTGGTTATAGAGTTGATATAAACTGCTACGAATTGGAAATGTCCGGCGTTGACTGGGGCAAAAATATAATGGTGAGGGCGGTTGTGAGTGGCGATTGTGAGTGGTGATTAGTGAGTGGTGAGGGGAGGTTGAGTGGTGAGGGTGAGTGGTGAGGGTGAGTGGTGAGGGTGAGTGGTGAGTGGTGATTGGTGAGGGTGTGATTGGTGAGGATGAGTGGTGAGTGGTGAGGGTGAGTGTTGAGGGTGAGTGGTGAGTGGTGATTGGTGAGCGTGTCATTGGTGAGGATGAGTGGTGAGGGAGAGTGGTGAGGGAGAGTGGTGAGGGTGTGATTGGTGAGGATGAGTGGTGAGGGAGAGTGGTGAGGGTGAATGGTGAGTGGTGAGGGTGAGTGGTGAGTGGTGAGGGTGAGTGTTGAGGGTGAGTGGTGAGTGGTGATTGGTGAGGGTGTGATTGGTGAGGATGAGTGGTGAGGGAGAGTGGTGAGGGAGAGTGGTGAGGGTGAATGGTGAGGGTGTGTGGTGAGTGGTGAGGGTGTGTATATATGTAAGGTTATTAAGAAATATATTTTTCACCCGGGCAACGCCGGGTACTACTGCTAGTCTATATATATAAAATCGCAAATCTGTCTGTCTGTGTGTGTGTGTGTCGCCGGACCATACGCAGTTTCATTGAACGCCGGTTGCCCCTGGCAACGGGTAGCGACGCATTCGCTGCCGGGTGGACGCCATTTTTAATTCCCGTTAAAAATATGCGCACGCATTAACACGCGACTCTGAGGTAAATTCATCAAAGTTTCACGTCCTCTTCACTCCCCTCCCACCCCAATGTGTGCAATTACTATTATGGGGTCGGTAGATAATAAAATAATAGCGATTACACACTATTATTGTAGCGCGGGGGGGGGGGGGGGGAACGCCACCCGTACCCAGCCTCAGCCGGGTGGGCAATTTAGGCGAGGCCGGAGGCTCTGCACGGTACTAGGCCTCGACACCCACCACGCGACTCTGAGGTAAATTCATCAAAGTTTCACGTCCTCTTCACTCCCCCCCCCCACCACAATGTGTGCAATTACTATTATAGGGTTGGTAGATAATAAAATAATAGCGATTACACAGTATTATTGTAGCGCGGGGAGGGGGGGGGTAACGGCCACGGTACCCAGCCTCAGCCAGGTGGGCAATCTAAGCGAGGCCGGAGGCTCTGCACGGTACTAGACCTCGACACCCCACCCGTGTCAAGCGACGACTTTGTGGTATAAACTCGATATACCCAGCGTTGCCCGGGGGGAAAATACATTTAAAATCTTATGAAAACTTTCAAACATTACATACCAATGAAAAAACAACTGTGCAATTACTTTTAAACCCGACGCGCCAAGAATCGATTCTCTGAATCGCGCAAAGGAATCGAAGGTTGTAGATTCCTTTAGATTCGGACGATTCCCGTTTACTATAAGTTGGTTAAAGTCGATATAAACTGCTACGAACGGGAAATATCTGGCGTTGACCGGGGCAAAAATGTAATTAAAAACTCCTGAAAAAATAAAATAACAATGAAAATGAAACTCTATCATTCAAAATGTAAACCCCCAACATGCCAGGAATCGATTCTTTGAATCACACAAAGGACTAATCGAAGGTTGTAAATTACTTTAGGATCGCGCTTCCTGTTTAAGATAAGTTGCTTATAGAGTTCATATAAACTGCTACGAATGGGAAATATCCGGCGTTGACTGGGGCAAAAATATAATGGTGAGGGCGGTTGTGAGTGGCGATTGTGAGTGGTGATTAGTGAGTGGTGAGGGGAGGTTGAGTGGTGAGGGTGAGTGGTGAGGGTGAGTGGTGAGGGTGAGTGTTGAGGGTGAGTGGTGAGTGGTGATTGGAGAGGGTGTGATTGGTGAGGATGAGTGGTGAGGGAGAGTGGTGAGGGAGAGTGGTGAGGGTGAATGGTGAGGGTGAGTGGTGAGTGGTGAGGGTGAGTGTTGAGGGTGAGTGGTGAGTGGTGATTGGTGAGGGTGTGATTGGTGAGGATGAGTGGTGAGGGAGAGTGGTGAGGGAGAGTGGTGAGGGTGAATGGTGAGGGTGAGTGGTGAGTGGTGAGGGTGTGTATATATGTAAGGTTATTAAGAAATTTATTTTTCACCCGGGCAACGCCGGGTACTTATGCTAGTAAATGTATAATTCAGCACAAGTGATGAGAATGTATTTATGAATTTAAAACCAAGTTACTCCTGGGATATCCATGATCTCGACCTGACCCCTTGGCATTAACTTTTCACAACGCTGAGGTTAAGATTCGATGCAATTGAACGAAAATGGACGTGTTGTTAAATATTGCACGATGAAAGTAGATTATGATTCGAACAGACTTTAACATTTTCTAAAGCATTACTGTGTAGATGGAATCATGGCCTGGCCTGCATAACTGAGGAGACAGGTAACTAGCAACTTTAGCCGCATCAGCAAAGCCGGTGATGTTGTTTTGTCTTGCAGATTTATGAAACAGCATTTTCTCATTTCCGTTAAGAAAATGCATGAAAAGAAAAAGCACGCATCATAGAACTTTCTCTCTTTAATATCTATGAGCACAAATGCTGTTTGTTTGCATGGCGGTCGAAAGTAAACATAATTAGCCAACCACACAAAATACAACGCTAGTTTTGAAGTGTGCCGTTCTTTTATGTTTCTCAACAAATTCTGGGCAACTAATTTAACAAATACAAAACAGAAGGCAACATTTATTTACGTTAAAGGGCAAACAGCTCCCGACGTTAGCACTCTAGTTTCGTGATAATTAATCGCTTTCACCCATTTACAACATTGTTTCGGGTAATAATTAAAATAACTCCATGTGCAACGGGAGGAGTGCACAGGAGCAAAGTCATGGTGTGTAGGATGTCAAGCCCAAGGCAAAACTATTCAAGATAGCATCGTACAGGGATAAGCTCAGGGGCATTTAAATCACAAATGGTAATGATAAAGAACCACCACCCCATGTAGACTGGCCAGAATTGTCGTGCTTTTATTGTCATGAATATGATCAGTAGGTGTACTTAATGTTAACACCCTGCTCTCAATGGTATATATTATTTTATAATTTCTGCACTTACAGTGCGGTAATGGTCATGTGTAAATGTGCATGAGAATGTATCAGTATTTACAAGTCTAAAATTAACTTTAAATATGTTCTATTACGAATGTTAACACTAAACAAGTTCACACGATTAACGCGTTCACAATGTAATCGAGAGTCAAATGAGCGTTGGGAAATGCTCATATTTGTTCGTGGTCTTGAGCCAGTGCAGATAATCCACATTCCTATGACGGGGATTCGTGTCTCCAATAAGATACACACTGTTACATCCCATCAAGACTAGGGATTGAACGCATGCGAGAAGACATCCACTGAGAAGGAGTGATGAAATAAAGCGTGTGAGCATGTGCTAGGTGGATCATTTCATCCTAAAATCATAAGAAACGGTGGTGGCATGGGAGGCCTTCATCCAGCATTGGATTGATCATGGTTGATGATGATAGCATTGGTAAATCCAGAACTCACAACCTTTCAATTACGAGTCAAATGCTGATATAACAGCAATACTGCTTCCTATAACACCATATTATGTAAATACTCGGCAGGTAACCATGCATTGAAACATGATTGTTTTACTGACAATATATGAATTTTATTTCCTTTTCAGAATAGATTACCAGTATTTATAATGTATTCAAATTACATACTAATGTGACGTTTTGGCTCCTGGCTTCCCCCTTCATCAACCAGCACCAACCTGTTTAAAGTATGGCCACACAACCCCATGACAATTACATGCCCATCAAATAAATAATCATCATCATCAGTCATGCTCCATCCACCGCTAGATGGAGGCCTCCCCTAGCCGCCACCTCTCACGATCCTGCGATGCAACAATCCACCAGGCACTTGCAAATGAACTAGTTTAATTACTCCATCTCCTCAGTGGAAGTCCTTTCAGATGTTCATTGGTTGCCACTTTATTATTATTATTCTTGAACGTTGTCCTTCATCTCTTCTCGCGAAGTGTCCTGCCCAAGAAAATTTTATTTTCATAACGTCTTGAATGACGTCATCAACCTGCATATGCTCTCCAACCCATGATTTTCCTCCTTTAGTCTCTAAATGTAATTCCAAGCGTGCATCTATCTCTCTGTTGGTTCCTTGCACAGTTTTCAGTTTGTTTCTCTATATATATGTTGCATTAATGACCGTGCTTTCGAATCATACACACATACATACTTACTCAGACGGTCTGCATTTTTGATAAAAAAAAAACATAAACGTTAATATATTTGAAGTAATTGAAGCCTTTGTTAAGTCAAAGGTTCTATTAATGGAAACTGTCAGTCAATGCTGACATTTTGTTCGGAGACTGCCTACACCTCACACAATCTCGCAAGCTTCACTCTGCACGCCCACATATATACGGGCAGAATAAAACAGAAATAACAAAACTGATATGTTTTCTTACATTTATCAGAAATAATTGATATATTTATTACACAAAAACACTCCGATTGGTTGTTTTGTTTGTCAAAGAAGTAACAATCGGGAGTATATATTCCTCTTCTATGAAGATCTTGGATTTCCTGGTCTCTGTGATTCTCTCAGAGCAAATATTTCCTTTCAATCTGCGCAAAAAAAGTTGTATTTGCACAGGATACGCCCGTAAACCCTAATACAACAGTGCACGAAGTGCTTGTACAAGGAGATAACAGAACATTTAGAACCAGCTAGAAATTTTTAATTTTTATTCCCTCCTGTGCACACATTCATCACACACCCATCACGCTTGGCTCGGGGCATCCATGTAAATGTATTGTATACTGTCAGCAATGTAAAGCTATGAATCTTATCTAAATAAATAAAAACTGCAGTATTCTCGAATGCAGATGGAAAACATATTTAAAATATTTTGTAATTACTGCACATCGCTAGATGTCACTATTGGGAGGTATGCCAAACATAATCAACTTTCTCAAAGGAACACATAGCAATGATGAATGGTAACTGATTCATGGGTTCGTTTCGAATTATTGTTTGGACGTTTCTGAGAAGAGACAATACCACGTTTATGTTTGAACCCAGGTGCATTTTCAATCTTTACAATTTACAAGAGCAATTCACCATGCAAAATACGTTTTCTATTGTCCTACAAATCTGTACGACCACTTGCCAGTCACAATCTCCATCTACACAGGATATTATGCACATTATTTAAAAGATAATATAGCCAAGTGTTGTAATCATTCATTAAGAGAATGCATATGAAGTTGAAATGAGATTAATTTCAAGGTGCGGTATATACAGTATATCTTGCATCAACTTGCCATCCTCATTGTGTGTTGTGAAAGGTAAGGATATCAGTATTCTACCAAGTACTCTACACATCATGGGGAGGCAATGACTGCACCAGAATAATTGAATAATGGGCATGGCAAATCTTTATCAAAACAAAATCTCAACTTCTTAGGATACATTATAACTTAATTTGGAAAACATCCCTTTCGAATTGCCTTCAGACTTTCATAAATGACTGTAAATTTGTGTCATTCACATTTACAGTAAACAAACACATCCTCCTCATGCCCAAAACTCCCCTACAATCATTTTAGACTTTAATACTATTATTTCACACATATGTATGTCTGTATGATGAACTTCTTTCGCACCGTACGTAGTCAACCATTCTAATCGGAGGTACGGGGAAAGGACAACAAACTTAACACCAAAAACATTTCTAATGAAATTAGTTTTCAATCTAGATTTAAAAGTCCATAGCTCCAGTGGCTTCCTAATATTTTAAGGAAGAGCATTGCAGATGGCCAGAGAAGCACATCTAAAAGCACGTGATGCAGTGACCATCTTTGTTTGATGGCTAGCCAAAAGCCGCTGGGAGAATGACCGGAGTTCGCGTGATGGTTTATGCTCCTTGACGAGATCAGCCAGGTCTTCTGGTTCATTTGTGGAAATAACTTCGTGTGTAAAGCGTGTAACCTTATAATGTATTCATTTGACAACCAGAAGCCAAATGCAGCTCGGCAAGCACTGGACGGACATGATCGGATCTTAGAGTACCCGTCACGACACATGCCAACGAATTATATTCATGCTGCAGCTTTGTAATGTTGTTGCCAGATGTCCCATAGAGGAGTGAGTTGCAATCATCGAATCTTGTCCATACTATGCTACACGCCACCATGTTGGCTCAATAGTGGTCGAATGTGTCGCAAAGCCCTGATAGGTCCTGACTATATTTTGGATGTGGTAATCAAACAACATTCAGGTTGAATATGGTGCCGAGGCTCTTTAGATGAGTAGAACACTGAATCCTGGAGTTTCTGACCGCCATACCTGATCCTCCCACATATTTTTACCTGAGCCTGAGTAACAACCAGCAAAATCTTAAAGGTTACCGAAGCTTTGCATATCTACAACTGGCCCACCACCATCCTACTCACGTGTACTACCCAGCTAAATTGTGTTTGATTTTTAATATTTGCAACAATCACATGCTCTGTCTTTTCCTGTCTTGCCACGAAATTCCTAGCATCATAATCAGACATCCGTGCTCCAATGCCAGCAACTGCTTTTTGAGCTGCTTAATTAGAGTGCAGCTCTGTGATCCAAACAATAAAACAGATAGCACTCCAGCCTCAAATACCAATTTAATTACACTCACACGTATCTTTTCCCTTACAAAGTGGTTTCCAATAGCCAATCAAAAACCTGACCTGCAAAGAGCTATGCGCCTTTTGAACTCCTTCTCTCAGCCCCCTGCATTATGGACATTACTGCCTAAGCCACCACAACCTTTTCTCCTACGACCGTGACTTGCGATCCTCCTGCAGGAGCCACGTTTCTCGCTACCGCCGTTGACTTTGTCTTAGCAAGGCTTATCTTGTGATCTCAGTGTTCAGACTCAGTGCCGAAAACTGATAACAATTATACGGATCTAGTCCTTGTCAACAAACTTACACCATCTGCATATCCAAAGTCTTCCACATTCATGTCACCTGCCTTTCTTCCTGGCTAAATGTGCTGAGTTTTATTTTTTTGTGTTTGATGATGAGAAATTTTGTCTATTATAATAGTTTTTCCTATTTATGGTGGTTGTGTTGATGCGTGTCTTTGTTATTGGAACCAAGCATTGGAATGGTACTTATCTGAAATCTGACAACCCTGAGCTGATAACCCAGTAGGGAGGAAATTCCACATTCCTATTGTGGGGGCTAGTGTACACAAAGGATAACCACTATTGACTTCTTGACTTCCCACGACTTGGCACTACTCGTTTTATTGACCTATGAGTCATAATGATCTATGACCAAATCACCCATAGGTGACCTGGCCACCAATAATAGCTCAACAAAGTGGCTTATCACGTGGAAATAAATAGCAGCCAAATACTCTAAATAACAGGGTGTTTGAAAATGATGGACCCAATTTCAAAGCACGATTACAATTACACAAAAAGTTACAAGCGCTATGGGAACCTCATTTGCCAGTAAAAATATGATAATTGTTTTTTTACCCTTCTATCTGGCAACAAAACTGACACCTTTTTTACAAGGAGTCATGTTTGCATAGACCGCAATACCTGCAGTCATAATACAAACAAAAGACATAACTCTGATAATGTGCACTGTCCTTGAAGTTGATTGGTCCACACCCGAGACAGCTTTCCTTAGAGCCTAGTCTCACATGGGTTGGACCAGATGACGCCAAAAGGCGCACAACTCAAAGACAATGCACCATCAGAGTATGAGAGCACGGGGCAAGCATCTACACTATGGGAACCTCATTTGCCAGTAAAAATATGATAATTGTTTTTTTACCCTTCTATCTGGCAACAAAACTGACACCTTTTTTTTACAAGGAGTCATGTTTGCAAAGACCGCAATACCTGCAGTCATAATACAAACAAAAGACATAACTCTGATAATGTGCACTGTCCTTGAAGTTGATTGGTCCACACCCGAGACAGCTTTCCTTAGAGCCTAGTCTCACATGGGTTGGACCAGATGACGCCAAAAGGCGCACAACTCAAAGACAATGCACCATCAGAGTATGAGAGCTCGGGGCAAGCATCTACACTATGGGAACCTCATTTGCCAGTAAAAATATGATAATTGTTTTTTTTACCCTTCTATCTGGCAACAAAACTGACACCTTTTTTACAAGGAGTCATGTTTGCATAGACCGCAATACCTGCAGTTGTGCGCCTTTTGGCGTCATCTGGTCCAACCCATGTGAGACTAGGCTCTAAGGAAAGCTATTCTCAGGTTTTTTCGGTAAAGTCACGTAGGTAAAAACATTAAAATTAATGAAAGTAAAATAAAACAAAACAAAATAAAATTCACGACGTTTCGGAGGCAACACAAGTCTCCGTCATCAGGTGGGACCGTCACAGCCGAATTAGCTGCATCAAGTGAAGCAATGATTCAAGATGTAATCCCTTATAAGCAAGTTGAAGGGAGGTGGAGAGGGGGGAGCTTATCAGGCTGTGGTAGCCAATGAATGGAAACGTATCGGGAGGGAGGAGGAGCGGTGATCAAAGACTGCACGCAGTGCTCAACACAATGAATGGAGACGTGTCGGGACGGAGGGCGAGCGGCGATCAAAGACTGCACGCCTCCATTCATTGTGTTGAGCACTGCGTGCAGTCTTTGATCACCGCTCCTCCTCCCTCCCGATACGTTTCCATTCATTGGCTACCACAGCCTGATAAGCTCTCCCCCCCTCTCCACCTCCCTTCAACTTGCTTATAAGGGATTACATCTTGAATCATTGCTTCACTTGATGCAGCTAATTCGGCTGTGACGGTCCCACCTGATGACGGAGACTTGTGTTGCCTCCGAAACGTCGTGAATTTTATTTTGTTTTGTTTTATTTTACTTTCATTAATTTTAATGTTTTTACCTACGTGACTTTACCGAAAAAACCTGAGAATATGAATCATTGCAGTCACGAAAGCTTCAAATCTAGAATCTAAGGAAAGCTGTCTCGGGTGTGGACCAATCAACTTCAAGGACAGTGTACATTATCAGAGTTATGTCTTTTGTTTGTATTATGACTGCAGGTATTGCGGTCTATGCAAACATGAATCCTTGTAAAAAAGGTGTCAGTTTTGTTGCCAGATAGAAGGGTAAAAAAAACAATTATCATATTTTTACTGGCAAATGAGGTTCCCATAGTGTAGATGCTTGCCCCGAGCTCTCATACTCTGATGGTGCATTGTCTTTGAGTTGTGCGCCTTTTGGCGTCATCTGGTCCAACCCATGTGAGACTAGGCTCTAAGGAAAGCTGTCTCGGGTGTGGACCAATCAACTTCAAGGACAGTGCACATTATCAGAGTTATGTCTTTTGTTTGTATTATGACTGCAGGTATTGCGGTCTATGCAAACATGACTCCTTGTAAAAAAGGTGTCAGTTTTGTTGCCAGATAGAAGGGTAAAAAAAAAACAATTATCATATTTTTACTGGCAAATGAGGTTCCCATAGTGTAGATGCTTGCCCCGAGCTCTCATACTCTGATGGTGCATTGTCTTTGAGTTGTGCGCCTTTTGGCGTCATCTGGTCCAACCCATGTGAGACTAGGCTCTAAGGAAAGCTGTCTCGGGTGTGGACCAATCAACTTCAAGGACAGTGCACATTATCAGAGTTATGTCTTTTGTTTGTATTATGACTGCAGGTATTGCGGTCTATGCAAACATGACTCCTTGTAAAAAAGGTGTCAGTTTTGTTGCCAGATAGAAGGGTAAAAAAACAATTATCAAGTTACAAGCGGTTTAATGAGTTTTCAAGTTTTACTAACCATTTTATAAATGCTCTGTGTGCCCTCCACCTGCTGTACGGACAACATCGAGACGATAGTTGAATTTGTCCCAAACGCCTGTCTTCCACTGAAGTCACCGCTGCCGTGATTCTGTTTTTGAGGTCATCCAGATTAGTTGCTAATGGTGGCACAAAAACACGGTCTTTGACGTATCCCCACAAGAAAAAGTCGCAGGGTGTGATGTCTGGGGATCTTTGGGGCCAAGAGTGTAGCGCCAAGTCTTGGGGTCCCGTGCAACCGATCAAACGTTGAGGCAGTGTGTCTTGCGAATGACTGAGGCTAGGGGCTGTTTGTGCGCTGGGAGAGGCATCTAGCGGTAATCATTTGAAACTCTATGCCCCGCCCTCTCTATGCCCCGCCCTCTCTATGCCCCGCCCTTTCAAGTGGTAAGAGTTTCATTCATGGGCGGTTCGTGGTTGCAGAGATATAGCGATTTCAAATCTGGTCCATCTTTTTAAACACCCTGTAATATGGTCTTATAACCCCCATAATTCGCAAGGCATGGGGAGACCATTATGGTTGCTTAACTTAGTCGACTAAAAACCGTTATTTTGTTAATTTAGTTATTTTAATGTACAACCATTTGGCAATCCACTGCTGAGTGAAGGTCTTCTTGCATTCACGCTAACACAGTGATAGGTGGAATATACATTTGTGCGTGTGTATGTGCGGACTGCAAGGAATAACATTTTTACAAAAAAGTAATTCTTCCTCCAATGTTCTGACAAAATGTCCTTGGCGTGCTACAGTAATGCGTTTTCATAATAAAACACTCAGCTGATACATTTACTGTGTTACGATAACTATTTTGCTTCAAACTTTGCCAACATGGGTCATTATATTTTCGTAACTTTTTGTAACCTTTAAGAAAAAAAAAATGTTTACATGTGCCAGCCAATGCTACAAAGAGAAATCCTATCAGGGAACTAAGGGTGCTGACTAAATTGTATGCCAATTTGGCTTTGTTTGATGTTTCTTTTTTAGTTTTTTTACTCCAATGTTTGAAAATTTCACATTTTATTCATGTAGCCATTTGCACAATTATTCATTATAAAGGTTATTATATTTGCGTAACTAATTCCATTGTGGTCATTTCGTACATTTTATGTTTTCACAATAAATACTTCAAGTTGGTACAAAAACCTTAACGCAGACTTTTTGATGAACAATTTGGGTTACACAACAGCTTCAGCCACAACTCCACCCTGCACTCGACAATGCATATTATGCCTATTTGTTAATGCTCCAAAAGAGCTGGAGAGATTTTGAGCTGATTTTTTGCAACAAAGCCAGAGAAACTCCAATTACTGATGCACGCCTGTTAATGATGAAGCTTCATGCACTGCCCTTGCTCTTATGAATAATGCAATGCATTAAATATTATTTCTTCCCCTTCCTGCCTCCCCAAAGCATACACTGAACTGCATTGCTAATTAAAAATTACATATAGAAATAAATAAATAATCCACAGATCAAGCAAACATTCCAGGCAGTTTTAGAGCTGTCAGCTGTCAGTTCCACCCAGCATTCATTTGAATGTCTGAGGGCCACATTGAATTTTCAGTTACATTCTGACAGCAGTTTGATTTAAGGCAGTAATTTGCTGCGGGACTTTACAAATTACCCAGGACAGGTGCAGTTAATATGGCTGCTCAGGTGTAGGTCTTTTGCACTATCTCCATAGGCCATGCATAGAGGGAGAGATGTGTCAATTATCTGTCAGATAAAGTAGACTTTATTGATTTGTCAAGATGCTAGTTCGCTGCTCATTTTAACAAAAATAATTAAAGTGTAGCCCTGCAATTTCTAGCTCACACCAGAGCTGACAGAAGAACCACCACCAGAGGGAGTTCTGGAGAGCCCATCTCAAGGAAATATTGGCCTGCCCTTCCACACTGGCCAGATTTCTTGGAAGAGGTGGGAGTTACCCACACTTTACCCACCACAGTCGTGATCTGCCATTGACAATGATGGATCCTTTTATACCTCTGGGCGTAAAAAAGTGGTGTGTGTGGGTGGGGGGGGTCAACAGACCTGCCCATCGTTTTAACTGCCACGCCGGGAGATTAAAACCGACAACCTCTGCTGGATTTCCAAGTTTCTACTGCTAACCATTACACGGTTACACCACACCAGCATCCGTTATTTTAACTATGAATTTTAAAACACAACTGTGCTCTCACTAAACCTATTTCTAATACTGTCCCGTCCCCACAGGAGTGCTAAAAACAATTGCAGGTTTTAACCGGCCAATTCTCTTTATGACGACAATCTGTTGTTTTTGCGTGCGGCGCGTGTGTGTGGGAGGGGGCAATTGCTGGCTGCCTCATCCTTAACCCAAACACCCAAAGATAAACTACCCACCCCTCCTGGGAGTTTCTATTTATCAGCGACATAATCTGTTGGCTAAGCGCCTTATTTACCAAAATTTACATCTTTGTAGGGTGATAAAGTGGAAGATTGTGCCTTAGCGCTCCCAGGAGACGACGCGCTCCAATGTTCCAGGCATTAACTGAACACGGCAGTGAATTTCCGTTCCAGTCAAATGGCTTATAGGAAAAAATAACAACCGTCTAAGATGAAAAACTTCCAACATATGATGAGAAAGAATATATACAGTAATTAATAATTTTCGGTTGACATTTAACTCCTTTGTTCTTGCAACAACAACAAAAATACCGATCTGTTTTGGAGGTGCGAATGTGAGAAGGCATTACAAGAAATGTGGTTGCATTCATTAAATACTGATACGTGACTGCGTGTGCATAATTTAGAGCTATATAGTCGCCAGCTGTTAAAGAGCATACACATTCATAAAATGCAATGAAAAATATATAATAGACTTTTATTGCAGGGAACAGTGCATCATTATGGTAAGCTTCTGAACAAATGTGTAAGTGCTCCACTAACACCGTAATATTCATCAGTCATAGAGACTTTAATGTCCAGGATTTCAAAGAATTGTATCGGCATATTAATTGATGTAAGTAGCAATGGTGGCGCACTGGTTGTGACAAGTGAACATTAAACTGTGCATACAGACCCACTCGTCGCTAATTTTCGAGAATGGCTTTCTTCTTCGTGTTAGATCTTCATACTATATTACTTATTTATACTGGATTCCTTCAGTATAAATAGATACATATTCTGATCAAAGGCTCCATGTTGGCGAGATGTTAACTACCTCGCCTGGTATACAGGAGGTCGTGGGTTCGATCACGATACTGACGCCTGTATATTTGCAGTTTTCATGTTCTCCCCGTGGTCGTGTGGATTTTTCTCCGGGTACTCCAGTTTTCCCCTCTAAATTTAGAAACATGCGTTTAAAGTATTTGGCTGCTATAAATTTCCACATGATAAGCCATTTTGTTGAACTACAATGTATGGCCAGGTCGCTTCTGAAAGAGATCAGCGTAGATCATTGGGCCTTACCCGATAAACTAAAAATGGTTTAGTTTTAGTTTGAAGGGGAGGCTGGGAGAACAATGACACAGTGTTAGCCCTCTGCGCTATGAACCCGACTACCCGAATTCGATTTCTGACTACGGCTAAGATCAGTGATAAATGCATCAGTCCCCACCCCTCCACCACCCATTCCCATCAGAGACTCACACCGAACAGAGTAGTGAAGTATGGTCAAACAGCCACCACAACCTGTATGGCATGAGGATACTTTCATTTAGCACTGGGTTGACAAATAGGCAGTACATCATTAATTTTATTATTATTGTTGTTGTTATAAAAAAAGGTCATTATTGTTTGTTGATACTGTAAGCACTCTTGACTGTCCCCTGCATATTTGTATTTATACATACATGTGTCACTCTCATACATGTAAAAAAATGTTGCATCTTAAAAAAAAATTACCACAACAGAATGGTGCGCATTCGTTTTCTTGGCCTTCCTTCATTCTTGAGGGCAAAAAAGTCGGTACAAATTTCAAGATTTTATTTTGACTTTTATTTTTGTCACCACCAAAAATAAAGTCAAGAAGTGCTCAAATGCTCAAACAAGCACGGCACGATGCTGTTGCTAACCTTTACCCATTGGAGGAAATTTCACATTCACTTGATAGGGTGCCAGTCTTTCTACAGGATGACTGCGGACTAATTCCCACACAGGAATAATACATGTATATATCCTTAAGAGATGGTAGGTTGAGTCCAACCAGGATTTCAGCTCACGGCTTTCCTGAATGCAAATAATATTTCTCTAACAATAACCCCACTTACCGTGTGTTCATCAAATATGTAAGGGTATTTTAAAGGTAGTGTGATATATACTACTCGCTGATGTTGGCTCCAGGATGAGAAAAACTACAAACTCCACGACAGATTTTCCAGTCTCAGTTCATACGTGAAGCTGGATTTAATGAGTGACTGGAATGCACTTGGCAGTGACTTCATCAGCAGCACTGTCTCTGGCAGACAGGTGCCCCCAGCCCCTGCGTCATCATCACTGGACACTGCCTTCACATTCCAGTCATGAGTGAAGCCACCTGCATGTGTTACTTGGAACGAGGACATCCCACGTCTATTTTGTCGGCTCCCCGAAATCGAGACGTGGGCCGCAGTCGTGATGTACATTTCACGACGTAAACTCTGAAAGTAATTGAAAATAGAAGTCTGAATGTCGTGCGTGTCATAATAACCTATCTGCAGTGCCCCTTAAATATACTATGCAACACCACCCCGTTAAATTAAAGGTTAGTGTGGACCTGTAACCAATCACATGGACTTCAAATCAGACATCAGTGACTGCGTTTGCAGCAGAGAAGAATCACTTATTAATTTGCAAATTATAACCACGATAATTATTCACAAACACTGCTACGGAAACTAAAAACCATACAATCCAGAAGGATAATGTATTGGACAGCAGTGCTTCTGCAGAATTGAGAGATATGGAAAACTAAATACTGTATTGTGAGACTGATGTTATTGGTGAGACTAATTTTATCAATAGGATTGATCACATGAGAACATTTAAGGGATGCTTAGAGAAAATAACTTTCAATAAGTATAAATCTAAAGCCTATTATTGGAAACTATTTCCTGTACATACCAAATTCAGTATTTTTCTCCACCAATTGGCAGTTTCTTTGGCAGTGCTTTATGTTTTCATGGAGATTAAAATAACTTTTTTGTCAGAGGATCATACATGTATGTTTAACTTCGTTCGCACCATACATGGCCAACCATGCTAATCGGTGGTGCAGAGGTACATGTTTGCCACGTGAATTTAGATCTGTATATATTCAGCTGATGGTACAAATGCTAGGTGAATTATTACGTCGCGTGAACGCGAGAGGTGGTGGCGGTTTGGGAAGGCCTTCATCCAGCAGTGGAATGATCACAGCTGATGCCAATGATGACAGTCTCTGTAAAAATACCTTTTTGTTCAGGTGTGTGAAAATTCTAAATTGCCAGAGTCAGTGTGAATCGTTTGTAAGGAGGAGGCAAAATAAATCTCCGTCAGATAACAGTGAGAAAACAGTAACAATTAAATATAACGAATAGTAGCAATTTGGCAATAACAAGCCGATAATAGATATTGAAGGAACTCCAGTGAGAGCATTTGTTCAGACCATCTAACACTAAAATAAGTCCAAGCTTAATTAATTGAGAAGCAACTGCATCAATGCCAAGTTTTTTTTTTACGTGAATTGACCATCATGATTTATCCATGGTAAATTATTGAAAACACAGAATACAAATTAATGTATAGAAATACCACTCTTACTGCACAAGACAATGTTAACATAATCGTCAGCCATGACCAATCCGATGCTGGATGAAGGCTCCCGACAAGCCGTCGCCAACTCTCACGATCCCGTAATGTAATAATACACCTCGCACCTGCACGTGTGCTGAGTGCATCACTCCATTTCCTCAGTGGATGCCTTTTCCGATGAATTATGTTCCTCGGCTGCCACTCCGTGATTGTTCGAAACCATAGGCCATCATTTCCTGGGTTGCCCATATCCCCAATAACGTATTCAAATCTCTTACGGTGAACACCAATGCTGGATTTTTTGCGTTGTTGTTGAGTTTTTTTATGTCATTATAAATGGTGGAATACGAGTAAAAATAAAAACGAGAAGAATTTCAATTGACGAACATTGGTGGTGCACGTCGCTGGGGGACAATGAGACGCGGGAGGGCGTGTGATCGGGTAAAGCCTGAGTGACACATGGGTAATGTGCACGTGAAGCAAGTTGGTGATGTAGCGAGGTGGAAGGCATGAGGAGGGGGCACGGCATGAGGATGCCTGCAGCTGGCTGGGGAAAAAGCAACCTTTATTGAGAGGAAGGACCCAGACACAAAATCCATTTAAAACGTTACAGAACCCCAAAGGTGCCACTAAACGTGCACTCAGAACTGACATGAAGGTGTGACGTATTTATATTTCCCAGGGAATAGCAGCGAGTGAGGCACCATTGCGACTGGTGTTATTGTGCAAGGGGCTGTGGCGGTGGGTGGCTACGATGCAAAGGTGTTTGTTTGGACAGGGAAAAACAATGGGTAAACAGCAGCAAGCACTTAGGCGTCGCACGGTTAATGCAGAGAAAACGCAATCCAGGCCGCAGGCAAGTTGCTTAGCACCCGTGGCGAATGGCTCAGAGCAATGGGCCAGTGCTCGAGTGAGCCGTGAGTTGCTCGCCACTTCGACGCTGTCGGCATGAGGTTGGAACGTGGCAGCACGCCGGAGGCGCAGTGTGAAGCACAGTCTGCCACTCGAGCATCGAGAGCACCAATCATACTCAATAAGACAACGTGCCCCCCCCACCCCCTTCCCCAGGCCAAAGCATAAAAAAACAGCGATCAAGTCGGCATAAAGTCCCCCAAAAATATACATCAATAAACCACGGCAAATGCACCACAACTGCCACAGCCACGAACAGGGCACGAAGCTCTGTATTTTCAGTAATGGTGCGAGAGTTGACTCGAGCACTTGTTTGAGATGTTAAACTAATTGTAGTGTGAATAGATACTAATTATCGAGACGTATTGTTGTAGGCAAGCTTTGAGCTGACAACTTACAGCAGACGCAGATTTTTAGTTAGGTCAGCGTCGGAACAAGGATTGATTCTCTCTGGTAGGCCACAAATGCCACAGTGCACTGGAAACAGACGACGCAACAGGGGTCCATCACTCAGGATTTACTGTGTTGAAATTAACTATACATTTCAATAAAGTGAATGTAAATTACTTATTCTACATGGGGGTGCCTCCATTATTATTACAGAGAAAAAACAATGATAGGGGCTACATCCCTACTTGTTATATATTTAAAAAAAATCGAATTACTTTAGCCTAATGACTAGAGAGATGAGAAAAGACAGACCGCATGTATTTTTTATTACATTATTCGAGTGATATCTAATATACATACCTCACTGCCCTACCTTTTTCAACTCAAGAAATAATTTTTATCGCATATTTTTTAACAAACAAGATATGTTTCAGTGTTCAGTTATCTCAAAGTTTCTGAAGAAGGTGCTCCCAGAACCCAATGATCATCGGAAGGCATTCCCTTTGGGAGTTTAACATTTCCATAATCTCAGGTCTAAAATCCACAGAGGGATCCCAGTCCGTGAAATCAATGTTCATAGTGTAATAAACGACTGGACCACGATGTCTGGCTCAGTGTCCTTTATTATTCGGTTCGTGCTGTACACCCACACGGCTGTCTTTACTCTGTAGCTTCTCCACGGTGCTGACTCCAATGTCGGCCCGATCCCCAACAGCAGCTCCGCTGCTGTTTCTCTCACACAGCCCCCCTTGGCTGTACTCTCTGCTGCTCTTCTCCCTCCGCAGCTCTCACAGCTTCTTGCTCTCTCTCTCTCCCTCCGCAGCTTCTCCTGGCAGCCACACCGCTGCCTCTATCAAGCAGCCCCCTCTCTCTCTCTCTCCGCAGCTCCTCCTGGCAGCCACACCGCTGCCTCTAACTCGCAGCCCTCCTGGCTGTCTCCTCCCCAGCTGCACACCACTCCGCAGCTTGCTCTTATCTTCGGGGTTGGCTCCCGATCGCCGTCGGCGCCCCCCCCTTCTCCACACTTGCCCGCGTGGCCTCACTCTTTTCCGCTCACACCCCGACTACCTTCCCCTTCCGGTTTACCCGCTTAAAGCCCCGAACCTTACCCCCACGTCACATGACTCCACCCCCCGTGACGTCACCTCCGGAAGGTCGCTTACGCCCGCATTACACCACCCTCCCCCGTAGAAAAATCCCAGCCGACCTCGGCTGACCAATAGCAAATCGTAATGCGGCGAACCGAGCTTCCCCCCCTAAAGGACACTAAGCATATAATGTAACAGCAAGAACAACAACAACGCAATCAACATCAACGATCGTACAAAAGCATGCAATAAATACAACTGTAAGAAAAAAATAACAAGACAGCAACAATCAACGAAACGTAAGCGATTTGGAACGTGTGCGGGTCGCCGGCCCGTCCCGGACGGTCGGCGGCCCACTCGCAGAACGGGAACGCGATGAAAGTCGAGGAACGACAGGGGGTAATCCCCCTGTCGCAGCTGGAAGTCCACCGCCGTCCCGTGTCTCTAAAGAGTTAGTCTTGGGCTTGTCCTGTGACCGTGCCCGCAGCTGGGTCGGAAGGGCTGCAGGGCTCGAAGGTCCCGCAGACCTGGCAGGCGTCCTCCGAGCAGGGCCCCTCGTCCCCCGCAATGTCACGGCCGGCCTGTCTGGAACAGGTACGACAGGCGCTCTAGCGAGATCAATGGACGCAGGCAGGGGAGAGTCAGCAGCAACAGACCCCGGCAAGGCAATATTGGGGGATGACGCATCATGTAAGGGAGCAACATATGGTTTCAAGCGCGACGTATGCACAACCCAGCGACGAGACCCAATCTGGACGCGTGCTGTCTGTGGGTTGGGAACCGCAATGAGGCGTACGGGACCATGCCAGGGTTTGTGCAATTTCGGCGAGGTCCCCGGACGTACCTGTGGACAATGAAGCCAGGCTAGGTCCCCAACCTTCCAAGGGCACTCCCCCTCAGACCGTCGCGCATATCGCTCGTTCCGGGCCTGGGCTTTGGCCGTAGCCACGCGGGCATTCTCCCGCGCCTCCGTGACTCGGCGAACCGTGTCCTGGATGTATTCAGGAAGTGGTTTCCGAGGTCCCTTCACCCCAGTTCCCAATTGCACATCCACCGGCGGCACGTTTTCCCGACCATACATAAGGTAAAACGGCGAATATCCTGTAGCCGCATGAGGCGTCATCCTGTACGCCGAAAGCACCCCGGGGATGTGCAGATCCCAATCTGATTGTTGTTCACTCACGGTATGGCAAAGCATGGCAGACAATGTCCTGTTCAGCCGTTCAACCATACCATCCGTCTGCGGATGGTATGGGGATGTCCGTACTTTCTTAGTCCCAAGGCCCGCGCACACTTCCGCCAATAATTTAGAAGAGAAATTCCTGCCCTGGTCCGTGAGGAGTCTCTCAGGCGCCCCCTTATCCATAATATACCCAAACAAAAAGGCGTCGGTAATGGCCGCGGCCGACTGATCGGGCAACGGCCAGGCCATCGGCCAACGGGAGAGGTACTCAACCCCTACCAGCAAATATTTATTACCCCTCGCCGATGGTGGAAAAGGTCCCAATATGTCCAGTGCCACCAATTCATTGACTCGAGACACCTGAATCGACTGGAGAGGCGGCACGTAAGGATGTTTCGGCGGCTTACGTTGTGCACACGCAGGGCACGCGCGCACGTGCCCTACGACATCTGTCGCCATGCCGTGCCAAAAATAATGACGTTGCAACGTCAACAAGGTCTTCTGCACCCCTAAATGTAAGAGAGTGTCACAATGGAGGGTTCTAATCAACTCGAACCGCAAGGACGTTGGTACCACCAGGCGCCAACGTTCCTGGAACCCCTCCCGCCACATAAGCAGACCATCTCGGAGAGCGGTTTGCGGCCCCACAGCCGTACTCGGACTCCCATTGTCCTTAGCAGACCGCTTCCGCAAGGACACCAATGACTCATCCATCATCTGTTCCCGGATCCAGACAGACCGCGGCAGATTCAAAACCCCGTCAGCCGGTCCCGGTTCCATCGGAGTGTCCGACTTCTCGACGGCCAGCGTGAGCGGCTGAGGGGGGTTTGGAATCGGCGAACACCTATGCGTCCCCGACTCACATTTACAAGGGCCGCGCCGCGGTAATCTGGAAAGTGCGTCAGCGTTCGCATGGCGCACACCCTTCCGATGTTGAATTTGGAAGGAAAATTCCTGTAGCGTGTCCAACCAACGTGCCAACTGTCCGGATGGCTGGTCAATTTTAAGGGCATATTGCAAGGCCGCATGATCCGTACGCACAATAAAAGAACGACCGTAGAGGTATGGTCGAAATTGCCGTAGGAAAAAAACAACCGCCAATAGTTCTCTGCGAGTGACACAGTAGCGGGTTTCCGCAGGAGACAAGACTCGGCTACCATACGCCACGACACGCTCTACACCCCCTTTAGACTGTGATAACACCGCCCCAATACCTGTGTCACTCGCGTCCGTATCAAGAATGAATGGGTGATCGAAATCGGGATAATCCAATGTTGGGGCCGTGGCCAATAGATCACGCAGACTCCGAAAGGCCGCCTCCTCCGGCTGTCCCCAAACAAACTTCCGTCCTTTACCCGTAAGGAGATGCAAAGGCCTCGCAATCGTCGCAAAACCCGGCACGAATCTTCGGTAATACGAGGCAAATCCCAAAAACCGCCGAACATCCCCCACGGTGGCCGGAGTCGGCCAATCCCGGACGCACGCCGTCTTTTCCGGATCCGTGGACACTCCCTCAGCGCTCACAATGTGCCCCAAATAGCGGACGGACCGTTGCAGTAGGTGACATTTCTTTGGTTTGAATTTCAATTTGGCAGAACGCATCCTCGTAAACACTGTCTCCAGCCGCGTCAAATGTTCATCGAATGTGCGGCTGAAGACAATGATATCGTCCAAATATATAAGACATGTCTCCCACTGCAACCCCGTCAAAACGAGCTCCATCAATCTTTGAAATGTAGCAGGGGCCGCATTCAATCCCATCGGGAGACAGTTGAATTGAAATAACCCCTGAGGCGTACGGAATGCGGTTTTCTCCCGTGAGGACTCGTCAAGGGGAAGCTGCCAAAATCCCGAAGAGAGGTCCAGTGTGGAAAAGAACTTAGCCCCCGACAATGCGTCGAGGGAGTCATCCATACGCGGCAGAGGGTACGCATCTGCCACCGATATCTTATTCAATTTGCGGAAATCAACACAAAATCGCAATTTGCCATCCTTCTTCTTAACCAAGACGACTGGAGCGCCCCATGGGCTGTTAGATGGCGATATAATGTCCGCAGCCAACATGTCTTCCACTGCCCCCCGTACGTGTTCTCGCTCCGCAGGACTCATCCGATGCGAATTTAATCGAATAGGGGCAGCATCGCCCGTCTCAATGTGATGGTAAAGCAAGGAAGTGCGGCCCAAATCCAAATCATCGGAGCTGAACACATCGGAATATGTCAACAACAATTTACGCAGCGCACCACGTTGCTCCATGGACAGGGAAGAATTTTCGTCACATAATTGAGCAACCCAACGATCATCCGAACTCCTTGGCTCGGAAACCCCAGCAACAACTCCCCGGCTATGTGGACAATCATGGGTCGCAAACGCCGTAGTGGCATGTGCCACAACCGTACCGGCCGGGACACGGACGTTTTCTCCCCCCGCATTAAGCACCTGTAAAAACGGTAATTGATCCGGCCGGACGATGGTCTGTGCCCCCACTAACGCCAACCCGGTTGTTATCGTGGCGGACGGTGACAACAAGACCCCTACTGCTCCTAGCCGATCAGGCAGGGGCTTCCGATACCGCAAGGGTATAAGCATCTGTGTACCAGGTGGGATGTCCACAGATGCGACGGACAGCGCCTGCACTTGTACGGCCGAAGCAGGTCGCCCCCAGGGCGACGGCAGAAACGAGATTTGACGGCCCCCCGGCAGTTCAATACAATTCTCATTGATTTTGATCAAAATGGGCATCTTAGCCAAAAAATCGGTGCCTAACAAACAAGGAACCGCCAAAGATCTCGATATCAACACAACACCCGAGGCCGACACATCCCCAATAGATATCTTAGCATCCACCTGACCCACGATGCCCATGCTACCCCCGTTCGCAGCGACGCACGACCCATAAACCGGACGCACAGCCCCCGACGGAATGCCCAACAGATGGAAAATGACATCCGATATAATAGTCGCAGACGCCCCCGAGTCGACCAAAATGCGCACGTCCACACCTTGTATGGACCCCGGTACAGTGGACGAACCCGTAGCGGCCGCGACAACTCTCCGTGCCAATTTGCGCCACTGCGTAACTGAATGACAAGGCCCCGTCGATGGCCTTTCTTTAACAACAACAATAGGATCGCGCAACACAGGTGGTGGGTGAGGTGGAAAGCCTTGCCGAGTGTCTGGTGCGTGCCGACATGCCTGTTTCGGAGGATCTTTAGCCGACTTGACCGGTGCCGAGGCCTCCTGCTGCGGCGGAGCCGGGAAGCGGGCCCAGCAGTCTCTGGCGTAGTGGCCCCTACGCCCGCAGCGGAAACATTCGGCCTCGTTGCGCCGAAGCGCAGGCCTCGCCTCCTGACGGCCCCGTTCTGGTAGCACCGCGCGCGGTCTCGGCCCGCCGCGTCCCGTCCATGGAGCGGAGGCGGCCGTCAGTTGTTGAGGGCCCCGGTCATCCGGAACATAGACGGCCTGCGCAGGGTTCCATCCCAGCGCATCCCCATCTTTGACGGGCCCCCCCGTCCACGCCGTCACTTGTTTCCAGCGACGGAGGTTGAATTGCGCATCGAGACACTTAGCAGCCATCCGGGAAGTTAGCTTCTCATGCCCACACACAGGCATGGGGATCCCTAGATCCCGAGACAGCTCCAACATTTTCCCTAATATGAGAGGCTCAAGCAGGTCCTGTGGCGTCTCAGGATAAGCTGCCATGGCCAGCTCCAGCACCGCACCCCTGAACGCCACGGGCGACTCCTCTGGTGCTCGTTGTCGTTGAGCGAATCGCCGATGCGCATCATCTGGTGGCTCATAAGCATCGGCCATTTCTTGAAAAACACCACGTAAAGTTGCCTTCTTATCGGTCGCTATGGAACGGAAGAATCGGACAGATTCGTCGTCCAGGAGAGTCGGCAACACCTCCAAAGCCTCCGCATCGGTCCATCTTGCTGTGCGTACCGCCGCCAAGAAGCGGCAGGCGAACGCGCTCCAGTCCCCACCGACGGAAAATTCTTTAACCGTTGTAAGGTGGCGACTCCGACTCCTCTTCCCGCCGTCTTCCAATGGTGGTGGTTGTGATGGCAAATTCAAAATGGCGTCGGCCCGCGGCGTGGCCAAGATGGCGGTTTGGCGCCACGGAGCGCGCAAAATGGCGGCCTCTTGCCGCGTGGGCAATGGCGGCGGCAGGACAGGCAACGTGGCGGCCCGCGGAGCACCACTTGCATCATCCATCGTCCCTGGCGCGACGAGATGGCATAGATGCGCCAGGACGTCCTTAAGTGCCTCCAGTTGTACCGCCATCGCTTGCCATCGTTGATCCGCGTCTGATGATGTCGACGGACCCGCCACCGCGCCAACATCCTCCACTCCCGTTCCCGTGGTCGCCTCAGCCTGGCTCTCCTCCACCACCCCAACAGGATCCGTGGTTGGAGGGAGTTCGTCGTCGTCGGACGAAGAAGCCGATGCAGGCGCCGGATTAACTTTCTTCCTCACTTGTTTCGACATGCCGTTGCACTTCCGACACCAGTGTAATAAACGACTGGACCACGATGTCTGGCTCAGTGTCCTTTATTATTCGGTTCGTGCTGTACACCCACACGGCTGTCTTTACTCTGTAGCTTCTCCACGGTGCTGACTCCAATGTCGGCCCGATCCCCAACAGCAGCTCCGCTGCTGTTTCTCTCACACAGCCCCCCTTGGCTGTACTCTCTGCTGCTCTTCTCCCTCCGCAGCTCTCACAGCTTCTTGCTCTCTCTCTCTCCCTCCGCAGCTTCTCCTGGCAGCCACACCGCTGCCTCTATCAAGCAGCCCCCTCTCTCTCTCTCTCCGCAGCTCCTCCTGGCAGCCACACCGCTGCCTCTAACTCGCAGCCCTCCTGGCTGTCTCCTCCCCAGCTGCACACCACTCCGCAGCTTGCTCTTATCTTCGGGGTTGGCTCCCGATCGCCGTCGGCGCCCCCCCCTTCTCCACACTTGCCCGCGTGGCCTCACTCTTTTCCGCTCACACCCCGACTACCTTCCCCTTCCGGTTTACCCGCTTAAAGCCCCGAACCTTACCCCCACGTCACATGACTCCACCCCCCGTGACGTCACCTCCGGAAGGTCGCTTACGCCCGCATTACAATAGCGTTAACTATTTAAATGCAAATTTACTATTCCTAGTCAAGTTTTGTACCAGTTAGCAAAATAATCATCTATTATGCATGTGGTATTGGACAAAATGTATGAGACACTGTTGAGCAATGAATGCGATGTAAGTTGTAATGCCAGGTCTATCCAGGGGTGCAATATGTGGCCACATCTATTTTAAAGTTGTAAATTTAAATAATTATCAGTATTTTTTAACCTATTATATTCTTAAACTTAGATAGCAATCGTGAGGTGACATTTCATTGAAAAGACACGTTTGAAAAATTGGAAGCCAAATGGTAATACAGTATTACATTCAATGTTAACTAAATAAGTGTTCATGAAAATGAAATTACGTTCAAAATGCATAGAGCTATGAAATTGTGGGTGCAGTGAAAAAGTAATATTTGAAAAAAAACACCCCAGGCACATAAACTACAAATATAGCATGTTTATGTTGTGCAGGTTGAAATATATATATAGTTTTAATATATGAAGTGCTGTAATTAAAATACAAAAAATGCAATTAACGTTATGAGAAAAAAGACTGGCAATGGCACATGTATAAGAACATAAAAAAATACAAATTTCGGAATCCAATTTTTTACTGGTAATTTCCAAAAAATATGAGTAATCATTCATGAAAAATCCATGAAGTATTAAAGAACAGAGCTTGAAATATCATAACTCACCTGTAGGCATAACTCACCTCAGTAACAAACAATTCCACTGCTACTATGATAAACATTTTGTGCATGTGTAACAGTGGGTGGTCGTGTATGTTATATTTATCAAAACAAACATTGTTTTGATATATTGCATTCGAGACAGTTGGGCAGTCGGAGTGCATTTTTCATTTAGTAGGTAGATACCATCGGAGACAACTGCACCATCTTATTAATGATGCCTGGTTCACAGACTGTTTCATTTCTTAAAATAACACTCGGGCTCTTTCGTGTCTAACGTGAGTCAGTGCCCATATCACGTCAGCACTTTACAAAACTCCTATTATCCGTCATCCAATTACCCCTAACTCCTCTGTGGAAGCCTATTATTGCCATGTGTGCATTTTCCTACAGCTTATTGCGAAAAAACTTCCAATTTTATTTATCGTGGCTAAATAATTAACGTGGCAAATTCTCCAAATTATAATTATCTGTAAGATATGTGCAGATATTGATCAATAAAATGCCATAACTCCAATTATCCACACGTTTTTCGCATGTAAGAGAAATTGGGTGTAAAATTCTTACAATTATCCACAATTATTTTCATTTTCTTTAAATCTGCGGATAAGTCAAGTAACATTCACAGACATTAGCCGTTTCCTCATCTGCAGCGTGATTTAACAGACATGCAAAAGAGAAAACCACCCACTCAACTTCACAGCTGATGACCACAATATGAAGTTCGTAAGGTACACTTTTTGTGAGATGCCACATTTATATAATAATGCATTTTTACACAGGAGAGTAAGGTGAAAGAAAAAGTACTTTCTACATTAGGTACCAAAAATGATGCGACTCACATTTGAGAAGCACAGAAATTGACTTGAAAGGTATTTTATCTACGAAAACACATTTGCGAATTCAAGTTAATCTAAAATGACAACAGTGCGAAGCAGTGGCGAAGGGGTTAACACGCGGTGCTCTGTACTCAGTCACCTGAGTTTGATCCACAGTCCTGGCTGATATCAGTGGCGAGTGATTTCTGAACCGATCATCGACCACACCCCACGTCTCACCAACCAGGATTGATGGGCATGGTGAAGCATGGTCAAACACCCCCCATGACCGACAAAGTTGGAAGACCTTCATTTAGCAGTGAAATTACAAAGGGTTTTAACTATTATGTATAAATATAAACACACGGCCATGGCTGAATTTTTTAAGATGAGATTTCGGTTGAAATTGAAAGTGCCTAACAAGAGTGTTGGTGTAGCTAAATACTCTGTTATGTCAGCACCGCACGCATACCAAATGCATTCTAAATGCTCAGAGGACAATGACCTTGCATCATTTAGATATCTTCAGATCTCATGACAATGCATTTCAATCCTGTCGCACAGTGTTTCAAATGATGCTACCAATGTATTAGGTTAACACACTGGACTTATAACCCAGAGGTCACCAGTTGATTAAATCACCACCAAGCACAGTAGGTACATGTCTTAAATTCTCCCCCCACCCCAACTCCTGCCTCTGTCCACCCAGCAGGATAAATAAATAGGCATGCCACAGTTAGTTGATCAGCAGGTAGCTTATGATAGGATCAAGTCAAGCCACTTTTAGTTGTTTATGCAGGTGAGAACTCAAGGTACCGGCATAATATCAAGTGCAAGAGTGAGCTGGCTCAGGGTAAAGCATTGCTACTCCCACCTCCTCTAAGACATCCGGACAACTTGGAAGAGTAGGCTAAATACCCAATAGAGTGGCACTCTAGAGCTCCCTGTAGTGGAGGCTGTTCCACCAGCAGAGGCATGAGCAAGGCATTTCAGGGCTGCACCTTAACCTCCATTCACAGTGTTCCTCCCTTTGTGCCTTAGTGTTATTCGAAACCCGTTTTATGGCGAAAAAATGTGCGAGGCTCGGTTCTTGCATTGTTTGCATCTGCTGCCCCCACGTCCCAGTTGACGGAAATGTGGGCGCATGTCTGCATCGAAGCTAACCGCCGTGGGCATGCACAGTTCACACTGCATGTATAATGTGCTCAACATAAAACACAGCGACTACATCTGTGTCTGGTACCGCCAAGAGCTGGGGGTCGCAACTGTCTTGACAATTGTCCTGAGGTCCCAGTACTCTCAGCGGCCTCAGAGGAGAGTGGATAAGAACACCAAAAGTGCACAAGAGGTCAGATGACAAAGGGGCCCAAAGGGCTGCCCTGCGAATGTGTCTCGGACCCAGCATAAGCTGTTCCACAGGCCTGGCCATGACTATTTTTAGCATCTGACCAAATCAATAGCAGAGAGGAGAAGGACTTCCCAAAATAAATACTTCAACGTTTTTATATGCCCATTTTATGAGCTTACATTTTTGTATGAGAGGTATCTTATGGCTGTCGTATAAACATGCATATGTTTTTTTTTATTGCAGTGAATGTAGCCAACTCTGCACGAGGGAATGGTATTGGTTGAAATGTGTTGTCAATTAATGCGAAAATGAAATGAATTCTAAAAGCTAAACATTGTTTTCACCATGATTATAGAATATGCTGCTTTCATTATGCCTCAGCTTACTCGAACCGGATTGCATATCTAAACGGAATGAATTTGAAACTTCAAGTTTAACAGAGCCCCAAGCAATGTTAGCCTGGTATTTACCCAAATATGTCCAGTATTTTGCAGAAAAAAAGTAATACAACGTAAAAATAAAGTAACAAAGCCAGTTACAATGATAAATAGGAAATACAAAAACGTGTGACTTTGACTCCGTCTATTATATTTACACATCAACAAATTATATTGGAAAAACAGCTGTTGTGTATTAATGTTATCGTGAATATATGCCTAGAATGCACTTTCATTGAAGTGCTACATTATTGATCCACACTGTGTGTAGGTGGGTGCGTGTGTGTGTATATTCCGTCGGTGGAGTAAGCAGAGATGTGCTGGTTAGCACACTGTGCTATGATCCTGGTGACCCAGGTTCAATTCCTTGCCATGCATAACAAGTGGCAATTGCTATCGGAACCTGGCCTAAGCCTTTCCTAAGCCAGCCCAGTCTTAAAGGAGTATGATGTCCAGTGTGCCAGCATCTGCAATAAGGAGATAAAAGCAGCCAAAACTGCCACTGAATGCATTCTGGTGTGTGCTGTGACAACCTTAATATATTTAATATTAAATGGCAGTCTATGCTAATTAGGGGGATCTTTGCATATGTGTGTGTATGCATGACAGCAGAGAAAGATACACAATGCTGTGTATCCATTTTCTTTAGAACTGCCTTTTGTTTTTGCTTTGTTGTCCTTCACCTGCATCTCTGATTAGCACGGTTGGCTATGTACGGTGCGAAAGAAGTTTAACAAACATACATCCCGAATGCATTAAAATTAATTAGAAATATGGGCAAATATTTTGTACTCAAAACTTGCGCATGTGTTTAAAACATTTAAAAATGCATTACTGTATCAGTATTTTTTTGTTTACTATACTAAACCTGCAATGGGCAATATTATTTGTGAACAAAATAAACTCCAATTAATAATCATACGTCAGTGATGAATAGCACTTTGTCAACCCACTACTGGATAAAGGCCTCCCAATGCAAACTTCTGTCTAGTTTCGGCAGACAGAGCTGTACACTCAATGTTTTATTATTTATCCCATGCTAGGTGAAATAAATAAATTGGCTTTGTTATTTGAGACTCTGCGAGGAGATAGCTTCGCCTCCTCAAACAGGGCCCAAAGTCTTGCCGCAACAATGTCTCATGCACGATGAATTATGCAGGCGTGACCGTGACCCACCAAGAAAGCACCGATGGTTCAAGGGCTGCGGTTTGAGGAGGGAGCAAACTTTGCCGCTACATTTTCTGTTGTCTGGCTACTTGAGAAGGTAGTTGATTAAGCGATTGAAATGCATTGGCTGCAGTGGCTTAATTAAAGACACACTCACGAGATGGCAACATCTTTGCATATGTGTGTGTATGCATGACAGCAGAGAAAGATACACAATGCTGTGTATCCATTTTCTTTAGAACTGTGTATTGATGACCCAGCACTGATCGATTCACTCCAGTCACTCGCCACCCGGCAGCCAGTCACCGACTTATAACTCTTCGATCGTTACTACCACGGTAATTGTGTCCTTGTACTTTGCTCGTTGAATCCTCCACCCTTGTTGAGGACTTGATCTACGAGACTGTTTCATCTCATCCACACTTTCATCTCATCCACACTTACTTTATTCAACCATCACAATATAGGTCTCTCTGTTCGTTTCCGCATGCAGCTCGACTTTGGACTTTCAAGCTTTTGTCACTTTTCCCAAGTTTTTTTTTATTAGTTATAACCTTAATCATATTAAGAATATTAACTCTTATCTACGTTACCTTCAATCGTGCTGCTTTGCTCCTGGAAGCTTGGTGTTTTGGGACTTTAGGCCTGTTCTTGGTAACTGTGATTAAAAGAATAAAGACGTGCATCTTTCCCAGGATTCCTAGTCTCTTGAGAGCCCAACATTGGTGCTCCGTAACATGTTGTCTCCACATTTTTAATGTCAATCCAATTACTTACTCGCATGTACCATGGTAAAATGTGAACATTTATGATGACAAATGTTCATGCTTACTGACTCGCTAGGAAATGTGTTGCTTTTTCAAGCCGGAGGCATGAACCATCACCGCTCAAAAAGCTATGAGTGTTTTTTGGTCGCATAGCTCACTATCGGCTTTGTTCTAGGTGTACATTTTTCAGGACACATGGCCACATCATCCCCAAAGAGCTTCTAACGAGTAGAGTACAATTTATGTTCGATGTCATAATCATGCCCTATCCATGGACTTTTTGATATATGTGGTTTATGCATAACATGCTGTTTTTGCAGCCAATATTATGATTCATATTTGATTTTGAATAAGGTCACGTAACTATCTAGGCCAGATCTGTGACGTTAAGATACTGCACATCCTTAAACAGCCAAATAACTGAAATTGTCACTGGTTAAATAATTTAACTAGAGCTTCTATGAAGAATTTGAATGTGCCATCCTGGTCAACAACACTTTCTCAGACTGGTTCCCCGTCATGTCAGGGGTACGCCAAGGATACATCCTTTCACAAATTATCTTTCTGGGTGCCATTGACTGTGTTATGAGATGCATCACAAGAGACGTCCCAAGGGGAATCCAGTGGCCCCCCTTCTAAGTGCTCGAAGATCTTTATTTCGCAGATGAGATAGCTCTACTCTCTTTTAAACAAACCCATATACAGGGGAACACAACTCGCTTGAGCCAGTTTGCTGACCAACTACGCCTGCAGATAAATGTAGAACAGATCCAAGAAATTAAAATCAACACAGCTACAACAACACATACACCAATCAAGGGAAACCCACTGGAACAGGTTGAAAATATTACATACCTTGGCACTGTAATAAGCAAAGAAAACTCCACCTCAAAATATGTCAAGTCCAGGGTAAACAAGGCAAAACACACCTTCTTCCAACTGGAAAACATCTGGAAGTCTGGCCAATACAGTTTAAAGACAAAGTTAGGAATATATAACAGCAATGTAAAATCAGTGTTACTGTACAATAGTGAAAGTTGGAGAACCACCAAGATAGACATGAACTCCATATCAACCTTCCACAATAACTGTCTGAAGAAAATCTGTCGCATCTTCTGGCCAAACTCGATTTCAAACCGGGACCTGTACATCAATACCAATTCAAGATGCATGACGTGGGACATAACAGAGAGAAGACTCAGGTGGCTGGGATATGTAATGAGAATGGAACCCGAGTCCATAGCGAAAACTGCCCTACGGTGGACACCGCAAGGGAAGAGACCACAGGGCAGGCCTAAGACCACCTGGCGACGCACCTTTCAAAACCAACTAAAGACCATGGGGGGCCTGTCTTGGTGTGAAGCAGAGAAAGCTGGGCTTGTTGCGGCCTTATGCTCCACAGGGAGGGAAGAGGAGTAAGCAAGTAAGTAAAAACTGTACAATTATTGTTGTTTAAGCCCACTAGTAAAGTTTGGACACCAAATGTATGTATGAATGTTAAACTTTTTTTGCACCGTTCGTAGCCAACTGTGCTAATCGGACGTGCGGGAATGATCACAACTACTGCTGAATGAAGGTCCTCCCATACCGATGTCAACCAGATATCACTTGCCACTGAAGTTGTTGGTAGCCTGGAATCAATCTCAGGTCACCGACTTTGTGACGCACTGTGCTGACCACTGCAGGACAACTTCCCCACAAATATTGTCAATATATTTAACGAGTTTATTTTTTTATACATGCACACACATTCTTGTAAAGATTATGCTGTGACGTGTATGTGGGATTTTTTTTTGTATAATGTATATACTTCAACTATAATTGTGACGAATTACATTTGTAAATGAAATTCTTCAACTCTGGAGTCTGGACACCTTAACAAATGGGCTGTAACATCCCAACTGGGTCTGTGATTTATCATTCAAGACCACACGCAAAAATATGGTGTCAAATTTATACCTTGGCAAGGCACTGGCCGCAAATGACCATTTAGAGTTCTAGACAACTACATTATATCTCTTTTGGTGAGAGCATGAGCGAGCGCTTCTGCAAAGACATTGAACAATAACCCCACATTGCTATTAGCTACAGTCACAAACTTTCGTACGTTAACAAATATGCTTGAAGACTCCCGCCTCTCTCCGCTCAGAAACATAAATGGGCACAATGAGTTGATTAGCAGGTTCGCCTGTGGTGTGTTAAAGTGTGGGTACTCCTGCATCTTCTTCTGACCAGTGTGAAGAAGTAGGCCAAATACCCCCCAGAGGGAGCACCCTCTAGTGAAGGCTCTTCCGTCAGAGTGGGCAAGCAATCGGAGGGCTGAACTTTCACCGTGAGCAACTTTACCTGCTACAACATTGAAACTACAAGGTGAGGCCATATCAATGCTGCTGCAATTGAAGCTAATTGTGTTTAATTCACTTAACTACATACTTAATGGCTTGTATGAGTAACATTGCATTTACCATGCATGTGAAGGTCACAAAGAATGTGACGTGCTTGCTGTGATATCGTTTATGCAAAATAGGGAGATAATCAGGCTGAATTTTACACGTGAAGATCGTGTTTAGATTATCCCAGCAGATGCTCAACAGTAAGGAGGTTTTGTGAAAAGTTAACCCTTGTACACGACGATGTCTCCTCTGCAATGCAACCCTCGCCCTGCAATCTGCTCCAATCTGAGCAAATGAAGCAGATGCATTAATTGTCCCTCGTCCTATGAAAGCAACTGATGACAAATGGACAGAAATCTGGGGAGACTGGAAGAAGGCAAAAGAAGCCAAAGGAGACACGGCCGCTACTTGGCAAGAACAACGGGGGGAGGCTGACAACAGTGATAACAAGTATAGCGTCCCGTTTTTTTTATTCAGCTTCATATTTTCTGTAGGGGATTTATACGAAATGTTATAAACATATTCGTTGTACAGTACTTATGATTTGTAAAACAGTGGACTGTAGCTATGAATGTGAAAAAACATTTTTTACAAACACATAGCACGTGCACCTCTTTCTTTTCGCAAACAGCATTAGCTTGCATTAGAACGTAATTGTAGGGGTTGAGAGAGAGAAGATTAGAATGACAAATCTGTGAAAATCAAGACAAAATAGAATGATTGTAATTTTAAACCGATTTAACATCCCATTTGCAATTAAATTCTATATTAAATGTACGATATGCAAATGATGACCTGACTGAGTCGAGGTGAAAGCAATTTCACTGTTGAGGAAAACTCCTCTGCACATTCAGAGCCAATGTCACAGTGATAACTTTTTTTAGGTTATGCATTTTTAATAATGTGGGTTTTATTTGTCCATGTTTTATAATATAATAGAAATATCCTGTGCATAAAACTGGCTCTGAAATAACACAATTGTAAAAAGTGTAAAATTGTGTTTTCAAATATTTCAATAGCAATCTGCTATAAAAACAAACACAAACTTATTTGGGACAATTTATCTTTGATAATAATGTAAGCATTCAACGTTTACATAAACGATTTAAATGCATTCTAATTTCTGTATAATCATAATTCGCTGCAGTCATTGTGGTCACTTGTCTTCTTTGCAATGTACGAATCTTCAACTGAAGATCATCCTTTAAACGGTAGCAGACTAAATCTGCCGCTGAGATTTGAATTACAATGGAAACCGCCATAATTTCAGCTTGCCTAATTTCATCCTGTCAAGGCAAACAAGCCTACGAACATTTTATAAATTTAGAGCATTTTTTTATGCTGCTTATTTTAAGGGCAGTTGGATACTTAACAACTGCATATAATGTGGACATACTGGACTGCTAAATATACATTCTAAAATTATGAAATCAATGCGACAAAGAAGAATGAGCCGGCAAATCTATTGTGTATTTGCCCCAAGAGGAACGGAATGCTCATTGCTGCATGATCACTAAATTATGCTAATGCTCATCAAATGCCTACAAGGCTCCTCAACTGCAGAATGTGGTGGCAGCTAACATGTACTTTGGATGCTTTCGCTTTTGCACTTTTGCTTTGAGGGTACATCTCAGTTGAAATATATAACGTAAAGTGTATGCATTCTTTGGCTGTGACAGTGCATAAACGTGCATATCTTGGATACTTTAATGCACGGTTTCGTAAAACTCCAGTCCTCGTGACTAACCATGCTGTATTTCGCGACATTTTGCTACATTTGCCAATTTTCTCACCAAATACAAATTAACTCGTTCCAAGCTGCACGCCCCCAATGAATCTCAAATACATCCCACGTGACGCGCTAACCAATTAACGCTGTCTGCGTTAATACAGCCGATATTAAATGAAGAGATCTCAGTGTGCATGTGTTCCATGTGGCACAGACAGCATGAATCGTTTAATGCGTCACGTGGGGCCTGTTTAACAATCAATGGGCGCGTGCAGTGTATTTGAATGCCGAGTAAATTGGTTAATGCAGAAAGAAGTAGCGGTGGTGGTGGTGATGGTGGGTCGCAAGGACTTGAGTTTGGAAATGTACCTACTTCCAGTGTTTTTCAAAGCAATGCATTGTAAAATGCGGTTTTCTACTGAAAGTTAAAATATCACAACCGTTTCTGTTGGCTCCGAAGAAGTGTCACTGTCCAACACATTAGACGAATACAAACTTGTTTTGAGGTGTCCTCAGGTTTATAATTATGAAGAAATTCTTTTTACGGTTTTTCACTTTGTCGGTTTTGATGAATACCTTGCCTTCCCCTGCCATGGTTGACTATACTTCACCATGCTGGTTGGTGAAGGTGGGGAGGAAGTGGGCCCAGGACTGGTTAAGATATTGCTTACCGGTTCATCCGTGAAGTATTGGCGAAGTGGACAACTTTTGAAGTAACGCATATGTACATTCATGTTCATGTGCGCAAATAAATTAATGTCCAGTGGTGCTTTAATGTGGCTATGTCATGATTTTTGCTAAGTAGAAGGCAGCTCCCTAGCCACCAACGTGAAAAAAAAAATTCAAATAAGTTAAATACTAAAATCATCACCATGTCACACTTTCCTTGCATTCACAGGAAATGTGCGACTTCCACTTCTTTTCTCGTGCTGGTTATTTTCTACTCTCGGTTTTCGCAGCCTATTTCATTTCCAGTGTGGCGCGTCGCATTAAAATCTTGCCAATGTGCCTCATTAGGGTATCTTCGTTTGGCTTTCCTACGCCTAAGGCATTTTCACTCGATGCTTAGTATATTCGCAAATTTCAACTCAGCATGGGTCGTTCAAGTCAGATTTAGCGCAGATGATAGAGGATACATTTAATATGCACACAACATGGCTTAAGTTGAACCATTTAGATTTCACCTTTTATGGAACTGAAAACTCATTATGACTCCATAATCAAACATTGCCTTTACAAGCACATACAATACTGCATTCACATAGAAGTAAATTAGATAATCACATGGCATAAAATCATATATTGCTAAATACTCACCCAGATCCTTTTTAATATGCTCATACAATTAGAATATTCAACATATGATGTTAAGGCATCATGCAAGTCACTATCCATGAAATGTAATTGAATTACATTGAGAGACAATAAAATAGGAAAATATGGATTACATGACATATGCAGGTGATTTTTATGATTTTTATTTTTATTTTATTTTACTTTTATTAATTTTAATGTTTTTACCTACGTGACTTTACCTAAAAAGCCTAAGAATATAATTTTAAACAGTTAATAAAAAGTAAGTGAGCTTGGGTAGGACATCACTAGAAGGGAGTATGACCAATAGTCAAGAATAATGATGGAGTGACAGGTAAGGAATGGAACACGAAGGAGATGGAGCAATTAATTAAGATTCTTTACAGGTGCTTGGTGGATTGTTACATCACAAAACTGGGAGAGATAGTGACGGTTAGGGGAGGTCTTCACCCAGCAGAGGATTGATAATGGCCAATGATGAACAAATTACTGGGTTAATTGACTGACTTTTCTGGCCCGTTAATGGTTACATTAAGCTCCACAATTCTGCCTTTCCCAGTTGAGTGACGTGACCTATTTTCTAGACTTCACCTTGCAATGTGAAACAAAAAAATCCTCCGTGACCTCCACACTAACCTGTGACATTGACTTCAGAATGCATTCACGAACAGAACACAATACTGCCATTACAATTAACCATACTCTATCCACCACTGAATTAAGGCCTCCCCAAACTATCACCAACTCACATGGGTCTGCAGTGTAACAATCCAGCGGCCATCTGCATGAGCTAATCTTCATCACGGCATCTCCTTGGTGGACGTCCTCTTGAACGCGTTCCATTCCTTGGTTGCCACTGTCATTATTCTTGACCACTGGCCATTATTCATGAGAGTAATGTGTCTGGCCCAAGCACATTGACTTTTCTTAACAGTTTGAATGATGTCTTTAACCTGAGTATGTTTCTCGAATGTGTTCCACTTTCTGTATCGCGATTTAATTCCAAGAATGCATCTTTACATACGTCTTTGCACACTGTAATATTTGGTTCTATCGTTGTGCTAATGACGATGGTTATTAACCGTTTCTCTTAGCAGGTAATATGTGCTGGAGTCCAACACTGTAATATTCATTTATAGTTCACATAGTTACTGGTAGAAAATTGCTTGCGGAATATTTACGGTATCATTAAAAACGCTACATTCCAGATTAAACAGGAAAATTTAACACCATCTATAGAAGAAAATAAACATAGTGCTGTTACTGTATGTTAATTTTACGACTGCAAAGCATTTGGAAAAAGAAACATGTTCAGCGAGCCAGCTTGATTGGTGAGTCTAGTAGAGGATTGGTTTTCAGGCGCGTTAGGTTAAGAAGTGGGAAAACAAGCATTAAGCATGTGCATTAACTGCCGTGCGCGAGCAAATACATTTCATTTCTAGACTACCTGCAAGGTGGTGAACATGTGTGAATGCATTAGCCATTATCCTGCTGTGCGTTCCCAAATACACGGCACACACTGCGGCACAGAGTAGCAGTAGTTTCATTGATTAAATGTCCATTGGCATCGGTCATCAATTTTTTTTACTGAATTCCAACAATAGTCTAGTTACACAACTAGGGCAATTGTAACAGCCGTATGACATATCAGACATCTGGTGGGTTGGTTTATTTTTGTCATTACATTTGCAATCATGTATGAATGTACAACAGGGAACCTGATATATGGGGAAGCAGCTTCGACAACTGGACACAACCATTTATGGAAAAAAGAGCTCACAAAAAACCCACATTTCTACCAGCTTAGTAATATATGTCACATATGGATTATAATTAAATAAAACACTGCAGCGTAGGTTTTCGCGGTTGAATGCACTGCTCTCCGATGCGTGCTTGGGTTTTGCCATGTGTTGTTAGGAGATGATGTCCAAAATGACGCTCCACATGCTGTGAGCTGAGGCCGAAAACACGTGGTAAAAATAATAAAGGATCTTGGGTTAGATCGCGTCCGTATAAATGTGTCGAAATCCTCCACCACCTGACACAGCCATTCAGTAAGGGATTTGTCACATAAATCCACAACATTTACAATCTGAGTACAGATTGTAAATGTTGTGGATTCACTCTTCAACATACCGGTGGGCTGAAGTAGTAAACTATTTGTCATTTTGTTTACGTAACAAATCCCTTACTGATTGGCCATGTCGGGTGGTGGAGGGTTTCGACACATTTATAAACTTACGCAATCTAACCCAAAATCCTTTATTATGAGAAGAATATTGGTTGTGAAAGTTTACGTGGTAAACTGACGTGGGAGAAAATAAACAAATATTTCAAGTAAAATGGAATGAGATTGATTGTACTATCACAGGATCATGAGGGATGGCAATGGTAATAGTGATGGCCTTCATCCAGCAGTAGATATAATATGGCAGCTGCTGATCATATTTGATAGCAGTCACAACAGTAATTCAAGTTATTTGCAATCGTGAAAAAACACATTCCCTTCCGTTAAATGTTCCACAATTGGAGGTCACAGTTGGCACCAAGGCCCAACAGAGTTCGATGAATCTCATGCATCTTAACGTTTTTTTTTTCAGCAGTGTGTAGATGTAAAGAACAAGTTCCAAAAGATAAATCTTTAATGTCTGAAAATCTTTGTGTGGAAACCTTTGTATTCTCAACAATTGTCATGGGGGAAATGGCAGAAGCTTTTGAAATAATCTATTTGGTTTAACTGTTGGGAATCGAACCAAATGGAGGGCGCATCTTGGTAAACAGATTTGACAGATGGAACCATGTTGTTTGTTTAATCGTATAGATTGCAATGCAATTTGCCATATGCTTTTTAATTAACCATAAATTGCCCCATAAATTTTGGTCGAAATGTTTTCAATAAAAAGGGGTCCATTGGATGCGTGTTACTGTGTCTCCTGTATACCAATTAAATCTTGCCTGCAGCAATAAACCTCTAACATTAGACATTCTGTTAAAAGTAAGTGACTTTTTTCACCGGAGTACAAATCATGTCCATTGGCAATAAAAAAAAAATGTCGCGTTACAAAACGGTACAAGGTAAAATAATATAATGTACTGTATAAGTTATGCAACGGTGGTAAATATTTCAAGCTCATCGTGTTCTTGTATTTCCTTGTATGCAGTTGAATAAGGTATGAAATTGCTCTTTAGATTACTACAATTAAGTAGCTTTGTTTTTTTGCTGTAAAGACTACAATCACCACAGATACAAAACAACGTTTCTTGAATTGAATCATAGCCCGAAATCCGCAACGATTCAATGAATCCCGAAAGAGATGGAGAGGGCAATCGTTGCATCCCTGAATACGATATACGTAACGATGTTGGTCGTGGGATCTGTTTGACCTTACGTCACTATGCTGGTCAATGTGGGAGGGGGTGGGGTGGGATGGGGGCTTTAATCCAGCATTAGATTGACAAAGGATAATTAGTTCAGTATTATTATGAACTAGCAATGGTTGCACAACACATCTGAGGTACAAATATGATCATACAATTGCTTTACATGTTTAGTCTTCACATTGTTTGTTATTTGTGCTACTGAATTCCATAGATCAAAATCAGCAGAAGTTTGATTTTGTTGAATTTCTAAGCATAACAGTGTATTTTCTTTGTCCCCACAATTAACAACTCTTAGCTAATGGCTGTCCAGCTTGTAAATATTTTCCATGTCCCTGTACTCACACTTTACCCCACCACACACAACCTGCCAATCATCTGCACCCATTTATATTTTAGGTGGACACAGGCGATGAGATTTCAAGAAACCTGCTTCATCATTTCAACTGCTGCGCCATGAGATCGAACCGCAGGCCTCTGTATTGCAGGCCCAGTGTGCTGATTATTATTACGCCAAGGCAGCATTCAAATGTAATAGTTAAAGCAAACGTATGATTTAAAAAATTCCACTTTTTAATACTTGTAAATTGCATATATTATTCATAATACCTTAATCATAGAAAAACACCATGGCGGTAGAGTAATTCTGAAGGTCCTGCATGCTGCCAAATACAACGATTCTGCCAGCATCATTTACATTTTATTTTTGGTTCAATTTGTAATTGTTCTCTGATGGAATGTTACATTAGGATTTACTGTATTTGTGTATGTATATGGTGACATGTTTAATGCTCTCACCTACAATGTTCTGCAAATAATACCACAAAGCATAGAAAGCAAAGTGAAGACAAATACCAGTAAAAATAATCTGTGAAGTTGAAAAACATATTCGCATCATTTTTTATGAAGATTGCTCAATAACAAATCGTGCAATCCTATTTGCAAAGGAAGGTGGCTTTTTCGCATATGGCAATAATAATTGATTCCTGCTGGTTTGATTTGTTTTTTTAAAGGTCATGCAAGTGACCACATGGCCCAAATATCCCTCTGCAATATTGAACCAATGACAACCTCTAATCTGTTTGGATCATTATTTACTTCACAGTACCGTGCAAACTGCATTTTAATTGCAGCCGAAAATGGATGCGTTTCCCTGCAGGAAACCTTTCTTTAGAAGTTCCCTCTTTTTTGTTATCTACTAATGCAGCAGACAAGCCTCTCGGACACGGGTAATCAATTTATTTTCAATTAGCTGGGGTTATTTTTCTTAGTGGTTTGCCCAGTCCTCCTTAGCAATGACGAAGTGTGGCCGAGGCTAACCTGACAAAGCCGTTATTATTTTGTAAGAACTTCACGGCAAGCGTGACCAGGGTCACTTTAGGCCACTGGAGAGATATCAGGCTAGGGGGCGCTCTGTCAGATTGGTCAGTGGTTAATGGACCTCAAAAAGGGTCATGCTGCAATGCGTTACATGGATGCTGTAAGTATTGCTGGTGTCATGAATTTTTTTGGTGGAAAGTCAGCAATTTTTACGTTATGCACTACCAAGGCTGAATATAAAATTACAAAGTGAGTCAGATAAATTATGCAATTCCTCGCATTTTTCACTGCTCTGTAAATCTAACGAAGCATTTACGACTGAGGTGCAAATCTTACGAATACACGGGCATCATTTAATTAATCGGAGACGGTTCTGAAAAGATGAACGGACATAGTCAATGAATAGCGGTTGTAATTCAAGAAAGGTGCTGATTTTGTTTAAAATGAATATTTTATTATCATTGCTATTAAAATAAATGTATTACCATATTATTAAAACGTTCCATTTAGTAGATAAATTGATATTTAAAATATATATCATGTGCCTGATCTATTATGCTCTCGCATCCCAATTGCCTTTTGAAAGCACACTTTATTCCAAAGCTAATTGTATTGTAATTCTGTCCACTTAAAACAAAGTGCTCACTATTTTAAAAACAATCTGGAACAGCAAAGGTAATGAAACTTTGCACAAGTCATTAAGAATTGTATTTATATTTTTTTTAAGACAGGTTGGTGTAGTCAAAAAAGCAGTACTAGTTACTCTGAGAAAAAAAGAAAGTGATATATTTTACATGGTGGCTGCATATTGAATATAATGACTGAATTGACTGAATATAATGACAATGAATTATTCTGGGCCTTCCAGCTGCCGGTGGTAATAACTGACTTTGGAAGGCAAAGCAAAAAAAATGGTTATAGCTGAAGTTGTGATTTGAACAATATTAGCACGAACGAATTATGTATCATTTCCATTGATTCACGTAACTGTTATTCGTAAAATGTATTTATTTAAATTGAGCAGGCCCTTCTAACATTTTTTTCATTTTGTGGGCAGGCAGGTCAAAGGACGTTTTAACAAATGACTTAAAAGGTTTGCTACAATCAGACTAATTGGGGCAATACATCACCATATATAACCATTAATATTTTAAGATCGGCCTCCACAATGCAGACGTAGCTTGGTTTACATGAGCAATATAGAGATTTTGGAAATAATGTAAACTTGCTTTGAGTAGAAACCAAAATTATAGAAAATAGAAAAATTACTCAGCAGTGGCACTATCTATTTTCCTACTTTCTCTGATGTTGGGATATTTCATTTTCAATATACAGTAGTTACATTGGTCGTACTGCTTGGATTATGCTCAGCATTTTGACATAAACGGAAGGTACATTCGTATTAACATCATAACCATCACCCATGCCTTCAGCTGATGGATGATGAAGGGATCTTGCTGGTAATGCCTTTACCACTAAGAAACAGCACATTTATAGCCCTTTGGTCAATCCAAGTCAATTCATCTCTATTTTATATCGCGCATTTTCACGGCAATTACTATCACAAGACACTTTTACAAGCTTACAATGATCCCAGTGTAAGGCACAACAATTATTCGAGTCACAGTAAAATGTATAAATGCCGACTGAAGTAAAATAAGCAACTAAACAACACAGGTTTAGAAAAAAGACAGTTCTAGGCGATTGTCATCATGATAACAAGGCTCATGAGAAACCATAAATAAATATACTGCTGGATGAGGGTCTTATTTGACTATGCTTCACCATGCTGGTCAACACGGGTTGGTGAAGTGTGGCAGCACAAATAGTATCTTCAACCAAAGTAATAGTTTACACTAAATGAAATGGTAATTATTGCAAATACTCACGACATACATACATACCTAATATAATACACCATTTGTTATTTTTAAATGAACGGCATCATGTCATTATGCATTTTACAATTTCACGTCTCAACCGTTCAAATAACAATTGCATGTCGGCGACATTCGTGATGACGAGAAATGCAAACTGTTTGGCGAACGCGCAAAAGCCCTTTCCTCTGACATTGACATTAAAAAGGTAGAGCCCCCCTCCGCCTCCCCACCTCCTCAGTCTTGTCACAGGGCTGGGCGGTAGCACCCAGGAGTGCACTGTAATGCAGTGTGACCGCCTGCAGCATTCCTCATTAACATGCAAGGACGTTTCTCAGTCGGGTCACGCAAGCCCCCCGCGTATGGGGAAAGCGGGCGACAAACAAAAAAAATGAGTGTGGAAAAAATCTGGATAAAGACCCTACTTATCTGCCGCCACCCATGTTACATGTTTTATCCCATGCGCGTGGCAGTAATTGCTGCCATTCTCCCCCAAGCCCATCCCAGGTGCCACAGTTTTGCGTTTGGCAACTACGCGCATACGGTCACAGGCGCACACTCACACAAAAGCACGTGTTTTTGTGAGATACATAGATCCCTCTACATATGCACGCTGTGTTGTGTGTAAATAACAATCGTGCTGTGAGAGCTCAGAAGAGGTTAATTAATCCCCTTTTCAGCTGGGCATGAGGTAGGGGGCAGATTTTTCCTTCCAATGTGGAAGGTAATTTGACAACTTTAAATTTAGTTACGACAACAAAAACACAATTGGTCCCTTCTTACACGATGCCTCAAGGGTCTTAAAGTTCCATTTAACATTGCATACTTTGGTTGTTTGTAGAAATTCCAAGTGGCCGTCTGAAGTAAGCTCTTGATTGAGTGAAAATTGGCCAGACAACTACAACATATCATTAACTTTTGGTTGCGACTAAAACCGTTATTCTAATTTTAAAACAATAAGTATTATTTGTTTGTTTAATGTGTTTCTATAACCGAGTGGAACAAAAAAAAACCTTGATATTTCTTTCAACTGACCTTCTTCAGCAGGAAAAGTTGGCAGGTAATTCCTAAAGGCCGAAATATGATTTACTAACCAAGGAGAGAGCAAGTCATTTCTCTAAAGACGGCACAAATGTTTGTGTTGGTTGCATTCCGTTATTACGAAATGAAACACGTCTTCTGGAACCTCCGCACAAAACCACATCGGGCCCGTTCATATTTTAAGCAATGAGTCTATGTGTTGTGACTGATTCATTTATTTCTCCTGTGCGTGGCTGCACTTGTACGCTTTCCAGGAAGCGCGCGTGACACGTGGCAAGCTATAGGTGGCAGTGTGCCGCACATGGAAACAAACACACAAGTCGGCGGTGCAACTCCAACGCCACGTACTGGGGAATAGCAGCCAATGAGAGGGGAGGCTTTAAATTTGCTGCGTCAGTATTTTATATGGTTACTAAGAAGGCGGGGGAGGGGGGGGAAATTCGACACTCGATGGGTTGTTTTTTTTTCCCGGGAAAGAAAAACTCGATATTTATTTTGTGTGTCAGAAAGGCATTTGGCTCTGGGTAATAATTGCACAAGTCTGTCCCAATTGTTATTTTTCCCACGGCCATGCAGTGCCTAGGCATATGAAAAATATCTCATTTACAGCGAGAACACAGCAGTTTTGTCCTGGAAGTTCAAAGGAAGTTTATTTTCGGTGATTCTATAAATACCATGATCATTTTTAAATCTCAGTTTTTTATATAATGATAGTATATTTAAAAAAAAACATATTACGAATCTCTTAAGCATAAAGAATATTCAAATAATATATCTTCCCCAAGCTCATATTTACAAGACAATACAAGATACACATGGGCGCGTGTTTAAAACTATTTTGAACCAAAAATATTGCGCAACACTTTTGTTGCCCATGGAATCTATCAATCGCGCGTTGTGAATAACGTTAATACATGAGCGGCAAAGTAACTGCCGAAACTGTACGGGACTGCATCGTGGGGTTTCTCTAGCCTGCAAATGAATAGTGATAACATAATCATGGGGAGATGCATGCTTGGAACGACTTTAAGAGACAAAAAAAGAGGAACACATGGATGAGAGAACACACGCAGGTAAATGACTTCGCTCAAACCGTTAAGAAAAGCCACTGGGCTTTGACAGGGCACGCCGCCGGGATGGGACGATGTCCGATGGTCAAGAATGATTACGGAGTGGCAGCTAGGGAAGGGAAACAACGTCCGAGAAGGTTCGTCCACTGACGAGATGGAGCAATGAATTCAGCTCGTGTGCTGGTGCTAGGTGAATTCGTACATCGCACGCTAGTGCGAGACAGCAACGCTTGGGGAGGTTTTCATCCAGCAGTGGCAACTGTGGCTTTCATTGGTGCGTTATGCGTGCGCTAAGTGGAGTGCAAGAACAATACTTATTGGGAACCATCATCTTCAACATCCGCTTTTGCAAGATCTATTAGCGCGATCTCCCTTATGGTATTGGGATTTCGGCTCTAATCAGCCGGCGTAAAATGCAATCGACCCAGCGGGCGCTCCGTGACATGTCACCGAGACCCAGAACAGCAGCAGCAGGCTCGCAGCCAACTTCCATCCATATTTACGCGAGCTCACCCCCCCAAAAAAACCGCTATTGTGACCACGCATTCATGTTGTGACAAATATAGAAATGAATGTACATAAAACATCAAATGTATTTTAATTACATGTCGGCCACAGCGCGGGGGCAGGACGCCATCGAGCAGTGGAGGTGATAAATGACTCTTGCAGTTGTTTATAATGAGCTCGATTGTATGGAAAGGGGGAGAGTGTGTTAGAGAGCATATTGGTGAATTAGGGCGTCACTTAACGCCTCGCTAACGCCATCAGCTGTGATAGGGATGTGACACCACTCTCACAATCGACCCCATGCAATAACACCCCTCCCCCCCCACACCACACACCCAGATCTCTCAATCTTAAAAGCACACACAAGCAGAACTCCGTTCCGTCTCCACACATACATAAAACATGCGTTTTAGTCCATCAACATATTGGCTTTCCAAGACCAATGTTACTCAGACGAATATTGTCAATACGGCTTTGTAAATGTGCTCTACAGGGCCATTGTCAAACACGGTGCCTATAAAGCAGCGTTATTGACGAATGTGTTAAGGTAATATAAGCAAGAAGCATTGTATAAGCAAGCAAACAAAATTGTGTACGGGTTTCGAGCTGGGTAAAACATACGCTCAATGTATATATCTACGTGTGGAGGGAAAGAACAAAAGTTCCGCTGAACATTTACGTTTTCCCATACCGCTCCACAGCAGCAGCGCAGAGGGGTTTACAACGTGAATTCTCTCACTCTGAAGCCTTCAAAAGCTCACGGGATTTACAAAAGAGACGGATAAACGTGAAGCGATCGGAAGAACAACACCCCCCAGCCCTCCTCCTCCTGTCGTGAAAGGAAAGGAAGAAGTCGCTGCTTGTTGTGGCTGGGCAAATAGATGAATGCGCGGCGCCACTGAACGCGCTCTGCGTTCTTTTTCTTCTTGGTTCTTTCGGTAAAGTCACGTAGAATGGAAATAATAAAATAAATAAAATAAAACGCAAAATATTTTTCTTATTTTATATTATTTAATTACATTTTATTATTTTATTATTTCCATTCTACGTGACTTTACCGTAAGAACCAAGAAGATGAATCCCTGCAGTCACGAAAGCTTTAAATCGAAAGCGCTGCCTACGTTCTCGAACGGACGCGAACCGCGCCGAGGATGATGCGCGCCGCTGCCTCCGCTGCGGCCCCTCGACCCCCCGCGGGCACCGCCACTCATCCCGAGCCCCGCGTCCACAGCGCGCGCGCAGCGGTGTGGCGCTAGCGACGGAGCGCGAAGGCGTCATTGCCTCCTTGTCATGAAGACGAGGAAGGAAGGAAGAGAGGCGGGGAGGGGTGGGTGGGTGGGACGCGCATTCGCCACGGCAAGAAACAAAGTGAACTCGTGAAAACTGCCGCGCACGCTAATTGAACGTCACTCCAACGAAAACCGGGCGGGGTGTGTGTGTGGGGTGGGGGGGGTGGTAATTATTCGCTCTTCATCATCGGCGACGCTGAATCCCCAAATCGCTACAATCTCTCACGATCGTGCGATGTAATGAATAATCCACACCTCCTCCACACCCTGCCTCGCGGGCACCTGCTACCACGAGCTGATGGTTCCATCGCTCCATCTCCTAGGTTGTACCCCCCCTCCTCTCTCTCGGTGTGCATTCCATCCATTGGCTGCCACTGCGTTATTATGCTGGACCATCGGCCACCATCATCATAATTGATATTTTAAAAAACCCGACTTTACTTTTATTAACAGTAAAGACGATGAATTTTACGCGCGTTCGTTTCTCTCAACCACGTGCTTCCCTGTCTATCAATGCACGGGTAGTAATTACACGAGTGCGTTATTCACGCAATTTGCGGTTCTTAACGCAGTTGCTGCCTCTCAAACACAAGCTGGTGAGGGCTGCCTACACCACGGGTGAGTGTACAAGCCGACGGCAAACTTGTGTGTGTGTGTGTGCCTGTTCTCCCCCTCTCTCTATCCCCCCAAGCCGTTTCAACAACGGTAACTTATTGCAGATGCCGCCTTTCGAGTTGCATATGTTATTCATCTGAAATTGCTCCGCGCGCGAGCTCCAACATTCCCAAACCACACGACACAACAGACTTGGTCAAGAGTCGCCGCACAATCCGGAGCGCAATGCGATGCCGGCTTCAACTCTGCATGCGCGTGCGTTGATGTACGCGCATCATCCTGGGTAGGGGGGCGTCACATCGTATGTCACCGGATTCGTGCGCGCTGTTCTTGCGCATCATGTTTTAGATGTGCCGTCGAGTGTGCGTGCTGCCCGTGTCTGCGCAGCGACGTCAGGATGTTTGCTGTTGGCTGCCGCGTGGTTTCGTGACTATACAAGGCTGCGTTCCGATGCTATTGTGACTTACCGTCTCGCACAGCGCTCCCCCCAGTAGACAAGTCAACAGTCCGACCAGCAGCAGCGACCGCAGCAGTGGTAGACTCTTCATTGCCATCACTCTCTCGCTCTCTCTCTCTGCACGATGTACGGTAAATCTCTTGCCTCTCGAAATAGGAGTAAGCAGTTTCTATGCGTTGTCAGCGTCCGCGAATAATTCACCGAACGAAGAGGAAGCAAAAGGAAATATATTGTTATGGGGTGAAATAAATATTATCCTACCAACAAAAAAAAACCACACAAACGTTACGGGTATTGGCTACTGCTGCTGCTGCTGCTGCCGGAACCGAGGATGTGATTTGTGCTGCTGCTGCTGAGCGGGGAGCGTCCTGTGGCTGTGGTGATGAGTCGCGGTGCTGCAATGCTGCGCGTCTGCTGTGTGTGTCTGCCGTCGGGGCTGAGGATGGCTGTGTGCTCTCTCTCGCCCGCCCTCCAGCCTCTCTCCCCTCTACCCCTCTCCCTCCCTGCCGCTCTCTCTCTCTGCCCCTCCTTGCTTCTCCTCTCCCTCCCTGACTCATTTCCTTCACAACCCCTCTCGCCTCTCCTCCCTCCCTCCCTACCTCTCTCTCTCCCAGCCTCTCTCTTTTTTTTTACGATCAGTGGAAACAAGAAGATGCTCGGTGTAGTCGGCACTTTTCTTCGTTCATCATTTAGTTTTTTTTGTTAATGCTTTGCTTTATGTTAACCCCCCCCCCCCTCCTTTTTAAATGAAAGATTTCACAAAAATTTCAAGCTCTGCTCTCCTCCTTACCCCTTCCCTCTTTTTTTTCTTTTTTTTCATCCTTTATTTGTCGTAATCTGTAGCCAAATAAAGAAACGCACCATTGACAAACATTTTTTTCACCCCTTCCCTCTCTCTACCCCCCCTCTCTCTACCACCCTCTCCCTCCTCCATGTCTATGTTCCCCCTATGTTTTCTATGTAATATTTGTAATACTATTATTATTTTTTCTTGCCTCTCTTCCCCGCATTCTCTCGGGGCGTCTCGCGCACAACGGAGATTCCTTCCCCATCTTCCCCATCCCCGACGCGTCCCTCGCATTCCCATGGACTGACGTCATGATTGATCATGGGGCCGAGCGGACATGAAAATTTGATGGCTCGCTCGAAACGTTATCCGGGCCCCCGTCTTTGTTGCCGCAAAAAAAAAGGTGCCGTGCAGCTTGGGTTTCATCTTCATTGTGGAGGCTACTGGTGGTCAAATTTAATGGGGGGGAGGGGGAGGTGGTGAGAGTTGGAGGTGAGCGGTGGTGATGATTAGTCCTGGGCCTGCACAAATGTACCCCCCACCCGCCGCCCCCTCCCCAACATCGTTGTCCACATTACACATCATAACCATCATTACCAATACCATCATTTTCTGTATAATCGTCACTAATTGACGATAAAGGTGCAGCCCTGCAAATACTTGCTCACGCCACTGCTCGTGCAAGGGTCTCCACTAGAGGGGGTTCTACAGAGCCACTATGCCGACTTTTCCACGCTGATCAGACATCTTTACCTCACCACATGCAACCTACCGATCGACTAACTGGTGGATCCATGTATACGTCTTTGTACAGAGGCGGGGGGATGATTTAAGTAACTTGCCCATTTCAACTGCTGGGCTGGGAGATCAAACCAGTGATATTTAGATTTATCGTCTCAGTGTGCTAACCATGAAACCTCCAATTAGCACGGTTGGGTACGTATGGTACTAAATAAGTTCAAAATACATACGACAGCATCACGAATAACACCACTTTATTTTTGTTCATTAAACATTCTTGTCCTCTATGCTAATTGCACCAAGTCATGAGACAAATACATTTCTATTTGGGGCATTGTGACATTGAATTGTGGCCAAAAACCGCCTCTTAAAAGACCGTGTCACATTACTACTTCTGAAGTCACTTTCCGCCACTGATCCACAGCATATGCCACTCCCTTTTACATGTCCTGCAAACAGTGTTCGGCAAATTGAAATAAATGCAAAAAAAATTGTCCTCAGAGCTGGAATAAGCTGATAAGCTTAATTCCAAGTTTCATATTATGTGTTTGTGCAGTCACCTGCGATGGGGTTGTTACCATCATCTCAGGAAACTTGGGAACCCTGTTTTAATCATTTTTCCAGATTGGATTCAAATCCAGCAGCTCAATCGGGTATTTTGTGAACAATCGGACATCGAGTCACGTTTTTGTTCCCGGGTGCTTTTGCGCACAACAGAGTACATTATATGAAAAGCCACAGGTAATGGAATATACATTATTTAGGTAGATGACCTTTATAACCAAGAGTGTGCCTAACAAGACCAAAAGTATCTTATTCAGGTAAGCCATATTTAATTAATAATACAATTATGGTCTCAACCCCCATCGCAGCCTCCATCCAAGGGCATACAACATGATCTCCCCCAGTTTTCTCGCACTACCCTATAGTACCCGTCTTTAAAACTGCCACCGCTCCACAACTTCTCACTTCTGTGTCCTCACACGGAGCATGCGAGGCATTTCCAGGACTCCCCCTCCATGATTTTCCCCAACACTAAGCTGTATTCGTTTTATCCATACACATGCTCTTCCCCCATATCTCATTCATACTTTCCTCATTCACCTCTTATTCCTAATTTAATCAACCTTTCAGTCATATGTTTAATCCAATTAATTTGACTGTTGCCTCCTGTGTTGGTATTTCCTGTTTACCAGTCGGCTAAGACAGGCCCTCGTCTGCCTCGACATCCCCCCAAGATTAGTGTGTTTCACCAGACTGCTAGGAGCCGGCTCTCAGCCTATCCACCAATCTAAAGAAAAAAGTTTTCATTCATCCGCGTGTGTTAAATGTGTTTCATTTACAGCTCTTCGTCAAAGCCCTGTTGGATGGATGTATTCCTCTTATGTCGTCTCTGCCATAGGGGTTGTTTACCCATACTTCACCATGCTGCTCAGTGCGGGTTGAGAGGGGGACCAGTTTAGATCTTAGCCTTGGCAGGAAATAAGTTGATATTATTACATAATTCATATTTACTTTTTATAAGGCGCAGCAGACCCAACAAAGAGCCTCACATTGCCGTACAGAAGAAAGAAAACATCTCTAGTTCATCTAACATATCCTAGGAAAAAAATAGATTTTTAGTTTATTTCTAAATCTATCCACGTTTATAGTGCAATGTGCTAGCCACTGCATGACAACTTCCCAAATGTGTGATAAATCAGTAAAATCCAAATAAGTAAATACATCCATTACGATAACAATTCACTCCACTGATTATAACATAATCTACCATAGATCTAATATAAAAGTGCATAGACACAACAACATACGGTGTTGCCTAATGACACCAGACTTTACAACATATGATATGAATTAAAGAGTTAGTCAAAGTGGTCTCTCAATCACATCAGCATGGGAAGATGTTTATTGTCTCGGCCTTGCTGTGCGCTGCATTGCACCACTATCCGAGTAGTTAACCTCGCATTCAATAAACTTTCAGAGCCAGGGTGAACATCCGACTCCAACGTATTTAATTAACAGAACTAAGTAAAACTGGTGGAAAAAAACAGCACAAAATACAGCATCTCTTAATACTGTACAGGGTGTTGTAAAAAGATAGACCCGATTTGAAATCGCTATATCTCTGCAACCACGAACCGCCCATGAATGAAACTCTTACCACTTGAAAGGACGTGGCACAGAGTTTCAAATGATTACCGCTAGATGCCTCTCCCAGCGCACAAACAGCCCCTCGCCTCAGTCATTCGCAAGATGGTGACCCCGCAACACCAGGCGTTTTGCATTCTGTAGTTCAGCAAGACTGAATCCGTAATTGCGGTGTAGCGTGCGTTTCAATGGCGTTTTGGCATTGATCCGCCAATGTCAAAGAGCATTCGTCGTTGGTACCGACAATTTGAGGAAACAGGCTGTTGATGTCAGGGGGAGAGCACAGGGCGACCACGCACCTCAGAGGAAAACGTCAGAAGAGAGGCGATTTGGACGAATTCTACTATCGTCTCGATGTTGTCTGTACAGCAGGTGGAGGGCACATAGAGCATTTATAAAATGGTTAGTAAAACTTGATAACTCATTAAACCGTTTGTAACTTTTTGTGTAATTGTAACATGTTGCCATCATGAAATATACTGCTTTGAAATTTGGTCCATCTATTTAAAACACCCTGTACTTGCAATATCAATACAATGAATGAACACTGCAGCATCATAACATTGTCTTAGATAACATGAATCTGAACAATAGGTCCTGTATGGACCAGGCACCTACATTAGCACTGAATAGCTATACAACAAGAGAATAAGCTACTGTGTTAAATAAGGTCACTTTGTATAATCACCATACTGCAGCCTAAATGTACAGTGCTGCATATAACACTGAACTGCGGATGAGATATTTCTTCATCATTGCTCTCAAGATCGCGTTAAAGTTACATGGGCACAAGTCTGGCTCGACTTATCCAACTACATATTCTTGGGTCTTTTGGTAAAGTCACGTAGATAGGTTCAAAGAAAATAACAAAAAATAACAAAAAACTACGATGTTTCGATCACTGCACCTTTACATTTGTTGTCAGCTTTACAAAAAAAAGAATGCCCCTCTATCTATAATCTGAGTCTACAGACTTTCAGTGGGGTTGACTTTGAGATGTTTGCAGCATGTGGCATAATATTAAACACCAATGTTTCAGAATATAATAAAAATCCAGAAAAATGTGTAACCCACTGGCTGCACTGTCATCTACTGGCCACCTTTTAGGCATGCACGCTCAGAGTCTCGCACATAACTACTGTGAGTGACCCATCAACCTCGACTCCAGGGCGAGATGTCAGGCATGCGCCATTTAGCATAATGAACCATAACAACTAAAGTTATTCGCGATTATGGCTTTCCCACTGGTGAACGAGTGAGTGTCGTAAAAATATATAAATAACAGGACAATTGACCCAAGGGCAGATAAATGACTACTACTGTTGTGCTCGGAGCGGGTAATCCCTACAGGAAAGTGAGCTCTGCTTTTTGGGCCAAGTATAATTGCTCCGCTTATCTTAAGTGATTTATCGTGGCAGTATCAGAGTAATCAATGGTGAACCGCAAAGGTGTCAGTGCCATCACTTCTCCTCCCCGGTGAGCACACTGTGTTCCAGCGATAAGAGGTACGTCCGACCCTTGAATAAGTTTTCCTGCCCGGCTGTCTCTTCACTCCTACACATTCAACAGGAATTAGTCACACTACTAAAATAATTACTCAATGCCTTGGAAGTATTTTGTCATATTTTGTCAATAACCATTGAATCGAAGTTTATATACATATATTTAAAAATAATCACGTACAGGACACTTTGCATTGTGGAGTAATATGTATGGATGCATTTTGGTTTTTCGTATTGTATTATAGCGGCAGAATGGTTTTGTCAATGACAATCATATTGTTGCAAATATGCCGCAAGAATAGACAAGGGAGAGCTTATTTTGTTATATAGTTGTATGTAAATGGAATTTTCATTCGTTAATATTTTACTTGATAATCAAGGATGCATAGAACATGGCTATTTAGAAATTTCAGAATGTGACTTGCCAGAAATGGGTTAAGCTTTTCCTCAATTTTATTAACACTCATACAGATGTAGTGACGTTGAATAAGTCACCGGAACGCGTAGCGCTGGGGACTGGTAGAGAGTGGGATTATGGGTAGCAGCCCGGTCTACCAGTGGGACACGTGTGCGAAGCCCGGAGCCTTCTGGGGGAATCCAGAAGGGAGCGTGGCCGAGGGCGGAGCCTGGACATGTCCCCTGGTGAGGATAAAAGGCGAGCTCCGACTCACAGTCGGGTCTGTTGTAATCTGGAGTGGAACTCGTCGTGCTGCCGTCATCATGGTCTTCGACTCTTCGAGCTGTGGGTCAGGAAGGATGTTGGCTGTCCTGACCCAGTCTGTAGTTATCCACTATGGCTATGAAGGCCGGAATAAATGAGAGAGAGTACCTCCTACTAGTGTCTCTGAATTAGCACACTACACAAACACAGGCTATATATTCTGACGATGTATCGTTTCATATTGAATCCAAGGCTCAGGCACATGCATCAAATCACCTATGTAAGGATCAATATTTTCAATGTAAGCAAATGATATATTGTTAAGTTTATGCACATGCAGAAAACCAAAACTGTGCAAACAAAACGTGAACAAAAATAAAATACAACTGACATGGTTTAAGAGAAGAAAATAACGGATTATGAATTCGAATTGCTACCCAAAATTGTAACATTTCATCAAATCACCTTGGGGTGAATCGTTGCATTCCTCCCATAACTACCACCATGCATTACTTAGAGATGGTGACATCACCACAGCGCTTGGTGCCAGGCTAGGTGCTACCACATACACATTACAGAAATGTGCTGGAGCCTTGTTCCTGCGCTCCAAACACAAAGACGGGTTTGTCCACTCCACGACCGCAACCCTTGACCCTCGCATCTGCCTTCTCGCACAACAGAGAAGGCGTCATGTTGTGCAATGAACATAACATCATTTGGGAAATGTCGCTGAAAGCATTGCATCACCCCCAAGTTTCAGAATGGCTTTTGCAAAATGGCATCATAGTTGAAGATGACATCTGGGGTCCTATCGATTGTCTTTTATCCACATGAGGTGGTGCACCTTCCCAGGAACCCTGATAGCTATAAAACAAGGCAACAACGTGGTATGGCTTGGGACAATTCTCCCACTGATTATAGGATCTTTTGATAGTTTGGCTGTTGAAGCCTTTGGCATTCATACTGAATTGCAAGAATCATAACATGGCCTAGCTGACTGTTCGGCAACTTGCAGCGACCTTCAGTTGTGAATATATTAATTTATTTTCTTAACATTAGTAGTATTATGCAATGTTGTCGAATACGAAGCTTACATTTAAATAACATAAAACACCCTCAGTTATGTCTCCACAAAAATTGCACTGTTTAATTTTATCAGTCTATTGACCTTCTAGATTTATTGAGACCCAAAAGGCCAAAACCAGTCCATAAATGACTTAAACAAAAGCTGCAGGTTAACTAAAATCAGTCGAGAAGGCCAATTGGCTGATAAAGTAAAGCATCCATTTATATTTATAAGAATATACAGAATAGAAGCCAAATTGTTCAGATTTTTCATCATGGTAATCAAATCAAATTTATGTTGGTCCCACAGAGCTAAGATAACCAAACGTAACCTACAGTAATTGTTTTTTGGGCAGCCATTGTAACTGGATAAAGACCATTGACTTCTACACTTAGTAACCTTTTTCAATGGCGGGTATCTGAAATGGGGATTCGAACCCAGGAAATCAAAAGTTCCGGATCACTGTCTCTGAGCAGCATGATCTTCAAGTATGCTGACTTTTCTCTGACAATGGATCCTCTGTATGCATTGTTTAGTGTGCAGGTAAGGGTGTGTGTGTGCGCACGAGCAGAGTTTTTGGGTTTTCTCAGACAATCCTCGTCTGCAATTATGGCAGAGAGACAATCAGCAGCGTCAGAAGCCGTGCTTTCAAAGTGATGTCTTCTCGAGTGTGGCCCTTTTTCAAAAGAGTATTGTTGTAAGCGTGGGTGCACAGAAGATGAAAGCCTCACTTAAGAGCCCTGGTAAATGTTGGACAAGGTGTCGCCAGGTAACGCGAGCGAAGATTAGTCTATAAGTGGGCCGGGCTAACATATCCAGTATGTGGATAGATAGAGGTTTACACAACGTTTCACAGCACCATACAATACATTTTTACATAACGTATATAATATAGGGGCTTCTATGCACTGAAGGACCATCCAACAAAAGCCATCCACCATCGGTAATGGTGGATGGATTTTGCCAATAAGATTTTAAACACCAGCAACTTCTGCAAAAAAAGCATGATTGCTGATGAGGCCCAGCAGGTTAAATCCAGTTCAGAATAGCTTGCTTAAAGAAATAATGCTCGCTAATATTTGTCCGGAAGACCCGCAGCTTGACGTGCTAACAATGTTTTTTTTTCATATGAAACAAGGACGTTTGTGTTTATATGTTGAGTCCGTGTGCTTGTGTAGGTGTGTGCAGAGTCCGAATATCCGAGTCTGAGAGTATGAATAACTGATCAGCGGGGGATATTGTTCTCTCGTTTCCCTTCAAAGAGGTAAAGTGGAGCCGTCCACTGCTTGCTGAGAGCCTATGAATGATTATGCACGAGAGAGAAGACATCAAACGCTACTTGCGATGAGGTTGAACGGCCGAGATGGGTGGGGAGGGAGGTGGTGCGCGCCGAGTCGGATTGTGCTTGTGTGCAACATCTGATGGACCGTGTGGGGTGCAACTTCCATAAGCATATTTCCAGGCACGAGAGGCAGGATCATGCTGAGCCACCGGTTACTGCTGCAGTAGCCACCTCTTGGTCGTCCCCTGCAGGTTGTAGTACAAAATTCCGAAAGAAGTGCAGGGTTTCGAAAAAAAGGTATCGTCCGTTATTAAAGATGTGCAATTGAACAGTATCAGTCAATGATTGAGGGATTTCATTTTTACGTAAAAATGTAGGAAATAATTTTGTTCTAACAGTTGGTTCCATTTATTTGATCATGTCCGGTTTTTCCACGTGGACTATTAACTTTTTTCAAACTTCATCAAATGTGACCTCTGGTACATTCTCCACTTCATATGAAACAATGTTAAATTCCTGGCATGTTTTTTTTTCTATTGGGATCTGCATGCGATTATTCTCTTCCAGTCGGTTTAAGATTCTGTCTGTGTCATTCCATGATTTCATTGTTTTCCCGAAGTCCTATATCCCATTTGGCTGCTTGCATGTTCCCATTCTTGCTATGACGCCTTTTTGTAATTCCAATTCTCTTCCCTATCGTTTTACAGCCTTACGTGTATTTAATATTTATATGCTATTCTTTATAATTGTCAACGCAGAAGTGATGTACTGAATGTTTTTGCTTCTGGCCTTTGGAAGTCACTTCATGAGTAAAAACAGATAAGCTCGAGTGTAAAGAAAGGATATTTGAGGAGGGAGTGACATCTCTACCACTGTGTGAATCATAGAGCTGGACCCTGAGTAGCCTGAAACAAATAAACGGAAATATTTTATTCAAATAATGAGACACAAATGATGGCCCTATGTGCCTCCCATTATACATACAGGATATAAATTGTTCACAAAGATCATTGCAACAGAATAGGAGATTTAGAGGCTAACCAAGCAGGTGAGCAGGCTGGATTTAGGAAAGGTTTTTTCTATTGGCCACATACACACTAACAATGATATCTGCAATAAAAAAAAATCTCAATTGCCCTTCTTTACAGCCTTTGTTTTCATTTTATGTGATATTACCAGAGATAATTATTACAGTTATCTTTGACAGTGTACATATTTGTGTACGTGTTAGAAGAATAATAAGTAAAATGTAAAATGGAGAGATTCATTCTTAGGATTAAAATCAGACTGAAAAAGGAAAACATATACATGAGTTCGTTCGACGGGGTAATTTCCAATGGTCGAGACTGAAAATGGAGTGGCAGCCAAAGAAAGGAATACACCTTATAGGACCACTGAGATCGATTGATGAGATCGGCTCCTGCATGTACGTTTAACTTCTTTCGCACCGTACGTATCCAATCGTGCTAATCAGAGGTGCAGGAGAAGGTTAACAAACTAAACACAAAAAGCAGTTCTAAAGAAATTCGTTTTCAATTTAGATTTAAAAGTGCGTAGCTTCCGTGGCTTCCTAATATCAGAAGGAAGGGTATTCCAGATGGCCACAGAATCGCATCTGAAAGCGAGCGATACAATGACCATCTTTGTTCGATGGCTAGCCAAAAGCTGCTGCGAGGATGACCGGAGTTTGCATGATGGTTTATGCTCCTTGACGAGATCAGCAAGGTGTTATGTTTCATTTTCGGCAAGAACTGTGTGCGTAATGAGTGCGACCTTATGTGCAGGAGCGAGATGGATTGCTCTATCACGAGATATTGTGGAATGGCGATGATTTGGTGAGGCCTTCATGTAGCAGTGGATAGATCATGTTTGCCGATGTTGATAAAAAGATACACGTACAAAATCCGTTGCGTGAAAATGTTATCATTATGAGCATTGTCCCTTTAAATCAACGTTGGCAACACACATCGTATCAAGATCGAGAGTGCCAGGTGTTCGCCACATCTCAGCTATGATTGCCTCGAATACTTTTGGTCTAAGGAAACCACTTTGTAAGAGAAGACAGATATGTTTGAGTGTAAAGAAAGGGTACTCGAGGAGGGAGTGATGTCTCTACTATTGTGTGGATCAGAGAGCTCGACCCTAAGTAAGCAGCAGGGAAATAAGAGACTGGCATTTGAACACAGGTGTCCGTGACAGGGATGCAAGTAATTTCGTGAAAAGACAGGATAACCAATGCAGAGGTCTGGAAGGGAACATGACAGATAAATGGTGTAGATATGATTAGGAAAACTGCTCCGCTGAATGGGACGTGTATAGGATGAGAGTGCCAATTGCTGAGACAAACACTGGAATGGGCTTGCAAGTCTGACGATCAAGCGGAAATCCTAAGAACAAATGGTGGGAGGCTGTCCGAGCAGATCTTTGAGGCCGTATGTGTTTGTTTACTGTGTAGCAGCTGCAGAAATTGGCCGAGGGTAGTAGAGAACGTTGGCAATGAGGTGTGGTGGCATCAACAGCTTTGGCTATGTTGACGTCTTGATCGGTTTTGTAATTATATGAATTACAGATTATACAGCGCCTTTCGTAAAATATTAAGGCATTAATGGGGGGAGGGGGGAGAGGTAAGAAATGGATAAGTTAATATCGAAACATCCTTCTGAAGAAAAAAAATATTTCAGTGGCACATTGAAGATCCGAAACGAACAGGACTCAGTGACAGCTTTCAGCAGAGAGTTCCACAATTTAGGTGCCACAGAAGCGAAAACCAGATCATCCATGGACTTGAGCTTCGTTCTGTTATGTCCTGTCTAATATTTAATGAAGGTTGTCGGTTTTAAACATCTGAAGAATTAAAGGAAATGCGTTGCCAACATGTTATATTTCCCATGTAAACTACTGTAATATGCTTTGACACTTTATATATGTAAACGCAATGGAAAACTAGAGCATAATTACTATTTTCATACATTTCAAAACCATGCGCCTCAGAGAATTGTAAATGATCCGACTTAATTGTTTTGATTTAGGTATTTTTTTCTGCACTCGGCGCAATACTAAACGACCTTCACTCACAGTCCAATACCCACGTAATAATACACACAGGCAGACGACAGTTCATCATCACAAACTGTGCTTCTCAAGTCACCGGAAATCAGAATCAGAAGATTTAGTTATTCTGGAGGAATCCGGTGAGCTATGAAGCTCTTTTCACAGATTTTACATAAAAGGATCATGAATCACCTGGCCAGCCCCTTGTGGGTTTTTTCTTACATTTTCATATACGCACACAAAAAAAGGCGGTAAAATGATGAATCGTCTAAAGGCTTTATTCAGTACAATGTTTCATCAGACAACCATCAGTCCACTACTTTTTGGTTAATTGCAATTATTAAATTATTTTCACCTACGTGACTTTACCGAAAGAACCAAAGAGTATGGATCCTTGCAGTCACGAAAACTTCAAATCTAGAACCATCAGTTCACTGCTGGATACATCCTCCTCAATCCGTCTCTATCTCCCACGTTTGTGCGATGCAACAGCCATCCACTTAACGACTGCCCGTGAGTTGATTTCCTCGGTGGACGCCCAATCTGCGGAGTTCTATGACTTGGCTGCCACTCCGTCACTATGCTTGACCATCGGCCAATTAAACTGTTATCTAAATAAAGTATGCCGGGTCGCTTGTGATGATAAAATAAACACGAAGATCCCCCATGTAGCCTGTAACAGACTGTAGGAGCAAGTGCTCCTAGTGAGCACCTATGAAGGCCGGCACGGCATGGCACACGAGGCCGGCACCACGGCCGGCCGCCTTTGTCGCCCAAGTGGCAAAGTTTACACACCGCACCAGGTACTCATTTGAGGCTGAGTTGATATAAAGGAGGCCCAGGACCGGTTCAGATAATCATCACCGGTGTCGGCCGTGAGCGGGAATCTGCTACACTACCGTTAAAACAATCCCACTCTCACAGATATAAGATTTTATTAAAATGCTAAATGCAAAAGTTAAAGCTCGTTCTGCCCACCAACCCGTCCCTTCAGATAACTACACAGACTATCGTGAAGTATGGTAACATTTCAATGATCAACCCAGCGTGGGGAGGCCTTTATCCAGCAGTGGATCGTCAAAGGGTTGTATTGTACACAAAATACATCATTTAAAATATATTACTTCAGCACGAGGCATCTGTTCGGTCTAAGAACACATTTTGAAATTAAATGGATTTTGCATCGCCTTAAACACGTTAACTAGAGGTCATGTTCAAAAACTACAAACATGATTAATAGCAACTGTAAGCATTTAATTAATTTGTCTGAACAATCCTATTGTATAAATGTTCATAACTTGTTTTGATGGAATGGAAAAACAAGAGTGGAAGGAGTGCATAATACAACGCATAATACATGTTACTTCTTGAACAATTACATACAGACACTGCTTTTATAAGTGAACCCTCCCTCACTGAAGTTGAACACGCTGATTTCCAGGGCAAATTATTTGGTGATGTGACTCTGTGGGAAGTTGTACACAGGTACAAATAACTTTAGGTACAAATAACGCAAAAAACACAACACATTCGTCAATAACACTGTAATCTTAAGAGGACATATATTGATATATTCGGCGACATTTCGGTCAATAGACCTTCTTTATAGCATAGAATGTATAATAATCTTTGATGCGCTCTCAGCATGTTGCACAACATCCCCGTGTTAAATAAACACGCCGAGACACACGATGTCTTGAACGTTTAAACAAATAGAGTCGAAGCTATGAAGACCCAGGAAAAAAGACATTTACTAAATGAAATGCGGCACGAATGAGAAAATATAATGTGGCATTTTATCGATATTTGTTAACTTACTTAGCCAGGAATACACGTCATTACCGAGTGTACATTGACTTCTACAACATGGTATTTACCTTCATGTAGGACGGATTAATCCAGAGTTCATATTATTCTATTCTTCATGATAGAAGTTTGTTGGGTTAGATCGCGTAAATATATAAAAATGTGTCGTTAAAACCCGCTACCACCCGACACAGCCATCTAGTAAGGGTTGTTACATAAACAGAACGTGCCAATTCGTCAATAGTACAGCACCACCGGTGTGTTGGAGAGCCAAGCCACAACATTTACAATCTGAGTACGACGTTTCGCCAATAATTTAAACTAGCTTCGTCAAGCTAACCCAAAAACCCTCTATTATGGGTGATATTGGTCGCGAAAGCCTACATGTTAAACTATTATATTCTTGCGTATGTAAAAATGTTTAGGCACTAAATGGCAATGTTGAGGTCTGCTAACCACGATATGGCTTCGGAAGCAATATTTAGTTGATACACCCGAAGATCTCATCTGATCGATCAGTTTCTGGCCCTTAAAAAGGGCATATTTTTCGTCAGTTAGTTCTCTTTATGGAATACGTCCACATTGCCATACATCAATAACAAACTCAACACTTTAGAGTTGTCTAAAGTGTGGACCAGAGCGGGCAGCCTGTGCATAGAAAACGTGGTCGGAACAGAGGTTTCTGTTGCAGAACCCACCACAATATACTTTACTTTCTAGGGCTGATTAAACGAATCGCCACAATTCGTCGTGGTCGTGATTTGCTTTCTAGAATTTGTTGTTCCACTTTTGGTGAATGTAGCGGCCTCTGGTGGTTGTATAGGTCACGTGGACCCGTTAGAGTAAGCATACTACTTATACAACTTGTATAACACATTGGATTCTTACACGAACAATTTTTGATGCGTGTGTTGTGACTTTATGAGTTTAAGAATCGATATGTGCGGAGTTATCAACGCCTCCTGTCGTTAAACAGCCCTACTGATTTAACTTTCCCACTGCTACTTGCCCATGGTAATTGGACCAATACAGACAAAATAATAGATTTATCAGCTCGGATTTGGACGCATATACAGGAATACCCACGTCTTTACGCCCAGAATGTGTTCCTGAAAACCAGATCTAAAGTACGTAAATCGAAGCTAAAAAGATGGGATGGTGGATCATAACGTGGTACAGAACCTACATCTGTACTGCACAACAATCGGTGTGAAAAGCAAGTACATAAATCCTGAACCAAACCACGTTTTTTTGCATCCACAGTATTTATGTATCCACGGTTTTCCTTAGACATACCAGTTTGCTAACCGTGGTACGGAGTTTTGTGTACCGTGGTTTCGCACGGCTACCGGCACTTGTCATTTCAAATCACCCGCATCTGTGTGCCACCTCCCAGGTCCCACCACCGCTCTATTCCCACCGCTAACGCTCTCTCTCTCTCGCATAGTGTGGACGTTGTCGTATTGCTATGCATTATTCTGCGTTTCTTGACCTTTAATTCTTATTTACATGCATTAATTTTGTCCTTAATCATGATCCCCAGGGCATCCAACCAAGAGGGTGGACAAAGCCCCTCTTTCATTAACTCATCGTCATCACCATGGACTTCAATCCTCGCTATTAAAGGTAAATTATTTCGATCATGTTTGCCCTAATGCCATATTTCCCTTAACGCCTTAATATTGCCGACCGTGGTTTTGCCAACCACGGCAGTTTTCAGGAACGTAACCCTGCCCCCCCTGATTGGCAAAGGATTGTCGCACATTATTGCTATATTAAGATGTTTTAACCTTGTCTTGTTATACTGTATGAATTAGTATTAGTTGTTTATCATATAAAAAATTAGTTTATATTTATATCACACAAAAATAGTCGTCATGGCCACGGTGGGGGGGGGGGGGGAAACTATATGAATAAAGTACGTGTACACATGACAGAGACGACTAGTCAGGAACGCTCACGCTTGGGTGCCATTTGGCGCCTCTATGTCGCCGTGCATCGTAAACAAAGTTGTTGGACCTTAGTGGCAAAAAGTTCGTAAATCTCGAGCACGTTATGGCTAGGTACCGCAGTGCGTAAAACGGGATTGGGTAATCGATAAGTTGAGTAGTGTTATAGCGAAGGTACATAAAACTGGGGGGCGTAAATCGCGATACTACTGTTTAATCAATCAATTGGCCTAACGTGGGTCAAATATGGTCCAACAGTTCCAGCCACATGACGTTGACCCAAACCTTGCGTGTTTACTGGGGAACTAATAAATAACGAACAGAGGCAATCGATCTCACAACGTAATATATTTGTTCTGCTATAAAAACAATTATTAACCATTTTTATTTTACGAGGTAAGGCCCACCGAGCTATATTTCTCTTTTTCAGAAGCGACCTGGCCACAAATGATAGCTCAACAAAATGGCTTATCATGTGGAAATTTATAGCAACCAAATACTCTAAACGTATGTTTCTAAATCTGGAGGGAAAAGCCAGAGGACACAGATAAAACTCCATGCGACCACGGGGAGAACATGCAAACTCCGAATACACAGCAGGCGTCAGGGTCGGGATTGAACCCACGACCTCCTGGAAACCAGGCGAGGTAGTTAACATCTTGCCACAGATGCACCTTAATCGGCCTATGAGTCATTCGGAGTAGTGTTTAAAATAACATTTTCAGTAGGCAAACCGTTTTGATGTTGGTTTCGTTCTTCAGGGTGTCATCAGCACGCCTGGTGCTTAAGTGTTCCATCCGTTGTCTGTGCTTCCCGCACCAACATCACTGGTCTCACGCCACCGTCAGTTAGTCTCACGCCACCTGCTGGTCCATCTTACAAATTACCTAACCTTCTAAATTTAAGAAGTTACCATTATTTCAGGCACTATATATGTTTGTTGCCATAAAACATATTTCCATTGTGTTGGCTGAGTTGATCCCGAACTGGAGTTGGCATGTTCAATATTCCACGAGAACTACTCCAGTCAAATATACTGTACATGGCATTACTCATACATGGAGGCCTACTGCCCGTTTTGTGAGTCCACTGCAAAATGAGGACATCCCCATGCTTTGCAGGCTGTGACGGACATTTAACCATTCTTCACAAACGCTGGATTGGTGCGGGTTGCTGAGGTGTGTAAGGAGGGGTTTGGTGGGATGAAGAGTGTAGAACAAGGGATTTGCTGCTCTGCCCTCTACTGCCCACAACGCCTAATGGACCTGTATGTATAAGCATGGTGGTCAACCATCCAAACTACAGGGTGCTTAAAAAAATGTTAACACTCATATGGGACTATTGTTTTTAATGGAAAAAGAACGGATAATATAACATGATAACAAATGTATGTTAATAGCTTCAAAAAGTCAAAGAGTCTCCACTTGTTCGCCATCATTCTCAACACATGCCTGGAATCTTCTCCAGGTGGTCTCCAAAGCCCAGAGGCACATTTCTTGTGGTATTGTTGCAAAATCTCAGAAGTGTTAACATTTGTTTTGAAGCACCCTGTATATCCAGTCGGCCCTGCTTAGTTTCCAAGATCTGATGTCATTGGACTAATTCCATCTGATTTGGTCAAAGAGGGCATTCCACGTTTTTTTTTATAACTCGGATGTATTTACAACGTGTACCTTGGATTGAAGTGAGATCTCCCTTGCAGCAGGTACTAAGTATCTCTAATTTCCAGAAAAAAAAATTGATTGCTGACTGAGTTCGAGTTCGGCGAGATGACACGTTAATGTTGCGCTGTTTAGAATCATGATTATTGTGGGCACGCTATTATCTTTTCCCCATTCTGCTTCCCTCCTCAAGAGATGTGTTTATCTTCAGCTGTCACCCATAATGAGGGACATGTCCTTTAGTGCAGAACCTACGCGGGTTTATCTGATCCAAAAATCCATTTTGGCCATGTGGTATATGGTTGGTTAAAATACCAACACATATAGATATGTATTATATAACAATGCAGCGAACAATTATTTCAATGCAACATAAAAAAATTACAATACCGAATAAAGTGAAGAAAAGGTAAATTGTCATGTTGGCCTGAACGGTTATATTTTGCATACGTTTAACCATGCAATGTTATGCAAGTGGTAGGGTTTGTGATTAGACCGAGTCATTACTTATCAGCTGCCTTGATAAAATTGCTTCACTGACTATATATTTCAGAGTGAAATGGATTTCTTGCACAAACATTCATATGAACCTAATTTATAATGGAGTGTGAACCCATTTAGATGAATTCTCTACTGTTCATCTTTTTTGTCGGTGTAAAAAAAAAGATTCCACAGCTGCATGAAATGCTGAAAAAGATTAACATTTTGGATAATTGAACTTATTCGTTCATATTATTATGAAACTAAGAAAACGGCTAGAGCAAGCCATACGTGACAGCCCGCCCACTCTGTGGCTGCCCAAAATAACTCATAAGCAACTCAACATCAAAACTAGGCAGGACTTAGTGGGCGGTTTGACGACAACAGTATTCAGGTGTGTCTTGACTAGTCGTGCATGTGTGTTCCTGTATATGATGCTTGCAAAACGTGCCCACCCCCCTAATGGAACATCTTTGCCGGTTAGAAACAGTTAGGCAAGCCTGCCTGCGATCCATCCTGGGTTTAACCAGGCTGGATTGTGTAAGAAACTGACAAATCCTTGAAAGATCTGGACAAAATCCCATCGGTGAGCTCCTCCAGCAGGCAAAGGCTGCGTTGGCTGGGTCATGTATCTGCATTCCCATAGAGGGGGCTAAATGGGTGCGGCACTGGCGAGAGAAGAGACAGAGTAATGTGGTACACGCGGCTGTGGAGCTGAGTGGACTTGCCGATGACTGGTACCAGTGGTATCAAGATCGGCCTCTGTGGAGGAAGACGTGAAGGATGCTCCTGGGCAGTTGGAGGCAGTCGCCCTCCAGCAAGAATGAATGGCAAAGGAGCGACGCTCACAACAACGTGCGGAGCGCCGGGTGGCTAAAACATAGCAAGTTGGCACAGTAGAGGGCATAGGTGGTGCATCGGCCAGTTATCTCAGTCGACCCATGGCACCTGGGTCTGTCCCGTGACCTGTCAGCGGGCGTTCGACACTTCACATGGCCTTAACATGCACATAACCTGGCACAAACGCCGTGGTGACGTTACTGCCACTGAGTGACGAATGGCGGTTGTTATGATGCTAAATTCCCTTGTGAACACATGACACCATAAGTTTGGATACGACCGAGGTAGGTATTTCAGGCATTATTTATCCAGGAAAGCATTCCTGAGTCTCAAAAAATTATTTTCAGGAGGATCATATTTTCGCATACAGTATTTGCCACATTCCATGTCTATTTATTATTGTGTTACTATTTCATATCAAGGAGTGGTTTGCACTCATTGGTGCACACAACCGGACTCACACGCTCATTTGCTGTACTGCCATCTACTCGGCAGGTACAGGAGTCTCACTAAATAACACTGTGTATTTTTTTTTTGTTCCTGGGTAGTAAGTGTTATTTCTTAATTGCTTATGCCTCAAAAGTACAGAAAATGGCTATTATTCCCCATAAACTTTGCTTTTACGACCAGGACAGTGATATTTAGAAATGTACGTATTTTCCAGAACATTCCAGATAGATTCAGTGCTGAGTAAACTTGGAGTAACTTATAGAACATTCTATAACTTTCCAGTAATATAAATAGTAGTATAAATACGGGGGCCTTAAGCCCACCAGTTCAGTTTAGTTCCAGCTGCCTAAGTGGATACATATCTGCATTTTTCTGAGATGGCATCAAGAGGCTGCAAACATCAGGCGTTTTGCTATGTCTGCGGCCAATTTATCAAGACAAGAGCGAAAAAGTACTATGTGGAAGCATCTGGTAAGATGTGTGAGACAATATAACGAGAACATGATGGTAGACGACATTTGGCGGCTGATTCGTGAAAGTAATTTACAGTATAATCGTAAATCTCGAAAAACTACTCACTTCTAAATTTGTTGTCGTCATTTTTGTATTACTTTAATATAAATACATGTTAATTTTGATTCATATGTTGTTTTTTCTGACTTTATGTGAACGAAAAGACACAAATTCGCCCATTTTCTCATTGAAAATAAGTAAATTTCAAAATATCACTGTCCTGGTCACAAAAGCAAAGTTTGTGGGGAATAATAGCCATTTTCTATACTTTTTAAGCATAAGCAATTAGGAACAAAAATTGTGTTACATAGTGTAATCTGCGTGTGGTCCACCAACCCTTTTCTCCAAAGCGTTGGAGGAGTACGGGAGTCTGCCACCACGAGGAGATCAGAATTGTGCCACCACACCTGCCCAGAGAAAGCCGCTGTGTGTACTTCATTTACGACCATGTGAGTGATAGCATTGGGTGCGTGCACTACCTAATGTCCGTTATATATTAAGGCCATACGGGAGGGATATTTGTCTTTGCATAAGAATGAGGATTTTTTCAGTATGCTTTCATTAACACAATGCAGTAATACGGTGGCCACCTGTTCTGGTTTTCCCAAGATTATCCCCTCTTTAAGGTCGCTATCCTGAGAAAGCTGTAAGTGTTCCCGAGACATTAAAAGCCCCCCTTTCTGTCAGTTACTCAATATTACACCACTTGAGACGTTGAATTGAATGCATATGTAGTTCTCCCTGCATCCAATATTGTAATATATTCTTATTTTCATACTATGTCCCGTTTTTTGTATCTAAGAGGTGGCAACCCTACTCAGAACCCATATAAAAAAAATCATAATTACTGTAATTATTGCTAGCCATGCATGTAACATAAAAGTGTTGCATGGCCTGTTTATGGGTCATCACCCAATTGCTTAGCAAACATGTTTTAATCAACCTCTAACAAATATTTCAAGGTTGGCTAAAATTAACTTGTAAAGGCAACAGTATCTGAAGGTATACTTTCAGCATCATTAAAAAACACCAACATCTACATTCATCAAATCCAGCAGTATAATAGGCCACTCAGAAATTGGAGGACTGTTGTAATTTTGTTGTAATTGTCATGCAGATGAAATGCCACATTCATGATTATAATTGCCCTTGGGTCATTACAGCTGCATATTTGTTGTCTCGTGGGTACCGCAATGGAGGCATTATAGCTCTGTAATTGTGTCATGAGAGACAGTTCAATGCTATTATTTCCCAGAAGAAAAAAAAACACTCACATATACTGATTTAACTTGATTGTACTTTTTATTACATCACAATTCGTGACGAATAATGGCACTGGATACGTTTTACTAGAGGAGCACTGAATATGACCAACTTGAAATACAAAGGAATGGCAATCATGAGATATATTTTATATTTTAATGCTAAAAGAGACAGCGCTTAATATTGCCTCTGAGGAATTGGAAAGCTTTTGATGCTGTGCCCAAAAAGCAGGATGTAAACATGACTGAATATATGAGAGCATTTTCCCCAAGGCATGGCTGTAGTTCACTTTGACAAATTATTGAATTAAATATATCGGTGTAGTCTGTCAAATGCTCTGTGCTCAATAAGTAGGTACGTTATTTTTGTATGTGTTTTGTAACTCATAGTGTTAATGTCACACAATGCACACTTACTTTTCATAAGTCAACAAGTCTCGAATTTTCAATCGTTCTTTTTTTACCATGTTACTTTTTTTTTCAGCATAATCCATAGCCGGTTTTTAACCCGTGATTATTATTTGTTCACTTTTTTGTCAAAGCTCAGGTTTTTAGTCCACATGGCACGGCAAGTAATATGAACTGATTGCGGTACACCTCAATTCGCAAACTCTAGAATTGTGCTCTTCTCTACACTTTCTATTGAGGTTTTTGAATGGTAGACAATCAAGGCTGTTCTGTATGAAGGAAAGATACGAAATTTGCAGTTTGTAATAAGAATACTAATTATTATTATGCCCTATATTTATCCAGGCAAGCCTCACTGAGTGAAGACTTTATCAGGAGGGTCTTGCACTGGGATGTTGGGTGAAGAAGCCAGAGTACCTCGAGAAAACCCACATATGCAAAGGGGTAATATTCAGAGCTCTGTATATGTTGATTAAATCCACTTTCTATACTGCCATAATGTTTTGTGTTGTGTTGCCTTGATTGACTCTAGATTATTACGTTGAATACAATTTTAATTGCATTGCAATGATCGAAGGCAACATTCATCATATACTCCCTATTTATAACTTGTTAGCTTTGTTCTAAATATTGCATGGTAAGATTTGCATGATTTTTTATTGTGCATTATATTCATAGTTGGTCACGTGTAAGTTATTTACTTATGGGTAAATTATGTTTTATATGAATTTAGATTTCTTTTTTGAAGTGTGAGAATGGCTTACCAAGGTTACTTACTGCTCTGAGGATAATGAGACATCGCCTCACTGACTATCAAAAAAAGCCCCGCATCTCATGACTTTTTTCAGGGGGTTCCTATAATTTTACGTTGAGGTTAATTCCTTCTTAAGGTGTGTTTGCATGTCGGAAGATTCCAGAGTATCGAGAGAAAACCCACTCAAGGTCTTCACAACTGAGTTCACAAGCCCATTTGCTGTACTGCCATCTTCTGGTCACCTAACAACCTAGCAGGTTTTACTGGTAGGAACCTCCTGGTTACACCAGTCCACAGGGGATTATTGTGTTCGTCCGTCCGTCGTGCATCCAAAAATGGGAGGGGTGGGGCTGGGTGGAGAGGAGAGGGTGGGGAGGGGCTGTTTGGGGAGGGGAGGGTGGGGAGGGGCTGGGTGGGGAGGGTGGGGCTGGGTGGAGGGTGGGAAGGGTGGGGCTGGGTGGGGAGGGGCTGGTCACCCCCGTGGTGCCCTTATAAAACTCAACGTTTAACCTACTCACGCCGGCTTGTGCCCGCCCTCACAGTCGGCCATATTTGCGGAATACACCACGCCGCCGTTGACCCTGGCCATTGACCGAGCAACCCAACCTTCCTACCAGCTCCCTCCGCAGAAATGTGTTTGTGATTCAACAACTGATGTGATCCACCTGACCTTACCCCCATAGTAAAATATGACACGCATATGCCCCCATGCCTGGCTCATGCTAACTTTAAGTCGAGACTTAACCTTGATAGTAGAAAATATTCCTATGCAGTTTGATGGCATTTGCCCAGCCATTTAGTGCACCAAAACGCTCACTGTAGATCACTATTTGCATTACTCGTGCCGACCATGAGGATTTATAAAACACAACCATCAGAGAAAAAAAAATAATGTAGACACTTGTCACTGCAGCTAAAGACTTCGCTCTTTGTCGATGCAAAACACGTTCTTGACAGAGTTATTGGGAAAATGTGCAGGTTCCAGAGCCAATTGCTTTTATTATTCTGTCCCTGAGGGTTTCTGGAATTAAATTTGTAAAACTCTTGAAACATACGCAAACTTAAACACTGCAATGGAGTCAAACTCAGGTCACCAGCTTCATACTGCAGTGTATGTCACCACTCCCCCAAATGATTTGCCTCGTGCAGCACTTATTTGTATTGATAGTTAAATTGATGCAGGCATATACAGTACGGTTAACTATGTAGCAACCTTAAATGTAAATGGAACCTTAGCGTTAAGTGTATCGTAGATGTTCTGCTCATTGAGGCTCAGTAAAAACTGCATGCTATATAATAAGCACGAAGTACACGGTGCATTTTCACACAATGAAAATTAAAATCACGTGAGGAAATGTGTTGGATTCTGCGCGTCATGTAGCATTAAGCATGAACAAATTGCTTTGCGAGATGGAGGTGGCTTTCATTAAGTGTGTTTTACAATTTGTACTTGTCTTTGAGAACAAACAAATTTAAATTGCAGACATAGCTTGAGAGGAATGCCGTATGGACATGGTAGCATGCTGGTGATCGACTCAGATGGGCAATTAATTTCTAAAGTTGCCTTTCTTTGCTAAAATATAGCCTTAATCTCTTTCTTCGTATAATGGAGGAAGGGGTAGGGAGAGGGTGACCAGTAATTGTCATATGTCAGCATTGGCCCTTAAAATAACCAGTTACCACTGGTGATCATAACAAATACTTATTAGAGTGGTATTTATGGTTGATAGGTGACACGCGCGAGCACCAACACCCAAATATTGTGCACAAGATAAACAGGGTGTTATTTTTTGCACTTGCATATGACATTTTACATGAAGGTGCTCTTAACTTAGTGATTATTCAACATCAATGAATGGTCGGCCGCCTACTAACATGTACACGTTATCGAATGGGGCGATGGCTTTCCGTCTGCTTGCTGGCCTCCCTCCTTGACTGCTACAATGTATGTTGCTCCATGCACATATTAAACAATGCAAATTCTAATCTCGAATAATGCTGCAAGCACGCCTTATTGCATTTTGCATTTCCTCACCAATTACACTTAATTGAAGTGTGTACACTTCTTGTTTTACAAAAATACGTGCTGTATTTGATATTTGCATGTATCGTTGCAATGATGTTATTGTACTTGTTTGTACCAGCCATTGCTTTGTTGAAGCAGCAATTTTACACTTTAATGTTTAACGATAACAAATGTGCAAACCTCAGTATTACAACGTGTGCATTGTAATGCTGGGCATTATTACTTCTATTGGAAACAAATACATACAGTTGAATAGATGTTATAAAAAGAAATACACACACACGAACACACGTGAAAAGTATTATTTTTATGTTGTAAATCAATGAGCAAATTACGATTATAAATTAATAATCTCCTGAATTAATCATTGCAAGTGATATATTGTGGTAACACCTGTGAGTATCATTTAGATTTATATGTCTCTAGCTGTAGAATATTTTTATTTGTAGATGAAATCCAAATAATTTATTATTTTTCTCGATTCATCAAAAAGTATAATTCAGTACTTTTACATTACACATATAGTGAATGTACTTGATCTCATCAGATCTCAGAAGCAAAACAGGGATGGCCATGGATGGTGATTATAGACGCAACCACCTTGCACAATAGGTTTCCATAGACATCTGCGGGGTTATATTATGAGCAGCAGTGGGCTCTGCAGCAAAAATGCTTTGCTGCATTGCATTTATATGTTAAAACGTCGATGGTCCTCACCTTCACCAACCTGCGCTGAGAAGCGTGGTGAAGTATGGTCAAATAGCCTGCCCACCACACGTGGGGAGACACTCATCCAGCAGTGGCTTGACTACATGTACAGTATGTGCTTGTAGTCTCCAGTATACCATACAGCATGAACGTTTTAATCTGTGCAATGCCAATGATACATCCTTCTAATAGGAGTTACCTTGAAGCAATGTTCTACCAAATACATGCGTATCAGTAATGCCCCCAGCTCAGAACACATGTGCGGATAGTTTGCAGGATCTGGTCAATATAAATAAATATTTATCTTGAAGTGCTTGGTCATACATTTGTTTTTGGCTTCAACCAACTCATAATGTGGAATTGTTTATTTGAAAAGAGCATTTTACAAGTTAAAACAATCTCTTTTCAAAATTTACAATATTATGTGTCACTAACAAAGACAAAAGTAAATTATTTAAGTCGCAATCTGGTTGGCATAATTTGAACTACTGTGGGCCAATATGTCAGCACACTTTAACAATGATCTGCGAATGATAATACTGCCTTCAGTGGTTGCTTCCTATGTGCAGTGGGATTGAGTTGCAAGGTGACAGGTGTGGCCATGGAGAAAGGCTGCTGAGCTGGGATGGTCCTGGTTCTGGAGGCTGCAAGCAAGTTGATTGCCAAGCTCTGTCCGTGTTGACAGGTAATGCAGAAGGCCGTGGATGAGAACAAGATGGCATTGGATTGCAATCTTGTACTGAATACGGACATTTGCAGGAAAGTCAGTGCAGGGATTTGAGCATGGCAGAAGAGTAATTATGGGAAGAGTGCTTTTGGAATATGAAATTATATAATGGAGAGCAACAATCAAATTGCCCAAAAAGAATGGTTTCATTCAGTGCATATTACCTGCTGTAACATACGGACTGGAAACATGGATACTTCCAAAGAAAAAACTGAAAATCACACCAAGAAGCATTGAGAAGTGCATGCTGGGAACTACTATAAGAGCAACAAATGTAAGTATTCTTGGACAGGTTACATCGCCAAAAGGTATACTGAGGAACCAGACGAGTGGTTGCATGGCAGACACGGGAAGAAACACACCTATAATAATGAGATTAATCTTAATTTTGGAGCTTTCGTGACTGCAGGAATTATTCTTTGGTTCTTTCGGTTAAGTCACGTCTAAAAATAAAATAATAAATTAAAATAATAGCGACGTTTCGATTGCAACACAAGCAATCATCATCAGGCATAAAAGAAATAGCAATAACAATCTAACTAGAAAACTATAGACAGACATACAAGCAGACAGACATCACAAGGACACACAGAGAGAGGACACATATCGGCACAGAGAGAGGGGTCGTTTTTGTGACGGTCCCTTAAATATAGAGAGGGGGGGGGGGCGGGGACGGAGAGAGGGAGGGGGCAGAGAAAATTAGCATATCAATGAGTGGACGGCAACGTGTTGCTGCTGCGCAAGTAAGATGACGACGTGGCACGGCACACAAGCTTGAAAATTAGGAGAAAGGCACACTAAAATTAAATAACCTCGCAAAATATCGAAATGTGATGTAATGCAACACAGAGAGTCGGTCAACACACAATTAACGCATAGCCTGGTTGATTACGTATTTCAAAGATTGCTAAGTTAGAATTTAAGTGTGAAAATTCCAAAAGAGAGGACACAGGCAGAGAGAACAAATAGCCAGAGAGAGAAAAAAGATAAGCTTAAAACTTCCCCGTAGAAGTGGTTCAATCTTAATTTTGGAGCTTTCGTGACTGCAGGAATTATTCTTTGGTTCTTTCGGTTAAGTCACGTCTAAAAATAAAATAATAAATTAAAATAATAGCGACGTTTCGATTGCAACACAAGCAATCATCATCAGGCATAAAAGAAATAGCAATAAAAATCTAACTAGAAAACTATAGACAGACATACAAGCAGACAGACATCACAAGGACACACAGAGAGAGGACACATATCGGCACAGAGAGAGGGGTCGTTTCTGTGACGGTCCCTTAAATATAGAGAGGGGGGCGGGGACGGAGAGAGGGAGGGGGCAGAGAAAATTAGTATATCTCTGGCTATTTGTTCTCTCTGCCTGTGTCCTCTCTTTTGGAATTTTCACACTTAAATTCTAACTTAGCAATCTTTGAAATACGTAATCAACCAGGCTATGCGTTAATTGTGTGTTGACCGACTATCTGTGTCGCATTACATCACATTTCGATATTTTGCGAGGTTATTTAATTTTAGTGTGCCTTTCTCCTAATTTTCAAGCTTGTGTGCCGTGCCACGTCGTCATCTTATTTGCGCAGCAGCAACACGTTGCCGTCCACTCATTGATATGCTAATTTTCTCTGCCCCCTCCCTCTCTCCGTCCCCGCCCCCCCTCTCTATATTTAAGGGACCGTCACAGAAACGACCCCTCTCTCTGTGCCGATATGTGTCCTCTCTCTGTGTGTCCTTGTGATCTCTGTCTGCTTGTATGTCTGTCTATAGTTTTCTAGTTAGATTTTTATTGCTATTTCTTTTATGCCTGATGATGATTGCTTGTGTTGCAATCGAAACGTCGCTATTATTTTAATTTATTATTTTATTTTTAGACGTGACTTAACCGAAAGAACCAAAGAATAATGAGATTAGCTCATGTGTAAGCGCAGGATAGATAATGGCATCACAAGACCATCATTTAGCAGTAGATAGATCATACGATGATAATGATGCTAATGAACTAAATTAGAGTGCTGAGATCTTCACCGACCTATTGACCTTGTCAAGTTAATATCTATTACCAGAAAGATACTCCTATAGATTGCTTAAACATTTCACCCTGATTTAAGTTTTCCCCAGGCTACAAAGATTCGCAAAAAAAAACTTTTCTTTTGATTTCCTAAGAGCACAAAATACGACATTAGGCTACAGAAAATTGATGTCTTCCAATTTAAAAAGGACATGGCTTTGTTCGCCAACTATATCTTTGCTATCATTCCCAGAAATGCAGAAAATAGCACCATGACATGGCATATACATATAGTAAGATACTTTAGGCTGCTAACAAATTTCACCCAACCAATATAAATATATATGCAATGATGTATGTATTCTTCACCTTTGTTTACACCGTACATAGACAATCGTGCTAATTGGAGATTTCTATATGCAGTGGATTGTCTCTTGCAAATTTTACATCTCATAATATTAATTTCAGAATGTGGACTATTATGCATTGTGGGGTTTTTTTTAATGATATTTTTTTACATGTTTCACTTTAAAACGTGTTTGGGTGGGGGGGGGGAAATCCCTGCGGTATAATTTAATGAAAACGTCAATTCATGTCAAATATGTTGCTATGCGACCATGCAAGAGAATATATATGAGGTAATTGAAGGAGAGCGATGTTAAAGGCCTGTTGACTGAAACGTTTCCCTATTCGGTGGAAATTGCTTTTTTGAAAATGCAATATAAACAGTAATCTATTTTGCTGCACTGTTAGCTTATACGCTTATGAAAATATCCACAAACGTTATATATCTATTTTTTAAAAGTGGATTCACTTTTTGTTATATTCCCAATATCTGCAAAAGACTTATGAATCAAAAAAAAACTTTTCATTTGCAGTCCAGTTGATATATTATATTGTATATGTTGACACACACACATACACAATCCTGTACATGCACCCGATTTACTGTTCACATTACTGAATAATATTTTCCTGAAATACGTGTACATAATTGATTACGCACATTATTCAGAAGGTTAATACAGGACTTGCAGTCATCATATTCACCACCAACAAGCAAACGTTATTTATTGGCATGTCTGCGAAGGAGATACGATGCATAGGAAGATTACCACAGTGGAGGGGAAGGGATGCAATTAAATACGGTATAATCATAGCTATTTAGACTGAAGATAGAGCAGGCAAAATGGGGAACAGTATCCGGCAATGGTTAGCAGTTGTACCAGCATTGTCATATGCACAGAGCGAACTGAGTTTGATTTCCTGTCGCGGCTAATATCGATGGCGAGTGAAATCTAAAACGTCCCCGACCCTTTACCAACCCACCCTGATCAGGTTGGTGAAGTATGGTCAAGCAATCTCAATGTACAATGATACATCGTGTGGGGAAGCCTTCATCCTGCAGCGGATTGCCAAAGGGGCTGAAAATGAAATGGAAATGAGCACGGCTTTATATGATGAGATTGAGAATGGCTGATAATGATTCGTAGCAGGGCACACACGTCCCGTGTGGCGAGATGCTGGTGCGTCCAGAATGCTTTATTGCCGTTGTCAGACGATGTTCATCTAATCCATGTGAAAACCGTACACAACTCATGTTCTTCGGTTACATTAATTAGCCACACGAGGTTACCCACAAGACGTCGGTGAAAAAGAGCTTAATAGCTCATCGGATTCCTCCGGCATAAAGATTCTGATAAGACAACAGACAAGCAGTGTTTCAACTTGTGGGACGTGATGCCACATCTTTGATGTTTTGCGATTCGCGATTACATTACCGTGTTAATAAGTAGCTTAAGTGATTAAGAATCAAATGTTCATTATGATCATTTATGAATCCCGTAACTATAAACTTTTTTTTTTATTTGACCAGGTAAAGCTATATGGCTAATCATGTGGACATTGATATCAGCCACATACTCTAAATAGTCCAGATGGTTAATGCCATTGATAATGATGATGATTAGCGATTCTGATGTTACTATTACCATGACGGATATAAAGCATTATTTTAATTGATATTTAATTACCCCTAGTGATTTGATTAATGTTGCCGATGTATGATTATTAAAATGTCTGACAATGCTAAGTGATGAAGCAGGAACTGTATATGATTACTAATTGTTAATTATATTTTCAACTATAGTATTGAATAATCATTTCTACAGTAATTGGCATGTAATGAAATCAATAATACTTAACTAAGCCTAAGAATGTCTATTTGGATAAAATTTATATATGGCCGCATGATGATCGACTTCCATTTGAAGGTTGAACTCCCATTTGGAGCGCCTCAGCCCATCATCACTCCGAGGAAGGTAGATAAATAAGCACTACTTTGTGGGAAATCAACCATTACGAGATCGGCCCCTGATAACGTGGAATACTCACGAAGAGCATAGCTCCTGATAACGTGGAATATTGACGCTCCGCATTCGATAAAGCAAGGGAGACACTGATGTTTCAGGATTATGGGCCGTCCATAAACGACGTCACGCACCTGGGGGGGGGGGGGGTCAAACATTTGTGACGATGTGTGACGAGGGGGGGGGGTTGTTTGAGAAATGTGACGTCACATCAAAATGCGCAACTTTAAATAAATATAGACAACACGTTCTATTTAATTAAATAGACTTTTTTTTATAAATGTTTTCTACTACAACATCAGAGTGCAGCGCCACATTAAATACGCACTACAATGACAATAGTTTAAAGCGATTTGAAGCATCTTTAATTTTCAAAATGGAAATATGGTTTTGGGGGGGGGGGGGGGCAGAGCTTTGTGACGTCATATTTGAGGGGGGGGGGTCTGACTTTTTGTGACGCCGTGTGACGAGGTGGGGGGGGCAAAAATCGTCCAAAATCGCGTGACGTCATTTATGGACGGCCCCTTAGGTGGATTGGGAGCAGCCCTGTCAACCCTCGCTCAAGTAACTGCTGGCAGAAGAGCCTCCACTGGACGGACAGGCTCGTCAGAACTCTCCCCTTGAGGGTCTTTGGCCTACTCTTTGACGTTGATCGGGCCTCTTTGAAAGTGTGTTTTGGGTTAGATCGCGTAAACAATGTGTCGTGAAGCCACCACCACCCGACACAGCCAATTCGTAAGGTTTGTCACCTGAACAAACACGTGCCAATTAGTTGCTACTTCAGCAACATCGGCGTGATGGCAAGTAAACCCCACAACGTGTGCAATTGAGAACGACGTTTCGCAGGCGATGGCAACCAGCTTCGTCGTGCGATTTCACAGGATTGTCAAGGAAATCTTTTTAAATCGAGCAGGACGATGCCATCACTGTCACCTTGTCAGATGCAATGACCGGCGGGCGGTTTAATGCCATCACATACATCACGACGGATGGTGTTCGTCTGAAATAACGCGGTACATTTTTCCAGATGGGTTAATCGCAGTTCATCGCTGTCAGCATATCGGGTGCTCAGGCTAGAGGGAGGGGGTGGGGTTTATTGTATAATCATATAAATGATCATTAGATCGCCTAGTGTGTGGTGTGGGAAAAGGAAGCGGAGGGGATAATTAAAAAAAAACGTGGCCCCCGTTATTTCAACTGCCGCCTCGGCTGACCATTAACAACCATTAACGACCACGTGGTTGTTAATGGTGACCATTAACAACCACGTGGTTAACGACAACCACGTGGTTAACGACAACCACGTGGTTAACGACAACCACGTGGTTAACGACAACCACGTGGTTAACGACAACCACGTGGTTAACGACAACCACGTGGTTAATGTTAATGGTGACCATTAACAACCACGGTAACTTAATGGACATAGTGTTGATAACGTCGGGTGTGGGAAGTTAAAGCGGAGAGGAAGCTGGCAAAAGTTTGTTGAGTAGTTGTGGCCTGTGGCTGTGGGGCTACGTGGTTGGGCAGCAGAGGGCAGTGCGGCAGGAAAAAAAACCCAGAAACAAGTTGTACGTACTTTCTATGCTCCCCACCTTCAAACGCTCCGTGTTGACCAACGTGGTTGAGGTGTGGTCAGATAACCACCCCAACCAGCAGTGGATTGATGGAGGGGTTTGTACGCGAAGTGCCGTTTAGTGATTGAATCATCGATGACGACGACGACGACGTTGATGGGCCATGGCTCAGAGAGGCGGGATTCTATCACAGGGGCCACGATTGCTGCTGCATGGTTTTGTGAAAGAGCTTTAGAGCTCATCGGATCCCTCCAGTATATAAAAAATATAAATATTCCTGTTCTGTTACGAGCAAGGGTTTGGGGGTCCGTATCCTCGCCGAGTCATGTCCCCATGGCCGCCGTGGCTTTGCATTCAAGACAGGGGAAGTCGTGTGCCTTTTGTTGGCATTCGACTGGTGTTTGTTCAAAATTGGGAATACACAAATGCAGTGGTGTAAACGGATGGAGCACACACACCCACACACACCCACACACGTTGATGATATCTAGGGAGAAACGCGCCTGCGCAGAGAGTGGCCGCGTGGCCTAATGGATAAGGCGTCTGACTTCGGATCAGAAGATTGCAGGTTCGAATCCTGCCGTGGTCGGTTTTTATTTTTTAAAATCTTTTTTGTCGTATTTATGCGCAAATATTCGCCCACATGCTCGCTGTATAGTATACCAAATATAAATAAATATTTGTTTCGTTTGAAATTTTTACAACACGCGAACTGTGATCAGCAACTGGAGGCGGCAGTGAGAATTGGTAGATCACCCCACAGGTGAAGCTCCCCTTGCCTAGAGCGTCGAGGAGTTTGCAATACGCTGGCTCGCCAGGAGAAGGCAGTGCAGCAAGTATACCAATCGCCATCTGTTTCCATCTGTACGGATATTGCCCCCCTCGCTCGCGTGGGGGTTTTCTAGGTGCTACGGTTTCCGCAATTGTATAATAAAACGCACTAATTTAAATAGATTTTAAAATGTCTTGAAATAAAAAAAGGCAATGTAGCGGGATCCTCCTAAAAATATATATTTACGACTCGATGTGGCTTCCTATTTATAAAAAAGTTAATTATTCTAAGTAGTTTCACGTGAAAATTTAAATGCAGTGTATTGAACGGCGTGCGTAATTGTATTTGGCATGCACTGGACTCTCCTTCAGTATGGTATATTAGAAAGAAAGACACTTGTAATAAAATAAACAACAAACAAACCCCTGTTTTCTGGATCTGGCAGTCTGTGACACTTTAAATATCCCGTCCGATTAAGCACAGTTAAATGGAAACACGTTATGAATTGTACCAGAGGCGTACTGTAATGAAATAAGGGAGTTGATAAAATTCAGCACAACTCAAAAATTATGGAAAACGTGAAGCTGGTCTGTGTGATAATGTGGCGTTTTTAAAGTGCTTTAATGTAACATTATTGAATTGCTGCAGATAAGAAATGAGATAGGTATGTATAGAATTGTAAGCCCAGTTTACTGGCAAGCGTACTGGCAAATCCACTATTTTATACTATACCACAGTACGTTTCTAATACTACGGCAGTCAATGCTACAGTATTATGAAAACGATATCCCTGCAGTTTGGTGGACTGAATAATAAAAAGCAGGCTAAGGCAGGCGAGAAAGCCATATTAGTGTGGCATCCACCACTCTGTCCAACAGTTTAGAGGAAAATCATAGCCACTGGTGATACTTTAATTCCATGGCGCTGCCTTCCATCTGTCATTGTCAGTCTCAATATCACTGACACAGCGACACAGACTGAAAAGCTATGATGTGAGGTATTGGAGTACAGTAAGTACTCTAATACATGCTGTGGTACACTGAAATTGTGCAATAATGAAATGCAACTAACTGGAAAATGGTTACCAATGAAATGTTTAATTTCCGGTACAGAACGTTATTTTATATGTCTTTGGTGAGTTTAAATTTTTAGAAAGCATAAGAGTTAAATTGAAAACACCACTCCGTGTAAATGAGCATGGTAATGTTAAATAAACAATGGGTCCATACATATCAATACTGTAGTGTGTCGATTCCACATTGACAATATATAAATTGTGGCATAAATTGATGAGTTCCTGACAAGCGTGTTATTCTGCCTCCTGTTGGCAGTTATACAGCATTACATGGATTTTTATGGACCGTAGGTTATTAAATGCCAAGTAAATGGGATGTTTTCAATTGGTGATTGTATTAATAAAGTATTACATAATGCACGTGGTTTACAAGACCCACCGCATATGCACATTATGCTTAATGTGATCCTTTAGTCATGGATAAATTATGTCATGGACAAAGTGATCTGTTATGCCTTGGCCTTCAATTAATCAAGCCTATAATTCTAAAAATGATTGTGGACAAAGAGAACACTGTTTTGTACTGCACATGACATGATTCGCTTTGGTTGATAAAAAAAAATATCTTGTGGCCTTGGAATACCACAGAAAAACAGATGTAATCAGAAGATTCATGTCCCTGTAAATATAATGGTAAATATACATTATAACAGTGTGGCTTTTAACACTTTACACAAACTATAGAAACCAAATTTACCTTTAAGCACTTTATCACCTTGAAATTGACAGTAGTTTAACATTGATTGTTTTTTGGCCATGGCTCAATGTTGGGATTTAATGTGAGATGTTAAACACTCCAAATTGCACTAACGTATTCAAACCTGCTTATGTGCGATAATTATAGTTATACCAATGTTTTCATGGCATGAACAATGCTGTCATTCATTTCGATGTAAGGATGAGGTGTATGGCAAAAGATGAGCTGTCAACTATGACCTCCATGTCGGGTTGTGCTTAAATGTGACCCTGGGGGACAATTAACATAACTTTTAGTATCACGTACTTTAGATTTGTATTGTCCCTCACAGTACTTTGCATGCAATACAATATATACTTTTGATCTATGCATGAATGTAAACACATCACTTTGCTTTATATACAGTAGAACCCTTATCCGGTGATCTCGAGCACAAACATCACGGACCCTGTTATCTACGGGATTATGCAAGAATTGACTCCACCTATCCTTCGAAAAAAATGCAGATAATCACAGATAATAGCATGACTTTTCCGATTAACTTCACCTATCCACAAATTTATGGTGCCTATTAGCAAGCCATTTCACATGCGGGATAATTGTAGATAATGGAATAAATACATCGAAAGCAGGAGTTTTGTTGGACCCTACAGCCTCTGGTGAATAAGTCTTGGGTCATAGGTCTGTAGTCAAATGGAGTTCTACTGTATATTGCCAGTAATAATCTGGGTATGCATGTTGTAATCCCTAGGCAGAGGATGTGCGTCCAATGGGGTAGTCTAATTAAAAATAAGAGCAATAAAAAATGGAGAGGGAGCCGATTAACAAGTTCTCTGGGGTCCAAATTGCGTCTTTCGCCTTTGATTGGACACAAGAGCTTAATTGGAATCTATATTTGGCTTATTTGCAGCCACATTTTGGGTGATCTATTTAAAAATTAAGCTCAAGTGGCCAATGAAACTTGGTGTTCAACATGAAAGCTAAACAGAGAAGTTGTGAGCTCACCACCACACCATCCCTTGTGCCTGCTTGATCATTAACCCAGGGCAGCACAAAAGGGAAACATAATGGCCTGGCATATATCTCTTCCCCACAATTACATTTACGCTCTTTTGAAAGGAACTTAAATATGTGGTACCATTGATAGTACATCCTATCATATCAGTACTGTATTGTACTTATCAAGCTAGAGATAGTGTTCACATATTATCCAGAAATGTTGTGTTTTAATGCCCAAAGTATAGTAGAACAATTGGGTGTTCAAGTGGGGTCGGCATTGGCATACAATACTTGCTCGCAAATCTATGTACAATTCACATTAAGACTGGAACCCAAAGAAAAAATGTGAAACCAAATATGCAAAGCCATGAAATGTATAACACCACAAATTGTTACCATTCAAAAATGAGGATAAAATAGTTCAATTAAGTCAGGTGTCATTGTTGCAACACGTTCGTTGTGTAATTTAAAGTAGAACTCCTCTTGTGTGATTTTATTACCCATGACTCATTTTTTACATAAGCTGCATTTAAACATTCCTATTTTCTGTGGCCTTGTTCTATCATCCACAATTAGCAACATAAATTGTTATTTTGTAAGAGGAGTCATGTGGCATAGTCATCCTATTAACTATGATTTTCGTTCAAAAAAAGGCACAAGTGTGGTATAATTTGCATATAACATTGTGGATAATAGGATCCGTGATGTATGTCTGCCACATCACTGGATATTAATGCCCTGTATGGATTAGATATGGAGAGCCTCGGTAACCTCAAAGATTGCACGCGAGCGGTGCACACGTGGTTTTCACGAGACCAAATGCTGCTTAATCCAGAAAAATCGGAGGTTCTGCTGGTTGGCACTCGAGCTCAGGCAAATAAACTTGTGGGTGGATCGGGTGTGGTGGTCGCAGACTTCATAATTTAGTTTTCTACTCATCTAAAGAGCCTCCACACCATACTTGACCAGAATATGTAATTTGATCACCACGTGTAAAATATTTTCAGGTCCTACAATTTTAATATCAAAGCTTTACGACACATTCGGCCACTATTGGGTCGTGACATCGCCAACACGGTGGCATATAGCATAGTATCGTCAAGGCTCAATTATCGCAACTTATAAATATATGGGACGTCTGACAAAAACATTACCAAGCTGCAGCGTGTACAACATTATTTGGCAGGTGTCCTGACCATATGCGTCCAGTGCTCGCCGAGCTGCATTGGCTTCTGGTTGACGAATGAATACATTATAAAGTAGCACTCGTTACACACAAAGTGCTTGCCAAAAGTGAACCACAATACCTTGCAGATCTCGTCAAGGAGCTTGAATCATCACGTGAATTCCGGTCATCTTCGCAGTGGCTTTTGGTTAGCCATTGAACAATGACGGTGACTGCATCGTGCACTTTCAGATGCGCTTCTGCCCCTGTCTGGAACGCTCGTCCTTCCAATATTATGAGCTATGCACTTTTAAATCTATATTAAAAAAACAAATTGCTTTAGAACCACTTTTTGTGTTGAGTTGTCCTTCCCCGAAACCTTTGATTAGCGTGGTTGGCTACATACGGTGCGAAAGAAGTTCAACATACATACATGTATGCCCATATAGCAACACGGTAATTAAATAAACGAGTCAGCCCCATGTCTATGCCGAATGCAGAATACCTCATCATAAAAACACAGCAAAACATAGACTGACATAAATAATTGAGTTTTAATCATAAATAGGTGAAATAAAATGTTTGCAGCTCCAGTATTATGTTGTAACACACTTGCATTAAGTACCCTCATAAAACTAGGTCAACACCATAAATAATAACCATAAATAATATCACTTCAGTAAATTATGCATTCTGTTGCACATGTCCAAAATACCACTACTAAGATTGTGTGCAGATTAGTATATTCCGACGTACAGTGATTATCTTGTCCTAATTATCACATGGTTATTTTACAAGTCTCTAAAACTGAATATGGCTATGTAATTAAACTGACTAGGATATTATAATGACCGTAATGAGGCAAAATTATAACTATAATGACTACTTTAATGAGCCAAGAATATCTGTCTGTGTGTAACGTGCGTGACGTCACTCCGTATACCCCCCCCCCCCCATCATTAATATTCATGAGCGGGTGGATTTTTACACTCACGCAGAAGGTTGAGCGAAAAGACATTTTTTTTCGCAAATTCACTTTAAGTTTGACGTTTTATAATTGAAAGTGAATCTAATAAATAATTCTACGCAGCAACAAAGTGGATTTGGTGTCTTTATTTATTTCTTCAGCACTTGAGACAAAAGGTAAGTCTATTTTATGCGTCTACATTATGGTAAAATAGACATTTATCGGTGATTTTCCAGATATTGTATCAAATTGAAATTTATTTCAACCCCATCGATCGAAAGCAGAAGAGAATAAAGTATCAGAGCAGTGAATATGAACAAATTGAAGGTCAGTTATGTACAGCGCTATAGTGACATGAAGTGAGGTGTTTTATGACTTCGTTTTGTGCAAGAATCACTGCCATTAATACAGTGCTACAGTGAACTGCAGTGAAGTGTTTTATGTCTTTGTTTTTGTGCCAGATTCACTGCCATTAAATTTACACAAGATACAATTAGACGGACAAACAAGCTAGTCAAAAAGAGTTTGGGACATTTTAAGGTCGACACAAACATGATTGGGAATATTTTTTTTAAATGTATAGTACCGTACATATTATAAATGTACAAAACTACAGTGTCCACATTTCATGTAATGCATGTATATACGTATTTATTGCAAACATGTAAATGACAATAAAATATATACACCAAATGCATTGCCCAAATGTTGATATAGTATGTGGAACAGTGGTAAATGCAGGAAACAAGTTTTAACAACAAAAAAGTACATTGTACATGTATTCATACATACCCTGGATTTAACAATGGATGTATAGCAACTATGATCACAAGAACAACACTGTTATATGTTTCTTCGTATGTGTGAAGTTAATTGACACACAAGGCAGTCCTAAATTAAACTCTGCGGGAAGTGTCGTATTGACGTAGTTTGTCAAATTTAACAGGCAACGTGCTGTTCCAGTACATTACTTACTATTTCACTTTTGGTCAATGTTCTCGTGTAAAATAAGACACGATCACACAAGGGATTTACACTGTCAAAGGATTTCACAGTGTCTTTAACTTACCCACTACAACGGTTTGAAAACGTTGGTTAATTCCTGAAGACATTTGGCAGTGGCAGCAATCAATGTGTTCATTCCAAGCAAACTGGCATGGTGACCAAAGGTCACGTGCACACTAGTCTATCCAGCCAACACACCTACTACAGCTATAACTACTTTTAGGAATGCAATTGTTTTATTTTAATATAAAGGATAGATGATGGTTAGTATATGTATTACATATACATGGCACAAACACATTTTTTTATAAAGTTGTTGCCACTCATTCGGATCGTTACACGGTGCAGTATTTCATCTTTTATAATCACAGTACCATTGGGTTCTCTAGTACCAAATTGGAATATGCCTGTTCTCATCAGATCTCAGAAGCTAAGCAGCATTCAGCTTAGATAGTGCCAGGATGGGTGGCTGTGAAGCATAAAAAAGGTGTTGGTAGACTACTGAAGGGCAATGTTAGCAGATGACAGTGAACCAAAATTTAATTGCACTGGATTGTATACCAACGTGTATGCTCTCCACCGTTAACTAGCACAGACCAACATGGTGCAGTATGGCAACGTAACATTTACCATACATTTTCAGTCCATGTCTCGTACTCCATGGCCTCGTGGGTGTCATATAGAGAAACTGTTCCCACTGAGGGAATGTAAATTGAGCAGGGAGATACTTAGATGTCATTTTCCCACATTTCAATTGTATGATTTTCTATTACTGGGCTCACTACTGCTCTTGAAATGCATGTGTGTGTGTGTGTGAGGACAGGATTTCCACGTGCACATAATGTATGAAGGAAAATTGTGATTTGCTTATGCTGTGCTATGTCCTACATGTCTGTTAGGAGTGACAGTTATTGGTAAGTACCCTCCATCATGAAACCTGAAATTGGTCGGGATTGTTTGAAAAACAAGTGTAATTGAAAATATGGTGTTTGTATGTTTATCCATTTTAATTATGTCTGCTAGCATTACAATAATATCTTGTCACTCGCCAATGTTGACAGCATATCGTGGGGTTGCGTGTACTGTGCTATTAATCACTTGGCGATGAGCCGAGAAGCATTTCAGGCTCTACAATAATTGTTGTAATTAGCAGGATGCTAATTTTCATAGGATCCATAATGAAAACCACACCTGGCCATCGTTAATTAAGCACTGCATCTGGTGCTTTTTGCAAATAAAAGACATGCAGCTACTCTGTTTTCAATAACGAAGAGCCACACTGGACACCCAGTTATACTTTCCCAAAGCATACTACTTAGCGTATTATAATTACCACTAAGGTTTGGTATCAATGCATGTCTGCCGCAAATGTGTGATGTTTATTCAACTTCACCTTTGTATTGGTTGTTTTGGAGGACACTACACTACCTCCAGAAATCGTGCCACTCTTAAATTAAAATAATTTAAGCTAGATTTTTTTTTCCAACACACTTTATCGGCTTTATCAAAACAGGCACGAGCGACCAAGGGCTTTTGCTTTTTGTATTATTATTATACCCATCGGGACTGGAATACTCCATTCCACTTTCCAATTAAAATTATTTGCCCACATTAAATGCATGTTGTGGTGACTGTTATCATGACATTCCATTGTGAATTGCCAGACCTTGCCTGTTTTGACAGTAGTATTTTTTTTCATAAGCTTAACTAGTTCATGCTCTCCCTATACAGTCAATGAAGGCTTTGTAAATGTCTTGAATACAAGTGTTTGGTTTGATATAAGTGCCTTTGACCGTGCCTGTGTGGTTTTTTTGTCCATTCACGAAAGCTGTACTGTAGCATACTTCATCACGAAGGAATGTTCTCATCCTATGGTTTTCCTTGTCTATAAGTACAGAACTATGTTATGGTTATTACATCACCTTGACAACAAAAAAATACAGAGTAACAGGCGTGTATTCATTCATCATATAATATCTCCCAGAGTAACGCAATCTAATCTGACAAGCCAGGGCAAGCCTTACACTCTATGGCCTTAAATATTGAAAAGAAAATGTGAACTCCTTCCCTTTGCTATATTTGTACGTATGTGTTAAAATATACAAACGTATTACATTACCATTGTTAAATTGTGGAGTATTCAAATTTCCTCCGTTGGCTTCCAATCCACCGTTAGTCTCGACCACTGGCCATCATCTCTGAGAGCTGCATGTCTTGCCCAAGCATACTTACTGTTCTTAAAATTTTGAATACAGTAATGTCTTTTATTTTTTAAGACTGGCCCCTGCAATTTTCATGTGGACTTTTTACAACCAACTGAACATTTGCTCAAGGAAATTAGTACTTCCCCACAATTCTTTGAGTAGGGAGACACATTGGCTTTTAATCATTTTGATATGTATCATACTTAAACGAGCTTATTGTCAAATAAGTCCTCACACTTGTGACAAGAGCCACACAAATTATTAAAGAGGAATTTGTAACCTGTTGAAAACAAAATAATGAATAACACCATGAAATCCAGCTTTAAGGCACCCTGTAATTTTGGCTTCAGGACATTTTTTTTTACACTGGCCTCTATGTGGTAAGCTCAAAGTTAATTAAACAGTTATTGACAAACATGTCCCTTAGGCAAAGGGTGCTGCCGGTGACTTGGCATGAGGGCACTGAGCTTTGGAACACATTCAGCTTTGTGAAGGCAATGGCCGGTTGTTTTGTGCCGGAGTGCATCCGTCAGCCTGACATATGGCTGGTGCTAAAGGAACTTTTTGACAAAAGCGTCTCCACCATTGGCGCTCATCAGCCTCTACTATTTACATCAATCAGTGTAGGATTATTGTCGTGTGGAGAATGTGCATTACATTTTATTTTACATCTGCATACAGAAAACATAAAATGTCACTGGTATTGGGCTACTATCTCAATGCTAAAAAAATACGCGCAAATTTACTAAATTAGAATTACATATCAACGCTACTAAGAAAACTTTGCGTAACCCCAGACTCAAGTCAGATTTTCCCGGATAAACAAGCATAGTGATAATAATGATGCACTGAAATATCAAAGATGTACCAACAAGCAGTGCTGCCATGAAATACTGGAGCATTAAACCAGCGAGCTTCAGATGCATTCCTCGTTTTCCCATTTGCTAAAAGATTAATGGACAATGATATAAAGAGGAATCACATAAAGTGTCAACTATAGAGCATGCATTTCGACAGTTACATTCAATTAATTCAGTTTAATTATAGGGATTTGAACTGTTTTCCATTTTATAAGATATTTTGGGCTGTCTGCCATACAAGAAGAGCTAAGACTGTAATTGTGATTTCCAGTAATGTTAGCCCCAGAGAGATGTGGCTTTTTTTGTACCTTATTGAGTTGTCAGTAGTTGGCATTATATGTGATGTGTTATTAAGTATTTTCACTTAACATTTTATGATTTCTGAAGATGCTTCTGTTTAAATATTTTGAGCCCATTTAACTACACATTCATAATAGATTTTTTTTTATCTGTATATTCGAATGTGTTATTGCATTTTTACCATTTATACTGCCACAACAAATTATCTTTACAGGTGCACATTTCAATATTGTTTGACAAAGACTATGTCATGAACATTTTTTTAAATTAGATGTCATTGTGTTAAAATATTAGGAATTACCGATGGCTTGTATGCAGTATTCCACATTTCCTGAAATCTGAAAATGTGTCGACACTATAAGGTGTGTCTTCCAATTCTCCCTGTCCTCATTCGATTCGGGGTCATAATTCGATGAGCAAATTAATTATTTTTCTTTGCCATTGTCGTGTATGTCATGGCTACGTACGGTGAAAATAAAGCTCAACATACATGCATAGAGCCTCCAGCAGCTGCAGTGGTTTAACATAATATTGCAGGACACATAACATGCACGATAATAATGTACAATAATAAGGTGATAAAAATTTATTCTTACATGTTCAATTTAATGTATTGATGGATCTATGAGGGCGATGGGAGCAATAACCCCCCACCTTGAGACACCAAAAAATTGTAACGTATGTCATTGAAATTTTATAGAAAATATATTGCCATTTGTTTTGTATTAAATGAGGGCCCTACAGTATTTGACAAGCTTGAAATTTCATTACCGCCCTCCCCTTGGGAAGTTTCTCAAATCCGCCTAATTCAATGCATGTATAGTGAGCATAAGAGCCAATTTTAATTGATGAATGTATGCATCATTACATGCCTGGAGGCAGGCATTGTTGTTGCAAAATATGATCATTGCAGTTTTTAAATTGCTTTAGCTGAAAGTGATCTTAGGTAATGTCTGAAAAAGAATTATGAAAAATGTGTCATCACCACTGCCATCGCATCGTCATCCAAAATTGGCATTATTAATCCTATTCTTGACAGGTTTTCCTAGAAATGTACGATTTTAAATGTATTGATAAAAAAATATACATCACGCCAGTACATGCTGTACAAAACGTGATGAATCAATCAATAAATCATCAGAGACAGTGTATGTTTCTGTTAGCTCTGGGGAACTGAAGAGTGCCATTCATGTCAGTATTGTACTGCAGTTGTCTCTTTCTGGATTCTGTTTTTTTTATCAACATCACTTCAAAAACAAGAGGCTTGTTTGAGGGTTCCACAATGAGCAATACGTAATATGCAGCACCCTGTCGACTGCGTCACAAAATTATTCTATCGCCTCTCCCAATGAGGTGGACAGAGGACAATGATGCACAACCAAAATTACATCAACGTCAAATTCGTACATATGTGCAATCCACTGCAAGATGACTCCCCCCCCCCCCTTTACCGTGGGGGTTATGTGACCATATGTCACTGTGCTAAAGTGTAAATGTCTGTCTGCAATCTTCAAGAGACTGGTTAAGTATGAGATAATGGACTTAGTTATTGTGCCATTGAAATCCTTACACTCAATTTCCTTGAAGGGAAAGGTTGGTGTCATTAATAATTAGTATTTTTGGGTTGGATTATTCTAACCCCAAAAAAATAATTATGAATCACATTGCTTATGAAAAAACTGTGTATCATATTACGTTCTGGTGTATTTATATTTAGCCCATTATTTTTTTTGTTAAATCACCCCTTTTAAGCCTCTTAATGTTATCCGAATGTTGTTAACACGCTCAAGAGAATGTCGACCAACGGGATGGAGTGATGGGATTGACTCGCTCGTGTGCAGGACCTTCTGTAGATTGATCGCCGCATTACGTAACCTCTGAGGGATTGTAATATCTGTTCACAAACAAGCTTGAAGATCAGGACTGAGAACGACTTTAATGACCATCATCCTTTTTATAATCCAGTGAAAGATGAAAATGCCCGCATGTTCCTGACATTTTAACTGCAAGCTTCAGCAAACACGGTGTCCTGGCAGCGGCATCGCCATTAGGTGTGCAGACGATGAAGCAACTGCGATTGGTATCGCAGGCTGGAAAGGTTGTGTGGGTCTCGGCTACAAGAAAATGGGGGGGGAGGGGAATTGGACAGAGGGCCACATTTTATTCCCTGCACCAAGGCCCACGCCAACCGTGCAAAAGTCACTGCGGCCTGATGTGTTGACTTGCCAGTCTTTGGATTTTGCATCGTCATGAAAAACCCTACTGTAATTTAATATGTGATGCGTTTTAATTAAGAGAAGCAGGTAATCAACACTTGTCCATATAATATTGCACTCTCAAACAAAATGGCCATGGCAGTATTGTACCGTATTAATATAGCATTGTGAGCCCATATATGGTTATGTAATTAAGTAATTGTCACTGCTTTGGGTTGTATTGGTTTACTGACACCCACATTGCATTACCTGACAGCACGCCGACTCAGTACAGTAAACATGTAACATTGGGCCAACGTTGACATGTGATTGGAACCAATGTTCCATGTTTACTGGGTGCGCGTTTTGGTGTTGATTAGATGAAGTGAGGCAATGGCATTCATTCCCTGATGGTGTTGATACTGTATTGCGATTCCCACAACAAAATGGTGAAATTGTAAATGTGGTAGACATGGAGTTTACATAAAGCCATGGAGGCCATTTTAAAACCCGTGCAACATTGACAAAAGGCAAAGCTTGTAATGTTATTTTTACGTGATAAGTTACACATTCAGTATATGTTTAGGTAAATATCATTGAGCTGTAACTTATGTACATACATTACTGGATGAGGGCCTCCCCACGCCGTGTGAGTCTTGCAGGTTACTTAACCATACTTCATCTCGCTGGTCAGTGGGGGTTGATAAAGGTAGGCAGCAAAGGTATAGCAACATCAATTATAGAGTACAATAATGGATTATGTTGCGCTGCCCTTTGTATGGCATAGTGGGCAAATTCTGCAATTTGCATATGTTAGGAGGACATGTAGATTATTTCGAGCATTCCAGCCTTCACACGTTTACCACAAACATTTCCAAATTGTTTATTTTCAGGTGACAAACGTCAGAAGTGTTGTAAATACTGTAGAGTACAACAACGTTATCCACAGCGTGACAGATGCCAATCAGTCATTGGGGGCATAAGGGAAGCATTGGTGCTTTAAGAGCTCAGCACACATTGGTCTTAACAGATAAGCAAGAACCATTTATGGAATGTTTACTGACACAACTTGAACAACTTTGGTATACCAATACTGTATCACAGTGCCTGAGATTTATAAATCATTGTGACGCATTTAAAATCAAAATGTTGTACGTAGTTGTGCAGTTTAAATTAAAAGCTAATAGGTATGCAGGATAAGTATGATTGTGTTATAATAATGCTATACTTTAGAATCCATTGCTGGTCCACTCCTGGATGAAGATCTCCGCATAAATGGTGAAGATTCGTCTGATCTTACTCCACCAGGGCCGATTCAGATATAAATTCCACTGATGTCAGTTGCGGTCAGGAATTAAACTCAGGACGCCAGGTTCAGAGCACAGCACGCCAACTTCTTAGCTGCCACTGTTCCCAAAGTATGATATATAATGAGTATCATTATTTATATTACAGTAATTCATTACAGTGGGTTACATACCACTGATAAGTACGGTTGGCTATGTATGGTGCGAAGTAAGTTCGACATACATCTATATAGTATATGCAGCATTTCTTGATAGCCCTTTCGATTGTTGTTCATTACATCTTCCAATATTTCTTTGAACTAAGAGATAGGTGTGTGGGCCAAGGGTACTCAAGTGAGTAGAGATAGTCGAGAACTCTTGGGCATTGTTTGTCAAGTCCTTGAAACCCCCACAGCACAAATTACCTCAAGATCAGGTGCATGCAGTGTGCAGTGGCTTAATTTCCATATGAATAGAAAAGACTGATAATCAAAAAAAGGACAGCGGGGAGGGAGGAGGGGTCGCAAGGAGTGCATTTGAGAAGCACTGCATTTAGAGCATGTGCAAGTATCTAATAATCATACGGCAATACAAAAAAAACACAAATAATCCTTGAACCCACAGCTCAAAGTGAATTAACGAGTGCCTGTGTGAAGGTGGTACTAAAGAATGGAATAGAACGTGTCCAAGGAGGAAGCGAAGCGATGAATTTGGTTCGTGCACAGGTGCTTCGTGCATTATGACGTTGCAGAATTGTGAGAGGTGATGGGGAGGCTTTTATCCACCAGTGGCTTGACCATAGCTGACGATGATGTGTGACTAATCCAAAATGCAGGACAGAATCTGATATGTGCAAGAGTGACAATTTTAGTCGTAAAATACTTCATCTTAAGTCAAACTTTACTCCGTAAAGCAAATAGTGCCACAACATTTAACATTGCCATCATGAGGCAAATTTTTAATTTAAAAAATGCAACTTTTGCTTCGAAATTGTTAACATAATTAGCATACAAATTGATTTTCTATTTAGCAGTTTTATTGTGTCCAAAACTTAATGTTAATCGTCCATTCCTTTGCTGTCAGGATATGATTTATGGCTTATTATTTAAGGTAAATAGCAATTTACGCTCGGTTAATCTAGCGGCTGCACAAAGTAGAGGCCTGACCCCTTGCCTGCGTGGCAGAAAATGAAGTCGCATCAAAACTTTGTGTGCTTTGTGAGGTAGGATGCAGAGAAAAATGTGCTGTAAATGTTATGGTAAGCCAGTCAGTCACCCACTTTTGAGTTTGTATGAAGGAATGATGTACAATCCTATATACAGAACTGTAATTTCTAATATTGTATTTGGATTTATGAACTTTGTAAATACAGCAGCATCTCAAGATGTTGTGCAAAACTGTTTCTCTTAACAATAGTATATTTTAAAAAATAACATGCATTTTAATGTGGAAATGTGTATTTCAGCAGCCCCAAAAAAGTATAATTCATTTAAAATCTTCTCCCCCGCACCCCCCCCGGGCATTTTGTCTGCTCGTCCTCTAAACGTTCTCGCAGCACCCCCCTCCCCCTTCCCCAGACCCCCCCCCCCCTCTCTATGTCTCCCCCCTTGCTCCTCCCCCCTCGCTTACCTATATAGCCTCATGTTTCAGCAGCCCTTTTGCCCACTTCAGCAATTGTTTCTTGCTGTGGTTGTTCTACCTGATGACGGACGCTTGTGTTGCGCCCAAAACGTCGTGATTTAATTTATTTTATTTTATACCTACGTGACTTTACTGAAAGAACCAAAGAGTATGGATCCCTGCAGTCACGAAAACTTCAAATCTAGATTTTATTGCATGATTTATTGGTTATCGGATTGAAGGGGGGGGGGGGGGACGTGCTTTGCAACACTTCACTCCTGCCACCCCACAGTTGATTAATTGTCACAAGTTGGGGTTATTATTTGATTGAAAAATGAATCGTTTTTGACGAATTTTTTTGTGATTCTGGAAATAACAAAAATTCAACACTCGTCAATACCACTGCCCCCAAAAAAAATATATATACTGTACTGTAACCGGTGACGTTTCTGGAATTGGCCCATCTCCGCTATGTTGACTAATATGTTGAGTGTCAAAAAATATAAATTTGTTTTGGTAAAAATGTTATCATCTCGTATTTGCTTCTCGTTTTTATTTTCTTATTATGTTCACGTAACATTTGCATAACATGCGCCTACATTTTCAAATATGAAATTCATACACAATATTTGATGCATATGTAGTGTAATAGCGCCGGCTGGTGGACAGCAGCAGCGACTGTGGTGGACAGACAGAACACACGCCGGTGAGGGTGTGCACGGGGTGTTGGCAGAAAGGAGGAACTAGGGCAAGGGTCAAAGAGGACCCCATCTGGAAGCCTCTGGAACCTGCTAGTGGGTTCGAGAAAGGGAGACGCGGTCAAGGCAGGGTCAGGCCGTGCTGGTAGCATACAAGCAGCTGAGAGCGGGAGCTCGAGGCTGCCGTCTCGTCATTACTGTTGTCTCGTCGCCGTCGTCACTGCCGTCTTTGTTAGATATTGAGCTGCAGGATAGTTGTTGGCTGTCTCAGTCAGCGCCGTCAGTGTTAGACCGCTCAAGTTGTGTACAGGCTAAGCGACTGGGGAGAGTGTGTGTGGATGAGACCGTGAATCTATATATATAAAATCGCAAATCTGTCTGTCTGTCTGTGTGTGTGTCTGTGTGTCGCCGGACCATACGCAGTTTCATTGGACGGCGGTTGCCCCTGGCAACGGGTAGCGACGCATTCGCTGCCGGGTGGACGCCATTTTTAATTCCCGTTAAAAATATGCGCACGCATTTGTGGTATAAACTCGATATACCCAGCGTTGCCCGGGGGGAAAATACTTTTAAAATCTTATGAAAACTTTCAAACATTACATACCAATGAAAAAACAACTGTGTAATTACTTTTAAACCCGACGCGCCAAGAATCGATTCTCTGAATCGCGCAAAGGAATCGAAGGTTGTAGATTCCTTTAGATTCGGACGATTCCCGTTTACTATAAGTTGGTTAAAGTCGATATAAACTGCTACGAACGGGAAATATCCGGCGTTGACCGGGGCAAAAATGTAATTAAAAACTCCTGAAAAAATAAAAAAATAAAATAACAATGAAAATGAAACTCTATCATTCAAAATGTAAACCCCCAACATGCCAGGAATCGATTCTTTGAATCGCACAAAGGACTAATCGAAGGTTGTAAATTACTGTTTAATATAAGTTGGTTATAGAGTTGATATAAACTGCTACGAATGGGAAATATCCGGCGTTGACTGGGGCAAAAATATAATGGTGAGGGCGGTTGTGAGTGGCGATTGTGAGTGGTGATTAGTGAGTGGTGAGGGGAGGTTGAGTGGTGACGGTGAGTGGTGAGGGTGAGTGGTGAGGGTGAGTGTTGAGGGTGAGTGGTGATTGGTGAGGGTGAGTGGTGAGGGTGAGTGTTGAGGGTGAGTGGTGAGTGGTGATTGGTGAGCGTGTCATTGGTGAGGATGAGTGGTGAGGGAGAGTGGTGAGGGAGAGTGGTGAGGGTGAATGGTGAGGGTGAGTGGTGAGTGGTGAGGGTGAGTGTTGAGGGTGAGTGGTGAGTGGTGATTGGTGAGGGTGTGATTGGTGAGGATGAGTGCTGAGGGAGAGTGGTGAGGGAGAGTGGTGAGGGTGAATGGTGAGGGTGAGTGGTGAGGGTGAGTGTTGAGGGTGAGTGGTGAGTGGTGATTGGTGAGCGTGTCATTGGTGAGGATGAGTGGTGAGGGAGAGTGGTGAGGGAGAGTGGTGAGGGTGAATGGTGAGTGGTGAGTGGTGAGGGTGAGTGTTGAGGGTGAGTGGTGAGTGGTGATTGGTGAGGGTGTGATTGGTGAGGATGAGTGCTGAGGGAGAGTGGTGAGGGAGAGTGGTGAGGGTGAATGGTGAGGGTGAGTGGTGAGTGGTGAGGGTGAGTGTTGAGGGTGAGTGGTGATTGGTGAGGGTGTGATTGGTGAGGATGAGTGGTGAGGGAGAGTGGTGAGTGGTGAGGGTGAATGGTGAGGGTGAGTGGTGAGGGTGAGTGTTGAGGGTGAGTGGTGAGTGGTGATTGGTGAGCGTGTCATTGGTGAGGATGAGTGGTGAGGGAGAGTGGTGAGGGAGAGTGGTGAGGGTGAATGGTGAGGGTGAGTGGTGAGTGGTGAGGGTGAGTGTTGAGGGTGAGTGGTGAGTGGTGATTGGTGAGGGTGTGATTGGTGAGGATGAGTGCTGAGGGAGAGTGGTGAGGGAGAGTGGTGAGGGTGAATGGTGAGGGTGAGTGGTGAGTGGTGAGGGTGAGTGTTGAGGGTGAGTGGTGATTGGTGAGGGTGTGATTGGTGAGGATGAGTGGTGAGGGAGAGTGGTGAGGGAGAGTGGTGAGGGTGAATGGTGAGGGTGAGTGGTGAGGGTGAGTGTTGAGGGTGAGTGGTGATTGGTGAGGGTGTGATTGGTGAGGATGAGTGCTGAGGGAGAGTGGTGAGGGAGAGTGGTGAGGGTGAATGGTGAGGGTGAGTGGTGAGTGGTGAGGGTGAGTGTTGAGGGTGAGTGGTGAGTGGTGATTGGTGAGGGTGTGATTGGTGAGGATGAGTGGTCAGGGAGAGTGGTGAGGGTGAATGGTGAGGGTGAGTGATGAGTGGTGAGGGTGAGTGTTGAGGGTGAGTGGTGAGTGGTGATTGGTGAGGGTGTGATTGGTGAGGATGAGTGGTGAGGGAGAGTGGTGAGGGAGAGTGGTGAGGGTGAATGGTGAGGGTGAGTGGTGAGGGTGTGTATATATGTAAGGTTATTAAGAAATATATTTTTCACCCGGGCAACGCCGGGTACTTATGCTAGTGTTATTATAAAGAAGATGCCTCCTACAAACATTTTCTGAAAATCACTGACACTCTACACATGTATTGTGTGAGATTAAATATTAGTCGCTGAATCTATAGATAGATGGTCGACATGAGGTAATATTAACAAGAGAGAACAACGCGGCCACTAAAATTAACTTAACATGTATATTCTTACAACAACACAAGCTTCAAATGTCTGGCAAAGCGTTTTCTTTTACTTATTTTCACAAGGACTGTACACTGCCGCATTGTATTTGGCAATACAATGTGGCAGCCTTTAATGTCTGAGGTGAACAAGTGTCAGCGCATAAACATATCAAGTGTATTTACAAAATACATTCACAAGTGTCTGAAAGTAACAGGGCCCACAGTAGTCAGAGCGTTGTTTTGAGGCTTACATTCCAAATGGATTTTACAAGTTAACTTGCGCGTGCCTTTATTTTGTCTAGATGCCACGTGTTACTTGCGCTTGTAAAAACATGTGGCCGACAAGGTCAGTTTTCACAACATCCAGGAGGAAGCCATCCCAGAGTGATACCAGGAGGTCACCGTAACTTGATCCAGAGTAGGGGTGTAACAATCCACCCCCCTTTTGCGATTTGACGAATTGTCACGAATCAGGGTGACAATTCCATTTCAGAACCAATTCTTTTTTAAAAGTTTTGAATGTAGGGGGGCTCTAGTGGCTGGCGGGGTCACGTGAAACCATTGCATTCAACGTACGAATTAAAAAAAACGTCAGCTTATTCGCACGTGATGTGATGCTCTGTTGTGAGTGTAAGAAGTGATGCATCATTACACCTTCAAATTCCGGTGCGTGTTTGTTTTTAAGGTAGTATTCTTAAAACAGGGCATGTAACCAACACTACATGTGAGCAAATGTTTATTTTAAGTTAGATTTTTGGTATTAAATTCATTTAAAACAAATAAAAGCGTACAATATGGTATTTAGCACAAACAAATCCAAGTGATAGTGTGGTAGTGATGCAAAAATGTTTTTAACAATGCAAATTTGTGTTTATGAAATAAGATATTGCTTGTTTATTGAACTGTATACAGTATTACAGTTATTCGTCTGGTGGATTATCTGAGTTGCGGAGTGACTGTGTATGCGAAAATGACAAAAAAATATCGTTACATAGTGCACATTTAATTATTGGCTACCCCTCACGCATAGATGGTCACGTCCCCACTAACTCGTGGGCAAGAAAACCGATTTCTATAAGAAACAAGACAAATGCAATCACGCGGTCTAATCCTTTACTCCTCCGTTACATAGGAGGTAAATAATAAATACATTACAATGCCTAATTTAAATGTTTGCCATTATCTCTGTGTGTGTGTTTGAGCCAGGTGGACCCAATCCCTCACGACATCAGATAATAATCAACGTCATCTGACGTCACAACCCTCAGAAGATTACCAAAGTAAAACGCATTTGGTTAAAACGTAAGTGTGAAGGCTGAAAGCACTGTGCGTGACTCATCTTTTGAAGGTGATGAATGATTCAAGGCTGCAAATCGTTGGTGTGTGGTGTTAAAGATGTTGCCTTGGGGCGCAGTGTTTCATGGGAAACTCTCCAGCACCTGTAACACACTCTTGCTGGCCCTTTCTGTACAGCAATTGCTGAGTAAACGACTCTCTTTGTTCACCAAGAGTTTACGGGCTTCTCTACTTACCGTTCTCATCAGACCATCACGAAGTATGTAGCTGAAGTCAAAACAATGGCACAATTTATTAAGAAAATGTCATATAATGCATTTTTATGTAATAACTTACATCTCTTTCTTTAATCCACTGCTGGATGAAGTGCCATGTCAGTTGTGGGGGTTGTTTGACCATTAGCCATGACCAGTTCAGATCTCAATTGCTCTTACACATCAGATTTAAGGAAAATGTTGGATATTTTTTAGATTTATGGATCATTTACATGATGTTATACAGTCATCTGTTGTTATACGGCAACTCGATGTACAGAATTTCGCGCTAACGTAATTTACAAATTAGGGAATTAATGTCATAAATATTATGTTAAAATTACAACATTTTGAATCTCTAACTTATTATTTCGGGGGGGGGGGATTGAATAATGCACCATCTGTCATTTGTCATCGCATGCATTTCTCCAGTTTCTGGTAAATATTATTCATTATTTTCTTTATTTTATTACTTATTTAGAATATTATGATTATTAATGTCTTTTTTATAAAATTATCGATTTCCCATTAAATATGTGCTGCATTCCTAAGTGTAATTTCAGTGTCTTGGGGCCAATTTAATATCCGTCGGAACACATCTCCAATACATCTAATGGAAGTGAATTGGAAAATAAGATTCGATATACAGAATTTTGTTTTACAGACAATTTTTCAGGAACGTATCTGTTCCATATTTAGAGGGATGCCCGTATATGTTTGTGTCTTCGGGTTCACAAAAGTGGTGTCATTCAATGCCACGTGACACTTTCTGGTGGGAGAATGGTGATGTGGTGTCATATGAGTGCCATCATTTCTCTTTAAGAAATCATTTGAAACGGTGTTTGTTTTTCGGATTGTAATACATTTCATATATAGGTCTGATTTTCATATTAATCCGAAAATCTGGAGCACTCGATTGCTACTGCTGTTAGCTGCGGCCAACATTTGAGTGCAGGTCACCAGGTTCATAGCACAGTGTACGTGCCGTGACACACAGATACACACACTACCCCAAATAGTGGAATGGCATTCAGCTAAGTGTGTAATGTATAGTCATTTTTATTTTTAAAGTAATTACAAGTACATCACTAAATCAAATCAATGAGAATAAAAAATGTAAAGATAGAGGATAGCTGTGTGGTATATCGAAGTATGGTACATGCACTGCAATATTTTTTCAGCCCTTTGTCAATCCACTGCATCAGTCATACTTCACCATGCTGCTATCACGAACACAAGCCTATGGGTTATTATTTTATCGAAACGTCTGAAATTGGCAGGGAGTCAAATTGTACAGTGCATTTCAAAGAAAACAAAAATGCGTGCCTTTATTAAGGTTTCTGATTTTGCTCTCCAAGACCAAGACCACCTCCCCTTGTTTTCAAATCGAAGCCATTTATATGCGCAGCTACTACGGGCAAAATATGCTGAGAGTCTAATCCATAAAGCATGCTGCTTTGGAACGTGTAGGTTAACACGTGTAATACCATCACGCACAGGGAACAAACCTGAGTATTCCTCATTAGTGACAGAATTATGGCTCTTTAATGTGATGTTTATTTACTCTATTAAAGACGTTGGTAGGTGATTGATCACAACACACCAGTGTTTCTGAGCGAGCAGTTACAGTAGTAGCTTCATCCACGCTGACTTGTGTTGCTTCGTTGTTTTCAGTGTTTATTCATGTGTAATACTGAATATATGCGGTGCACCTTCATACAGTATGCACATAGATTATGGAATCCTGTGGAGACTACGTATGTAAGAATACATCCTACTTCTGCGAGAATGCATATCCAGATGTCAGGAGTAAATCTAAGATGGAACATATCTTACACTGATTGAAAACTTTATTATTTAAGTCCATTGATATGCGGCTGTTAACGATTACATTCGGTTTTCCAAAATAATCATAATTTGTGCTTGTTTGCCTCTTAATTTAACAATTAGATTCATATCCGCCTCGTGCCATTGGTATACATACTGCGTTGTGTTTTCCATTTGTATGTCTCAAACAACTATATTACTGTAATTCGTTCTGTAACCTTGTTATGCGCGACTTTTGTTTTCTTCATTTATCTTCGTGCCAACTTTTTAACAGCCTTTTTTAAGTTCTTGCATAATTGTGTTGCATTATTTTCTCTTTCTTATAATGACTGTGCTTGTCAGCAAATCAAAGATGTTAAGATCTTCTCTATTTTGGTCATGCATTTATTTCTTCAATTCAACGTAAAAAAAAAACGTATGATTCGTACTTTACAAATGGTAGCCCTTAGACTTTTAGCAATATGGAACCAAAATGCATGGGATAGATTATTAAAACTAGTGGAGAAATATATGGAGACTTCTGCAGCAATACTGTATATATATCCCAGGAATAAAATCAACTGAAGAGGAGGAGATTCAGGATGACACCGCCCTTCAAAGTATTAAAAATGGAAAGCTGCTGTACTCGATTGACTAAAATATAATGTTGTGCAAGGGGAACCAGCTGTGGAAACGAAATCAGAGGGTCTATTTACTAAATGTTTACACAGAAATTAAATACCTCGATTTTGGAATGTTGGCTCAATCGTTCTTCTATTCCAAAATTATACAAAACTGGGTTTAAGACCCGTTAACCTATCGCATTGACATTGTTCACAATCGCCCATGGGAGCAAGCGACATTTGTAACATACTGCACTATTATGCCTGACTTTTATAGACTAAAATGCAATTCGCACAATGGAAACGTTTGCAACCATCCATGTCTCGGCCTCGCTGTGCGCTGCGTTGCACCACTATCCGAGTAGTTAACCTCGCATTCAAGAAACTTTCAGAGCCAGGGTGAACATCCGACTCCGACGTATTTAATGAATATAATGAGGTAAAACTGATGGAAAAACACAGCACAAAATACAGCATCTGTTAATACTTGCAATGTCGATACAATGAATGAACACAAGGAGCATCATAAAATTGTCTTAGGTAACATGAATCTCAACAATAGGTCCTGGATGGACCAAGCACCTACATTAACACTGAATAGCAATACAACAAGAGAATAAGCTGCCGTGTTAAATAAGGTCACTTTGTGTAATCACCATACTGCACCCTAAATGTACAGTGCTGCATATAACACTGAACTGTGGATGAGATACATATTCATCCTTGCTCTCAAGATCGCATTAACGATATATGGGCACAAGTCTGGCTCGACTTATCCAACTACAAGGAACATTCACAATAATGCAAGTGGCAGGCTTCGTTGTTAACTAGGCCTCATATTTATCATAATTTAACTGAATTATAAAGGCATTTACAGCATTATAACGGCAATCCTAACATTATAACAGCATTCCCAGTATTATAAGAACATACACGAATTTACAGACAATGCTTCTTAAAGTCCCACAATGAACAGATGCACCTGTCTTCACTGAGACGCTATTTGTGCCTCCATGATGGACATTGTTTCCTGTCATACATTGAATAGGAAATACATGGCTTGAAGATCAATGGATGTGTTGAATAAACCCTATGAGTTATTCTTTATTCCATGTTGTGTAATACAGCAATAGTGCTGTCACCTGTGGCAGGTGCTTTACCTTATTCTGTAAATATTACACTGGAGCTGGTGTCTTGCTTTTGACTCTCGCTTCAGTCGTTTCAAATGTTAAATTCGTGTTGTCAGATGACTATTACCAAACATTTTATAAAATAATTTTGGAACGTCAATGAAAGACCATTATTCACTAAAGTTATTTTGGTCATTGCTATTCCTGTTGACACTTATTGTAGAAAATATAATTGGTATTGCATTCCACATAAACTAGAAGCACTATATTGTAATACATTGCACATTTGACAAGTGTTTTAAAAGTGTCAATATTGAAATGTAGTGCAATAACTCTTAATCTCTGCAACATTTTCACAATGTCAAATACAAATTTTGAAAAAGGAATGAGCTCAATATTTTGCATTATATTGCATATTTCACTTTGCATTACCGTCACTTGATACAAAAAAAAACTCCACGCTGAGAGAAAATTGAAAACATTTTTGAAAACATTGTTTCTATTTTTATATTTTTCCTATTTGTCCACTGCAGTCTTACACCCTGCTGGGATGCATTTTGCTCAAATGAGTTGTCTTCAGAATGTTTTCTTATGCACACAGCATGGAATGTAAGTAAAAAGAATAAGGATCTTATCTCTACCCCAGCATGTCAAAGTGATGCATCAGTCAAGAAAATGTTGTGTATCATGATATTCAAGGCCTTTGTTATTTGGACATCACAAATAATATATGTTTTATGGATATCAACAACATCAAATGAAAGTGTCTTCATAATTGAATAAGCACAGGGTTGATTTTGTTCATTACTACTGGTGGCTCTGAGTCACCTTTGGAAATTTCACATTCCTACAGCAGAAGCCAAAGATTCCCATAGGCTGACTGCTGCTCAATGTTAATGATAAGTGGCACTTTTTTCGATCAGCCATAGAGATCGATGATGGACTGAGTCTTGCCCTGACTGGGATTTGAACTCTGGATGATACATGAGCATCCTTGCTTACAGTTCCAAACATGCAGTCATATGTGTTAAATAGAATATCCTGGCTATTTAGCCAATTAACTAAATGTGGTGATTATAAGTACTGCAAATAATACGGAAACATCTATTTTTAAAATGCCTTTGTGTATAGATACACGCATATTGTGTTATGCTGGTAACATCTAAAAAATGTGACTTGCCAACATTCAATTCATAGCTCTCTATTTTCAGAACCTGTATGTTAACTGTGAAATATTTCAGATGATGCTTGTGATTCCACATAAATGCAAAGCTATTTTACAATGTTTTTTCAAGGCGTAGCTGAAAAGTAAAATTACAAATTGAGGCTTTTCTTTCAAATTATTGCAACACTTTTTGGAATACGTGCCAATTTTATACATTGAAATTGCACTACGGTATTTGCCCATTCATAGTACATCACCTTTTTCTTCCATTTGTGCAAATGGAAGTTACAAAAACCGAGGAAGTCAAATTTCCACATTGTGTAGTTATATGTAGCAATTCAACAGTGAGTGAACATTTTACAAGGAAAATTAAATGTAAGGTTCACAAATACTGCAATAGAAATGACACCTAAGCAATATTTTACAGCCAAACAAATGGCAAAACGGCAGGCTTTTTGAATGCTTACAAGGTGCTAAACATTGTTAAAGTGACTCATACATTAAATTACTGATTTTCTTCAATCAATATGCAGAGCTAATTTGTTTGTGTCAGAAACCCAGTTGTTAATTCATGCTAGTTTAGACGTGGCAATACAGTAATATCACCGCGAATCCAATGTGTCATTCTAAATTCTGATATAAATAATATCTTAATTATAGCGATGAGATTATCACATTGATAATTATGGTATGTATGTGGGGAGTCGTGAATCAGTTGTTAGTGCACTCTGTCACGAATAAAGTTACCTGGGTTTGATTCCTGCCCAGGATTAAGGTCAGTACCAAGTTAACATATCACCATGGTGGCGAGATGTTAACTCCCTCGCCTGGTATGTATGAGATCGTAGGTTCAATCCTGACCCTGACGCCTGTATATTTGGAGTTTGCATGTTCTCCCTGTGGTCACGTGGATTTTTCTCCAGGTACTCCGGGTTTTCCCTCCACTTTCAGAATCAGCATGTGTTTTGAGTATTTGGCTGATATAAATTTCCACATGATCGGCCACTTCGTTGAGCGATCGTTTGTGGTCAGGCCTTCATCCATCAGTGATATTATATTTTTTTAAACAGTGCGTTATCAACCCGCTGCTGGATAAAGGCCTCCCCGAGCCTTTTGGACATAGAGTTGTTTGATTATAATTACTGTTCACCATGCTGATCTCTATACCTCAGACCCGGACTGGCCAAAGGGCAGTCTGTGCAAATGCCCAGTGGGCCGGTCCATTCCGAGGGTCTGTGTGGAAAAATTGCAAACGTGAGAGTAAGATATTTGTATAAATATATAATTATTTTTTTGCCTCTAATGTGTACGCTTCATTGCTTATTTACGCTCTCATTTGGCATTAAGTCCCATTCTCGGCAGCCCCAAAGATTCTTCCTCACCGGCCCATTTGTTTTTTGGAACAGCACAAATAGGCCAATGAGATCGCGCGGCAATTTGGGCCGGTGCGTTTACAAAGAACCTGGCCCGATTTTTAGTCCGAGTCCATCACTGCTGTACTGTAAATACAAATACACCCAATTCCAATGTTTTTGCCTTACTCGGTGCACTGCAGTCTCTAATAGCGTTTCTAAATTATATTCGTCTGCATATTCATTTGGACTACAGCAGTAACTTTAGTCTCGTCAAAGTCATGCTTTGTGGTGTTTTGGGTGCATAGTCGTCGCCATTGGCATGTTTGATGATTTCATCCACCCAGAGTCATCGTTGACAAAGTGTAAATCAATTAATTAGCAAGTATATGTGTCACTAATTCCATTAAGAAAATGAGCACTGCCCCTGCCCTGCTGCGGAATTCCACCTGTAGAGATGCACACCATCCTACGCTCGTTTGCGCATGGAGACACATTCACTTGACAAGTGCTGAAATAAAGAAGACTAAAACACCAAGAGCCCAATTGGGCTATTTTGCCCAACATTCCACCACTACTTTTACTTTCAAAATGACTGGCATCGTACGTGACCCATTTTGCATTTTGTAATTCAGACGATGTTGCACAAAACACAGCAATTCTGCCACTGCTCATGCTTGCAATGGCGGTATGGGTCAAATATGTGGCATTAGGGGAGAGGCAACGATGGTGAAAGGTTAATGAAAACCTTGTAAATCAGAAACTTTAAACCCTCTTCGCTCCACCCTAGTCTTGATTGGTTGCCAGTTCAACTAACGATGACTTAATTATTTAAAGTTCAACTTATACATACCAGCCTGTTAACTTTACACCCTGGCTATGTTACTTTAGTCAGGCTTCTGCAGCAATTATGTCCAGTGACATGCATTAAGTGATCCAGTGTGAACCCACCTTAAGGAGTGGCATGCTGGTTTCTTGGGGTTGTAATTATGGTTCGATTAATATTGATTCTGAAGCTCATGATGAAACACGCGTCCAATTCTATGTGTGAGAATCAATGTTTTTCATTTATAATAAATTATATCCCATAGTTTCCCATGACCCCTGCAGCTTCTAGAGGCCACTACATTCACTACAATATATTTATTAAAATTATATACATTCACATGACAAATCATAATCATGTATTGGAACAATTTATATAATTGCAGGTTGGGGAATGGCAGCTGTAGGGAAACCTTGATATGTCACTAAATGTTAATAATTATTTTCATCATGGATTTCAGCTACGTTGATTTATTTTTACTTAATTACCAAGCATGCACTTCCGCATGCTTCTTTGAACACTTTACAGATTGTGTTCCATTTTCCTTGTCAATGACCACGTTACATTGAATTACAGTGAGAGACAGAAAGAGACACATGGAGCAGAGAACATACACAAGTAGACATCATATTGACTGTTAAAAGAAGTAAGTGGGCTTGGGCAGAAAGGACACATCACGAGAAGGCATGATAGCCAGTAGTTGAGACTAATGATGGAATAGCAACCAAATGAGGGAAAATTACCCAAGAGGTCGTCGACCGTGGAGATGGAGTGATGAAAACAGTGTGCGCGGCCAGATGCGAGGTGGATTGTTACATCACAAGACTGCGAGAGTTTGTGATACTTTGGGAGGCCTTCATACAACAGTGGATTGGTCATGACTGCCGATGATGATCACCAGGCGTTTCAGTTAAGGTAATTTAATTGACTGTGTTAGCATGTGGTCGCATGAACTGTTAATACTCCTGTGCAGTAGAAACAGATTTTTTTTATGCATCGGGAAACACTTGCATATGCAGACTAAACAGCTGTGATGCGATGTCTCGCTCCGTGGTGTTATCACTTGGTGCAGGCCAGCTTGAGGAGCTGTCTCGTCTGCCTGCCTACTGTGATTAACTTTCCTGTCTGTGTGCTCTGCAAACCATCAGTTTGAATGCCGTTCTGCCCCTCACCCCCAGCCCCTCCTGCTAAGACCTTTGGCCAACTCTCAACCTCAGATGACCTGTAATTCCAGACTAAAAATGTAATGCAATATACCAATTCGAAGAAGAAAACAACTATTTGGTAGCTAGCGCGTGACTTGAACCGAAATGTACCAGAAATACTCAAGAAATTTTGAGAATAAGTTTTCCCCTATTTTCTGGCGTCCTCTGGTCTGACACCGTTTAAGACTAGGCTCGAAAGAAAGCTGTCTTTGGTGTGAACCAATCATTTTCAAAGACAATGCATTTATTATCAGAGTATGTTTTTTGTTTGCATTCTGACCACAAGTATCGTGGTTAATGCAGACATGATTCCTTGTAAAAGGTTTCAGTTTGGTGTTTTAACATCTAACACCTGTTTTGTTGCCAGAAAAAAGGGGAAAACCTATTCTCATAATCAACGTTTTTGGGTTTAGATCGCGTTATTTATAAATGTGTCGTAACCCTCCACCACCCGACACGGCCAATCAGTAAAAAAGTGTCACGTTTGACAAAAGACAAATAGTTCACTGCTTTAGCCCACCGGTGTGTTGAAGCGTGAAACCACAACATTTACAATTTGAGTACGACGTTTCGCTGGTAATTGCATCCAGCATCATCGGGCAATTCGCCAGAATGGTGAGGCTCTGCTGTGTCTCAGCATCATCGGGCGAATTGCCCGATGATGCTGGATGCAATTACCAGCGAAACGTCGTACTCAAATTGTAAATGTTGTGGTTTCACGCTTCAACACACCGGTGGGCTAAAGCAGTGAACTATTTGTCTTTTGTCAAACGTGACACTTTTTTACTGATTGGCCGTGTCGGGTGGTGGAGGGTTATGACACATTTATAAATAACGCGATCTAAACCCAAAAACGTTGATTATGAATAATATTGTTCGCGAAAGCCTATGTGTTAAACCTATTCTCATATTTTGGTACTGGCAAAGGAGGTCCCATGATGATCAAGAAATGTTCTCGGTGTCTCCATGATTTCCAGCTGGCCAAAGTATTTTATTGTAAAAGTAAAATGTTCTTAAAGAATGTACGGTGAATGTGCAGGGCAGTGGTTTCCAACCTTTCTAGACCTACGGACTGGTCAACCCTCAAGCAAATTGTGTGGACCACCATGCAGTAAAACATATGCAACAGTTCCGTGGACAACTTCTTACGGCCTTGCAGACCACCACTGGGCCGTGGGACTCTTCCCATGGCCCTGCACACCACCAGTGGCCTGTGGGCCACAATACTTACATACTGTAGCTTCGAATTGTTATGATGGCTCCATCTCTGCCTGCTTCACCAACCCTGCCACCACGTCACTGAATGAGAGGCATGCCTGACCACCGCACCAGTCTGTGTTCATGATATATATCGACTATCACTCACGATCGTGACATGTGTTCAAGACATCTCGTACGTTGATAGAAGGTTATGTGTGTTCACATACACTTACCATAATTAGCACATTTGCTAGTGAAAAAAAAGATTCGCCTCAAAAGCCCGATGACCAAAGGGTTGGTTGATTTTTCATGCTGGTGAACGCATTTTTATTATTACATTTTTAGAACAAATACTATATTCATTAAATACTACATTTTGTTATATTTATTGCTAAAATTATTTGGCTTTCACTCTACCAAAATGTAATTTTTAAATGTCCACGATTTACGCTGAAACTAAATACAAACATTTTAGTTTATTTATGCTAAATAAATTTGATCCAAAACACTACTGTGGTTAGCATTTGTATTTATTTTTGTTTCAATTATTATATTAAAATAACAAAGTTGGTACTCAACTAAAGCTTTGAAAAATAGAAATTGTATACAGTCCAAATCAAGTCAATTGGACACAGTGTTCTATTGTGTATTGGAATATATCGTTACTGACCTAATAATGTCTCACTTTAAAAAAAACGTTGTCATTTATGCCTTTCCTATATTGTATTCCTCTATAGCAAAGCTCTTCAACAGTGGACAGGTCAATACATAAAGAGATTAATAACACTGAGACGACATGTCTCTCTTACAAGAGCAACACACCAAAGGTTTAAGCATGAGCAACCATGCATCACCACAGATACTTGTCTTTCCAGACAGGCTTGAGAAGAGGCCAATATGCCAAGGTTCAGATGTCACTCAATCTTTTTGAGCATCATGACCGCTTGAGTGCACAGATCCCTGTTATCATAACCTTTGGTGGTCCAAAGTCTCCAGAGGTGTGGAGGCCTGCAGATGGTTGTTAGCTCCAAATAGCATAAGGGGGTGAGAGGTGGGGGGAGTCAGCATCATGTTTAAAATCCCCGCATACGGACTGATACAGAACAGTTCACTTGTGGTGGTCTCACTGGCATACAGATTCTTTTTTCAAGTTTGCAACTTTGTAAAGTCTACGAACGTTTTCTTCCTACATGTTATTGGAACGTGGGGTTGCTTGTTTGAACCAGAAAATTGCATGTTTTCGTTTAAATGGAGTAGTGGCACAATGGTTAGCACACTGTGTGATGTATCCGGCGACCTAGGTTTTATTCCCAGCCGCGGTTACCACCAGTGGCGAGTGATATTTGAACCGGTCCTGGGCTTCCCCTCAGTCAGCTCAGCCTTAAATGAGTAATTGGTGCGGCATCTGTAAATATGAGAACTGTTGAGACAAAGTCAAGCTGTACATGATTCTGGTCACATCACTCCCTCCCCTCGTGTGCCATATCGGCATTCATAGGTGCTCGGTTACAGCTCTTGTGCCAACAGTGTGCATGGCTACACAAGGGATCTTTGTCTTTATTTACAGCAGATGCACACAGACAAACTGTGCCAGAGGTATGTTTCAGATTTTGTTTTGCTGTGTAAATCAAAGCTCTTAAGTGATCATGCATTGTATTGTCAAGGATGCAATGTTAGAATGCAGGGTCTTCAAACATTTTTAAAATCAACTACATACTATACTTGATATGTGTTCCGAATTTTCATATTAATCAACATAAATCAAGCCTACGAGAGAAATGTTGAAAAGTAAATGTTTTGGATTGATCTGAAAATAATAATTGATAACATTACTTCTGAGATTTTCCGTCCAAAATTGGTGTCACTTGATATCAGGTGATATCACTATTGTTGGCATGAACTTCTTTCGCGCTGGTCAAAGCCAACCGCGCCAATCGGAGGTGCGGGGAAGGGAAAACAACTAAACACAAAACTAGTTTTCAAATATATATTACATTCGTATATGATGGCCGTGGTCCAAACATCTTAAAGTGATCCAAAATTATTCTTTAAAATCCTAAATCTGCAAAAAATAATAAAAACTCCTCGGATATACTTTACTGTGTTTTGTCTTCTAGATTTGAAGCTTTCGTGACTGCAAGGATTCATACTCTGTTTTTTTCGGTAAAGTCACGTAGGTAAAAAATTAATTGCTGCCCTTAGTAAATGTTCGTGGGATTATTTGCTTATTTCATGTACTCACGTGTTTGTTACATAAAACATCCTGTTTAAGCCTCAGGGAAACGTAACAAAACCGCAAAAATGTGTTTATTCCTGGCAACACGCCTCCTATGCAGGGTCTTGTTTGGAGCACGGCCCACTGTGATGAAGTGGTGCATTTAACACATTTCAGGGTGCGTGAAGCGTGCAACATGTATGCAAACTTGCAAACATGTCATATTGATGGAATAGTGCAGGTAAGCCTGGTAGGAATACTTGATTTAAATAATACTTTGGAGGTTTCTTTGGAACGAATAAAATAGCATTTCTTTTGCATTTAAGTTCAAAGTGGAAAAGTGCAGCGCTACAATTGCTGGCTCATGCCACTGCCGACAGAAGGACCTTCACTAGATAATGTCTCAAGGGTATTTTGCCTACTCTTCCACACTGGCCAGGCATCTTGGAAGACGTTAGAGTATCCACACTTTACCCCATCACAGACAACCTACCAATCTACTGTGTTGTACCCATTATACTGGTGGGTGGGCAGAGGCGGGAGCTTATAAAGAAAAATTCCCGTCGCTTAACTGCAGCATCATTGCAAGTTCAGTTTGCTCACCATCACACCGTGACAACATCCCTTATTCCCTCTCGATTGTAATCAACTGGAATTCTTGTTCGGATAATATCAATGCAAATGCTATGGATCATCACCGAATGCATATATGTGTATTTTCTGATTTGTGTTGCGATGAGGATACAAAAATGATGTTTTGGAATTTACTCCAGTCAAGAAATGTTAAACATGGTAAGGTCATTTTGTTGTGTTTGTACATTTTTTGCTGTATCTATGTTTGTATTTCCTTTGATTTTCCAGGCCTCCCTGGGAAAACAAACGCTCGTATTATCAATGGACTATCACCTGGTCACAATGTTTTCTGTCTGGTATTAGTTTACAAGAGCAGAGTAATGTTTTGCAAATGCTATCCAGATGGAATATCACCTGAAATGTTAACTTGTTACTGTTTTCATGTTTAAAGGCAATGACTTAGAGTGAAGACATTTTTGCCGCCAAACCTTTAAAGTGCATAACTGCCCAGCATCATTAATGGCCATGTTAGATCAGTTGCTATTATATTAAAATGAAGTTTAAAACCATCATAAACTTGTATTTCCATGTTTCTCATTCGCAAAATTAACTGTCAATTATCCATGCATTGGCTCCGTTTATTAATAATAGCGCTGAAAAGCTGCGATAAGAGACGATAATAGCATTACGCTTAAGCAGCACATCAGCAAGTCCCATTAATCCGCATCGTAGTCTTTTCAGCATATTTTAATTAGTCAAAACGTAAAACTCTGATACCACAGAAAATATGAAACCTCAGGGTCTGCTAATCCTAAGCATGGTGATGCTGCATCTCGAAATGCCTTCCAGCGAATCCTATTATTAGTTAGGGTGCTGCTGAGTGACCCTCAAAAATACACTGACGTTGTTCTTTGAACAACAAGTAAAAGCTGCATACGGTACGTATTTAAATCCTGCTGGTGGAACGTTGGTTGTAAACTGACAAAGATGGATTTGTTGATAATGTTGGTAGCCTCCTCATGACCTTATATTTTCTTCTTAAAGGACGAAAAAATTACCCATCCGTTCGTCGTGTTTTATTTATCCGTACTTGTGTCAACTCCTCAGGAGTGAATGTTCGAGAAGGGAGACTGACTTTTTGACAATTTGAGTACGCAAAAACAACAACACACGCGTGCATGTGCATGCACTGCGCAACGTTTAGGCAAGTATTGGGCCCTCAGTGAAGAGCGCATCCGTCTGTGTTTGTGACGACGTGACGAACAGGACGCCGACGTGAAGGCACTGCATTGTGCACGAGCGATGAGGTCTTCGCCATTGTATCGAGCAAGCCAAGTGCCCAGCAACTGAGAGAGTCCAGGAACAAAAACTGCCAAAGTCAGTCCTGGCTGGCTGCCTTGTAACTGTACTGAATAATTTTTTTTTCTGGTATGACTCAGATATTAGTATTGCATTAAAGTGAATGAGTTGAACAACCAGTATCAGAAAACTTACCCAGGATGCCTCCAGCTGTATATTTTGTGCTTTAATTTTGAGCATAGCAATGTTTGTTTGTTTTGCCATGCATTCGTAACGTTGACATGATTACTTATTCCGTTTGATTGTTTTTATAAGTGGCCAATTACAAGCTCAAGCTGGCACTCAAAAGGCTACACAGACTAGGTTCTGGCACAACTACAATATAACAAAATATGCCATAATTGGTTTACACATTTGAAGTTGCATTATTCATAATATCTTTGTACTCTATTTTTGCTAATAAAATATTAGCACTGGACACATCATGCACTGGCGGAGCCAGTGGGGGGTGGCACGTGCTCCCCTCCCCCCCTCCTCAATGATCCGATCGAAATTAGGGATTTCGATCGGATCATTGGGGTTTATTAGTAATAAATCGGCATTTTGCGACCCCCCCTGCCACTGTGTAGCATATTATTATGTGCCAGGGACTCTATGAGATGATAGGACAATAGTCTGAGTCCATAATTGGCAATAAGTAACGGCAAAGCGGTTATAAGTGACTCAGAATTGTGCGCAGTTGTTTATACAGTTCACGACTTCCCTGAAGGCATTCAGCGAGCGCGATGCCGATCACACAACGCGGTTCGAATTCGACCCTCGATCGATGGCTGCGCCATCGCCGCAAACGCGTCGAATAAAAGCAAGGGACAAGTCCTTACTTACTAACACCTCCAATCATTTTTCATTGCTGGAGGGGTTGCCCCCCCTACCTGAAAATCCTGGCTCCGCCATTGAACAAATGAGCGTACTTATTATTTTAATTGTAATAAATTATATTTCATAGCTCTTAAATTATTGTTCATTTACCTTATAGAATATTTTATTTGTGCATCGCTGTGTATTGCACACACTATAATCTTCCACCTGATTGTCTCCTGGCTCCATATTTATTTTGAGATTCTCATTTGGCTCGAATGAAGGCGTTTGATTATTTGATTGATTTATTGATTGTGTTATGTAACAGCAGTGCTTGTCTGAGTTGGTACTCATCCATCCAGAGCATATAGTTTGAAATTTTGAATGTCTTTCTAAAAAAAAACAGCAGTATGCATGATAGCCTCTGGCGTTGTGTCAAATATCTAATCAACATTTCAATTCTGTGGACATGCAGTTTTTACCCACATATGGCATTCTCACCATGATTCCAACAAACAGTAAAAGCATTGCTAATAAAAGTGATGTTTGCAGAAACTTGGTGATGGCATCAATGTAATTGCATTGGCAACATGTGTAATAACACATGCGGCGCTTAATGGCATCATAAAACGGTCTACCCAGGGCGCTGTTTATTCATTGCCTTCCTTAATACGTTTTAGCATGGCCAGTTTTCTTCCTTTCTCTGCGTGGAGCAGAGGAGTTGAACATTTAAAGTTTAGGAGATTGTTATATGAGAGCAAGGGAAATGCTTACTAATATGCAGTAAAATCTGAATTATTGCCTCCAATTTCAGGGATGGGGGATAATGAAGGGATGTCCCTGCCCCGTGCTCAAGGGTAGACGCTACCACTTTGTTTACATATTCAACATTGAGTTACAGTGGCGCAGTTGTTGGCACGCTGCATTATGAACTCTGTCAACTGAGTTTGATTTGCAGCCACGGCTAACACGAGTCGCGAGTGACACGAACCGGTCTGGAGTGTCCCTATCCCACCCCACACCTCCCCACCCCTCCACCGCCATGCCCTTCATCAACTTACACTGATCAGCATAGTGAAGTATGTTCAAACAAATCCCACGACTGACATGACGTGGAAAGGCCTTTGTCCAGAGGCAGATTGACAAAGTGCTGTATATACAATATCATTCACCTATGGCAGCTTGTCAACAACACATTCCTGCGGAGGGAGCTGGTAGGAACGTTGGGTTGCTCGGTCAATGGCCAGGGTCAACGGCGGCGTGGTGTATTCCGCAAATATGGCCGACTGTGAGGGCGGGCACAAGCCGGCGTGAGTAGGTTAAACGATGAGTTTTATAAGGGCACCACGGGGTGACCAGCCCCTCCCCACCCAGCGCCACCCCTCCCACCCCCCACCCAGCCCCACCCTCCCCACCCAGCCCCTCGCCACCCTCCCCTCCCCACCCAGCCCCACCCTCCCCACCCAGCCCCTCCCTCTCCACCCAGCCCCTCCCTGCACGACGGACACAATAATCCCCTGTGGGCTGGTGTAACCAGGAGGTTCCTACCAGTAATATGTATCCTCTAGATATGTCACTCAACATAAAACTAATTATTGTAGATAACACCCCATGGGTCCCAGGACCCTCCGAGAGTGCATCATTCTACCAGCATTCATTTAGAACAAGCAAACTCTGGACCAGTTTCGACATACCCGCACCTCCGATTAGCACGGCTGGCTACGTACAGTGGTGAAAGAAGTCCAACACACATACAGTGAGGCAAATCAATGATGGAAAACTGCCAGATGTTATAGGCAAAAACCATCTGTTTAAGAAATGTGTCCTAGTTCAACACAAAATTATATAATACGTAACACAAAATAAAACCGCCAGCTATATGAAGGAAACATTGTCTACTTATTTAATTAGTTCATTATATTTTCCACGAAAGATGCTGATGATGATTTTATTTTCTTGTAGATCGTGTTCACCTGCATGAGCCAAGCAATGGGGGAGCCAAGCAGTGGGAGAGCCACGGTGGCGAAATGTTAACTACCTTGCCTGGTATACAGGAGGGCATCGGTTCGATTCCGACACTGACGCCTCTATATTTGCATGTTTCTCTCTTCCTGTGGTCTTATGGATTTTTCTCCTGGTCCTTCCGTTTTTCCCTCCACATGTAGAATCAGCATGCGTTTATAGTATTTGGCTGCTGTACATTTCCACGTGATCAGTCACTTCATTGAGCGATCATTTGTGGCCAGGTCGCTTCTGATAAAAAAAAAAGTGCTATACAGCTTAGTGGACCTTACCTGGTAAAATTAAAATAAAATTGTTCAGTTTAGTTTAAGTGCGGTTTGAGCTGCTCGCGCTCTGCATTCTCAAAGCGCCTTGCTAGTTGCGAGACTCATAGGAAACCTCTGCTCGTGCATTTTTGTGGTTATTGACGGTGGTGCATTTTCACTGCCAGGACTTGATGCGGATATTTTTTTTTAAACCAAACACCAGCGACCGATGGAATTACTCCTGGGACAACTTCTCATTCCAACAGCGTTTGCTTGACTCAGCCCACTTCTTATTCTAACAGAAGCCTCTACTGATTGACTTCACAAGTCTATACATCAATCGGCACAGCTTAACCCCTCTCTTGCTTTGGGCACATGTCACAGTACACAAAATGAAAAAGTCAAAAAGGATCACACAGACGAGGTTCATCTGCTCAACGTTGTACACTGCCAAATCATAAATGCCAAACGGCACATCATCACTTTAGCATATGGGCTCGGAGAGACTCAATCAACCAAATAAATGCTAAAAGTATAATTGATCTAAAAAAGAGACTAACATTTTTTAAATGCTACATTTTGTAATTCACGTAATATTTCTGAAACGCGCGCACAAAATAATTGTTGCTGCTCTGGTTAGACGTTGCATGGGTGCGTAGCTTTGTTGTTTCCAACATCCGCGTGGAGGAGGAAGTGCTACTCAGCCTGGGCTTGAGAGTGCTCGAGCTCAGTCCGGGATGTGGACGTGCATTCGCAAATACAGCCTCTCCATGATTAATTGTTTGAAATTGGCACGCTTTGTTCGCTTGGGATTTGCAATAATTACAAATGTTCTCGTACATAGCGGCATGTTCAACAACCTGAGAAATAGGTACGTCTCATGCATGCTGAGCTTCCAAAAAAGGGGCAGCACTGGGACTAAACTCTGTTCTCTTCACGGCGGCTGACGATGGACTTATTTCTCTCCTCATGGTGGTCACTTTCTAAAGGCCTGCAGGTTTTGTTTCTCTTCCTTTATGCCACCAATCCACCTCTTGCATGGATGGCATCTACTTATTATTCCTTGCACATGGCAGGGCAAGGCTACTAATGGTCATTTGTTGGCCTCTGATATATTTGCGTGCCCAAACCAATAAAGTACGTGCCTTTGTATATTTTTCCACAAGAGCCTTTTTGCTAATCTAGTAGCCTCATAATGCGTTGGTAAAAAGGAAGTTTCCCCAATGTTAGACTTGGCTGCTTTTCCACCAAAAGAAAATCCACCAAAAAATTGGCAGACACCGTCTTTGTGTCATCACATAAATCATTAAACACAACTCAACCTTTTCAGCAAAATAATATTGTGAACTGCTGGAAAATAGCATTTTTACAGCTTCATTGTTCTGTACAATGCTTAGCACACTGGACTTTCCATCCAGAGATCGCCAGTTCCATCTCCCTGTGCGATAGTTGAAACAATGGTGAAAGTTTTTTCTAAGTCCTCCCCCCACCTCTGTCCACCCAGCAGCATAAATGGATTCCCCAACGTTCGGGTGATCAGCAGGTCGTGTGTGGTGGGGTAAAGTGTGGGCACTCATCTGGTAGGCGTGGAGGAGTAGGTGTCTGGAACGGCCTCCTGTACCGATATCCAGAAGCCACTGGGAGCTATGCACTTTTACATCTCGATTGAAAACTCATTTCCTTACAACTACGTTTTGTGTTCAGTTTGTTGTCATTCCCCCGCACCTCCGATTAGAATGGCTGCATACGTATGGTGCGAAAGAAGTTGAACATACATACATAATATCCTCCAGAGAGGCTATCTCCAGTGCTCTCTCGTGGAGACCCATCCCCCAGCAGTGGCTTGAGCAAGCAATTGTAAGGCTGCACCTTTACGTTTTCACATTTGGCATTGTAATATGTAGAATATTGAAAAAACATAACTTTCTAAGGAATGTAAACAACGATAATGTAGTGGGGGGGGTGCAGTAATTATAATCTTGCTCTTTTTGTCAGAAGTTGGTCTGCATTATTTATGTAAAGGGATAAAAAAATAGGCACGCTACGAAATGAACACTACAGCATTGCATTACACACTCCTGAATACTTCATTACACATTTATGGTTTACGTTGACTCATATTAATGTAAAAACAACACACATCCGCGGGGATAGCTCGACAAATATAGACGAAAGCTGGCTACATAAATAAGAGGTTTCACCGTGTCTGCCAATTCTGCAGCCAAAATGTTTTTTTTCTAAGGTGGTAAAAGATGAATGTATGGCGTTAGTCCAGTCCCTACATAATTATCATCATCGATCTACTGCTGGATGAAGGCCTCCCGAAGTCAGCATCATCATCTCCCACAATACTGAGATTTCACAATCCACCTAGCACCTGAACACAAGCTCGTTTAACCACTCCATCTCCTCAGTAAGCGTCCTTTCGGACACGTCCCGTTCATTAGTTGCCACTCCATTGCCTTTTAGAATCTTGGCTATTTTCTTCCAGTCACCACAAAAAACACAATGTGTAGTATCCCTCTCCTTGATATACACAGCAAACGGTTAAACCTAAAGGGGAAATTGCTGGCTGATCCAAAGGCACGTAAACTCTAGGGAGTCCTGGCTAAAGGAGACTTAATTGATGAGACATTGGGAGAATCCCTGTGTTGTTCTAGTGCATTGCTTCAACCAGCGGTGGTATGCGCTGAGAAAATAAAATAAAATTGGTGCTGCTCGAATGCAGACACATATTGACGTGCACACATCGAGAGCGGTTAACCTCTTCAGTCACCTTCTCAAAACGCGGAGCGATCCGCCAATAGACACCCTACTAAAACGATCGGCAGATATTGCAGAGAAAACAACATCGCATTTCAAAGTCTGTACATCTCTTCCACCGATTTCACTACACCCATATAGCATCCATTAACACTCTCACGATACACTTTGTGAATCAGAGCCAGCGCGAATTGCTTACACTATGTAATGATGATTAAGCCGGGGTCATTGACGTCTCGCTGTTTTGTCGCGTGCACACGCACGCACGCACGAGTTCTCGGTGCGAGCCCGCAAGAAAACAAACAGCAGGGTCACGTCAGGTGACCACAGAGGCCGTGCAATCGTTCCACGTCGGCGAATCCAACTCACGAAATAGTTCAAAAGCGTAAGTCGTGAGAAAGCCCATCATAACACGAGTGCACAGAGGTCTACATAAATAGATTACCCTGTATGACATCATTATCATCATCAGAGAATAAACAACTCTGATGATGATAATGATATGCACTGTCCTTAAAGTTGATTGGTCCACACACGAGACAGCTTACCCCGAGCTCTCAATACTCTGATAGTGCGCTGTCTTTGAGTTGCACGCCTTTTGGCGTCATCTGGTCCAACACCAATGGAGACTAGGCTCTAAGAAAAGCTGTCTCGGGTGTGGACCAATCAACTTCAAGGACAGTGCATATCATTATCATCATCAGAGTTGTTTCTTTTTGTTTGCATTTTGACTGCTTGTGTTGTGGTTATTGCAAACATGATGCCTTGTATAAAGGTGTCAGTTTCTGTACCAGTTGAAAGGGTAAAAACCTATTACTATATTTTGCCACTGGTAAAGGAGGTCTCATAGTGGGATTATTATTATTAATAGCAAAGTAAGAATGAAGAGAACATTTTACATAAAATTAAACTTTAGTAATTGCGATGTTAATAATGCAAAACTAATATTACTATTTCAGGGGAAAAAAACTGCTTGACGACAGCACTGTGTCATGGCCGTATTTTGAGTCACGTCACAAGTGGGATTAGACTGGATTATATGTGAAGGAGGTATGGCTCTAACTTGACCTATTTTCTTTCAAGAGTCACAGTTCTATTCGCCTGCGTCATTTACTGTTTAATCTTCCAACACCCATCCGTATTCTTAAAAAGAAAAATGTCTGCAGGATGTTTCATAATTTCCTTTGTATTTTTGTCAGAAATGTCAGTGTATTTAAATCGAATATGTACCAGATTTTTTTCAAATAAATATTCACCGCATTGACTATGTGCAGTAGGATATTATGGAACATTTACAAATTCACCCACACCTACATATACATATATTCATTATTTAAAAGTGACATTTAATTATTCAAAAAATTCAATATTGTGGCTCTTCGAGGCAAACATTGTTCCATATGACAGATGGAATTAAAAGTTTAAGTAATGTTGCTTAGAATATGACCATGTGTAACTGGCTGCCATGAGTAATTATTTCTATTTTAAAAAATGCAACCAATGTGTTAATGTTGTAAATTGTTACGGGGCAAAGAAGGCCATGCTCCCAAGTTTTTTGTCATTATTGTAAGGCTAATTGCACAGTATTCTAATTTAAATATGCCAGCATTATATTTGAATTCAAATTGTATTTATCTTACAGAAAGATGTTGGAAAGTGTTAATTATGATTTGAGCTCAAGTTTTGTTCGGTTCTATTTTCAATTTCCTAGAGTTGTTTCCCCTTTAATTTCTTTGGCATCTAAAGAAGACCCATCTTTCAAATGGCTTAACATAAAACAAAAGGCTTGCCAATTGTACAAAAGTATTTTTTATGAACACACATTGCAATAAGTACTGTTGGCTTCGCAGTAGAAGAGTCGTTTAATGATTAGAAAAAAATAACTTGCAATCCAGAGGTCACCAATCCAGAGATCACCAGCCGTTATAAACAATACAATGTACAAGTTTCTTAATTTCCCTCGGCCTCTGCCCGCGATCGGTAGCCTCATGCGTGGTGGAGTAAAGTGTGAATACCACCACCTCTTCCAAGTCGTCTCGCCAGTGTGGAAGAGAAGGCCAAATACCCTTTGGAGGGGGGTTCTCTCGAGCCTCCTTTTGAGAAGGCCGTTCTGACATCAGTGGCGTGAATGGGCAATTGCAGAGCTGCACCTTTACATTTTTACCTTTTTACCGTGTGCCATCATGCATATTGTATCAGCTGTGCACACTCAACAAAGTGGCCATGTGTGCTGAAGCGGCTGGAGACGATAAACACACATTGCACTCCACAGACTCCACGCATGCCGTAACAGACGCTTGTTGATGGAGGATGGCGCAAGTACCACAGAGCTATGGTGTAAAATGGCAACAAAAGAGACAAATATTTATTTGGCTGAATGAAAAATGGCATGTGCTAACCACACGCAGTCGTGTTACAAACCAAACATTCGGTGTGGTTTGATTTCTCGTATTTATGCGATAATGTAATTTTATTTTTATTTACTCGGTTCATCCTGTAGTCGATACAATTCGTACCACTTTGTGGTAAATTAAGTGCTTATCCTGTGAAGAGACTGGCTCCAAACCACGGGATATTAAATGTGAGCCCTTGGCTCACTGCCACCAGCAGAGGTGAGCTCCCACCTCAACAAAGCCATCCAAATTGAAACATATTTTTAAAACCTTTTGTATACAGTACTGAGTTTAATATAAAAGGTTGGAGTGCTTTTGGAAAGCTGAATATGATCATGAAAACTAACATACCAATGTGTCTCGAGGACATTTGTAATTGGCGTGCACTACCTGCTATGACACATGGTTCAGAAGCAGGCTCATTAACGGAAAATATATAACAAAAACTGAAAAGTGCTCAAAGGAACATGGAGTGCCGCATGGTTGGAACTGCATTGAGAGACAGAAAGATGAGCGCCTGAAACGTCGTGATTTAATACAGGGAGGAACAATGTTCCACACTGCCCACCAGGGATTATTTAGTTGTCTGTCTGTCTGACTGTCTGTCTGTCGTGCATAAATAAATATATAATACACACAGCTCTTTGATTGGTGGAGACCTTACAAACAGCTCTTTGATTGGTGGAGACCTACTGCCGGGTACGGAGAGGGGAGGTGCCTAAGGGAGGAAGGTCAGGGGAGGGGCCTAAGGAAGGGGGGAGTCAGGTAAACAGCTCTTTGATTGGTGGAGACCTACTGCCGGGTACTGAGGGGAGGTGCCTAAGGGAGGAGGGTCAGGGGAGGGGCCTAAGGAAGGGGGAAGTCAGGAGAGGGGCCTGAGGGGGGGGGGGGGGTTCAGGGGAGGGGCCTGAGGGGGGGTCAGCGGAGGGGCCTGAGAGAGGGGGGGTCAGGGGAGGGGCCTAAGGATATGGGGGGGGGGGTGCTCAGGGGAGGGGCCTAACAGAAGGGGGGTCAGGGGAGGGGCCTAAGGGAAGGGGGGTCAGGGGAGGGGCCTGAGGATATGGGGGGGGGGGTGGTCAGGGGAGGGGCCTAAGGGAAAGGGGGTCAGGGGAGGGGCCTAAGGGGGGAGGGGCCTAAGGGAGGGGGGGGGGCGATAGTTAAGGGGGCTGTCTGCCTGGCTACCTAAAGTCAAGTTATCTTGTATACATACAGGTAGGAACAACAGGTTCCACACTGCCCACCAGGGAGTATTTGTCTGTCTGTCGTGCACGAATGCGCTGTCCAACCAAGTTCCTACCTGCCCACTCCGAAGGAACGTGTTTTAGTTGTTTTCATTTATTTTATTTTTTACCTACGTGACTTTACCGAAAAAAACAAAAGTATGAATCCTTGCAGTGACGAAAGCTTCAAATCTAGAATGAAGGAGCACATGGCTTAGAGAACAAATGCAGGTTGACGACATCATGTTGACGACCTCAACTGTGAAGAAAATGCGCTTGGGCAGGACAGGATATGCAAAGGGCCAATGACCAATAGTCAAGAAGAAGAATAGAGTGGCAGCCAAGGAATAAACTACGTAAACTTGTTTTTATTTCACCAAGTAAAGCCCACTGGAGCTATATAGATTTGTTATTCAGAAACGACCTGACCACAAATAATAGCTCGACAGAGTGACTTATATAGAGATTTATAGCAACCATATTCTCTAAGCGCATATTTCAAAATGTGAAGGGAAAAAAGCGGAGGACCCGGAGAAAAAATTCACGTGACCACGGGAAGAACTTGCAAACTCCAAATATACAGCAGCAGGCGTCAGGCTCGGGATCAAACCCACGACCTCCTCCATACCAGGCGAGGGAGTTAACATCTCACCGCTGCGAACATCGAGTGGTGAAGTCAGCTCAAGTGTAGGGCAAGGTGAAATATAACATCACAGCATCGTGAGAGGTGGTGGAGGCCTGGGGAAGAACTTCAACCAGAAGTGGAATGACTATGGCTGTTGCTGCTGATTTTTAAAATAACGCTGAGCCAGCTTGTAATGCATTATCGATGACTTGCTCGTGAATAGTATTACCTGTATACATCTATATTTGAAAGGTGATCGTTTAATAATATATGGTTTTAAAAACATAGTACAGTCAGTTCTGCTATAACGCGTGGTTTCATAACGCGTATTTGATATAACGCAATGAAGGGATGAGGGAACACATTTTAATAACGCGGATGCGATTTGGATATAACGCATTTGAGTGAGCAGAACTACGTCACGCGAGTAGGAATAAGCGGTTGTGCGGCTGCCTTGGCATCGCATCACTCAAGGTGGGATGCTGCTGGATGCTTCTAGATGCTACCCACGCGCCTCAGTCTTTGTTCAGCCTAAATACGCATCTCACATGCTATTGTAGACTGTGCGTTACCCTACTCGTCTCAAGCAGCTGTTATCGTCTTGTGACAAGTGTTAAAACATTTGTATACGTTTATTTACATTTCACAAATTTCTTACGGTTAAATTTTTTTGTATTTTAAAATATTTAATAATTTAAAGATGTTAAGCGAGTCACTTTACACCCTTCATCGTTTTCTCTCTTCACCCTCCTCCACGGCTACGTTTCCTATCGCTTAGCGACTAACACTGTAACATGCATTTTCACTCATTTTCATGTTTTAATTTAGTTCATAAATTAAATTATTAAAATAACAAGTAAAAATGAACAATGATATAATAAAATTATTGTGAAAATGTCAGTCATGTTGGTATTTTTAAAAAGTACTACACCTAAAGCCCATCACTCCCATTGAATCAACGATTATTTCACACGATTTTCCATAAACCGGTGTTCTTCAGGAACGCAACTACCGCGTTCTAGGAGAGCTGTCTGTCTCGTAAATAAAAAAAAATGTGACTGCAGCTAATGAAACACAGCTATTCCCCGATGAACACCATAGATGCGTTCTTTCTTTGCTTTTATTATAACAAAACGCGAAAACGGTACAGCGTGCCGCATGGCTCACTTGATCAGATGTCACAATTCACGGAGGACAGTCCCAACGCTACTGAACAAGAGGGTTGGGACTGTGCGGGTGGCAGGTAAAAGGTGTGTAAAAGGAGCTCGCTGCCCGAGGCACGATAGATGCATTCTTGAAAATCTTCATTTAGGGTGAAATCGTGTTAATTGAACACGAATTTCCCATGAGAAGTGATGTCAGCCCCAACTCGATCGACAAATTTATCATTACTTATTAATTATTACTACAGTTTTGTAAATGCATTTATTTGTTGCATGACTAACATTTAAAAAGAAGAAAATAATGATGAAGATAAACCTAAAGTAAAGAATACTGTAGTCTGTGCATGTGAGCTGTGATGGGTGAAGTGGAAAGAAAAATAAAACGTAAGGATAGAAAACGTGAGATGATAGGGTTGCAAGTAGAGTAGCACTTCCACAACCTGCTTTGATTTTCTCTGCATTGTCGGCTGGTTTGCAGTGAACCTTCACATGTGCGCTCTTTGTTTTCATAGCGTTTCAGCACATCAAGGTTTTGCTCTAATGTTAGCACTTTTCTTTCTTGCACTACCACTAGAAGCATCACCACCACGCATTGTGCACACACTGTTTTATAATATTAAAGTAAACGCAACGGCAGAGAATTGCGAGATAAGACGCGTGGACGTCTGAGCCAGCAAAGAGGCAGCGGTACGAAGACGGAGTTTGGGTGACTCGCTGCTTCTTCTACCCGCTGCTCGCAACGCTCGTGTCGCCTCACGCTGGGGCACTGTGCCGTACACAGGAACGTATCGGAATATTCCGCTTCTTGAAAATGTCCACTAAAATCGTGTGAAATCGTGTTAAGTCGAGCGCGTTAATCGCGGGGTCTGTCCTTGTTTTGTAAATCGTGCAAAAACGGATTCGTTCCAAACGGACTCGCGTTAATCGGGGACTACCTGTACAAATAAAAAAAACGACCCCCACCCCCACACATTCCACCGTTTTAGAATTGTAAAGGAATCCAACTCTGAACGTTAACCTCTCTCAAAGGGAGACACGCCCGTAAAAAAACGCCTAAAACAAAACCCAGCCCTGCAAACATGCAGAGCCACGCCACGTGAACTTGACCCGACCTGCCTCGTGGCGTTTACCTGACCATTCATTCACATTCCAAAAAACAGAGGCTACAAAATTACTTTCCTCTGCGCCTCCAGATAATTAATACCACGAGCTGGAAGACGGCTGTTGTGCAGAAATGTCAGGCCTGTGCGGCCCTCGGGCCAAATCTGTTGCGACAACGCCGGTCCACATTTTCCCTCGAATTGCAATGCGGTTGAAATTCGTCCGTTCCGTGTCTGCAAAGAGAGCTCTTGTTTTGCATTTGTATGATGTGTTATTTCGTTTCTTGCAATTGAGATATTTTGCATCTAAAATTTCTCATCTCGGCAATGTCTCTCTGCTTTGATATCAATTAAAATATGCAAGTTTTATTAAATTATTATTGTTTTACTGGTTAGAATGTAAAACATCGTCATCATTATCCATGTTCGATCTACTGCTGGATAAAGGCCTCCCCAAGCCGCTGCCACCAGCTCTCAAGATCCCGTGCCGTGATGATTCGCCGAGCTCCTGCACGTGAACAGTTTGCTGCGCATCCATCGATGGGCAGCAAACTCTCTTTTGTCATTCATCGAATTATGTTATTTGTTGCATCCAAAACATTTACTGCACGTGCATTTCAAAATCGCAATGTAAAATCACGATTGACCCAGAAGAAAACAAACCATTGAAAATGAATCCGTGGCCAATGAAAGCCTTTTACTGAGATTCTCTCAAATAAGTCGGGCGTACGCTTTGGTTAAAACGCAGCGGAGTGTTTTGCTCATGGCTCTCCACTTTGTGCAGCGAGGTTGCAAACCAAACAAACAACACGGATACACTGAGCAGTTCCGTCAGATGTCCCAGTGGGAAAGGCTGTGCAAAGATCTCTTCAGTCAATAGAAGAGCATACACGTCAGCGCTCCTGTTGAGAAAGAGGTGTGATGGGTTGTATGGGCCTGGCACGGGTGAATGAATCCACCAACAAACATGACGCTCATTCTTTTGTCTCTTCTTATTTTGTACGGCGTTTGAAAAAAACTAAAGGCTACAATTGTACGTGTTTTTTATTTTGCTAGCCATTCTACGGTATCCGGGATAGCTGAGAGGAGTCTGCTTGTCCCGCCAGAATACGAGTGCATCCGGCAGTCATGAGTGAAATGACCGATGGTTTCCAACTCACCACTTTTGTTTAACGGAAAAACACCGCTGGGTGCAGTCATGATTTCGGAGGTACATTCGGGCGTTTTAAAGACGTGCACAATCATTCGTTGTAATCGTGACGTGGATTTTTACTTGGGCATAGTATGTAAACCAATTAGGCCCGTAGTTCAAATTCAAGAGAAGTATATGTCCACCTTTCTTGATGAGGCAGCAATGCTCATGAAATCCCGTGGTGTTGGACGCGGACGAACTGACTTTCATCCAAGTTGAGATGATGACTTTTTGTGCATGTGCCAAAGAAGCATGGTGTATTTTGATAAGCCTGTACTGTACTTTCTAAAATTATAATTAACTTACAAATGACACCCTCCACACATTAGGATGATTTAGATATGTTGACTGAAGCTGTCTATTTTGTGGAATTGCCCAAAGTCAAACTATACCCAACAAAGTCTAATGATAATAATCATGTCCCTTAGTTATCATGCAGTCTGCATTAGAGATACTGTATAATGGAAACCACTAATTGTACATGTCAAAAGTAACTTTTAATATGGCCAAATATAAATATATAAGGTGGCATCGTTTGAAATCCCGTAAGAAAGTTAAATACTTCAATTAATATCCCCAAGAGGAATGTTCTCTTGCTGGGGTTAAAACATGTAAGTTCACACTACATTGAGGGCCATCTTTTGGTGGGGAGACGTAGGACAGCGGTTAGCGTACTGCGACAATCATCTGAACCGGTCCAGGGGCCTCCCCTAGGTCGACTCAGCCTCGAATGAGTAATTCTGGTGCAGGGTGTCTGGGAAGACAAAGCCGACGGGGTGTGGCTCACGGCACACACCACTTGCCCATATGCCACACCAGCTTTAATGGGTGCTCGCTAACAGCACTTGCCCAACAAGCTATGTATACAATGTGTGGGTCTTTGTCCTCAATGGCTGCAGAACATGTGAATCGAGAGCGATGGGCCCTTCTTACAACCCTAGAACCTGGAAGAGGTCATGTCACACTTTCCTGCAGAATTTCCACTTTTTAATCATTGCCAGATGTTCTGGGTTGGAGGTGGGGAAAATAACTGTTCTAAGTGTGGCTACCGTCATGGAAACAGAGAATTGTCACGATTTTCTCAGTGTCATAGACAGGTGAATTCTGTCCCATCACTCAAGAAACCCACATTTATTAGCTTGAACTCTGCATATACCATTTGAAAAACTATAAATGCGGTATTTTTTCATTTATATTGCATTTAATAATACAATTAGAAGCTGCACGCTACTGCTTTGTAAAACGTTCCGTATTTTATTTCAACAGAGTATGTTATGTTTGCATTTGTTTATCGAAAGTAGTTCATTTTGTTTGAATTAGGTACAGCACCACTTCTGTGTGCTTATTAGAACAAAATACGATGTATTGCTTTGGATTTGTTAAGATCGTGCGTGCGCTGTGTTCTAACAGCAGCTGTTCCACATCAATCTGCCTTAATGTCTTTCTTGTTTTCTTTTTGTTATTTTTTCTTCCTTTTTGTCAAGCCCTGCTCCGTTCCAGGCTCCATCTTCACTCATTAGCCTTTATCTTTCCGTGTAGAGTAATCCGATCACTCTTTGCATCATCCCAAACAGCCTCCCGCTTCCCCGTCCTGCCTAATCCTACCCAGGGCTATCGTTAGGGTCTGGCAAAGTCATTAGTTGGGCAGCAAAGCATGTGGTAGTGTTACTGATGATCAGTCCCCACCTCCCCCCTCTGCCCGTTCGCCACGAACCCCTGCCTCTCCAGACGTACATGCAGCAGGGAGCCTAATAACAACGATGAATAGGAGACGGAGTGAGCAAAAAAACGAACATATGTTAACCTGTGCCATATAATGTCCACAGGACCTGTTTTATACAACGGCAGATGCAGTGCAAGCACACTCAACTCTGCTGGCCATATGGCGCCTTGAAAGCTGATAACGTGTCTGTCTCACAAAGGAAATGGGTTTTTTTTTCAGAATATATTTTACGTTCAAGTTTACGATCACCTCGATTGTCATCATTAGCTCTCATTCACCCGTGCAGCACATTCTAGACCGTCATCAATGGTACAGTTAGCTATAACACAGTAAACGTGCAACCTTGCAGATGTGCTTGGGAACCGTTGTTGGACCAACGTTGTCCTGACAGCGGTCCAACGTTTTGTGTTAACTGGGAATTGAGCACAGGTGGCAAGTGTGGAAATAATTTATGTAAACTGCGGTGGCGAGATGGCACGACGAATTTCCCGAGGTGATCACACACCAGGGCACATCCCTATGCAACACATTAAAAGCACACAAACCTCATCGTTACACCACCGAAGACGATTCTGGGTGCACAGTGGGTGGCGTAGAATAATCAAGCAGTTACAACAAACAAACAAAACGATGACCAAGAGATTTTCTGTGTGCTTCATCTCGAACACGTGCGGGTAACGGTGATCGCTGGATCGGAACGACTGAATGAAGAGCGTGATGCCATGCACCCTTACGGACCCAGTAATAAACATCACGATGTATTGCGTAGAGAATTGGCGATGCAATTTTAGCCGGTTGTTCTGAACGGAATCAACATAATCCCGTAAATTATGATATCTGGTCGATGCACACACGTGAATGCTGCCACGGTGGTGTGAGCACACTGGACGTAATAAAAGGTAATAAAAGCCACAGTGCTATTCTACGAAGTGCATGCGTTCATGCAACTTAATTTGTTGGCGCAGTCGTTTTTATGGCACTTATTTGGTCCAATAAATTATATTAAGTCCAACATTTACAAAAAAATAAACCTTTACTGCAATAGTGTATGTCCCCATACACAAACAGATTTGTACCAAAAAAATAGCATATTCCCTCCACACCCCCCCCCCCAATTTGATCTGCATTGTGCCATCGGCATCACACCACAAACCATTTCTCACAAAACAGTGCAACCACCCGAACAGCTTGCAGAAGTGATTATCCCAGAACTACTCCTGAAATTCCTTCAAGTGACCTCTGGTCCACACAGTAGGGGGGCAGCACTTTCCCAATCGCCCTGCCATAGAGGGCAATGTTTGTTGTCGCGTGACAGTCAAATCGATATTTTCATTTCTCCCACAATTTTGTTATACCAACGTGACCAGCTGTGCAGATGAATATTTTTGGGTTTTTTTACGTATTGTTCCTTTTCTAATTCCTGAGGTTTCTTACGTACACTTGGCCTGCCATACCTGCTTGTCACACGTGGTTGCCTGCAAAGTCATTCTCAATATCGCCGCACTTGCCCTTGCCCGCATACAAGAAGGCGGCCAAGGCCGCTCCATTGCAGAGCACCCCCCTCCCGAGACCCTCTTAAGTGACTTTGTCTCTGCTTGTCTCCTGGCTGCAGCAGTGGAACTTTCCACTTGCCTTCGCATGCACAAACACTGCCTGTGGATTACCGGTGGCCCGTGCCAAATGCCACAGCAATGTGTGTTGCAGCACAGGCAATCCTAAGCAGCGGCATCCATACAAATCCCGCAGAGTAGAAGCGTCTTTAAAAAGAAAAAGTTGACCGCTTTGTTAATTGTAAAACGTCATGGTATTGTTTTCCCATATACATTATGAGTATAGGACGCCACATTAGTGTCATATTACACTGCCGAGCAGTATTAAAAGGATAATAAAATTGTAATATAAATTAATGTATGTACTGTAAGCAGGTGCTTTAAGTATACAATAACAATAATATAATTGAGTAATCATCCCCGTAATGTAAATGTGCGTACGTATTTGTGGCATGATGCCACTGGCTTACAGAAGTGCGCTTTCAACACTGCAGAATGATTACCCTTATGCATATTTCATTAAGCATTGTGGTAACATATGAAAGCATCCACAATTTCTGTGAAAGTCTGTCAAGATGCTGTGGTAACAACCATTATCCGAAATAATGTTATGCAAATCAATGCTATTCTTACATAAGTATGCATCACCAATTGGAACCTATATTTCAATCATGCTGCAAATGGAAAAACAACTCACGTAAATCAATAACAGCGCCTTAAAACGACTGTAATAGAAATTAATACATTTCTGGCAGTGGTCCATCTTCTTATCACATGTATGTTATATGCTGGGAAGAAAAATAATTGCCCAAAAGGATACCCATCATATTTATTTCCCTTTTGAGGCCACGGGCGTTATTGACGAATGTTTTGAATGTATTTAAAATAATTGTTACGTTTTACTACAGCACGTTGACGTCGTTTAGAAAACGAATGTAATCGTAACCACCACTATCTTTAGAGCTCTTTGGTAATGTCACCACATCATCATAATCCTCAGGTCACGATGCACCCCACTGCCGGCTGTCTCTCGCCGTCCTGGACAAGGCTCATTCACATGTCGGAATTTCATCGCTTCACCTCGGATGGTGGACTCACGACTACGGAAGACAACGTGAACCGAATATTTGGATGAGTGACATTCATACATCACCGTGTTTGCACCTTCCTCAAGTACCGTCAGCCATTGAAACGTCTATTTTGCAAACAGAAAATATGTTGAGAAATGTCCCTTCTTCGTTACAGATTGAGGAACGTCCGTGGCACGGAGCCCATATATAGCCACAAAACAAGTCTGTCCTTCACCCGAGCTAGCTACAGACTTGCATACAGTTACACCCAAGCCACACATTCCCCTAGAACATATTAGTTAACATATTTTAATTAGCACTGCCTTATCCGTGAGAATCTATCTAACAATTTGTCTGTGAAAAGAAATCTACACAACCTAACAAACGTGTCCACATTTCGTTAATCCAACTCACCATAGCTCTATAAACAGAAAATCATTGTACACATGTACGAGACATAACTTTTATTGTTTCATCCTTTATACATTTAAAAAGCGCAGCTGTACACACAGTAATTAGGTTAACCCCAAAAAAAGCAGCATTTTCAAGTCACTTCGCCTGGAATGAATGGTAGTGGTGACAATAATCAGCCTTAAATGCATTGCATCTATTGTGCCTGTATGGTGCCTCGCTATAAGGCATAGCTGCATTTGACCGTTAACACACATCAGCGATTAAAAGGCAGGGGGCTGGTGGGGGCTGTAGTTGCACTGGCATCTCTTTCCCTCTCTCGGAAACACGGCCACGCAATGCAACTCAAATGACCCGGATTTGTCAAAGGACGTCGGCAAATGTACACACACACACTTGAGGAAGCCACGGTCTGGTTGCCTACTAACAGCACAATGTGTGTGTACACAGACGTCGACATCTCCTCAGCGGCACACAGCTACAGTGACGGCCACACACGCACGCGCTGCGATCGCGTTTGTGACCCAATGACTGGCCCAATGCTCCGTTTCATACGAGGGGTCAAGACGAAAAACGCTGAGCATGGCTATCCACATACTGAAACTCAGCTTCAACAATCAAGCAAATAGAAATCAAAGTTAAATATTTCATAAACTCTTGGTCAAATATATATTTTGTATGTCACAAAAAATAAAATTTGTTGCATAATAAATTACACGATATAACATTTGAAATTTGCCCGGACTTGCTTTTTTTTACCTCCAGTGTCACGTGGTAGCCCTACTGCAATGCAGTACGTTGAGACGAACGGCAACCAAGGATTCGACGATTTTTAAACATGTTCAAGATAGTTTTTTTGTTGCTTACATTTGAATAGGTTATAATATGTGTTTTATCTAAAGGAGAATTTCTTCACACACACACACACAACTACTATATGACCACTGTTGAATGCTAGGTTATACCATGTCACGCAACTCTTGTTTTTATGAACGGTCACGTAAAAATAACACTTCAGTCTGGGCCAAATAAAAAAAAAGGAACATAAATCGACACTTTTTTCCATACATAACACATTATTTAATACTTGAAGACATTAATTACTAACTACTTGAAAATGCCATTCATCAAAAGTGCTCTTAATTACTCAAAGTAGCATATTGAGAGTCTAAGCCTAAAACTGTGGTCCTGCACGTAGGAAGGTAGTTCAGAAGCAGGGCAATCCACACATGCATCACGCTCCAAATGATAATCACTTGTAATGTCCTTATAGTCTCAGTTGGCAGCAAAAGTAGCAGAAAATGGAAAAATAAATTACACATTCTTGAAACAACAAACAAAAACGTTTCCGGCAGACAGGTATGCAGGTGGCAGGAGAAGAAAATAAAACTCCGAAAAGCCGAACCAGTTTTTGTCGCTAAAAAAATCAGTCTTTTTTCAACGCTCCGAGGGCTCGTCTGCAGGCGTAAATCCACTTGATGACACGGGCGTTGCGCTCAATGATCGACACGGAGGTGGTGGGCAAGTTGGCGGAGCCGTCGTCCTCCTCGTCGTCCTCGTTGGGGTCTTTCTCGCTCCGTCGAGACATCTCCTCCGCGTCGGGCTCCTCCAGCTCCACCATGCTCACGCTGCGAAAGTGGAACGAGCCGCGGTGGCTCCCGTCCGGGCTGGCCCAGGACATTCGCTCCTCCGTGAATGCCTCGATATCCTCAGCCTCAAGCCCGCAGAAGTTGAAGAAGCGCTCGTTGTCGGAGGCCGAGCGGGTGTAGCGGGCCGTGAGGTCCGACTTGGAGCGGTAAATCGCTCGGCTCTTCGTGCCGGGAGGGAGTCGCGCCGCCGGGGATGTTACGCGCCGTGGCGAGCGCTCCAGCTTGCGGATGACGCTGCCCAGCTCATCCACCAAATCAGGACGAGGGTAACACGGGGACGGCTCGTCTTGGAGATGCCCACCGCTGGAACTGTTGGGGCTCTTGGGTCGGTTGTCGTCATCTTCTGAACTTGCGTGGATCGTCACCGGGCTCAAGGTCCTTTTGGGAGCCTCAGAAGTCGGGCTCAACGGAGGCGAAGTGGATGGCGAGGAGCTGCTGCGCTGGTCCTCGTCGTTGTTGCCGCCGGAGTTGCCCGCCTGGATCTCGGCGCTGCTGTTGCTTGGGCTGAGTCTCTCCTTCATGTGCGCAGCCTGCAGCAAGCGTCGCAGAAAGCTCGTGGCGGCACCACCGCCACCGTTTCTGTTCCCGTTTTTGCCGCGGCCACCGCTGCCACCGCCACCGCCACCACCACCACCGTCAACCGTTTCGCTCGAGTCCTTGACGATGGTCAATTCTTCGTTGTTGCGGCGGCGGTAAATGAGCAGCGAGTCGGGTCTCGGCTGCTGGCGCTTGGAGCCGCTCCGGTGGAGCGTGGCGGTGGACCGCGGCGAGTTCTCCCAGTCATTGCGAGCATTGTTCAGGCTGACCAGCCCGTTGCATCCTGCTTGCGAGGTGGTGGTGTTGTTGTTGTCACAGTTCAGCGCGCAGCTGTTGGCAGACAGGACCGGTTTGGCATCGGATGTGGGACTCAGTGGCGCGTCGTTGCAGCTCTTCACGTACTTGTACTTGTCGGCTGCGAGTCGCTCCCGAGCGCTGAGACCGCCGCAGTTGGAGAACTCATTCTGCTGGCGGAAATACTCGGGTCCCTTGTTGAGAATGCGCACGGGCAGAAGTGACGGCACCATCAACTGGTTCTCAGGCTGTTCCAGCTGAAACACTTCTGTGTGCATTTCTTTCATTGAAAGACGGTTGCAGCTTTCAAATTGTATCCTTTTCGAGCGTTGCAGTGTGTGGAATCTTCAGCGATAAAACTCTGTTTGATCTTTGGTGGGGGGGGGGTTCAACTTTAAAAACTTTGGCACTTTCTAAACAACAACAAAAAAGTCCACAACTTTTCCAAGTTTGATTTCTTCTCAATGCAGAGCAGGCAAATATGTATTGTTGATCTTGAATCTACAATCAATATCTGTTAGTAGTTTCATAATAAATACCTTCGTGTGCATTCGTCAAAGAAGAAGAAGAAGTTTAAAACTAACTTTCGTTTAGCACATGTTGCATTCCTCCAGCGCAGCAGACAGGTCCAAACTCCGGATTGTCAGCTGGGGCAGTTAAAAACAACTTCTCTCTCCGCTCAGAAGAAACCAGACGCTGGCTCAGAAACCAGACCCTGGCTCCTCTACTGTCACACGACGACGACGAACCCGGGTGTCTGGTGTCAGCAACGGCACGGCACTGCTGGGCCAGGGACTCACTCCGCTTCTCTCCAAACTCTGTGGGAGGACAAAACAGAGAGAGAGAGTGCGCAGGCTTAATAAGCCGAGCAGGTTTGTGACATCAGAGTACCCCCACACACACCACACACACCCACCCCTCCCTCTACTGCTGGGAGGGGCCTGGAAAAGATGCTTTGCCTGGGGCACAGATAAGCACTTAACCCCCCCCCATCCCCTTTGCCTGGGAGCCCAACCTAATCATCCACCCCCATCAACGGGTTTTTTTTGTTTTACAATGGCAAGGACTGCGCGCTCATTAAACCCAAGAGGGGCAGGGGCTAATATGTCTTATCTTAGCTTATTCACCTCATTACGCACAAATAATCCACGTTGCGGGACGAGAAGAAACGCGCGATCACGTGAGTTCTAACGCGCAGGGCTTTTGGCGTGGCTGGCATAAGTCAGCGGCGTTTGATTTCGTTTAAGCGTCAACGTGAGAACGAGTGGAAATGAAAGCGCCAATGAATGAACGGTGGGAAAGTATGCGGCACTTAAAGTTGCAGGCGGCACTTAAAGTTGCAGGCGACAAACGCGCACCTCTGGGTGTTGGAAGATGCAACCGCCTTTGATGTTCCTAGCAGCTCATTAATGCACGCATTCTTCAAAGTTTCACTTTCAAAGTGTTCGTAAGCGTCCATTGCAGAGGATTAAACGCACATGCGCTTCTCTCCGATAATGGTACGAACATCGCGTGGAATGCTAGTTAATCAAATAAATACTGGCCAAAACACACTAATGCTGCATTTCCCCACTATTAGAACTATTCGCAACATTACACTGCTGTCATTGATTTCGCGCTGCTGTGAAAGTTAACCGCAAATGCTTGCGCAACCGCTTGGCGTCGGTTTTGAATCTTCCCCAACGTAAACTGAATTAGCGCAATAAGCTGCGGTCCCATTTGTTTCGCATTGTTGTAACACAAAGGCCCCCAGTGATCAATGTCTTGTGCTGCGAGAAACAAAAGCCCCTCCCTCTCTCTCCACCCCCACTGGACTGCAGTAGTACTTAATATATAATAATACTGAATATTCGTCCACTGAAAATAGGGAGTAGCACGCTTTTGGGACCTATTTTCATCGGAGCAGAGAAAGACACAGAAATGTTAACAAATGTAAATAAAAAATATCGTTTCAGCAAATCGACTACAGTGCTTCTGTTCTATGACCCGTGGGAAGGGACGCAAAAAATGTAAAAACGTCAAATCGATTACAGTTTGCCCCATTCTCATTCTTTTCACGGTGGCATTCGATTTGAATGCTTGAACTTTCAGGGAGGGGGATGGAACTAACAAGCGTGCCCCCTCCATGTGTGCCTTGGAGGAGTTAATGCGGTCATTACATGACAATAGGGAAGCGTGCAGGCTGCTTTCTCTATCGTGGCACTCAACTATATGCCCATATTCCCTCGTGTAATTTAACAATGTAATGTAAAGTGGGACGAGACCGTTTGAAATGTTCAGAGAGCTGTGCCAACGCTCATACACGTAGTCTGTTTATATATTGGGTACATTATTTTCCTATATTCTAGCTCCAAAGCATTCTACCGAAAATAGTATACATTGTGCTTAAAGTTTTAGTTTATGTAGGGAAATATTTCAAGCCAAGAGCGTTCTTAATTATTCATGCCACGTTAATGTGTTGATAATGTGTGTGCTTGTGCTGAGCATTCTACGACAAACCAAGCTTCTATATATTGAAGTATAAAATATTTTACCGTGCATTTCGCAGCACTTGCTAGGCTCGTTTTTTTTTGACGGCGTTGTACAGTCTACATTAATCTTAGCCCGTCTGTGTTATGCCGCGGAGCCTCATTCTGAATGCCGTACCAAGAGAGGGAATCGTAAAACTGACAGGCAGCAAAACCAATTGGCAGACCCTCTGCCCAGAACAAATTTTTCTTTCCGGCGAGATGGGATCTCACCACATGTCCCTCAAGCCTCTGAACTAACCGCACCGGGACAACGAACACCATGATAGGGATCACATGGGGATAGTGTAGGATTGTGGTTCGCTCAGTGCGGTTACCCTCCCATCAAGCTCTCCAGATTCTTCTCTGCAATTTAAAGTTTCAAACAATGCACAATAGATTTTGATCTAAAGCTTTCGTGACTGCAGGGATTCATATTCTTGGTTCTTTCGGTAAAGTCACGTAGAAGGGAAATAATAAAATAAAAAAAATAATAAAAAAAATATTATTTCCCTTCTACGTGACTTTACCGAAAGAACCAAGAATATAATGCACAATGACACGTACAATACCCATTTTTTTACTAACAGCAGCTCCTGAAGTTTACCTATGTGACTTCACATTCTCCTGCAGGTGTGTACAGGAGCGAAGGTTGGTATGTACGTTGAAATTTGTTCACACCGTACGTAGCCAACCATGCTAATCGGAGGTGCGGGGGAAAGACAACAAACTAAACGCAAAAAGCAGCTCTAAAGAAATGAGCTTTCAATCTAGATTAAAAACTTCCCAGCCCCGGTGGCTTCCTAATATCGGAAGACCGTTCCAGACGGTCGCGGAAGCGCACCTGAAAAGTGCGCGATGCAGTGACCGTCTTTAGGTGCGCAATCCTCACTGGCAGTGGGGTAGCTATCGAGTGCGCAGGTGTTGCGACTGAGCTGGCATCCACAGGCTGCAGCGGTCCAGGTGTTTGGCTTTGAAGAGAAGTGAATTAGGAGAGGTGGCCTCATTTTATTCCTTGCACCAGGGCCCATGCTCACCACGCTACCCTGCTGCACACTGTGTGACCGTGCAAGGCTACGTGGCTACGGTGGCCTGGATCTCATTCGGTTTTTTTTACTACACAAAAATAAGTACTGGGGGTAGGGATGGCAGGGGAAGTGGTGGGGGCAGAGAAGCTGCCTCCAGCCAAAGATCCTCCCCCCCCCACTTCTCTTAGCTGCAGATTGATAAGGTCGGCCCACACAGTGGAGTACATACTTAGGAGGAATTCGCAGCGGCAGTCAGAGTGACAGATTGCAGGCCGTGGTCTGCATCAGAATAGGAAAGTGCGTGAAGCCTTTACGAAATGCTTGCTTGGCTCAGGAGTGATGTGGACTTGTTGGTTAAATTTAGACCAACAAAAACCCCGATGGCACTGTGCGGGTTTTTGCGGTTGTGCCGGAGAAGCTGTCGTTGGTTTCGGATTTTTCCGCGTTTCGTTCGGCCCAATGTCCGACGTTTCGGCTCCAGTTGCCGGGAGATTTTACTGAAGAAGCTTCCCCATGGACAAGCTGCCAGCACGTGAAGCAAAACATCTGACATCATGCCGTACAAGACGCGTGCAATTCTATAACACATCGGAGATCTAACCCTACGGCGGTCCGTCCATGCACTCAAATGAAAGAAATACATTGTGTGGTATTTTTTTACGTGCGACAAGCAAGCCAGAAAAATATATCTACTACTCCGCTCTCTTATTACGCCGTGTTCATTCAAAACAAATATATTTCAAACGTTTTCACCGGAATCTGCTTGACATCAGTGTCTAAGGTCCAAAACTAAGCGCAATTTACTTTATTTGTTCGTTGGCTCTGGGTTTTTGTTTAGACTTGTCCCCGGGTCTGGGGTCACTGGCCACTCAGGAGACAAGCGTCATACAAGGGTGGCCAGGATTAACCCCGAGTGCTGAAAGCTTTAGGTCGCGATGACCTTTGCGAGCTCTTCAAAGTCTACTATTGTGCGCAACTTCAGCCATTGACCAAAGCTGACTTCTACTCAACTTCAAAGTAAATAGTACGTGGATCGTTAAACTTACATAATTGTTGCAATTTGTTACGGGTACACTTACAATTGTGTGTAAACATAAAGCGGGGTGTTTTTTTTGTTTTCTCCAAGGAATCCATATATGTATTGTTTCCTAACAGTGCGGCGATGTTCTCCTCCCCCATATATTCTGGGCAATTTTAATTTGCTATTAAGTACCCCCAGAGCATAATACAAGCCCCCTCCCCTGCGGCGGTCTAGAGATCCCCATGTGGGCACATGTTTTTGTGGCAGATATTCTGCCTTACACAGCTTTGTATTCGAAATGCTCTCGCAGTTTACAAAAATTCCTCCAGCTAATATTACGTAGTAGTAGTAAAAATAATAAGTTAATAATACGTAGTAGTAGTAGAAATAATAATGAGGGACAAAATAAGTCAAGACTGTGCTCTGTAACGTGCTCGTTGTTTTTAAATGTCACGGAGTTATTTCCTATCTTCCGTTAATCTCTCCCACAAGGATACTGCTCTTACCACCTCATATCGGGTATATAAATCAAGCCAGACTTGTGTCAGAGATTTGCTTACCCGTCGACTTATATGAGAATGTTAAAGTAAAAACAGAGCTTTATTATCCTCGATTGGCTAAAGCCACAGCTGCTGTACCAAAGAAAATATCTGTATATTCTCCTATACAGAATGTTGTATCTTCACAACATTCATCACCACAGCAGCGCACACTGTGGGTGGAGTAAGTTGGCCAATAGTCAGCTTCTGCTCTCGATTCGTAAGTGGTGGCCCTCCTAAAAAGAAAACCAGCCAAAGCTTTGGGCTCCAAATAACTCAGGAGGCCCTGGATTCATTAAGCAATCGGCTTGTCCCAATCTCCAATTCAAATCCTAACAAACTTAACAAAACGAAATTAACATAATCGAATTAATCTGTCCTCATCTCTATCTCTTGCCTACATCTCTCTCATTTCATTACATTTGTATTATTTGCATCTCTCCTGTCATCTCATTACATCCCTATATTTTCTCTAAACCTCCTTCTGTCATCTCACTAGGAGTTTAGAAAATCAAAGGAGGGGGCCCTAACATCATTTCTATTTAGGGCCCCCAATGGGCCAGCACCACAACCACTGCTGCATGACCACAGAACAGAGAAACATAACCATTTAAATTCCTCATCTTCACGCATTCAGAACCACAGGGTGCAGACGGCGAGTGCAGTGAGCAGTCAGATACTGCTGTCACCAAAGCCAGACAGACACTGGAACAGGTGCTTCTGACACCGTTTGTTGTCTGTTCCTCTGTCTGCCCACAAATTGCTTTACCAGAATGAAGAGATAAACAGATCCTAGTCGCCCAATGGATGACGCACATGACTGCAGCATAATCTATAGAGCATGTTACATGGATGAAAAAAAAGGTAATATATATTTTAAATGACCTTCAAAACTCCAACCCGCATCTCATTTTGGATGCTGATATAAGAAATGAGCGCAAGATCATGCCGTGTCTGGATGCCTTGCAGCACGTGACCTTGAAGGTTGACATTAAGGAAATCCAGGTCCAAAATCTGGTGTCCACGTGAGCAAACAACATTTGACCTCGCAAAGGTCGAATTTTGCCTCTGAAATCAAGACCAGACCCATTTTTCAAGAAACCCCCATCTTGTAACCGTAGCAACAAAGAGCCCCCCCCCCCACCTATCTACCTCACAGGTTCCAAAAAACAGCCAAGCAACACAATCTACAGGACCACAGGACATTACATCATACAAATTAGATCAGCGATCGTTTCTTTTCATAAATAATCCCGATTTAAATAGATTAAGACATCCAAAGCTACCAAAATATATTAACACTCCAACTTAAGGAATATATTCATAAAGGTGATATGTATTTCAAATTTTTTACATGATTTTTGAACATACTAATTTACATGAACATTAAATATCTTACACAACACCTAACCATTGCAATCAACACCATTCCCTACACACCAAATCACACTCACCACTATTCCCGACAAACGAATTCACCATCGCACTCACTACCTGACAAAGACAAAGGTCCCCCATATTGCCTTAACAGACTGTTTGAGAAAGTGCTGTTAGCGAGCACCTATGAAGCGCGGCACACACACCGCACCAGGCACTCATTTGTATGTATGTTGAATTTCTTTTTCGCACTGTACGAGGCTAACCATGCCAATTGAGGCTGAGTCGACCGAGGGGAGGCCCAGTACCAGTTCAGATAATCGTCACTGGTGTTGACCGTACGGTGGGAATCAAACTCTGGTCACCGGATTCGTAGCGCAGTGCGCCGACCACTGCACTACCACTCCTTTCCACCACCTCACCATCGCACTCACCACCATATGCTATGCACCAGCTCACCATCGCACTCACCACCATATGCTATGCACCAGCTCACCATTGCACTCACCACCATATGCTATGCACCAGCTCACCATCGCACTCACCACCATATGCTATGCACCAGCTCACCATCGAACTAATCGCCATTTCCTGTGCATCTCACCATCACACTCGCCACAATTTCCTGCATACCACCTCAGAGTCACACTTACTATCACTCCCTACAAAAAACACTCTTGCACGTTGCACGGAGAAAAAATGTTAACATTACTGTACAAATTATATTTGTATTATTTTGCATGCATATTACGTGCAATAGGTTAGAGCCAGTGGTTGGATCTTTGATTTATTCAGGAAACTAATTGGCCACTGCTCTAAAGGGATACATTCGACACACCTGGGGTGGATAGTAGAGATCATTACACAAGTTAAAAGAGACTTACAAAAAAAGGCTGATTTATAGCACGCAATTTTAAATGCACAACTCTCTACATTCATGTTTTTCATCTTCTTTTCAGCACACCGTCGCCAGACGATTCACTTAGTAAAAACGTGTGCATTAAAACCAAACTGCAAAAAGTGTCCATGCCCAAACTGACATTGGGTGTGTTGCTATATTTGCACTGTCAGCATGAGCCAGTGGATGAAACTCCACATTACCATCGCAGGAGCAAAGTATTTATGTCGGACTACCACCGTTGAGTCTGCCCCAAAGCGGTACAGTAATTTCATCAACTGAGCAGGAATGATCCCCAACTAGAACCTAAACTAGCGACCTTAAAACTGTGAGTCAACCTTCTTTGTCAACGTGAACAGATTTATACTGTCGGATATTTACTACAGTACAGTATTTTTGATTTATATAGGGGATAGAGCAGTGGTGTGTTTGCTAACGAACTGCATTATGAACCCAGAAATCCGAGTTCAATTCCTGGCCACGGCTATCACGAGTGACGAGCGGTATCACAACCGGTCCTGGGTTTCCTTTGACCAGCATGGCAAAGCAGGTCAAACAACTCCCATGACCGACGTAATATTGGGAGGCCTTCGCACAACACTGGATTGACCAATGACTCTAAATGAGTATTGGTTTATATTTCTCTATCTATTTAAATGTATCAGTAGTCATCCTCAATACCCAACAGTGAGTGGTGGGTGCTACGGTGGCGAGATGTTAACTACCTCACCTGGTATACAGGAGGTCGTGGGTTTGATCCCGACCCTGATGCTTGTATATTTATAGTTTGCATGTTCACCCCGTGGTCGCGTGGATTTTTCTCCGGGTCCTCCATTTTTTCCCCCTCCACATTTAGAAACATCCCTTTAGAGAATTTGGCTGCTATAAATTGCCACGCGATAAGCCACTTCATTGGGCTATAATTTGTGGCCAGATCGCTTTCTGAAAACGAGCTACATAGCTCAGTGTGACTTACCTGGTAAAATAAAAGTAGTATAGTGAGAAATAATTCCTCATGCTCCTCATTCCATAACCGTGAGGAACGTAATCCCTCGACAGCTGGGTAAGCCCAAGTGGTACATTCACAGCCATTACCTACGTCCACCTTTGATTGCACAAAAGAGGGAAGCCAGTCTTCTATTACCTGAGCTACTGACCCCTAATAAACAAAATAATGGCCTCCACTCCCAATGCTCATTCTCAGTGGCACTGTGTGGGAAAGAGAAGGTGTGGAGTACTGGGTCATGGTCAGCCGGTTTTTATGCTCGATAAAACTATTCTCAACTTCCTTGATGAGACTAATTGTTCAAATCTCCCGCATCATTTAAGGGGCACTGCTCCACGTGGCGCCATGCAACAGTCGTTCATTTAACAACCAGTGTTTATCTCAGGCTGCGACCAGATCACCCAGACTACACCCGATCTCGTCAGGGTTGAGTTTTGACAGCACTTGGACGGACGACCACAGATGTGCAAAACGGGTGCGGGACTACGTTGGGGGCAGTGCCGGATTATCCTAGTACCACAAGTAGCGACATATGCTACGGGCCCGCACTTTCAAGGGCCCCGCACTGAATTCTTTCAAGCTATCAATTCCGGTTCAGTGATTCTGCACTTGCTCTATTACTATAGTACTATACCGCCTTCAACTTTTATGAACGACTGGGTGTTTAAGGTTAGCGATTTGTCATATTATCCGGCTGTATGGCAAATGAAAAAATGCAATTACTTTACTAGGCAAGTAAAAAGTTCGTCTTCTTGGTTCTTTCGGTAAAGTCACGTAGAAGAGAAATAATACTTTTTTATAATAATTGTTTTATGTTTAAATGTTATTATTTTATTATTTCCCTTCTACGTGACTTTACCGAAAGAACCAAGAAGATGAATCCCTGCAGTCACGAAAGCTTTAAATCGAAATTTTAAAAGTTTGTGTTTGAATATTTGTGTTTTATTATTTAGGGCCCCTTAATAACATATGCTACAGGCCCCGCACTAGCTTAGTCCGGCACTGGTTGAGGGGCAGTGCCGAAGAAAATCATAGTTGTACTGTACTATGCTCCTTGCCTACCACGACTCGCGTTGACCAGCATGGAGAGGCATGAATGGATAAAGCACCATGACTCGCACTGTGTGGGTGGTGGGCTCTCATCCAGAAGCGGACTCATCACAGGGTTTCACGCGTCGACGTTTATCTCAAAGCTCGCAGCACCGAGTGTGAAATTGCAAGTCTCAATGTATTTGGGCCATGGAGAAAAACCACCTCTCCATGTGGTATTTTTAGGTTAATTTTTAGAAAGAGGAAGCCTTTTGCATTCTTGCTGCTGCAGATAGCCGTGCCTCTTGCCTCTTATTCAACCAAGAGATATCAAGCCCCGCTTTAAAAAAAAAACAAGCATCTTTGCCTCCAACAGCCAGCCATTGCTTGACGTTTCACATTTCACATTTCCTCGTCATTTTATCCCTCCACACGAAAAACAAGTGAGCCATGCGAACAAATGTCCAGTCAAAGAGTGCTGATGCGTTGAATAATGCTTATCAGCAAAGCGATGAAAGCTGCACGTGTCCCTTCTTTGTATTCCATGCGTGTCACATCTGAAGGGCACTGGGGTGCAGTAAATAGAAGTTGACCTCACAAAGGAGGAATTCTTAACCTGCTGTGGGTTTGATTGGAATAGCGCGTGTGGCCCTTGCTCCATTAATCCTCAACCTCCATATCGTGATGGCTAGCACAATATTTATTCATAAAAAATATTGACCAATTGGCTTAATAGAAATACATGATTTATATACAGTACTCGGTAAATAAGCATGTACAGTTCTGTCAGTCTACTGCCGAATGAAAATTTCACCACACCATGTTGCTCATGGGGGTTGTTTAACCATACTGCCCTGTGACCTCCTGTCAGCAAGCCTTCGACACTTCACGAGGCCTCAAAGTGCACCTGGCCTGGCACAGGCCCCCATAGTGACGTCACCGTCACTTAGTGGCGAATGGTGGCTGTTTTTGTTGTTAACCATACTTCACCATGCTGAGCAGTGTAGGTCGGTGAAAGGGCTGAGCACTGGTTCAGATACCACCCGATTCTGATGTTGGCTGTGGCCCAGAATCGAACTCAGGTGGATGGAGTTCCGAGCCCAGTGCGCCAATCACTACTCACCCTTATAGCGACATGCAGTACCTTTTATTAAATTGTTATTTATAAACCATTAATTCTTATCATAACCTAGCCTCATGTTTGTGTAGTGGAAAGCGGTATCCGTTACAGAATGAGTCACTCAACATAATTCATATTTAGTTGACAGAATTAGCTTCCAGCTAATAAATAACGGTGGGAGAGTTGTACAGTGGTTTATTTCTCCCCCATCAATAACAAAATGGCACATCAGTCACTGTCGGTCCATTTCTTTGGGGGCGGTTTGGGCCCATCTGTTCTTGGGAAATTACATTCAATTATGGGGGCGTGAACCTCTACTTATGCTCAACGTGTAACACCGGTAAACGGCTTCAGGTCTTCTCAGAAAGAGAAACAGATCAATTGTCCCCCAAGTCCTGCTGACAGAGTTGGGGTTTTTCACAAGCCAAACACAGATCAGAAACTACAAGCCAAACTGCAACAGGATAGGGCGCACACACACACTCTCTATATCACTTTGGCCCGAAACGAAACTGTACTTTCAGCTATAGGGCATTTGAAATGCACGTGCGCGTAAGGGAACGCAGTCGAATGAGATGCATTCCCGCTTGTTAACTTCACATTGACTCGCTATTTGAGTGTAAAAGAGTGTTTAGACATAACCCATTAAGGCTTCCCACAAACCACACAATCAACATACATCAACGTTACGACTTCACTCAAATGTTTTACTTTAGTGAGAGGTGGATGGGGGGGGAAGGAAAAATCGAGGAGTTGTATTTGTGAGGAAGTGAAAGCTGCTTTTTGTCTTTCCATGGTTCTGGGCGGGGGTGGGGTTGGGTCTCCTCCGCCACGGTGACCCACGGCAAGATAGCCGCAGGAGGAAGAGGAGGAGGAGGAGACGCGCGGCGCGATGAAATCCAAAAATAATTTGGAGACCACGGCTGGGCAAGGGCAACGAAGGAATGGCCGGGAATGAAAACGGTAAAGACCTTTGCCCAGCATTGGGAAATTACAGGCCGACGACAACAACAACAACAACAACGGCTTACCTTTCATTAATTTCGACATGAATATAACAGCAAATCATATTTGCCGAGTGTAATGAAGCTTTGCTGTATGCCCGATCATGGCACAACCAGCAAATGACAGCTGAACAAGGGATACACATTAACCCTGGGGCAGAGTACAACAGCAGTATGCACCTTTGAGGCCTTCGATTATTTATACTGTGGCTCGTTTGTGTAAAGCTGACGCATGTTGCACTTCGCCCTGGGCTACCTGGCTAAACTAGCCAATCGCGCCAGATTTGTGTCCGTCACATGACCAACTGCAATGATGCCACCACTGAGCTGTTCTTGTGCCGTCTAAATTACACGGCACCTGAACACCTCCTCGGCTGTCCAAACTCTCTTTGACCACCAGACAATGCCAAGGTGAAAAACAGAAATTGGTATACATTCACTTTCGGTAAACGCTCCGGTGATTAAAATCTCAATGTAGGTCTCCCACATCTACTGCGTTGCGATGTCGTCAACTCTAAACAGGTGGGGAAAGCTTCTGTTCTATTTCAAGTGAGCAAGTGACAATTTTCCAATTTGCCATGCAACGACTACTTTTGTATTGCCACAGCGCACAAATTAACAAGGGTTGGGTATGACGTTAGGCCTCATCCGATGGGTTTACTTAACAAAAACAGTTTTAACAGGCCGGTGTATACCACCTCAACTATTGCTCAACAACTATAACACGTGGTATTATTGAAGGAAGGTGAAGAGCGGGGAGTGTATCGGATAATATAAGGGGAGTGGGGGGGGCTTGAGCAGTGGACCTGTCCATAAGCAGGGAACTTGCTAAAGATCAAATATATGCTTTATTTAAACATAGGTAAGAGGCTGCTCGGACCAAAAGTCCCTTTTTCAATGGAGACCTGGCTCACAAAGCCACACAGGTTTTATAAGGCTCATCACCATTGCGCAAGACTCAAAACGCGTGAACTTAACAATCGTTTTGAAGCCCGAGCCTGCACAGGGATTGCTCGCAAAGTGGGGGCAGTGGCCCGATTCGCACCGAAGTTTACACCAAAACACAGCATGGGGATGTGAATTGGGTTCCACTTCGGCTTACAATGGAGTGTTCTCTGGTGTACAGGGCCATTCTTTCGCACCGTACATAGCCAACCGTGCTCATCGGAGGGCATGGGGGAGAGGGGTGTTACTGTGGGTAGCAATTCGCGTAATGCATTATGAACCAAGGGACTTGGATTCGATTCCCCGTCACGTCTCACATCAGTTGCAAGTGATTTAGGAACCGTTCCTGTGTATGCCCCTGTGCCAGCCTTCACCTTCCCGCACTGATCAAAATGGTGAAGTATGGTCAATCGACCCTTGCAAACAACATGACATGGGGAGGCCATCATCCAGCAGTGGATTGACAAATTAAATACCGGTAATCTTGAAGTATACAGTAATTATTTTTGTGTAATATAAGTTGATGCAAATGTGGAGTTTTTCATTATTGTCACGAAACAACCATAGGCAAATGTTAATGGTTGCCAAAACACAAATGCACGAAAAAACAACGCTTCTGTTTTAAAGTTATGTGAACTATAGCAGCGCTATAGTTTTATGGTAAACACGCACGCCACACTAACTAGAGATTAGCAAGGGACCTGCGCCTGGCATTACGTGCCAGTGTTCAGAGGCACGTGTTTTTGTGCAGAGCACGGTGGCACACGCCTGTTATCCAGCCCTCTGAAAGGCAAGGGTTTGTGGATCGTACACACAATTGTAAAATTCACAAACCCGCTGGGCTGCAAGGTGGCCAGTAGATGGCATTATGGCAAGTGGATTGAATCAATCTGTTCAAAGTCGTGATTGTTTTCCACCGGATACCCCAGTCGGTTTTCAAATGCCAATCACTCATTGATGGCATTGGCCAAACATGCCAATGCAGGAGTCTGCTGGAAATGAGTCATGAGACTCAGTAAGGGTTTTCTTGGATATAATTGTTTTATTTAATAACACCAACTGGCACACATACTAAATCACTAGCATTATGTACCTTGCAGTACAATTTTTTGCAACATTGCCCCTAATTCAGCATTTCCAAACTCATTGGTTGCAGACCCCCAGGGATTGTAAAAACCTGTCAGGGGGATTAGCAGTCTTTGCAATGGATACCGTGCAGGATAAATTTTTTAATTTGCACAAGGGGAACGTCAGCACCACGTTTTGGTAACAAAATACACAACATTTAATACCTCGTCGACTAGAGCCGTGGACGTTGTGACCACTATATTGTCTCCATGATGACTTTAGTATTTTGGGGGTTGGAGGTAGGGGGCACAGGGACCATTGGTTTTGACCGGGAGCTGTCGTACCTAAAAGGTTGAGAACCACTGTTCTAATTGTTAATGCTGTACTCTGTTTGAAAAAAAACATTGTCTTCAGTTCAGGCAGGGCTGTTGTACGAGCATGTGCACAGGTTCAGTACCAAGGGCTCAACAATGAGAATGAAAACCCCACGTTTCTCTTTTGATTCCTTTGCGGTACATTCTTTTGTTGATTGTGAAAGTGTTTAAAGGTCGCAGCTTTTGAATGCAACACCATTCATGCTCTAAAACCAATAATAATACAGTATCATAGCACCACACATTGTGCATGCATGTCTGGGTTATTGAATAAAATAATAAGCGTCGCATTGTCAAGCAATGTACTTTGGCTGAGCAACTCCAGCCGACTCTTTATGCTTCTGTAACAATCCATAGTGTGCCCATTTTCTATAACCTTTCTCATTTTAGAAAAAAAATGTTAAGCCCTTTGTCAATCCACCCCTGGATGATGGCCTCCTCACATCGCATCAGTCGCGGAAGTTGATTGACCACACGGTACTTATAAAACCTTGCTCATGAGTGCGGGGTTGGCAAAGGAGGATTCAGTGGAGGGGTGGGAGGAGAGAGGTCAGATATCACTCGCCACTAATGATAGCTCATAATCAAGGTTTTTGGTATTAGATCGCGTAAGTATAAATGTGTCGTGACCCTCCACCACCCGACACAGCCAGTAAGGTTTGTCACGTAAACAACGCGCCAATTAGTTACTACTTCAGCCCACCGGTGTGTTGGAGAGTAAATCCACAACATTTACAATTTGAGTACGACGTTTCGCTGGTAATTACATCCAGCATCATTGGCGATTTGCCAAAATAGTGAAGCAATTCACTGGCTTCTGGTCTTAAATAGAGCAAGATGACATCACTGAACCCATCAGCCGGGTATCGAACTCAGCCCCCCCCCTCTCAGCTTAATCGAACAAGTTCAAAAAAAAGTTTGAGACACCATTCAACGACCCCACCTATTTTCACTTACAAAACCTAAAAAAATGTCAATGACACGGACGCAGTTCTCCAATGGCAACAGAACCAGTGGTGGAAACTACACATTCCCACTCTATCAACAGTACAATCACTGTTCACGATCCACAAAGGGGTATGAATTTTATGGACCCAGGAACAAATGGGCTAAGTTAATGTTAGGCTGGGATTTGAGCTCAGGTCCATAAGATTTTGAATTGAGCACTCTAACCACAGCTCCATCCAGCCGCACAGTCAATTACTGGCTGTCAGAAATGTCTTTGCATATATATGCAAAAATGTAAAATTTGTATTCAAGTTAAATTCGTACAGAAATATCACTGCAGGTGGCATTTACAACGGATCTGTGGTCATCCAGAACAGACCATACAACATATAACGACGCAATGCCCGATCCACACATATGAAGGAGACATCACAACGATACACTCTCCTGCTCCTGACGTGGTTATCTGGCTTGACCACCTGAACGTGAAATTGTAGTTTTTTTGCTCTGCATCTATATCACCCGTAAGAAAGAAAAAGATGGAGCACGATATGCATGTTCATAAAAACCTCACGATTTTCGTGTCTGCGTCTCAATGCGAAATCAGTAACGCATTCATTCCCTAGTGTGTTTAATGCAGCAGGTATTTGTTCAAAGCAGGTGATGATGTCAAGAGTTAGGGAAGTTTCCATTAGGCAAGCTCTCCTTGTGCTTACATGTGCTTCACACACAAAGCAGTGTTATGCAATGCACATTGACCTTTGTTGAGTCAGACCTTCGTGAATATTACAGCAGTTGTTGCGGTAACAAGTTGGTATTCGTGCATTGTCAAAAAAAGATAGAACAATTAAATAGACCTCGTTAATTATTTAAGCAAAGTGCATGCACAGAACATGATAGCAAGAACACACATTATTGGATATTCATCATCAGTAGCCATGAGCCATCAACTGCTAGGTGAAGGGCTGCGCAAGATTCTTTACCGATGATTCACGGTCTCATGAATGATGGCGAAGGCCCAACTCGCTCCTGCACACAAGCCACTCATCACTCCATCGGCATGGTGAACAGACTCCCGAGCGTGAATTACACTGGTCAACATACTTTTCCTGGCATAAGGTATTCCAACGGCTTTAAGGTAATTTTGGGGTGCTGAGTCCAAATCTGGCATCAGTTTTTGTCTATCACATCAGGTTTTTGAGATATCAAATATTGCATTTTCAATAAAAACTGCAGAAGAAAAATATTAAATAAATGTTGATATCTACATAAAATGATATTATAAACACACTATCCTAAAAATACAGCACCATATTTTAACACTAAAGCAGTCACTGACTCGCGACAACTTGCAATCATAAGTGACAGAGTTAATTTTGGGTGAAATCAATGAAAATGGGGTATGCCGATAGCATAAAAATTAGATATGGTAGAGCAAATCTGAGATCAGATTTGGAATCAGCACCCTGAAATTAGTCTAAAACAGCTGCAAAAGTCCAGGCCAGAAAAAAATGTGTTTTTTTTGTTGACCAGTGTTACAGTACGAGTCATTTCATTGTTGCAATATTTGCCTTCAACTACTGAACTTGGATTATTTCTGCATTACTATGTTCTTTTATTAAATAATTTTATTTAGTGTTACAGTACGAGTCATTTCATTGTTGCAATATTTGCCTTCAACTACTGAACTTGGATTATTTATGCATTACTATGTTCTTTTATAAAATTATTTTAGTTATTTATTTTACCAGGCAAGGCCCACTGAGCTCCATAGCTCTTTTTCAGAAGTGACCTGGCCACAAATTATAGCTCAAGGAGGTGGCTTATCATGTGGACATCTACAGCAGCCAAATACTCGAAACGCATGTTTCTAAATCATCAATGGAAGATTATTATACTTGCTATGAACATTTCGAGGATCATAAAATCAAACTATTGATATTTTTGCAAATGCAATGTTAAGTAAAACATTGCACATTCGAATAATTGCACTCGATACACAGTGTGTCCATTATTAATGACTTACAATTCGACAGCAGTTTAAACTATGGAGTGTAAACGTTAACAACAATACCGCTTATATTTTAACTTTCACCCAAAACAACTCGAGTGATCTTCATCAGCACATAAAGAGAAGCGTACAAACGATCACAGCCGAGAAACCGGGGTGGGGGGGGGGCTCTCAAATAATCACAATGTGACCCGTTTCGTCAATACCACGACAGACAAGCCAAGGTGTAGAGGGATGAGACTCACACGTTGAAGTATTTATAAGCGAGTGTCCGTACTTGCATGGACATCGCGCATACTACTTTCCGATCGTAACCATTTTACAATGTACGATACCTTTACAGAGGTTATGTATTTCCTATTAAAGAAAACATACTGCGAATTTCTGGAAACATCATTCCACCAGCCTTGTCTTCTAGCTGCGACACAATTATTGTGTTTAACAGTACCACAGTTTTTACTAACCCATCTCACACTTGTGTCCAATTATAATGATTTAATAATGGATATCTGTATGGACCCTCTCTACAGTATTTCATATAATACAATAGAACACGTACAAATTGCGTGGAGACATCATTCACAGCCTGTAGCTGGGCCACAGTTATTTTTTCTCATTAACAGCAGTAAAAAAACACATGAGAGGCGTGAAACCAACGCAGGCATGTTATCACGCTGGCACATTCGTCAACGGGTCATGTCTAGAAACCGTTAATTTTTGTTAAAAAGTGAAATGCACCAAAAACGGTCCTCTCCCCCGCGAAAGCCACGTAGGAATCGTTATAAAACAAGCCTGGTTTGAAACAAAGTGCGAACAATTTACCAGCCATGTTGTGGTTGGTGTGAGTGTGTGCATAGTGAAATAGTTGTAACCATCTTCTTGGTTCTTTCGGTAAAGTCACGTAGAAGGGAAGTAATAAAATAATAAAAATAAAACATAATAAAATAATTCTCACGACGTTTCGGCCACAGGGGAGACAGACCTGGTCTTCACCTGAGGACGGCTGCTTGCGTTGTGGCCGAAACGTCGTGAGAATTATTTTATTATGTTTTATTTTTATTATTTTATTACTTCCCTTCTACGTGACTTTACCAAAAGAACCAATAAGATGAATCCCTGCAGTCACGAAAGCTTTAAATCGAAAAAAGTTGTAACCATTCTCATTTTTCAGTTATTTGCATGGGGGATAAACCCCACTGATCCACTTTTATGTAAGTTTGTAAATACCCATGGATGCACGTGACAAATGACCAAATCTTTGGTCAGTGGTCATTCTGCAACCCAAATCACCTGAAACCTCATCGGATCTCAGAAGCTAAGCAGGGTCTGAGCCTGTTTAGTACTTGGATGGGTGACCACCTGAGCTCGCCAGGTGCTCTATGCATAGGTATTTCAAGGGGTGCCAGGAAATGACAGTGCTTGTCACCCTACTCGTATGCCACGTGGAGAGTTTTCTCCAGGTTCTCCGGTTTCCTCCCAACAACTCGTTAATATGATAATTGTTTTTTTACCCTTTTATCTGGCAACAAAACCGACACCTTTTTTTACAAGGAGTCATGTTTGCATTGACCACAATACCTGCGGTCGGAATGCAAACAAAAAACACAACTCTGATAATGTATGCACTGTCCTTGAAATAGATTTTTCCACACCCGAGACAGCTTTTCTTAGAGCCTAGTCTCACATGGTATTGGACCAGATGACACCAAAAGGCGCACAACTCAAAGACAGTGCAGATATTGGCCAATGGAGGATCTTCCTGAAAAAAAAAGTCTTGAGACTCAGTGAAGCATTCATGATTAAATGATTGGAATTATCATTGTATGTACACGTATTTCAGCACAGTTCCTTATTTAGCCATCACACATTTTTTTATAAACCAACTGCAGCCAGCTTCTGTGCTGAGTAAAGTGCATTGCTGTTAGCGTTCACGGCCATTGATGTATGGTGAGTGCAGGGTGGAGCACAGGAATGAGGTTTAGGGTTGGTCAGTATATGTTAATAAAATAGAAATAACAAAACAAATTTTTTTCTATCCCTTTCACTGGACTAAAAAGTTTAATCCTTGCTAAAGTGCAAAAAATGTATTGGCATTCAACAATCTGTGGCAAGAGATGGCATTTATGTATGGTTGCAAATCCCGTAAAAATGCTTCTGCAAACACAGTAGAACCCTCTGGCAGTGTGGGCTTGAGGAGAATAAAGGAGGAGGCTGCTCAGACATGCCGGATCGCCCATGCCAAGCACGACTCTCTCTCAGAAGATAACTTTCTGCCAAAGGAGTGGCCGTGTGGTATGTTGCTATGTTAGCGGTATTAAATTATATAATTCTGAATATGGAAGCAGAAATCTTTCTACTCTAAAGAAACCTATAATGAATTGTTTTGTGACAATGGTAGCAGTAAGCTGAAATTATTTAGTTCTAGCATGAGTTGATGACATTAAAAATAAAGTGTTTTAGATTATACTATACCCGGACCATCCTTGAAATCGAGATTTATGTATGTATGCGAGAACGTGCTCAACACCTGGTTATAGCAGGTGATCCATTTGTTGATATCCCACTAAATTCATAGGGAGAAATTACAGAGAAGCTACATTTTATTTTAAAGCCCCTATTTATCATCCATCAATCTCAATGCACTCTGTTTATATTATAAGACATTGAGCCATTGCTTCCACGACATTTAATCAGCTGTTGAGTAGAGTGTAAGAGGGGTCATTCGAAATCAATGGGGTATCTAAAATGGATCACCCTGAATATAAAGTTCATGTGTATGTGCAAATACCAAGTGTTCACCAACACAGGGGGCTATGAATTACGAGGAACGTATCTGGCCAAGTAGCTTGCAGTTAGAGCAAATGGCTCATAATCTAAAGGCTGCGAGTTCAATTTCTGGTTGGGGGTCGACTCAGCCCAACATCTCTCCGGGGGTGATAAAATAGTACCACTTTTGGGGGAAGCCAACAGTTGTCCTATGATTAAACTCGCCCCAGCCATAGGAATGTGGAATTTCCATGATTGGTTCAGAGCTGTAAACAGGATTTGAGCACTGCCTCAAAGTTCAGTTGAACAAGAAGTCGTTGGCTTTTTTTTTACTTAGGCTGAAAGCATAATTCACTATGCAACACAATTTTTGTTCCTAGGTAGTAAGTGTTATTTCGTAATTGCTTATGCCTAAAAGTATAGAAAATGGAAAGTATTCCCCACAAACTTTGCTTTTGTGACCAAGACAGTGATATTTTGAAATGTATCTATTTTCAACGAGAAAACGGGCGAATATGTGTATTTTCGTTCACATGAAGTCAGAAAAGTTTGTGGAGAATAATAGCCATTTTCTGTACTTTTGAGGCATAAGCAATTACGAAATAACACTTACTACCCAGGAAAGGGAAACAAATTTTGTTACACAGTGTAATCATAATTAACAGCCCTTTGTTATTCCACTGCTGGATAAAGGCCTCCCCATGGCATATCAGTGTGAGTTGGAGAAGTACTTGGTTTGGGTGCCCAGCACTGGTTCAGATACCCCTCCATGTGTTTTTGAAACAAAGGTACTGTAATGTGAAAAAAAAACCACATGTAACAATGCAATACAGTGCCAAATTTAAACCCCTTATTTATGATCTCATCATAGAATAAAGTACCTTGATATTATCAGGTAATGTGGTTTCTTCATTATCATCATCACTGCTGAATGAAGGCCTCCCCGAGCCATCACCATCTCCCACACGTGTTTCTTCAACAGTGGTTGTTTGATTTAAGTGACACCGTTATTGGACACAGTTTAACGCCATACCCAACCTCCACCAGTTTGTAGCGTACGGCAATACCAAAAGTAGTCGGTCGCATGGCAAACTGTGACTTGTTCACAGAAAAAATAGAGCAAAACTTTTCCCATCTGCTCGAGTTGCCTACACCATTTAAAATCAGATTTGGGACACTTACCGTTGGATTTCATCACTGCAGTGTTTACTGAAAGTGAACGTAAAAAGTTTATACTTTTCATCTTGGCCTGTCTGGTGGTCAAAACGAGTTAGGACCGGTAGGGAGGTGTGCTGGTGCCGATGTAATTTAGATTGCACAACAGTTCAGTGGTGGCAATGCGTGTCGGATTGCCAAGGGTAGCAGGCTGGCACAATTGGCTTCTTTAAAGTAAACTATTGCTTTTTTTAAAAGTTAATCAATTTGTTTTTATAATACCAGGTAAGGCCCACTGAGCATTATATATATTTTTTTCAGAAGCGACCTGGCTATAAATGATAGCTCATAGAAGTGGCTTATCACGTGGAAATGTACTGCCAGGCAAATACTCTAAACGCGTGTTGATTCTAAATGAGGGAAAACCCCGGGGGACCCAGAGAAAAATCCACGCGACTACGGGGAGAACATGCAAACTCCAAATATACAGGAATCAGGGTCGGGATGAAACCCACGACCTCCTGTATACCAGGTGAGGTCGTTAACATCTCGCCACTATAGCGAGATGTTAATTCGGCGAAGCATAATGATCATAATCAGTAGCAGCCATTGCCAATCTACTGCTGGATGAATGCCTCCCCAAGCCGCCGCGAACCTGCAATATAGTGATCCACCTAGCACCTGCACACGAGCTGATTGCATTATTCCATCTCCTCGTTGTACGCATTCCATGCCTTTGCTGCCACTCAATCATTGATCTTGACCATCGGCCATCATCCCTACTTGTGACATATCCTGCCCAAGCCCAATAACCTTTCTTCACAGTTATTATTGTGTCTTTAACTTGCGTATGTTCGACATAGGTTCTCAAACGTGTTCTCTAATCCACGTGCTCCTCTTTCTGTCAATATAATTGCGAGTGTACTTTCAGTTGGTGATACTTTTTTTCATTAATAGCCATACTTTATTAACAAAAAAATATGTCTACTTTTTCTACGTCGCTTTACCGAAAGACCCAAAGAATATGAATTCCTGCAGTCACGAAAGCTTTAAGTCAAGATTTATTAACACAATAAAAAAAAACTATCTGATACTTTAAAATATTTTACATCCGATTATAGAAAAGCATTCTTGATCCTTATTTAATTAGTAACACTTGCTTGATCATTATTGGCAACTGGCTATTGTTTTTTTTCTTTTGGGCAAGACGAACTCACAACTGATCTCACATTTAACACTATCAGGTTCACAGGTTAAGGCATGAGGTACAATACTGTACTTAGGGTCAAAGTACACGTTCTGCTATGAACAACTGTTTTTCTGGCTGTACGTATGTTGAACTTCTTTTGCACTGTATGTAGCCAACCGAGATAATCGGAGGTGCATATGTATGTATACATAGACAGATCTTGAAATAGATTGACACAGGAATGTATATTATTTATATACATATGGACTGTCTTTGAGGACTTCAAGAGTCGTAAAAAAAGTAAAATGGGCTCACAGATCCTCAAGTGTCAGGAGGGTTTTTCTCCTTTCCCGTTTACTAACCTGAGCCAGAAGTGAAAATTCCACATTCATATGGAGGGGGCAAGGCTATCCATATGACAACTGAGGTTAACTTTCTTACAAGTAGATACTAATTCTATCAACCCTAGTAATAGAATCTGACCCAGATTTGAACTCTCAACCTTCCGATTGCAAGCCACACAACTTAACCGTGAAGCCATGTGGCTAAGTACGCCTGCTAATGTAACATATTTGTCCCAGCGGTCAACTATCCAACGCCAGCTTTGCATCCCGCCAATGTTGAAATGAGAAGGCTGTCGGAATCACCCGTGTTTACAAAAGGAGCGCACTTACTGAGGATGTAAACACCATAATGAGCTTCTGGAGGCTCAATAGGTCACTGTTTTGACGTGTTCCATTTCCAGACACATGCCCTTTTTTAAGGATTATCTGCAACATCTGTTTTTTTCTGGGGGGGAAAAATAGGCCAAACCTGACATGTTTTCTCTTTTTTCTGCACTCAGTTCATATCACAGAAAGTGACTTGTATTCACTCGTGTAGTACCAACATCTGATCGTGTGTTCGTAGCAGGTGTTCAGGCTGGGATTACATCTCGTTAGTTTTCTTTGTTTATGTCAGGATAAACAAAACATCACAGTCAATCACCATAAACACTTAAATATCTGGTTAACACATTTTTTTTGTCAACTTCTGCACCTTATGTAATGCTCACTTTTTTTCAGGTCCCTGCAGAGGGAATTGAGAATGTTTTTTCCATCAAATGATAGCGTTGTTTTGATTTTTTAAAATATTAATATATATAACGTATTAATCAATGAGTAGAAAAAATAGCAAAGCTTTGTTTTGATAGACATCTGTGATTACTTTCTTTAATCAAGCAAGGCCTGTTATAAAAGCAACAATGACTCCTTAGATGTAACAATGTTTACCTGCAGAGTCTCCAAGGGGGATAGAAGTTGCTGAGGGGGGGAGGAGACTTTTCCCAGAAGAGTGTTTATGAGAGAGTGCAAGGCACCAATGGATTTCCCATGCAGCAACCAGGAAACCTGGGGAGATTAAATACAAGAATAGGTTGTCAGACATTTCACAGGCCATCACACCAACGGGACACACAGGTCATCACACCAACAGGACACAGAACATCACACCGACAGCACACCGAACATCAGACCAACAGCACACCGGTACGTATTTTATGAAGGAAGCCCATTAGCCTCTCTTAAATAAATAAATACCCCCTTTTAAAAAACATTAAACCAGTAGGTGAGCAACGAAGACTGCATGACTCAACATTCAAATTAAGACCTCATTTCTCACAACATTGGCTTTTGTATTTTGTTGCATGTTGACGTAATTTTTTCAAGCAGTAGTAGTAAAAAAAATTGTATCTACACGAGGCAGCCATTCTGGCCATATCTAAAGACATGTTTACCTTTAACTTGTTTTTGTCACCGTTGGTTTATCTCAATGTTATGTGCGTGCCGTGTTTCAGTAACAGACGTTACGCAGTCAGCAGGCTATTTCTTACAGTGCTCACCTACACAGTGACCTTTTGTACCTGTGCACGTACACAATGGTGCAAGTATTTAACGTTTTGCCTAGACTGTTCATAAATACAATACGAGGCCACTTTTCATGACAGTGTGATCATCATAACCAGTAAATGGTAAATCCACTGCTCGATGAAGGCCACCCCACGTCGCCATCCCACAATGTCTTGCCATATCATAAGTCGTTGCGCTCCTACACATGAGCTAATTCCATCACTCCATCTCCGTGTCAGTTGCCCTCTCAGTAACGTCTGCTCTTTTGGCTGCCATTCTGCGACCAGGCTTATCAATCAGCGATCTACCCCGTGACATGTGTCCTGCCCAAACCACTGACTTTTCTTTGAATAGAATAATCCGCGTCATCATAACTGGCAATATACATTGATTGATAACTTTTCTCTTATGGAACATTGGTCATATTGACTTTCATGCTCAAATCATTTTTTTTTCCAGAAGGATTATATACATCTGAATAATGGACAACAGAGGCCAACCAATCACATAAGAACATAGGAGAAAGAAATCTACCATTCACCGCAACACGTGCATGCGATTAATCAGACGGTAAAAGACAAAATTATACCGTATACAATTATGCCTGGCTTTTATAGATGATGAAAAGGAAACTGATTCAGATACTCAGGCATTCACAAACCAAGGTCTTTATAAAAAATGCTAATAAAATGTATCAAAACCATTTATAAATATGGAACAGCTTCACTGATATTGAACGTAGAAAGTAACACAATACAAATCAGCAGGAGTCAGGCTATTCAACGTGATGTAAAAGTATATTTTTTCCAAAATTGGATTTGAGAAAGAAGGGAATAACCATAAATGGAGGAGATACTAACGTCTTTGATTGGCTGCTAACAGACAATAGGACAACCGATGGAAATGAACTAATTCACTGAAAAACGTAATATGTTTCAGAGTGATAAGATCAGGGAATGAAATGAAAGAGTGATTGCAAGGGCACACTTGGTAAATATAACTGAGTGCATATACTTACGGCGATTATGAATGCAGACTGGGATAAAAATGATGAAAGAAAAAGGCAAAGAGAGAACAAAGCACATTGAGCTGCCATATCTATCGGTATGAAACTGTATACGGTATTTCATTTTTCAAGGTATGTATAGTCTTGAAACACTTGACAGCACAAACGTCAAATAACACGTGTAACATTAAGAGTATAAGTGCTTTCCTGTGCAAATGACCATAGGGATGCACTTATCTCCTTCGCCGAGGTTGAGATAGTAACGGAAATTGCATATTCCTATGGTAAGGGGCATGTTAACCTATAGAGCAGCTTCTGTTGACATCCCACAGAGCAGCTGATATTTCTTGAGCCAGGGGGATGAAAGGGCTGAGTTGACCCTGACTGGTATGTGAACTTGCAGCCTTCTAATAGGGAGGAGCAAACTATCCACCGCACTTATCGATCAGATAGCAATCATCATCATGATCATCATTAGTCAAATATGCACAACTAGTACGGTTATTAAAAGTGGACGGGATCAGTATAATGAAATGAGGCCAGATAAAAAATTGTGCTTTACCAAAAAAATGCAAATTGCCACATTGTATAAAATCCCTCACGAGATCGTGTGAAGGTTTATTGCCATTGGTGGAAATACTTCTTGTACAATAGCATCTAGGTCATATAATACAATGGGTGTGTGCACTTGTGTGTATTTGCATGTGTGCTCTGGATATGCAGTCATCATATAAAATTTAGATTTTAGTTGCATTTCCAATAAAATTTCTGAATAATGACTTTACAATCACCCTTCATGATTGAAAGTTCGAAACGTGCATTTTATACAACTTAGACATTTGCATTTGTTGCAGCAGTAGAGAATTGTATTACATGTAATTATTTTGTTGGCTCGAGATAAATAGAAAAATATAAGAGCTTGTATCAGAACGTTTATTTTAGTTCCAGTGGCTGCTACGATCAGTATGTGGAATGGCCAGCGAGCCTCCAGCCAAGACACCCCTGAGCGATTTAAAGTCACATCAAGCTAAGCGGAACGTCCCGCTTGGTCTCAAATGAGGGCAAAGCGTAATTGGCGGGACAATGGGACCGATTTTTTGACCAGGCCCCCCCCACGCCCCGGTCAGCCGATACGGTAGGCGATATGGTCACCACACATCCCTCCGGCTCGTGTCAAATGACCGCTGTGTGTCGGATTAGTTCCACTCCATAAAAAAAAACTTTCCCACCCATTCACCCAGCTTCCCTTTAATGGCCAAGCATGGCTCATAAACCGCTCGATTCAAGTCCTCTTACCCGAGCCCTTTTTTTTTCTCCAGGCTTCAATAATGTTCCGCAAGCACGGTCGAGAGAGCGGCGTTCAGCTCACTGTTGATTTTTTTTTTAAGATGAATTAAAGGATTTGTGTGTTTGCAAAACTGGAAGACATGGGAGTCCCATTTTCAGGAGAGTGCAATAAAAACAAGTCTAAGCAATCACTGATAATCCATAAACAGGCCAAGGTATTCGTTTGTGGGATTTACTCTAAAAACACCTGAACTCTGTGTATTACGGCGGTACCATCGCTGTGCACTCGACAACTCCGAAGAGTGTCAGTTTGGTTGATGCCTTGACAGGCGACGGAATTTGTTGAGGGGCATTGTGGAGAGTGACAGCGCAGCCAGAACATCCCCTCAATGCTCGCTGGGGTTTGTTGACAGGGGGTGCTACTGACAGACAGCCCTATTGCACATTTAAAGTCTGAAATAACAGTTTTTACCAAAACAGATTAGCGGTAAAAATAGCATTTTTTACATGCTCCGTAACTGGCTGTCTCCACACGGTTGCAAACCTTTTTTCTGAATGTTCCCAACCATATCCCAGGATGACAGTATTTGCTACGGGATGTAATCAATGTACAGCAGTGGTGTAAACTTATAGCGCATTGCTCTGCATTTCCAAAAACCTCAGTTGGAATCCTGCCCATGCAAACAATCGAAAAATGTATATATGGACTTCACCTGTCAAATCAACTCGGCTTAAAATGAGTATGGAAAGCATGATGTGTGAACATTTGCAGTGGCGATATAAAGGCCGCTGGGCATGATACTGACCAAGTGACTGACCCCTTTGTGTGTGCTGTGCTGGCCATAATATGTGCAGTAGCTATTAAGCTATATGGGGGAGCTCTGTATATATATGAATGTGTACAGTCTGTACTTAGTTATCCATATTGTTTTGGATAACAAAAGACAGCTTATAATAATATTTTGTATACCGTTGTCATTTCACGACTGAGTGAAAACCTCCCTATGCCATGTTGGTCATGGGCGTTGCTTGACCATACTTCGCTGCACTGATCAGGATGGCTGAGTGAAGGGGAACGTGGACCCAAGACCAGCTAAGATGTTACTCGCCATTGATGTCACAGGTTTCTGGGTTCATAGCGTGGTGCGCTAAGCACTTCATCACCAATTTCCCTGCCACCAATGACCAAGTGTGCAAACTGAACTATTTACCTAATCGAAGAAGAGAAAAAAAATCTAACTTTGCCACATTCGTAAAGAACATTGCAATATCCTACATCGCCAGTGGCATTATTTACATTTGTACAGAAATTTGTAATCAAAGCATTATTAGAAATACAAAAGCAAAACAAAAACTAATATCTTAGCACGAACTTAAGTCAATGTTAATCACATGCACCACAGAAACAGCCTTCCAATGCCAATAAATAGAAAAAACTGAATATTTTTTTTCGTGATTCTCTGTGGTCACCATAGCTACAAGGCAGCTAGGGATACAATTGCAAAGACTGGAGGCATTATCCTGCCCTGTCCGGTTAACGGCAGATGTGTCACAAGACATATCATCTCAGACAGGAAACAAACGAATCGCGTATTCTATAACGTCACGCTTAACAGTATGTCAACAAAGATACTACCTACGCAATGGTGACATTAAGAGGTACTACATATGACGCATGCTCTGAAATGTTGGTGTGGAATTTTTGAGATTTATTGTTTCCTTCGGTGGGTTATGGATGAATGTAAATTATACTTCCGGAGAAAGCTGTGTTCATGCAATATTCATATGCGTAGCGTTTTATCAATGCATCACAGTATATAGGCTGTGTATTATTTCCATTCCAGAGAAAGTGTGCAGTAAAACATAAATATATGCATTATTTTTTTTTCGGTATCAAAATGACTCCACTCAATATGCAGAGATATCATCAGCAGCACAGAGTGGCGGAGTTAAAATGCAAATATTTTTCACCTCCCATTACTATGTTTAGAACATTTTAACACTGTAGCACGCTTGCATGTGAATGTGCGTATGCTTCTGAGGACCATGGCCAAGACGCCGATGCATGTTTTAATGCTTGCATCCGTTGAGCCCTTGACAAACACACCTGCCTCAATGATGGACATTTCCACATGGATTCAAAGTGTCAGTTGCACTCTAGTCAAGAAAACTGTGGCTTCCTAATATCTGAAGATAGTTCCAGACGGCCGCAGAAGCGCATCTGAATGCGCACGATGCAGTAACCGTCTTTGTTCGATGGCTCGTCAATATCCAGTGCAAGGATGACCGGAGTTTGCGTGACGGTTTATGTGTCTTTCTCACATTCTTGTATAAATAGACAAGGACGATGCCAGCCACGGGTGTAAGGGTTAGCAGACTGGATCTTCAATGCGGAAACAACTCCGCCTGTCCATCCAGCAGTATAACTGAGAATAGTAGTCGATCAGAATGTCGAATGTGGTGGGGTAAATTACGGGTTCTCCCACCTCTACAAAGACGTCTGGTCTGAATGGAAGGCTTTCCTAGTGGAGACCCTTCTGCCAACAGTGGTGTGAGCACGTAATTACAGGGCTGCACCTTTGCCACATTTAAAAAAGCTATTAGATCAAAACGCGGTGGTGAAGTCGCGAGGTGTTTTGGTTAATTCGTGAGCTGCCAGTTGTAGAAACTTTTATACATTTGCATTTTAATCAAATGAAGCGTGGCTAAAATAAAACTTTAATTGCAAGACTGTTGCTCCTTTCAAGACTTGTCCCACTCGGTGTCCGATTTAAAACTGACAATTTTCCAAGAAACAATTTGCATGCCCTGTTCGCCCCATGGCCCTTTGGGCTGCAGTAGAATCTCACAGAACTGGTTTCGCAAAGTCCTCTTGGGAGGCCAGTTGATTCTGAAACATGGACGATTGCATATTTGAGAAAGTGTGTGTGCATAATGAACAGTTCCCCCCCCCCCCCACTAGTTGGTTGGGATAGTCACATTGCTTTAATTACTTAATACGTCTTTGTCACATTCGTCTACTAAAGCCTACGGAACGGAAACATGAGAAAATGGTAGCTCAGGTTGGAATCGCAGTGGAGAGATTGTTCAGATTTTTTGCTTAAATGCATGCTTTGAACATTGTATTCTTTGGCATAGTGGCAACACAAAGTCCAAGGTATTTCGATTTTCAGGTGAGCTCTCTTACATTTCTCAAAGACGAAGAATGTGGTAATCTGCACACAATAATGCCAATGTATAAATATGTTACCAAGGTACGTTCTGTACAAACAACCTGTCATGATTTTCCAAACAATAAATAACTGACAAAACATTCACAAAACTAAACTAATCCAGCAGTATATTTACAAAGCACTGACGATGATTATACATTAATTAATCTCTTTTTTATCGTGTTTAATATTGTCATGAATATTTAAATGTCCTCGCCACTATGAAATGTATTTTTCTTCTTTTAAATGCAGTTGTGATTATCCAACAAGACAAAATATAATCAGTTATTAAAAACGTCGAAAAAGTAAAATTGCACACACATCAGTTCATGTGAAGATTTCATCGTTCGACATTCATCCCTCCAGGATCCAAATATCCACACATCCGACAGGGACTTGGCGACCAACATCTTGGGTGTGATTCTTTTTTAATGCTTCTATAATGTTTTGTTGAAGATCACTGACGAGTTTAGAGGTTTAAAACCTGCAGTGTAGAAGGAATATGTTACCGGCATTTCAATCACATAGTAATAACAATCTCAATACTGTAAATGTTCAATCTTGATTTGATGCTTCCGTGACTGCAGGAATCCATACTCTTTGGTTCTTTCGGTAAAGTCACGTAGGTATGAAATAAAATAAATCACGACGTTTCGCCATCTGATGACGGACGCTTGTGTTGCGCCCGAAACGTCGGGATTTATTTTATTTTATACCTACGTGACTTTACCGAAAGAACCAAAGAGTACTGTAAATGTTATTGTTTATTAACGTTTGATGCATTTATGAATACTCTGCAGATGATTTAAAAGTTCAACATGAAAAATATAGGATCAACTGCACTTTAGGATCAACTGCAGAATTTTTTAAAAGTTCAAGAAAACAAGAATGAATGTCTATCCAGAAAGTACAAACTTGAAAGCATTACACTTTGTGTCTAAAGTACACGTTTTGCAAATGATGTCATGCATCATAAACTGATGCTGTAAACATACAGTACCTCATTACCGATACACGAAACACCGCACACAACTGATAAGTCCAGTTGCTCTCCTTGCCCTTGGTAATAACGTGATACTGTACATACCTTAACACCAGGATCATTATCATGGCGTTATCATTGCGGTACATTTCTCAAAGTCAGCTTCAACTTATTTTGTAGTTATAAATTGACATATTGGGCATCAACTGGATACGTTAATTGGCACATTGCTTCTCTGTATGGCATCCAGGCTCTGGAATTCCCTGCCCTTGGTGGTCAGGAAATTCACAGCTGATTGGAGACTTTAAAGTCCCGACTGAAGACCCCCACCTCAAAAAACACACCTTCTCTCTCTCTCTACTTCTCTATCTTGTCTCTTCAGTCTGTTTCTCGCCAGTTACTTCTTCCTCATATTTCTCCTTTACATGCACGGCACACTGAGATCCATTTCCTGAGGTGCCTTTTTATCTAAATAATGAATCATGATAAAAATGCCAATCAAATTGACCTTTTGGTATATGCAAAATCACTAAGAAAAGTTTGAAACATTAACAGCACCATACAGTGGTTTACAAACAAAACGTCTGGGAGTACGAAACACTTGACTGATCTAACCACTTGGACACTGTACCCAACCTTGCTGTAGTAACAAAAACACTCACATTTGCCCATGACACTGTGACCTAAAAGAGGAAAAAACTATAATCGGTGACATTTTGGGCAATGGTCTTTTTTAGCACATCGTAAGTTCTGGAAAATACTATGTCATGCCGCTGAATGTAATTCCACATGTACATTCTTGCATTGCTCATTGTGGCAGAGGTGGCTTTGTGAGCCGTTCCATTCCGAGCCGTATTCGTTCACATCATCTTATTCTAGCATATGGTAAGTAGGGGCAAATCACACGTCCAAATTTAAGTATGTGAGCCATGCAATACTTTCTAGAGTAGCGTGACTAATACTGCTCAGTCTGCCGTTGAGCGGGCATAGGATGCAGTTTTTCGCGATATGGCCCATTGTCTGGTTCGGGTGGCTGCAGTCACACTGTGGGTTAGTTCACACCATAGCACACTGTGATGCATTGGAGGGACAATTGGCCTGTACAGGTGTGCTCGGCAAAATTAACTTTTTCACAGTCTATGTATACCAATAGGGATTGGCAAATACAGACCGAGCATGAGGTGCAGCTGAATTTACGGGGATATTGTAAGTTGTCTGTAAAAAAAAAATCAATAAGCAATTACACTTACTCAACAGTATTTTGTTATCATCATGTATTTTTTTGTTAGATATATTTTTGTTTTCAGAACTTAATGTGTTTTGCAGATCGTGCATCTATTTTTTCCTAATAATGCTGCATCGGTACATGGTTTTGTATGTCTTTGTTATAAATATCTATATTTTTTTACCCCAAAAATGAACAGAAATGTAGGCTACATTCCATGTTACTATCTTTGCCTGAATCGATAATCTCACCCGAGAAGCAATTCCGGAGGCCATCGAATATACGAGGTCAAAAAAAGGCTCCCACTCATTTATTAGCATATATGTAATGGGTTTTTATTGTGGTACAGAGTGCATCTATGTCGGACAATCTATGATGTGACAGCCTATAACTGCGATGTCATCAGTATGTGCCCACGTAAAATTGCTTGGGAGTTTGTGCTGATGTTGTCTTTCATGCAAAAAAACCCTGCACCCATGGGCACCCAGAGAGGGACCTATATTTACGTTGATTGTTATGTCAAAAGAGCACAATCATAATATGCGTTTCTGTCTTTCGGTAAAGTCACGTAGATAGGTTCAAAGAAAAGTCATCAGGATGACGACCGCTTGTGTTGCGATCGAAACGTCGTAGTTTTTTGTTATTTTCTTTGAACCTATCTACGTCACTTTACCGAAAGATCCAAAAGAATATGAATTCCTGCAGTCACGAAAGCTTTAAGTCAAGATACAATCATAATGTCTGCAATTATATGTATTTACACAGTAATAGCTTGTGTAAATAATGCGCACTGCCTGCAATAACACACTGATTAAAAAAATGTGACACCAACACACATCCAGAATAAAATGTTCTCTCAGTAATTTACTGTGAAGTAGTTAGATATGCACTAAAATAATTAAAACACATGACCAAAAATAGTGAAGACAATATACTGTAGATAAGTCATACAATGATGCATTCATAAATAGCAATTGCTACATTCACAATGCATGCATAAAATTGTGCAAGTAAGAATCGATTCCAGCATTTCAAATCATGCAAAGGACGTGAATTGCAGATGGAGAGGTGGCACAGAGATGAGCGCACTGCGCTCAATACCCGGTCACCCGAGTTTGATTCCTGCTCACGACCAACACCAGTGATGAGAGCAGAAGCGGTCCTGGGCCACCTCTAGGGTCGACTCGGCCTCGAATGAGTACCCAGTGTCGCGTTTCAAGATCACCACTTGGGAGACAAAAGTGGCCAGGTGTGGTGCTGGCCACCCACCCCCTCGTGTGCCGTGTCGACCTTCATAGGTGCTACTCGCTAACAGCGCTTTCTCCAAAATGTCTGTTAAGGCTATATGTGGGATCTTTGTCTCGCTTATACCGAGTCACAGGGAAAATGGCAACCCCAATTAATTATTTAAATGAGTGAATGGGTTGTCAAGCACTCATCTTGCTCGCTGTCACATAAGGGTGTGAGATTATGCACTCATTCATATCGATTAATGTTGATTCTTAAACTCACGGTACGTGCACCGAATCGTGTATGCACAGATGGATGTATTTAAGTTCGTATGTATGTTGTATGTATGTTGTATGTACTGAGTTTACATTAACCCTGTAGCCACGAGAAATGCTGCCATTCACCTCCATGATGAAAGGAACATTTATTCTTGCAACGAATCCGTTCAATAATTCATTGAATATCATTGCTGGCCGTGCAGTCATTCTGCAGGATATTTTCAAAACATAGCTTCAACTTTTAAGTACATCTTATATCAATATTACAGCCCAAATCCTTGTAAAATTATGCATATGAAATGTTGTCAAATTTATACCAGCTATGTTCCTCTAATGGTTACAAATATATTACCATTACATCACAGCAGTTCTTACCTGGGGCTAAAATCATTTGACACGTTAAATAAATGGATGTTTGTGCTATAGGTTAGTGGGCACAGTGCATTGCGCATACATTTCCCCCCCTTGCCGAGATTTGGTTTAAACTGTGCGGTTGAGTGCTTCCATGCCATCGCATTCATTTAGACTTCAGAGAGCGAGCACAATTGAATGCCACTGTGTGCAGAAACCCATCCCCGTGTAATGTCAGAGATGGCAATTACGATGTCTAAAATGGGCTGGAGGTCGAGGGATGTCATTGATAGTGACACATGCAGAGACCCTTTCTAACGAGTGAACGGAGAAGCCATTTCGCCACCAGGCAATGGTGGGAAGATGCAGTCTGGGAGCTGACCCCCGTAATTACAATATCCATTAAGCTTCAGGATGCAATCGGAAGTGGATCATTACAGATGAGTGCACTTACTGTATTTGTTGAAAAAGCGAACGACATTCCAAATTTCTCATTCAAATGTAATTTAGAAAAGTTTTTTTTACAATGCAGTGGAATTATTAGTATACACGGCAAATTAACATAAGCAGGTGCAATAAGTAGAGTGTACTTCAAACCATGCAGTGGTTTAAGTGCCATAAGCCTTACTGCAATGTCGTCAGCATGTGCCCATGTAAGAGCAACGGCTACAACAGCAGGGAAATTGTGGCTATTGACTGTCATTTTGGCTATGTCCACCACCCATAGCAGTTTTAAAAGGATGTATTGTTCAGTACAATGCATTAAGATGACCCAGAATTGCCATATTTAGTTCTCAGGCTACACAGCCGCAACCTTTCGCGAATGTCTTGACAAACCATTACCTTTTGCTCGCACAAAGTGAAAATGTGTGCATGGCCGTGAGATGATGATAGGTCTGTTGGCTTGTAATGGTGGGGTTACGCAAGAGCATCCAACGCCTCCTCTTTTGAGTTCCAAACCATCCTGGCCACCGTTTAAAAGTGAGGTCCTCTGTCCAGTGACACGAGATACCTGTGTGCAGTCAGCTGCGGCGAATGATGGCGATGCTTTGACAATGGCATGCAACGTATAATGCAATGTGTGGCACATTCACTTTCCTGATTCGGCTAACTATTTGAACTGTGGGCAGTGCCTTACAGGCATTTGTATATAATGCAGTATCTAGATATATATATTTTAGCAAAGCATGGCATCATTTAAAATTTGCTTTTAACGTGTGTATTTGTTGAGCACACTTTGTATGTATGCGATTCCCATGTGTGCATGTCAGTGTGGAGTCATTTCAATTAACCCAAAACAATTGGGTCGGTCCCGTGACCTGCCAGCGAAGCTTCCACACTTCATATGGCCTCCAAGTGCACCTAGCCTGGCACAAGCGCTATGGTAACATCACCGCCACTTAGTGGCGAATTACAGCTACTGTTATTGTTGGTGTGGGCTGTGGCGCAATGGTTAGCGAACTGCACGACCAACGCGGCAACCCGATTTGATTCCTGGCCATGGCTAACATCATCTGACGAGTGGTATCAGAAACGGCCCTGAGAAATGAGTACCTGGTGCGGTGTGTAAAGATCAGCAGCACTCGGCAGACAAAGGTGGCAGGGCACAAGTATGCATCGTCACACGACCCTCTCGCGTGTCTGCCTTGGCTAGGTGCTCGCTAACAGCACTGCTCCAGCAGCCCACACGGTTATACGAGATATCTGCCATCCTATCAATGTGTGTGCGTAGTCCATGCGGTGCTGTTGGGTCACATTGAAGGTTACAACTGATGGATGGTGCGATAAGATAGAGCAGCATATTCACAAAACATGGTCCCGGAGCCAGTAATAATGCTGTTCAAACAGATGCCGCAACATTGATCAAGATATGGTGAAGGTAAAAAGAAATGAAGCTCAATATCCTGGCAGTATTGTATCTTAAGGGGGTTATTTTTATAAGTGTGGTCTAACCAACATAGGTTTGCACGTTTGTTTTGTACGTCACGCTGTCAAGCAGGTGGAGTTAGATATCAAGAGCCATGCACATTTTCCACATTTAGCATACTGTGTTCTTACTGTAGTTCACACTACGGTTGAAGAGATGGGTTAAGTGTTAGAAATGACAAGACTTGTTGACAATTATCTAAAAAATACAATTTTAATTAAAGCAGTACAAGCTGTTACCTTGTAAATGTGGTTCATTATACATACATTAGCTATGTTCTTTTACCGAAATAACTTATACGAAACATAAAAAATGAATCTGTTCTGAATAAAAGTTAAAAAAAACACATCTAATTACATATTTGTTACACAGATGTACCTGCATTGCTTTTAATCACACGATCTATTTGAAAGCAGTGAACTCGGCACACGTTGATATTAAATCAATTGCCAATGATCACATAAACCGTTCGAGTAATTCAACTGTCGTACTCACAATCACAACGGCACAATTTCACACCATTATAACTTCAGAGTCTAGCTAGAATCCAGCGTTGTCAATGTCTAACACTGTAATCAACTGAGCAGGTAAAACAAACCGATGAAAGCTTACCTCTGATGTGGATGTTTACCCCCCAACACAAGCGTTTAAAAAAAAAAACTCAGCATGGACCTGTTTTTTTTCAATAACACAAAAGTGAGCCGGGGTGAGAGGTATTGGCGTGGTGTAGGAAGGAGAGGGGGGGGGGTGCTGTTATTCCTGGACTTGTGTAGAAACTGGCGAAGACGGAGGCTTGCTTTCTGGTCAGGTGAGCTTCGCTGGTGGTGTGTGTGAGGTAGATTGTGGCTGGTGAGTCATCAGGTCCAACCCCGGGACATGGGTGTTTTTTTTTATTTAAAATTCACGGCAGCCAGGAGCCGGGCACACCTGTGGGGCCGCCAATGATGATGGCACTGACGCAGTCGTGTCGGTTTCCGTTAGGGTAACTGACGGGAACGCCCTCGAACACGCGAGCACACGGTTATATTAGCCGCGAGGAAAACAAATATTAAAACTTACCTGGCAAGTGACCATGGCTCTAATCCAGAGCAGCTTGGTGTTTGTTCAAATGTTCCATGCGGCCGCGCAAAAGAGAGATGTGCTTTGGTGTAGTAACCTAACCTGACCGTGGCTTTCAGAAAAAAAAATATTTTAAAAGGCGTTTGTTTCAAATTCATTCAAGCATCAACGATTCCCTTCCCCCACCCCTTATTTCTTTTTCAATGCATATCCTGTCTGTCAAAATGTCGGGATGAAACGGGAGATACCTCATTGTGAGGGAGTGAAAAGCATAGTGTCAATCAGATGAAAGCGCACACACCTAACTTGTAACTCAAATAGCTTGCGATAAAAAATATTTGAAAGACCATTTTACATTTCCACAATTTCTAAAGCTTCAAGTTCAGGCGGTGTATAAACACACATTCGTCATAGTGATTTCTTGCTCAAATTAACATTAAAACGGTACTCATTCAGTTTACAGCCCTGAGCCAGTGGTGGAAATTCCACGTTAATATGGCAGGAGTGAGTGTTAACTTCATAAAGTATTACTCATTTTTATCAACCCTCAAAATGAATGTTGAGCTGAGTCAACTCCCAACCAGGACTTGTAAACTTCCAAGGCACTGCCGTTGAGTCTCCTGGCCGGAAACATACATTCATTTAATGTGATACTAACTCGCCTTTGAGAATGTTGTGAAGTGTATAAATGCTTCGTAACTTTGAAAGCGTCATACAAAGAGTGATCAGATAGTAGAGTACTGTCATTATGACATCGGGATTTTATTGGCAAGTTTTTTTTTATCTAGCAGTGGATTCGGAATAGTGCTTACATACAGTACAGTTCCAGCATACTTTACCTAAAATCTGAAATGCACAGGAATATAAAGATAATATTATAATTTGCTCAAATAAAGCATTACTGTGTATCCATATAAATGATGTGAGTATTTAATGTCCAAGTATTTAATATTTACTGTACAGTTTAGTTAATTAATGTGTAGGCCTCCTAATGAGAACATATTTTATCCAATCAATACTATTGACCAAATCTCACATGCGTGCAAAAAAAAATCAAAGTGGCCCGTTTGTCTAATTGGGTTCAATTTAATGCGCAGTGAAATTAATTATTCAGTGCCTTAAATACACGAGCAACGAAAATCGCATTTATTTTTATGCGTACAAAATGTGTTCGGAATTTTAAAAAATGTATTATGATGCTATAATTAAGTATGGGGACAATTATTATGGGGCTGTATTTTGCCCCCCCCCCCCAAGCCAATAAATGTATTAAACCATGGCTCCCAATACACAACTGGTTCGATTGATCTTGTGTTAATACAGACCTTTTTTTTCATTCCACTGCTGGATGAAGCCCTCCCCACACCACACAAGTCACGTGAATGATTTTACCATACTTCATAATGCTGGTCAGTGCGGTTTGGTGACCAGCATTGTGACTTTGTACATGATAACAAATATTCTTTATGACCATGTTCATGATTTTAACATCATGTAAAAAATGGTAATAAAAAAGCCAATCAAAACTTGCAAGTGTATCACCTCCCTTAGCAATTATTGTGTGTGTTGAAGTTTAGGGGTGTTATGCTATGTTCTTTACACGTCAGTTGCCATGAATATGAAGGTGGTTTGGCAAGACTTGGTGGTGACAAGCTTGCGTGTTAAGGTGTGTGTCCTTTTTTTCAACACCCGTGTTGACCAACTATACTGCCGTTCCTTGACTCTGCACACAAGAATGTTCCGTTTGCCATTAAACCTTGAACGCCGCCTTGAATGTCGCCAATGTGCTGAAACGGTGGTACAGTATTGTGGGGTGTGTTGTTGTGTGCCATTTGCACAGCAACCATTTTACTCGACACCAGACTCTCACGGTAGTGAGGGTGTCACACAACCCTCGAGCGTGACCTTGTTTAAAGGGGGGTCGAACAAAAACTCAGGTTTGGCGAGGCGGGGGCAGGCAATGTTAAACAAACATAAATCCAGTGGCTCTCAAACTCTCTGGTACGGTGACTCTCCAGTCAAATCACTGCCCTACCCCTCCCACCCAGCTCTTCAATCCCAAAAACACAACTATAAAAATACAGAAGAAGAACCTGTACATGTCTCCAGTGAACGAGGTACTTGCAAGGCATTCATCGTGTCTCGTGTTGCTTATAAGTGCGCTTTGTCACCACGGTGTGGTGACGACGTTCCTCGAAATATCTCCTGCACGATACCCATGCCACAGCCTGCGCCCGCCGCCCCCCACCCCTCAAAAGCTTTCGTGCCACGAAGCCCCAATGGGGTCACACCGCACGGGGTTAAGAACCGCTGCTTTAAAAGTTTCAACAATGTACAGTAGTTTTTGTTTAGAGGGGTTTGGCCCTCTTCAGCCACTTCTGACGCTATGGGGCTGGAGCCACTAGACACAGTTGAGTGGCTGAGTGATGTCTACACTGGTCCTGGGCACCTTCACTGTCAACGACTCTCAAATTACCAAGTGTAGGTCATGTATGGTGAAAAAAATAACCCCCATGACTGACGCAGCATGGAGAGGCCTTCATCCAGCAGTGGAATGACAAAACATGGAAATTATTATATTGTAACGAGATACTGTGGCAGAGCAATAAAAATCCTGCACTGTGATTGACAGTCCACCATCCCTCCGTAGTGAACAAAATCAGTAATAAGTAATATTTTTTAAAACTTTTTTTAAATGTACTAGTAATGGAAGAACTCCACGACTCCAGGAAGTGGCCTCGAAGCTTGCCATAACGTAAGGGGCCGTAGTTCAGCCAACATCAGTTTACCGTGAACAATTAGACCCAAGCCGAAAAATAACATATACAAATATTGTTTAAAAATATTTATTTTTATGATAGACTATAGTACTGTCATCAGTATGACATAAGTATACCAAGTTTGCAGTCGATACCACATTGAGAAGTGGGTTAAAATTGAGTTACAAGATTTGAGGATACAACAACGACAACAACAACAACGACAACAACGTCGACAACACTAACAGACAGAGTGAGTTAAATGAAAGTGTGTAAAAAGAGCATGTAACTGGTATTGGTTAAACATCCCAATGCTGATAAATGACAGTACCTACAATTTAGTCAATTGGTATTACTCTCAGCAGTGACATCTCCTCCTACTGTGAAGAAAATAGGCAGAACCCTCCTAAAAAGAGTCTTGACACTCGGCGAGGCTTTCCTGGGTAAATACGCACTTTAATATTGCTATTAGTACCACTTTGTGTACATTCTAATCTCCAGTCATTGTAACATGGAATTTCAACCTCCAATTCAGAGCCACCAAATTGCTTAATCCTTGTGCATTTAAACACTTCGACTTTTTCTTTGAAAGTACAATTACATTTAAATTTGTGTTTATGTTGTTGAAAATTGAAATAAATAAAAAACATGTGACATTGTGCTATCATACCAATGCTCTGTAATGTTTTTTGGTGTGATGCAGTGACATCGTAGGCGGGTGTAGTACCAGCCCTAAAGGGGCTTGGTGAGCGCTGGGATAGCGCGGGCACCACGCACAGCGTGTGGTGGGGGCTCCCCCGAGGGGGAGGGGGTGAGTGTCAGCCCAGGGGCAGGGTTGCCCCGGGCCATGACACTCTGGTTGACCCCGTAGGCACGTGATTCGGAGTGTCCACTGAGAGGTCCCCAGGTGGGGGGGCTAGGGGGCGATCACGTGTCCGGGGAGAGCTCTCGAGAGGGATCGAGAGAGAGCTGGAACGCTCGAGAAGGTGGGCGGGGCCAGGGGCGGAGCAGCCCCGACCCAGGGGGATATAAGGTGGGTCCCTGAGAGGGACCGGGGTCGCTGCATTCTACAAGCTGAAGCTCTACATCTACAAGCTGAAGCTCTACGTCCTACAAGCTGGAAGAACTATAGGCATCAACACATGGTCGGGACCCGAGCGACGGTCCAGACCCTTCGTCGCTGTAACTCCTCCGTATAGGGTAGTTAGCTGGGTGGCAACCACCCTAGGCTGTATCTGGTGAAGGGGCAGTTACCTCTTTGTGTTACGTGATGATGTTACGAATAAATGTGTTGCCTCTAAACAACAACGTCTGCGACTCAGTTGGACTCACTACATATGTATGCGGGCGGCTGCTCAGAACATGGCTCACTCACCGTCTTTTGCATTAATGGCTTACAAATGATGGACACCGGTCTACGTGTGTCAACACCACGGGAATGCCATCGCGTGCCTCCTTCATGGCTTCCAGTTCCTTCTGTGTTTTATGATCAGCTTGTCCGTTCACACTGCTTGCGGTAAAAGCCTCCCTCATTTTTCTTTCATTTCCCCCTTTCCTTGAGGTTTTTGTGAATTATGATGTCCGAACTCTTTGATTTAATCTCACTGCCATCTCTTCTGCTGTCTTCCTTTGCTTCGTTTTACCTCCCATCGGTGTCCACCGTGTAGTTCATTTTGTCTCTCATCTCTCAGTTCATTCTAGTCAAGGATTAATTTGTCACCAAAACATGTTCTGGGTCACTGGTAGACCAGGAGGTGGCACGTGGCTAGTTGTAGCCACAGCCATAGGTATACTAGACGTGGTGTGCCAAGTGCGGACTATATTTTGGGTTTCCAACCTGGACAGACCCTGCAGAAATTAAACCCTGCTTCTACGCAACAATGGTCAGACTCGGTCTTGAGCAGACATTGTGGATGGAATGTTGATGTCACATCTGTGTGTCTGGGCCAGTTACAATTGACGCTCTTTTAAAGGATATGTGTTTTCACAACGTAGAGTTTCACCAAAGCTGCAAAAACTACCCATTGCTTGACATGGTCTTGAAGAATTTTAAACAAGCATGCTGCTGTACTGTAATCTAAGTCGTGCTGCCTTCAGAAAAAAAAATGTTGGTGCTAATCAACGGTAGTATGCTTCTAGAGTCTAGACTGTGTTAGTGTTATGTGCAATATAACAATAACACATGTGAGACATTGATAGTGCCTATTATTCTTTCTCTAGTATTCATAACGTAAGACCTTATGTCACAAAAATGTGTATGTAAACAGTTTAATTGATGGCTCATTCTAAAACAAAACAGATACAATCTTGTTTCAGAGACACTATTACATTGTGTATGTATATAAGCATCAGCTAATGAGAAAACGGGAGGTGCGCGGGTGTTGTGGAGCAGTGAACCTTGGCATTGTCAGTTTGATTCTCATTCATGGATAAACTCAGTAGAAAGTGACATTTGTACTGATCCTCGGCTTGCATCTAGTCAGGGAATCAGAAGGGCTCAAACTTTAAATTGTAAACGTAATAGAAACCAAATTTCATCAGACTAAATTGCAGTATTATGCTGTTTTCTTTGTCGATTGATAGGTAATATCGTGTGTATTATTACTGATAGCAAGCAGTGTGTACAGCATATCAGCTAAGTTGGAGGTCAGCTAATTGAACCTGAAATGTGTGATTATTCCCACAAACTGCACAGTTATAGCACAGAGTGAGCTGGACAGTTTAAGCTCGCAAATGAAAATTAGAAGCCATTATCCATTAATATTTAATAGAACAGAAAAGCTTTGCTGCGCGAGGTTAGTCCAGCAATGTTGCTATATAGTGCTAATAATCAATTCCGTGAAAGCTGAGAAAAACCCATCATGTTATTTGGTCACATTCAGTCTAAGGCTAGATGACTAAGGCAAGAGGAAAACAAATCACTTCTTCAGGAGATACTGATGGTTTTTGCATAATGCACAAAGGCCATCATCTATTTAAAATTTCTGTGTGTTGCTTGACATAATGGCAGCTTATCGAATTGTAAACGTTTTTTTTTACTTTTCTAAGGACTTGTTTTGGGGTGCACTGAACAGACAGCTTTATTGAATATATTGAATGTATTTTCATTGTTGAATCTTAGTTCATGATATTTAATTGCATGTTATATTATGTACTGGCAAATATGCAATTAATTAAGTACTGTGCACGACTATCCAAATACAGCTGCCAGTATATCAGAGATTAACAATGCATCTATTTATCGATCATTACTCATTTTTAAATCCTTTATATTAAGTTCGCTTGCTTGCTTGCTTGCGTGCTTGCTTGCTTGCTTACGACCGTGCAAATCTTTCGGTCGTTTTTTAACCCACTTCCCGTGATCCAATCGAGCTGACATTTTCCACACAGACTCGTTGTGCGAGACAATTAATGTTCGTGAAAAAAAATTCCCAAAATTTTACACTGTTTAGGGAAAACAAATTAAATATTTAATTACCAATTGCTTAATACTGGCAGACAATCATCTGACCCATAGGTGGCAGCCATCTCAAGCCAGAGGACGAGAAGACTCTAGCCGCCACGCATATAAAGGATTTAAAAACTTTGTTTTTAAATCCTTTATATTAAGTTCGCTTGCTTGCTTGCGTGCTTGCTTGCGTGCTTGCTTGCTTGCTTACGACCGTGCAAATTTTTCGATCGTTTTTTAACCCACTTCCCGTGATCCAATCGAGCTGACATTTTCCACACAGACTCGTTGTGCGAGACAATTAATGTTCGTGAAAAAAAATTCCCAAAATTTTACACTTTTTAGGCAAAACAAATTTATTTTACATATATTCAAATATAACTCATTCATGGCTTTGGCTGAACGTCACAGTGTAAGAGCCCAGAGTGTAACCCCTCCACAGGCCGTGGTGGAGTAGCGCAGTTGGTAGCGCCCTCGCTTCCCATGCCAAAGGTCGCGGGATCGATCCCTGCGTCCTCCACAGGCGAATATATTTTTAAATCTTTTATATTAAGTTTGCTTGCTTGCTTAAGACCGTGCAAATCTTTCGGTCGTTTTTTAACCCACTTCCCGTGATCCAATCGAGCTGACATTTTCCACACAGACTCGTTGTGCGTAACAATTAATGTTCGTGATATTTTTTTTCAAAAATGTTACACTTTTAGGACGAAAATATTATATTTAATTACCAATTGCTTAATGGTGCAATGCAATCATCTGACCCATAGGTGACAGCCATCTCAAGCCAGAGGACGAGAGGACTCTAGCCGCCACGCATATAAAGGATTTATAGTGAAAAACTTTGTTTTTACTGGTTATACTTATTAAATCCTTTATATTAAGTTCGCTTGCTTGCTTGCTTGCGTGCTTGCTTGCGTGCTTGCTTGCTTGCTTGCGTGCTTGCTTGCTTACGACCGTGCAAATCTTTCGGTCGTTTTTTAACCCACTTCCCGTGATCCAATCGAGCTGACATTTTCCACACAGACTCGTTGTGCGAGACAATTAATGTTCGTGAAAAAAATTCCCAAAATTTTACACTTTTTAGGCAAATTTTTTTTATTTTACATATATTCAAATATAACTCATTCATGGCTTTGGCTGAACGTCACAGTGTAAGAGCCCAGAGCGTAACCCCTCCATAGGCCGTGGCGGAGTAGCGCAGTTGGTAGCGCCCTCGCTTCCCATGCCAAAGGTCGCGGGATCGATCCCCGCGTCCTCCACAGGCGAATATATTTTTAAATCCTTTATATTAAGTTCGCTTGCTTGCTTAGGACCGTGCAAATCTTTCGGTCGTTTTTTAACCCACTTCCCGTGATCCAATCGAGCTGACATTTTCCACACAGACTCGTTGTGCGTAACAATTAATGTTCGTGATATTTTTTTTCAAAAATGTTACACTTTTTAGGACAAAAATATTATATTTAATTACCAATTGCTTAATGGTGCAATGCAATCATCTGACCCATAGGTGACAGCCATCTCAAGCCAGAGGAAGAGAGGACTCTAGCCGCCACGCATATAAAAGATTTATAGTGAAAAACTTTGTTTTTACTGGTTATACTTTTTGCGGGTTTACTTGTTAAAGCTGATGATACATACATTTTGTGAAATAATCATGTTTTATTTCATTCGCACATGTTGGATCTCACGGGTTCCATATCACCCTTCCAGCCACTGGATGTCCTTACAATAGAATCGTTGATTGAATTGAATCAAGACCATGAATCCCAGCCCCCCCGCCCCCCCGGATGAATCGACCACTCATGCCTTCCACCAAGTGGCACGATTCAGGTTGTGCTAATCTTCTCTGACTATAGAGAAATGTCATGGGGTGATGTGAACTCCTGGAAAAGCTGAGTGCTGTGTGTCGGAAACGCCATGTCGGAACGCCTGGATTAATGGGTAATCTTTCCTACCAGGTGCGTGAAATTTCCAGCAGACCGCGCAGACCACCCAGATAGCCAACTAAACGCCAAACACCTGTTCAGCCACAACATCTATATATAGGTGTGCATCCACATTCTTTGATTTGGAGTGGTACGAGTTTGTGCAGTGGTTATATGGGAACAAAATCTGAGCGTACACGCGTTTCCTCAGTGTGTGTGTGTGCGCGTCATCCTACAAGGTCGCGACTGACGGAATGCGCTTTACGTTCGCGTGTTTGCCGAACAAGCAGGCCAGACCATATCGCCTCACCCTGCCAGAGTGACAACACAACCCCCTGTTCAACGCTGTGAGGGTAGGAATCCTGTCTGCTAAAACGGGCAACTAATTTAGCACTGGCCATAGTACAATAGCATGGTCGTTGCCCATTTTTGTCGGTGAATATTATCAGCATCAAAGGGTAAAGGTTCAGATATTTGGCTGCGATACAATTCCACACAATAAGCCAATTCGTTGAGCTATCTTTTGTGGCCAGGTCGCTTCTGAAAAAGAGCTATATAGCTCAGTGGGCCTTACCTAGTAAAATAAAAAAACATAGTTTGTTTAATATGTAATTGCTTGCTTATACCACTACTGGCATAAGATCCTCCACGAAATTATGCCCCTCTTAATGGGCATTTGGCCTACTCTTCCACGCTGGCCAGTTGTCTTGGAAGAGGTTGGAGTACCCACACTTTACTTCACCACACACGTGACCTGCCAGTGACTGTGGTGTTTCCATTTATTTCATTTCTTGATAACTGCTTCTTGTTTTTTTAGTTTGATGTCCTTCCCCAGCACCTCTGATTAGCACGGTTTACTACTTACGATGGGAAAGACGGTCAACATACATACATTTATGCTGCTTGGTGGACAGAAACTTACTGACAGCATGCACAGTTTATAGACTCCATCTGAATCAAGTACTGAAAATATACAGCGATTTTGTCAATCAGCTGCTGGATGAAGGCCTCATCATGCCAGGTGTGGAAATAGTCACCTACTCACACAGAGCCAGGCTGACATTCAGAATCATACAAAGAATCTGAATTTAGACTGGAGAAAACCGATGAGCTATGAATATATTTTTCACACAGATGTCCAGTATGGGCGGGTCGGCAAGTTACAACATTAATCTCTGCTTCTGTGCAACTGTGGGCAAAACAGACTTGCTCATCTTATAGTATTGTACCAAACGTTTGACTGATTTGCACATGAAAATACTAAAAAAATATGCACCACGAACAACCAAGCAATTCTAGTGAGTGGCACTTTTTTATTTTCGACTCAACACACATTTTATACGTAGGTCTGTATGCAGCGTTTGCTTTCACGTTTGGGCTACTGTGCACAAGCACATGCGTACAGCATAATGTCCCTGGCTGCCTTTCATTAGGCTGGGCCAACGAGATAAAGTTTGGCATCAGCAAGTTTAATCTGACACGGTAAACTCAGCAAGAGGAGGCAGCTGCGTCTTGCCAATTTCACGTGCTCATTGCTACACTCTGAGCGTCGATGTACTGCTAAACTTGGTACATGACATGTTGAATTAAAAATATCCAATCATACGCGAACAGCAAGGGAATATTGATTTCATGTTTTACCTTTTTTTGCGTTTCTGTAAGCGTAGGCAAATTTCAAGTGATCTATGTTTGCCTTTGAAGGGGAGAAGCTGAGAATTACAAGGATATTGCTGATGTTACGAAATACAGTATATTAGAAAATTTGTACAAAAATGTGTTTCGTTCCTGACATGCCCTGTTCTTTATGGCCCCTGCCTCACAATTTTTACTTCATGCCGATATACTGTCACTATTTTAACCCATTTAACATCGGCATGCTCCAATTACAGCACCACACAGTCATCACGTAAGTATTTGAGGAGTATGTGTGCAACATAATGCATCACAGTAAATGACTGTGACATATACACTGCTTCTGTGTTACATTTCCTATGGGCAAAATCATCCGCAATGTGGCCGGCCTCATCACTTGTCAGAAGTGAAGCGGAGTTGAGCTTGGTTATTGCTTGGATGGGTCATCACCACTATGCATTTGTAATGAGTCAAACTGAGTCGCAGACGTTTCTCTTTAGAGGCAACACATTTATTGTAACATCAACACGTTAACACAAAGGGGTAAATGCCCCTTCACCAGATACAGCCTAGAGTGGTGACCACCCAGCTAACTACACTATACGTAGGAGTTATCGCTACGAATGGTCAGACTCTCACTCGGGTCCCCGACCACGTGTTGATGCCTCGTAGGACGTAGAGCTTTCAGCTTGTAGATGTAGAGCTTCCAGCTGTCGGATGAAGAACCCCGATCCCTCTCAGGGACCCACCTTATATCCTCCCGGGCCGGCACCATACAGTGACATCCCCCGATGTCACTACACATTCAACTGGTGTCAAGAGGCTTGCGGTGGGGCTACCTTGTCAGAAAGTGCAGCAAATGCTATTATTGCCCTATGCTATGCTCCATTCTCTGATGCCCGCCTTCAACAACCTGCGCTGACAAGCATGATGAAGTATAGTTAAATAGTAAAATAACCCCAAACGACTTGCACAGCGTGGGAAGGTCTTCAACCAGAAGTGGATTGACAAAGTGGACGAGCAATTGTTATTTATTGTGTTCAAAATATCCTGAATTTTACATGTGGAAGACATTTTCACACCTAAAATTGTCTGCGCGATTAATTTCCCGACCAAATGCACGAGACTTAAAGTGTCAGCCAAACGTATTAATGTGCGGTATTTTTTTGACAACAAACATGTGGTTTGCGGAAGTTGAGCTTCGCTAAATTGACTTCATGCAGCAAGTTGACATCAGCACCTTCACCCTGTGAAACCCCAGTACGTATTTGTGAGACAGAGGCAGTGGCTCACAATGCGTGTGTGGCCAAACAAAGGCCAAGGTTGTTGAATTGCTTGAAGATGGCAGCCCTATATTTTGAGCAGATACCAAGCAATGGAACAATACAATACGTTTTTCCAATTGCATACTCTGTGCGCGATGAATCTATTCAAGGGCAGCCGATGTGGGGGACAAACACGTTTTAGACAGAATAAGTAATGCGCACAGGCAAAGTCCTCCGTTTATGCAATTCATTCAACAGTAAAGCAATTTATAAAGTCAAGGAAGGGAGCATAGACTTTGGACCAAAGCAAATAATATAAATACTGCATTAGGTAAACAAACTGTGGATGCGCACTGTGTGTGTTACATCATGTGTACTTGAGTATGTGTGTTCTACAATCCCAGCAACCTGGGTTCAAATTTTGAGCTTCCGTAACTGGTGGCCTAAGCTGATCCACAGCGGTGTGTAGATGTCCGCAATGTGACCATGTGTCGTGCCGACCCCACCATCAACGTGTGTGCTGTGCCAGATTTAATGGGTGTTCAACAACAGGATATTTATCGAACAATCTACGTAGGCTAAATGAGCACCTTGATGCAGTGTGTAAACATCAGCATCGGGAAGACAAAGGTGGACAGTCATGGCGCTACACCACCTCCTTGTGCGTAAAATAAATAGCTAAAGTGATTTCCTGCTCTAATGATCGTTGAAGTGATGCTTAGCTCCTGCTTGCAGCCCTGAGCCAGTGGTGAAACTCCACATTCCAATAACCAGGACATGTTGATACATAGGATATCCAATTCCCCTTGGTACCTATTTTATCGATCCCCAAGGGATGATGGAACTGAGTAAATCCCAGGATTTGAACTTGCAATCTTCCTAATGCGAGCTGTTCGCTCCACCGCTCAGCAACCTTGTGCGTCTTTTCGGACTAAAAAAGTGCTTTCTAACAGCAAGTGCAGACAGTGTATCTAGCCTATGTTGGGGTTTGGTATCTTTGTGCGATACGGAAGGTGCTCCATCGCATCCAGAGCTGTGTTGGCCTCGTCAGGTTGCTATAGAAGATCCTAAGACAATGTAACTCCCAGGGGTGCCGAGGCACAGGTGGTGATGGGGTTAGAGACGGCTGCCCCACAGCCCTAATTCACTATTAGTGCCTGGGATTAAGCCAGTCACTCCACACGAGGCACAGACTTCCACAGTGTTTGGCCTGGACACTCAGGTATGGAGGAGCCATCGCCAGCCAACGACGTGACAGTACTGGCTTCGAGGTAACCAGCATGTGCACAGGTGTGTGTGCGCACGCACACACAAGGATCTTTATCGGACAATCGACTCCGTTTATGAGATGAAAGCATTATTCTACAAGGACATTAATAGCAATCGTTCAAGAAAAACGTATTGATCATACCGACATAGAGAAAAAAATCAATGCATTCTCTTGTAATACACAACACTAACTAAACTTAGTAGGTTTGTTGATTTCAATTAAATGCATGTCCTTCCTTTAATAGGACTTAGAATTACCGCATGAATCTCAACTTACCGACTACATTAAACTTACTCCAATGAGTACACCAAAAAAAATCTGATACAACACCAGAAATGATCATCCACTTTTGTGCAAGACTATCTGTAACACAATCAAACCACACGTTTTTATTGCCATTCGAACAAATACAATTCTTTATCGCGAAACAAATCTTGTGGAGTGCTGGATACATTAACAAGCTTTGTTAATATAAAGGGATATACTAAATAATGAAACTTTGGAGTCAATACACAGGATCATTCCTTATCCATGTGTAGTGTGCCAATTCACAGACACTAGTAGGCGGCACTCTCTCTCTCTCTTTTATTCCGGCCTTCACAGCCTTAGGGGATAACCACACACCGGGTCGGGACAGCCAACATGCTGCCAGACCCACAGCTTGAAGAGGGTGACAATCACAACGGCGACGGCGGCGGCGGCACGAGTTCCACTCCAGATCACAGCCACCCCGACTGTGAGTCGGAGCTCGCCTTTTATCCTGCCCAGCGTGGCCAGGCTCCGCCCTTGGCCCCGCACCCGTCTGGATCCCCTAGATGGCTCCGTGCTTTGCCCACAGGTGCAACTGGTAGAACGGGCTGTTACCCCTAATTCTATTGTCTACCAATCTTCTAGCGGCACGTGCTCCAGTGACTCATTCCACGTCACTACACATGTATTGTTCTCTCTTGTGCGCATTCGTGATGGACTGGAGTCATAATAGTGCTCGATAAGAAATGCTCAGACATATTTACTTACAATGGAAGGATGCTGCGGTGTTGTAATGGTTACCACACTGGACTTGCCACTGATTCAAATTTTCGGGGTGTCAGTTGAAACGATGGGCAAGGTTCTTAAATTCTCCCCCTATCGATACATCAGTATGCATGGATATACCATAGTTATGTCAATCAGCAGGCCACGTGCGGTGGGATAAAGGGTGAGTACTCCCTCTTCAAAGACATCTTGGCCATACACATATATAATAGCCAAGCTCTGTCCTTCTGTGACTGTGATTAACGCGGCACGGATTGGTTGAAGTGCATCACGTGACCACGAGAGGAGACGGGTGAGTCAGAGTGAGGAAGCTGACGGTCGATCCACTCACACATGGCCCACTCATACACACAGCTCACTCACACTCACTCACACACAATCGCATGCAGCTCAGAGGAGACGGGTGAGTGAGAGTGAGGCAGAGCCGTGCTCCGTCCACTGCTGCCCTGAGGGACCCCCGTGCTCCCCACTGCTAGCTCGAGAGAGAGCCGCGCTGTCTCCACTGCTGTCGTGAGGGAGCCAGACGCACTCTCCCCACTGCTGTCCTGAGGGAGAGCTGTGCTCTCTCCACTGCTGCCCTGAGGGAGAGCCATGCTCTGTCCACGGCTGCCCTGAGGGGGAGCCGCGCTATCTCCACTACTGCCGTGAGGGAACCAGACGCGCTCTCTCCACTGCTGCCCTGAGAGAGAGCCGTGCTCTGTCCACTGCTGTCCTGGGCAGAGCCGTGCTCTCTCCGCTGCTGCCCTGAGGCAGAGCCGTGCTCCGTCCACTGCTGCCCTGAGGGATCCCCGTGCTCTCCACTGCTGGCTTGAGTGAGAGCCGTGCTCTGTCCACTGCTGCCCTGAGGGAGAGCCGTCCTCTGTCCATTACATTAGTACTCGAGTTTTTTTTGGTGCTTAAATCCGCTGCTGGATGAATGCCCACCGCACGCTGTGCGAGTGGATCGTAAGCATTTACTTGACCAGTCTGTTGGGGGCTGCCGCACGCTGTGGTTGTTCGGGGACGCTGCAAGCTGTGACCACATACTATGTTGTGGAATAGTCGGCTAATATCCTCTCGAGGGGCCTTCTAAAACTCTCCCTTATGGAGGCCTTTCCACCAGAAGTGGCATGAGAAAGCAAATGCAGGGCGGCACCTTTACATTTTGTTGGTATGGATATTGACAAATATATATTTTAAGGAGGTCCTTCATGAAGTTAATCATGGCCATTCGACAACCATGGATTAATAAAATAGACCAGCAGTGTATTTCTTTACACATGCAGTCTCTGGGCTCCGACTGTCACAGCAACTCACTCCTTAAATCTCAGTACCTTTTACAACAATTTTAGAGCTGCCAACAAAGAGTGCTAGCACTCCAGTCATCCTTCATAGATCCTTATGGAACTTGATCCACGTCTACTTTGAAAGTCACCAACTTCAGAGTTTGATGTATGACTATGGACACTTGCAGCACTTAACCAATACCCTCTGGGACAAGTCTCCTAAACCTTGATTCGTTAACTGTTACACTGAGAACGTGAGTGTGCTGAGTATGTTGTGAGCATTGTCAAGAGCTTTAACCCCATTGTCAATGCCTATATCATGGATTTATGGTGATTGTTTTGTTGCTTGGGGGGGGAATCAAATTCCTTTAAAGGTGCTTGCTCATGCCACTGCTGGGATCTCCACTAGAGGGAGCTCTAGAGCTCCTCTATATAATATTTGGCCTACTCTTCCACACTGGACAGACATCTTGGAAGAGATTTGAGTATCCACACTTTATCCATGTCACACGACCCGCCAATAAACTATGGGGTACCATGTATACTGCTGGATTGATAGAGGCAGGGAGGTTTATAAAGTTCGTCATTGTTCAACTGCCGCATTAGGAGATAAAATAAAAGACATCTGGATTGCAAGTCCAATGTGCTAACCATTACAGTTACACCATGGCACCATCTCATGTGTATTACATAAACGACATAGTATTCGCTTTTGGTATTTCAGAAGGTGCTTAAATTATTGACAAAAATAGCATTGGGCATTTTTAAGTCCAAGTGGTGAGCGCACCGCACGATGAATCCGACTACTTGAGTGACATTTCTGGCTATGGCGAACATCATTAGCGAGTGATATCTGAACGATCCTGGTCCATCACCTTCACCAACCCACGCTGACCAGTACGGTGAAGGTCAAACAACCCCCCACAACCAAACTATTGTGGGGAGGCCTTCATTCCGCAGTGAATTGACAAAAGGCCATACGTCTACATTTTAACGAAAACTTGCCCTGTGATAATTAATTCATGGCAAGTATAATAATCTTCCATAAACACAGTGTGCTGTGTTTTCCTCCTACTGTGAACCACTTTAGAGCCCGTAGATCTGAAAATGTTGCCTGGAAATAGTGGAGTCCATTCAAGAAGTCCTGATGTTGGGAAAACATTGCCAATGGACCAATTTGCAAACATTATCTCTGAACTGGTACTGAAGAGTATAAAATATAGCAGCTTTTGTTAGGTATATTTCTTAAGAGTGTGTTGCAAATATTATTTGAATTTTAGAAAATACAAAGGGAGGAAAATGTAAAGGCTTTTTAGTTAGAGCTGCAGAGAAATGCAAGCTAATGTGCTTGTAGCACATATTTAGTCTTTTTTCCATACTACAATAAATACAGCTGCTCTAATTCCAGCTGCAATGGTTGAGTTATAAAAAAGTAAAAAAAACATGCAAATATGCTTTTGCACAAAACAGTTAACATAATTGAAAGCTATTAGAGGACTTGTTCACTAAGATGGTGGACGCAGTGGAAGTGGGGGATAGGAATGGCAGGTTGAAGGGATAGGATGAGACATCTCTGGTTGTAATGGAAGACATTCCATTCTGCAGGTGAAAGGAGAAGTCTTGTAAGTCAAAATATCTTCTGAGAAGTGTCTGTCCAAAATGGAATTGCTAACTTTGAAGTCAGGGCTTTAATGCTACTGTCCTGTTTCCCACAGTAATTACATCCATGTCCTCTGAAGTGACAGCTTTTATTAGTGGCATCATTGAACAAGGGAAAGGCATCATCATGAACGTAGGTAATTTTGCATGTCCACCCTCTTGTGACAACTAAAATATCCACTGACCTTTCCTAACCTCTGGGAGTTTGTCCTTTTTTTTTATCTCCTGCTAACATCCGCTCGTTAGATGATGAAAAAGGAGCTCTTCCTTCATGTCCATCACCAGATTTCTTCGTGACCCATACAATTCAGAAGCATCAAAACTATTTTTTTACAATCAGGCTTTTTTTTGTTAAACTTCTTTTCCTAAACCTGACATGAATGCCTAGCAGCACAATAGTGGTCTCATTTAATTGCCCCCTCCCTATCATGATGGAGGATGCATTACCATTTTGTGACTAATTTAGCCACGTTGGCACCAAATAGCAAAACACCCCTTACCCCAACCCATAATATTTTCTCCACCTCGTAGCAAAATGGTGTCATGAGGCTTGCACAACACGGCATTGAATTGAAGCTACAGGGTGAGGCTTTAGTCCAGTTTTTTTGGACACGCTACGGTCTGCTGCATGTTTTATTCATGGCATTGTGCAGCGTAAAAGCCCATTCATTTCAGATATTTAAAAAAAAAATCATCAAATATTTTCTTCACCGTTAGTGTCCATTGCATTTGACACCTTGTTTGGGTCATAGATAAAAGAGAGAAAGATTAGTCAAAACAAATCTGGATTCTTGCATTGCTACACTTGTCACAATTTGCAATTCTATTGCTCATAGAAAACAGAACTCTACGGCAAAGCACATGTAAGCGCTGTACGATTTGACACTGCCATACTTTTTGAAGGATTTGTGTGTGTGTATTCCCAACCGAAAAGCACGCATGCCATATAGAATGGCAATGCATGCAGACTGGCCATAATGCATGTGCAAGCATTTCTTCATGTGGCTCTCAATTAAATGGTTGCACATAATGTCCGTGTTAGTTGCTATGGGAATGGAAAATGAAAAGCTAGAGTGTGGTTTAGAATACAATTATATTCGTATTGTGCCAGCTATAATACATCTTGAATCCCGCTTGCCAGTTTACAATTGAGAGTAATTTAAAATTGCAAGTGCTGCAGACCCAATAAAATACAATAAAAGAATGTGCTTGCTCTGCCTACCTCGGGAAACGACTGTAATTATAAGGCACTGAATATCAGTCTGACCTGTTCTCAGCATGCTATTACAACTGTAGCCGCGGGGCTACAAAAAGTATAGATTTACTGCCAGTGATGTGCTACAAATTGGTAGTTACACTACTTTCTGGAAACACCATTGATACAGACAGTATTCACACAGTGCATGTAAACAGTAACACTTCATTACTCTGTGAGCACCAGCCACTGCTGTCTGAAAAAAAAACGGCCTCACTATGCAGCACGATACACAAAACACTATTTAGCTGGGTTGTTTCCATCACTACACATTTCTACATTTTGGTGTTTAAACCAAGTTGCATTGGAATTGCATTATCATTGGCATTATGGCCTAGATCGCAAGATTGAGAACATTTATATCCTGTGGGGGATATCTCAAAAGTTGATGGGTAATAAATTGGTGGCTGTTACATTTATCAGCAGCCATGAACATTTAACTTTGTAAAGCAAGGTCAGTAGTACATTGCCCTTGTTTCATTAGCCAATCACCAAACAATGAATTCGAATCTTGGATATATCAGACAGGTTATTTAGGAATCACTGACAGTGCTTTCATTTGGCAGTCACTGGCCAGTGCTTGGACATCAATCGTCATCTTGCATCTTCAGATAACCGTTGCTGAGGATTTTGAATTGATCCATCTGTTAATATTAAGGCTGGTATCATCCATATACCCTGCGTGGTGCTTTTAAATAAGCTATATTAAGGGTCTTCAGGAAAATGATATTAAATGTAGCACAAAAGAACAATGCACACGTTTGTAATTTACCATATACATTACAATACACACATTTAAGAGTAGAAATTACTCATCCACTTATCTACACTGAAGTAGCAGGGCATTACAGATAATCAAATTTGCAAATGTTAAAACCCAATCAGAATTTGTATTTTAGATGTATTTAATTGATCACATTCCTATAGATTATGTACTGCCATTCCATTATTAAGTATATAGAACTTACGGCAGCAGTACATTTCAAATATAGTAGGAATTATATATTTTAAAATATATAAAACTTACTTTTGATTATTGCTGTAGGTGAAAATTATACTTCATTCTGTGGTAATTTGGCTATTTCAGAGGATTAAGAGGCCAGATTTGCAAACGTTTGAGCTTAATAAATCCACATTGAAACTAGGCTAGTAATACATGGCCCAGAAAGGCCGAATTACCCACATGCGAACAGCTACCATGGTCAAACCCACAATAAAGTTGCACTTACACACAATTTCCAAAACTACATTGCAATTTACTGGATAATCGTATAAACAAGGTTTTCAATCGTAGGAATTATGTAACCAAGAGTGTGAAATACTGGAATTACATGTATACATGGACATTACAAAGTCCAAATCGTGCCAAGCGTAATCACGTTGCCTTACACGTACTTCTATGAGCCTATTTTCAAGCTGGGGAGAGGAATGGACCATAACTAGATGATTAGCAGCCAATCTGTCTAATCCCAATGGAGTTGTAAACAGACCCAGAACACACACTAACACCGGATCATATCTGCTCCACGAAGATAGCAAAAACAGCTGAAGTGGGCAATCGACGTCACTGGCTTGCTCAATGATTTGCCCAGGGCAGCTGGATATGTATTAGTTCTGCATGAAGCAATGTTTTTCTTGTAAATCCAGAAACTTAGATATTGCTGCTGAATTTTGTCTGTCAATGTAGAGGCTTGTTTCTTATCTGGCAAGACCAAGTTTCATGGTTGTCAAATTGACTAGACTCAAACAACATAATAACGGTAGTTATCTCCATTATCAGCACTTAGCTGGAAAATGAAATTATTCCTATGGTGTGGGCTAGTCTCTACATTAGACGACTCATTTTATTCATCGGAGTGGTAATTGGCTTGAATCAGTTCAAAACCAGAATTTGAACTCACAACCATACGATCGAGCCAAGCCATGCAGTTGTGGAAGATCAACTATACTACACCCATGTAGCCGCCTTGACATGTGCATTGCAACAACCAAGGATTTGGCAATAGGTAGAAAAGAGTGTATAAAACAGGAAAGACAGTTTACCACATTCTTACAATTATATATTGTTATAAAGGCTATGTGACTGTCGACTTGACTCATCGACCCTCGTATCATATTTAAATCACAGTACTCATTTCTTTCTGTTATATTGCCCTCTACTGGCTAATACATATAATCACACATTACATCAATACCATATCAGATGAATAGAAATGTCTTGCAGAAGTGGTATGTGCACGTACATATTTGATATAAAACATCTATGCATAAATTCTACATGCAGTTATCTCAGTTATTTTCATTCCTGTTAGGTCCTGTAGTTTGCACTGAAACATTGCAAACCATGTTACCCAAGTCATTGCAAAATGGTTTTTCAAAAAGCACATTTACAGGTTTCAAAGCATAGCCGATTTATATTCAACGAGGTGCACAGGTATTAAATTTCAATCCAATGTTAAATTGATCCAATCCAGGCTTAGGATACCGTTTGAATGTAGTGCCTAAATAATCGTATCTAAAATTGCAGAGGCAACACAGGTTAAATAAGGTTTCTATATATTTTTTTCTGGGGGAGGCAAATATGAAATATAACCTACACCAGCAGCAAATTGTTTATCTTCTCAAAACAGAAATAATGAATGACATGTAACCTGCAGCTTGTTCAAACGGGTAAGACCTTTGGGGGTCACCAGTCGGTGACATGGTTCTTCTTTAAGTCACCAAGACTGCACATCACCTTTATTGGTTGCCCAAACACATGCAAATTGCTAACTCCACTAAATCTGCATTACTTCGTATTATTCTACGGAATTTTTTTTATAACTTTTACACTTATGTTAATTGACAAGGCACACACGAATAGCGATACATTCTGTAAACAATACAACTTTGAAAATGAATTTTAATATGCGATTTTACAATGAGTAAAATAAAACATTCTGCAAGAAATACAGTATACACAGTAAAACTCTTTAGTCAATCCCTTTTGAGGAAAGATTTCCCCACACCATGTGGCTTATAGGAGTTGATGGATCATACTTCACCACTCTGGTCAATGCGAATTGAATGTCAAAACTGGTTCAGAGATCACTGGCCAACGTTAGCATGACCAGAAATTAAACCAAGGTTACTTGATTCATAGCACAGTGCACGAACCACTGCACCCAAAAAAATGCAATGCGACAACATTTAGCATTACAATATGAAGCAACAGTTGAGAACAAAAATGTAGAATTTAAGTAACAAATTGCCACTTAAAAACATTGAAATATATACCAATATAAAGCAGGCCACGACTGAATACTTTTCTGCTCTGCAGTAGAACACTGCATACTGCGGTATAGAAAAAATTGGAAAGATAATCAATAACAAACTCTTCAAGCTCTGCAGTTGCTAGAATCACTTAAGACCTCTCCTATTCTGGTGCAGCATGAAACGGCGAGCTCATTAGAGTTCCTCTTGGAGCATGCGAACAATATTCTCGGCAGAGGGACGCTTCTGTGGGTCCTCATCGGTGCATGCTACGAAGAGATCAATGACGCGGGCATAGCTCTCATCCAGCTCCTCCATGTTGAGAGCAGGCCGTGAACCCAGGGCAGCGTAGTACTCTTCATCATCAAAGCTGTCCTCATTGCACTCATCTGTTGAAAATCCATCACGAAGAATTATAAAAAAAAATATCAACTGCGGTTTACATTTTCGTGGTTGTGCTGAATAGTTCCCCAAGTGCTTTCAGAAGGCCCCCAGCACTTGGAGCTAAAAGCCGGACATCAAGCGTAACAAGCTGTACAAACTTTAATTATATTGGCGAGCGAGCTCAAATGGCTGTCTGATATTACGATTAAAATTACGAGGGCAGTAAGTTTACATTCACACAGGTGATTATAGAACAACTTAGTTTTTACAAAGATGTGGCATGAGTAATGCAAGTTTGATTGAATGGTACGTAAGTTAATGCGTGGATGCACATGATATAGCACTTGCAAATTGGATGAGCATGAGTTAGTTCATTAAAAAAAATACATTTTACCACAATAAAGTGAAAGGAATTGAAATCATTTAAACCGTTCACCAGGATTAAGGTGGATACAAATCTTCAGCATAATGCACACATTGCAAGGTGGAGGTCAGTAGTATTTTACAAATTATCAAGTGGAAACTGACATGACATTATTAAAACATCATTAGCTCCAATAACACAAATTTTCCTAAGTATACATTGCACACAAAACACTGATACCCAGCAGAATATCCTTACCTTCGCTGTCCTCATCAGGGATGACTACATGTGGAATCTGCAGGCTCATCATTTCCCACAGAGTGAGGCCATAAGCAAAGATGTCAGCTCTGTCTGTGATGACGCCATCTTTTAGAGCCTCCTTTGGCTTCCAGGGCTCAGTACCAATATAAGCGTCTTCCTTGTTTTTCACTGATCAAACAGACATGTTCTTAACAATGCAATTGCAATACAACTTTGATGTTGCAGAGCAGTCATACCAATGTAGGAATATTGAAATCCTTAGGAATGTTCAGCTGCCCCTATAAGCCTGCACCCGACAATGCATTCCACTACTATTTAGCTCAGGAATATCCTTAAATGATTCTACACTTCATTACAAAAGCATGTTACCATAATGTGTCTAACAGAACCTAACAAATAATTATTGGATTTGATTATAGTTTTAATTAACTTGTGTGGTCTGCATACAGCCAACATTTAACTAAATTGAATTATCCAAAGGGACCTTTGGCACAACTACTAATTTCGTACAATTATTATTTAATTACACAACAGTATTGGCCTTGCCAAGAACACATATTTGAGAGCAACCTTTTTGGTATTCATGTTGCAGAATATACTACATTGCAGATCATTTGGCTGAGACACGCTTGACAACTTCTAAAGTTTTGTAGCAGCAGCAGGCACATTGATATATTTTATCGCAATGCACCGATACAATATTAAGAGCAGCATAATAAATAAAGTGAAATGGATGTTTCCAGCTGAAAATCACATGACTAGGTAAAATAATTATATTCAAGCTGATCTTAATGATCGTGATTGCGAGGATATCGCTAATGTACATGCATTTCAGATTTGGCCAAATTTAGACCAGTTTGCAGTCACAACCACTTATACAGGCAGTGGTTTTGGAAATTGGTGGATGACAATACTTGCACATGGTCTTTTGATATGAGCACATGTTACGCATGTTAACAGGATGTCTAATTTATTCCTGACGAATGAATATTGCCTATACAATTTAAAATGCAAAACCAGCATACATTATAATTGTACATAAGTGGCACTTTCGGAATCGTAAATCTGATACACGTTAATTGCAAAGACAGGTTTCTTACATTTCATATTCTCATCCAATGCCATGGCATATCCAACATCACAGAGTTTGATCTGTTTGAAATCGTCCATGATCACAATATTTGCAGATTTGATATCTGCATGGAGCAGCATCTTTTCTTTGTGTAAATACTGAAATACAAAACAACATGAAAAGTACATCTACATACAAGACTCAAGTTTCAAAAGGGAGAATAATGGGGACTTCGCAAACATATCCCCTCGCCTTCAAATTCTGCCTAGATGTTGCGAAACTTTACCATAACATCACGAGCGTTTTTATGAACCGTATGGCACAAATCTCTCCACGTGGGTAGAAGAGACCCTGGAGGGTGCGAAACCTGGCACAGTCAAGAGACATCAACATGCCCTGCTCCAGACCTTTAACATCATAGCCAGGAAGACTATACTGGTCAACTGGAAGGATCATGAGCCCCCTTCATGGAGACAATTGCACACTTAAGTGCACCATGCCCACAAGCGCATGTGGGCATGGTGCACTTAAGTCATAAGCTTAAAGGAAAGGAGTTTAAAGCCAGGTGGTCCCCTTTTATACAGTTTGGAATGAGCTGGTTGGAATAGGAGCCCTCGGAGTCAGGGACTGGAAAAGATGGGTATAGCCCCTCAGTGGTCAAGCGGGGAGCGAAACTCGAACGGTGGCAGGTCAGGATGAAGACTCATTAGCCATGCATGTTATTTGATTTTCAGGGTTTTCTTTGTCCCCCCCTCCCTTTCACCCCCCCCCCCACCCCCTCTTACCTTCCCCACCATCCCACCTCTCCCCTAGACATCCCTTATTAGGTCGATTATATCCCCCCTCTACTCCCCATTTAAATGTTCATATTCTCCCCGACATGGTTTCTTCACTTGGTTGAGGCAACAGGCCCCTTTCCCCATATTTTACCCCCTTCCTCCAGTTGCGTCGGGACCGTGTTTCGTGAATTACGATACCCGCTCACGAGAGCTGCATGGCATGCTGTATTGAGCACGCGTTTTGTTATAGAAAAAGGAACAACAAAAAATTCAGAACAAGGATGAAATATCAGTAATGTGCAGCACCTAGTAGTAATATATTATTTAGCTATATCAGGCAATATAGTCCTCAGATTACTGCATCTTTTCACAGTATCTTATTATCCGTGTTTCATACAAAAATCCTGAAATCCTTCAACTTTTTGTGAAGTTCGTGTCAGTTTGACATAAAGTAGACCCTTATTATTCGAGGGGTTTTTTTGCGCGGTTTTGCATATTTGCAAAAAATGTATTGGAGTGCAATTTGAAATTCGAAGGCCATAGCACGCTCCGAACCGACAAAAAGTCCAAAGGCATGGAAACGGTGTAGATCGTGAGAGCGCGGAAGTTGTCCATGAAACACTCCCCCTCAGTCTGCCACTGTCTACTGCAACGTTTACACGCGAGTGCTTTCCTTTACAATTCTTTGGAATTTGGACTGTATAATATTCATTTGATTATATTTGCAAATGTAAATGTTTGTTAATCATTATTAAAGGGAAGTTAAATAAAAAATAGCACTATACAATGCATGTGTTCATGAATATACAGTAAACCCTCACAAGGGTTACGTTCTTGAAAACGTTCGCGAATGCTGAATTCGCAAATGCAGAAACCTTGTTCCAACGGGAAAAATGTTGTTACGTTGCTGGTACGAGTGGACATGGGGGGGGACATGGTAAATGTTTAAAAACAATTACTACTATAAATAAATAACACATTATTGAAAACAATGTTTTGCATTCGCGTTCTTTTTAACGTACCTCAGAGTCGATTTGCTCATGCCAAAATGTAAAATTCGTATAAAGTAAAAATGCACAATAGAGAATTCAGAGCGGGATTACTGTGAGACTGAGGACCAAGTCGGCACCCGAGCAAGCATGCCGAATCTTCGCAGGCAGTTTCAAATGTAAAATTATGCGCACACCTCCCCAGTGTTGGTCTGATACGTTGGGAGTTGGGCGGGTCGCGAATTTGTATTCTTTTAGAAACTCGCGAATATGTGAAACGCGCTAAACAAGAACTTGCGCATTTCGAGGGTTTAGTTGAATGTATACACAGCTTGTTTTAACATAATACATGTTTCTGCCCCCTAACCCTATTTTCCTCATCAGCTTTAAGTATTAATATTCGCAGATTTAATATACGCGCCTTTCTCCAGGAATATATCCCCGGCGAATTCTGTATTAAAGATTTACTGTACATTACCTGGAGCCCTTTGGCAACCTCGAGTGCTGTTTTGAGAATGACAGATGCTGGGAAAGGTCCCAGATCATTATCAAGTCGCTCTTCAATAATATCAAAGAGGGACTTCTCACCCCCATATTCCATGACAAGGGCTAGACCACCATCATTTGTCTGAGCCATGGCTCTGTAACCTGTGAGGAATGGACGGAAAATAATTCACCATGAAACAAAACAAGGCCTTGCAACGACAAAAGCAAAAAGTTTCAACTGCGTTGTTTCCTTTTCTCAGTCCCAAAGTAATAATATAATTTACAGTGGTGCTTTTTAAGTTTCCCAAATCACCATGAATACAATTACATAACGATAATATGTAAAGTTAGTATATATCAAAAATATATAAAAATGCAGGTGTTAAATGTTAAGGCTGGCAAAAAAAATCCATTACTTGGCAAAAATTTCGTGTGCAGCCCTTTGTCAATAAACTACTGGATAATAGGTTTCCCACACCGTACAAGTCCTAGGGGTTAGTTTACAACAATTCCCCGAGTCGGTCAATGTGGATTGGTTAAGGTGGGGAGGATAGACGTGGGAGCATAAAAGTCCAGTAAAGGTATCCCTCGATGTATGAACGTTCGGTTCATGTAATTTCGCGTTAAGGCAATTGACAAATTATGGACACTTTTCAATTAACGAATTCGAATATCCACGTTGATGAAATTTCCCACGGCACGCGCCATGAGATCCCTACAGTGCAACAATAACGCCTCCACATCTTTCCAGGCATTCCAACATGCAGATCTTTTTAAAAAACTAATAATTTTTGATTTAATTTAATTATCATTCAATCGTGTTAATATTTATTGTTATTTTTCAATTTAGAAAAGTGATCAAGGTGTATATTTAAAGTTTCGAAGTAAAGTTGGAATGACTGTCCGAAACACATTCCGAATGTTTCGTATTAAATTAGTGGGAAAAGCAATTTAGACTTAAAAAACATGCATACAATAATTTTTTTGTAAGTAAAGTAAATTTAGCAATACCTGTACGGATTTTTTTTTAAGCAATAGGTACATTAGAAAACGGAAAGAGGTGACAGTTGTTTCACACACCAACAATGTTCGGGTGGCTTAGATTCTGCAGGAGTTTGGCCTCTTCTTTCAGCCTCTTCTGATATTGTTCTTGTATGCCACTCTTACACAGTGAATTTATCTTCTTGACGGCCCATGGGGAACGACAGACACCTCGCGGAGAGCTGCCATCATCACAAAAGATTATTATAATCCATATCACCATTGTTATTAAGCCAAAAGGTGTGTCAAACTTCACAATTACAAACTTATAAAAATGAATTATGCCCTGTACAGGCTAAGCAAAATATGGTAGCCTAACCTCTGGATGACAGGTAATTACTTTCTAATGTTGATACATTTTTCCAAAATATAGTCAACAGAGTTGAAATATAAATATTTTAATCTTTACAGTGTATACATTTTACAAGCTAAGAATTTGGTTAAAGTACACTAAAACTTGTTTGTATAAAAACTACGGCACTAAATCTTGAAGTTGGCCACAATACCCAGAAGCATGTCATACCACCATACCTGGTACACAGCTCCACAAATCTGGATACCCCTACCTGTCCAACATCCAAGTTATTATACTCTTGGGTCCTTCGGTCAAGTTAATTTATTTGCGTGACTTGACCAAAAGACCCAAGTGTATGAATTCCTGCAGTAACGAGAGCTTTAAATCAAGATCCAAGTTATTCTAATACGTATTATGTACGTATGTTGAAAGTCATAAATATAACAAAATAATACAATTATACGACTTATTCAAGTCCAGAATGATCGAGTTCTACATGAGTAGACTCATTAATTTCAAATAAACCACATGTTTTGAAGTTAGAAAAATATTGAGAAACGTTTAATCAAGCGATTACAAGAATCACAGTAAAACAGGTAAAAACCAGCAGGAGCCAATCTATATATTCTATGTGTACAACTGATGACAAAATATATCCCTGGACCATTCTGACACAGGGTGTGCAGCTGTGATATTTCTGAAGGAATTATTTATCTCATTCAATTATAACACAAATTTAATATTTTGGGAAAATAGCAAAAAATTGGAAGTAAATAACTAAATACATTAACACATATGAAACCTTCAGTACTCACCGCTTCAAGAGGTACACATTTACGCCTGTGCCATAGCCCAGTTTTTTCATAAATGGTGAAGGAGGGATCTCCATTGATGGTGCAGGTGTTCCCTTTCCTAAAATCACAACAGCAAGCAGCGTTACATCTGGTTCATACAGTCAATTAAAACACTCTCCTTGTATATTTATTTAGGATGAGTCTATTTAGGATGAATCGAATTTAAATGAACAAGGGCCAGGTCAACCCTCTACTTTGGGTTCCAATGCAAAATTAATCAAATTGCACTGCCATTCGGGCATTTTTACATGGGAGGAAAGACAACGTGAATAACGGCTATTAACACAGCAAGTGTGTTTACCTCCCAAGTGAATGCAAATTTACGACAAATTAATTAAGCTGCTGGCTATATGCCACACTTCCCCTGTAATCCGCGACACACCACATTGGCGAGAACATTCGGTACAACCTCCGCGGTGCACCGTGGATTACCGGATCTGCAATATGGCATCTCCCCCCCTCCTCCCAAAAAACGAATGCTTCTCAATTACAGAAAACCCACATGTTTCTCTGACTGTACAATTTGTATGGAAAACCCAGTGAGCACAACGGCAACCCTGACTTCACCTGTAACCTGCAAGGACTTCACACGCGGATTCTTCGGGGTATGAAACAACACCTCCATGCCAGGAGATTCTGCACCACAATTCACAACGAAAACAACAAGCGGGTATTATTAATACGTGAATAGTCGTGTCTCGCTTAACGGGCGTTCTTTCTACGAGAATGCGCACTGACGAGCAATTTGAATTTAGACCAATCTGTTCGCAAAACGAGAGAAATGTTCACATAGCGAGCGATGACCGATCGATCGGCAGGGGGCGCAAGGCAGCCCGCAGCTGTTTGTTTACAAGCTCTCCTATGCCGAGTGCGCACGTGTTTCATAGTATGAGGGCAGGTACTGTACCTGCAAGCACTGTAGTTCTTCATGTGTGGCAAGTGTTATATTTGATGTTTTATTACTTTAAAATAACAATTTGTATTTCTCACGTAAAAAAATAGTTCAAGAGTGGAACATTTTGGGGCCGAAACGTAGCTCAGTTTTGAACATGGGGGTCGATGAGAAAAGGATGATCGTTTGACGAGTTTTCGCTCGCCGAGAAATGTTCGCGTAACGTATCTCGCTCGTTAAGCGAGACACGCCTGTAACAGTGAACAAATATAATCGGCAGTGAATTAAAAACAGTATCAAGAGCAAGAATATCAACACTTAGTGAACATTGCGTGAGCAATAACAATTACTGAACAGCAATGCGTAAACGAGGAGTCAATTAGTAAACAATAACGAGTAAAAATCTTGACTTAAAGCTTTCGTGACTGCAGGAATTAATATTCTTTAGGTCTTTCGGTAAAGTCAAGTAGATAGATATCTACGTGTCAAGACTTTCACGTAGATAGGTTAAAAAAAAATAACAAAAAACTCCGACGTTTCGATCGCAACAAGCGGTCGCCTTTGAACCTATCTACGTGACTTTACCGAAAGACCCAAGAATAATAACGAGTAAGTTTAACACGTCGGCTTTCGCGACCAATATGCATAATACAGGGGGGTTTCTTGAGTGGTGGCGGGTTTAAGGACACATTTATATTTACGCGATCTCATCCCAAAAACCTGTATCATTAATAACGAGTAAGTGACGACCTATAACCAACAATCACCCGCAACGCGCCCAATCTTTCAAGTGTTGAGTTTGAAGAGCGCCTGGATGTGCGGCCACCATGCACGAGGTTACGTGGCACTCAGAACAGCAAATCTCACTCTTCTACAATGTCCCTCGCCTTCTCTAACACCGCGGTGACCGACGTGGTGAAGTATGGTCAAAGGGTCCCAGCATGGAGTCTTTGCCCCCCCCCGCCCCACGACGACCTACACGGCGTGGCGAAGCCCTCATCCAGCAGTGGATTGCCCCAAGGGCCGTGGTACATGGACATAAACACGAGCTACGGATGAGGAGTCCGTAACGATCGACATGTTATAGACGAGCAAGGACACTTACGAAACAACAACACCGAGCAGACGCATCCAGTTCAACACGGAGGCTTTCGCGACCAATATCACCCATAACAGAGGGGGTTTTTATGGGGGTTTGATCGCGTAAATATAACCCCAAAACCCCCCTCTATTGTGGCAGACACATCGAAAGGGCATTTAGAATCGGGCGACACACTGCAGGCGACGTTCGCGCTCCTCGTTTCAATTTAATTTCGTTTATTTTGGTATCGCCCCGTGAGCCATGCGGGTGGGCAAATAGACGCGCGCCACTTACGTGTCGGCGTATAGTTGTCGAACGTCGGCTGGTATTGCTGCGGCGGTAACCTGTAACGTTGGAGGAGTTGTTGTTGTTGTTTGCTGGTTGTTGTTGTTGTTGTTTGCTGGTTGTTGATATGTTGGCGACAAAGACCGCAGCGAGCGAGCGGCCGAACTCCCGCGCTTTTCGACGCCGCGCGTTGAACGACGGGAAAAGCCCAAGTCGGGCCGCTAAGTTTAATGTTTCGTTATTTTTTTTTACCTTTTTATTATTTTTATTCTCGTAATTTTAGCTGTTTAAAACGAGACGCGCGAGGGAGATGAATCACTCAATTAATCGCTCGATTAATCGATTTTTTAAAAATAAAAAATCGATTTTGTGGATTGCGTAATGACGTCAGCACGTAACGTTCGCGGTTGGGACGACGTCGCGGGAATGACGTCATCGCGAAACGAGGTTGAATGGGGGCGGTGACGTCACCCAGCAGTGGATAGAACATGGCTGTACACGACACGTGGTGTGTGTGAGTGGGGGGTGTGGGTGAGGTGGATGGGGGGGGGTGTTGGGTGGGGGGTGAATCGAGGGTGATCAATCGAGCGTCGAGTTTGCCGCTCGCTCGCCAATCGACTGGCTCGGTGAGCGGTTGAGCTGGCCTGGCTCTCCCCGGTTCCGCGTCCACGTGTTTTGTATTTTAACGTCAGCTGAGAATATCTCTCCACTCGTAACAACGTCAAATATACACACACACACGTACACACAGGCGCACATTTATAGACGACACAGGCACAAACTAACGCCGTAAAAGCGGGACACGCCGCAGCCCGTCCTTCGTGATGGTGAAGAACAAGAACAAAGGTGCGTTTATAAAGTGGAGTTGTTGTCGTGCTGCTAGGCCTCTGTGCACCCTGCGATCCTTCTAGTGCAGCGACTGAAACACGCAATAGCGAACCACTGTTTTCTTTGAGTCGTTTAATATTTAAGTGTTTAAATGAAAGATTATTGCGTTGACATTTGAGCCCACTTAGCCGAAGCTGACGTACACATTCCTGGTGATTTTGGTCATGATGTGCTTTTACATTTTGAATGATGTAACTCGAGTGTATTTGACTATCATTTTATATAGCGCCTTATGACAATTACCATCTCAAAGCACTTTAACAAGGTCGTAGCAATGCGAGTGAGGTACACCAATCAGCAACGTTACGGTAACAATAGAAACGCCTTGCCTACACATGTAGAAACTTAATTTAGTTTAGGAAAATAAGCGCCTAAACAATGCAGGTTGTTTATTTACGCTAGAGGCGATTTTAGTCTTAATAAGGGACCTAGGAAGCCGGAAATACAGAATCTGAAAATGTATACTGGAGGAATCCGAAGAGCTCTAAAGCTCTTTATCACAGATGTCCCGTGGGGGCAGGTGAGAGCATCACAACAACAAACAATACAGAAACACGATAGGCGTGCAACGTTTAGAAAAAGGTAATCACATCATTTAAATAATATATATGAAACTAAACTTTTATCTGAGCAGGTAAAGCCCACAGCTATTAGCATCTTTTACATTTAATAGATGAATAGAAAGGACATTGAGATGAGAGATATGTAATGCAATGTTACGTGGGTGGTAGTGGAGAGAGAACACATGCGACTTTAAATTACACTTAAAGCCAGAGAGGGTAGTGGCCTCTAACAATTACTGGAAATGAGTTGCAGAGAAGAGGTGCATTATAGCTGTATGAGCATCCCCCAAGTGTAGATCTTTTAGGGGATAAGAGGACCAAGCAAACCAGAATTAGAGGATTTTTTGTTGTTCATATTCAATGTAATAACTTGTCATTCTTGAATAGTCTTACAGTGATGTGATATTTTTCACCTTAAATATAAACCCAGAAACAGAAGCACAATTCACAATGTAGATGTCGTATCCTGTAAAACGCCACGCAAGCTGTGTGAGCTGTGTTCTGAGTTCGATCTCGGCTGAGTGTGTTGCTTACACAAATGCTGCGTGAAAATGTTGGTCTGGAAAGCCAATAGACTGGTAGACTAAAATATAATGTAATCTTTGCCACTTTTCTGACAGGCGGTGGAGCGAGCCATGCAGAGCTCATGGTGATGACCATCACAGACATCATCAATCAACTACTGGAGGCACACGAGCACAAGAAGGATGTTAACCTAAACAGGTGAAGTACTGCAGGTTCATTTATAAGTTCGTGCACTAGAGGTCACATGAAAGAGATAACTCGTATGCTTCCGTGGGCTATTCTCTAATACTACGGGTTGCACTGCTTTGCAAAATATTGGAATCTATATTTTCGTCTCATGACTCATTGCTGGTAACAAAGTCGGCGTACAATAGCAGAAACATTGTTTGGTAAGGAAAAGAAACATAGTAGTGTGCGTAAAGATGAAGCTTTTAACCAGTGAGTCTTGCCTGATTGGATATGGACATGAACAAATACAATGAGACAAATCTTCTAAAGTGACTAAATAAGTGTTTGCTATGTATGTGTCCGATGTATACTGTGGATACTCTTGCAAACGAGATTGTCCACCTCGACGGACTGTTTACGTAACAGATTTTAATAAATAAAATAAAATGTGCATGTTACAGAGTCACAGCAGACAAGATGTGGATCCGTGAACAAGACAGAAACATAAAGCTATAATGGCCAGTGGTTGAGACTTACAATGGAGTGACAGTCAAAGGAGGATGTCCAGTGAGGATTTAGAGTAATGACATCAGCTCATACTTAGGTGCAAGTTGGTTTGTTGCATTACAGAACCGTGAGGGAGTGCAACAGCTCAGGGAGGCTTTGATTCTGCAGTAAATGATTATGGCTGATGATAACGGTGATGGAAACATCTACATTTGGCCACATCTCAACGCAACATAATTGTCAGTGCTGTGTACAGTGGAGCTTTGCCTAAGTGATCAAAGCCTATTTCAAGTTTCACACAATTTTGTGTTGGTCATTACCTGCACATGTACATGGGAGCACACACATTGAAATGTATTCGTTTTGCTCACACAGACTAAAGACGAAGGCGGCGGCCAAATATGGGCTTCCATCCCAGCCGAAGCTTGTCGACATCATCGCCGCAGTGCCGCCGCAGCACAGGAAAGTCCTCGTGCCCAAACTGAAGGCCAAACCCATCCGCACGGCCAGCGGGGTACGTGAGCAGGGCTCAACCACATGCACAATGTGCCACCCACATTTAATTCTCTTTCTACATCGGTAGTTCTGTGTATTGCCTTTGCTTGCAGCAGTGCATTTGTCAATTCTTTCCCAGAGTCTCTTAAGTAGCCCAAGATGTGTGAAGACAGAGTTTACATTTTTTTATTCGTGTTTTGTGGGAAATGTGACAAGCAAGTTGAGTTTTGTTAACGTTTCTCTGTTATCAGATTGCAGTGGTTGCAGTCATGTGCAAGCCACACAGGTGTCCGCACATCAACTTCACGGGAAACATCTGCGTGTGAGTGATCTGCACTGATTTTATCCCCCCCCCCCGTGTAATTTGAGATTGTTTGCTCCACGATTAATAGATTGTGTTGATTGTTTGCATGTGAATCACATGTTGGCAGATAGTCATATGTTGGTATAAAACGATTTAATGCTGATGGATTGCTCCATTTTAGCGGTAATGGTAAAACGCACCAAGCTTGAATGGCTATGCCAGCTTATACATTTATCCATTTATCTGTGTTTTTCCTCAGCTATTGCCCAGGAGGCCCAGACTCAGACTTTGAATATTCAACCCAGTCGTACACAGGCTATGAGGTAAGGTTGTTTGGAAGTAAACAAAATAATTAAATAGACTTAACCTGATTCAAACTAAGGTTGCATAGCAACTATGTCCGTTAGCAAACTCATAATTTAGTTTTCGTTGTCAAAAACGCCTAAATGCAATAACATTTTAAGCAAACTTTAACTCTTATTGCCTTTCAGTGTTTTTATTTATCCAGGAAAGCATAACATCTAAAGAATAATTTTCAGGGGAGTCCTGCATTGGGATGTTTGGCCAGTTCGATTAAATATATCAGCATGTGGGGGGAAACATGAGTTCCCAGAGAAAATGGAAAATAATATTCAATCTCCACACAGATTTATTCAATAAATCTTTGACAGCCCACCTCAAAATAAAAGCCAATAACACCTAGTAACCCCAGGCAGCCCCCCATCCAAGTACTAACCAGATTTAACCATACCTAGTCTGTAACACTTTGAGGTTGATTTGGTAAGACACAACCTCGGTTCTAAAAGCTAAACATTTGTATTTACTTCCTCCAGCCGACATCCATGAGGGCCATCAGAGCTCGCTACGACCCTTACTTGCAAACCCGCCACCGTGTGGACCAGGTGAGGCATTTGGTTCCTTAAATCATTGATTTTTAATTGCACCAGCTGATGGTGCACAACTTTCATCTAAAATCGGTATTAAGTTGACTTTAAAACATTTCATTATATACTAAAATGCATCAACCTTAAAATTCCTCTTTACTGTATGCGAAAATAGTGGCACTAATCACTGAATGGGGAAACTTGTATCGTATGTTGGATTAAAGGTGGAGTTTTTTCAGATATAAACTTGTTAGTTGAAAATAATTAAAACATTTATCGTTATTATGATGAATATTATTGTACCCTCTTTTCATGTAATAATGTATGTAATTTTGCTGTCTTACCCGGTCCTATGGAAATGTGATGTAAGGCTCAAAAATGTCTCGCTTTAATTAGTCAATTTGTGTTTCGCTCACACGCGTGTGTTGTGGTTGCAGTTAAAGCAGCTGGGCCACAACGTGGATAAGGTGGAGTTCATTGTCATGGGTGGCACATTCATGGCCCTGTCGGAGGAGTACAGGGACTACTTCATCCGCAATCTTCACGACGCTCTCTCGGGGCACTCATCCAACAGTGTGGCTGAAGCAGTCAGGTGCGTGTCCGTGTGAGTGGGCTTCCTGCTTAAATAATTTATGTTGGCCACAAGGTGGTGGGAAATTTACATTGGTATTACAAGGATTTGTCTCCATCAGACAACCACCTTCACCTTGACTGAGTTGAACACACCCTCTCCCAATGAGTTACATTTGTAGCCTTAAAATTGTGAGATTATGAGACGAGCATCCTCAACACAGCACCACCACCCCTCCAGTTTAATCTGCTCAGTTGCAGATTGATAATTGCTGTTAGTAACAGATATTCGATTTTTCTGTCACTTTTAGTTCTACATGGAGATCATTTTCATTCAGTCAGGGACATATCACCTTTTGTCCACATATTACAAACATATGGTTTATATCAAAACTAAGCTATTGATCTTTTCTTGTGACATGCAGAAATTAAAATGAACAGCACATAGTTTTTTTTATAAAGTCATAATAAGATAAACTTTTTGGTCAATAGCAACAAAGGGGAGTCTGCCATAGGACAGCGCCGCACAGTAGGGGTGTACGGAAGCAATTAGAATCCTACGCATCGAGCATGAAGCCAGCACGTGCACCCATTCAGAGACGAATACATCATAATAACATCGCTTCTACGATCTAACAATAATTCGTTTAAGTACTTTTACTTCCAGTGTATATAATAATTGTGGGTTTCGGTTCAAATTGCCTCAGACAGACCAGAACATGTTTGGGATTCTTACGATGCAGTATACATGCCAGAGACTCCAACAGCCAAACTAAAGCAACTTGTCAAAGTCTCTTAAAAGTAAGGGGAGAAGTGTCCCACGATATTCAGTGTGGCTGTCTGCTTATTTTCTTTAATTGGTTGAAAGGGTTGGCTTCAAGAAGAAAGCCAAATGGGATATTTATTTTTAAAGGGTTGGCTTTAAGAAGAAGAAGAAAACCAAATGGGATATTTGTTTTTTAAAAGGAAAGCTAAAGAAAAACACAAAGATGCAACATTTAAATAAAAAAATCAATATTTTTTGCTCTTCTGCTCACCATCACTTTTAATGCATAATGTGTTAATATATGTAAAATTGTAGAATTTTGAAAAATGGCATGAGTTTTAAATGGCATATTTCCTTCTGAGTACTGCTATTTCTCTTGTTGGGTGTTTCAATTGATTGAGTGTTTCAGTCCGGCGTTTAAAAAAGTCTTGATTTAAAGAAAGCTTGCCCTCATGAATTCTATAGAAATGTATTAACAAATCTTAGCTGCCCTCTGTAGATACTCGGAGAGGAGCAAGACCAAGTGCATCGGCATCACGATAGAGACACGGCCAGACTACTGCCTGAAGAGGCACTTGAGCGACATGCTCGGCTACGGCTGCACCCGCCTCGAGATCGGTGTGCAGAGTGTGTACGAGGACGTGGCTCGCGACACCAACAGGTGCACACGATGCATCCCAGAGGCCCTTCAGGGTCTTCATTACCCTTCACTTGTTCATGTGGATTTAAATAACTGTGACCTTGTGTCATCATTTAAGGCCCTTCGCCAGTTCACTACTAGATGAAGTCCCCAATTCATGTCAATCATGGGAGTTTTTTGGCCCATACTTCACCATAGTGGTTTGGATTGTTCCTGGGTGGGGTGGGCAGGATCAAGTCCAGTGAAAATATTGCTCACCGCTGATGTTAGCCATGGCCAGGAATCTTAACTTGCATTACTGGGTTCACAGCGCAATGCGCTAACCACTCTGCCATCACTCGAAGCCCTGCTGACAGGAGGAATTCATCAAATTTGTTTTTAATTATTTGGTAAAGTTCCATACACACCAAGAGCAACAAAACCAACATACATTTTGACCTTTCCACGAGTGAGCAAAGTGGTCCGTGCAATACCTGGACATTACTCTTTACGACGAATCCTATTCAGTCAGCCAAATGTTTTGTGTGGTGCTTGTTTTTTTGTTTAAGATTTTTACCAATGTTATACGATGTTGTTTTTATACTCAACAGAGGCCACACAGTGAAGGCGGTCTGCGAATCCTTCCATATGTCCAAGGACGCAGGTTTTAAGGTGGTGTCACATATGATGCCAGACTTGCCCAACGTGGGCATGGAGAGAGACCTCGAGCAGTTCATAGTAAGTGTTGTATCGACCACTGGAGAAAATTCCCTACTAAAAGAAGTGAACACATCACTCCAAAAGAAAAAAAAATATGTTCAGTGCACCTTTTCAATTGTGTTACCCTAGGCGACAGGGATGCAATACTTCGCACTACTGAGCAAAGTAATAATAAAAATTCATCACTAGTCTGTAAAGATGTTTTCCAGTGGCACTAGCCTTGTGAAACTAAGTCCCTAATGAAACCATTTCAACAATATCTCGGTCTGGTGAAACTCAAAACACCATTCCACAAAACAGAAGCCATTAAAAAGAAAATCAGACGAAATGTAAAATGAGAACAGAAGGCAAAATTGTGGTTACGTGCTTCACGTAGAGGGGACAATTGTACACCAAGTTGTGCGTTTTGGTGGACAGTGTTAAGTGCGAGGGTTGGAACATGGTCTTATCCATTGAATATTTCTGTAATTTAAATGTCCACGTTTCTGTACAGTGTCTTGAGATGCAATTGCATTTTGTGCGTTATTCATAATTAATGGTAGACGTGGTTTGGTATATATAGGGTATTAAGCATTCTTGCAATGTGCCAGTTACAGACCTATTTAATAAGTGTCAGCCACTTAATATTGGTCATGTTCAAAATGTACATTTACCTTCTTTTACTAAGAAGATAATTGCCGTTTTTACATATTTTTAAAACGAAAGCAAGAAAAATCCGCTTTTACAGTTGTCATGATAAGATAGGAAATCAGGCCACACATAACCAGTAAGCATGTGACGATGCATCAATTAAATATTAAAAATTGCTTCTTATGATAACATTAATTAAAATATGCCTATAAAAATCTATTATTCACGTTTAATGAAAATTATGTTTAGATTTTTGCAAATGGAGCAAACCAAATTCTGCATGACAAACATTTTTTAATACTAACTGTTTAACAAATTAAATAATCTAGAATTTGTTCATAACCTCAAATAATGATAAGCCTTCCAATGCAGTGGGTGCAGGTGTGAAACATTACATGTCGAACAATCAGCATGCCACGGTAAATCACTCGGCCATGCATCCTTGTAAAACCTAATCTATCTTGGAATACTAGCAAACCTGTTAAGCAAATTTTAACCCCACTCAGTCACCACTTGTCCATGTTTGTCACAGGAGTTTTTTGAGAACCCAGCGTTTCGGCCAGACGGCCTTAAGCTATACCCAACGCTGGTGATCCGTGGCACAGGCCTTTACGAGCTGTGGAAGACGGGCCGCTACAAGAGCTACCCACCCAGTGGCCTGGTCGACCTGGTGGCTCGCATCCTCGCCCTGGTGCCACCCTGGACTCGCGTCTACCGTGTGCAAAGGTATGGTTTTATCTCGAGCAGTCTAGGCACAAGGGCTTGATCTTTACAGCAGTCCCTTTATGCAATGGCATGAGTTCCTTTGGTGGTGCAGCATAGTTGGTATGGGCTGTGGTGCTAGAAATTAAATAAGGCCCTCTTGTCCAAATTCACCAATCTTTGTAGTTGTGTGCCTGGGGGGGGGGCCCTTTTACCTATGAGGCAATTGCATTGCCTGCATGCACGATAGCTACACCACCAGTGGTCACCCATGTTTATTGGATGGGACTTTTATTGTAGGGTCTGCATTTATGGGACATCACTTAAAATTGTCAAACCTAGCTTCAATTGAGCTTTTGTCACGACTAAACCCAAACCACGCATCTTGGAATATAATGTTCTCATAGAGCCTGCATTACATATTCCACCATTGCAGGGACATCCCCATGCCACTGGTGAGCTCTGGAGTGGAGCATGGGAACTTGCGTGAGTTGGCCTTGGCACGAATGAAGGACCTTGGAACAGAGGTGTGTATGTGTGGGCCTTGATTCTTTCAGGTACAAATCCATAAACTTGCCAAGTATCCTCCATCATCCTATCCAACATCAGGTTACCCTTGCAAACACGATCATGTTTTCCACATTTGTTTTAGTGGGTTGTTTCTGTCTGCTTGTTAAATATTGGATGGCTTGGAACCATTCTTCCAATTCGCACATTGGCATTTAGTCTTGATAATTTATTAAGTCCCAGTGTTTAACAATGGGCCGTAACATTGCCTTCGGATGACCTACTTTTATCATTATTATTGTGCAATCTTTTAGTCTCCACAATCCCTCCTATATTGGTCAATTTTATAATATTCCTCAGACAGTAATTTGTAATGGATTTTGTATTAAAACCTGTAAACCCTGGACTCTGCGTCAATAGCCCTGACCTGCAGCACAATAATCTTAAAAATATACAGTAATATTAGTTTTTTCTAATTTCATTGACCATCGTTCACCATGAATCACGGCGAGCTCCTTCAATCGGCCAGTCCCTTGGCAATGGGATTTGCCCATTATAGATTGCTTACGTGTGATGTTATTTTTAATAACTAATCTGATTTATTAGGTCTTGCTTTTGTGTTTGAAATGCAGTGGGACAATCAATTCGCGTGTAAGTAGAAACGAATTACAAGTGAATCAAACAATACAGATGTCCACTCACGAACCATTAATTGTGTAATTTTAGTGCCGAGATGTCAGAACAAGAGAGGTGGGCATTCAGGAGATCCATCACAAAGTGAAGCCATACGAGGTAATCCCATCACTGGGGTGGCATGCAACATTCATAATCTAGATGTGATTACCTAATGATAGAGATAAATGTCATGTTTCATTTTCAGTCTTGAACATTATTAACCTTGTAATTTACAACTGTATTATTGATAGTACACAAAAAATGTTGTCTACCCGTTACACCATTTGTAGTATAGTATTTGCTATCGGGATGGCTTCTAGTCGTTCATGTCTGCTCTTGACCCGTCATACATTCAGTGGGTCAGAAGCCCCTGGCAAGAGCACACTTTGCGTCTCTGCAGGTGGAGCTGATCCGGCGGGACTACGTGGCTAACGGCGGCTGGGAGACGTTCCTGGCGTACGAGGACCCGCGCCAGGACGTGCTCGTGGGGCTGCTGCGTCTTCGTCGCTGCTCGCCCGACAGCTTCCGACCCGAGCTGAAGGGCGGCGTGTCCATCGTGCGTGAGCTGCACGTCTACGGCAGTGTGGTGCCCGTGAGCGCGCGCGATCCCACCAAGTTCCAGCACCAGGTAGTGGCGATGAGCTCCTCGCACCGCCTTAAGTTGAAGGATGTGTCCTCCGTAACTCTCAGATGTGTTTTTCGGTTGTGACGTGTGTTATTTGGCTTAGTGTCCAACGTTTCTCTTCACGTGCCCATGAGCTTCAGGAAGCGAGTTCAGTTCACGGTACAACTCGAAAACACATCGGAAAGCTACACAGCACAACCGTGAAACCCTACACCTCTGCATTTTGCGCTGCAGTCAACAAGCCTTGAAAATATTACAAAGACGTGTTATATACAAAATTTGACACTGGCAATGTTGCAAGTTATTATACGAGTTATTTTACACATGATCATATTGCAATTATATACTGTACTAGCCTTTTGCCCGTCCAAGGACGGGTGTATTGCAGTAAATCTGAAACTTGCAAGCGAAAAGCAGACCGCGACGTGATATTCATTGCATCCATTCGTGTGCAATTTGTAAGGCCGCGGTGACAGACTTATTTTATTTAAAGATTATAATCCCTTGATCATCATGATGTCCTTTATATGGTGTATATAATAGCAATCTTTGTGGGGCTGTGTTATGGACACCAGAGAGCAGTGCAGCAATATTTATTGTACTAAACTATGCTCCAACATCTATGGTCCCACATCTATGAGCAAATTTGTGAAGTATGGTCCATTAACTCCGAAGACCCAAACTGCGTGGTGATGCTCTCTAACAGTGAATGACTAAAGGGATATACATGTCCATACATGTTTACTCTGTTTGGACTTGTGTTAACATGTGCTGAATTATATCTTGCAGGGATTTGGGATGCTGCTCATGGAAGAGGCAGAGAGAATAGCAAAGGATGAGCATGGTGCAAATAAAATAGCTGTCATTTCAGGTAATGTGCCAAACACCATCAAGTTCCATGACCATCACCCTAATATCTGATGTGCACATTCCAAATCGGTGACAAAGTCCGTTCCCTTATACTTGCACAGAGGCTTAATTTATTCACTGTTTAAACCAAGGAATTATTTTACTTGCTGTCTGCGCAGGAATTGGGACACGAGACTACTACCGCAAGATTGGCTACGAGTTGGAAGGGCCTTACATGGTGAAGAAACTGGACTGATTTGGGGGAAAATACCATGCCAAGCTGAATAGATGGATGCCAACACTTGTTCCCTTAGGTTGCGGTACCATCACCTGCAAATGTCATAATCTGTGAACGCGTTTGGCTCCGTGCACATGCAGCGCGAGAAGGCAAAAGCTCCCAACTGTTGCTGCTGCTCATGATATCTGAGGTGCTACCTTTACCTATTTGCTTGCCTGTTTATTCAGTACCCATAACCCACGGTTTAATTCCCTCCCCACCAGCAATAGAAGCGTATGACCAAGTCACCCAGAATGTGCCCAATCTCTTAAGATGTTGAGAAGCTAAACAAGGGTTGAACATGTATAGTGCTGGGATTTCTGGCCACCAAGCACAATGGGTGGGCATAGGCTGTGGAGCTACGTGGGGGGCTGCAGAAGGTGGTGCAGAAAGATTATTGTCATACTGCACTACCAGGCTCCCCCGTCTATGTTCACAACCGTGATATTAAACAGCGTGTTGCAATATGATCAAATACACCTGCGACCCGCATGCCATCAGGAGACCCTCATCCAGCAATGGATTGACAAAAGGGCTGTACATACATAAAGATATGTCACCGGGCATATCACGGACCCCTGGTTATTCATTCTTTGAGCTGAACTGGACGGTTTTTGGTCCATGAGTCCAGAACAGATATTTCACTTGTCGATAGCACCTTAGGTGGGATAACATTCGTGGTTACAATTTAATGTGGCCAATTACAGTGAATTATGTGATGGCTACTTTACACGTGTGCTTTCAAGTAATCCATTCTTCGTAACCTTATACATTGTTACTGCAAAGGTTTTGCTGCCTTCGGTGATACTAATTTCTGCTCGAGCCCATGAACTACATGATGTGCATATTCCTCACCTACAGCTGTTTTCAGGCAGGTGCCGAGTCATTTGGTGCTTTTTTAAATGTATCACTTTAGTTCCACATTTTCTGTTGACACTTTTGTGTGCAGCACATCTGAAATAGCACCTCAGTGTTGTTGCACGTTTGACAGGTATTGTATTATAGCATGGAAAATGTATTTATTAATGGAAATATTTTTTTGCATTTGTAAACATGTTCCTTGTACTTATTGAAGATTATTAAGCTTAGCTGTTGCATGTACAGAGGGTGTACATTGTAAAAATGTTTTAAACAATATGCTTTAAATAATGTTATCAGAATAAAATGCTGAGAAATATGAACCCAGTGCTTCCTTCTGTCGTACAATCACAATCCTAGTTGGTCTGGAAAATTAAATCTTGTATGAGCCCTGAGAAATCGTTAGTCCCATCCATATGGTAGGGTGTGAATGTGGAGGCAAATGGGAGTTGTCACAGAGACAAAGTAAGATAAATAATAAGCCACTTAATGATTATCGTAATCATTACCCACATACTCTTTGGTTCTTTCGGTAAAGTCACGTAAGTATAAAATACATCGCGACGTTTCGATCGCAATACAAGCGACCGTCATCAGGTGGAACAGATACAACAGGAGAGTTTATATAGGATTTTGGTGGGCTCAACCCAAGTGTAAGTGGGCGGAGCTAGAGAAGGAATTTGTACGTAAATGTGAGAGATTAGCATGTCAATGTGAGACGGTCCCACATTTACACTTGCATACAAATTCCTTCTCTAGCTCTGCCCACTTACCCTTGGGTTGAGCCCACCAAAATCCGATATAAACTCTTATTGCAGCAGCTCTTTCTCCTATGTCAGGAGTTCTGTTGTATCTGTTCTACCTGATGATGGTCGCTTGTGTTGCGATCGAAATGTGATTTATTTTATTTTATACCTACGTGACTTTACCGAAAGAACCAAAGAGTATGGATTCCTGCAGTCACGAAAGCTTCAAATCAACATTACCCACATTTAAAGCGTCTGCAATGTACATCCGAAATTGTAAAACTGGCTAGATGTACAAATCTGACCATCCAAACTCCGATGTGGCCATGGGTGTGCATGTGTGACCCAGGTCCCAAGCGTCCCTGCCTTTACTTTTGTGATAGGATACTCCAGCATGGAGATTCCCATGGAAAGTCTGTTAACCAAGAGGGCTGGGGCCATCTAGAATCCTGGATCAGGCCCCAATACAGCATATGCCCCACAATATGCCCCCACATATCCCCAGGAGAGAGGGTACAAAAGTATGACAACAAACATTCCCAAAGACAACTGAGCAGACTGTCTCCATATAGTTGTCATATCAAAAAAAGTATTATGCAACCCATCAGCTGCGAGTAAATTTCAGTAGCATTCAAAATCTATGGACCGATTTCGACAGTCTCATCAGCAGTCAAGCTTGCTAGAATCAATAATGGTGAGCCGCCGATCTTACAGGCAAAAGCCCTCTCTAAGATCTGTCATATGCCTAAAGATAACATAACCAATTGTATGCAAGGGTAAATGGGAAATCATCAAACTCCTTGACCTTCATGAGCCCATAATTGTTTAAGTCAGTATTGGGACTTCCCACTCACCCAATACCGTGAATCTCATTAATGTGTACACATGCCAGTCTAATGTATACACCTGTTGCTTCATCTGTGTTGTTTCCGGATCATACAGGATCGCTCATTGTTCTTGCTGTCATAGTTTGCACAATCACAAGGAACGTTGAAGAGGGTGGCATCTGTAACGTGCAAACCCTTAACAAAGGGGTCTATACACATACGCTTATTTGCTTTACGTATGTAGATACACAAAACTGCAGTATATGCGTAGAGTTTCAACAGTTCTAAAGGGCTGTTTATTTACCCTATCACACATCTACAGCATCTATCTTCCGAGTCGCCAAGGGGGCCCCCTTTGGTGGCGAGATGTTAACTACTTCGCCTTGTTTGCAGGAGTCCCTGGGTTCGACCCCGACGCCTGTATGTGTGGAGTTTGAATATTTTCCCCGTGCCCGTGGGTTTGTCTGTGTCCTCTGGCTTTTCACTCAACATTTAGAAACATGCGTTTCGAGAATGTGGCTGCTATAGATTTCCACGTGATCAGCCACTTGGTTGAGCTTTCATTTGTGGCCAGGTCGCCTCGGAAAAAGAGCTCAATAGCTCAGTGGGCCTTGCCTGGTAAAATAAATAAAAAATAGTTTAGTTTAGCCCTTGTGATGCTCATGTAAATGTTATTTATGAACTGTATTTTAAAGGCATTAATTTATATTAGATGCTTTTGATAACTACAATAAAAAAAACATTGAATATTCTCCATTTATCAAATTAAAGCACTATGTGTGCTTAACCACCTTGCGCTATAGTGCAGGCAACCCTGCCCATCAGATGAATGGCGCTTCGTCATTCAGAACCGTGGACACAGACTCCGAAGCCTCCTCTTCAGTGCAGTTCACAGCTTGGTCGGCAGTCTCAAATCGACGCACGACAGCCTCCCAGTCCCCGTCAGCTGCTACGATTTTTTTTTATTATCTTGGTCCGAGTCGACGAAACCTTGGGGGAATATTCCGCTGGTTTTAGGATGGCTAAATAGGTGGTAGGGGGCGCTGTGTCCATTCGTGTTGTCTTTGTTATCGACTCTGGAGGTGGTTTTATTTGTATGTTGTTTAAATGATTTGTTTACCTTATACTTTGCACTCATATCGTGTTTTTGTATTGTTTGTTATTGTAACGTTCTGACCCCGTGACCCTACTGAACATCTGTGAAAAATAGTTTTATAGCTCATCGGATTCCTCCAGTACAGATATTCTGAATCTCTTCTGGAAGAGCCTGTGAGAGCCAGTGGTTATCCTTCGTTGTGGTTCAGAGGGTGCTTGGTTCTCACCCAAAAGCGGTGGAGATTGAGGCCGTTCTTGTGCCAGATCTTCTTCTTCTTCTTGATGCGAATGGCTGGCTGGTCGTGTTTGCTCCAGCAGTCATCTTGCACCAACCAATAAACATTTTGACTGCGTCAGTCAAAATGTTTCTCCAGTCTGAGCCTGAGATTCTTCCTTTGCAGCCAAAGGAGAAGCTGGTCCGGCCGTGATGTCTTGGCATTGCGATGTCTCTGGGGTTTGCCCTCTTGTGAAAACGTTCAGAGCATTTTCCACTCTTCTTGCTCCAGTTGAAACTCTATGCGGATGTTTTTCTTGCGCCTTAAATTTAGACATGTCATTGTGTCATCCCACCGCTGGTTACGAAGCCTATATCGCTGTGTATGAAGCCTATACAACATACACAGCACCTTGCATTCGGAGTCACTAAGCAAAAACCCACTGCTAATGGCTCCCCACCCCTTTGAATAAGCCCCCTTCCCTTTAAACCACCACCACCCAACAGCTGATCTCACGCGCCTCTTAATTGAGATGCGCGAACAAAGACGGTCACAGCATCGCACGCTTTCAGACGCGTTTCTGGGGTCGTCTGGAAAGTTCTTCCGATATTAGAAAGCAAGCTGGGAGCTATGGCACTTTTAAATCTAGATTGAAAACTCAATTCTTCAGAAATGCTGTTGTTGTGTTTAGTTTGTTGTCCTTCCCCGGCACCTCCAATTAGCTGGCTGCGTACGATGCGGAAGAAGTTCAGCCTACATACACGCCATGTTGCCCTCTTCCCATTAAACCGTCACCCAGCACCTCATGTGCAATTACATTTATGCTGCCAGTTCCCGCTCCTAACCCCCCTGACCCCTTTTTTGTTGGCAAGAATCAATCAGCGTGCGCCCTGCGTCTCTCTCAAGACTGCCCGACCCGAAGTGACTGCTTAATTTCATTTTCCCATACGCACAGTGATCGCTCCTTGGCTGTGTTGTACTACTATAGAGCCAACACAAACCACGGTAGAAGCCCTTTGTGGAATGTTTAATACCACAACACGATGTTTTCGTTACATTGTCCTTTTTTCTACATTTGTGTCCAAGTTTTATGTCCGTACCATGCCATGCGACGACGTATACATTCGGTACTCTCATCAAGCAGTGCATCACCCCGTGTTATAGGACAGCTTGCGAAATTATATTTCATACAACTACTTCTAAGATCCTGAAAGCGAATTTTATTATCTTGTATACATTCGGGGGGTTCACGTTTTCAAAAGTTCTGCTATAGAGATATGTTTGTCACATGGCAGTAAAGCCCAATTCATTAAAAAAAAGTCTCAGCGAGCTTTCATCCACATGAAATGAGATGGGCTCTTATAACTAGCTTGAGACCATCAGCTAAACCTTCATTCAGATGGCTACTCAGATTCATGTTTGGGATCTCATCGGTGTTGATTCAGTTCTCCCATCCCTGAGCCACCCAGGCACGTCGGGAAAATAATTTTCCAATATGTATTCAACAAATCAGCTCTTCAAGATTTATCTTCGGGCTGTACTGCGTGTTATTCAGCACAATGTCCGACTTTTCGTTCCACGTGTCTCCCAACAGGTGGAGTGAAACATCACACATCATGCCGAACAACTTGGGGTACAACCTGAAAACACAACGGGGAGCTACTTTATCACTTAAATAGTCCTATGGAGAGAATAACCCCTACTATGGAGTTACAGAATTTCCACCACTGACCCCGGGCCACCAACTAAGGTGCATGCTGCCCCACTGCTCGTTTAGCCAGACACTGACTTCTCCACAAATCTGGCTGTCGCCTGATGAAGCTAGTTGTAATTGCTGGCGAAACGTCGTACTCAGTTTGTAAATGTTGTGGCTTGGCTCTCCAACACACTGATGTGCTGTACTAGTGACGAATTGGCACTTTCTGTTTACGTGACAACCCTTACTAGTTGGCTGTGTCGGGTGGTGGCGGGTTTTAACGACACATCTATATATTTACGCGATCTAACCCAAAAACCTCGAGTGAAGATAAAACGAAACCTACATTTGACGGATAATCTTTGTGTTTGGCATCAAGCTGTAGCAGAAATGACGGTGGCAGCAGTAGTAGTGTAGTGTGATGAGTGAGGCAGCAACACTATTTTTCTGGTTCACTGTAAAGGCTGCCCTCTTATCACAAAACTGAGACCAGGCGTCTGCAACCTGCCACTCCGGAGCCGCATGCGGCTCTTTGGCTGCTCTCTTGCGGGCAGCCGTCTTTTTAAAAAAAACACCATAATTCTTAAACGTAATTTAACGTAAAGATAATTGATTAAATATGGCAGAGAATGGGTCACTATGGAATGTCTTGGTGGCAACAAAATATCGAGCGAAACTGTATTGTTAAATAATAACGAACGGGGGGGGGGGTATTTAAATATATGCAGTTTATTCCATCACCTATTTTGTTTATTTAAGTCAGAATTTGTTTGTCACCTATGTTTGTGTATGTGTACAAGTAGCTTTGCGTGTGATGCGGCACTATTTCGGTCAAAGACCAAAAAAATGGCTCTTCTTCTTTGAAAGGTTGCACACCCCTGGCTGAGACCATGTGCACAGGCTCCCTCTCTTAGGTGGAGCACAGCCTGTGACTTGGAACTCATAATAATTGATTAATTTCACCCATCATCCCTGCCTACTCTCCCCAAGGGCTACATTGGTGGGTGGCGACATTCTAATGCACAATGTAATTGACAATGTACACCACGCCTCAAGTCATAGGTGTGCGTTGTCATTCACAGTCGGTTTTACTAGAAACACTTTCGATGTATGACCCCAGTGAAGATGCATACACCGTTAAATAAAGCAGAGGGGTGCAGTAACTGAAGCGTTTCGCACACTACTGCGTGAACCGGCGAGTTGTTTCCCACCTCGGCTAATATCAGAGGGCACCCCCTTTCACCAACCCGTTGTGATTAATGTGGTGAAGTATGGTCAAAAAAACCCTCACAACCGACGTAGCATAAGGCAGGACTGCATGTTCGATGTTCACATAACAGGCTTGTTAAATGAGAGGTGTACAATATTTGCGTTTGTCTGTTGCGTAATGATGCCAGTTGTATCTATTATATTGCAGAAATGTTCAATGTAAGCCTTCAACATTTGGTAAGCACTCGTGTCGTATTGCATTGCAAGGGAGAAAGACAATAACTGAAGCGATTAATAGATTTTTTATTTTTGAATTTAAGTAAACGACACCAACAAATGCATCCTGACGTCAATGCATGCAAATCAAATCGACGTTTCATGAACCGACCTAAACAAAGCACTGCGTCGCCTCAACACGGGAGGCGCTCAAAGCGACTTTGTGCTCTCCTTGTGCATGACCTTGCGGATTACTGGCACCAGTGGCCAATGGTCAATCTCTTGCATCACTTTCATGAAGCCACCGTAGCGTTTGAATGGCGGAGGCACGTGGAAGACCCCGTCTTTATTTCCAACCTCGGCATCCTCCCCCGTCACCGCCGCCGCCGCGTCCACTCCACGGTGCCCGGCCGAGGCCGGCGTCTCCCTGCGGCTCATGAACACGGAGTCGCCCGCGTCGTCTGCCGGACCGTCCACCCCATTGAAGGCGTAGTCTGGGACCTCGGGGCTGTCGGACGTGTTGGGTCGCACCGGTCTGCGCTTGCGGATGGTGGCCTTATCGGGGCTGCCCCAGCGGAAATGCCCCATGGCGTACTTGGGGGAGGACACGGAACGCTTGGCCTGGCTGGAACTACTGGCCGGGGAGGACTCCACCTGCCCCGCCAAATCCACCTGCTCCACCCTCGGACTTCCACCACTCTGGCCACCCTCGCCACTCAGGCCACTCTGTCCACCCCAGCGGACGAGCCACCACTTGTTGTTGGCGATGTCGAAATCGCTGTGGGATTCGGCTCTGCTGGCGATCCACTGCAGCAGGGGAGCGTCGTCACCGTCGTCGTTGTCATCACCGTCGTCGTTGCATTTGACCTGCACGCATGCCAGCAGATTCTCCAGCACCGCCGCCGGCGTGCCTGCCCGTGTCCCATTGCTGCAGTATTTCTTGCAGTCGGTGAAGCACCCCTGGGAAGTGTCAGTGAATGGGAAAGAGAGACAGGAGACGGTGATGAGATATTGGGTGGCAGCAGAGGTGGAAGAGACAGTGATACGATATTGGCGGAGAGGATGTGGTTGTGCCATCGAGATCACCAGCCTTTACATTTCTCCGCATGTGGAAATTTTAAAGTGCTGCCCTACCATTGCTTCCTCGGGCCACTGCTCGTAGAAAGGCTTCAATAAGAAAGAGCTTGTCAGAACTCCAGAAGATATTTGTCTTACTCTTCCTCGCTGGCCAGACGTTTTGGAAGTGGTGGAAGAACTCACACTTTAAAACCACACCAGACCTGCCGATCGACTACCCGTGGTGTACAAATTTATACTGCAGGGAGGACAGGCAGGGGCGATTTAATACATTTCCCCATTGTTTCAAATGCTTGGAGATTGAACCAACAGCCTCTGAATTTCAAATTCAGCAAGCTAACCAATACACCACGGCGGCATGATCCACAGCGGCTGAACAGTATTTTTGTGCTCCTTAAATTTCCTATAAAATAAACTGCTAAGGTTAGGGGGGGATTAATTGCCTAAAGGAAATCCTATCCAAGGAAGTTCTTGTAATCCTGTTGTTTGGCAGTTGAGGAGTCATGGTTGGTAATACCTGATGATAATGGTGGTGCTGTTTTTAAGATTGGGTGAAAAGCCAGTGTCTGTGAAAATTACAAATCTTCTGGCTGAAATCATTACCTTTTGGCTTTATGAAGCATCTAACTGCAAAGTAGCAGAACGTGCATCACGGGGAAACATTTAACCAGGGGTGATATATAATTGTCTGCATATTTTTAAGGCAAGTTGTCAAATGTCGCCAAAGGCTGAAACACGTTTGCAGATATTAGGTGGATTATCACATCTCCGGATTGTGAAAGATGTCGGTGGCTTGATTAATTGACCATATAACCACTACCATATATTTTAGCATGTCTGCATTGAAGGAGAAGAGTCTATTCTGGAGGCTCTCAACTGGTTGTAATTAAAGGTTATTAAAAGATGAAGAAACTCGCAACAAAGACACTTACAATAAGAGTCAGAGAAGGAACCCATTGTACTGCTTAGGTTGCTGTGGTTGTGCTGTATAGCGGCTCTAGAATGTGTTTCAAATTTGTGCCGGGTTTTTTTGCATGTCTGACGTTTTGCTTCTGGAAGCTCCTTCACGTAATATCTAAAGATATTTATTTTTGACTGAAGCTCCCAGCACGAGTGAAATGTCAGACATGCTGAACAACATGCGGTACAATGTAAACATACCTCGTAGATCTTCTTGGTTTTTTCGGTAAAGTCACGTAGAACCAAGAAGATGAATCCCTGCAGTCACGAAAGCTTTAAATCGAAATTTATACCTCGTAGAGCTAGAAGCAAGCGGCCTTACGAGCACTGCCCATCGAAGTAGTGGTAATGTGTTTCCCCCCTCACCTGGTCCAGCCGTGCCCAGCACATGGCACTGGTGGCTGGGGAGATGACTGACAGCATCCCCAGCAGAAGCAGCAGTCGAGAGCAGTTTCCCATCATTCCAGCAGCACTGAGCACGTGTGCACAACAGGAATAAAACGTCATGTAAAAATGTTAAACACCACTTGAAATCTTAGCATGGAACGACTACATTCTGACAACTATGCTAGTACACGTTCAATTGTTAAATTACTGTACGAAGTTTATTTCTGTCACGATTGAACCAAATCAGACATCTTTTATCAGCTCAAATCAGAAATGGAAAATAAACTCACGTGATTGTGTTAATGTACAAGGGTGAAACCAAACAACGTTAATAAGTTTGAGGTTACTTTATTGTAAATTGGTCTTCGAATAAATTATATTGTCAAATTATAATTTGAGTTAAATCGGCTCTTAAACATTTTTTTTAAAGTTTGTATTAAATTATTTTGTAACGAATATTCTAATACAGACCTTTTCCCCTTTTTCACAGTCTTGCTTTGCGTTGCAGGAGTGTCTTTGTGGCAGAGTTGCGATGCTCCTCTTGCTTATATATCTTGAAACTACCTCCGATTTGAAAGAAAAAAACCCGCTTGCATGTCAGATTAAGTACATAAATTGCACAACGCCCATGTGCAAAGCCCCACAATAACGACCAACGTGACTTTACAATGAAGCCCAAACTCAATTTCCGAAAGTGATAATTGGCAGTCAGGCCCTTTTTTTACGCGCTAAACACAATAGTGTCGGAAAGGTAGCGGATTATCTGTGTGCTGTTTGCAAGTAGCGCAGCTGTTGTAGCTGATTTTCTTACGAAGAGTAATAGAGCACATTCAACAAGCTGCAATGGTTCTTTATCCAAAGTATTCATCTTTATTAGGTCACCTATTATTACACTGGCCTGGACTTTTGCAGCTGTTTTAGACTAATTTCAGGGTGCTTATTCCAAATCTGATCTCAGATTTGCTCTATCACATCTCATTTTTATGCTATCGGCATACCCCATTTTCATTTATTTTACCCGAAATTAACTCTGTCACTTATGATTGCAAGTTGTTGCGAGTCAGTGACTGTATTTTTAGGATAGTGTGTTTATATAATTTTATGTAGATATCCACATTTATTTAATATTTTTATTCTGCAGTTTTTATTGAAAATGCAATATTTGATATCTCAAAAACCTGATGTGATAGACGAAAACTGATGCCAGATTTGGAATCAGCACCCCAAAATTACCTTAAAACCGTTGGAATACCTTATGCCAGAAAAAAGTGTGTTGACCAGTGTTATCCACGTGAATCCCCAGCCACTATGAGCTGCACCTCCTCCACCTCCACTGTCTATATTACGCCATCGAACATATTTTTCTTCATTCAGGTGCCATTGCCAGGGTGTATTATATTACTGGCACGATCTTACAAGTGAGAACACAATGACAGCTTGTCTTAATTTTGAATTGAACCAAACTTCAACAATTGCGCGATTTGAAATGTTCTCAATGGATCGCAGGTATTAGTAGTGAATTCTAAATTTGAAGTTTTTGTGACTGCAAAAATCTTAGTGAACTTTTGACTGCATTCGACAATCCGTTCGTCGTGCATATGCTATCATATGATAAAAGCATCGAAAATTCAGCCATTGCCATTGAAAGAGTCAGCTTGGAAATAAGGCATCAGGGTGGAAATAACATGCTTGGAAGTAGGATTTACAAGGTTTGAGGCTCATGACATTTTCTATATAGCTTAACACCATGACGTTAATGACAGTTATACAAATGTGGTTTGTGAGTTTATTAAAAGGTGGGGTTAGTGTGATTTAACATGGGTGTAGGAAGTTGGCAGGTTATTTTTTTATAAAGAAATAGCAATAACCTGGTAAGTTGTCTGCAACATCCGTTTTTCCGACGTTAAGGGAAAAACACAGTCAATATAATTCTCACCAAGCTGTTATAGGATTAGGACACTGATGAGTAACTTCTGCTTTCACATCAGACAAGGTCCATCATTCCAATTAAATGTACAATGCCCATTAAATGCCGAATGAAAAATGCTGGAAATGGAGGTTTAAATTTAGACTGCTACCCAAAGCTTGAAAATGCCAATCGGAGTCCTTGAGATGTGCCTCAGCCTCCGTTTCAATGTTAACACCGTGTAAAGGTGCAGCGCCACAACTGCTTTCTTACACCACTGCTGGAAAAAGGTCATCCACTCGGGAGAACATCTTGGAAGTGGGAAAACGACACTTTATCCACATGGGGCCTGCCGATCGACTGTGTACATTTACTGCCGCGAAATCAAATTGAGACGGCGACCTCTGGATTGCAAGTCCAGAGTGATAACCTTCATACTCCAACAGCACCAGAATGCAGTGCATTCACTTGACATTGTGGCAATCTCGATTTAAAGCTTTCGTGACTGCAGGGATTCATCTTCTTGGTTCTTTCGGTAAAGTCACGTAGAATGGAAATAATAAAATAATAAAAATAAAACATACGTGACTTTACCGAAAGAATCAAGATTGGCAATCTTTATGAATAGCTTTAATGAATCCACTGCTGCATGAAGGCCTCCCAATGTCACATTAACATGCAAACTTGATGCAATCATCCACCTCGCTCCTCGTCACCCTGTGGTCATCCTCTCAGACGTGGTCACTCTTTTGGCCGAATGTCCTAAACATATCAAGGCAGCATCCAAATGTGTAATGTGATCATTTTATTCTGACGGTGTTGTAAATGGAAAGATAGGTGACAAGTAGGAATGTAACCATGTGTTTCCCTTGCAATTCAATGGCTTGGCATGGGATCACAATTTTATTTAGAGAATGTGTTATTGCTGTACAGATATGCGTACAATTTCATTCATGTACCGAGACCCAACTTTCATTAATAAAACGATACCTTACCACCTGCCCTATTCACAATACTGCACTGCATTTCTTGCAGAACTAATTACAGTAGTCGGTGTACTTTTAAGACGTGTGGTAAGCAGTCACAAACATATCAGGTTCAATGCTGTTATCGCGACTGGATGAGATCAAGCATATATGTAACATTCAAAAGAAAGTTTATTTTTTTCCAGGAAACAAAATTAACTCAGAAGCAGAGGTAAGGTGGAAAACCTTGCAGTACTGTACGTTACAAAATTCAAAACTTGTATAATATACACAGCAATGTTCTGTTGTCCGGACTATTTACGTTATGTGAAAATGTGTTATCAAGAGAACGTCAAGGCGAATTGCATCCTTTGGGAAAAAAAGGTTATGGTATTATTCACGACCTTACTGATAAAGTATATTACAACAGTTCATATTCATCGGAGAGGCAATTACACTTTCCCATGGTACATGTTGTGTGATATTGCTGGCTGGTATTTTCTCCAGATATCTAACATGAGCTTGGGGATACTGGACTCAAATGGTAAAGTTTCAGTAACAATGCAGTAATTTTTTGCCCTCAAACACAGGAATGTTATAACCAAATTTTAATTTAGAACCTCAGCAGAAATTACCCCATGGTAATACAATTTGCTAAGGAAACGAATTTGTGATCGGGCATTATTATAAGCACGCTTTTCAAACAAAACTGTTCATATTTGCATTATTTAGCTTAATTTCTTAAGACCAACATGGCAGACAAAAACACAAACGTGTATCCATTACGGGCTGAAAATGTGGAAAAATCTACATTCATATTTGTGAGACCAGGTATGACAAAAGGTTACATTAAACAGTCTACTAGCTGCATATGCCATACAGCAGATGGTGATCAAACAAAAAAAATGTACATGAAACAAAGCCTAAAAAGCAAACCTCAATTATTTTATTTTAATAAAAACTATCACAATCCACTCATAGCTAACAGCTAACAAAAGTACATTTTTGCATCTTGATGGTAGCAAATAATGCATGTTTCTTACTCTATTTTATAATAGTAATGTTTTATTCTCAACTGGCTTTTTCAAATTTAATTTGCTATAAGATTACCATTTCTTACAAGGCTCACGTGTCAAGCTTATGGAAAACAAAAGTATAAATTGTGTTCATAAACACACTGAAGCAATACCGCTACTGGGAAAAAGAATACAACCCACAGTAACATAACCCAATGTATAAATCTGCAGGCCCGAAGCATGCAGACATCTACAACATCGCTCTTTCACAATCATCACGCAACGCACGCGCCGCTTGTGGATTTTAAATTTTAATGTTAAAAGCAGTAGGCCGGAACGTGTTGGATTTTGAGCTTGTGGACTTGAACAGTGCCCACTGGATGACGTCTGGGTCGAGCTCGGTAGTAGATGCGGCACGCTTGCTCTCCTGGCGCCAGGCAGTCTGCTGCATGTAGCTTGCGGTGGAAGGACCGTCACTCAACCGTCTGACAGCACAATGCATGCACACACACTATAGCTGTACTTTCTGAAGGAGAGGAACATATTGCCGCGACTTTATATAATACAGCCCTTGGCCAAATGAGGCCTTACCATTCACAGACAGCCTACAAAAATGTATCTGTTACGAAACACCTTAGTCACACTAATCAGGTAATAGAGGGGCTCAATTGACCTGTTAACAGTTTTTAATTGTATAATTCAGTCAACTTTAGTCACTACAACTTGGGCCTCTACACTGTCAACATGCATATTATTTTTTGCACTATTATTGGTTAATGCTGAGGTGTGTTAATGTTTGGCTTACTCAATATAAAAATGGTGCATTACCCCAGGTCGTAACGCAGGTGGGTGCAACACCACCTACTCTACCTTACGGGCAGTGGTAGGAGTGTCACGAGTAAATCAATATTACGCGTTGTTAACCCACCACCACCTGACAGCCAATTATTAAAGATTGTCACGTAAACAAAAGGTGCCAATAAGCGACTACTTCAGCACACAATATTTATGAGTACGACATTTCACTGGCCAAAACAACCAGCTTCATCAGGCTATTTCCAAGAATTATGAAGTTGTCAACCTGTTTCTGTCTTAAATAGAGCAAAGGTGATGTTATCACTATGAGCCTATCAAGTGCAAAAAACATTTATATGTAGTCCTATAAATTACAATGGATTATGTTCATCTGAGAATATGCAGTACGTATTAATGGCCGGGTGAGTCACAATCAATTACCGTACAGTTGATTATGTTAATCTTACACGATCGAACGCATAATACCTTTATTTTGAATATTAGTCATTAAAGCCTGTGTGTTAAATCAATATTAAGTGGCCTATATTGACAGTGTTGGTGTTAATCACATTATAGTTAATTCCTCTAGTATCAATTGTACATATATGCAATAAACCTGGACATTTCCCAGGAAAAATGGCAAGGAATAGTGCCTAAACAGCTCCCGTTAGACCACCTTAGATTTAGTTGACAACTCTCAATCGTTGATAATTGAATATGATTAAAACACAAATGCACGACTTTTCATTAACTCCAAGATTATTTTTGCATAATATGGTCTATAGAAATACACTTGGGAATTCTGGTCAAATAATGTAACATTTTAATGCTATCAATACAATATTTCATAAATGTTTAATAAACCGCAATCTCAGAGCTCCAATTCAAAGGGTTTGAGGCCACGGAGGCCACTGCTTGATATACGAAATTGGGTAAAGGAGAAAATAGAAGAGAATCTGGGAGGCCATTAGCAAGAAGTGGACAACAAAAACAAGAGCCATTGCATGGTTATTAGCAAGGCAAGCTTACTTGAGAGCAGAGTTTGGTTGCTGATCATGCTTGCTCAAGTGAAGTTGGCATTTCATAGGCTGACCTGTAAAATACAAACAAAATACATTATACAATGAGCACTTTAAACAAGCATAATGACTTTGTTAGGAAGCTTTACTGAAAGAACCAAAGAGTAATTCCTGCAGTCACGAAAGCTCCAAATTAAGTTTGAACCACTTCTACGGGGAAGTTTTAAGTTTGTTTTTTCTCTCTCTCTCTGTGGGTCTCTGTTATTGTCTCGCTCTGCTTGTGTATCTGTCTTCCTGTCTGTGTCTTTCAAATTTCACACTCAACTTCTAATTTAGCAATCTTTGAATAACACGTAATCAACCAGGCCATGCATTGTGTGTTTACCAACTCTGTGTTGCATTGCATTACATTTCGAAATTTTGCTAGGTTCATTTGATTTAGTGTGTTTTCTCTCTCCGTCTCCCCTCATTTTTGTTGTTGCGCATGCTCCGTGCCACTCATTAACATGCTAATTTCTCTACCCCCCCCCTCTCTCTCCGCCCCCCCCCTCCTTCTCTCTCTATTTAAGGCCTCGACACGGAGGCTTGGTTTCTCTGTGTGCCTATGCGTGTCTCTCTCTCCCTGTCTCTGTGTTATCTCTCTCTGCTTATATGTCTGTCTGTCTCCGGTTCTGTGTTTTATCTCTCTCTCAAATTTAGCATTCTCTGGAAGAACATAATCAACCAGATAGGGTGATTACTGTTGTGTTAGCCGACTGTGTTGTATTGCATTATATTTCTAAGTATACTAGGTTTGTTTTCTCTTTCATTTATACCTGATGATGATTGCTTGTGTTGCAATCGAAACGTCATATGCTATTATTTAATTTATTATTTTCTCTTTATATGTGACTTTACCAAAAGAACCAAAGAGTAACATAAATGCTATTTCTATGAACATAACGTATTTTTTACAAGTACAGTAGAAACTAAAAATCAACATTGTAATTGTTAAAGTACATGGGATTTTAAAAAATGTCAATTAAGAGTGCAAGAAAATGCAATTGTCAGTCTTTATTACATCATTGATTACATGGATTTGCAGCTCTATTGTACAGCTCTTATCAATGGTGTTCGGCTTGTATTGCATCTTGTACGGAATGATGTTCAACATTTCACTCCACATTCTGTGTGCTTCATTGGGAACCGCAAGCAACTCTATTTAGTTCAGTTCCTGAAGTTTCCAGTACATGGAGCGAAACGTCGGACATCATGCTGATACCAGACGCACTACGATCTGAAAACCCACTGGGAGAGCTAAATAATGAATGGTAATGGGCCTGCGAATGTAATCTGGCTTACCATCCAGATAGCGATTGTTGTATTTTTCATAGGCTGTAATGGCATCATCTTTCCGCACGTATACAACCTCCGCAATGCCAACCTGGACCAGGCGGGCGCGCTTGAGTGCTCCATAAGCACTAAACAGCTCCTAAAAATACAACAAAAATTCCACACTCTTACTTTTAAACCTTCATCTTCCTTGTGGCCAAAATTATGCTATCAGTATCATTTCATGAGATTAAAAATATGATTGAAAATTTCATAGAAAAAGTGCAACTCTTTGTGTTCGAGAATAGCCCATTGAAAGGAGTTACAGCAATACTTATTACATACAGTGAAGGCCCAAATAACAGGGGCGGGGGGGCATCACTTTCCCATCCACCCTGCTACAGAGAAAAGTGCATCAAATGACAGTCACATGGAGCTGGAATTTAACCACATTCAGTGCAGATGCCAAATACATGTGATGGGGTTTTTTTGTGTGTTAGTTGTTGGTGACTGAGCCAAGACCATTACAGCACTACACTTGAAGACCTGGTTTAATTACGAGAAGCTTTCAGGATTCATCCCAGGGTATAAGTCTCGTCAGCTCGGCACTAAACTCTTAGGCCACTTGCTCACCTGAATTCCACACTTATTTAAAATACCAGCATACATGAAACAGTAGCATGTTTTTCTTAGAACCAAAAATCAGGTCAAAATGCAATCAAAGCAGCAAATATCCACACATGCGACACACGATTTTCCAAAGAAAATACAGTAGACTCTCGATTATCCGCGTGCGGTTTATCCGATTTGCGGATTAACTGCGCACCTGATATTTTTAAATAAATTAATAACTCTTTGATTTTCCCTTAAGCCCAAATTTATAATCTAAAACTTCTAAACATTGATATTCTTGAAAATGTTAATTACAAGTCACGTGCTGAAACAAAAAAAAATGTGCTCTGGTTAATCCGAAATCCACGTGATCGCCTCTACAGTACAGAAGCTGCATATCTTTACATCAGTGGTGGGGGGGCGTTTGATTTTGATTGGAGTGGCTCTGCTGCTATCCACTTAGTGGGCAGTCTTCTGCGTGGGAGCAGGAAAGTGTCCAGAGCACGCGCATTGCTCAGCCGATTATTTACAACAAATGTTTTTGTTCATTAACAAACAACATTTTCTGAACCGAAACATAATTTATACCTATATTAGTGGTTTTTGGCATAGAAATACACAGAAAAGGGATATTTTGGATCATCCATGATTTTGAATTATCCGCGGCCATCCTCCCTGTCATTAACGTGGATAATCGAGTCTATTGTGCCTTTAATTAGGACCACATCAGAGCCCATTAAGACAAAAGTATTTTTGTAAGAAGAATCTTGAAGTACAAAGAAATATCGAACAAGGTCCTTCAATCCTAGTTAAAACTAAACATGTTTTTAAAGTTGTAACTTTTAAATCTAAATTTCAGACAGTAATTTTCAAGGTGAACCATGTTAAAAGCTAATTTACAATGAAATATACGTACAACAATGTCTTCCTCGGATACTTCAGGATGTAGATTTTCCACTGTTAGCTTTACCCCTTCGAGTGGGCTTGGACCTGTGCTGGAAGCAGCTTTCTGAAAGAAAAAAAAATGCTTTGGGTCATGTTTCGATACAAAAAAATACAAACTCTTGCTGGTCAATACTACAAATATCAGCAGCTCAACCTTTTTTCAAACCTCAATTTCCTACCGGAATGGTCTGTGGCTTGGGGGTGAACATCTCATTACGAAGATCCATCTGACGTGAAGGCCGAGATGGGGGTGTAGGGGCAGGTCGTGGTGGGGCTGGAGGAGTGTAGTAAGACTGGTTTGGCACAACCTTTGTCCATCCTTTCAACCCCTAACAAAGCAAATACACAGTTGTGTTTAACATCTACATTTCAGAAAAACGGAACTTGTGGGCACTGTACATATTTCATAAGATGCTACCTTAGAAAATATTTTAACGTAAATGTACTTACTTCATCAGCAGCCCTTTTATTAATTGCTGCCATTTTCATGTTAGGATCTGTATAGGCTTCATCTCCCATATTATATTCATTCTGAAATATACAAAACAGAGAATTATCTATTATTATAAATATACCCACCATTTTTAAACTGGTAATTGCTTTCTTCTGAAAACAAGAGAAACTAAACATGTGGAAATAAAACAAAATGACAAATGTATTTTAAGGTCTTTACCTGCGGTGGTTCACTCTGCATTGGGCGGTTTACGTTCATCCCAATGGTCCGTGTTAGCCCAATTTTTGTAGTGGTCATTCCAGGTCGAGGTGCAGATCCTTGTCCAGACATCATTGTGGGTTTGGCCAAGTATTCTTGTCCAGTATTAGCACCTGGTCTTGATGTGTAACCCTGTCCAGACGTGACTGCAGGTTTATCCAGGTATTGCTGTCCAGGCATGTATAAATCCTTATAATGCATTGCTGGTTCTGACATATAACCTTGTCCTGATGTAGGCCCAGGACCAGACATATATCCTGGTCTAGGTGGGACACCTGTGGAAGCCTGCTGTCCAGTCTGAGGTTTGATTCCTGGTCCAGATTTCTGAAAAATGGAAAACATGCACATTTTCACAGCTTTTCAATATGAAAAACCATTTTAGGAAAAAAATGCCTCCATTATGTAAATATATTGCCAAAAAAAAATCGCACATTCTACATTTATATTTTACATCGTAATAAACATGAAGCTATATTGAAACAATGTCCCCCCTTTACAAGCACATGTATACACAAAATGTTATAGTACCCTAAGCCTCACCGAAATTCATGAGTTACACTTGACATCTATGTTAATGGTACAATTACAAGGTTATATTTATTTTGAACACAGCATTAAGTAAACAATGGGAGTTAACTATGCACTATATTTGTTTTAAGTCTCAAATTTAAACCTTTAATGCTTCCCACTCACACCAAATGCATGCAGATATATCAATACAAGACTATACACCAAATCTATAGTATATTCAGATAGCATATTAATATGACAGGAAGGGTCCGGTTAAAAGTTAAGGAAAGATTACAATTAACAATGTTTTACATGATTCATTGTCAGAAAATTCACCCACATGCTAATTTCTCACAAACTCACCATGATGGTCTTGCTGAGGCCCAACCCATGACGGAAGACCGGTGCAGCTCCCTGAGTGAACTGCGGCGTGACGGCAGCAAAATTTTGAGCGGGCGCAGTGACTCCATTGCGACTGCCGCTCAGTTTGAGGCGGGCATCTGCCATCCTGTTATCAACCCTTGCGGGTGCGCTTCCCACCACCGGCCCTGCCACAGGCCCACCCAGACCTCTGCGGGCACTCAACAGCTTCTGCCGTGCATCCATCACCCGTTGCGTGGGCGGCTTGTTTGTCAGCTTCGCCCGTGCGTCAACAATCTTTGCTGGTCCCAGCCTCTCGCGAGCATCCCGCACCAGCAGCGGTTGTGGCCGTCCATCGCTCGTGCCCAGCCTGGCCCGGGCATCGAAGGGGCGAGACAACAAAGGCCGCACCCCGGACGGGCCCTGGTTGATGCGCCCACTGTATGGTGCAGGGACAGTGTCACCCAGTCTGGCCCTCAGGTTAACATTTGTGGGTCGGGGCCCAGTTCTGCAAAGGCAAAAGTAAGGCAGAAGTACAGAATTGGGTGGCAGGGTGGTGCAGTGGTAACAGCAAAAAGGGCCTGGACTTTTTATGTTCTCATGTTATGCATGGGTTTCCTCCCATAGCAAAACAGACATACAATGTAACTGCTATTAGCCAAACATCTCAATGGTGAAAATCATCTGCTAATTACATCACCCGATCCTGCAAAAACTTGGCAGAATTCTCCTGACAGAGGTGAGGCTTATATAAACACGTATAATACTGGTAGGAACCACCTGGTTCCACCAGCCCACAGGGGATTATTGTGTCCGTCCGCCGTGCATCCAAAAATGGGGGGGGTGGGGCTGGGTGGAGAGGGGAGGGTGGGGAGTGGCTGGGTGGGGAGGGTGGGGCTGGGTGGGGAGGGTGGGGAGGGGCTGGGTGGGGAGGGGCTGGGTGGGGAGGGTGGGGCTGGGTGGGGGGTGGGAGAGGTGGGCCTGGGTGGGGAGGGGCTGGTCACCCCGTGGTGCCCTTATAAAACTCAATGTTTAACCTACTCACGCCGGCGGGCATATTTGCGGAATACACCACGCCGCCGTTGACCCTGGCAATTGACCGAGCAACCCAACGTTCCTACCAGCTCCCTCCACAGGAATGTGTTAACTTAGTCAATGTATGGACTCAACATGTGTATTTTGTGGTAATTATTGTAATAGTAGAGACAACTAAGCATGATCAATCCACTACTGGACAAAGGATTTTCAGCCATGCGAAGCAGCAATTCATTTGACACATTAACTGATCTCATTTCTACATCTTAGCAGTAGACGTACTCTCTGGCATGGTCTCTCCTTTGACAAGCAACCATCATCAATTCCTTCCAACGACCTGGCCTGCCCAAGCTCACTTACTTTTAAGTCAACACGTCTCATTAAATCTTGACTTAAACCTTTCGTGACTGCAGGAATTCATATTCTTGAGTCTGTTGGTAAAGTCACGTAAATACGTGACGTATCTACGTGACTTTACCAAAAGACCCAAGAATATACATCTCTAATTTGCGCATGTTCTCTGATCCACGTGTTCCATCGATAAGTATAACCCCAACCATGCACTTTTTATAGATGCTTATGAATACATTTTTAAACAGCATATTACCTGCGATGAAATATGGATCTGAAACATTGGACTTTGGCAACATAGAACTAAGAGATGAAACCGCACTGTATATATACAATATGGTATACAGTTTAACACGTAGGCTTTCGCGACCAATATCATCCATAATATCGATTTTTTTTGTGGGATAGCGTGGATATAAATGTGTCGTTAAACCCGCCACCACCCCACACAGCCAATTAGTAAGGTTTGTCACGCAAACAGAACGTGCCGTTACTAGTACAGCACACCGGTGGATGGTACACAGTACATTACTCAGTAGAGCGGTACTGTACCTGTGTAAATTAACTTTTCAATTTTAATATATTCCAGTGATCCTGATTCCACCGATTAAGGCCTCCCCACGCCGCGTCGGTAATGGGATATTTAACCACGACTCATCAGTGCGGGGTGAAGAGAGAAGATATCTGTGGTAGTGGGGGGGGGGGCACCGCCTCGGTACGCGCATTTGAATTAAAACAAAAACCAACCCCAATCCAATGCAAAACCTCTCCCCGAGAAAGTTGTTTTTATTCGAAACTCGGCGAGCCTCACCGGATGAACAACTGACACTGCGATCATTATCGATCTATCGGCAACTCCAATCGTCAACTTAATAACCTCAACGACAACCCCGCGGTTTAACACGTAGGCTTTCGCGACCAACATCATCCATAACACACGAGTATTTTGTTGTTGTTGTTGGGTTACATCGCGTAAATATATAAAGCCCCTAAGACAAATAACTCGAGTGGCTCATTTTGTGCGGCCTAGGCGTGTGGGCTTCGCGCCCGTCTGGTGTAACAAGAGTGGAGGCGTCGCACAATCGCGGCCTACCCCCTGGCCACGCGCGGTCGTCGCTTTCGGGCCCCGCGGTGGCCTCTAGTCGCGGTATGATCACAGCCAGAAAGAGAGAATCTCCCCCCCGCCTCACCTGGCGCCCTTCACTTGGATGCCGCGTTTCCTGATGATCTCGTCCAGAGACAGGTCGGCCATCTCGGATGCTCGCCCAGCACGCAGGGGGCATGCCGGGAGTGCCGGAAGTGACGTGGAGGGAGGCGGGGTGCGGCTCGCGCACCCCCCCTCCTCTCCCCCCCTCCTCTCCCCCCCTCCTCTCCCCCCCTCCTCTCCCCCCCTCCTCTCCCCCCCTCCTCTCCCCCCCTCCTCTCCCCCCCTCCTCTCCCCCCCTCCTCTCCCCCCCTCCTCTCCCCCCCTCCTCTCCCCCCCTCCTCTCCCCCCCTCCTCTCCCCCCCTCCTCTCCCCCCCTCCTCTCCCCCCCTCCTCTCCCCCCCTCCTCTCCCCCCCTCCTCTCCCCCCCTCCTCTCCCCCCCTCCTCTCCCCAATGCCATATTACTGGCATCGATGAATTAACACAAATAACATACATTTACATCAATTACAGGCGAATTCTGGTACAAAGTCCAAAGAAATGTCAAAGATTGTCGGGAAGTTACCAGAACATGCGTGCCAGCAATGACGTTATATTGATTGTGATAATGTTTTTCGTAAAAACTAATTAACTGGTCAAGAAAGCTTCAAATCAAGATTCAAATCAAGACTAATTAGATAATCTTTTGAAATTGAGAGAAATAACAAAAAGTAATACACCATTTAGTTACGTATTTATTTCATTCACTAGCTTGTTAGCCCGTCCTAAGACGGAAGCTGTAATATTAAAGATGTAAATCAACGTTTTATTGTGATTGTTGCGTAAACAAATATTCGTTTCCACTCCACCGTCTTCATGCGGAGTGACGTCCGCCGTTCATGATTATTAATGACGGGGGGGGGGGGGTCCATGTGGAGGACCCCACCTCTTCATGATTATTAATTAGGGGGGCTGGTCGACATGGAGTGACGTTACACACATACATTCTTGGCTCATTATATTAGTAAATTATGTTGGTTAACTGTGACTAACCCAACTGGTAATAGGTAACTCATTGTAATGTATATGACTACATTAACCCCCCTCTAGTCATCGCACCTGATCGGCTCACAGTGATGCCATGGGGCCGTCCATAAATGACGTCACGCGATTTTGGACGATTTTTGACCCCCCCCCCATTTCGTCACACGGCGTCACAAAAAGTCAGACCCCCCCCTCAAATATGACGTCACAAAGCTCTGCCCCCCCCCCCCACAAAAACAAAACTTGCTTCAGATCGCTTTAAACTATTGTCATTGTAGTGTGTATTTAATGTGGCGCTGCACTCTGATGTTGTAGGAGAAAACATGTATTAAAAAGTCTATTTAATTAAGTAGAACGTGTTGTCTATATTTATTTAAAGTTGGGCATTTTGATGTGACGTCACATTTCTCAAACACTCCCCCCCCCCTCGTCACACATCGTCACAATGTCTGACCCCATCACCTTTGCTCCTCTATTTAAGCCCGAAACAGGAAGACTTGTTCACAATTCTTGGAAATCGCCTGATGAAGTTGGTTGTAATCACCAGTGAAACGTCATTAATATTGTAAATGTTGTTAGTTTACTCTCCAACACATCGGTCGTAACTAATTGGCACGTTTTGTTTACGTGACAAAACTCACTAATTGGCTGTGTCGGGTGCTGGGTTCACGACACATTGATATTTACATGATCTAATCCAAAACACCTTTATTATGTATAATATTGGTCGTGAAAACCTACGCGTTATACTAAGTGCAGTGAGCGCTACACGCTACACGAACCATGGAGTTTTTTAAATTGTTTTTGTAACTTTCTGACCCGCCCCTACTGGACATCTGTAAAAAGTAACATTATAGCTCATCGGATTCCTCCAGTATAAATAAAGATCCAGATGTTCTCTTGGTGGCCAGCAGACCTCGACATTGGCTTTTAGTTCCTGAACATGTTGTGGCAGGCAGGAGAGCACGATGTGGAGACTAGAGCTCAACATAACCATCGGGTCCCGGTGGAGAATGTCCCAAATATAGATAAGCAGAAGCTGTCTCCTGCAAATGTTTCTCTCTTCGCGTGAATAAAATAAATAAATAAAATTACACAACAGTCAGCGCCACGACAGTTCTGTGGTCTGTGGAGTGCATCATTTCAGCAGCATTGATTCAAGCAAAACAGTCCAGAGTCTTGCTTCTAATTTACTGAATCAATGCTGCAGTGTCAGTCATTGGGGGGGCTATACTTCAACACACTGGTTGGTGGAAGGGGAGTTGTTCTCATATCACTCGCCAGTATGTGAGCTAAGGCTAAGTTTTGAACTCCGGTACGCTAACCACTGCGCCCTTGTGCCACTCGGTGGGAATCATGATGTTTCCAATTTCCCGTTTTCACAAAAAAATAGCAGAAAATATGTTAAACAAAACCATGAGTTGCTTTCACACGTTTTCTAGTGACATGGCCCAACTGCAAACAAGTGCCATCTTTCCAAGCATCGAAATCTATAGACCACTAGTGTTGTATCCACATGCAATTTCACATCTTGTGTTGGCATTACAGCATTAAATTTCACATAATGTGTTGTCTGTCGACTACATTCACTCCAGAACCGTACATGTAGTTGTTTTCCATAGGTGTTGATTTTCATCCACATTTTTTTAAATGTTCATTTTGAGATTGACTTTTCAGTGATTCAGCTGGCCACCCGATTCACAAAAACGGAGGCATCATCAGGGCGACCACCACTCTGATGCTCCTGACGCAATCATCTGGCTCGACCAGCTGAATGTAAAATTATGGTTGTTGTTCTAAATGAACACGAGGAATTTAAAAAAACATATAGGAGGTATGGGTAGTACGTGAACGTGTTTCATTTGTACACAGAGGAGTGCCTCGACAAGCACAAGCGAAAGGAGGAGAGGGTGGTGCAAGAGAGTGGCCGCGCGTGAAGGAGACTGCTTGAAGTGCCCTTCTTGTTAGCCCACTCTTCTGTTCGTGTGCCGCCCCATCAGCGTTGAACAGAGCTTCTTTCAATCCAAAAGCCCCACCTAAGTGGCAGCCGTGAACTCGTATAGCCTCACACATGGCTGGTCCCCTGCACGAACAGCCCCAAAAAAAACCGCACACACGCATAGGGGAGTGTCAATGGCCACGATCTGTGTACAGTAATAGCCTCGATGACTTTCAGTTGTGAGAGTGGAGCGTGAGGGTGGTGCTCCAGCCACTTGATGACGGCTACACCTCGAGGGCTCTCACCTCCCTTAAACAACAGGAACTCAAATCGCAGTCACAATTGAGTTTATCAATAAGCAGCGCCGCATTGAGTCTCCTGGATACTTTTCTGCGAATTGTAAGGTTACTTTTATATGTGTGTGTGTGGATGTTGTATTTATTGAGGAAATATTGTAAATAAAAGAGTATAAATATTGTTACGTTATCGAAATGTGATTTTTGTACACGGCTTCTATCTTAATGGCTTAGGCTAATTTACAACTCTTATTTGCTTTCGCCTTTGAGAAAAGCTTATTGTCAATGTCTATAGTCAGTTTGATAAATGTGCGATTTATTTTCATAACCGTATTCTAGAAGATTATCGCAGAAGTGTTTTTGAATTTTATTTGCATTTCGTTTTTGCCAATTTCAGAATCCGGATGACTTTGTGTTGAACTCCCTGCCTATGCCTAGAGTGGCATAGGCAGTCAGTGGTTGGGCATGGCTTACCGCTTAGCCCTTATGGGGGAGAAAGTTAGACCTCACTTATAAAGGCTTAGATGAAGACTTGTTAGATTAAAGATTTAGCAGCATTGGTCAGCGAAAAAAACAATTTATTGAATGTGTTTTTTTAACGTATATTGCTTTAAAAAACCGAAGTATTAAAATAACACATAAAAAAGGTAAATCCACAGCCTGAAAACCTCAAAGGAATTTGGCCTACTCTTCCACGCTATGAATATGATACGTCCTTCTAAAAATCTACTGACCATGACGACACGCTTCCTCCTGCTCATCAGGTCATGTCAGAAGGCCGTGCTGATGCCTCGGACCTGTCGTCGGTCCCAGTCCTACGCCTGCCTGCGATCAGACTCAGCTCGACACATCCCATCACGGAGTATTCAGCACCACAGAGGCATGCGCCTCCGCACGCATCCACGGACGACGCCCTGGCAAGAAACCTACAGGGCGAGGTGTGGCAGCTCCGCTCGGAGGTGGTGCACGGCTTGAGGACAGATGTGGCCCAGCTGCAGAGCGACTTCAGGCAGCTGCGCTCGGAGACGGTGGAGAGGCTGGTGGCTGAGCGGGCGGCTCGAGTCGCCCTGATGGACTCGGTGCGTGCGGGCGGAGACGCCGTGGCGGGCATCGTGTCCCGTCTGCAGCGTGCCGAGGGGACGCTGCACGAGGAGAAGCTGGCTTTTGGTACCCTCGCCACTCGCACGAAGCAGCTGGAGCAGAGCGTGGTGCAGGCATGCAGGGCCCAGCTCGATCAAAGGTAGTTAAAGTTGCCACCTGTGCTGGGCTTTCCTCCATCTGTTTGTTTGTTTCATCATCATCGCGAGCAATGGGTAGATACGCCGTAGGTGTCCGCTACACATTCTGCCATTTGTTTCCACTTGTCTGTCTTGTGCCAAATTTTCATCCTAATTGTCCTGTCCTCATCAGGTCATGAGGTTAAGTTTCCATTCGGATTCCAGGGTTTCATCTGAAATCCTTTCAAATAACTTCTACGTTGGAAGTTAATAATTGTGCGATGAAAAAACTGGTATATGCCATCTTATTTCTATTCTTCTCTTCTGTCAACCATCAAGAGTCGGTCGATGATGAGGATGGATGAAATTTCTCCACTTTTCCGGCAATCGCTTCATGCAGTCCCACAAAACGTTCTGTTACAGGTCCCCTTTTTACGTCGTCAATCGATCTTTAATTGCTGTCGGCCTCTACATTCTACCCTGTACCGTAGGGGAAAGTGGAATTCCCACCACTGCCTCAGTGCCACCTATGGAGATAAGCAAACCGTACCTTTAAAACTCAACTATTTAAATGTTTCCAGGTAAGGTCCACTGAGCTATTTCGCTCTTTTTCAGAGGCGACCTGGCCACAAGTGATAGCTCAACGAAGTGGCTGATCACGTGGAAATTTATAGCAGCCAAATATTCTCGACGCATGTTTCTAAATGTAGAAGGGAAAACTGGAGGACCCGGAAAGAAATCCACGCGACCACGGGGAGAACATGCAAACTCCAGACGTACAGGCGTCATGCTCGGGATCGAATCCACACCCTCATTTATACCAGTAGAATGAAATAACACCTCGCCGCTGCGGCGAGAGTGCAACTTTGACCAGTGCATATCACTGATCGTTATAATAATTTACAAAAATCGTTGCAAACGTTTACGTGCTCGTTGTGCCGCGGAAGGCTGGCGGATATTCGCGAGGATGTGGGCGAGAGGCGGCGTGGGGAGGTGGATCTGAGGCAGTCCCTGGCGGAGCTCGCGCGCGAGTCCCGGCAGACGCGTGGCCAGCTCGAGGATCAGGCGGCGGCGCTGCAGCTCCTCCACGCCGAGATGCGACAGCTCATCCGCAGGAGCGACGTCGAAGCCAGATCAGCTGTGAGCACCAACAGCAGCAGTACCATGACCATGGGGTGGGGGGCATAACTCAATTGTGTCACAGAAGGAACCTTGCTGTCAACGATGAGATGCGGTGTACATTAGGGATGAGTTTTGAATTTAAAATCTTCTGATGTTAGAGAGAGAAGATTTTAAAGACGATTTTGGATCTCTTTTTAACATTCATTCATTCAAGTGTCTGCGTGCGAACAAAAGTGGCGTCCTACCAAATTCTACGTGAGCCCACTTTTGGAGAGAAGAGCGAAAGCATAGAATTACATTAGAACAATGGATTTGACTTCACAGCTCTCTACTCCCCACTACGTAGCCGCACAACCTTTAACAACCGGTTATACATGGTGGTTACCCATCCAAACACTGTCTAGGCTCATGCCTGATTAGTCTACGAGATCTGAAGAGATGGGTTAGTTATATGCCCAGGAAATATTTGAATCTCCAGATTTTTTTGGAGAGTCGCGCTTGTGATGTTTAGCCAATTTTTTGTAGAAGAGAAATGTTTGCATGTAATGTATGTATTACAGGATACATATTCTTGGTTCTTTCGGTAAAAAAGACGCTGTCTTTCCGACAGACCTGTTCTTCACCTGAGGATGGCTGCTTGCGTTGCAGCCGAAACGTCGTGAAAATTGTATTTTATTATGTTTTATTATTATTTCATCATTTCGCTTTTACGTGACTTTACCGAAAGAAACAAGAAGATGAATCCCTACAGTCACGAAAGCATTTAAATCGAAATTTATTACAGGATACTGGTATTATTTGATTTGTAAAGATCTGTTTGAACATCGTAACACCTGTATGATTGCTGGAAAGGGTAAAGCCTATTTTTTTTATCATATTGATACTGGCCAAAAAGGGGCTGGTAGAATTAATAAGGGATATAATTTAAAAAAAAAACTATCGTAGATGTGTTGTACTCAGAGATAACCACGCTTGAAAATGTATCCTTTTGTACCCCTACAAGGAAAAATGTGGATACATGGACATTGATTGCACTGATCCAGTCATTTAAATGTAAATGAAAGCTTCAATGCTCCTTACCCATGATCATACATGGAACCATTTAACTCCAATCCTCAAGTCCCTACATTGACTTTCCTTTCTTGACCTCAGAACAACTTGTGGCATCTCTCATCTCGATTGATTTTGTTTTGGTTGCAATTTTTACGTAATATTAAAACCAATAACTAAACCTTCTCTAAATGCACCTGCTTTACTTCAGGTGGAGACGTTGCAGAGAATAAGTGGAGAAAGGCACGTGACGGAGTACTCCAGCAATCATTTGAAAAGCATGCTTGAGCACAGGTACAAACGTGCAGTATTAGTTGCTGCTCAAAAACGAATTATATTAAGTTCATTACTTTGACAATAAAATGGATTACATCTTCTTTACTATTAAAAAGCAGATTCCAACACGAATTTGTCATTTGCTTCCCGATGCTACAGACTAGCACCGACTTGCATTAACCCACACCAGTCTTAACCACGTTATTTTGAGTAAATCTATGATGGAGTTAATGGGTTGGTATATTGCGTGCCGTAAAACATTCCGTGAATGTATATTTAAAAACAATATATTTGGTGTGATTGGTGTGTAATACACAAGGTTAACCATCATTTTCTGCATGATTATTATTTCTTATTGTTCGTAGGTTTTCTGATATCCACAATGCATTGCTAGATATTCGAAACAAGCAGGCAATGGTGGAATCTGAAAAAAGAAGTCTGATTCAGACTATGGAGGCAAGGTAAGTATCGATATACACACATATATACATTTATATAACTCAAGCTTTATATTACAGATGTAATTGTGCAATGATTAGTTGATCGATATAGATATCGAACCTATATTTTGCTGTATATACATCGAATCAAGCGTGTAGGAACTGACTGTTGAATTCGTATGCCTTGTATGTAAGATATTTACGTGATAACTGCTGTCACTAGAGGCTGCTACAGTCATCACAATATCCCAAAAAAGATTATCGAATACAACCTCTGACCCAAAATCTTTATAATTCATCAAATCGCAAAGGATGCACATTACATGCAACTTTTTTACGTAAATATCCACTTTTAGTTATTAATTCTGACCGCTGCTAAGTGCATTTGAGTACTTTCAGAGTTGTCACGAATTACCATTCCATGTATTTTGCACTGAATCACAGCATTATGAACATTTTGTTTCAACAATACTTCTTCCACTGAATAACTGAGATAACCTTCCATTTCTCTTCAATGTACACGTGGATGATGATTCAATTGTTGCACACTCGAAATGAAGGACGTGGGCAGGTGCTCCAAATCGAGGGCAGACACATTTTTTGTGGTTAATAGCAATCTTGTGAAGAACAGCACCATCACTCTGTAAAATGTAGCAGCACGTGTGTCACACACAGTAATTCTTCAGTCGCCATTAACCATGTGACTGGCGTCCAAGTCCGGTTAATCATTAACCCTGCCAGCCACCTACAGGCCCAACTCAGGCATCACATGCTGCTGTTCACACGTCCATTGATGCACTGAACAGCACATCAGGACTTTCACAGAACCACACTTTACTCCCTTGCTGCACAAGGACATAATTAAAATAGTGGTCCCTTCCTAATGTGCCACACAATGATTGTACCATGTCTCTAATTTGTCTTTAGAATAGTACTGAAACTACAGTACTGCACAAAACTCTTCACAATTGAATACCATATTATTCCAAGTTATAACCAGTGACTTGAACACATGAGAACAACATTGCCGAGATACACTGTATCCCCATTTGTAACAAAACATATGAACGGTTTGCCAATCGTCCCGAAATTTTCTGTCAATAGTTTCTGGTAAAATCAAAGCGTTAAGTACAACATCAGCAGCGACCATTTAGATGGATGCAGCGTCTACATCATATCAAGACACTGCACAGAAACAGCATGCCAATGATAATGTCTCTGCCATGGATGTCTCTGCCCATCACCAGGCTGAATGAACTGAGCACAGCCCAAGTGGAGCACGACCGCAGGCACGCGGAGACGCTACAGGCCTTGCGCGGACACATAGAGGAGCGACAGCAGGAGACGGAGGGACAGGGGGCGCTCATGCAGGTGTTTGGTGCTCCCCTACATCACACAATGATACGTTACGCTTTATACAATGTTCCACTGCAACATCTACATTTTTCTATTTGGCTGTTCAATTGTGTCCGACATTGTCCTATCTCGGAAGCCAAGCAGGGTTGACTTTGGATAGTGATTGGATGGGTGACCACCTTGCACAAAAGACAGGTGTAATGGGCTATACGTGAACATATTATACATATTTAAATACAAATATAATTTACAGCCCGTTGTCTTTCACTACTGGATGCAGATCTCCCTGTGCCATCTCAGTCATGGGGGTTCGACCATACTTCACCGTGCTGGTTAGTGCATAGCGGTTGAGGGGGTACCTGGGACCAGCTCAAATATAATTGGCCACTGACGTTAGATGTTGCCAGGAATACAACTCAGGTGGCTGGTTTAGTAGCACATTGCACTAATTACTGTACCAAAATTCGACCCCAAATTACAAATAATTTTAAAGCCTGCCAAAATTATACCTCTTGTTTAAACTTCAAAGTGTTTGCCTTAACTTTGAAGCTTTTACTATGTAGCCATGCAATGTACCTCTTTAAATGGAAATTTGTAGAATCTGGCCAGGGTTTCAGTTCGTGTGACATTATTTAAATGAATAGGCTGTACTGAATTGCAATGACTTGATTTGACTTAAATATAGAATCTCAGCGTGCATTTCTGATACCAGAAGTATTCAAAGTGTTATTATTTTTTGTAGGTCATGGTTGTTGAGCCTTGAGGGCTTACACTCCAGAGAATTTGGCGTAATATGGTGTTCTATGTGGGTTTCAGGAGTGCTTTTATGTAAAGGTGCAAGAACAACACTTGAGTCATGGCTCTACTTCAGTGTGCAGTGGCAGAAGCCACATAGTTTTTTTTTTACAAAATGAATCCTCAGCTATTTGAATTATAACTACATACAACTTTAAATATACAATTCACACTTGACTGCAACTGAAAATGTGATTAAATTATTTTATGTAACATTTTTAACACATCACCATAAATATAATTTCAGTTATTTTTAAGAATCATTGGAATAATTAAAAAGTAATACTTTGAAGGATTTCTGAAGGCAAAAAATCATAGCATTCTTTATTTTTCATGTTAAACCTAGAATTATAATCTACTATATACTGTGTTAACCATTGGCATCCAAAGCGTGCAACATTAACCTAAATGCACGTTTGATGAATTCAGCATTTACAATGATCAATAGTCCATACAAATCTCAAATGAAAAATAGCTGAGGGCATGTTCACGTATGTTGTTGCATCAAATCATTTCACTTCATCAATCAATAACAGCACCCTCGAGCCTATGAGAGGTGTAAGTAATAAAAAAAAAGTAACCATTAAATTAACCTGCTTTGGAACGCGCTTGTTTTGATTAAATTCGGCCTGCAAAGGTCAAAGTAGCGAAATGAAAGCCGCTTTGAAGGTCGAAGTGGCAATTAAAAGATGCCAGGAAGGTGAAAGCTATATCACTGCTCACCATTCGCTCTTGAGTATTTTTAGTTATTCCTACACATCGTGATAACGCAGCTAACGAAGCGGGAAACAAATTAAGTGGTGAATGGTGAAGGCACGTGTCATTGGAGAGAGTATGACTACATCAATACCTCTTTCAACTTCATGCATTCTCTATGTATTCCTTATTCTACCTCTCAATGTATTGTAATAACAAGTATGAACCTCTTCGCGCTTCCTTGTGATCATTTCAGCTTTTGTTGCATTTTCTTTCGCAGTGTCCATGTTTGTGATCTATTAACTATAGAAGCTAATATGCACTGATTGAAACTTTCTTCATACCGTATACTGATATGTTGCTTTTCATTATTAAGTTCACTCGTCAAAAAAATACTCCAGTTGTGTCCTTACAACCGATATCTTCAATTTGTTGGCACGAGAATAATCCCGAATGAAATGTTCACACGTCTCAGGGAAAGCTTTCAGAGATGGTGGACGAGGTGAGCGGGAAGATTGTGTCGAAGGAAATGAAGATGCGGGAGGAGGCTCTACAGAGGTTCCTGGCAATCGAGAAGGTAGCTATGCCAAAGTGCACAGCAAAACCCGACGCTAACAATCTCTGTAAATTATGAAGAAGAAACTTAATTTGACGAAACAGTTAATGCTGGCTGTAGGTAATAAGACTAATTATTCATAGACAAAAATAGATTTGTAGCCAATAGGATTGGTCCTCCCATCGGACCTTGCTGTGCGATATCACCATCCTGCGTATATAATGCACACAGCCTTGTTTTAAATCAAATCAAGGGTCACAATTGTGGCCATATTAATTTAGACAGCAACACAACAATGATAATTGGTTCTTTACCCTTCTATCTGGCAACAAAACTGACACCTTTTTACAAGGAGTCATGTTTGCATAGACCGCAATACCTGCAGTCATAATACAAACAAAAGAACATAACTCTGATAATGTGCACTGTCCGTAAAGTTGATTGATCCACACCCGAGACAGGTTTCCTTAGAGCCTAGTCTCATATGGGTTGGACCAATCAATCAACTTTACGGACAGTGCACATTATCAGAGTTATGTTCTTTTGTTTGTATTATGACTGCAGGTATTGCGGTCTATGCAAACATGACTCCTTGTAAAAAGGTGTCAGTTTTGTTGCCAGATAGAAGGGTAAAGAACCAATTATCATATTTTTTACTGGCAAATGAGGTTCCCATAGAACACAACAATGAGTTCCATCTTCTTTACAAATCATTAGTACAGTGAAGCTACTTTCGCCTACTGCTGCCTTGTGCCTCTGAGGCTTTAAGCCGTCCGTGATCACTTTGGAGACAATCTGGCACTGCCTAAGGACGTTAATAAATGTGCACAACAATGCAAAGGAGAAGTCAGACTGCAAAGTACATTATAAATGACTGGGTTTTTCATAACTCAGATTACATAATCGAATTTTAAATTGCAGCTAAAATGAATTAACGTATTTTTAGCTTATTAAATGCATAATACTGACGGAATTGTTGTGTCCAGCGCATGCGAGCTCTGGAATGTGGACAGATGGCTTTTGAGAAAGGCCTTCGGCAAGACAACGAGAAGCGGCTGACGGCACTGCAGCGGCTGCACCAGCAGGAGCTGACGGCTCTTCGTGATCTGCAGAAGGTATCAGCGACCAGCGCAATTTGATGCTAAATAAGGCAGAAACAATGATGCATATGCGTGGCAAATGTCAAGCTTTCCAATACGTATTTGCCCCCAGAAAAATCTAGTAATTAATTCGAGATAATAGCATTACCTTCTGAGTTGCCAAATGAGATAATCTCACAATTGGGCATCATGGAGAGACGAGGCACGCATGGCATTTGATGCTATTATTGCCTTGGCCGAAAAGTCTTAGCCATTACCACTGGGTTTTTATCCCCAAAATTTGGATCTCTATTAATCATTTAGCCCAGTTTTTTTCATAGGAGGGTAATTCCATAATAGCAAGGCAACTTCATGCTAAAGTTTTGTTATTGGATCGTCTTTAGGAGAGCTATCGTGACCTTCCCTGTTACAGACGTGCAGGCACGCACCCAGGCTGCGTGTTCTGGGCTGTCCGACACGACCTTGACGATTTATGAATGAGAAAAGGCTTGAAAGGCATGGCAAAGTGTCCCTAATAGCAGCACAATTCTTGACTTGAATTTAAGTTGTGATTAATCGTCTGTCCTCGAGTTATTGTGACCCAATGTTCGAGACAGATAAATGGACAGAAAGACGGACAGAGCTAATGCATTAATGCATTGAACCTTCGTTGGAGAGAACTAAAAAGCATTGTTCAAATTAGAGCACTTATTATCAATACTCTGATAATAATATTTTCAATGGGTGGCACAGTCGTTAGCGCACAGCGCTATGAACTCAAGAGCATGAGTATGATTCCCGGTCACGGCTAATATCAGTACAAGTGACATCTGAAGCAGTGCTGGGCCTACCCTTCACCAACCCCACACAGGAGAGTGCGGTGAAGTATGGTCAAACACCCCCTGTGGCTAACACAGCATGGGGAGGCATTCATTCATAAGTGCATTGACAAAGGACAAGGACATTCCACAAATTGGTCTGCATTTTATCACCCCTGGAGAGATAATGACTTGAATGAACTCCTGCGACCTTCCAACTGTGAGATGATTATTCTGCCACATCATGGAAAGCGACATTTACAGTATTGACGCTGTTTTTCCAAGATGTACTTGGCCTCCAGCAGTTTAATCTTGCATTACGAAATGTGTGCAAGCCATAGTCGTGATCGTGAAAGTTAAACTGATCACAGCAGGCATTACAAAGGGTAAAGTTTCTCTTCAAGGATTGACTCATTGAGTGGCAGAACGTTATATACAGTATGAACACATGGTGAATGTGACGGTAGCGCACAACATTTTCTTCGAAAGAGCAGCTTGTCTAAACCTTCCGAGTGCTATGTGTGAGGTGGAGAGCAACAGCATAATGCAACAGTACCGCAAGATGGATGAAGACGTCGCACGACTCGCGAGCAACCTTGACCGAAGCCGACACGAGCTGAGAAAAGTCGTCAAGGCAGAGATAATGAAAAGGTATCGTTTGCAATGAGCCCTTTCTCTCTCTCTCTCTGACTGCACCCTCCAAAACATCGCAGGTGACCTCGAACATTGACATCTCTCGCGAAACGATTGCATCGTTTGCATGTAATCAGTGCTTCATTTCAGCCCAAAAAAAGTCCAAGAATGCTTTTGCAGCATTCTGCTTGCAGCATTCTGGCACGACACATCTATCTGTCATTATTGTCCTTTAAAAATATATATATTCATCAGTGTAGCAAAAAGAGGATGGAATGGTTACTATGGATAGGCGTAACTTGGACTCTGGCGGTCGTCATCATGTCGACCGCTTGTGTTGCGATCAAAACGTCGTAATTTTTTGTTATTTTCTTTGAACCTATCTACGTGACTTTACCGAAAGACCCAAAGAATTTAAACTACAGGTGCTCTGTGATACCACCTAGTCAATATTGCATGTGCTAAATTAGCTCTTTATCCATCTGTGCATCATTTATGAATAGATGCTTAAACTAATACCTAGACCACAACAGGTATTGCAATTTATAATATTTAATTAGACCCAGCAAAATTATCTGTTATTTATTGTTTAATTAATGTTAAGCTCTTTGATATACTGTAGCTTTACTCAATGTGGTTATTCAACTTTTAAAGACTTATATCCTTATTCAGCTATTCAGAATCTTAACATGGAGTGATGTCAGTTTTTGCTCCAGTAACTGTGAATTGTACTGTGCTTTCTTATTCTCTACGGTAGAGATTCTCAAGTTAAAGAGCTGCAGAAGAAAACCAATGAGTTGAAGGAACATCTTCAAGTTGCGATAACAGCCCTGCAGCAGGCGATAAGTGGGACCCAGCAGAAAATAGGCCAAGAGACAGAACGTGTAAGATACAATGTATTCATAACTAGTTCATGAAGCTTAACTTCACCAGGCAAACGTATTGAACAAATATAATTAACCTGATATGATTTTTAAAATCTATGGTAAGACACTAACTACTCCAAAAGTTTGTATTTTTCCACAAAAAACACACAAAAATTGTTGACGACTTGATTCAACTTCTTAGATTTAAAGACAAACCCATCGGAAACCACTGAATTTAAATATTCCGGGTTTTTTTGTTATTGGAAAGAACACACATTCATGAACGTAATACTCTATAAGGGGAAGCTCCTATCTTTTACTGTTTTCGAGGCGTATTTTATCGTTAAGAACCGCTTTAATCCGAAATATCTCAAAAACAATAAAAGATAGAACAATGGTTCTCTCTTTAATTATATTGGCTGTTTAACGCGCTATCAAATGAAAAAAACACCACGATCTTATATTGAACGGTTTCTGAATGACACGCACAAACAAGTTCATGGGGGACTTAAATCGATTAAATTAACTTTACTTCTGATCTTTAACTGATCATCAATTACCACTCGATTTCTCCATTTCTGAATGCATTTCTTGTATTTCTACATTGCTGATTGCATATCTTGTAATGCAGAGACGCAATCTGTTCATGTGCAGGTAGGTGCTAGGTGGAATATTACGTCGTAAGATTGTGAGAGGCGGTGGCAGTTTGTGGAGGCCTTCATCCAGCAGTGCATTGACCGTGACTAACGATGAAGCAATCAGTATCAACACATTTCACATATTATTTAACAGGATGACAACCTTATGAGTTGATCTCAATTGTGTTTCGCTCAACTTTGATACCATTCAAGTTCTGTAGTCCTCTTCGTGGGTTCGCTTTGACAATAGCACCCTCTGCAGACTAAACAGTGGGCGTGAAGGAGGGCGGAATACTTTATTTTACACCCACGTGGATGGCTCAAAAACAGTGAGCGTACACTTAACAATGATGTAAATCAGTGATTATAGGCTGTGCGCCCAAGCATGCCACTGACAGCAGCCATCCTTTCATATCAGGTGGTCACGTCGAGGTTGGTGAGCGAGCCAGTGTAACAGCTGCAAGGTGTTGCTCGGTGAATATCTAAAATGTTGCCAGTAGTTTGGCAAGGTGGGCAGCGGTGTCACGCCGTCCATCGTTTGAAATCGGTGAATATCTAAAATGGGGTCGCAAAATTCCGATTTATTACTAATAAACCTCAATGATCCTATCGAAATTAAGGATTTCGATCGGATCATTGGGGGGCACGTGCCACCCCACCTCTCCCCACTGGCTCCGCCAGTGATGTTTGTACACTTAGAGTTGGGCTTAACCTATTGTCACTGATTTGCTGAATCGTCATCCACAACCACAACCACCAGTAGTGGCATAAGCAGTAGTAGCAATGTGAGTGTGCATGAGTCATGTTGCCAGTAGTTTGGCAAGGTGGGCAACGGTGTCACGCCGTCCATCGTTTGAAATCGGTGAATATCTAAAATGTTGCCAGTAGTTTGGCAAGGTGGGCAGCGGTGTCACGCCGTCCATCGTTTGAAATCGGTGAATATCTAAAATGTTGCCAGTAGTTTGGCAAGGTGGGCAGCGGTGTCACGCCGTCCATCGTTTGAAATCGGTGAATATCTAAAATGTTGCCAGTAGTTTGGCAAGGTGGGCAGCGGTGTCACGCCGTCCATCGTTTGAAATCGGTGAATATCTAAAATGTTGCCAGTAGTTTGGCAAGGTGGGCAGCGGTGTCACGCCGTCCATCGTTTGAAATCGGTGAATATCTAAAATGTTGCCAGTAGTTTGGCAAGGTGGGCAGCGGTGTCACGCCGTCCATCGTTTGAAATCGGTGAATATCTAAAATGTTGCCAGTAGTTTGGCAAGGTGGGCAGCGGTGTCACGCCGTCCATCGTTTGAAATCGGTGAATATCTAAAATGTTGCCAGTAGTTTGGCAAGGTGGGCAGCGGTGTCATGCCGTCGATCGTTTGAAATCGGTGACTGCAGTCGCACTTGTCGGCCATTCTTAATCTTCCATCGGGATAGGAGCTGGCTGCCTCTGCCGTGCAAATGTTCTGACGCGGTTCAATTACAGATCATTGTTTGCGGAGCAAAGTGGAACCCGGGAACGTTTTATGCGGGGTCGGCAAAAAGAGTGCTTGTTAGGAACGTCAGCCTTGTCCCAGGTTGCTCTCCACGGATTGAGTGAGGGGGCTTCAAGTGGGTTGCTGTGCTTTAATCTTGACGTTTGGAGATTTACATAGGGTTAGCTACGATGTGGGTGTAGACGTGGAGATGTTTGGGCATCTCTTACAATTCAGCAGACCTGAAATTCAAATCACACACTATTGAAATCCAGAGGCTAAAAGCCTTGACTGTAATTCCAGATTGTGAAGCCGGTATAGGTTCGCCTGTCATGAATCGCATGAACAATTCTGCACTCTGTAACTAAAAGGGTCCTAAGAAATCATTTCGCACAACTGTGGAGAGCCAGGTGCGTATTTTTACGATGATTTAAGATCAGGCAATGGTGACCGGAGATTGTACCCCGAGCCCCCACGTGCACAGCAGAGCACGAGGGATGTCCCAAATTGAGATGTTGGGCCCTCTTCTGGACCAAGGAATTCAGCTGCGGTGCTGTGACGTGGAGGGTGTCCTCTGATCGCTATTGCAGCTGTTATCGAGTCGCCCACGTCTCCGGAGAACAGAACACAGAGTACCTACTCACTGTCTCCGAACTTAATCAAATTTTGTATTGCTGTTGTCTATTTAGCCCCCCCCCCACTCCCGAAAGGATTCACGATGGGAGGAGATGGGACGGGGCGGACCGGCTACAATTGCCTACATTTTTTTAAAATATATATTGGATTCACACCCGACCTAAACAAATCTGGCTGTCGCCTGATGAAGCTCGTTGTAACTACTGGCGAAACGTCGTGTTCAGATGATAAATGTTGTGCTTTCCAAAACACCGGTTTGCTGTACTAGTAACGAATTGGCACGCAATTTTTTCGTGACAACCCTTACTAAATCGGCTGTGTCGGGTGGTGGCGGGTTTAACGACACATTGATATTTACGCGATCTAACCCCCCGCCCCCCCCCCCCTATATTATGGATTCCCACCGCGTTGTGCAAACGCGCCCGTTGTTGCTGTCGTTGTTGTCGTGATTGTTTTCGTTGTTGCTGTACCGGGGGATTGCAGCTCGCCGCCACGATGACACGCGACATGCACGACTCGACTGGCAGGAGCTCTCGGGTCCTGGCAGACGTCGACTCCCGGCTCGTCGCCCTCGCCGTGAGGGCTGCCGAGCACGAGGAGAGGTTTGAACAAATCGCCGAGGAAGTGAGTTCACGTTGACCCCCCCCCATCCCCGTCAACCTCTTGAAGCGCGCAATGGCATTTAACGCCGTCTGTAATTCACTCTCCACGTTGTGGCAGCTGGCACGGGTTGGTGGTGGTGGTGGGGGTGCCGCAAACGGGCAGTGTTGTCAGTGGAAGGGCATTTATGAGAGAGGCATCGTTGCACTGAACGGGAGCGCTTTTTTCTGTTGCTAAATGGATTTGGAGGTGTGCCAAAACCATTAACTCAGAAAACACGCCTCTGGCTCAGTATGTTTGACACGATTTTCTATTTCCCCCCCAATCCCTCCACAAACCAATGACTCATGCACACTCACACTGCTACTACTGCTTATGCCACTACTGGTGGTTGTGGTTGTGGATTGGTTGCAAGACGATTAAGCAAATCAGTGACAATAGGTTAAGCCCAACTCTAAGTGTACAAACATCACTGGCGGAGCCAGTGGGGAGAGGTGGGGTGGCACGTGCCCCCCAATGATCCGATCGAAATCCTTAATTTCGATAGGATCATTGAGGTTTATTAGTAATAAATCGGAATTTTGCGACCCCACTGCCACTGTGTAGCATATTATTATGTGCCAGGAACTCTATGAGATGATAGGACAATAGTCTGAGTCCATAATTGTCAATAAGTAACGGCAAAGCGGTTATAAGTGACTCAGAATTGTGCGCAGTTGCGTATACAGGACACGACTTCCCTGAAGGCATTCACCTTCAGCGAGCGCGATGCCGATCACACAACGCGGTTCGAATTCGACCCTTGCCATCGCCGCACACGCATCCATTAAAAAGCAAGGGACAAGTCCTTACTTACTAACAACTCCTCTATCATTATTTATTGCTGTAGGGGTTGCCCCCCCTACCTGAAAATCCTGGCTCCGCCATTGACAAACATAATTTTAAAAACCGTGTGTTCCAAATTATTATGTATGAACCCATGTTTTTATTTATTTTCTACAAATGTATGAGTTACAGACTTGGTATTGAATCGGACCAGTAGTGAAATTCAGAACACCATATACCAGTCAGCAAGTTTCTTAATAAGTGTAACCATTAACTCTAGCATGTGTTCCGTGTCTCTCTGAGATGTGTTCCATGTTGTACCGAAACATACACCTCACATAGACGCAGCACAACCATGGCGATAAAGAGAAATCAATTCAATATTGTACACGACAATGCACATCACGAAACCTCAATTTCTGTTGAGCGATCAAAATCAAAACACGCGTTGACTCCATGTGCCATTGTCCATCCTTGCATTGTCCAGCGCATCGAAGAGGTCAAGGACCTGCGCAACAGCCTCGTGCGGCTGCAGGGAGAGGTGAGGACTTTGCTCCGGTCAGAGTGGACAGAAACGAACGTGCGGAGACGCAGCTTCGTTAAAAGAGGCGGCTTTGCAACGAGCTCACCGCTCAACCGCTGGGGTCTCTACCAAGCTGTCAGGTGACCACGAAAAGGGGCAGAAACACATTGTCCTGCGGAGGGAGCTGCTAGGAGGAACGTTGGGTTGCTCGGTCAATGGCCAGGGTCAACGGCGGCGTGGTGTATTCCGCAAATATGCCCGACTGTGAGGGCGGGCACAAGCCGGCGTGAGTAGGTTAAACGTTGAGTTTTATAAGGGCACCACGGGGTGACCAACCCCTCCTCACCCAGCCCCACCCCTCCCAGCCCGACCCTCCCCACCCAGCCCCTCCCCACCCAGCCCCACCCCTCCCCACCCAGCCCCTCCCCACCCTCCCCACCCAGCCCCTCCCCTCCCCACACAGCCCCTCCCCACCCAGCCCCACCCTCCCCACCCAGCCCCTCCCTCTCCACCCAGCCCCTCCCTGCACGACGGACGGACGGACACAATAATCCCCTGTGGGCTGGTGTAACCATGAGGTTCCTACCAGTATAAATGTTTTACAATGGGGAAATGGCAGGTTAATGAGATGCCGAGCAAGCATTGAATGGGTTTCTGGAATGTATTCCTGTGTAGCGGAAACGGTTCCCGTGCAGAGAGTTTGATGGTGTCGGCTCAGTGACCTAGAATTGTAAAAAAATCAATGATACGGTGGTGGCATTGCGCCTGACTGGACTGAATCCAGCTCTGAGCTCATTCAAATACAGTATTATCAAAGACAAAATAGAGGAGTTAACATTCAAGCGCAGTTAGACATTGCCATCTGCAGTACAGGGCAAGTAACACGGTTCCTGGACTGTTATGTTGATGTGAAAGGGCCCAAAGGTATCTTGGTGTAAGTTTTTCCCTGATTGAACATTTATCTTTAATCGGTAGCAGGTGCTAACGACAAGGATGATGCTTGTAGCATAATTAACAGATTAAAATATGAATAAAAAACACATGATTATAAAAGTGAATGTGGTTAAAAAAAAATCCAAAGTGTAAAAAAATTCACATTCTCAAGCATGTTTGCAGTAAAGAGGCGCTAACGAATAAAACAAAAGTATTGTATCTACATACGAACGTGATCGTAGATGAGGCACACCATTATTGATCATTGCAGGACAATTATTGTCAGCCTGCTGAAGTGCAATTATTGGATTTGTACCATTTTACAAGCATTGATCTTGAGCAATGTTTCCTGATCTTTCACCTTTTCCTTTTTGTCACTCTCAATAATATCATATCCAATTCACAATGGCAGCATTATCGAGAGCAGCGTTTGTTCGTCGGGTTATTCAAAGAGATGCAAGCAGCAGTCAGCACAAGGTCACAATAAAATGCCATGTCACCTGGTCCATAACATCTCTTCATTAAAGCAGTTTATCAAGAGAAGTTAGCATACCGAGTTTAGCACATCACATGTGTGTACATTCGTGCATGTGTATTCACGAAGAGTGGAGTGAGTCACTCATACAGAGATTCAATGATTTCTTGTCCTTCACGACTGTAATTTGATTCCAGGAACATTTGATGTTTCATCATTTGTTTCCGTCTCATTTACACTACTTCATAACATTTCCATCTTGTTTGTACAATGTAGTTAATTATATCGTCGTAAATGTTGCATGAATATAACATTTACATGTTCACGCTACTATCAGCAGAAGACCCTCCACTAGAGGGAGCTCTAGAGACCTTTTAGAGGGCACTTGGCCTATTCTTCCACGCAGGCCATTCGTTTTTGAATAGTCATGAAATACAAATGAAATGTGATTGCATATTAGATTCATATTATGAGTTTTGAGAATTTGTATCGTTGAACGGATGCATCGTTACACCCGTAGGATGCAAGAGTATATCATTATAATTGAGTAGATTATACACATTCACTTTCAGCTTCAGATACCTCAACATGTAAAGATGTGAGCACCCACGAGAGAGAGCGAGAGAGTGACTCTCATGAGCACATGAGTTGTTCTCAACTCCCTACGTGTATGAACAAAAATGCACCACTTGCACAGGCGCAAGATACACACGTGTGAGTTTGATACGGTGCCATTTCAGGTGGCTGCAATTGAAGCAAAAGCTGTTAAACCACCGAAGAAAGGCGTCCCCCAACCACCGCGTTGATCCCAAGTCAATCCGCATCCACGTACGCTAAGACGCTGCTTTGTTGCTCATTAAGGTACTCAAACTGTCCTCCATAATCTACACAGAATTTGCAGCATTTTGTCAGTCCCTTGTTGGATGAAGGCCTTGGCATTCCGTGTCCATCACGAGTGGTTTTTTTTCACCTTCGCCGCGCTGGTTACTGTGCGGATTGGTGAAGTGAGGTGGTGGGGGGGCAGGCGCGGCAGGGCCGGTTCAGGTATAACTTGCCACTGATGGTAGCCGTGGCCGGCAATGGTTGTGAGATGTTAACTACCTCGCTTGGTATGCAGGATGTCGTGGGTTCGATCCCAACCCTGACGCCTGTATATTTGGAGTTTGCAAGTTCTCAACATGCATTTAGAGTATTTTGCTGCTGTAAATGTCCACGTGATAAGCCACTTTGTTGAGTTGTCATTTGTGGCCAGGTCGCTTCTGAAAAAGAGCTATTTAGCTCAGTGGGCCTTACCTGGTAAAAAATAAAAAAAAATAAAGTATACAGCAGTAGTATTTTAAACTTATTTCGCAACCAACCGTGCTAATTGGAGGTGCGAGTAACAACTCAAGTCACCAGGTTCATATAATTTCTTTCAAATTGCGTTTTGCGTTTAGTTTGTTGTCCTTCCCCCACACCTCCAATTAACACGGTTGGCATCGTTCGGTGCAAACGAAGTTCAACATACATGCATACATATCGCAGTGAGTGTATGACTCTGCCTCTGCTCCCCTCCCAACTCTACCACAGATGTCTTATCCTACGATGATTCAACAAAAGATGAGAATGAATTACAGGTTGATAATTTTAGCGGAAATAATTATGGATAAAAACATATTTGGCCAAAAGTAAAATGATGAATTGTATAATGTCCTGAATCATTTCGCTAGAGATTGGTGAATGAAAAAATATATTGCAATTGAATCCAGTACTATTTGCTTCACGAATAACACCGGTTTGTTTCTTGTATACTCGTGTCATTTAATAAACTGTTCAACAGTAAAGTACAAGTATTGACTCCAAAATGTGTCCTTGCATAAACACGTGTGCGAATCAGACTTCCTATGGGTGCCATCAGACTTCGTATTGTTTCATACAAGCAACATCCAATTTTTTGTCAAATTTTTAATTATTTCTATCTTACCAGGTAAGGCCACTGAAGTATATAGCTCTTTTCAGAAGCGACCTGGCCACAAATGATAGCTCAACGAAGTGGCTCAACGTGTGGAAATGCATTGTAGCCAAACACTCTAAATGCACGACTCTAAATGTGGAGGGAAACCCCGGAGAAAAATCCACACGACCACGGGGAGAACATGCAAACTCTAAATATCCAGGTGTTAGGGTTGGAATCGAACCCACGACCCCTGTATACCGGGCGAGGTAGTTAACATCTCGTCACCGTGGCGCCCCTCGGCTAGTCGGAAAACTATAACCCTATTATCTGCATTATAAGATGCACTTTCACCCCCCCCCCACCTGCATTTTAAAGTAGACGTTGTGGATACATATGTAATGGGTGCCATGAGTCGCAGACGTAGACTTTGGAGGCAACACATTTATTCAGTTCCAACACACGGGGTAACTTCCCCTTAACAGAATAACAACCTAAGGTGGTGACCACCCGGCTAACTACACTAGTTACCACTTAACTGTTACTACGGACCCGGGACTACAACATCTGCCCGGGTCCACGTGCTGGAAGACTCGTTGAACGGAGATCGTAGACGAAGGGTTTCTTTCCCGAGATGAACAACGCTGGTCCCTCTCGGGACCCGGCTTCTATTCTCTGTGGCGTGGCCGGCTCCGCCCTTGGCCACGTCCACCTTCCAGAACCCTCGGGAAGGATCTGGGTCCCAATCACGTGACCCCCCTAGCCCTCTCTTGGGGCCCCTCTGTCAACTTAACCGGTCACGTGTCCTCCCGGGTCAACCAGAGTGCCATGGCCTCACACAACCTTAGCCTTCGGTTGGCACTCACACACCCTATCCTGTAGGGCCGGCACTGCACTTACAGCCTGGTGCCACCCAGCGCTATTGTCCAGCGCACACCGTGCCCCTCTAGGGCCGGTACTACACCACAACATGGTGGCATCCAGCGATGTCACTACACAGATGTGCTTGCGACCATATTTGTATATATTTATTAACACCAGGCGCAAGTTTGGGGTGTGCCTCACTTTTCCTGAGTGTCTCATATGGCGGATACATTAGTCAAATATTCACTTGTTACAGATGGAGACCCATGCACACATTTGGCATGATGGTGTCCCTTTTGTTCATTTATAAGATAAAAAAATAAATTATTTCCAGTTTCTGCTCTGCCAAAGTGCACTCAATGTCAATGTTTTAAATATTTAAAAGTTTTCTTATTTTGATATTCAAACACAAGTTCTGTTTACTAATTGATTTGTTTCTATATGAGGAATTGGTGTTTCAATCTTTTTTCATGGACCAAAAAAAAAAGTTTTTATTAGCTGACATGCCCAGTTAGATTTTCTTTTTGTCTAAATTAAATGTTTGTGACACAATTCCATGCAAATTTTATGAACATCTTCTAAGCATAGCTGGATTATGCAATGCTAAAATTATGTGCAATATCATTTCACGATCGTTGCCTTCATACATCATTCAAAAATGCATATGGGTCTTCACCATTATACACCGTATGTTACAATTTGTTAAAAACACATCTATTAATACAGTCTTATGTTGGTGAAGATGGAGCACCCATTAACCATACATATATGCTTACAATGCATTTCTGAGCATTTAATAACTGCATATTGCTCCCTGAATCGCTTCAAAAGGCAGGTCTCATCCAAACAAGGAAGAACATTCATACGCATTCATGGGGGTTCTGGAATCATTTTCAGAATGCATTTGTCCTCGGGAGGCATTTAATGACCAGAACTCATGGAAGGTGTGCAGGATGCGGTGCGCGCTGAGGGTGCAATGAGACGACGGGGCTGTGATAGCGACTGTGCTGGAGAGGACCTGTCCTATCTCTAACTTTGGGCAACCCTTTGAGTACTTTGGCCAGTTTTATAAACAGGATGATTCCATAACACTCCCTCCCTCCCTCCTGCCTACAGACAGACGGACAGACAGACACGCACCCAGGCTGTCCTATCTCTAACTTTGGGCAACCCTTTGAGTACTTTGGCCAGTTTTATAAACAGGATGATTCCATAACACTCCCTCCCTCCCGCCTACAGACAGACGGACAGACAGACACGCACCCAGGCTGTGTTTCTTGGGCTGTCCGACACAAGCTTGGAGCTCCCATTAATGAGAAAAGGCTTTAAAGTTCTGAAGTGTGCCACCCAACAGGATATATCGATGTCACACCCATTGATGTATCTTATGAAAATGTACTGGAGTTAGATCAAAAGGGTGCCATGATGCATTGACCATAGATTGAAGTGTTTTTCTCATTCAAAAAAGCATTCAAATTAATATTTGAAGTGTTTGAAACACACTGCCTAGGTATGCACCTACAAGATAAGACACGATCAGAACAATCATGTTTTGGTTTAATCATTTGAGTTTCCGATATGATTATATTATGTCTAAGATTTTATTAAAAACCCCACCAGCACAATAGTGGACTCAATTAATGTCAGAGAGGTTTGTTGAATGTATATAGCATCATAGCCATGTGTAATTGTACTGCATAAATACACAAATATATACTATGCAGCATGTAATATACTTATTATTTTAAACCCCTCTCCTGAATTGTATACACTTATTTCCCCCAAAATGATTCAGTAGCATTACGTTTGAATTTACTAAATATTTAACCATGAACATATATATATAAAAATTAAATAAAAACATTTATATTGACAACATTCTGTGCGTGTGTACACACACACATACAACACACATACTGTAATTACTGTATATGAAAACAGTCAAATATCAAGTCATTCAGGTGTGCGCATTGGCCTGAGCAGAGCCATGAAGGTGATGCTGAATCACATCTTCTTGGCCTTGGAATTCCATTCTGTGTAGCCCCCCGTGTAGTTGCGCGACCTGCAAATGAAACAGCACAAATACGAGTGTATAACTTCTACAAAAAATGCAATCTAAGCCATTCTCAATCCACCAATAGATGAAGGCCTCGCCACACCGATAACGAGGGTTTTTTTTCTGGTCAGTGCGGGTTGGTGAAACAGTTGGCGGGAGGGAACCCAGGAGCAGATTTGTTTGCTCCCCGTGGCTGTTAGCTGTGGCTGGGAATCGAACTCCAGCTGCTCTCTGCTTGAAGTAGTGCAGGGTGATGCCCATCTTTCATCTTTGCTGGTGGTGTTGAGCCGGTGGTAGAAATTTCACATTCGTATGGAGGGAGCCAGTCTCTCCATAGGAAAGACAATTTAAACTGCTCACGAAGTAATACCCATTCAGTGTACATTCACAACTAATATTCAGTACATACAACGTACAATAATTGAACGAGATAGAATCGGGCAGAACTATCCCTCTTCCATTGATTACTAATGCATACCTGTCAACCCATACGGTTTACCCGTATTCTTGTACAGGGAAATTGAGTTTGCAGGTCCATACGGCATACAGCCTTTTTAATATGTGCAAACATTGTTTTGTCTATTTGTCTGTGTTTCTCCCTTGTGGTGGGACTTTGTGGTGGGACTTTGTAGGATGAACGTTGAGATTTATAAGGGCACGGGGTGACCAATAAGGTCTGAATTTGTCTGCAATAAGGTAGCCACTGATAAGGAGTTGACAGGTATGGTAATGGCCTAAACAAACTCCCTAAAATTTGCCCTTCCATCTCCATCCCAAACGTCACCCCTCCCGATCTTCCCTATAGCTGCAGATGTTGTTGGCCCCAACGATTACAAATCAGCCTCTTCTATGCGGTGGGGCTACAGCGGTCGAGATGGCGTGTGCATCTCGCTGCTGCTCAATCTGTTCAACCCGTGATTTTATTTAGATTTTTGTACAAATAAATTGATTAACTTTGTCTGTATGTGTTGATTATTCAAATATGGTTTCCCTTGAGATGCTTTTACTATTTAAATGTTAGATGAAATCTAATTATGATATTGTAATACACTGTATAACAAGTAACAGAACAACAACATACACATTGACTTGGCTCAATTATTCATTGCCAATGCATTGGTTCTATTTAAAACTTGAATTCGTGGACGGCTTGCATAATATATCCTTGTGTAATGCGGGCGTAAACGGCTTCGCGGATATGACGTCATGGGGGGAGGAGTTAGGTCACGTGGGAGAGAGGGGTGAGGTCTTAAGGGAGAGATACCGGAAGAGACGGGGGAGTGTGGGAGACAGAGTTAGAGTGAGGCCACGCAGGGCGGAGGTCGAGGAGTGGCGAGATCGCCAGATACACGGAGGGTAAGACTTGGCACCGTCGGCCAGCGGTGACCAAGCACGGAGGAACAACGGGCAGCGGTGGAGCTGCAGTGAGGGCAGCGATGGGGCTGCAGTGAGGGCAGCCGGAGGACTGCACAGGGGGTCTGCAGCGGAGCTGCAGAGGTGTGGAGGCTACGGGAGCGAGGGCAGCTACGGAGCTGCCAAGGGGAGAGCTCTGAGCGAGGGCCGTGCGGGAAAAGTGTAAGAACCCGAATAAAGGACGACGGAGACAGAACCAGGATCGAGTCCCTTATTACACTTGCATAAATAACAGAGGATGCAGCCTTGTTTGATGAATCGATGATGAATGCTTTCCGTTGACCTTCTTCAGTCACCCTGGGTCCTGTCCTTGTTAATATTGTTGGGCAGTGACAGTCGCATGGCCCTGAAATGTTGACATTTCTGGCTTGTTGGTTATTTTAACCTGCTTGCTAGGACACCGTGCAGTGTACACAAGCTGGCTACAATTGCCCTCAAAATCAGTTACTTATTTGTTTGCGTTTTAGTTATTAAACGACACAATTGCCCGTTGTATTTACAAATGCCTAAATAAAGGGTAGGGAACCCACTTGGCAGCAGTAAGCAGATGAAAAACCACCTGACTGCCACTTTCATTGTTAGCACTGCTCAACAACTAAACATACACATGTAGACAAAAGTAATGTTTAAGGCCATGGTCAACCAAAATATTGTGACTTACAATCTGAGACCACATTGCACTTGGCTTTTCATAAAAAAATTAAGGTAACTTCATCATCGGCATCAGCCATGATCTATCCACTGCTGGATGAAGACTTACCAATGCCATCGCTATCACTGCCTTTCTTGAAATGAAACAATCTAGATCCTGCATACAGGCGAATTCATATTCATTGCTCCATCTCCATGGTGGCCTTATGCACGAGTGAGTCCACTGCTATGGCTGCCACTCTATCAGTAGTATTACTCACCATTTCTACATTTTAAGTTATTTAACTAAATTATTAATTACATTTGCTGAACTTTGATCAATGTGCTCAAAGTCTGAAAAGGACCATCCAATCAGAATGTCGAGGTCTGATTTTTCCCTCCATGATATAAATTAATCTCATGATTTATGTTTTTCTTTCATCTGTTGTTATTCTGTACGATCGCAAATGAAGAGGAACAAGACTAATGCAGCAGCAGCACTTCCTTGTTCTGCCCGTCCTTTATATGAATTACAGGGTGGAGCAGTGGTACACGGCTTAGCACGGTGCGCTATGAACCCATTTCCTGAGTTTAATCCCTGGCCATGCCTAATTAAAGTGGAAAGTGATATCAGACCCAGTCCTCTCCTCTCCCCTCTTCTTCACAAACCTGCACTGACCAGTAGAAAACGTGGGGAGGACTGTATCCATGGGTGAATCGAGGATAGCTGGAATTTAGCTTTTACTGGTAGGAACCACCTGGTTCCACCAACCCACAGGGGATTATTGTGTCCGTCCATCGTGCATCAAAAAATGAGAGGGGTGGGGCTGGTTGGAGAGGGGAGGGTGGGGAGGGGCTGGGTAGGGAGGGTGGGGAGGGGCTGGGTGGGGAGGGTGTGGCTGGGTAGGGAGGGGCTGGTCACCCCGTGGTGCCCTTATAAAACTCAACATTTAACCTACTCACGCCGGCTTGTGCCCGCCCTCACAGTCGGCCATATTTGCGGAATACACCACGCTGCCGTTGACCCTGGCCATTGACCGAGCAACCCAACGTTCCTACCAGCTCCCTCCGCAGGAATGTGTTTTATATATATGAACTATGAAATTGTATTTTAATAGGTTGACTGGGTTACATAAACGTGGAACGAGTGCTCATGACCTACGACCGGGTGTTAAAAGTTAAAACCGCGATCTTGACCTCAAAGTCAGAGGCAGTATGTTGTGAACAGGTCATATCTTGGTGCTATTACAAAGTCTGCTTGTGGCCATTAAAGACCTTCACACCTGTCAAACACAAGTGCATTTTATCATTGATGGAAAATTTAGTTAAAATAACTCTTACTCACCCAAAGGAGCAGATGGACAAGGTCTTTAAAAAAAACAATCGTAAGCTAAAGGCCTCTGAATTAATGTTATACTAAATACAGTAGTCACGTGCATAAATCAAAGTATATTAACTTATACAGTATTTCAATTGGATAGGGGAAAAGCCCATTATGTAGTAATATGCATGATACAGAATAGAGAATAGAAATATAAACTAAAACTGAACCAAAATGAATTATTTTTAATTTTACCAGTTAAGGCCTACTGATCTATATAGCTCTGTTCAGAAGCGACCTGGCCACAAATTAAATTATAGCTCAACGAAGTTGCTTATCATGTGGACATTTATCGCAGCCAAATTCTCTAAATGCATTTTTAGAAATGTGAAGGAAAAAACTGGAGGACCCGGAGAAAAATCGACGCGACCACGGGGAGGACGTGCAAACTCCAAATATATAAGCATCAAGGTCGGGATCAAACCCATGATCTCCTCTAGACTAGTTGAGGTAGTTAACATCCCGCCAGCGTGGCGCCCCAAAATTAATGGTTGGGTTAAGTGAGTGTTATCCAGATAATACTGGATTTGTAAATAAGATCAGCCAGTGCTTGTAAAAAAAAATATGAACATGCCTATACCTGCTTGTAAGGTATATTTGTTCTACGCTTGTTTTTAGCCTTTACTATTGGTCTCCCCCCCACCCCCAAAAAACACAAGGGATTATTTATCAGTGCTGTAACAATCCTGGAGGTTAAACAAGTGCTGTCGCTGAAACAGATCGGAATCCCAACTCCGAACAATGATCTCCGACACCAGTTTGCCCTCGACCTGGACAAAACAAACACGTCTCCGCATTGTGAATGGGTTAAAACCAGAACTGAGAGTGCGTACTTTGTGTAGCCGAGTTTTCGCAGACTGTAAAGTGCTGTTTGTCCACGCATTCCAGATCGGCAGTAAACCACAATGTTGTCTTCCTTGTGCGGCATGTCCACCCCGTAGAGGCCCTTGAAGGTGCCAGAATCTCGGATGAAAGCGTCGTTGATCTTCCCCACTGGAAGGGCACAGCAAGGGAAGAAATGTTTAGACCCGCACAGTCCAGAGTAGAGAGGGATGATAAAGAATGGTGCAGGAGAGTTAGGAGAGTGGAAAATGTTGACCCCCCCCCTTTCAACAAACTATTTAGAGCTTATTCGATTGCTGTGTAAGTGTTGCCAGTAACCACATGTAAGCAGTGTTTCCAACATCGTGATTTTTGTCACGAGATCAAGAGATGTTTTGGCTTTCCTTTGCGATTTTTTTTTTTGCAAAGCGACTAATGACGATTCCTGTGACTTTCTGGGACAAGGACATGCAAATTTAGGAGCGATTCCAGTAGTGTATTAAGTGTTCTGTATCAATTTAGTTACGTGAACCGCTTTTGGTAAATTGCTAAGTGACATTTTGACGACATTAAAAGTGATATTTTGCGACATCTGGTGACCTTTTGAGGTTAATTTGGCAATTTTCCGATTTGAGAAGTTGGCAGCACTGCATAGAAGTGTCACATTGCAGCCCCCTGGTCTCAGGCAGTGTTTTCACACATTTACGCTCTTTCATAAAATTGCCCAATTATCCCATTGCTAGGCCCATACTCTTAAGGGCATCATTATAATTCTAGATACTATCACAAGTATTTAGAACAATCACAGCATTGACCTGAGGATTTACAGTCAAGTGGCATGGCCATGTCCATTCATCCCCCATCGTGAGCTCGAGCACAGTTTTGTTGTTGACAGAAGGAGTACTGACAATATCAGCGGGCCACCTGTTAAAACAAGTTATTTTGAAGAAAGAGACTGTAAACATTCGTCTCACAAAGGTGTGTTTTTTTTTAAATATTGCAAACAAAATAAAAAAAATTACAACAAAAAGCCCAGATAAAAATGTCATCTTTTTTTTGTTAGACAAAGCAAGTAACGACAAGAACATTACGTTCTTGAAAACATTGTGCAACACAGGAGTGCGTGTTCGGGACAAACATCGAAAGGGGCGCGGGTTATGGAAATAATATTTTTCTAAAAAAGGTTAAATAACTCGTGTGCAGTGCACAGACCCGTGTTCTCTCTGACATTTTGCATTCATGTTATTTATACATGTGAATTATATCATTAACAGTCATTATCTATCCATTACTGGATGTAAACCACCCCATGCGGTCATCATTCCTCACGGTCCAATGCTGCTACCATCCATCTCACTCTTACAAATGAACTTATCTCATCATTCCATCTCCACGATGGCGGTACTCTTGGTCGAGTTCTCCCCTCTGCTGTACAGTATTATAACCGCAAGTGTGTGATGTTATACCCATGTAATAAATCTGGGCCAAATCACAAGTGGCACAATTGTTTCCCCGATGGAAAATTAACTCTCATCGCCAACTTCGCACTGGCTGAAGCACGAGGGTGTGCCGCAATGTGGTGATGCCACGATATAAGATTCACGATAATGGTATCGTCCGTTTTGTTAAATGTCAATATTTCGTGATTAAGTAAAGGTAATAAAGTGGCGCAGGCCTTTTATTACATTCTTACGCCGCGTCTGGAGGAAGGGCCTCCACTAGAGGGAGCTCTAGAGAACCTCTCTGTGAGGTATTTGGCCTACTCTTCCACGCTGGCGAGACATCTCGGGAAAAAATGAGAGCACTCACACTTTTCCTCACCACACGCGACCTGCCGATGGACGAACTGTTATGTGCCCATTTATTCTCAGGAGTAGACAGAAGCAGGATGGCAAGTCCAGTATGCTAACCATGACAACATGGTGGCATCAGTATTGATTATCGTTGCTCTTGTATTTATTTAATGTATATTTGACATCCTGACACACATACAAAGGCAATAATTGTAAAGTTGTAAGTGATACGCCATTATTCATTCAATTAATCCTGGGTAAAATATGATCGAGCGTAATGGACGACTTGGCGATTAATGAAAATTATTTTTTTGCGGTTAATTTAATTTTGTCATTATTTTCAGCACTATGGATTGTAAACACGTGATTTGGTGATGCTGCTTGCTGCTGCTGTGTTGGCGGTGGTGCACTAGCAAGCACAGTCAACAGAAAAAACAAACAAGATACTCGTCAATAACACCGCCTCAAAAGAAAAATACACTTATATAAAATATGCAAATAAGAATATACATATGAAAATATACGTAAACTGTATATATACAAATATATTTAGTAAGAAAAATTTTAATATATTAAATATGTTCCGACGTTGTGGGCAATGGCTCTTCTTCATATCTGACCAAGAGGGTAATTCCCGAAACGTCGCAGATTATATCTTTTTATTTTAAGGCATTTCTGTTTACGAGTTTTTTTTTTATTATGATAGATTGTAAAGTTGCAGTGATTGGAAGACTTGTGGCAGGCTTGTGTTACGTGAACTGCACTTGAAGAACCCTTTAAGTCATCTTTATTCGTACTGAAAGCATGACAAAAGGAATCAAAATACAACAGAGGTGCCATATACATTCACAAAGTTATGGGAAACGGACATTTCTATGAATCATCGTATTTAGTAAAATATTGATATTGTGTCGTGAAACCGTAGTGAGCACACAGCATTTTGTACCGAAATCACCGTTCTGTTTCTTTAGCACAGCACAAAAGCCAACGAAACAGGATTCAGCGAAAGAAGACGAACCAGTTTTTTGTTTTTCTTTTTTAATGATTGTATCACAATGCTTGCGGTTATGCAATGGGCGGTGGTATGTGGGTGCAAAGTGGTTGAAAGTCTACGGAAAGTACAGTGCTGTAGTCAGTCCTTATTTAATGATATACATCGCAAAACAACAGTTTAATGTTTAACGTGCCCAATTAATGTAAGTGAATATCAGTGTTGAACTATAATTCTATTTGTGAAGGGATGATAAATGAATAAGCGAATACCAGCTGTACCTGAATGAGTGAAATAATTAATGCATGAGTGAATAAATGAAAGTGAATGAGTGAAATGGAGCTGTAACCTGAATGTGTATATACAATGATGAGTGATTGGCAGAATGAGTGGATAGTGGTTGTACCTTAATGAGTGATCACATTGATGAATGAGTGAATGTAGAAAAGTATTTGGCTAAATTAGTGAAAAGTGGATGTACATGAATGAGGGAATGATTAAATTAATTAAATTAGAAAAATGTAATTTGGTGAATTAGTTAATGAGTGGCTGAATGTGTGAATAGTGGTTGTACTTCAATGAGTGAATTAATGAAATGGATAAATGTTTGAAAGGGAATTTAACACTTCGGCTTTTTTAAGGCCCAACACTGGAGATTTTCACAAATCTGGCAACTGCCTGATGATTGTGTTTGCCACTACCGGCGGATTGTCTGTACCCAAATGTTAAATTTAGTGGGATTACTCTTCAACAACACACTGGTTTGTGAAAGCAGAAATTAAATGGCACGTTTGTTCACGTGACAGCTTTATTTGGCTGTGTTGGGAAGAGGAAGGGTTGTACAACACATATTAGCATTTTCCTCATGTGATCTAACTCAAATATCAACGATGATCATGATATGAAAGAGATTTGGTAGAATTTAGTAGAAGGCAACATGTACCGTGAAAGAGTTCATTATTGAATCAATAAACAAATGCGATTCAATTAATTATGGAGTGGCTGATTGAGATGGCTGTGGCTGTACCTGGAATGTTGATGGCTGAAGGTATCATTCCCTCCTCCGTTTCACATGGCTCCCGCACGTCGAACACTCTGACGTCTCTGCTCTGCAGCAACCGCTTCAGCTCCTCATAGGAGACCTTGTCTGGCCAGAACACAGACACACGTGTGAAAAATGTCACTTTTCTCATATTTTTTATAATAATATTTAAAATCATTACAATGTAAAACCCTTTGTCAAGCCACCGCTGGATTCAGGCCTCTTCATGTCGTTTCGGTCACAGTATTAAAAAAATCATATTTTACCATACTGGTCTGTGTTTGTTTGCGAAGATGTGGGGGAAATATGTCACCACTGATATGAGTCATGGCTGTGAATCGAACTTGGGTCACCAGATTAGGAGCATAGTATGCTAACGATTGCACCACCATAATTAACCTTCTCCAATGAATGGTAATCTACCTTATGTACGACATGATTATAAACTGCTTAACTATAGTAAAAATATATATATTTACTTCTGTGCTTCCATGACCATCTATAATTGCCAAGCAATAGGAGTTCAGGAGAAAATATCCAATGCAGAGTGCATTGCAGCTGTTTGCCAATAACTTAAACTAGTCTTTAATAAATAAATAAAATAGCAAACATTCTTTGCACAGCAATCACGCTTGGTGTGCCGTTACGGTGAATTGAATCAATGTGTTTTTCCCCCCACAGAATTCACATGATACGAGCAGTCCGGAATATCTGGCTAAGTTAACCTCGTTAATGAAAGTGCCCTTTTCGTTAATTCAATATACGGGGAGCAGTGCACAGTGAACCGTGAACACTGCAGAGTGGATCCCTGAGCAGTGGACAGTGAAGAGTAAAAAGTGATCATTAAACAGATGACCTTAGATCCGAAGGCCCAAATAATCTTGTTGATCTGAGGAATGTATCCTTGTTTTTTTGTTCAAAGTGCTTACATGAGCAGATGGCAGAGTTACTCTAAAATTGTGTAACGATCGCATTTACTGGACTGGCACAACCATTTGTGTGTGTGTAACATCCGTACAAAGCAAGCAGGCCTACATACCAATTACGATCTATACAGTACTTGCCTCTCTTATGTGCCTAAAACATAGAGTTTCATACTCTTCGTTTTTTCGGTAAAGTCACGTAGGTAAAAAAATAAATTAAAGTTAATAAAATAAAATAATAAAAATCACGACGTTTCGGAGGCAACACAAGTCTCCATCATCAGGTGGGACCGTCACAGCCAGATTTGCTGTATCACTTGATTTGCTGTATCAAATTTCGATTTAAAGCTTTCGTGACTGCAGGGATTCATCTTCTTGGTTCTTTCGGTAAAGTCACGTAGAAGGGAAGTAATAAAATAATAAAAATAAAACATAATAAAAAAAAATAATTCTCACGACGTTTCGGCTACAACGCAAGCAGCCGTCTTCAGGTGAAGAATGAGACACTGCCAAGCTAGGAGCTTATACATAAGCTGGGTTGGAGGTGGAAGAAGAGCGCCTTAACAAAAAGAATGTGCATATCAAGAGGAATTTAGCATATTCATGGGAAATGCGTAGGAGGTGGGCGGGGGGTTTCAAAGTCATAATTGATACAGCAAATGTGTTGCCTCCGAAACGTCGTGATTTTTTTTTATTTTATTAATTTTAATTTTATTTTTTACCTACGTGACTTTACCGAAAAAACTAAGAGTATGAATCCCTGCAGTCACGAAAGCTTCAAATCTAGAAACACAGAGTTTTTGTCAATCCACTGCTGGATGAGGACCTGCCCTACCAAACTTCCGTCACACTGGGTCAATTGCGGGTTGGCGAATGTGTCGAGGCGTGAATAATTACATGGATTGTGGTGGACTTCTGCTATACTCTCCACAATGTATGAACATTGTCAGAAAACTGCACGTAAGTGATAAGCAAGAAAACGGTGAAGAGAACCCCGCAAATTATCCGCGCATCTCTGGAATGTCAGTCCCGTGCTGGTACAGCTGCATTTCGTTCAGTTGCAAGCAAAAAAACCGACTGTATAAGTTACAAGTCCCTCGACTTTCAGCAAAGCCTGAAAAGTATATTTGTAAACCATTCAAAACATGTTACATGTTAACCCTGTAAATTAAGTATGATGTATGTTGAACTTATTTCGCACCATATACAGCCAGCCGTGCTTATCGGATCAAATGGTCACAGCATTTAAGAATAATAAAACATTTACATACATTACTCGGTATCAACGCTGAACCCATTCCATGGAAGTTAAATGTGTTATTCACACGTGCTCAGTGAACTCGGGGAATAGTTTGACGAGAAACGCTCCAGTCAGTACCAGCGATAATCAGATTGAGTCAAATACCCACGGACGCATTTCCACACTCATTTCCCCATAAAGTAGCGGACTCTCCCTCCACTCACTCACTCACCTGCAGCTCACCTGCAGCGGTCACTCGTGGAGAACCTCGTCACTGTGACGGCTAAAGAGGCACTTCCCCACCGGAGCACACCCATGCAAGAACACGACAGCACACGTTCACGTAACGAATAAATACAGGAATAAATAATTTCAAACGGGTGCACCTTACCTGTCACCGCAGACATTGAGGGAGAGATAGATTGCTGCAGGTCTCGTAGCCCTCGCCCGGGGTATATAGCAAAGGCGGAGGAGTCCGTGAGTGGCTGCCCACCGCGTGCCTTTAAACGCCCAGGAGGCCCTCCGCCGATCTTATCTTTAGCCAATTGCTTCCCTTCTTCCGGGGTAGGATGAGTCAGCCAAACTCGAAAGTCCATATGACACTAAAAGCTAATTATATAGCCATGTTATATATTGGGGCACCCGCTAGCTAATTGGCATGGTGACAACTTCGGTTTTTTTTGTTTCCACGCTCCAGATTTGTTTTTGTATATAACTGTAATGGACGGATAGTAACGACGAGGAGTTAAAAATAGCAGGCAAGAGGTCAAATATGTTGAACCTCATTCCCTTATTCATTCTTATTCATGCACAAAAAAATATTGCTTCGGATTTTACACAAAAAGGAAGGTGATGTTTATTTACATAATGGTCAAATATATGCATTTAAACCAAAACATCTAAATGGCATCACTATTATCTGCTGGATTATTGAAGCTTCCACCTGATTTAAGGTGAATAGTATTGAATCATTAACTGTTTAAATTTCATACGTAGGCTTTCACTACTAATAATACAATTCATAATTAGCTTATTTTGAGATAGATCATGTAGATATAATGATAGTTAAAAACATTGACCATATACCGACACAATCAAACCCAACTAATCTAATTATCAATCATTAACTGCTGGCATTGCAAACATTAAAAACATGTGTATAGGATTCAAAGCAAACATATTCTGAATTTCCATTGTGGGTAAATAATGCGAGTTTATTTGCTACTAATTCCTTTTTTGAAGTCTCCAAAAGATATAACAAAATTACCAGTGGGTTTCACGCTGTTCTGTTAGCCTTGCTAATGACGCTACTGGGAGGCGTTCACTCTACTGGTGAGGCTGAAGAACACTTAAATGCGATGTTTATTACTATTTAATTGTCCTAGGAAGGAAATAATTTTACGAATAATAAAATACACAAACTGCAGCCATGTATTTGATCAAACATAAACAGAACACAAAGGAGTGTACTGCAAACATGAAATATTTGATAAAACTGCACCGACCATTGGAAAGCGTTCATCGTTACAAGACGTCATATCTGTATCGCGTGCCTCGGAAAAAAAAACAAGAATTGTTTTCTAAAGAAATTCCTTGCAATTACAAAAATGTGACATTGGCAAAAGAAGACCAAACGAGTCAAGTCTGGTAGCGTGCAGTCGTGATCCTGAGCTGATGCATCTTGTTTTTATCCAAGCACTGCGTGATTGTTCAAGACTTACTTGTTATTTGAATGTCCATCACAAAGTATTCTTTATCATATATTTACAGCCGTTTGTCAATCCACTGGCGGTCATGGGGAGTTGTTTGACCATGCACAACGCTGGTCAGTGCAGGTAGGTCAAAGAAGGGGAGGCCAGGACCGGTGAAGACATCACTCTGCAATTATTGATAGCCCTTGCCAGTAATCTAACTCATTTTGACAGGTTTTTAGTGCAGTACACAGTTTATTAGGCAGCATATATACCGTAATAAGTCTCATTCGTAAAAAAATACTAAGATGAAACGTAAAGCTAATATCTTCTCGAAAAATTAACCCGTAAAAACAAAGTTTTTCACTATAACTCCTTTATATGCGTGGCGGCTAGAGTCCTCTCGTCCTCTGGCTTGAGATGGCTGCCACCTATGGGTCAGATGATTGTCTGCCACCATTAAGCAATTGGTAATTAAATATTTTAAAAAATTCCCTAAACAGTGTAAAATTTTGGAAAAATTTTTGGAAAAAATTTTACACGACAATAAATTGTCACGCACAACGAGTCTGTGTGGAAAATGTCAGCTCGATTGGATCACGGGAAGTGGGTTTAAAAACGACCGAAAGACTTGCACGGTCGTAAGCAAGCACGCAAGCACGCAAGCAAGCGAACTTAATATAAAGGATTTAAAAAAAAAAAATTCACGAAAAATAATTGTCACGCACAACGAGTCTGTGTGGAAAATGTCAGCTCGATTGGATCACGGGAAGTGGGTTAAAAAACGACCGAAAGATTTGCACGGTCGTAAGCAAGCAAGCAAGCACGCAAGCACGCGAACTTAATATAAAGGATTTAAAAAGAGGTGTAGGATTAGAGAACCAAGGTTGAATTGTATATTCTGTACGTAAAAAATGTATTACTCAGAGTTTACAAGGAACACAATTGGGATGCCTGTGACCTGATAATATAAACCACGGGGATTATGGAGGATGTAATTTAAGGAAAATACATACATTTACGTTTTCATCAATATTGTGTACAAAGTATGCATTCCAGTAACTGACTTCATTCTACAATACAAAATCATCAATAAAACAATTCTCGAAATATTGGAGTCCATGAAACAACAACCCCACAACCTCCCCCCTCCCACCTCCCCAAAGACAAAGATGCCCCGTGTAGCCTTCACAGACTGTTGGGTGCAAGTGCAGCACCTATGAAGGCCGGAACGGCACACGAGGGGGTGGGTGGCCAGGACCACGCTCGGCCGCCTTTGTCTCCCGAGTGGCGATGTTTTACACACCGCACCAGGTACTCGTTTAAGGCTGAGTCGACCTAGGAGAGGCCCAGGACCGGTTCAGATAATTGTCACTGGTGTTAGCCGTGAGCGCGCCAACCCCCCTCCCCACCACCCCGTGACCGGCAGTGAGTGTAAAATCAATATGTTCCATCTCATTTGCTGATATCAATGGTTTCTACAATTTCTTTCTTCATTGACAAACAAAACAATCTACAAAAAATATCAGGGAGATTAGGTTCAGTACTTCAAATGCCACATATACTGTCATGCAATTTCTTACGGTTATTTACAAAAAAACATCAAACACAATTCAGTCAATACGAGCACGCACAATAATAGCCACGCGTACTTTTTATCACTACCCTATCAAAGCAGGGTACAATAATACTAACAAATTAATTCAAGGGAGACAGTAGCATCAATATTTCGTGTATCCTGCGTCCTATCTTTTGCAAATCCATAGGAGCACGTGCATAGCTCATGCAATGCGCAGGAGACAATCTGATCAGAGGGGGCAAGGGGGCATTGTCGGTGCAATGTAGGATTTGATGGGGCCTCGGTAAGACACTAGTTTGCCAGTTGTTGACGCAATGAACCCAGCGATTAAACTCAAGCCCCCCCCCCCCCTGATCCACGTAAAACCTATTATACAGCACCGTGCATGGGTAGAGTGGTGGCACAGTGGTTAGTGCGCTGCGTTCTGAACTCTGTAACTCTGGTGACTTACGTTCGAGACCTGACCTCAGTTAATGTCGGTGGCGAGTGATAACTGAATCGCCCCCCCCCAATCGCCTACCTACAATGACTAGCGTGGTGAAGTATGGTCAAACAATCCCATAAAGCTAAGCAGGTAAACTCTGGACCAAAAGCTCATAAAATCCTGGTGGCTTGAAAAATAGAATAATTCCATGTGGAGAGTTGAATGGGCATTCAGTTCAGAATATTTTTTATTTTATTTACTACAGAACGTGTAATGGTCCAAAACAGCACAATATGAGATTATATACCATAGATGAACCATTATTTGAGGGTTAGGTCATTCCGTTAGCTTCACATTGACATCAACCGACCCACTGGTGTCAAGGGAGCCAGCAGTTACTCAAAACAAAGCAAACCTCAGTGTTTAGACTCCCTCATCGGGGAACACAACATGACTTTGTTGTAAAACGTCCAAAAAGGTAGACAACTACACAACTAACAGCAGCATGCTCATTCGTGCAGCGGACAGCAGTGAATACATTGCATTGTATTGCAACATCATATTGCACATTATTGTAAAGGTGCTCTCCCCTTGAAATTAAATTACTTGTCACGATTCAGTGCCATGATTCAAGAATCGATTATTTTTCTGACGTGGTAAATGTGGCTGCAAGGATCAATAAAAATGAATTTCAACAAATACATGGAAAATAATCGACCTTTACACGGGTAATTCTCTTTCGCGTATCATGAACATGAGAATCGATTACGATATATGAATCGATACATGGACACTATCGCAGGTGTATGTAACAGAGCGTAACTGGTAAAAAAAACATTCATCCCCAATCAGATGACAACTTTTAAAATAGAACAAATTGTGAATGTATTATCAAGCTGAGTGCATTTAAAATGTGAGTGTTGTTGCAAGTAACATTTACGATGAAATTCACAATGAGCTAATGTAATCAGACAACTGTTTCTACAGTTTATTTGTTCATGAAGTCCAAAGCAAAATCTGGAATCTACGTATGTACAGTAATTGCCTTTCTCCCAATGGCACACTATCAACATCGCAAGACGAGGACTCCATTTGAAACACTCCCACAGCAGTCCTCCTTCACCGGTGCACGTTCAAGAATGGCTTGCAGAAAACTAGACATCACAGAACTGCTTCTGAAATCTCAAGTGATCTCTGATCCGCACTCGGGGGCAGCAACTTCCCCAACCCGCCGTGCTCGAGGGACTAACGTTCGTCACGTGACAATGAAAGCGACATTTATTCATTCACAAGGTTGACATTTTGCCAAATTAAGTGCAAACTCTAATGTAATGCGATGGATGTTTTGTGTGTGCAGTCACTGGTGACCAGGCTGATTTCAACGAGCTACACTCGGAAATCCAGTGTAATCACGGGCAGAAACTTCAAACCCAAGATCTCAGCAGTGCAGGGTCAGGGCTTTGACCCCTACGCCACCTGGACACATGCCACTGTAGTGTAATTGACATTTGGGTGACTTCTGCGAACTCTTTCTGGCCTCGATTACGCTTCTGTTACATCATACTCGGTCTGACAGATGCCCAGTGATTGTAACCGCATGCAATGTTGAGTCACATGCTCTGACGTTCTGATGCTTGCAGACAATATTAGCCTGCTTTTACACTGTGACGGGTCACATGATGGGCACCATCACCTGAACAATGACATCACAGATCTTTTCGAATGTGCTATAAAAGGCAGACGCATCCGATTAACACTTGTTATATTAGGAGGGAAAATAGGACTTGTCATGATTCCTGTCGGATCTCTGGTGCAAGAAGAAATAGGGTAGTTTTTGTTTTTACTTTGTTGAATGTAACCTCCTCCAATGACTGCAGGGTAAGGTGAATCCATTATATTGTACAACACGTAATTATGATTTACAGCCCCTCTGTCAATCTACTGGCTTTCCCACACCATATGTATAATTTGGGTTGTTTGACCATACCTCACCATGCTGGTCGGTTCGTATTGGTAAGGGGGTGGGGGGTGGTTCGGCCCAGCACTGGTTGAAATATCACTCACTACTTATGTTTAGCCGTGGCCAGGAATCAAACTCAGGTTGCCAGGTTTATATCGCAATGCGTTAACCACCTGCACATTGGTTCCACCTCCATACAAAAATAAAAATAAAACGTAGATTTTTTTTTGCACAAGGTTGAGCAGCATTTTTCCAGTTTCACTCCAATGGGAAAATAATAATTTTACCAGAAAATGGCAAGGTCAGAATGACAAAACAAAACAGAATCTTATCCGTGCAGAGCAACAACCATTGCGTAATGTTTTACAATTTTACTGCCCCCAACCTTTCACACCTTTCAGGGTGGGTGTGCGCAATGATTTTGCCAATTCAATGCTGCTGTTAAATCTAATTAAATTCCGTGCGAAATCTAATTAAAAACAGTTCTCATGTCAATGGAAAGGGATACATTTTCACAAAATGAAATAAGGCTTTCACGTTATCATATAACAAATTACATAAAGTGTATTTGCTGGCGGGTATAATTGCGTGGAGAATCGGCGCAGAGGTTAGCGGACTTCACTACGAACGCGTCGGCAGTTTTGACTTTCAGGCGTTATAGGCTATCGAATTCGTTGTGGGAAGCACAGAAAATAAGTGGTAAGACTGCTTCCCACCTTCACCAACCTGACAGGGCCGAGGGTTACTTTCATGCACCTTATCGAAAGTCATCCAAAGGTTGTGATGAATCATCTCATTATCTATGCTCAAACATGGATAAGATATGCAAATTGGTAGTGAGAAAAAAGTGTTGGCAATCTGTTATCTGCAGATGAGCCACCAAACTCAACCTATTGTCAGTGGTATTACACAACTAAGTGTGACCCAAAAGCATAGACAATTCATCATCCCATTACCCAACAACCATCAGTGTGGATAACAAGTAATTTTCACGGATAATAAAATTTGCCGATAGCATCCACACATCGCTACGGATAACAGGAGTGTCAGGGTAATGACATGCAATGTTATTTGTTAACAAACAATTACGTATCCGCATGGGTTACACTCTGTAACACAATTTTTGTTCCTGGGTACGAAGAGTTATTTTTTAATTGCTTATGCCTAAAAAGTATAGAAAATGCCTATTATTCCCTACAAACTTTGCTTTTGTGACCAGGAGGACTTTATGTGAACGAAAGACACAAATGCACACATTTTCTCATTGAAAATAGGTACATTTAAAAATACCACTGTCCTGGTCACAAAAGCAAAGTTAGTGGAGAATAATAGCCGTTTTCTGTACCTTTGAGGCATAAGCAATTATGAAATAACACTTACTACCCAGGAACGAAAATAAAAAAATGTTTATTACACGGTGTTATGTCAGGCGATCCAAAACGCGTTTGCCCTTGGAAGTATTGTTATAAATATCTAGCCTTTTGCCCGTCCAAGGCCTTGTGTATTGCAGTAAATCTGAAGCGAAAAGCAAACCGCGACGTGATATTCATTGCAATAATGCGTGTGCAATTTGTAAGGGCGCGGTGACAGACTTATTTCATTTTAAGGTTATAATCCTTTGTTCATCATGACGTCCTTTTTACTTCGATGTCTCAACTGCGTTACGGAGATCACGTGACGTGAGGGTTCTGCCTTTGTAGTGAGGGTTGTGAGTTGACGCCGAGGAGGGGGGAGGAGGCGCCTCGCCCCCCCATGTGGAGTGACGTCACCCACTAATTATGAATGGGGGGGGGTGTCCATTTGGAGGACGTCACCTGGTCATGAATATTAATGAGGGGGGCTGTTCAATGGAGTGACGCCACTTGCTCATGATTATTAGTGAGGGGGGGGTGTCCATTTGGAGGACGTCACTTGCTCATGAATATTAATGAGGGGGGGGATGGTCGATGTGGTGATGTCACGAGCGTTGACATTTCTGGGTGATTATAGTAGGTATGGTAGCACTCACGCCAAACATGTAGGATGCAATACACTTTTACGCCGAGCACAAAACAAACATTACTTCAAAGGTGTTCAGCATCAAGCTTTATTGTACACTATATACAAGGTTGCATAAAACACTGTAAAAATCCACGGTTGAAAAAAGTCATTCAAAAGTTGTATATCTAAGGGGGGGGGGAAGAAGCATTCTTCCTCCTGTAGCGAGTGCACCAAGTGCAATGTACTTCGGGAGGACACCCTGGATAGATTGATTTGTTCCCAGTTTCCTGCATACAAAGTTGTACTCTTTCATACACCTCTCACGAGATCGAAAGAACTATCACAATTAATCTTTTTTATATATTTTTTTACAGTCATTAAGGCAAACGTCATAAAGCTAACAATCATCATTCAAAAGGGAATACTGCATAAAAAACCCATTTACAATTATCTACAACGTTAATTCTCATTTTACCAATCACACCATATGGACAAATACAGCTTACCGTAAAGGACTATCACCCAATGCGAGGTTAAAGGGATGTTAAAAACACATGCAAGTTTGCTATTTCAGGATTGCATGGCCCAATGAGGCAAGTCTGGCGAGTGGCATCTTTAACCAAGAACTGTACAACAGCACGTTCCAATTCATACAGCTTCTGTGGCAGTCAGCACCATATAGGGATTACATGTATGGGAAAAGCACAATATATCCTAACCTATCAAATTAACCTTACGACAGTGCACACTTTTATGTAGATGTGACAGCAGATGTCTCATATGCCTCTAAATGGCTGCATAGATGCCCTAAGCAATGAATTAGGGGTTGCTTTTAGCATATAGGTGTTAATACCATCAAAGGTTTGTACACGAAGCCATACAAATATACAAACACAGACATAATTTCAACCGTGATGATGGGTACAAACTTAGTAATCATTGGAAAGATGTTATCAACCACGCAAAAAAGACTTAATTACACTTTTTTGGACCATCTTATCTGACAGGCACTATTTTACTTTACTTTACCGAGTGTTAACATCCCCAGTTATTTTTAACAGTACTCTCTTCACTGTTCAGCCAGCATTGGTATAAACATGGGCATTTTCGTTCTTTTGTCTATCATGTGTATCATGTGTTGAGCACTCCGTGCCGTCATGTGTTGAGCACTTCGTGCTGTCTTTGAGCCCCGCCCCCCTCCCTCCCGATACGTTTCCATTCATTGGCTACCACATTCTGATGAGCCCCCCCCTCTCCTCCCCCCTTCAACTTGCTTATAAGGGATTACATCTTGAATCATTGCCTCACTTCATGCAGCTAATTCGGCTGACGGTCCCACCTGATGACGGAGACTTGTGTTGCCTCCGAAACGTCGTGATTTGTTTTATTTTATTTTCATTAATTTTGATGTTTTACCTACGTGACTTTACCGAAAAAACCTAAGAATATGAATCCTTGCAGTCACGAAAGCTTCAAATCTAGAGTTAATAAAGGTGTTTTCTTGTTCATGTCTTTGTTTATTGCGGTTGCACCCGATTCAAGAGCCGAATGGCTCACAGGGCTATACCCAAATCAATGAACTTGAACATGGATGTAACAAATCTGTATGCATAGCAGGGCATTACCTTGAAAAAGCAGGATACTAGATTCTAGAATAAATCATGCAAGTTAAACCTTGAACCAACTCTGTACACGTTACACATTATACAAAAGCGTGGACACTTTTTTTTTTTGGACAAGGTATGCATAGCTGAAAGCAACAGCTGTATGCACGGACAAATTAATTGAACTACTTGGTGACAAAAATCAATTCACAGCTCTCTAAAGTCTATACAAACCATAAGCATTATTGACTTCCAAAGTGAGAACAATAAATCATTTATATCTAATACGGTTGGTAAAAGTCCAGAGGACTGCATTTAAAACAATAGACGAATATTTTATGAAGCAAGTTCTCTATTTAGTGGTCCTCTAGAGACATATGAAACAAATGGAGTAGTTATGGGGGGGTATGAACAAAAATTAAAAAACACGTTTAAATTTTCCAATTTTTTTTTACAATCTACCACTTAATGTGCTTCGATGACGAATCCCATGTCAAGGATCGTTACTTTGACAAAATGTAAATTAGCTTATAAAAATCTATTGTAAAAAAAAACCCATGTATTTGTACTAGAAAATGCAACATAACCCCTTCCTAAAGAGCCTGCCTAACAACGATAATAAAAAAACATGTAATGGGTCATTTGTTGAAGTCCCATACTCATCTGCTGATACATTTCAAATGTATAGGAATGAATTTATCGATGCATTTAAGCCACACAGCATAACTAAATTAAATTGTACCAAAGCCCGAATCAGTAAAAAGGTCTGGGCATGGATACAATAATAAAGATTAAGCAGTGATCAAAAGTAATTAAGAACCCACGGACCCTTACATTTGATGCAAGAATTGTTTACATGCACACACGATGTTGCAATACAGTAAAAGCATAGGTTAGTCCATAGCAATGTTTTTGGGGAAATTTGGACAATTCCACAACATATTGAAAAAAAAAAAACACCCAATCTGGCAGCCCTGGAGGAAACTTTTACCAAAATTCTCACGAGCAACAGGCCGCGATTTACCCTGGGATACGCTTTAGTTGCAACTTTGGGATTATAAACAACATTGTACAGGAGGGTGGCGTATCAGAGGCCTTTTTTGTCCAGGTGCTCACATGTGGTTGTCTGTCGAGCGGCATAACCCAGTCGCAGGTGCCTCTAGAGGGAGACAATCTGCACCTCAACCTGACCCGACTGATGACATAATTGATGTCGGCACCAGGACAAAAAAAAGCCTCTTACCTCACCATACCATATTTGAACAATTTATGATCTCATATTTTAAGATTAAATAATTCACACAAAACATGTTGTTTCAGCTGTTTCAGGGCAGGTGGAGGTGATCCAGGGACTCACACTTTACACGGGCATGTCTTTCAAAAGAAAAGGCCAGTGGATAATTAACACAAATGTGCTGGGATCGCAATCACGGTGTAGCCAACAGATGTAAAAAAAAAAAAATCACAAGCTCAATATCCAGCTTGCATCGAGCATCATTGCATGTGCATGGAAACTCGGGCTCTGAATCACACTGCAGCCAGTGCCTTATATACTGTACATGTTGGATGACCGTTTTAAAACTGAAAAGTAACCAAATGAGTTTTATCCATAAAAAACAATTGTACAATTATTTAACAAATATAAACGTGGATAAATGTCATTTAAAAAAATCACATTTAATTCTGGCCACTGTAATATAACTGGGGTCCAGTGAGAAACTGAAAAAAACACTTCATATAAGTGTGTCCAATTTAGAGCAAATGGATATTACACATTTTACTTCATTATGTTCGAGGATACGCTTCAAAAGATCAACACATTCGGTACGACTATATTACACCCTTGCAATAGAAAAATAAGAATTGAGGACAGTGGATAAGCACTGAACTAAGCAAAAGTTGTATAGTGGTCCCTCGGTTTACGATGCCATCGATTAACGATCCGCCTCCCATAGGGCCCCATTGTTTCCATTAACGATACATTTTCGATTAACAATGTTTACGATATCACGCGAACCCGTCAACTTCGGCTAATCGGAGCTCTCATAAGTGGACTCAGCAGACATCAGCCAATCAGCGACCCGCCCCTTTCATGAGCGTCTTGAGAACAACTGGTTATCTTTTAAATGTTTAATAAACATTGCTTGTGGAAACAGCTCTCTTGAATACTTTGGGATTTGTGTTACTTAAAAGTGAAGTAAGATCCATAGCAAAAAGATCGAGGAAGTCGGCACAGCAGACAAATGTTGACAGTTTCTTCAAAGAGACCAAGATTCGAGCCATCAACATCTGAAGGTAAGAATTATTATTTTATGCTCAATTTATGAACATTTGTATGCTCTATTTATTAATAATTTATCCATGTTTCTATGAATATTAATGCTTTAATGTTCTTATAACATTTAATATGTAAAATTAAATTTTAATAAATAACTATGCTTTTAGGGTGGTCATCTTCCAAAAGTCTTTAACATGCATTTCCTATATTCGACTCACGATCATTTCAATTAACGATGGTTTTCGTGGAACCAATTAACATCGAGGGACCACTATTATGATCTTACATTTTCTTGGCAGCCCCATGGTATAGTTTTGTATGTTATCATAAGCACGAGTACACCAAGACAAAAGCCATATATGCCTTCCATTTAAAACACGCATTTCATGGGAGATATATGTACATATACAACATCTATGTATATACAGTAGAATGTGTGTGTGCATATTTACACAAAGGCAATCAATTCGGCTTTGAGAAGTGGAAATTAAAACGTTTCTGAGGACATCGACTGATCGTTTCACAATAGGAACACCCAGATAATTATTCGGTTTCCTCGGCTGAGGTTTTGCCATCGTATTTGCAATTCTCAAAACTTTTAGACCACCCCGTGTATATACACAGTATATAACCCTAGCAAGAAAGTGCACATTTCTATTGCTTGTGAAAACATTTGAACTTACAACCTATCAAACTGCTGTGTAGACAAATACACTACTAAAACCATAAGGCAGCTAAGTTAATAAACCATAAATACATTTCATTTTTAAAATTCATTTCCATAAATACATTTTGAAATCATTTGACTAAACGCTAAAGATAATTATCTTAAAATATGGATGCTCATTAAAAATACAGATGATTTATTTATATATTGTGTATATGATAAAGCAATCCCACATCTTTGGGTGGCCAGCTGCAAGTTGGAAAGCCGACTAATCTTGATTTGAAGCTTTCGTGACTGCAGGAATCCATACTCTTTGGTTCTTTCGGTAAAGTCACGTGGGTAGAAAAATAATAATAGATCACGTTTAGATCACCACACAAGCAATTGTCCTCCGGTAGGATATTTATTTTTTCTACGCGACTTTACCGAAAGAACCAAAGAGTATGGAAAGTCAACTGTTGAAATATAATTGTGGCACGCCGATATTAAACGTATGCAAATTATATCGGCTATATTAGCAGCCATTTCGAACACACTCCCAATGTTTGCATAGCAGAAACTGTTATTTTGCGTTTCGTGACGTCACTTTTCAAGTAAGACGACTCGCAGTAAACAACACATCGTGAAGTAACACTTTGGGGGGGCGGGGGGAGGAAATGACGTTTCATCATCATTGTACCTCCAAGAGCTTTGAGCTGTGCAGCAGATACGACACAATTTACAATATCCCATTGTCCAGGTCGAGGGGCAAAAACATTACCACACAGCTCTCTCTTGCTGCAACATGCAGGGCCAGTTGTTTATCGCCATTATTGCAAGGCAAGCTTTGACAAAAATACGATTTTAAATCTTTAGTTTATATTATAAAAGAGGTGTTTTACACACAAGCCACGTAAAATGTATAGACGACGTTGCTTTATTAGACCCCTTTTAGTGCAGTGACCTTTTTGGGGAAAATCCTTCAGGCAACCTCCAATATGGAATCTCATCGTCAGTTACACAGCATTGTCAACAATGAAACACGCAACAGCAGCAGCCTTTCAGGATGATGACACTCTTATATAAGTTGTGTATAAAGTGAAACATCCATTTAAACTCACTGCATTTACCAGCGGCAAATAAAAGGCAATAAATACAGACATTATACTTGGAGATTGCTCACAAAGACACACAATTCATCAGATGCACCGAAATGCACTTCATTTTAACCCGGATATGAATCCGGTGCAGAATAATGGATTAGTGCGCAATAATGAGAAACACGAGTAATGGTACACTGTAGGACAGCAGATGCACCTTCCAGGATGAAGCAATTCCACGAGACCAGGTTTCAGGCCTTTGCTTAGGCACATGAGTGGAGGCTTGCAAGTGAATTCCATCCAATTAATAGAGGCCCTTAAGTGTTCGTGTTTCACAGCTCACAGGAAGTAAATTACAGAAACAGCCCACGTGAGCTGAATATCACTTGAAAACAAGACGTTCTCTTCGGCGAATCATTTGCAGTGTTCATATAACACTGGGTGTACATGTTTTATTGGCTTGACAGGACAGGCACATGATCAAATACTACGTGATTCACAAAGCCACACTTCTCTGGATTTTTTTTATCTGGCCCAAAACGTGATCTCCTGAAATGACGTATCAAGTTACTGATAATTAGTTGCCTCCTGTTCCCACGATTATGGCTGTTAACTTCTGATAGGGGTTCATAAAAATGTGTGATTGCAAGTAACGTTTAGATCTTTGTTTTATATGTAAGCACCACCGAGGAACTGGAGCATGACAAGTGAGAATATCAAGGCATCACATCTGACTGACAACATAGAAAATGTTTGTAAATCGTGATACCACCTCCACAGAATTGTTTTCACACCCTGCCAAAATATGTAGAATGGCTACACCCCACTGTGGTCACATTCATTTTTTTTATTTACAACTATTTTTCAGTTGTGTTTAACAGGCAAATTTTGGTTATTTTCTTGTCTTTCGATTCACAGAGTATCCTCAATCGTAGCCAGGAACCTTTTAGCCCACCAGTCCTCAAGGTCCACTGGAACAAATTCTCCTAGAAGAAAAACATACCTCAAGTAAACAATACAACAGTTTCAGATAACCAGTAAGTCTAAAATTAAGTGACCTTAAAGTAATTCTAGGACATGATAACACTTGGAGATATCTTAGTACAAGTACTCCATACTCTTTGGTTCTTTCGGTAAAGTCACGTAGGTATAAAATAAAATAAATCACGACGTTTCGATCGCAACACAAGCGACCGTCATCAGGTGGAACAGATACAGCAGGACAAGCTGGACAACTGCTGTATCTGGTCACTTGTGTTGCGATCGAAACGTCGTGATATATTTTATACCTACGTGACTTTACCGAAAGAAGCAAAGAGTATGGATTCCTGCATTCACGAAAGCTTCAAATCAAGATTGATAACAAGTACTCCCTAAATACATATGATGATGAGATGGTTAGGGTAGGGCAGGAAACAAAACTTTTTTTTAGAAAAGTGTCCCCAGACATGTTCCATTTAGATGCCTAGTAAATGTAAATTGTATTCTGGTGATCCCACTCCCGTGAAAATACTTGTCTTTTGACCATCACTCAAATGCTTGCACAATTATTGTTATATGGAGGGGCGGGTTGTGTCGAGGTCAACATTCTCAAATCAAGTCCAAGGTTCATTGGGACGGTGCCTCGGAGACAACAACACGATGACTGTGCAGGATCAAGCAGCAAACAATTCACCTTGTTGGTACCGATCCCATGACAATCACCGCGACACTGCTCAATTGTTTTACTGCATTTATTATGAACGTCACGCATTGTGGAATAGCACTGGATAATGAACTGGTGATGGAAAATGTAAAGGCGGCTAAAATGCGCAGGTTAGCGATACAGTTTGGTGTAACGAGTCTCATGCAGAAGTGTTTGTTAAGTGGTGCCGAGTTTAAATATGGATGTTAGTCGATAACAAGTGACGATGTAGATCTGACAGCAGATATCTCGAAATGGCTGCATATGTGCCCTGAAGAATTAATTATTCTTTGCTTCTGGCATAAACGTGTTACACGGATGGAACAAATCTGTATGTATAGCAGGACATTACCTTGACATATAAGGGTACTAAGATTCTAGAACTAACCATGCAAGTTAACCTTAAACCAACTCTGTACACGTTACATCATACAAAGGCATGGACATTTTTTTTGACAAGCTATGCATAGCTGAATGCAACACAGCTGCATGCACTGAAAAATTGATTGAACCATCTACTTTAATGACAAGATCAACTTACGTCTGTAAATGCTAGACAACGCATAAACATTCTATCGACTGACAATTAGAAACATTTGATCATGAAGGTTTATCATTATGGTTATTGGAGGCAGATTTTGCCAAGGATTTTTAGTCACTCAACCACTTACTTTTCTGATTGTCGTCCGATGTGTCCAGCACATACTCCACAGGTCCTGCAGAGTTCCCATTCAGCTGCCTGTTGTTCATATCCTGTTTCACATTTTGCCATGCTAAACAGTAGACAAAACCAGAGGGAAAACTGTCAATTTTATGCACCTACGAAGACAGTTGTCAAAGCACAGTTAGGTATATTTTCACACGACATATTGTACCTTGGTATATCTTATAAAATGCTGTAATATATAGGTTCACTGTAATCGAGATATATATTAATATATGGGGGTGACTGTTATATAGCAGAAAGTACAGCTGATCCCTTGCAGCAGCCAAGCACGACCCATTATGTCAAACCCAACCACAATGACATCATATGGGATTCCATAACACATTAGGTGAAAGGCGTTTTCACCGTACAAATACTGCTACAAACCACATAACCCACAGTAAAACACACATACACACACGCCAATACTCGGGGATTGAACAGCTATTTGGGTGCTTGGCCAAATTGTTTGTTGAAATTTTATGGCCAGTTTTGGCACTTCATTCTGGTTCTCCCTGTTTGGAGATACAATGACTGCCGTTTTCTCACTCTGCAGAAACCCACCAATGACCTTTTGGTCACGAGTGTAAAAAAGGGGTAAAGGTGCAGCTCCGCAAGTATCGGCTCATGCAACTGCTGGTGGAAGTGTCTCCACGACAGGCAGCTTTAGAGATCACCTCCAGAAAGAGCGATAATTTGGGTTATTCTTCAGCACCACTTCCATGTATGGGATAGGTTGGGAGTAGCAACCCTTTGTGTGCAAAAGTTGAAATACCAAGAATAGGTTACCATTCTATTACTTAACGACTGCTGCTGCTGCTTACAGATCAGCTACTAATGAAATACGAAACAGACTAAACCCCCTTTATCACTCTGCTCTTTGATTTGCACTGGATGTACCATACAGGACCCCACCATTGTGACCTTTACTTAAAATCCAATCTCACATCGCTTGATGCAAGGCAAAATCTACATTGGGCCCTGTTCATCCATAAAATCCTGATTGACAAATATGCGCTCTACTTAGCCAATTCATTAACCCCACTGTCAAACCCAAGAAACCTCAGACATCCATCCTATTGCCTTTTAACTATCCCAAGAACGAGAATTGCCTTTGCAGCACCAAAGTATTGTCACCTTGTTTTCTCCCTTAACATCGTACATCTTCCGTCAAAAAAATATCCTGAAACAGAAAATTAGTGCTGGATACAGCCACATTTACGAATGCGATTGATAACTTTGATCCTTACCAGTTGTTTTGCTGCCTTGCTCAAGCTTCCATTTATTGTTGAAATATCGGCAAGAATTGATGTGCTCTTGCAATTTGTACTTGTATGCTTTATTTGTTATTATTCATTTTTAGTGACTTGTTTACACCTTTCCTATACTTTGCAGTCCTATTAGTTTCGTATTGTTCTTGTAAATTTCTGACACGGTGCTACTGCACATCTGTGAAAGAGCTTCATAGCTCATTGGATTCCTCCAGTCTAAATAAAGATTCTGGTTCTGACAATGGGTGACCTTTAGGTTATCCCTTGCACGTCTGTCGACTCGGATGATGCAAGGGGTCAGAAATCGGAGCCAAACCATTGCCGCCACAATTCTGCCATCTGCTGTATGAACCTGAAGTGTGCAGTGTGGGCGATTGAACAAAAAATAACTAGGGCCGTTGACCGTTTATAATATACATGGAAAGCAAATTGTGATTTACAAAACCGTTAGTATAGCTTGGGAAAGCTGTCAGATGGAGAGGATTACAAACCAATTAAACATTTCCATTAGGAAATAAATGTCGTGCTCAACTTGAGGATGAATGTTACTTCAAACTGTATTACACACCAATGCTGAATGTATAATGTAGGATACAAAATGACTTGTGTGTAAAAAGTCTGTGTGGCCAGTTTTGCACATGTTGTTAAGCAAATAAAAAAATGTATTTGAAGCTTTCGTGACTGCAGGAATTACTATTTGGATATTTCGGTAAAGTCACGTAGAAAGAAAATAAATTAAATAGAATATGACGTTTCGATTGCAACACAAGCAACCGTCATCAGGTGTGAATGAATGCAAGCTCGGAGACACATATACAGAGAGACAAACACAGACACGGATAGAGATACATACACAAAGAGAGAGAGACACACGGGGGAGAGACACACACAGAAAAACAACGCCTCTGTGACGAGGCATTATATAGAGGGGGGGGGGCAGATCATAAATTAGCATGTCAATAAGAGCGGCAGGGGGAGAGAAATTGGAAGTTGACAAATCTAGTAAAATTTAGAGAGTGGCAGGGGGAGAGAAATTGGAAGTTTGAGAAAACAAACCTAGTAAACTTATAAATGTAATGCAATCGAAACGTCGTATTCTATTATTTATTTTCTTTCTACGCGACTTTACCGAAAAAACCAAAGAGCAAATAAAAAAAGGCCAGAGGGCACGTTGTGCACCCATGACCTCTGCAACTCAAGGTGGCAAAGCAGGTCCATCTGGAGCTTCTACGAAAAATAACTAATCGTTGGCCTATGGCCCCGAACAGTCAGTTATAGGTCATCCAGATACTGCCAACCTTGCAAAACAATACCGATGCAGGCCGGAGCCACGGCAGCGAAACCTGGGCATCACAAAGACAAAGTCGCCCAGAGCAGGAGACCGGGTGAATTAACAATTATAGCATTTTACATTTCTCCAGTTAGGTGTGTAAATAACACTTTATACATGTGGAGACGTACGATGTTTTATTCATAATAAACAACCTGTATTAGACACGATATATTATTGTTTTATACAGTGCACAACTAAACTATATGTATATAAAGCTATTGTGTAAAACAATTAAGAGACATTTGTAAATTTACTGATAGGCGACTCCAGACTGTTGGTCATTCGGGTCATGTGACCAATTCATCACGTTAGTGCCCAAGGGTGAAGGAGAGCAGATAATTATCACTCTTCCTTTATGTAAGCCATGGCCGGGATTTAAGCTCTGGTTGCTGGGTTCAGAGCAGTACGCCAACCCCTGCACCACCTCTCTGCCCCTGGCATCGAGATTCTGATATTGCGAAATATTCCCAAACAATGTTGTAGCAAGTGACGATCTAGAAATCAAGCCATGTTGCCACCACCACGGCACACACGTTGATTTGTGTCGTGGTAGCGTACTTCAAGTGACACTAAAGTTGCCCTTCTCTGGTTTCATATCTATTCCTGATAATCCCTCTTTCCCCATCCGACTAACCCAGGCTAACCCCTCATTAACCACACTGGCCCGAGTGGCCTAAGCAGCCAGCAGGCAAATTACGATGCACTGTACATCAACCACTTGATTTAAGGAGTTCCACGCATTTGCAAAAATACAAGCTGAAGTGATGACCAAAATTGCTCATTATCATCAGCCATTTCGAATGCACTGCTGGATCAAGGCCATAGCAAGCCACGATTAAGTAGTAAACCGAAATGTAATGAGTTACCAATTAAAGTTTCCCATTGCAGTATAATAATGGGTGACTTTTACTCAAAAATAGGTCAAATGTGTACAGACACGATGGTTAGCGAGTTTGGTATTTGGTGTGAGGAATAAGTGACGTGAGCATCTGTTAAGAGTTTGCAGACAGCCAAGACATGAACATGATAAATACTTGTTTCAAAAAGGAAACTAAGGAATGGACATGGAGATGCCCAAACGGCAAAATTGTGAGCAATTTATTTCACTACAACTCGAATGACTGAATTAATAAAAGGCAAGTTTCCAGGATTTCCCTGCCATAGCAACAAAAAAAGTTTCGCGCACAGGATGCATCGTTCTTTCGATTTGCAATGTCTAGTGAATGTCTCCACACATAGGTGGCCCTTGGGGAATGAAAGCCGATTCATTTGGTTAATTGAAATTACATTTCCAACATTACTTATATTAATATAATCTCTATCTGCTTTTGAAGTTTTCAAGGGCTTGACAACCACATCACAGCATTAATTGACATCAACTGCCTCTAGCCAAGACAGCTGCTATTAAATCATATTAAATAACTCACCTGTCAAACACACACTCATGTAGCACTGGAAAGTATGCTATCAGTATAACTATTTAGTAAAAAAAGTATGGAAATGTGCAACGTAATTTTTTTTTATAATAGCCGCATAAATAATCTGTATAAAGTATATTTTAAAAATCCATCTTAAATGTAAAACAGTATTTCCAAATGACAACTCCGGGGTAATTACTTCCATATGAAACAATGAAAGAAATAACAATAGTGAACCAGTATCATCAACACAAACAGGCAAATTGCTGCAGAGAGAAGGCTTATTTTCTATATTAGCTGGGCGGTTATGCTTATGAATTTATGGAAACAGAGTTCACTACACGTTGGTAAATTCAAATTAAAACGGTAACTATTTTAAAAAAAAATGTACTGGTACCACGAGTCAGAAACTGGTAACCATTCCCAGTGATAATGTAGTAATGAATGCACAGATTTAAGAAATGTACCCCATGGTTTCAACTGCTGCCACCGGGAGACGGAATCGAACCAAACTGAACGAGCGGCCACTGAACTGCAAGGCCAGCGTGCTCGCCATTTACATCCCAGCAGCTCCCTTCGATTCTCAGTTAAAAAGGTAAAACAAGCTATGTTTGTTGTTCATAAGGAATCTGTATGACAGAACTACAACAATTTTTTCCAAGTTTTTCCCCCCCGTTCGGTTACTGGTAATTAACAAAAAATGCAATAAACAACCTTATTTTCTATATTCGTGTCCAATTACAAAACCATTGCTAGAGTTGTACATCTTGCACAACCCCATTGGCAGAGACAGATGTTTTCATTCGAATATGCACTCTAAATTGACAGCAGTATTTGAAAATTGGCCAGAAGATAATACAATGCGAGTAATAAATATAAAGATTAGTTTATGTTTGAGGGAACAGCTCCCTGGACTACTGCTGCAGTACCATAGCATGTGCATATCCTGTCTTCCAGGCATACACAAACATTCATAATATATGTTAAACATTTATTTAAATGGGTTTACAAGAGGAGTTAATGTTTATAATGGAAGGTGAAACAAAAAGGTCAAAACTGGCCCATCATACTAATACTGTATTAGAAACAAGTTTTGCTGGCTTGCTGGCTGATGCACGGGCACGCAAGTGCACGCCGATGACGTCACCATCAACCCACAGCATTGAGCCGGGTTCATGCGTCGCCTCCCCCTCAAATCACCCTCCCACCCTGGCCGTGTATCCCGAGCAAATGCACAGGCAATGCTCATTTGTAAGAACATCTCAACGAAGCGTTGTACAAGTCCAACAACACATGTTTGCCAATACAGGCAACATTCATCTTTTCGCACTGTAAACAATATGGAACGTCACGTCAAAATGTTTTTACTTTGCTTCTGGGGATTCTTTTGGAAAACAATAATGGTCCGATAACGTGTGCACTGGAATAGAGTAGAGCATAAAAGCATGGTATACTTTTTACTTTTTTGAGTGGCATTGTATTTAGTCTAGACTATAAACACCACAACCAACTTTTTGTGTTAAGTTACCACGTGTACAGACAAGCCTTGTATCAATCCACTGCTGGATTGGGGAGGGGTGCGGTTATCTGACCATACGACGCCACACTGGACCATGCGGGTTGTTGAAGGCAGGCGAATACATGGCTGCATAGAAGTACAGTACAACAATGTATGCTGCTGCACTACCCTCTGCTGACCACAACGTAGCACCAGCCCAAAAGCAACCTAAGACAATCCAGGCTCAACTCTGCCAAGATCGAGTGCATTCTGGGTGATTTAATGGAATTATGATTAACTCAAGATGATCAAGTATGAAAAACATTATAAATGGCCACGAGCAAAAAAAATGATACAAAGCTTTGCAGAGCCACACCACAAAATGAAAGATGAATAAAATATTCAATGATGGCAAAGTGTAGTCAGAGGCATGGCACATGTTGAATGGCTCTACTTAAATAATGCAATACACATTTTCCATCATAGTGTTTTGTATTAAACTAGGTGAAAGGCCACCGACGTTCATTCTCTCCTTTTTAACATTACCATTATAACAATTGTGTTGGAACATTATGTTTTGTATGATTAAGGGCACCACTTTCATGTAATCCTCACATTTGAATGGTAAATTCTAGAATTGGCAATCTACTGGAAAGTATGGGTGAGGGCACATGATTGTTTGACTCTCATTGTCAAAATGCATGTTTCACATAAGGGATTCAAAATTAGGATTAATAATAAATACCAAATGTATTACATGCTGAATTTTGGCAAAGCATTAACTATTATATTGCCAATCTTCATCATCATCAGCCATGGTCAATTCACCACTGGAGGAAGGGCCTGCCCAAACCACCGCCATGCATTCACGATCCTGTGATAATTCACCCAGTACCGACACACAAGCCAATTTCATTGCTACATCTCTCTCAGACACATTCAGTTCCTTGGCTCTCATGTTTTCTTATTACACCAACAAATAATCACATTCTATATTTAGAAGCACATGAGAGTCCTTGGTGATTAGCAGTCTACATTTCTGGGTCAGGAAATCAAATACTGTAGATAAACACAACACCCAGGTCAGATTTGAAAGAGACTTGAAATCTCAATGGTTCTCACCTGCTAATATAAAGTGTATCATTCAATCAACCAATTAAATTAAACATACTTTGAAAAGCTATCTGTAAAAAGCTTGCTCGATGAATGCACACGCATGCCTCATCTTCCTAACCATCAGCAAACAGCACCAAGTCCAGTTCCTCTGCATGGATGACAAACAACGTTGCTTGACACGCGCGCGCACTGGCAAACTGGCACACTGCCAACTGGAATACTTGCCAACCTGCACCATCCACCAGTGCACAGCCAGTTATTTTGTTCCATTTGTACAACCTTCTGAGCACACCCCCCCTGGATTAGGTTACTTAGAGCAGCATCCATGTGTTCTCACTGTAGTGGCAAGAGCTGGTGTTGCGAAAAAGCCACTGACAAATGTAATCGGCCACGAAAAGTTTCAGGAGCAGGTTTCTTGCAACGTCACTCTTTCAACAACCACCGGTCTTGAATATTCAAGAAATCTGGAGCCACGAATTCTCCTCCTGCATAGGGTTTGCACAGCTGTGCTATATATAGCTCGTATTGTTTGGTACAAAGTACAACTTTTTCGCTCCACATACCGGATTCCTGAAGCTCCTGGTACGTGGAGCGGAACGTCGGAAATAATGCAAAACACCACATAACATAAATTGCTTGGCCAGAGTTATAGGATCTTCAGGAGTGGGGCCGCTTTTGTGGATAAGCACATTTTCCAATAAGTGGTTTAGTTTCCAATGTGTGGAAATATATTTTTTTATCCATGACTATTATCTTCAATATTCATAGCTAATAGTAAGAATATTGCGTGTGGTCCAGTACTATGACAATCACGAATAATGGGATGAGTTTATCGCAAGGAACGGGGTTCGTGGACTCCTCTTATCCACAACTTTTCTCTGATAATCACAGATAATATAGAATGGTATGAATTTCGCACGTAGTAGAGTTCAATGACTGCTACCCGTGGTAAACATGGGTAACGGAATGATCAACATGGAGTACTGCACAGTACTATACTTGGGTGTTTGTGACAGCATCTGCTACAAAGATGATAAAATTCCTCAACGTCATCAAACATCACCATGCACCATCATCTATTTCACCAACCATCATTTAGTAATTCTTCATCTATCACCATATGCATCGCCATTGTGCCATGACTAGCATTTACGGTGTTAAGTTTACTTGCAGCACTATCCCACATGGGTATTGAACAGAATACAAACACTTATCACCAACTTCTCTAGCTTGCCACTCCAATGCCCGTTCCTGCAAGTAGTCTCTCGGTTGCAGACTGACAACGACAGTGATCTACCAAGCGGCGGTGACTGCAGTTGTGACCACGACAACAAAAGATCATTACAACCATCCATAGTCTTCGTCATCCATAACTCATCATCCCTTATTGTGCCGACGACTGGCGAACAAGGTAGGCGAGACATTCATCGAGCAGGAGATTGATACAAATGCGCTGTACGTGTACATTACATAAAGTATACCATATATCTGCACGTCCAAGTATGTTCAAACGTGGATATTCACACACATGGCAAGCAATGTGTTCTTAACAGTGGAGCGGCCCCCCCAACGTGCTGTGGCACTCACTGCTGTAGACGAAGCTGACGTTTTCGGCGTGCGAGGACGTGCCGAGCTCCTTGTGCGCCGGTGCCGGTGTGGGAAGGTTTAGCCCGTTGCTCCGCTTGCCATTGACGGGGTTGAACACCAATTTGGGGGTCACACAGCTGACATGGCAACAGCACAAGACAGGAAACAGAACTTAGCGGCGCATCGCAGCACACGCCTCTAAATTTTAATTGCTTCAAAGCGGGCGATTGGGATAATAGTGCGGAGGCCGTCAAGCATACAAGATACAAAATCTTCCTGGTTGCGAGGTGGCCATTAAGTGGCAGCACGAATTTTAACGATATCCCTTTGTAGTGTTTGTTTTCACTAGGTTTCCTCTCACCCACGTAAATACGAAAAATACCAGGCAGGACCCTCATAAAAGGACATTTTTGTGACTCAGTCAGCGTTTCCTGGATAGAGGACATTCATGTATTTAAAGTGTCTTGCCAACTTTCCCAAATAATAAAGCCACGAGCCAAAATTCAGTAAAAAAATGCACAAGCACAGATTATGTAATGCTTTCCAACTTCCGTTTATCCTTGGAAACAATCAGCAGTCCGAATCCTCACTGGTAGCTGGTAGGGGAAATTAATGTTTGCATCTTTATAAATTGTCCCTTTTTTACCGTTGCTTTGTGTCTCTCAAGTTCTAGATGGTAATTCCTGCAGTCACGAAAGCTTTAAGTCAAGATTTAATTTGATCACGTTTTCTAGTTGTCTCAAAGGGCAACTCCATATTAGTTACAACTTCATAATTCATAATGAGTCATGTTTACCAAGAGCTATCGTGCCTCCCCCCACCCCATTATGGACAGGGCGAATTCATATATGCTTTAGTATGAGAGTGTAAAATATCCAAATGAGACAGCATTTCACAACTTTTTTTTTCTGCAGCAGCCAGCAAAGACCGGGCACGCCAATTACATGTATTGTATGTCTGTGCATTATTCTAGAAGGCACGTGGCCAATGTTAAGTAATGCTGCAGTCAGCCGATCTAAAGACATTAAATGGAATGAGCTGTACATTCTAAAACTCACTTCAGCTGGCTGGGAGAAACAAGGTTTTAGTTGGCATGTTTTGATAAAAAAAATGATTACACAGTCAGGAAGTTATTTCTACTTGTGAAACGTCACGGTTTATGGGAAAGCAAAATTAGTGCTGCGAAGCATCACATGTCTTGGGATGTGAGCACGTTTTCTACAGGCGACCACTACTTTGGAAAATAACGATAACAACCACACACAAGTATCATTACACTCACTATAACAACCATCTCCAGATGTTGCCTTCTCTCACACTGGCTTTGTTAAACAAAATACAATACAAGTGGTACATAATTACAATATGTACAATAAACCTGATGTAGAACTTGTCTTTAAATGTAAAGACACTGTTGAATGTCGTGTTACAAATGAGAAATGTATAACCTTCACATTGTAAAGGAGACAAACTGAAGAGGTCGTTGTTCACAACATTAATTTCTCAAGGTCACTACAAGGGACGGAGAGCACAAGGCAGAGGGTTTTAAGTTTAAAGGTTTGAAACCGAATTCCTGAAGACTGGTTTTTCAAACCACATTTTAGGTTCAGTGACCAGGAGAAAATGCTATTGCAACATTTAATAATGCGCAACGATATATGCATTGTTAAAGAAGCATAATCAACATTAACGTTTAGGATTGCGTATAGTGAAAGATCATACTGGGGATATTTATTTCTTTCAAGTGCTGTACACACCCCGATACGAGTTGGTAGGTAAATCAATGCTCATCCACACTTTGCACAAAACAAAACTTGCGGAACATTAAAACACCGAACCCCATGATTAATTAAATCGGCAAGTTGCAAAGTTTTACTTCCGTATATATAGGTTCGATATGGGTTTGTATTTGTCCAAGTTTGCTGTGACGTACATTATTTCGTATGCTAATACAAATGCTCGAAACTACAGTTTAAATTTACAAGTGCGTTTTGTGTTCAGCCAGCCCCAGAAACAAAAACAGTCCAAACAAATCCAGCCCAGCCATTATCTCACTTGTGATCTACTGATAAATGTGACCTTAGGGACCTACCTACCCAGAGAAGACATCCCATTATACATTATTACACCCACACCTGCTCTATGTATTATTGAGCTCATATGTCAATGCATCGTGCACTGCTGTTAAATTGCAGAAATTCCATAAAAAGGAGGACATTTGAAAGTATTGTTTTAGGAAACTATATTAATGTGCCTAGTTTACTTTAACCACAGGAAATATACGCCATGTAAAGTAATTCCTGCGTCAATAGAAAAAAAAAGTAATTACTGCCTTGTGATAGGTTTTTTCAAGTCAGACCTGGGGGTCAATTGTAATTGCAATTACAGTTGAATTGTCAGCTGAAATTGCAGGACCTCTTAAAAGTCTGCCCTAGGATGCACAATTATTGTGGTAAACCTTTCAAGTTTCAGTAGGAATAAGGAGCTTCAGCTATGGACAAGTCGCCCGGAATGTCCGATCGTCATATCTTGGAAGCCAAGCAGCGCTGAGAACCTGAAGTGCTTTGATGGGTTCACCACCATGCACAAACAGGTTGCCATGTAGGGCTTGTGGGACCATATTGTAGTAGGCAGCAGTGGGAAAATCAGATAAATGTATTGTTGTAATGTACTTCTGGTCCTGCGTCTATGCTCTCCACCTTCACCAGCTCGTACTGGACCAACATGGTTATGTATGGTGAAACAACCCCCTTGAGCTGCACAGTGTGGGAAAGCCATCATTTAACAGTGTGGAGTGACAATAAAATGGATTTGCAGTGTTTTATGATTTGCATTTAAAATACACAGACCTTTATACAGGACATTTTCAATTAGGTAGTCTGTGACCAATCACGAATCTACAATTTTACATGACCACACACCGCCTGACCCAAGCAGGAAACAAATCGCTACCCAAGGTGACGTAATTACTCTCAAATGAAGCCATCAATGACGTTACTCAGGCCAGCAATAACATGCAACAAATATTACAATATTAAGTCAATGAGCAAACACCTTGATTGCAAGGAGGTGCACAGTGGTAAGCACACTGCACAATGAACCTGACAACCTGAGTTTGATTCCTGGGCACGGATAACATCAGTGGCGAGTAATATTGGATTCTTTCCGAGGCAGGGTGCCGAAGACACCCCATTTCACCGCCTCACACCGACCAGCATGGGTAAGTGTGGTCAAACAACCCGTGACCTATACGGATCTGGCATGTGTGTGGGTCCCTTAAAGAGAATGCCAGTCACATGTTAAGTCGAGATTAGACTTGTAATCCAGCCAAACTCGGGTTGTAAAAAGAGTAAAATATGTCAGTTTAACAAAAATCACATTTGAATCACCACCTCTAGTACAGTATTGTATTTCCAAATCCGTTCCACGTTCTCGATTGCAGATACTGAATGTACTTAAAACTTCAACCGGAACTGTTTTTGCAAAAGCACATTTAAGAAAAGAAACCTAATCTATCAATCTCTAAAAAAAAAAACTACATTTAATAAAAAGTATGCAAGCAACAATAAATCACGATATAACAATATTTAGAAAAATATTAAAGCATTTGATTACCACGGATATTTTATCGTACAATATATCGTAGTGTCGGTATATTTCAGGAAACCAAGTTTTTACGGTGTCTAGAAAGGATGAACGCAATGTGTCAAATTTGTGGCACCACTCTTGAGAAAAGGTGTAGCAACTGAATGTATATGTAATATTAAATCAATATTTCGACAAATATCTTTTGTTAAAAAGGGCATGAGGAGAAATGAAACCGGTACTCTGGGGGTTTGCCACTTCCCAAGGTCAAGTGGCAATGATCGATACACTACAAATGTCACAGGGGCTTAAGAATGCATATGATTCAGATTAAAATAGATTCTTAAGCTCAAGTAATTAGACTGGACTCACCGAACCACATGATGGCTTGAGGAAAACTCATTTGGATCGGGGATGCGGTGAATCATTACTAAACCCTGCACATTTAAATTAGCCTCCTTGTGTTTGGCTGCAAACCATTTCTTCAATGGAGAACCGTGTTTTAGGTAATAAGTGAACTCAAAGCTCTGGTTATGACAGAACAAGTCCCATGAGCTCTGGCAGCATGGCATGGGACTTACCAGCTGCTGCTGCAGCGCATGCCACCATGTGTACGCAACTTCATATTCCAAGTCTGAATAATTACACCACTTTCGACTGCGAGCTTAATTATATCTAAATGGGGGCGGAGGGGGAGGGCATGCTAAAGTCAAACAGAATGCACAACACCTGTCTCCCGAAAGCAGCTGCTTGCAGCCAAATACAGATTAGGAAATGATAGACAAACGAATGCGAGCTCGATCATTTGCCCCTGAACCTTGCTTCAGCAACTGCAGACACCACTGCTATTCGTCATCCTTGTGTAATTTAATACCATTTCCGCGGACATACAATCGAGGACTTTTTTTTAATTCGGACTGCCAATGTGGTTAGGGTTGCCACCTTTGGAAGGGATTTCAGTCCCATGCAATTGTTTTGTAACACAGTACTCCGCCACATTGGTTATGATGTACATTAACTTGAGGATCTCATGTCAAAATGCTTTGACGGTTGGCTCTGAGCCTTAGACATGGCCAACAAATCCTCCTCCTGTGGACAGCAGCTGCTGCTGATGAATAAAATGTCAGTGAGGACAGCTGGTATGTTTGAACTTGGTTGTTTTATTATCCCGAATATTTAAAAATAACTTACTCCGGGTATGATGCACAAAACGATAATAGTCAGTCAAATGTATGCTATAGGTCACAATAGCTGGGCAAATGTCACGATTCCCAGCCATAAAACCCCAATTCCATTCTTACTAGTAGATACGATTCCTAATGGGATCATGGAATACAGTACTGGGAGCAGAGCGGTGTGGAGCAGAGCATTCAGGTAAAACAGAGGGCTGATAAGGCCTGGCCAGCAAAGTGTAATCGCCATTGAAACATATGGCTGATGCCTGGTGCGTGGAATTGGCCCAATTTAATCCCAAATCCGGCGTTGTGTTCAGGGAAGAGGAAGGCGCATATGTGTCCTGGGCAGCATAAATAGGCCAGGGGGTATGTATAACCATAAGCTGCTCCATTCAGCCCTGGTCAGGAATGGGCATAGGAAGTACCATGTTCGGGCCAACCGCCACGAGGCCATTCAGGCTCAATAGACCCTCCATTGTTGCCTGAATACCATATCAGAAGTGGGCCAAATTGAACACACTATGCATCGGAAATGCATTTCAATTGCAATTCTGGCCGTTTGTAATTGGTCAGAATGGGCATTCTGGCTAGCTGGAATCAGCGATCCCAAGTAAAGCATTGTCGAATGTTAGAAGCTAAAGTCAACAGAGAATCCCAATATAATGTGTTCATCATAGTCATGGAGATTTTAACATGGGAATTTCCCATGGATAAATCACGTTTCCGAGGGAAATGTCAACTTGTAAGAGTCATGCGTTTTTAAAGAGATAAAACCTTGACGAACTGTCAATTTCAATAAAACATGGCAAGCTACTCCATTGACAGAGATGTCATTTAGAAGCGTATTAAAATGTTACTACATACGCATATACATTACGTTTAAAGTGGACTATTATTGTAACTGTTTAATACTGGGCTGTTTACAATGTCTATGAAGCAGTGACCTTGTGTAATATAACTGTCTGTGCAAACTATAAATAAACACTGTGCACCTTTAAATAAGACAGTACTTTATACTATAAAACACAATGTGCAGAATTGTCAATTAATATCGATGATGCATGTGTAGTGCCATAGAATTGGTCACCAAGCAGCATAGCACTGGCTGCTGGCAGGGAAGGTGATCTGCAGCTTGCAGCAGCCCTGACTGACAGCAGGCCAAGTGATAAACCCGAGGAGGGATCTAGGGTAAAGGTTACGGAAGGGACACGTCGAGAGCCCGCTAGTAGGTTCCAGAAGGGGGGCGTGGCCGGGGTGGAGCAAGGCCACGCTAACAGGATAAAAGAGGACCCCGAGCAGGAGCTCGGGGCTGTCGTTTGGAGTGGGATCCAGTCGTCGTTGCTGCTAAAGATCGTCACCATTTACGTCTTCACCTTCTCGGCGTCGTCAGTCAGGCAGTCTGCCAGCTGTCCTGACTGGGAGCTGTAGTTACCTCTTCTGAACTGTGAAGGCTGTTAATAAATAGAGTTGCGTATAAGCGAAAGACAGAAAGTGTGTAACAGTGTAGGGTGTGTATAAAGTGTACAAAGTGAGCTCGGTGTTTAATTAAAGAATTGCCTCCAAGAAGTTACGTCTCCAAGTCAGTCACTACACATGAATCATGCTCATGGTGATCATGATGCATGTGTAAGGAGCGACTTCCATGACACGTTGTGTAAAGGGTACTTTATTACTTACACTGGGCACAACACAGGCCAACACTTGTTCTTCCTCACACGGAGTATAACTCTAGGTATTAACACCTCTACTGGCTACACACACAGCCAATCACTTGGCGTGGTCCCATCGCCCTCACCTCGGCTACGCCGCTGACTGGCGGCGTTACGATGACGGCGATGGAAACCTCACAGGAGATCTTCCACGTGGTCGGACGACGGAGAGAGATGTCGGCGAGCAGCGGCGCAGCCAGGACCCAGGACCCCACACACGAGCCTCAAGCCCTGGGTCTGCTCCCCCTTATATCCCCCCTAGGCGTGGCTAGGCCCCGCCTCTGGCCACGCCCTCTCGTGGAACCTTCGAGCAGGTTTCCGGAGTATCTCGGCTAACCCCACCTTTGCCCCAGATACACCTCCTTCTCTGATTGGTTGGTACTTAACCGTGTCCATACCCGTGATTTCCTTTTCAGCCAGCAGGTGTCACCCTGTTATTACACATGTGTAAATACACTTTTTATTTTATCTATTTATACAAGTTGTATGCAATTTGTCATGTGACATTGCAGCATTAGTGGCAGAGTACATTCACCACAATTTAGAAAGAAATAGAATCTGGCCTTGCATAAAATATCAACCCTGAAGTGTACAATTCAAAGCAGCACGGGGTTATAGTTGGTGGGTGAACCATTGCTGTATATTTCTGCATGATCTAACCAAAATATCGACCAAAACTCATTTTTACTTAAAAAATGTTTACTGGACAGGTCGCTTCTCTTTTTCAGAGGCGACCTGGCCACAAATGATAGCTCAACGAAGTGGCTCATCATGTGGAAATTGATAGCAGATACTCTAATAAGGCATGTTTCTAAATGAGGGGGGAAAAAAATGGAGGTCTGAGAAAATCCATGCGACCACAAAGAGAACATGCAAACTCCAAATATACAGGCTACTTTACCAAAACATGCAGTATATAAATACAGTACAGTATATTTTCAGTTGCAAAGTGATTTAAAAATATACCTACTCTGCAGCTTTATGCAAGTCTAAGCAATGTGTCATTGTGACAGTGTAACAATGGTATGCGTTAGCCAATAAAGTAGATTACCTGCATTAATGAGAAATTAAAGTACAAACAAGCAAACTTGGCTCAATTAATTTCACAGCCACTCTCAATAATGCAAAAACAAAAATTTCAGAAATGTCAAAAGGGGGCAAGACTGCATTAAATGAACATGGAAAAACTGCTGAATCATCGACGACGTGAGCTAAAACTGATTCGATGTCTGCGAGAAGAACTGGTTTCCCAAACATATTTAAGGCACGGCTGCTTGTTAACCACAAGGTGCCTTACACAAGAGCTGCTGCGTCTGTTGCTCTGCAAGCTGATGAAACACACGTATTAACATGCTGACAGAGTACACTAGGCGTCTGTCACAATTCATCTAATTTCCCCTGTGGCTTGCAGGGGGGGGGGTCGGTAAACAGCCAAGTGGCAGTAATGCAGATGATCAACTCATTCGTTCATCTACTGCTGGACAAGTCCTCTCTCCAAACGAATGTTGGTTATGTGGGGGGCTCTTTGCCTATACTCCCCCCATGCAGGTTGGTGCCAGTTGGTGCATGGACAGATGGATGAGAGTTGCCCAGGACATGTTCCAGGAATTTAACCCGGGTGCCCAGAGTTCATAGTGCAATGTGCGTATCGCTACGCCACCGTACACACAGTAGCAATTAATGTTCATCCGAACAAAAGCGTCCCTATGCAAAAAACGCACTCTGTTGTATTTTCAATTTAAACAAAGTCTGATATAAAGGCCATTATGGCTGAAGGGCCATGCATCGAGGGTGGCACAGCGATGCATCACGAGTTCAATGTGGAAACAGGTTTGTAGTTTTACCTGTAAATTAAATTAAAAGTTGGAGGGGCGTTTTAAAAGTCCATTAGGTGTGTGTGACCAGAGTTGTATACCTTTATTGACACCAGTCACACGTTTGGGGTGCATCTAACGTTCTCAGCTGTTTTATAACACCCTAACAGTACTGTGACGTTTTAACAATATTGCACATGAGACCATTAACTACGATATGGTGTGTTAACAAGCTCAATTTTACAGTTTCGTAATTAACTAGAGTACAGTACAGTACATCTACATTTACCATCTCAATGACTACATGATTAATGAGTGATTAAGGCTTGCCAGGTGTCGTAGGAGTGGGGCTCCGAGGTGGCTAAATGACAGCAGGGTTTAAGTGCGATGGGTTTTCTCTGGGCTCTCAAGTTTCATTAATTTAATTGGCCAAACATCAAAACGCAGGGCCCTCCAGAAAAAGCCTTGCCATTCGTCGAGGCTTCTTGTTGGGTAAAGAATTTGCACTCATCACCGTTATTAGTAACATTAAAATGAAACAAATCTACTTTTTAAAAAGTACATGCTAATGTGGTTTAGGTAAGAAACAACTGTGCAGTACTGTATATGTAAAGCAAAGATGCTTTTAACAGTTTCTTAATTTATGGTTTATTCAATACTGTAGATAGAGACAATGACACAGCAGAAGAGGTCAGCACACATTATTGGCACGTGTCCTTGAACAGAGATAAAGGCAGTACAGTGCTCACACACACACACTTCACAACTTGCCGATTTAAAAAAAAATGCAAGATGCCCGAAACAAACCCTACCAGCATCAGTTACGAGTGTGACACACACACACAGTGCCCATCCGACAGAACAGCTAGCAGTATCACTGCGTGGTCACACATACATTTGCAAAGCACTATATGGAATCACTGTAAATCACGGTATTTTATTTACAGAGAAATACATATGAATACACAAACCACGGGAAGAGATTAAATCACGTTCAAACATTTACGTATCAACTTTTATAATCCAGTTCTAGTTGAGACTGACCCTCCATGCTGCTTTCAATGGAGTGTGTGCTTGCATACCCTTTAAAAAAATGCATCAACCGAAGTGAAAGCGCTGTTTAAGCATAACGTTTGAATACGAATAAAAAACGCGCGCACACACAGTTAAAGCCGCTCTCATGTTTGGCGAGTCAACAGAGAACAGCACGTGTCGTGGTTGGTACTCGGCAGCAGTGGGCAGCAGTGGGCAGCAGTGTGTGGTAAAGGTTAAATAACGGGAGCCCAGTTTCATCCCGGCTCTGGCAAGGAGACCCTGACCTTCGGGCAAGGTCACCGCACACGTGCAGCGTGGACCGGGGTTAGGATCACCAGGGAATGGGACCCAGGGATCACAGGGATACATGCCACACCGCCGGGCCACAGAACCATGAACCAAGATCACGACTTGGACCAAGACTTGTACAAGTATCCGGGCCCGGACTAGTCCCAGGCACCCAGGTCTGAATACATACAGGGACTATGGATAACAGGACAAGGACGCGGGTAGAATGACGCACTACCCGAACGAGAACCAGAATTAAGACCTCGGTGGGACGAATCAACTAAAATCTGAACCCGGACAGCCTCACACTCGGGAACTGGACCACCAAGACTTGGGAGACCTGGTCCCAGATGAGGACTAAAATCAGGCACGACTTGAAATTCGAATCGGTGCCAGACTTTGTGGACAAGAACGATACGTTGCCGACACCCAGACTGGGCGACTGCGAAACCCGGACTCAAGACCACAGGGCAATCAGTCTTGCCTCTGAGTCGTGAAACCAGGACCAGGTCACCCTAAACACACGGACTCTGGAACCGGGCCCGGACTGGGAGCAGAGTTAAACCGGGCCAGATCGAACACCGGACAGGAACATTCAACCCGGACTGAACCAGACCCGACCCGGACCGGACCAGACCAGACCAGACCCGACCCAGACCCATCATGCTTACGGCTGCAACTTCAACCCAACAGAAAAACACCCAGAAACAGAGAGTCTGACCCCCTCGGGCCAGACCCCCAGCGGGCACTTGGGATCAAACCCAAGGCCCGATCCTTACCAGGCCATCGGCGGTGACCGCTGCTCGGAGTTGAGGCTCCCGGCCTGATGGTCAACTCCGTTCTTATTGTCGGCCTGCTGCGCCGGACCTGTGACGGGACATTAAACAAGCGAGAGTTTGACGCAAGCCACACCACCACAAACCCCAGCAAGCAGCAACAACAACAAAATAAACCCAACACTCCTCCAATTCGATTCACCAAAACCAAGCTTACACGAAACTTCACATAAAAGGGCTCACACAAATCAACAACTTAAGCCGACAATAACTAGCGACACGTGTACCGGTTGTGTGGATAACTCCACGCAACCGAGATAATTGCGAAAACAGCCAACCCCATTGACGTGTCGGCACGGTGCTCGCTTGCACAACCCCATTCGGTGTTGCAGCTTTTACCCAGTTGTGCCCAAGGGATTTGAGCCCTTAACGATCCCGCCAGACACCAAAGTGCCACATGGCATTGCAAGATAAAGACGCTGCAGCCAGCCAACAAAGCGCCGTAGACCACCTTAAACTATTAATGAACAATGCCGTTCGTTGTTAAGCCACGTGTTGTTCGCAGAGCACGTGGAAGAGGTGACCCCTGACGAACACGGAGTTACCACCCACCGCTCCGCATGGCCCTCTGTCCCCCATTGTAATCGGCCCCGGTGGACAAGGTCAACCCGCCTCCTCCACACTGAGCCTGTGGCCTCACCTCGTAGCCTGTGCGTGACCATCTTGCTGGGCCCCCTCGTGATGGTGTACATCGCCGCGGTGTCCTTGTCGTTGCCGTAAAGTCCTAACTCACAACACGCACTCGTCCTCGAGTCCCCCCACGGTACTCGCTTATATAGGGCACGTGGAGAACCACATTGCAACGCCCCCCCCGCCTTCGCCGCACTTGGTACATCCCGTCGGTGTGAAGCCGACCAATAATACGTGGGCGAGACCATTCTTGCAGATAGAGAGGGTGGGGAAGGGGGCGTGGTCAGGAGTTTGGTTGGGGGTGTTAACTTTCGGGAGGACCACATTTCAACGACCCCCCCCCGCGTTCGCCGCACTTGGTACATCCCGCCGGTGTGAAGCCTACCAATAATACGCGTGGGCGAGACCATTCGTGCAGATGCAGAGGGGAGCAGGGAGCGTGGTCAGGAGTTTCGTTGGGGGTGTTGGCTTGTGGGCGGGACTTGTAGGGGTCAGCTCGGACTTCTGGAAAGTAATGTGGTGGTATGGCACTGTACGGTACAGTGGCTGCAGCACTTTGCTTGTTTCGCGATTATTATTGTGGGGGTTGCAAAAAAACTTCGCCACCAATTCATTTCTCTCCTTGTCAATGTATGTCCAATGGCAACGTCTTGTGGCTCGAACTGCCATAATACGTTCTGAGCTTTAAATTTCTGTTGTATTATGTATTTCATTGTATACTCCACCACCCCTCTCTCTCTACAAAAACCTTCGAGTCACAAAGCAGAAATTCGCGATACTCATGTAACACCACGCGTGCTCCGAACGTGGAGCAAGGGGTTAAGTAGGTAATGTGCTGCATGGGAGTCGAGCGCGCCGCTGGTGTAGTGGTATCATGGAAGATTCCCATTCTTTCGACCCGGGTTCGATTCCCGGGCGGCGCACAATTATTTTTTTGTTGTTGTTTACAAATTCGAAAACAAATATAATAACATTCAGCTGTCCCGACAACATTTTTGAGTTATTCCACTGTGAATATTAAATAACTGTCGTCGTGTACCGAGCGCGTTCGGGAATGCCGCTGAAATAATGTGGTAATGTTGAAATCCGGCAAGTTGCGTTTAAAGTCAAAATTTTATTCGTGGCTGCAGAGTTCGCTTTACTAACGCCCATTGCAAAGTGCCGACAGCAGATTTAATGTCGAGTACAATTGCAGCATATAAATACTCCGTAAACTTTAACCTTCATTTTCCGCGTCTTTAAAAAAAAATCTTACGCCGCCAAATGGCCGAAACGGGTACTGGGTATAACTCTAACCCCCGTATTAAACCCGAGATTATTCACCAATGCAGCAACATATTTAGTCGAATGAAATTTTTCTGGTGATTTATAGTATTTATCCGTCTATCAATGGGCAGAAGAGAAACAACAAATACACAACAATTATTTCCTGAGTAAAAAAAAATAATCGTGCGCCGCCCGGGAATCGAACCCGGGTCGAAAGAATGGGAATCTTCCATGATACCACTACACCAGCGGCGCGCTCGCTCTAACTCGTGCCCGGCACGCGAGCTATAGGACGCATTCGCACAACACGTGCCACCCTCTATCCACTGCTGGATTATGTATGCATGTTGGACTTCTAGATTTGAAGCTTTTGTGACTGCAAGGATTCATACTCTTAGGTTTTTTCGGTAAAGTCACGTAGGTATAAAAAAAAAATAATAAAAAAAATTCCTATTATTATTTTTCTAATTATTTTTTACCTACGTGACTTTACCGAAAAAATCTCAGAATAATGTTAGACTTCTTTCACACCGTACGTAGCCCACCATGCTAATTGGAGGTGTGGGGGAGGGGGACAACACAACTAAACCCAAAAATACGTTTTCAAGAAATTTGTTTTCAAATTACAAGGTCTTGTCACAAAGTGACTGCTAAGTATGTGGACATTTATGGGAGCCAAATACTCTGAATGCATGTTGATTTCTAAATGTGGAGGGAAAAACCGGAGAAAAATCCACGCGACCACGGGGAGAATAAACAAACTCCAAATATACAGACGTCAGGGATCAGAGGTCAGGATCGATATCATGACCTCCTGCATACCAGGCGAGGGAATTAACAGCTCGCCACAAGGTTTTTCTGATTAGGGCTTCACCTGGCGTTCATCACGCTGGTCAGTGCAGGTTGGTGAAGGTGGGCAGCATAGACGTGGGAGCATAGAAGTACGGTTCAACAATGGGGGTTTGCTGCACTGCTCTCTGCTGTAACATCACGCAGCCACGCATCCTATAGCAAACCTGTTGAGCATGGTGGGCGCCCATCCAGAATCAGAATCTGTGTTTAGACTGGAGGAATGCGATGACCTGCCGATTTGTCAACACAAAATGTAAGCTTGGGCAAGGCAGCAAAACAACAACAAAAACAGTCCCAGACCACACCAAGTCAACACAGTCTCTTGATAGCAACGCACATTAAATGTAATAACTACATATACATGGGTACGGTTCAGAGTTACAAATCATATTTATAAATGCGGCTGTATCTGGCACTAATCTTATACTTCAGGATATTTTTACAAGGAAGATTTACGACGTTAAGGGAGAAAACAAAGTTGTTCCAAAACGTTGGTGATGCAACTGCTAAATCTTTGTCATCTATTCCAATTCCTGTTCTAGAGATAGTTATACAAGGCAATTAGATGGACGTCTTAGGCTTCTTGGGTTTATAATGGCGTTAATGAATTAGCTAAATATAGCGTAGATGTGTCAATAAGCATTGTATGGATGAACGGGACCCAATGTATAATTCTTATGATTTTAAATAGAGGTCACAATCGTGGGTTCTGCATGGTTACGTCCAGTGCAAATGAAAGAGCAGAGTAATAATGCGGGTTTAGTATGTTTAGCGTTTCATTAGTAGCTGGTTTGTTAGCAGCATCAGAATCGTCACAATAGTCGAATTGAAAAACAGTGTTTCTGAATAAAAACTCTATATTTGTTTGAGTTTCTTTCAGATGTGATCAATATGAAGTTGGAATGTTAGTTTTTAGTCAATCAGTAAACCCAATCATGTTAAGCACGCCGTTTGTTCAATGATGTTTCTGATATCAATTAAAGGTGAAGGGAATGAAACTGGATTTTTTTTCGGACGTTCTGCTGGCAGTGTTACACTACTTTGATGAGCACGAACAAATCTTGACTTAAAGCTTCCGTGACTGCAGGAATTCATATTCTTTGGGTCTTTCAGTAAAGTCACGTTCAAAGAAAATAACAAAAATATTCCCTTTGATCCTATCTACGTGACTTTACCGAAAGACCCAAAGAATATGAGCACGAACAATTAAAAAGAAAATCCACATACAGAATTGGCGTGTCAGGTAATCACAGGCACTGATAATCGCTCATCAGACTGTCAATGAAACCTGTATGCATTAGCCATGACACATTATTTATCTGCATGAATTGCTCGGAGAGGGATTTTGGTCGTTCTGAAGCCCCTCCTGTCCCAGCCCACCGCGATTTCTGCACCCCCCCCTGCACCAGCCCCCACCACGACCAAACAAGGGGCGGGGCTGAAGAGGAATGGGCGGGGCATAAAGAGGAAGGGGCGGGGCATAACCGATTAAGGGGCGGGGCATAAAAAAGAAAGGCGCAGAGGGCCTGATTCGGAATGAGTGTGGCTTCCAGAGGGTCAACTTCCCTGGTGATTTAAAGTAATGAGAGCATAGAATAAAATCCTGTACATATGGTAGATAGCATCGCTTCAATGCTGCAGATGCGGCCACAAGCCAACTAGTTTAGCGTATTTCAGCAAAGACGTGTTTCTTAATTCGACCATGCTTTTTGTTTCTCTGAAGCCCTTTGTTGGGTCTGCTGTGCCTTATGAAACTTAAATATAAAAATTAATATTTCATAGTCTACACTTTAAGAAAAACGTGTGTCTATGCTCAAGGTTTCAACTGTTGTCTCCTACAGCGCTCTGTATTTACACATGGCATGGGATAATGTTGAAATAAAACAAGGTTAGGGGCCGTCCATAAATGACGTCATGCACCTGGGGGGTGGGGGTCAGACATTTGTGACGATGTGTGACGAGGGGGGGGGGAGTGAAAAATGTGACGTCACATCAAAATGCGCAGCTTTAAATAAATATAGACAACACGTTCTACTTAATTAAATAGACTTTTTAATAAATGATTTCTCCTAAAACATCAGAGTGCAAGCGCCACATTAGATATGCACTACAATGACAATAGTTTGAAGCGATTTGAAGCATGTTTTATTTTTTTGGGTAGGAGGGGCGCAGAGCTTTGTGACGTTAGGGGGGTCTGACTTTGTGACGCCGTGTGACGAAGGGGGGGGGGGGGTCAAAAATCGTACAAAATCGCGTGACGTCATTTATGGACGGCCCCTAATCGGAGTTACTGTCCTCAGTATATCTACCCAAATGTTATCGCATTGTGTCCCTAAAACTTATTTCGCGAACTTGGACTTTGTGACTTGCTTCTATCACATGCTATAATGATTGTGAACCCGCCTGTACAGCCGCCTTTATTATGGAATGATGGCCAGCGACAGCCAAAGGAAGGAAACATTCCTAAAACGATGCCCACAGTGGAGATGGAGAAACGGATGAACGCATGGGCAGGGAGCTCTTTCAGGACTGCAGTGTGGCTCTGGAAATTCGAAAAAAAAATCTCTTCTTCTTATTTTGGCTGCCGACCCCTGACCATGGAAGTCCACTTCACTGTGGAAGTGCAGTTTATGATGGGCAGGGGTCGTCAACCTCCGGCTCCAGAGCCGCATGCGGCTCTTTAAGGACTGTTTCGTGACGCTTTTTTTTATTAAGGACCGTCTCGTATTCACATGCATTACCGCTCTTGAAATTAGTTTTTGTTTACCTAGGCAAGATGGATTGTTGCGGCGTGTGACTTGAGAGATGGCAATAGCTCGTGAAGACTTTCATCCAGCAGTGCATAGGACATAGCTGATGATTGTTGTGATGACCAGCATCAAGGAAGGCTGTTTCGATTAAAAGTAAGCAATCAGTGATTTTCTATCATTTTGATCGAGGGTTTACATTTCACGTTAGATAAACTATTTCCAGCCAAGAGCTGTAAGTCGGAGCATGCAATGAAACTACTTTATGACTGTCCTTGTCCCATGCCAAATGAGATCTGTAAGATCTTAATTTTGGAGCTTTCGTGACTGCAGAAATTATTATTTGGTTCTTTCGGTAAAGTCACGTATAAAGATAAAAGAATAAATGAAATAATTTAATAACTTTTTCATTTTATCTTTATACGTGACTTTACCGAAAGAACCAAAGAATGAGATCTGTATGGTTATAATGGAACATATGTTGCAAAGAGACGCTGTCTGAAAAAATATAAAGGGATACATTAATGTGTACTGAAATTGTGAAAAAATTCCAGTTTTTTGTGTGTACCGTGCAAATCTACTTATGTCCAGCAGATGGCACATTCATCACTTACCTTCACCAGTTCATGGCATCCAATAGTCCCTTAAATTTACAAACCACGAGTCAGTTTTTGGGTAAACAAAACAATGTAACGCCCAAATTCAGATTCACGTGAGTAATAACATAGTTGGTGGGCATGAATATGGAAGAGAGTTGAATTGCTTGTGTTGCGATCGAAACGTCGAGATGTTTTTTTTTTAGTATTTCTCTATCTGCGTGGCTTTACGAAAGACCCAAAGAATAGAGTTGAATTAATTTGACAGTGACTATATTTTATATATATATATAAACACAGTCGTACATAACCTTTTTTAAATACGTTTAGCGAGCATGGGAGAGGACAAAATATAATACACCCAAGAGAATGTAAATACTACACACCCGATAGCGTTGTTAATGAGTGCGATTTTAGTTGTTAGTTTTGCTTGTGCATCAGTGCCAACACATCCTCACCAAATAATTCGTTTAAACACTGACATAGTGGTACAATACAGATAATGTGGCACAATATTGATTTACTGTGCACAGAGTACGTTGTACACACATTTACATGATTACTTATGCAGTATTGAATCTGGTTTTGTTATTACAGAATGCATGTGAATTATAGTGTTTAGAATAGAACTGAAAAGCGATTTACTACAAATGTACCCATACCAGTAGTGGACAGACAGTATTCTCTGCGTTGTATATACAGTTTATATTTTTGTAAAATATATTATTTCAGTATTTACGTGAGTTGAAATGTCACATTCCTCAGAAGTCAAAATAATAGTTTTGAACATGCTCTGCATAGTAGCGCAATGAGATTCAACACTGTATTATGTCACACTTGCCACACCAGATTTACAAATAAAGTACTCTATTGTTTTACATAACATTTAAACAAATTACAGCTCTTTGCCAATCACTGTTGGATGAAGTCCTTCCCATGACATACTTGGTCATGGAGGTTGTTGGAATATATTTCACCAAACTGGTCAGTGTGAGTCGGTGAGGTTGATGTCCAGGAACATATTGGACATCACTTGCCATTGATTTTGGCCACGGCATAGAATCCAACACAGGTTGGTTAATAGCACAGTGCGAAAAACCACTGGTCCATCTTCATATATAACATGCTTTCCTGCACTTAAATCATTGATCATCATCATTATTTTATTTCCACAAGTCCAGATATTTTTTCCTAAACTAATTAAAAAGCATATCATCTGACTCATACATGTATAGAATAGAGAGAGAGTGGCTGGAAGCCTTTTCTTTATAGCGAAGGAATGGCGTTTCCAGTCCACTGACTTTAATAGTACAAACTGCACTAACGGCAGTTAACGTCACTGAATACGACCTTTGATTCCAACTGTTGTGTGATATGCTACCAGCGCTGCACACATGATAAATGGGGGGACATTTTGTCATAAATCTGACCTTGCTTACTGGATGTCAAATGTTGAAAAATAATATAAAAGGCACAACATATGGCATGGTTAGTCATCATAAGCAGACTTTTTTTCAGCAGAAGATGGTGTACTCGAGTTGAGCTGGGGTTAAGCAGCCCTTATATTATCCATGTTTTAATATTACCAAGATTGCAAATACCAACGCAGAACTGTAAAAGGAAAATATGTAGCTGTTGATGCCCATCTTGCCAATTCTGGCAAGATGGGCCTCCACAAGGGAGATCTTTAAAAAGCCTCTGTAGTAGAGGGCATTTGGCCTACTCTTCCACGCCGGACAGACTTCTTGGAATAAGTGTTGGGTGTACCCACACTTTACCCTACCACATGTGACCTGCCACTTGACTGTGCTGTACCCATTTATACTGCTGGGACAACAAGAGTAGGCTTGGGGGCATTTAAGAAACTTGCCCATATTTTCAAATGCCATGCCAGGAGATTGAACTCGCGACCTCTGTATTGCAAGTCCAGTCTCATAACCTTTACATCATGACAGCACTCTGGACTGTACCATAGGACTGTACCAATCATTATTTTCATTTTTTGCTAAAATAAAAAAAAACCTATAGAAACAGGTCATGTGGTTGTATAGGTCGTAGATAAACTGATCTTGTAAAATACTGTTCGTCTGTAAACGTGAAACTAAATTTAATTATGGCAACATCACAAAGAAAATATGTAAATACTTTTCCTCAAACGATAATAAGGTCACATGTGTGCAATATTGTCAAACCTAATTGGTTATATTGCACTGGGTTTCATCAGCCATGTGTTGTACTTCAGGCCACAAACTTAGTTATCGCTGGGAACCGGAGGCAATTTTAACAGGTATGTTTTTGTGGAGGGTGATAATACATTTTCATGAGTATTCATTCCTTTTTATAAAACGGAGGGAAACACAACGTAGCTGGGAGCATGACCTTATATAAATAACGTAGTGAGGAATTGCCTAATGATCCGAGAGGAACCAAGCTGTTAAACATGGAAATGTACGAGACCTGGGGTGAGGAGATAACAGGATTAAGAGTGAAAGCCCCCACTGATCAATTACTCTATTCTCTGCAAAGAGCAACCACATTAGATTTCACAAGTTGTATTTACTATGCACGATTGCAAGACTTACAGTGTCATATTAAGTGAACATATTATTCGTACATCCGATTAGCACGGTTGGTTGCATACGGTGCGAAAGAAGTTCAACATACAGTAAGTACACATTTTCAGTGATGCAGTGGTAACAGCACACTGCACTATTAACCCAGCAACCTGAATTTGATTCTGGGCAAAGGCTAACATCATTGGCGAGTGATTCATGAACCGGTCCTTGTCCCCTCCCCAAGCCCTTTCACCAATCTGCTGACATAGTGTGAGGAGGCCTTCATCCAGAAGGGGGTTGACAGAGGCTGCACATTTGGCTTTTACATCTATATAAGCATTGCACTTAACAATGGATAAATACTATTTAAGCCCAATTAATTATTCTAGGTTGTTCGTCAGCATTTTTACAGGCAAGGTGATAATAAAGATTCTCCATGAAGAACCACAAAGAATCAGTCGTTCACAGAGTAGAGCAAGGTCTTAATATTGAACTAGAAAGGAGTCAAAACCAGTCAACAAATGTTTTACACGTAGGCTTTCGCGACCAATACTATCCATAATAGGTTTTGTGGGTTAGATCGTGTAAATATAAATGTGTCGTTAAACCCACCACCACCGGACACAGCCAATAAGTAGGATGCTTTGTCACGTAAACAAAACATGCCAATTAGTACTCGTTCAGCACACCGGTGAGTTGGAGAGTACACCCACAACATTTAAAATTGGAGTACGACGTTTCTACGGTAATTGCAACCAGCCTCATCAGGTGATAGCCAGAATTGTGGAAAATCCTGTAAATGTAATGTCGTCACTTTTGAGCCAATTATGTGTGAAGACCAGAACGGCGTGATTAATGTAGTCATATAAATAACAATTTCTATATATGATTGGTTGGGTTATTCACAGTAAATCAACATACATAATGTCCATTAATATATATTAATGTAAATTATGTACATTATATACAATGAATGTACATTATGTATTTGCATTCTGCCGTTTTTGGGGCCCAAAAATCGCAAATACTATACCTGTCCACAGTTATTCACCATCAACGTATTGTGACCAGGAGAGGCATGCAATTAGACAGTGTATTACTTGATAATATGCTTCCAAGCAGCACTAAGCCTGTAGCTATCAGAACAGTTACAATTATTTTAAATTTCTCTCAATTTCAATCGATTCTAGAATTAGTCTTGACCAGTCATTGGTGTTGCACAAAACGTCAATATTATCAAAATCAATTGAGTGCCCTTGTTGGCACACCTGTTCTGCAACTGCCGACAGTTGTGTTTGGGAGTATTTTACCATACAGGTCAATGTCGATGGTGATTAATTGTGTGCAGCCAATACTAGGTATGCGATATTTGGGGCGCAAAAACTGTGAATAACCCAACCAATAAATAATAGATATCCATTATAATTGATATGACTACATTAACCCCGCCCCTCTGATCTTCGCACCTGATTGGCTCAGAAGTGACATCACATTTACTTTCATATTTAAGACAATAATTATGGCTGTCGCCTGATATGGCTGGTTGTAATTACCGGTAAAATGTTGGACTGGAATTGTACATTTTGTGGGTTGACTCTTCAACTCACCGGTGTGCTGAACTAGTAACTGGCATGTTTTGTTCGTGACAAACCTTACTAGTTGGCTGTCGGGTGGTGGCGGGTTTAACGACATATTTATATTTACGCAATATAACCCAAAAAACCTCTGTGATGACCAAATGTTTGATTTTACTGTTGCATAAAAAAAGATACAACGCAATTTCATAGGACACTGCAACTGTGTATATAGTGTGGATAGTTCAATTGGTAAAGCAGCAGGCTTCCATTCAAAAAGGACATTAGAGCAGAGGCCAAAAATGGCCTGCCCAGTCCATCGCTCCTCTGGAGTTGGTAAAGTTAGTAGTGTCACTTGGAGAGTAAGCATGCTGCATACATCGTGTACTGTCAAAATACAGTGGAACCCAGAACAGAACATTAACATCCATTAACCCAGGGCCAGAAATGGAAATAAACACCAGCCAGTGCGGTGGTGAAACATGTTGTAGCCCTTGGACAATTCTACTGGTCATCTGTGAAAATGAGCTTTATAGCTCATCGGATTTCTCCAGTATATTCAGATTTACACCAAACATTTGAACAATAATCATTCTAAAATCCAACACTCGCTAGTGCATTAAGTAAATACATTATGTGAGACTTAGTGTTCGGTGAATCTTAAAAAAAATCTAACTATTTTATGTGCTAAAGCTTTGGGAATTCGTAAATAAGCCAAACATTCCAGTGCACATTAATTACACTGTAATAACACTTTTTTTTGTTCCTGGGTAGTAAGTGTTATTTCTTAATTGCTTATGCCTCAAAAGTATAGAAAATGGATATTATTCCCCACAAACTTTGTTTTGTGACCAGGACAGTGATATTTTGAAAATTATCTATTTTCCAGAACATTCCAGATAGATTCAGTGCTGAGTAAACTTGGAGTAACTTCTAGAACATTCTATAACTTTCCAGTAATATAAATAGTAGTATAAATACAGGGGCCTTAAGCCCACCAGTTCAGTTTAGTTCTAGCTGCCTAAGTGGATACATATCTGCATTTTTCTGAGATGGCATCAAAAGGCTGCAAGCATCCGGCAGACGCATTTTGCTATGTCTGCGGCCAATTTATCAAAACGAGAGCGAAAAAGTACTCTGTGGAAGCATCTGCTAAGATGTGTGAGGCCTACAAGGTATATTTCGGCATGCCTGTCGGAGATCAAGACAAATCCTGGGCACCTCATTTCACCTGCGAGCAATGCAAACAACTCTGGAAGGTAAGATGGACAATTGTTGCTTGGAATTTTATGTTATAAATTTGTTAAAATGTTTAAAATTGTAAAATGTTTTTTTTTTTACAATTTTCAATATTATTGAAAAAATATATCATGTATGAAAAATGTTGCGAGAATCTCTTACACATCAGTCATGGGTGAAATAAATGTATTTTGTAGGATGGTACAGAGGGGAAAAGAGAGCCATGAAGTTCACTATCCCAAGAATTTGGCGGAAACCCACTGACCATTCAAGCAACTGCTACTTCTGCATGGTGGACCCTTTCAAACGTTGGACTGGCAAGAATGCACCTGCTATCACCTTCCTTTATCAATCGCCCCCGTGCCACAATGCCATGAGCTCCCCGTACCCACTCCTCCGGAGAGCAGCCGTCTTTAGAAGACAGCAGCAAGTCAGAAAGCGAGGAAGACGTAGATCCAGATGACAATTTCAGAGGTGGAGCTGAGGAGAGAAACCCATACTACCCCAACCAAAAATACATCAACGACTTGATCAGAGATCTTGGTCTCACCAAGTGCAATGCCGAGCTTTTGACGTCTAGGCTCAAGCAGTGGAACTTGTTTGATAAAAGTGTGCAAGTCGCAGATCAGAGGAAGCGTCACCAACCTTTATTCAGCTTCTTCACCTGTCAAGATTGGCTCTGCTTCTGCCACAATGTGACCAGTCTGTTCGAGGCAATCGGAATCGCCTGTAACCAGAATGAGTGACACCTCTTCATTGATAGCTCATCCAAGAGCTTCCAACCCGTGCTGCTCCATAATGGTAACAAGTTTTGGTCTCTTCCTCTGGCTCACTCGGTGCACCTCAAAGAGCAAGGTCTTGAGCAGTATCAAGACCTTGCTGAACGCCTTGAAGTATGATGAGTATGGATGGGAGGTCATCGGAGACTTTAAAATGGTGGCATAGCTGATGGGTCTCCAAGGCGGTTTTACCAAGTTTCCCTGCTGTCTTTGCCTTTGGGACGGCAGGGACACCAAGGCGCACTACCACAGGGGAGATTGGCTACAGCAGACCGAGTTCTCTGTGGGGAGGAACAACGTCAAGTGGGAGCCACTGGTGGACCCCGGAAGGTGCTGATGCCACCACTGCACATCAAATTGTGCCTTATGAAACAATTTGTCAGAGCTGTAGATAAGGAGTCGGCAGCCTTCAAGTACCTTCAAGACTTCTTCCCTAATCTGTCTTGAGGCAAAGGTCAAAGCCGGTGTCTTTGTCGGACCACAGATAAAGAAGATCCTGGAGTGCAATGAATTATCCAAGAAGCTCACTAGTAAGGAGAAAGCGGCTTGGAACAGCTTTGTCGCAGTGGTTCGTGGCTTCCTGGGCAATCACAAGGTCGAACACTATGTGGAGCTGGTTGAGGCTTTGGTGAAGAACTATGGCACAATGGGCTGTAGGATGTCCCTCAAAGTCCATATTCTTGATGCTCATCTTGATAAATTCAATTAGAACATGGGAGCGTACTCGGAGAACCAGGATATGCTGGACTTTGAACGCCGCTACCAAGGACAGTATAACGAGAACATGACGGGAGACTACATTTGGGGGCTGATTCGTGAAAGTGATTTACAGTATAATCGTAAATAAAAAAAAAACTACGCATTATTACATATTTTGAAGTCATTTTTGAATGACTTTAGTATAAATACATGTTCATTTTGATTCATGTAGTTTTTTTCTGACTTTATGTGAATGAAAAGACACAAATTCGCCCGTTTTCTCAATGAAAATAGGTAAATTTCAAAATATCACTGTCCTGGTCACAAAAGCAAAATATAAGGGGAATAAAAGCCATTTTCTATACTTTTTAGGCATAAGCAATTACGAAATAACACTTACTACCCAGGAACAAAAAATTGTTACATCGTGTTATAATTTATAATGTACGTTTGTAGACAAGATACCGTATACGGTGCTAAAGACTCATGAATATACTGTCCTGTGGTGGATTGTATTAAGTCACGTATCAAATACCTTGGAAAATGCACGTCGAAATTGCAATAGGCTTGAAAAAAGCAATCAGATTGTTTTTACATTATTTGGTTAATATTTAATGTAGATTGTTTCATTGAGGACTTTTTCAACCAACTCACCTCATGTAAAATATTTGAATAAAACCTTGTTATTTCGTTTAACTGTAGCCTGTTTTTCATTTTTCAAGTTCAACGAAGCAGCAACTGCACGCATAATCTTTTATAGCAGCAAGTCACTGTTTGCGTTGTCTTCGCAAACTGTAATTACTGTGGTCATGGGAATTTTCCTATTGAAGCTCATCAATGTTCAGAAATAAAGTTTGTGCATATACACAAAGCACATTTCTGTCATAAGCAGAATTGTAGTGCTGACGTTAAGACGATAGGGGTCATATATCACAACCTTCCCTATTTCTGCGTTGTCACCCAGAATGACACGTTCAAGGCTGGTAACAAGGACCGTGTATTATTCAACTGGACACAAAAAACGGGTCATCTGAGGGTGTTTGAATATATTTTTTTGGGTTCAGCAACCACCAATACGGTAACGGTCAAATGAGTGCATTAGGCAGAAATAAGGTGAGCAATGGAAAGTAGCTGCCAGACCGCTATCGGATTCCAAATCATCCCCGAGCTGTCACACATTTTTCATGCACAATCAGTTGGACGTGAGAAAAAGAAATCCTGCATGTTCGCACTTGCGTAAAATACAAAACAGTAGTTGGTTTCGCCAATCAAGACATCTTAAAGATATATTGCATTTTTTCATTAATTAATAAAAAAACTAATAAATCAGTGGTTAACGAATAGAGGTGACAAAAACAAAGGACAATGACAAACACTGATTCATATACTTTATTTAGCTAAACAGATGTATGACACGTACTCACAAGCACACACTACATTTCTACAGCATACCGTAGCTCGCAAATTGACAATTAAAACATGTCAACAATAAACAGAAATTTATGGAATTCACATGCACCAGTGTATCATTATATATTGTAACCCAAAAATTATTACTGTGAAGTATAGTGACACTAATAGTACACCATCAACATTGTCACCATAATTTACAACTATTTCCGCAGTGCCAAGTAAATTAAGATGGCTTATGATGAACAGCAAATAGTGCGTCATATAATACGTGATGTTGTTGCACGCATATTTTGTTTATAACAAGAAGCAGTAGACATTAACAGTAGCAGTGCATACAAAAGGCACAACATTTTACGGCACAACAGGAATTGAGCAATATCCAAACTACTGAATATGTTCCAATTTAAAAGTACTTTCTATGCATAAAACACAAATGCCATATACGAATGTGCAACATGTTGCCGAGGAAGAAAAAAACCCATCACACGAGTTCTTCCTTTAAATGTCATTAAAATAAATCACATTAAACGATCAATTAAATCAGTTAGGACAAATAATAGGGTTATTAAATGCCCAACATACATTTAATTAAATTGGGAGAAAATATTTGAACAGAAAATATGTACCGGTTCAGTTCTATATATTATTTTAAATTCATTTCAAAAAGGCATTTTAACAATATATACAAGCTTCATTTAAACGACATTATTGTTCATAAAGTATCCGGGGCAAAACAGGAACAAATGTGTATTTCATCAGAAAAATAATTTAAAAACATACTGTGCGGTGCTTGCAAAAAAAAGTAGAAAAAGCCAAATAAAAATGACTTTTTTACATTTTACACTATTCATTTTATCTCAAGGTTCAACTTTAATCAATGAGAGAATCAGATGTCACTCAGCTTTCAAACCCATCATTAAGATGACTGTTTTCTGTTTACACGACCTGTTTATTTAAAGAAAAAAATCGTGGAGCAGACCCGAGTTAAGTTTGGTAAAAAAAAAAGTTGCTGACAAAGAACAATGAAAGTATATTTTCCACATTAAGAGTGGCTTTAACATACCAAGGGAATAAGCGATTGAGTAGAAACTCCACCGATAGTCTGTCTATATACTGGCTGAATTTTGTTACATCATCGATTTTGACAATGACGATGGCTCATATGCTTGATAACCACCTATTAATTGTAATTAAGCCAGCTCGTTATATTTAAGGGTATTTAAAGGTCTGGTTTTCAAAGAACAATTGTACAATTCAAGAAATAAACAAGCACATGTTCGTGTAATGCACAGGTTAAAATGATTACATCACTATACGCAGCCTCAGTTTCATTTTTGTTTTATTTTCCCACGCTTCAATACGAGTGCTTCGATGTTTTATTTATTTTAGTTTTCTCTTGCATTTCCAGCTTCATAATACGGTATATAATTACTTCATTGCAATTCCTTATAAATAAAACATGTCCAGTGACACGTGTCGAATTACACTATATTTGTGGACGCGGAACTAATTTCTATTCATCAGTCCGTTTTCCATTTGTAATAGTCATTCATCAAGGCCCAAATAAAAACTCGGGAGTATTGCCATTGCATGCCTCATTCCATATTGGGAGTATACATTATATACTTTAAAATCTCATCAATAATTAACAGATATTCAGATCTAGGCCTCCAGTCTGAATATATTTACAGGATACACGAGGATTTTGGCCGACTTGACACTGGAATATCAAGTCATGGCCAAAACGTTTTAAGTTTTAAAATTACTCAAGCAAGTCATGAATTTATTGAATATTTGTTAACAAATGCGACAATGTAATTATAGCTTGAGGCAGTAATTTATATGGAGTCAGCGACATGCACTTACAATCACCGAGCGTATATATTGGCCGACGACTTATTTTGCAACAGTTTTGCATTTAGTTTACTATGACACGATTTTTTTTCAACTCCATATGTATTTTTCCAATTTTTGTGCAATGTCTGCTCTTTAGAAGAAAACAGAGAACACAATTTGCCAATGGGATATTCTGACCAATAACATCAATTAACTCCAGATTTCTTCCGAAGCACCATATGGCGTCACAGTATGTATACAAAACAAACTGTAGTAACCGATTCTCAAACGTGTCTTGATGGCTCCTCACACACTTACTCACGAGAATGATTCTTAAGACACACACAAACGTTGCCCACAAAACCCACACCGTTCAGCACACTGGCAAACCAGCAATCAATCGATTTGCATAATTTACTCTTCAAAGGTTATATGCCACGTTCAGGAATGGCAGTTTGAGAAAACTCTCCTTGTAGTACCTGTGTACAGGAACGTTCTACAATGTAGGCCTAATTTACACGTAATAATCGGCACTTAAATGAATGAACTGCAAAATGTGCAAATATTTTTTCCCTTCGACAGATTCTGAGGGTCATGACAATGATTATACCTTTTGAATAACACTGCACATATAACCCATGGAACGCTATTGCTACGAGTGATGCTAGTGTACTACATTGCACAAATAAAAGCCTTGTCTCACGACTTACCACTTATATCAAGTGGATCCACACGTGTGCATGAAAAAAGGTTTTTTTTTACATTCAGAAAATAGTAAGCAAATAAGAAGAAAAAAATCAGTGTTGCATGCTTGATCATTTTCACACAAAGCACATTTTTACACACGTAATCGCTTGGCTTTGTCATGTACGGTACAATTAGATGTACATTTCAAATTGTACTGTACATTTTTGGCTTACAGAAATGAATATTTCAAGATGTGTACGGTACTTTAGTATTTAAGTGCTCTTCCATAACGACTGCGATATTGTTAGCGGTGAAAGGTTGAGTACACGTTTTGTTTTGACGAAAAGTAAAGTGAATATTTAGGCGTGCAGAGCTTCAGCAACACCAAAACCTAAAAATTAATCATGCTTTACATTTCTAGGTTTTTTATTGCCTGTTAAAAATGCTTTTTTTAAACCAATATTTGTAATGCATCTTAATAATATAAATAAGCAGCAGCAACCCCATGTGTTGTAACACACAAGTTTAAATATTTCATTCACATGAAAAATAGGTATTACTTTATTGTTAGGCCAAAGTAACAGCACCATACTTAAAATTGGATGCTTATTCTATCTTTTGAAAAAATAAGAGAAATTCGATATTTGTAAAATTATAAGCAAAATATACGGTGCTTTCATTTTTTCAACACACGAGTATATCTTGTGAAAATTGAACCACTCATATTTCCCGCACCCCCCATTAGTACAGTTGGCTATGTACAGTGTGAAAGAAGTTCAACATACGATACATATATATTAGTTAACCTAGCATTGAATGCTCAACCATGCATTAAGCAATGGCATTTAAAAATATCATCCCTTTTAACAAAAGCCCTCAATGTCATCAATTCCAACTGTATATTCCACCAAAAATGCCAAGTATCTTGTTAGTGATAGCAGGCAGCCACTCATAAATAATCAATCTTAACAATGCTCAAATAGGGATTTTTAAAGGTTAGAAACTACTTGGGAACAATAAAATGAATTTATTTTAATGGGAAAAGTCAGTGATAATTTTATTTTAAAAAAATTGCTGCATATAATTAATTTTAAAGTAGTTTTTTGTAATTAGGTTTGCTTGATTACATTTAGGTGAAGGTACATTTAACCCTCATACAACTTCCTTAATCTTCCCAAAAACTTTACAATATTTTAAACAGGCTATAAAATAACCAAATGCAAACATGTCCAGTTATATAATTTGCACATTAAACTTAATTTAAAATCTTGGATTATTGCATCGTTAACTGTAACTTAAGCACTTAATGGTTGCTAAATAATTTAACATCAAAGTAAGATGAAGCAGAGATCGGGTATATGAGTTACAGATAATACTCGGCAGAAGAAGCCTTCTGATGTAACAATCCAATATTTGATAAAGCATGCAGAGGCTGTCAATGACATTTGGCATTATGGAGTAGCCAATACCTCCACAAATCAAACGCGATGAAGTGCTGACACGCACAAAATAGAAACAAACTCGCAACTGTCTATGCACACAAAACAGAAACACCTCGCTCAGGACAACCGAGTGGCAATGGATGCAATCAACCAGAACCGTGGTAAAAATGAGGCAGGAGTGGAACTTTATCATTATCAATTGTATATCCGAATTTGAAACGGATGTAGGAAAAAAATGATAAAGAAGATAGCAATTAGAGGATTTGGTATTGTGCACATTCATTTGCAATGCATACACTGTAAAATGTCTGTGCAACTTCTGTATGCACTCAGTGAATTTCCATGCACGTGGACAGTACAGAACAGAATAATCATCATGATAACGCATTTTTATGATTAACCTCAATAGCTACATTTCTGCTCTATCATACACTTGGCCAATTAGTGTAGCAAACACATTTGTGGCTTTCATAAAAAATGTTCTAAGCTAATATAAGCTCACTTTTAGATAACTTAAAGGGTAATTGCAGCTCACAGAAGTAACCGCATTTGCAGCATTGGCCAATGCAACCTCATTTTTATACTTTCACAGACGGAGTCTTAATACTACGACCAATCAATTGCAACCCAAGCCAAATCCCAATAATATTATTTTCCAACACTCAGTATGCAGGCGTAGCGAATGTGTTTGCGGTAGGCACTGCTTGGGAGAAGGGAGGCTTGCTGTAAGCCTCCTCGCCCTCCACCCCACTGCCGGTGGCGTAGGGCGGCGTCGGCACCGGCATGATGTTGTCGCCGTCAGCGACGCCGGCCCCACCGTCCCCGAACGGTGAAGAGAACGCCGCGTCGGCACCCAGACGGAACCTCCGCAATGCCAGGAAGGCGATCCCACTCTGTTGCGCGCCAGAGATCCACGTGGAAACGCCACACCCCCCCCCACCCACCCCAAGGCACGTTGCCACCAAAAGGTGCACGGTCACCATTGACAGGCGATTGGGAGAACATTTTGGGTGCGCCAGGGGATGTCGAGGGCCGGGGTTAGGCAGGGTTAAAAAAACACAGGATACAAGTTACCTAGATGATTGTGAAGCAAGGAAACGGTTAGTTCTCACACATGCTGATCCTGACACTCTCACGTAGTTCTGGTGACATGTTAAGCAAAGCTTTCAAAAACATTTCAATGCACAATAAGGAACTCCAAATTCGTGTCTCTAGTAAATATCAGTTTGCATTAATTTCTGGAAAAGTTAATTGTTTCATATAGCACCTCTGAGGTTATACAAAAAAAATATATTATTATCGCATCTCATAGTAAATTAAGTATTTAAACAGTTGGTGTTTCCGGGTATTTCAATTGGCTTTAATTACTACAATCTATGACATAGGTGTAGTAGTCACAGATATTGTAGCAAAGCTTACATTACAAAACATTCATTGGATAATCATCATCATCACAAGGTTATCTCAAAGGTGCTATTTTTTGCAGACAATTAGTTCGCATGCGTGTCACATTAGGGGCGATGTTGCCAGGTGGCTTTACCCAATTAAGTAAATTGCGAGTAATTTCAAATTTGACAAAAATGTGGCCTGTGACACCGGCACACACTGGGTCTACTCTTTTTCGAATAACAATTATGTAATCATTAACTTCCACTGAGATGCAGACAGCCTGGTATTTTTTTGGTTAATACACCTAGGGTATGTATCAGGGCAGCTGCTGAAGTGGAACTGCAAGCCCATATCTGTCAACCCATCAACCCACACGGTTTACCTGTATTCTTGTACAGGGAAATTTAGTTTTCACTTCCATTCGGCGTACGGCCGTTTCAATACGGGCAAAAACATTTTTTTTGTCTATTTGTTTGTGTTTCTCCCTTGTAATGGGACTTTGTAGGATGAACTTTGAGATTTAAAAGGGGCATGGGGTGACCAATAAGGTCTGAATTTGTCTGTAATAAGGTAGGCACTGACAAGGGGTTGACAGGTATGCGAGCCTCTGCAACAAGTGGCAAGCACGCTGCCGCTTGGCCACACAAAGGGACTCTGTTCCGTACTTTGTCTCTCGTAATTAACAGATTGTGTACATTTCGTAAAATAGGAAGAAAAACATTAAGAAGTATTTTTAAAGTGTCCTTATGGCTCTAATGATCTTTATTTTCCTAAAAAAAAACATGCATGGCAAGTTTAGTGTTAAGTTAAAGTTAAAACATTTCAGAAAAAAATCAGTCTGACAAATTAAATGATGGTACTTGACTGAAAGGTGTTTCGGCCAGTGGTTCTCAACCTGTTTCAAATCGAAATAAATGTATTACATTTCATGTTTATTTTTACGTATTGGAGAACATGAGTGCATCTCCCTCACAAGTCATTAAAAGATAACTTGCAAAACCTTTCCTTGAAAAGGATCAAAATTAAAGTCTATCCAAAGGTATCAGGTTGAAAACCACACATGTGAATTCTAAAACAGAGGATGACCACGAAGAATAGCAAGCAGATTCTAGATATACAAGCATATAAATGGTTATAAATGCATTCTAAACGAGCCCTGACAGAAGCCTGGCCTGAGTCTCCTCAGAGTAACCAATGTGCTTAAACCTGCCCAGTGCAAACAATGATTGGTAAGCCTGGAGTGTGGTACAAAAACACGGGACAAAAAAGTTGAAAACCATAAATGGAGCGCAAAAGAGTGGAACGCAAGACAGAGTTAACATTTGCAAAGTATATTGTGTAACATAACGATTAGTGCAGTTGAACACAAAAAGGACTGCATCGCAAGATTTTGTTACAATTGTGTCTGGTAGCACGCAAGAGTAAATGGATGCACTAATCGAGTGTTTGTTAGGGTACTACTGTCGGTTATTGATTGGAATAAGTGGTGTTGTTTGTTTTCTACTTTGCCATATTGTCAACACTGAAAATGATTCACGTCCTCAACACATTTTCAACCATTAGGCCATTTTACAAGGCTATTGTGCAAATGTGGGTGATCATTAAAACAGCAAAATTCATCGAAAATCATGCCTGAAATACACAAAAAGGTCATCGATTCCAAAACATAGTATAACAATATATTTTTTTTGGTATAAACATCATTAGCTATATGGCACTTCATAAGGAAAAATAAAGCTCTTGGCAAATCGCACAAATATTGCATAACTCCCTTCTCCCCCGGGAGTCCAGGTGCTGGCTTGTCAGGAAAATTGGAAAGACAAAATGTGGACTCGCCTCCATCTGTCCCTTCTGTATAGGATAGTGTTGCCCCCATGGATGCATGGGTTTTCTCCAGGTGCTATGGTTTCCACCCACACATATAAACACTCATTAATATAGAGCACCACAGGTATGTGGGAATTGTTCGTGCCTGCTCAAAGCCTGGCTGCTTTCCCACTTGTCTGTGGTTCCTCAGCGATTACGAGATGCAATTTACATTAACGAAGCTATATAAAGCTAAACATTACATTAAAGCAGACTTGTCATGCCACTGCTCTCAGTCCAAGTATTGGTGATGAAATTATTTACATACAGTCTCTACATTCCAAAGGGTTATGTAACGTTAATTATATGGTAACAAATGACTTCAACACTCATTTATTATAGAGCCCTTGAGATTCCGTTTAATAGTGTCCGCTAAAAAAATGCGTCACTATTAATGACCGATTCATATACAAGGAAGCATTGTAGCCCTTTTCAAAATGTAGTTTTGTCTGGAATGTCCTTCAAAATAAAACTGATGATGTTAAAAGCATAAATTACCTGCTTAAGATTATATAAATTGCAAGTGCCCGAGATACGAACATTCGACTTATGAACATCCGCACTTACGAACGAACCGCTATAAAGTTGTTTATTTTTAACCATCCGACTTGCAAACGTTCGGTCATACTTATGAACCAAACCGTGCAACTATTGTTTGGTGGAACGATCCTCTGCGAGATGTAATAAATGCCAGCATCTTTCTGGGACTCATAATGCCCCTTCCAACAAGAAAGCCAGCATCAGGATTCAAGGTCAGTGAAAATAAAACATATTTTTAATAAAATAAAACTGATTTTTATTTTATTTTACTTTCGTTTATGTTTTATTTTCTATACGGTATTTATTACTTGCAAATGTACAATATTTCTTCTTATTTATGTTTAACAATGCTTCCCTGTTTTGTTGAACCATAATACATTTTTTACACCAAGTTCTGAGATATGAACAAATCGACTTATGAACAGGTCTCAGCAACATAACCCCTTCAAAAGTCGAGGACTGCCTGTATTGATGGAAACTGGATATTTGAAGCAGCAATTATAACCTCGGTTTCTCAGATGTGACACTCCTTGTTTAACCAACTTCATCATACAAGGTTTGAATTCGTTGTTGTAGACAAAATGGGCTTTTCAGTCATTTGAAGTAGCTGCTACAAATCATGCACTCTACTGCAAAGCCTTGGCTGTGGCATCCCTTAAGCAGGCTCGTGAGCTATTTTGAGATTATCAAAGGGAACTGTGAAATACACCATAGGTATGACAGCAATCAATTTGACCTGCCTGATCTCTTCTCCAGTCGAAGCAGTTGGCCACACCATTAACAGCACATATACACTTATTTTGGAATTACAATTGATTTGGTAGAGTGGTACCACTCAATGGATTTGTTATATTTATGTTTTTAAACAGCTTTTTAGAATCGTGGTTTTCAAACTGATAACTTGAGAGATAAACCAGTCCTAATATATGGAGTGTTCAGGGCGTATTTATTCCTGGCAGTGAAATAACATTGCATGCACAAGTAAAATGAAACAATATAAGTAAATTATAGCCAATTATTGTAAGAAATGTAGCAGTTCTTACTATAAAATAAGCAAGCATAACATTTACCATTCTTACTGCCTGCATTTCAAATTACACGTCAGGAAAGTTAGAACATGTTGCTGGTATAGACGTAACCAATCATGTTACATAAGTGGTTTTTTACCCTTCTATCTGGCAACAAAACTGACACCTTTTTACAAGGAGTCATGTTTGCATAGACCGCAATACCTGCAGTCATAATACAAACAAAAGACATAACTCTGATAATGTGCACTGTCCTTGAAGTTGATTGGTCCACACCCGAGACAGCTTTCCTTTGAGCCTAGTCTCACATGGGTTGGACCAGATGACGCCAAAAGGCGCACAACTCAAAGACAAGGAAAGGTGTCTCGGGTGTGGACCAATCAACTTCAAGGACAGTGCACATTATCAGAGTTATGTCTTTTGTTTGTATTATGACTGCAGGTATTGCGGTCTATGCAAACATGACTCCTTGTAAAAAGGTGTCAGTTTTGTTGCCAGATAGAAGGGTAAAAAAACAATTATATTTTTACTGGCAAATGAGGTTCCCATAGTGTAGAATCATGTTACAATTAACAATGAACACCCATGTAGACTGGTTCTCCTTCAAGGAGAGTTAAATATGCCACATGTCATAGAAGTGTTGCTTTATTTGGTGCTACAATTTTTTAATTACTCAAACATTTATTTGCATGTGTGTGCAAGTCTGCGCCAAAAAATTCCGAGCATTTCACCGACAGTTAAATGCAAGCTCCTCACCCAAGAGATGATGGAGAAGAAGCAGAAGGCGATGGTAGCGCGAGCACTGTCTGCTCCAATTCCATTGGGCACCTTGCTGTCAGGTGTTTCTCGCCACTGGTTTGTCAGGAGGCAGAAGCCCACAAACCACATGAAGGCCCAGAAAGCTGAACACAACATAAGAGAATGGAAACAAGCGCGTACTTAAGGACATGACACCAACATAAGCGTCATGTGTTTTTCTTCTTCTAAATGTACCCTTATCCACGTCTATTTTGACAATGGAAATGTTTACTTCCCTATTCTGTATGAGCATAGTTAAACTGTAGTAATACTGCATCCATGGTACTGCGCTGTGCATTAAAGTGTTTCACCAAGTGTTTTTGTATTGCTCATACTGGCCTTTAATTTTGTACACTTAGTGAAAATACATGTGCACCACGACCCACATCCCTGAGAATTGCTTGGAAACCACTGTACAATTAATATTTCAGTGGCTCAACTTGACAAGAGTATTCAATAAAACATTTCCATGGAGAGTTTCAATAGCCTTTCCATCAAACAAAACATCCTTGTGCATTTGTTTTAGCGTTTTAACAATCATATACACTATGCACGTTCAATCCAACGATTGCTTTATTCAATGACACCTTAATAACCTTAAGGAAATGGATACCACTGGAGAAGTGTTAAACGGTCGTCTAGCTCAGAAGACACTGACCGGAGAAAGCGAGGTCGGCCAGTACTGCGCGCTTGCGGTCCTTGACGCTGCTGATCTGCGGGAAGTAGGCATCGAGCGCCAGGAAGGCCACGCAGGCGAAGAACGCCACCACGCCGATCGTGATGCCGTAGCGGCACGCATCCCCGTTGCCGTTGAAGATGCAGTGCAGCTTGGAGCCTTGGTTGTTTGTGTAGCCCTCATTGACAATGCAGCCAAACACCACGATAGAGAAGAACTGCAGAACGAAATGAACGCGGGATTCAAAGTAAAAAAGTCACAGGTGGTTTCACCCAGCTCAAACGTGTGTGTGGTGGGGGGGGTATGTCAGTGTTTGTAGCTGTGAGCCAGTATATGAAATTAAACATTGTCTAAAATGGGGGCGAGTCCTTCCATATGATAACCAGTGTTGACTTACCAAATAGAGGTACTTATTTTGTATTAACCCTGAAGGAATAAACAGTGATGTCGAGCCCAGATGGGGAAATGCACAAGCTCACAGTGAGCAGTGCTCTGCACCCCACCCCCCAGTAGGTTTCACAATATAGTGATATTCTTCTTCGACGTTTCGTGAGAATTATTTTATTATGTTTTATTTTTATTATTTTATTATTTCCCTTCACGTGACTTTACCGAAAGAACCAAGAAGATGAATCCCTGCAGTCACGAAAGCTTTAAATCGAAAAATAGTGATATTCTTAAAACAATTATAAAAGTGTGGTCATGCAGTGTTTACTGAATATATAGTTACTAACTATATATAGCATCTTGCCATTAATTTATATTATACATAAATATGTGAACACATAAATACAGTTTGGTAAAAATGGATATTCCACTGGTCATTATTACATGTATTTCTAACGCACGATTTAATTTACGCAAATATATTTCATTATAGTCATAATAAAATTACAATCACAATATCTTACCTATATAATGCTATCAACAGGACTGGTTAAAGTACTACCATTAGTTGATTATATATTTTTTTTGCAATTTAGCCAACAAGTAGTGTAGAATATGCAATATACTATTTAAACAAGTGTGAATACAGTATAAACATGAGATCTTTCAACATGTAATTGTACTCTTTTAACATACGGTGTTATTTTAAACAGATTAAAGTATACAGCTGTTGTTGGCTGAATGTCTTTCATTTAATTAAAAGTAGAATGACACCAGTGAAAATAAGTGTCAACGTCCCTTCATAAACTTGTACAGCTAGGATGCTATAAGGCAAGTCACTGCTCACGAGATCTGATATGTAATTTATGTCAATACTGCCAGAATTGCTATACAGTACTCATTATTTTCTAACTAAATCATACAATAACTTGGAGTAAGAACCATGGCTGTTAAACATACAATCCTAATCTATATGGCCTTTTAAAATATAGTGGGAAGCATGAAGTCTCAATTGTTAGCTTATACAGTCATATCTTGTTAATATGTTTGTTCCACATTCAAATATCTTACGCATTTTACATTATTCACCAACGAATCATCGAAGGTACAGGCACTGCCTCCACCACTTTGGGGTATCACTTTAATGTGACAATGCCTTTTGATTGTGTGTGCTTCGGGCCTTCACTTTGCTGTGTCATGCTTCCTGAAATCCGAAATGTTTGACATCACAAGAGTAGTTTAATTTACTGCTTGAGTTGAACTTACAATAACAACACCATCTGCATACGAACGCAGACATTCTTTCCTATTCTACTTGAAACTGAAAATATAAATCAAGAATTGTGACAAAAAAGATAAACAGATGAGCTAACGACCTTGACTCAACCCGACTCTTTACTGAAAACCATTCACACATTCTATACGCATTGCCATTTTGGTCTGCAAAAAGACCTTTAATTACCTGTAAAATGTGTATTTATTCCATGTTCTTTCGTCTCTATATAACCACACATACCGTATAACACAATAATGACCACATACTACATTAATAGCGTCCCTATGTTTCAATAGGATTCGATTTTTAATTATCTCCAGGTTCTAAAGCAGTGTTAAGCCAAGGTAGGACATGCCAACACATATATGAAGAAATCTAGATAAAAGTCCATTATGCACAAGCAAATAAGAACTGTGATACGGTTCATGTTAAAAAAAATTCATTTTCAATTTGCCTTCCAATGCAGTTAAATTTAACGTTGGAATATGCTTCATATATGCCATGTCATTATTAATAGTCCCACATGTTAGACATTTGGATTCGAAATAAATGTTCGTGACATGCACGACCTCATGGAGCAAAGAGTGAAAATCAAATGTTACATATTGTCCTAGACACCAAAGACATCGTACCAAAGGCTCAGAACGAACTAATTTCTTCTATAATAACAGGATTGGGAAAATCTAACATAACATTTAAATGTGATGTTAGATTGACGTGGCTGTGGTGTTATTACATACATTTTCTGCAGTCTTATGTGGAAGTATTTTACACTGTTACTGTACAAGATATAAACAGACCAATGACATGCATTAACAGATCCAATACACATCCCTACGATGCAGGGAAAACTGGTATAGATATAATTACGTATAGGTTTATTGGTGGTCAGGATTTTCTTCAATTTGGAAAATTATGTTTATTACCATCCATTTTAACGAGCCAAAGCAAACCAGGTTCAGAGAAAAAAAATAGCGTTTCGGAAAAAGAATTCCAGGAAGTGTTAAGAGTTAGAATGTTGTCCACAATTCTGGGATTGGCATAATTTACGTGATCGGCATAATTTACGTGATCACATATTGTGAACATGACAATGTGTTTGTTTATACTTCCAATGTACAGTAACCCGTTTTATTGGAGTAGCAGTTTTATCTTCTGCTTCCACAAATTTAGAGGATGTGGAACAAATATACCCACTGTCATTACTGTATGTATTCATCTTGTCGCAAACACATCAACACAACTCAATGGTGTAAATTTTAATGAGCAGTGTGTAACAAACTAGATAACAGCACAATTACTGATTGAAACATTAAATAGTTTGCATTTAACTAGAGAACAGTATTTCAGTGGAATCAATGAAACACTGTAGCAGTACATAGTATACCGCTTACGTACATTTTCCCCAGGATATGCTTTGTAAATGCCACTTATCAGATTAAGCCATGCATGTTCTGGTAGCTGTTAATGTGTGTAATATTATTGCATTAAATCGATACCATGCCTTTTATACTTGAGAACAGAACGGTATTTCACTGGCTAATCTGATTGTAAATTTATACATTCAATCACCCTCTCCTCCGAATTAAACAAAATCCTTCAATCTGCCCAGCCGATAACTTAAGCAATAAAAGATATGATTTATATAAAAATACACCGAGTAATGGACTTGACGCATGCACATGCATGTAATCACACCCTAAAGGGACGAGTGTCTGCAAGTGAGCATCAATGCTTGCTGACACCAAGTTATTGCTGCAGGTTCTTCGATTACACTTAATCCCAGAGGATTTCCGTGTTTCAGGTCAACCTGACATTACTTAGGACTACCAAATATCCTATGTCACTCCCAAATAAATGCAATATATATGCACGTTAATGTTACTGCAATTGGTTTAAAATAAGGGATGCATCTCAAATTCAACAGTTCATTGGTATCAAGAAAAAGGCTTAATTTCAGTTGTCTGCACAACTTAAAAGTCCAATCATCGGCAGTAATGATGCCTGCAGATGTACTTTACATACTATATACTACCACTTAATAACATGTCTTAAGACTCAGTGAGGCTCTCCTGGATTACAACAAAAACAATAATTTCTACAAGGGAAGTATGTAAAATTTTATAGGTATTTGTCAAATCATGACTGGGTGAAGGTCTCCCCAGGCCATGTCGGTTATGGGGGATGTTTCTTTATCATACTTCACCATGCTGGTGAGTACAGATTGGTGGATTGGTTCAGATATCACTCTCCACTGATGTTAGCTGTTGTCAGGAATGGAACCGAAGGTCCCCCTCTGTATCGCGTAGTGCCTGAACCACTGCACCATCACTCAAAGTCCTTACTAACCCAAACACCCAAATATTAATCTCTTACTACAGTTCCGTCTACTGGTGGCGAGATGTTAATTGTCTTTCCTGGTACGCAGGAGTTCGTGGGTTCAATCCTGACCCTGACACCTGTACATTTAGAACTTGCATGTTCTCCCCGTGGTCGTGTGGCTTTTTCTTCAGGTTCTCCAGTTTTTCCCTCCACATTTAGTAACATGCATTTAGATCATTATTTGGCTGCTAAAAAAATCCACGTGAAAGCCATTTCTTTGAGCAATCATTTCTGGCAAAATCGCTTTGAAAAAGAGTTATATAGCCCAGAGGGCTTTACCTGGTATGATAAAACATTTATTTTACTTTTAGTATATAAAAACGAATTACTGTACTCCAAAAGATTTGTATTTTACTTCCCTGTAAAAACTGAGATTGGTAGCCTTTACACTCAACCAGCTCAGTGCTCAATGAAAATAACTACTGTACTCTGTATGTGTTTTTTGGCCAGTTTTATTTCATCAGTACCATCAGGCTTGCTTAAACCGATACTGGTGAATTGCAGATGTTTAAAGGACCTTTTTTGTTACAAATAAGTGGTAGTTTGACCTAAAGCTATATAATACATAACGTACTATACACTATTACTAGCATAAGTACCCGGCGTTGCCCGGGTGAAAAATATATTTCTTAATAACCTTACATATATACACACCCTCACCACTCACCCTCACCACTCACCCTCACCATTCACCCTCACCACTCTCCCTCACCACTCTCCCTCACCACTCTCCCTCACCACTCTCCCTCACCACTCTCCCTCACCACTCTCCCTCACCACTCACCCTCAACACTCACCCTCACCACTCATCCTCACCAATCACACCCTCACCACTCTCCCTCACCACTCATCCTCACCAATCACACCCTCACCACTCTCCCTCACCACTCATCCTCACCAATCACACCCTCACCAATCACCACTCACCCTCAACACTCACCCTCACCATTCACCCTCACCACTCTCCCTCACCAATCACACCCTCACCAATCACCACTCACCCTCAACACTCACCCTCACCACTCACCCTCACCATTCACCCTCACCACTCTCCCTCACCACTCATCCTCACCAATCACACCCTCTCCAAACACCACTCACCACTCACCCTCAACACTCACCCTCACCACTCAACCTCCCCTCACCACTCACTAATCACCACTCACAACCGCCCTCACCATTATATTTTTGCCCCAGTCAACGCCGGATATTTCCCATTCGTAGCAGTTTATCTCAACTCTATAAGCAACTTATATTAAACAGGAAGCGGGATCCTAAAGTAATTTACAACCTTCGATTAGTCCTTTGTGCGATTCAAAGAATCGATTCCTGGCATGTTGGGGGTTTACATTTTGAATGATAGAGTTTCATTTTCATTGTTATTTTATTTTTTTATTTTTTCAGGAGTTTTTAATTACATTTTTGCCCCGGTCAACGCCGGATATTTCCCGTTCGTAGCAGTTTATATCGACTTTAACCAACTTATAGTAAACGGGAATCGTTCGAATCTAAAGGAATCTACAACCTTCGATTCTTTTGCGCGATTCAGAGAATCGATTCTTGGCGCGTCGGGTTTAAAAGTAATTACACAGTTGTTTTTTCATTGGTATGTAATGTTTGAAAGTTTTCATAAGATTTTAAATGTATTTTCCCCCCGGGCAACGCTGGGTATATCGAGTTTATACCACAAATGCGTGCGCATATTTTTAACGGGAATTAAAAATTGCGTCCACCCGGCAGCGAATGTGTCGCTACCCGTTGCCAGGGGCAACCGCCGTCCAATGAAACTGCGTATGGTCTGGCGACACACAGACACACACACCGACAGAGACAGATTTGCGATTTTATATATATATAGATGAGCCAAAAATGTCTGTCCCGCGTGTGACGTCACTCCACATCGACCAGCCCCCCTCATTAATAATCAGGAACAGGTGACATCCTCCAAATGGGCACCCCCCCTCAATAATACAATTAGCGGGTGACGTCACTCCACATGGGGGGGCAAGGCGCCTCCTCCCCCCTCCTCGGCGTCAACTTACAACCCTCACTACAAAGGCAGAACCCTCACATCACGCGATCTCCGTAACGCGATTGAGACATCAAAGTAAAAAGGACGTCATGATGAACAAGGGATTATAACCTTTAAATGAAATAAGTCTGTGTCACCGCGGCCTTACAAATTGCATACAAATTGATGCAATATCACGTCGCGGTCTGCTTTTCGCTTGCAAGATTCAGACTTACTGAAATACACCAGTCCTTGGATGGGCAAAAGGCTAGTGTTTCTCATTACCATCTCCCAACCGACCCCTCATTTCCAATTAGTTTCCTCTGATCACCAATCCGATTTTAATTTTCTCCACCTTCAAATACCGACATCAGCTCCCCCCTGTGATAGATCACCAATGAGTCAACTCACGAGCCATTTGTACTCACGAGCCGTTAGACACGGTGATTTATTTCCAAATATAGTTTGCCTCTTGGTATCCCTTACACAACGAAAAACTTCCGCTCAAAAACCCCAAATGTATTGAGGTTATAGGCTCCATCCTTGGCCGCTTGATTTTCTTGCTATATGTCCTCCTGCTTGGCAAATAGTCATCCCCAGTTTTAATTCCAACCATCACTTCTATGGTGTTGTCACCCGGCTATACATTGCTATCGATTCCAGGAAACCAACCTTAAAGAACACTCCGAAATACTGCCTTGATACTGTCTTATTTTGGATTGGTTCTAACTTCCTCCAAATAAATATTTTCAAAACGTTGGGCATGACTTAAACGTTCACACCCAGCAGAGTACAGTGTGAGCATGCATCTCCTACACCATTAACATGTCATTGAATCGGAGCACTCATTCCACTTCCACAAATCTCAAATCTGCAAGTCAACCTTCCTCATAGGACCATAATTCATGCCTTCTCATCCACACCCCTCAGCAAACTCCAGATGATGCAAGACTCTACCGCAACTGTGACATCACCACAATACTCGAATTCTTCCACTGGCTGCCAAACCAGTCTCACATAAAATTCAAGATCACCCTCACCATCTTCAAGAACCTCCATGAACCTGGGCCTGCCAACATCTCCCGTCCTATTTCACTCGAATCCCTTCGAGCCCTCTCCATTCCAGCAACCAAAGCATTCTATGAAAGTTTCCAAACAACCCTCACTCATTTGGATGTTACTCCCCTCCACTCCTCTGCTCAACGTTTTCTGGAACTACTCCGTCATCCGTGCTGTCGACTCGCCTGCCCATGTTCCAATCCAGGCTTCCTTATTTCGTCTGCAATTGAATTGCTTTACTCTACGTGAAATAAATGTTCACTATTTTTCCACAGCATTCTGAATGTCTTTTGCATTTGAACACTGTATAAATCCCATCTGTATTGTACAGACATGTGCATGAGTGGTGTATGGTCCCAGCTCGTCACCCCCAACAAAGAGTGCCATATGCGATACATATTTGCATTAATACGGGGCTTACTATATATAACACTATGTGACACAATTTTTGTTCCTGGGTAGTAAATGTTATTTTGTAATTGCGTATGCCTAAAAAGTATAGAAAATGACTATTATTCCCCACAAACTTTGCTTTAGTGACCAGGACAGTGATATTTTGAAGTTTACCTATTTTAATGAGAAAACGGGCGAATTTGTGTCGTTTCGATCACAAAGTCAGAAAAAAACAACATATGAATCAAAATTAACATGTATTTATACTAAAGTAATAAAAAAAACTACAACAAAATATTTGGAAGAGAGTAGTTTTTCGAGATTTATGATTATACTGTAAATCACTTCACGAATCAACCCCTTAATGTAGTCTCCCATCATGTTCTCGTTATACTGTCCTTGGTTGCGGCATTCAAAGTCCAGTATAACCTGGTGGAAGCGCTCGTCTTGCTCCTCCGAGTACGCTCCCATGTTCTCCTTGAATTTATCAACATGAGCATCAAGGATATCAACTTTGAGGGACATCCTCCAGCCCATTGTGCTGTAGTTCTTCACCAGTCTCAACCAGCTCCACGTAGTTTTCGACTTTATGATTGCGCAGGAAGCCACGAACCACTGCGACAAAGCTGTTCCAGGCCACGTTCTCTTTACTAGTGAGCTATTTGGGGAATTCAATGCACTCCAGGATCTTCTTCATCTGTGGTCCAACGAAGACACCGGCTTTGACCTTTGCCTCAAGACAGCTTAGGGAAGTCTTGAAGATACTTTAAGTTTGCAGACTCCTTATCTACAGCTCTGACAAATTTTTTCATAAGGCCCAATTTTACGTGCAGTGATGGCATCAGCACCTTCCGGGGGTCCACCAGTGGCTCCCACTTGATGTTGTTCCTCCCCACAGAGAACTCGGTCTGCTGTAGCCAGTCCCACCTGTGGTAGTACACCTTGGTGTTCCTGCTGTCCCAAAGACAAAGATAGCATGAAAACTTGGTAAAACCGCCTTGGAGACCCATCAGGAATGCCACCATTTTGAAGTCTCCGATGACTTGGTGAGACCAAGATCTCTGATCAAGTCGCTGAGGTCTTTTTGGTTGGGGTAGTATGGGTTTCTCTCCTCAGCTCCACCTCTGAAATTGTCATCTGGATCTACGTCTTCCTAGCTTTCTGACTTGCTGCTCTCTTCTAAAGACGGCTGATCTCTCTCCAGAGGAGTGGGTACAGGGAGCTCATGGCAGTGTGGCACCGGGGCAATGGATGAAGGAAGGTCCGTGATAGCAGGTAGATTCTTGCCAGTCCGACGTTTGGAAGAGTCCACCATGCAGAAGTAGCAGTTGCTTGAGTGGTCAGTGGGTCCCTGCCAAATTCTTCCCCTCTGTACCATCCTACAAAAATAAATTTATTTCACCCATGACTTTAACAATTATATATTTTTTTACAAATGTTATAACATATAATTCCGAGCAACAATTGTCCATCTTACCTTCCAGAGTTGTTTGGCATTGCTCACAGGTGAAATGAGGTGCCCAAGGTTTATCTTAATCCCCGACAGGCATGCCAAAATATGCCTTGTAGGCCTCGCACATCTTAGCAGATGCTTCCAGATAACTTTTTCGCTCTTGTCTTGATAAATTAGTCGCAAACATAGCAAAATGCGTCTTCCGGATTCTTGCAGCCTCTTCATGCCATCTTAGAAAAATGCATATATGTATCTATTTGGGCAACTGGAACTAAACTGAACTCGTGGGCTTAATGCCCCCGTATTTATAATAGTATTTATATTACTGGAAAGTTATAGAATGTTCTAGAAGTTACTCCAAGTTTACTCAGTACTGAATCTATCTGGAATGTTCTGGAAAATAGCTAAATTTCAAAATATCACTGTCCTGGTCACAAAAGCAAAGTTTGTGGGGAATAATAGGCCTTTTCTGTACTTTTGAGGCATAAGCAATTAGGAAATAAAACTTACTACCCAGGAAAAAAATTTGTTACAGTGTAATGTACAGATGTAGGTGTAATGGCGGGGTATGTTGCCCCAAACGGCTCTGATTGAATGTATATACTTTTAGAAAAGGGACAAGTCATGCCCAACCATACAGAGGGCTCAACATGTCTACAGGTAAATCTCATTGTCAATCACCTGCTGGATGAAGGCCTACCCACACCGTGCGAATCGTGGGGTTATTTGACCATACTTCATCACATTGGTCAGTGGTGCGGGTTGGTGAAGGTGGGCAGCACAAACATAGGGGCGTTGGGGTCCAATACAATTATTTTTCTGAACCTACCGCTCCTCCCCGCAACAGCCTTTAGCATACGCGTATAATCTACACAAGGTAGCAATCAATGCAGTGTCCACTATGCTCACTCATCTTGATGGTTGATCATTATGGGCATTAGTGATGCAGGTTCTTATCCTCCAGTTGACCACGCCCAGGATTAAATAAGATTCCGAGTCTATGCGGTATAAACACGTACATTGGTAATGTAATACATCTCTAAGACATCACCATTTATATTGAAACGCAACCCACTCGTCGATAACACTGCCTTAAAACACTTAAACATAATATCCGACGTTTCGGGCAATGGCCCTTCACAGGACATAGAGCAGGCATCACCATTTACAATTCAAGCAGGGGTCTTACCCAGGTCACCCCCGTATTGGAAAAATTTTAATAAATTAGTCCGTTTAGTGTATTATGTTACATACATATACTGTAAAGATATAACGAGTGTGAGGCCATCGCCCAGTCGTGGGTTCACTTAAAGCATTACGCAGCGTGTAGCCGAGATCACCGCCCGCGCGCGGGGCGAGTATCGTAAAATCAGCCATGGGTCTCCACTGCTGGATGACGACGAAGCTCTCACCCAGCTGACCACCCGCAGGATGGAGTGCGGCTGCTTCATGAAGGCCACGGGGTCGAAGGCTCCTCCTGCCCGCCCGGCTCCGTACGCCGCGCCCGCCGGCACGGCCGCGCCCGCCTCGGTCGCCTCCATCTCACTCCTCCTCTTCTCCCTTCTGCTCCTCCCTCGTTATTCTCCTCTCTCCGCTCTCCCTCCCTTGGCTCAGCTAGCTAACTAGCAAGCAAGCGGCGGCCCCGGGCTATTATCGCTGTAACGTAGAGCGACTGCGAAGGGAGGGGTGGGTGGACAGAGACCGCGCTGCTATTGCTGCTGCTGCTGTTGTGAATTCGGTGACGAATAAAAAATCGCGGTTGCGCGCTTCCCCTATCGGCAGACGTCGTTCGGCTGTTTTGTTTGACCCCGTGGGGCTCGCCGTAGCCTGGGGCGGGGGTCACTGTTTTGTATGGGGGGGCGGTTTATGTGCGGCAGGGAAGGGTGGGGGGAACGGCTCCATGTCACGTGATGCTCGGCGGGGTGGGGCGAAAGGCTCAATGTCACGTGATGCGCGGCGGGGTGGGGGGAACGGCTCCCTATCACGTGATGCGCGAGGGGTGGGTGTGAATCGGGGGGCCAAATAAAGGAATACAGATTCTTGGTTTTCGGTAAAATCAAGTAAATAGAAAAAACATTAATACCAAAAATGTTACTTAATTTATTTTTCACGTATACAGAATTAAACATTTTTTATAAAGAAATAAAAATTCGATCAAATTTAAAATACATTCAAATTTTAATATTTTGTTTCTATCTATGTGACTTTACCTAAAGAACCAAGAATATGAATTCCTGCAGTCACGAATATTATTTCCTGCAGTCACCTGACGGCTTTTTGCGTTGTGGCCGAAACGTCGTGAGAATTGTATTTTATTATGTTTTATTTTTATTATTTTATTATTTCCCTTCTACGTGACTTTACCGAAAGAACCAAGAAGATGAGTCACGAAAGTTTTAAGTCAAAATTTAAACGAATACAGAATCAGAGTTTTGATTTATACTGGAGGAATCCGATGATCAATAAGACTCTTTTTTACAAATATCCAGTAGGGGCGGGTGAGAAAGTTACAACAAACAATACTGAAACACGATATGAGTGCAAAGTATAGGAAAGGTAAGCAAATCGATAAAATATATATTTTTACCACGTAAAGCCCACTGAGCGTATTACCTTCTTCAGAAGCGACCTGCCCACAAATGATAGCTCAACGAGGTTGCTTATCATATGGGAATTTATAGCAGCCAAATAATCTAAATACTGTAATCTCATACATGGGATAATGTCCCTTCGAAGGGATTATTTGTCATTTTAGAATAAATTGATTATTAAGTCAATGTGTCGACACAGAAGACTGCACCACGATCCAAGCTAAGAAAAAGACACCATTGTACTTTATAACTCAGAATAATCGTTTGTGTCATTGTAGAGAATATAAATAAATACTATATAAATATTATCTGCCCATTTCTTTTGTCATATTTTGAGCATTTTATCCCGTATCAAGAAAGGTGGACAGATTATTTAGACCTGCACTGCAGTCCCATACGACACCCAAGTAACACGCCACTTCATGACTATATGCCTTTAAAGTGTATGAAATGTACGTCCGAAATTTGACAAGATATGTCAGCAGAACGATTTGTTTCAAAGTTTTCCACAGATTTATTCTCACCAAAATGCAGTGGCACCAGCAGTCTGTTAATTTTTCTGAATGCATTGACATTATTCCAGACGAATTTCTCCAGTTCGAATTTAATTCTAGGTCTTGGCACATTCGAGGAACATTTTCAATTCAAGCTGGTGACCTTTTGGCATACCAACACACAATGTCCAATCCATGTTGTCAATGAAATCCTGAATGCTATGATAATGCTATTATTACTGCGATTGCATTTACCAGGTTAAAAACACTTCTTCTTTCGTATGGCTGATGTAAATTGAGTGCAACGACTACAATTTCACATTCCGGTGCTTAAGCCAGATAACCGCATCAGGAGAGGTAGAGTGCATGTATCACTGTGATGTCTCCGTATTTGAGGATCGGGCATTGCGTCCTTACATATTGTATGGTATGTTCTTGATGACCACAGTCGCACACTGGAGGGTTTTTAATTTTCCATTTTTATCTGCCATGGTGTGTTCGGACGTTGTTTAGGGTGGACCATGAGTTTCGTAGAATATCTAACCCAGGGATCTTCTGCTTTGGGCGGGCAGTGTCCAGATCGGACACAAAGCTAAGTTCTTTAATACAGGACATCAATGTTATGTGTGTTCATTATGTTTGCGAGATAGTGTTCAGTTGGAGGACCCTTGTCTCAGGGCCTATCTGGCATGTTGTTTGGCCCTGAAGCGGCCAGTGGTGTGGCTTGTGTTGTTGCTCTGAAGCCCGGGAGATCGATGATTGATGTTCGGTCGCCACGTTCATGGCATTTGTTGTGATTTCTCACTGAACAAAGTGGGCCGCATGAAAGCTGCCATCTTCCACTCCAGTCCACTGAGGTATTAGCTCCTTTTCATAGGTGACCTGGCCACACATGAAGCTCATCGAAGTCGCTTATCATATCAGTGAATATATAGTTGCAGCCAAATGATCTAAACTCCAAGTATACAAGTGTCAGGACCGGGATACATCCCACAACATCTTCTTCTTCTTTCGTGACTGCAGGAATTCATATGCTTTGGGTCTTTCGGTAAAGTCATATAGATAGGTTCACATTAATACAAATAAACAAAAAACTACGACGTTTCTCACTGGCGCGATCACCGCAACGGTGGTCGCGCCAGTGAGAGACACAGCCCATCACACAGCCAGAACCATCAATACATCGAGGCTAAGGGACCATGTTAGTGGGACCCCAGCCCGTTAATGCAGAGGTACCCAACAGGGCAAAGCAACTCAGAGAGTCGGAGATGACAACTAAACGGCAGGGAAGAATGGAAGCACCACAGCAAGTTACGACTTTGCTTGGTTAATAACGTCCTTCCAATGATTGCTCAGCTTATAATAATAGTTCAATTTGCAGACGTAGTGGCCGCAACTCAGAGGCGCGGAGCCAAGCTCAGAGTCGCTCGAAAGCATGATTGTAGAGGTGAGTTTTTAAGTCTCTCTTGAAGGAGGAGATTGAGGTGATGCTGCGAATGTGCAGAGGGATATCGTTACAAACTGTTGGGGCTGCCACCGAGAAGCGGCGCATAGACATGACCATCCTGGATCTTGGTAACAAAAGGAGGTCGTGAGTCGCGCTGCGCAGGCATCTGCCGTGTGCTGAGCTGCAAGTTGTCAATAATGAAGAAAGGTACGGCGGGCAGGCGGATATGAAGGTTGAAATTGTCTCTGTGTTTATATATCTGGATGGCTTCATGGACAAATCTTTGAAGGTACAGAGTTCTTCTGGGCCGGATGGTGGTGAGAATCAGACTTTAGATAGGAATCCGTGTGGGTGGCTTTCCTGTAGATGGAATGTCCCAACAAGCCATCAGGCCTCTTCTCGATCAAAACATCCAGGAATGGTAGCTTGCCATAATTTTCCACTTTCATGGTGAATTTGATGGATGGGTGTATGGAATTGATGTGGTTGAAAAATTGGTTCAGTGCTGGCTGGCCATGTGGCCAGATGACGAAAGTGTCATCTACGTATCTCTTCCAAAGGGAAGGACGTAGGGTGGATGCCAGGATGGCATATGTTTCAAATTTCTCCATGAAAGCATTCGCTACCACTGGTGATAAGGGAGAACCCATAGTGGAACCTTCATTTTGTTTGTAGAATGTACCATTCCAGATGAAGTAAGTGTTGGTAAGGCAGTGCCTCACCAAAGTTGGTACATCAGGATGGAGTCCCTGTTGGACCAAGTCTTCAATGATTGCTATGGTGTCAGGTACAGGTACCTTGGTGAACAGAGAGACTACATCGAAGCTGACAAGCAAATCATCTGGAGACAGTGAAATGTCTTTGATTAGAAAAACCAAGTGAGCTGAGTTAAGTACTGCTGAGGTGGTCTTGCCCGTGAATGGAAGCAGGGTCTCAGACAAAAATCGGGCCAGTGTGTAGGTAGGTGAGTTGATGGTGGATACAATAGGACGAAGTGGAGTACCTTCTTTATGGATTTTTGGAAGGCCATAAAATCTGGGTGGTCATGCAGCCGAAGGTTTTAGAGAAAGCTACTTAGTGTAGATATTGAATACAAGTAGGGTGAGCACACTGCCTTGTGGTAAGCCATCTACTTTTCTGCCCATTTATTTCCACGTAGAAGCTTCTTTTCCATAGTTGGCTATGCATTGTCTGGATAAGGTCTAGTTCGCCAGTCATGAGGTACAGTTTTTGTGGATCAAGATGCGGTGTTGAACAGTGTCATATGCAGCAGATAGTGTCATATGCTGCGCCGGTGATCAAGTTCCGTTGGTAGCCATCGTCGATATCCTGTGTGAGGTTTAGTAGTTGGCCTGCACAGGTTCGGTCGGGTCTGAAGCCCGCTTGGTCTTGTATGCGTTTTGAGATCTTCCAAGGGTAAAATTTGTTGCAGACCCTGACGCCTGTATATTTGGAGTTTGCGTGTATTCCCCGTGGTCGTGTGGAATTTTCTCCGGGTCCTTCAGTGTTTCCCTCCACAATTGGCCAGGACAGACATGTGATGGTTGGATTTGTGACATTGGACTGTATTATTTGCAAGGGAATTCTTGGAATAAAATAATCCACTGTCAATCATGTATCATAGTCACATATGTTAACATTAAAATATGTATATTATGAATTAAAATACGTGTACACTATTGTACTTCAATGTCTGTATCGTTTATCTTTATTTAGTATCAACATTCATATTTTTTCAAACGTGTTCAGCATTACAAATGAGTACAGTCCACGAGTGCAAAAACATTATTTTGCGTTCACATATGCTTGTCATCATTTGCACACTTTGCAGCAATAATGTAAGACAATGTGTTTTGTGTTACAACGTATTTTGAGCCATGCTAGGTGTCACTGAGAGAAAGCACTGTATGCTTACATAACGTCTAATATCAGCATCAAACACCAAAACAATGGACCCAAACAATACATCTGAGCAGAGACTATTAACCCTAAGACTGCACTGTGGTTCACATATAGTTACATTTTATCACTTAAAATGCTTGCAAAATGGAAAGACACAAAGGTGACTTCAGGTCAATCTGATTTTCTAAGAAAATGCTTTTCTAAAATTGTTAAATGAAAAAACCACCGTGCAATGAATAATACACTGCAGCCTAACACCTTCCATCTTTGCTCAACACACAGCCTGTAAGGTAATCGTAGAGTGAGGTGATAGGTTGGCCTTGAGGGTCATGTTAATGTTCACTGAGTGAACATTGCAAGGTCGTGTTGTGATTGCGTTTAAACTTATACGTTTGTGTTCAAGGAATAGAGAAAGTTGAATAAGATTCCTCATGGCGCCATAAATGTTGGCCTTCACGAACCCACATTCATTTTCAAAGATGAGTATAATATTGATAAATTGCGTAGACATTTTAGTGTACAAAAAATCATTGCCACAGTTTAAAAACTCATAATTTTGAACATTTATTTATGAAAGACATTACATCGCAGGAACGTGAGAAATGGCAGCAGCCTTATGGAAGTCTTCATCAAGCGGCGGAGTAACCATGACTGATAGATAGTACGATGATATAATTAGGACAGTAGTATCCTTTCTTTCACCAGGAGATGAAAATATAGGCACAATTGACACAAGAAGAATTGTCTCTAAAGTAAGTGAAAACGTACTGCGTGTATATTTAAATGATTAAAACATCACTTTTGTAAATGTACATAAAAAGGACAAGGAATGAATATAGTTTCATGTCTAAATTAATTTTCACGTAACCATTGTCTGTTTAAGTATTGACATATAGAAAACAGTTGGTTGCCTGTAATTTATCTAAATTATTTTCAAAAGTAATCTTTTCCGACAATGAAAACTACAGAGTAACAGAATAGAAGCATGACTTACATCTTAACAATTTACAGCTGTCTCTACTATTTCAATTTTTTTTCTTTTTCTTACTTATTTCAAGGCCCCTTCCCAACGTATTCCAATTGTGCTTGGTGGGGTCATGTCACGAGATGGAAGTTTGCATTCAGGATTCTCACAAAGCAGTGCATACCCATGGTAGAGAACGCACCGTGGAAGCAGATATCATAAAACTACAGTACAGCTACTTCAAGTTACTTTTTTAGTTTTTTCTATCCGTACACTTTCTCACCCACTGCTACAGATAAATATTTGTTACATGTCAGTCAAGATAATACCTTTGTTCGTAAAATAAATGAAAACTCAGTCTTTTTTTGAAACACTCATTTAGATGATACTTGTACATCCAGTTTAATCATGGGCAGATATCTAATTCGAACTTAGAATGTCTGCAATGCTACCTCGGAACGCTGACCGCTGAGCCACTTTGCCATCTGTCAAAAGATGTTGTTTTTATAACTGAAATATATACCGTACTAAAATTTTAAGACTTAAAAACTCAACATGTATTTTAGTTTACACGTTGTAGTGGAGTATACAGAGTCACGTGCAACACGTTCAGCCGCCGGTTTTGCATGCTTGGAATTACATTAAGTCACAGAAAGAGGAACACATAGATCTGAGAACAAATGCAATTTCGAGACATCATATTGACTGTTAAGAAAAGTGGCCTTGGGCAGGACACAAGACTAGAAGGGTTGATGGGTCCACTGTCAAATCTGATGACAGAGTGGCATCCAAAGGTGGGAATGTGCCTGAGAGGACAACCATTGTAGATATGGAGATAGAAGAGTGAGATCAGCTCGTTGCAGGAACTAAAGGAATTGTTGCATTGCGAGACCGTGATGGATGAATGACGTGCTGGGTGCTTCAAAAGTTCCTGAATATTGTGTTCCTGAAGAAGGTTCCAGCACGTGGATAAAAACATCATGCCGAATAACACGAGGTATAACCCAAATACAAGCCGGAGAGCTAAACTAATCATTGATGAAAACCTAGGCAGTAATAAAAATACATTGACTGGGATTTTCAAGAGTGTCCTTTCGAGCATTTAATGTGGTGATCGCTCATTACCATTATCCTGTAAATCCGTTAAAACAAAATGAACACAGAGGCCCAGTCTGAATCAGCAAAAGGAAAAAGCACAGGCCATTGGGTACAAATCCAGTCGATAATACTACTGGGCCACCTCTGTATCAAATGGACAAATTGCTTGTGACAGATACCACTGATAGGTTCCACCGACTGCACTTTCAACAAAATATTACTGTGACAAAAAATAATTTAAAAAAGTTATAATACTGTACAGTATTGCAATGGGATGGGTAGGATGGACATATATAGTAGGCCTTATATGACTACTGATGCACGAAGGCCTCCCCACACTTCACCACACTGTTCAGTGGACAGCATTGACATGGAGGATCGATGTACACATTTCCTATTGCTGCACTGCCCTCTGCTTCCAAATGTGTAGCACTGTCGCTCTACGATAAACTAGATTTATGCATGGTGGTCGCCCTTCCAAGCATGCTCCAGGTTATCAAAATCGAACAGGTCCGGGTGCAGTCCAGGTTTCAGTTTCATTTATTAGGTATAACCCTGTGAGCCATGCGGCTCTTGACTCGGGTGCAACCGCAACAAACACAAACAAGAAACATCTTAAAGTGACTACACGCAACAGAAAAATCCAGGAAAAAAAACAGCAAAAGTCTTCCAGAAAAAAACACCGTATTTCAACGCTGTGTGCAAAAATCCCAGTGGGATGCAAGTCAAACAATAATAACCATAAGACAATTTAGATTAAAGTTATCAGGCTAACTCTGTACTACAGCAAACAAACATGGCTAAACCAAAAGTTTAGCCATGTTTGTGATTTGGTGATTTGGTCTTAGGCAGGATGGACACACAACAGGGCATTGTAGTAAGGACATATATTTTAAGAGTGGTAACGTATTACTCTTTGGTTATTTTGGTAAAGTCGCGTAGAAAGAAAATATATTAAATAATGGAATACGAAGCTTCGATTGCAACACAAGCAATCGTCATCAGGTAGCACTAAAACACAGACACGGAGACACACAGGCACACTAGCAGAGAGACAACACAGACACATAGATCGAGACACACAACTTAGACTCACTGTGTCTCTGTGTGCTATCCTGTATTGTATTACATACTGTATTCAAATATTGATTTATTGACTAAAATAGTCTACTGAACTATAGTATAACAGATAGCATAATACTCTCATCGACAATTACAACTGTAATGTTTACATTTTAGGTGTCACTTGTTTATAACATGTGAAACGCAGTCTATATTTGAGCGTGTGAACCCATAATTGAGAGACAGAAAGAGGAGAATGTGGATGTGGGAACATACACAGGTTTAAAGGCATAATTCAAATTGTTAAGAAAATTTGGCTTGGACAGGACATGTTAGTCGAAGGAACGATGGCAGACATTGAAGGATAATGTTAGAAGAGACAGTCAAGGAACGGAGCAGGTCCAAGAGACAGGCCACTGAGGAGATGGTGGATTGTTGCCAAGCAAGATTGTTTGAATTGGCAACGGCTTGGGGAGGGCTTAATTGAGGAGTGGATTGATCATGGCTGTTGATAAATCAATAATATGGCATACATTACATTGTATATGCATTGCATAGTCTATTGTGACCGAGAAAATCAGATTTTAATGTAGCATGAAGGACGCATACAACCTTCATTTATATTTGTAAAAAGAAATGCTTCTCATGAACAGGCTGCAAGAATATACTGTCCTACTCTTTGTGTATTTGTACAATTACCTAAACGAATGAAATGAGAGCTCAATTTTAAGTTGTGTTCGTATTCATTCTAGGAATAAAATAAAGTTTAAGCAGCTGTCACTATTTTGTGGGCATGTAAGCACAGTTTGTATCAACTGTGTCCTGTGGTTACACAAATAATGGGTACTTCACGAATAATATATTGCACCTAGTTTCAGGGCTGAATTTATCACGTATTTTTTTTTCTTAGTTGCTGGTTGACTGCAGGAGGTTACATGAGTGGCAGCAACAGTCAACATCGCGATAGCTAAACTGTATTTGATGTGCCAGGTGTAGAAATATTATCCAGGTCGCTGATCTGGACAGACTTGGATTAAACGAAGCTCTGCGTATTACTGTATATGTTCTGTATGTTCTCGAGGGAAGTGTTTAACGTGTCAAATTTTAAATATGTAATGGAAAGATAATGGCAGTCACAGTTGGACCCATTAATACAGTCACCATTATGAAATAATTGGACGTGGGCGATGATGTCTCTCAGTAAGGGGCGACAATAACAAATGGCAGCGAGTGATTCGCAGCTGAGAGATGAAACTCATTTAGACAGTGAATCGAAGATGAAATGTTGCAATTACATCAGGCCATGGTGTGAAGAAAGAGCTGTAAAGCATGTTTCATCTGGCAGCAGCTGAACATAGCCGATAGATGATGAGGATGAGCTGAACAATGCCTGTAAAGCAATCAGCAGTGGGAGAAACTTTACATGGTATACAAGTATTTTTTGTGAGAATTATTTGAACTTGGCCGTCTAGCAAGACGTATACAGGAATTCGGGGTTTCCAAAGAAGTAAACATTAACCGCAAAGCAATTGAATAATTGAATTTATGTTTTTACAAATTTATTTTGGTGTTGTTTAATCACTTGTCTGATCTGGAAAATGTGTCTGGCTTTGCAAGATCAGCATATACAGTGAATCCTCCAGTTTCACAGTCGGGCTCTTTGCTACGACGACGTTTCAGAGACATCCCAGCTTCTGTGTGAGCCTTTCAGTCATTTTTAAACTCTACTTTAAAAAGGGCCGACCGCTCCAGTGCAGATGCGGTGGCCCACTTTACTCCAGTGACCCGGATGTTGCTGCGGGGTCCACTTTCTGCCCCGCCTCCTCCCCCCCCCCCTTCTCTCTCCACCCCCTACTGCCGAGACCTATATAACCTCGTGCCACGGCAGATCTCTCGCCTACTTCAGCAGTTTTTTTTCTTGCTGTGGTTGTCCCACCTGATGACGATTGCTTGTGTTGCGCTCGAAACGTGGTGATCTTTATTTTTCTACCTACGTGACTTTACCGAAAGAACCAGAGAATAAAGATCCTAACATTGCCCCCTGATGTGTTTAAATCCCACCGGTGGGTGTAATTTATATTTTGTGCAAAGAAAAAACGAATGTGCGTTCATTGCGATGAATGCAGCACGCTGATTGTTCACGTTGTGTTTCCTTCTGATTTGTTTTTACTTCATATAACATCGTGTTTGCTCTCTGGCACAATTGCAAAAATTGTAATCAATTTTGGTTTTATAAATGGGTTGTTCCTGCAGACTCTCAGATAGTCCCAGCTCAGTTAACATGTTGCACTGGCCAATGTCAGTTATTCATCTGGGCAGCCGAATAAAGGGCTTGGTGGATACATTCAGTGCAGCGGAGAGTGAGATTGAGGTCTCTGAACATAAAGCCCGTTACCCAGCTGTGCACAGCCTCCAGCAATCGTGAACACTAAATGGAATTACACCTCTCACGGAGCAGAAATATAAACAAGTAAATTAATATTACCGTATGTTTCAGAATATTAATCTAGAACTGTATATGCAAGTATACAGTCAGTATACATTTCGACACATACGCATTCCTTGCTCTCTGTGTTTATGTGCATCGACTGTAGTATGTAAACGCATTGCATATATTCCAAACAGTCACTGAGAATGTATGCCGATTTTGTATTGTCATTAATTATTAAGTGTGTTAAGAATGTGGTGTTTAAACCATTGCTCTAGGGTAAGGACAATCACGCACAACACAAAGGTCCCCCTTATAGCCTCAACATATTTTTGTGACAAGTGCTGTTAACTAGAAGCTATGAAGGCCCACACACACGAACATACAATCTCATTGCACAAACTGCAGTGTACATACAGAATAAGTACTTTGTTCATATTCTGAAACACACAATGATATGTATGTTATTTAATATTACAATTTTTTTTACAAAGGTACTACATATTCTCATAAAACATTTAGAGGTTTACTTAAATACGGAATACCTTCGATGCTAATCTTCCACTACCGGAGATGAAAAATTCCTAGCCTCACTAGATGTATTTTATATTATTCACCGTTAAAAGATTGAGCCAGCTTTAATACTGGGATGGCCCATCTGAATTTCATTCATTCATTGTGCAACAACACAGTGCTAGTAAGTAATATTAAAAACAACTTTTTTATAAACATGCTTTAATGAAATGTACCGTACTAGTAATGGAAGAACTCCAGGAAGTGGCCCTGAAGCGTTCCATAACGTAAGGGGAGCCGTGGTCATTTACAGCCAATGTCAGTTGAGCGTGGACAATTAGACCCAAGACGAAACATAACATATACAAATTATGTTAAAAAATATGTATTTTTTTTAATAAAATATTGTATTGTCATCAAAATGACATAAGTATACCAAGTTTGCAGTCGATACCACATTGGGAAGTGGGTAAAAATTGAGTTACAAGATTTGAGGATACCACAACAGACAGAGTGAGTTAATAAAAAGCGTGTAATAATAAAAACAAGTCAATAGCATAATCCCCTTTCTATTGGTGAGGTGAAGAATGAAGGGAAGTGAGGCTTTCTACAGCCTGAAACACTTAAAAAAGAGACAATTAAACAATCATTCACTAACGTCCATCATTTCGATTTAAAGCTTTCGTGACTGCAGGGATTCATCTTCTTGGTTCTTTCGGTAAAGTCACGTAGAAGGGAAGTAATAAAATAATAAAAATAAAACATAATAAAACAATTCTCACGACGTTTCGGCCACAACGCAAGCAGCCGTCCTCAGGCGAAGAATGAGAACATTATCAAGCTAGGAGCTTATATAGGTGTAGCGAGGAGGAGCGCCTTAACAAAAGAATGTGCATATGAAGAGGAATTTAGCATACCAATGGGCAATGAGTAGGAGGTGGGCGGAGGGGTTTCAAAGTCCCATTATGCCCATGCATTATGCAGGATCAACAGCACCACGGGGGGGCGCAAGGAACAGCGTTAATAAAGGAAAGGAATGTTAATGATATGTAGCTGCATTTACCAAACAACCACGTAGAAAACCAAAGTAAAAACTACATAAAAAACTAAAATATAAACTGATACTTACTATACTCTACAATAAGCTGAGTTACTAACAACAAATAATAAATTACAATTCTACGTCGTAAGAAGTATATAATATACTTCCATCTAAACTTTATTCTCTTAGCATATACAGTACTATATACTGCCATAGATAAACCCAACATTAAATTATATACTGTATTGCTGTAAACCACCCTATACTTTATACATTTTAATATAACACTATGTATTATTCAACTCACCCTAATGTGTATCGAAATGGTTTATTACGTCCTTCCAATGATTGCTAAGCCTGAATCCATCTTCTCGGTTAAAATTGTCTCTGTGTTTGTATATGTGGATCGCCTCATGAACGAATCTCTCATGATAGCCAGATGGCTTGCAGAGAACCTCCGTCTTGGAGAAGTCAATGTCATGTGAGCCCACTGAGTTGTAACAGTGGTCTGCCACGGCTGAGGTGTTTGTCCTACCGTGTTTTAGATCAGCTTTATGTTCACGAATGCGGTCTGAGACGTGTCGTTTGGTTTCCCCAATGTAACTGCTACCACAGAGGCAACTTAGTTTGTAGACGCCAGGGTACTGTATGTCTGGAATCACATCTTTTACAGACGATACCAGATCACGGATTTTATGTACTGTGTTGAATCGGACCTGGATCTTGTGTTTAATCAAGATTTTGGAGATCTTTTTTGTGACCCCAGCAATGTAGGGTAAGGTGATGGTCTTGAAAGGCTCCTCAACAGGATCTTTCTTGATGGTTGGAGTGATGGCTTTGCGGATTGTGTAGTCGGAGTAACCATTAGCCTTAAGAGCTTGGCGTACGTGTTTGAGTTCACTGGAAATGTGTTCATGGTCGGAGATGCATTGGGCTCTATGATATAGAGTCTTGATGAGGGAATTCTTCTGGGATGGATGGTGGTGGGAATCCGGTTTTAGATAAGCATCCGTGTGGGTGGCTTTCCTGTAGACAGAGTGGCTCATTGAACCATCAGGTCTCCTTTTGATTAGGACATCCAAAAAGGGTAGCTTGCCATCATTTTCGACTTCCATGGTGAATCTGATGGCTGGGTGTATGGAATTGATGTGGCCGAGAAATTGGTCTAGAGCAGGCCGGCCATGTGGCCAGATGAAGTCGAAAATGATGGCAAGCTACCCTTTTTGGATGTCCTAATCAAAAGGAGACCTGATGGTTCAATGAGCCACTCTGTCTACAGGAAAGCCACCCACACGGATGCTTATCTAAAACCGGATTCCCACCACCATCCATCCCAGAAGAATTCCCTCATCAAGACTCTATATCATAGAGCCCAATGCATCTCCGACCATGAACACATTTCCAGTGAACTCAAACACGTACGCCAAGCTCTTAAGGCTAATGGTTACTCCGACTACACAATCCGCAAAGCCATCACTCCAACCATCAAGAAAGATCCTGTTGAGGAGCCTTTCAAGACCATCACCTTACCCTACATTGCTGGGGTCACAAAAAAGATCTCCAAAATCCTGATTAAACACAAGATCCAGGTCCGATTCAACACAGTACATAAAATCCGTGATCTGGTACCGTCTGTAAAAGATGTGATTCCAGACATACAGTACCCTGGCGTCTACAAACTAAGTTGCCTCTGTGGTAGCAGTTACATTGGGGAAACCAAACGACACGTCTCAGACCGCATTCGTGAACATAAAGCTGATCTAAAACACGGTAGGACAAACACCTCAGCCGTGGCAGACCACTGTTACAACTCAGTGGGCTCACATGACATTGACTTCTCCAAGACGGAGGTTCTCTGCAAGCCATCTGGCTATCATGAGAGATTCGTTCATGAGGCGATCCACATATACAAACACAGAGACAATTTTAACCGAGAAGATGGATTCAGGCTTAGCAATCATTGGAAGGACGTAATAAACCATTTCGATACACATTAGGGTGAGTTGAATAATACATAGTGTTATATTAAAATGTATAAAGTATAGGGTGGTTTACAGCAATACAGTATATAATTTAATGTTGGGTTTATCTATGGCAGAATATAGTACTGTATATGCTAAGAGAATAAAGTTTAGATGGAAGTATATTATATACTTCTTACGACGTAGAATTGTAATTTATTATTTGTTGTTAGTAACTCAGCTTATTGTAGAGTATAGTAAGTATCAGTTTATATTTTAGTTTTTTATGTAGTTTTTACTTTGGTTTTCTACGTGGTTGTTTGGTAAATGCAGCTACATATCATTAACATTCCTTTCCTTTATTAACGCTGTTCCTTGCGCCCCCCCCGTGGTGCTGTTGATCCTGCATAATGCATGGGCATAATGGGACTTTGAAACCCCTCCGCCCACCTCCTACTCATTGCCCATTGGTATGCTAAATTCCTCTTCATATGCACATTCTTTTGTTAAGGCGCTCCTCCTCGCTACACCTATATAAGCTCCTAGCTTGATAATGTTCTCATTCTTCGCCTGAGGACGGCTGCTTGCGTTGTGGCCGAAACGTCGTGAGAATTGTTTTATTATGTTTTATTTTTATTATTTTATTACTTCCCTTCTACGTGACTTTACCGAAAGAACCAAGAAGATAACGTCCATCATTGAGTGCAGTTTGCTAAAGTCAGATGCGTTTGTGCTAAAGAGACAAATCTGTGATTTTAAATGGATCTTTTTGTTACATTTAGGTTTTTATTTTGACAAAGGTAAAACCAATTGGTCAATATTTGCACAGTTTAGAAGGAGACTTGGGTACGCCATAGAAGGCTGGTTGTAGCAACAACAACACAACACATGAACAAAACAAAAACAACTGTACATAGTCAAGTTTCGAATGGCAAAGTCGTACATCAACATGGTATGAATAGCACAACAAATATGAAAAAAAAAAATACCGTTTTTTTATTTTACCAGGTAAGGCCCACTGAGCCATATAGCTCTTTTTCAGAAACGACCTGGCTATCACAAATGATGGCTCAACGAAGTGGCTTATCATATGGAAATTTATAGCAGCCAAATGCTCTAAAGCGCATTTTTCTAAACGTGTAGGGAAAAACCGGAGGACCCGGAGAAAAATCCAAGCCACCACGGGGAGAACGTGCACACTACAAATATACAGGCGTCAAGGTCGGGATTGAACCCACGACCTCTTGCATATCAGGTGAGACAAATAACATCTCGCCACCGCGATGTTAGAATGCATTGAATGCATTCCATATAAAAACATTAATATCTCAAAGTCTGGTTTGCCTAACTATTCTATGATGGTGGAGACGTGGCGCAGTGGTAGCGAATTCGTCGCTTGTTGCAGAGGTTTCATGGTTCGAATCAAGTGGCTACCCGGGTTATTCCTGCGTGTGCATTAACCATACAAAAATGCATTGTCTGCTTCACAGTGGACGTAAATGATCCCATGGCGTCTTTCGCAAGAGTAGGCCATTGTGTGCCAGTGGTTACTCAATTGGGATTACACAAAACAATCATCACCGCTTGACAGAACCCTCCTGAAAAGTTCTCATGAGACTCGGTGAAGCTTAAATGGGGAAACAAGCATACTACAATATTGTTTCACTTGTGTAAGTGATGTGTGCTATAGTACTTTAACAAAGACTTCAATTAACAGCAATGTTATGCATTTAATTTTACAACTGCATTGATAGTGCAGTGTTCTTGAGTTATTCTGACAATAAATGTTTAACATTCTTCCATACAGCATATCCCCTCAAATGCCACGCACGTAATATATCTAATTCCACATGTGGAATGCTTTCAGTGGAGAGATGGGGGCTGCTATGTGTTTCATTGTGATAATGTTGAAAGCAGAAGCAATTTACTTATTTACAGTTGCATTCACGGGCCAGCTCCTGGAGCTTGCGCCCACAATGATAATCCAAAACAGTATGTGAACTGTGGCGAAGAGAAAATAATTGAGACTAGAGAGGCATTATTAAATTATGGCTATGGCTATTGTAATACTCAGATTGCAGGCATGAAAGAAAAATACAAATCGCCCTCCCAGAGCCATTGGACACAGACTGAGCAGAAAATTATTCACTCGCAAGTTGCTGTGATGCCTGAGAGAACATCACAACACTCATTTTACGAAGGCATGGTGGCGAGATGTTAAATACCTTGCGTGGTATGAAGGCGGTCGTGGGTTCAATCCCGACCTTGCTGTCTGTATATACTTTGAGTTTCCCGTGGTGACGTAGATTTTTCTCCGGGTTTTCCCTCAACATTTAAAAACATGCGTTTAGAGTATTTAGTTGCTATAAATGTCCACATGATAAGCCACTTAGTTGAGCTATGATTTGTGGCCAGGTCACTTCTGAAAAAGAGCTATAAAAATATTATTTTGGTGGGAAAAATCATGGAAGCTCAGGCATATTAGTGACATCACTCTATATTTGTAGATGAATCCAAAACAATTGTGTTTTTTTTTGCATTTTCTGAAATTCATATCTAGGCAAGATTTTTTGAACCTTCAGAATAATCTGAAAATCGGGAGAAAATGCTGAGCGCAAAACATTGTTGCAAAAGAGCCTCGTCTCCATTGGCACTCGCTGGTCCTAAAGGTTTACTATTCATGCAATTGCTGCACTCCACAGCATACACAGTTACACATCACACGTATTCTTTTGTTAGCCCACTCACCACTACCTGATGAAGGTTGATCCATCTCCATGCGATATTGGGCATGAGATTTGTTTGACAATATTTCACTGCGCCGGTCATTTAAAGTTAGTGAAGGGCAGGTCGGGTGCCGGTGCCCAGAACTGGTTGAGATATCTCGACCGACGTTAACCATGACCAGTAATAAAACGCGTGTTTTTGGTTTCGTATTGCAGTGTGGTAACCACCGTGCCACCACTCTACCCCCACATACAGTTAGGATAGGTCAATTGCAAATAAATACTTACATGCTTATATGGGCGAGCCATCTTTAATTTCCATTGTGTTTGTTTATAATATGTAAATGAGTATATACTGTACGAACAAAATCCAGGGTACACTATTAACGTGTATCACTCTCTCTCTCTCTCTCCTTTGACTAAGGATTACAAGTGTTTAAATAATCAAATGCTTCCAGGATGACAACCACCAACAGAGATGAGCACCACCCAATGCTCATCTCAGCAGGGGTACACCTGGATTATTAAACGTATGTACGCTCGAAACATCACGCTGACGGTTCAAAAGAGCAAGTGGGGTGGGCAGGACAAGTCACTAAAAGGGATGATGGTAGGTGGTCCAGTCTAATGACAGATGAGCAGTCAAAAGAGGAAACAGCCCCGAGAGGATGTCCACCCGTGTAGATGGAGCAATGAAACCAGCTTGTGTGCAGGAGCAAGATGGATTGTTGTATTTCAGGACCTTAATGGCTTGGGGAGGCCTCCATCTAGCAATTAATTGATCATGGGTGAAGATGATGTGATCCTTTGGCTGTACTCTTCATATGATGACAATGCTCATTTGTCTCTTGCTATTATGCCACCATCCCAGAACGTAGCGCCGTTGAGCCTTTTTCTCTTTCGTATGGCATTTGAAAACCAGCGGATGAGTTCATAGCTGTATGTTGTATGTTGAGTTAGGAAAGCCAATACATGGCATCTGAGGTCGTCAGATGGATTCCATTTCTACCTTCGGCGAAAGCGTGTGTTGGCCAATGATCGGAGGTGAGTGATGAATAGCACTTCAACGCAGTCACGTTTAGGTGCCGCCCTAATTCCCCGCTCATGCAGGAAGTGGCTACACTTCTTGTTTGTAAGGTGCTGTGTCGTAGCACAAGCAAATTACATAGTCTTTTCGTTTACTCAAGCCGTTCAAAGATAAATGCCTTCCAGTGATATATAACTTTACAACATCTTGACAAAAGCACGAACCCATCTGTTAAACAACCCTTGAGAGCAGGTTACAACCAGTAAGTGATGCACCTGCCAAAAGGAAATGGGTCTTCTGCCTTTCATGGTGCACTGAATGCAGCATCACATAAAATAACCCAAAAAAATGTAATTTTAATTGTTGCATAGCTTTACAAATTGCGTGACCTTTTATAAAGAGCTCGTCCTTAAATGTGGCATTTGTGATGAACTCGAGTAATGATAATTTTACTCTTCCAACCCAACAGAATGAGCCATCGTTTTCTTTTAAAGGCTCACATGTAAGCTGTTGGCAACTGGGGAGTTGCATAAGAATGTGGTCTCAACATCGTGTTCATAATCTGAAATATTTTGTTGGTTTGGACATAATTTGCCATGTGAAGAACGTCGCATTGCCAATGTTTTTGTTTAATTTGCTCTCCATCAATGATCGCCCGACGGATAGAGTGATCCCCACCATGGACACTGCTGGATGAGGGTCACCCCACGCCTTATTTTAGATTTTGACCATACTTCACCTTGCTGCTCAGTGCAGGTAATTTCAACAACAGGCCAATGGAGAAAAGCAACAACCAAATATACTCTCATAATGATGAGACATTTACACTTTTTACTTTGTTTTTCGAAAATGTCAACAAAAACAACTGCATTTACAGCTGCTGCAGAGAGTCAAGATGAGGTATTATATGGTCAGAGGCGGGTAAATTAATCATAATATACTGAATGTAGTGTTTGGGGGTGGAATGGTAGGTGTAGTGATTAACACACTATACTATGAATCCAATGACCTGAGTTTGAATTCCGGCCACAGCTAACATCAGTGATGAGTGATCGCTGAACCATTCATGGCCCCCCCTTCACCAACCTACATTGGCCAGCATGGTGAAGTGGGACTAATGACCCCCATGATCAAGACGGCATTAAGAGGCCTTCGTCTAGCAGGAGACTGCCGAAGGGCTGTAATTTATATGTTATTATTTTTTATAAGCAGTTTGTTGACACATATATCCATACCTCAAAAAGTATTCCAAAAATCTGGATTAAATATTAAGCACACTGAGTGTAAATAGTTTAAACAGTCAATTACAATGTGTGCGACAGAGAAGTAGGCTTTTATTGTGAGCCTAAACCGTGGGAGAGATTAACGTAGATGGAAGATAAATAATGTCCAATTAATTGTGTGATCAGCAGGAGAGCAGGATTGACCTCCGATCATCCGAGGATTAATGAGAGGTTGACAAGGGAGGTGGTGGTTGCTGAAGCGGTTAGAAATGTATATTCAATGTATATTTAAATAACTAGTTACAAAGCCACGTGTGGCAGTTCGGCAATGCGCAGAGGCAATGATTTGAATGCCATAGAAGACGAGCTAAGATCATCTCAGCTAGTGATGATTGATTTTTACCACAGGTTCCTAGTGTGAATTGTCTTAACTGCATATGTATACTCGACCATGAATTCTATGCATTGAACGAGGTCGCGAACAGCATTCCATGCCACTGGAAGTTTCAATTAAAATTTTAAATTCACAGTTGCTCATGAAAGGCAAAGGGCTGGAAAATTATGCGTCCCACTTGATAGAAACTTCCTGGCATGCGACTGCATACTGCACTTAACTTGAATGTAAAAGGACATATATTGCAAGAAACTGCTTTGTATGTTAAATTATAAAAATACCATAAGATAGTATCAGTGCAGTATCTTTGACAACTTGTACGAATTAGAGAATACAGCACGAAATGCAACAGCTGGTTGATTTAATTGTGGCACACTAGTGAATCTGTGCTGCACAACTTTACCACATCAGTGGACCTAATCGTAAAATATCATAATAATTGCAATGATTGTGACTTCACAATAGCACCATCATGCGATTCATTTTTTAAAGCTAAATACAAGTTTGGGTGATGAATATAGCCCTGTGTAATCAATGCCACCCAATTTATCACACACAATATCACACACAAGTTAGTATTTGGAAAGAGGCCCTTGCTATTCTATATATTATTTATGCAGTGTTCCCTTGATATCCACAGGGGTCCAATGGGCAGCGTTGATTAAAATCGTTCGTAAGCTGTGCAAGTCACATTGCGTGTTGTGCGTTTTGCTGTTAAATATTACATCAATTGGTGATGATAATAATGGTAGAGAGGCAATATTTACTTGAAATAGACACCGTGGAGCCACGTCAGTATTTCCCGACGTCATGTTTCACCATCTCAAGGGTTCTATAGAGCTGCTTCTAGGGGAGGCCCTTCTGCCATCAGTGCCACGATGCAAGTCATTTTCAGCGCTGCACCTTTACTTTACGCAACGGGTTATATATGCATGCATTTGTTTTATATGAAACAAGTTCAAATCCCGTCGAGACAAAGTAATTTAATTTATTTATACCCAAAGTGGGTATAAATAAACATACAAACACCACGCAACCATGCCTATACATCGGAGGCCTGCATCCCCGTTTCATTTTTATGATATAAGCTCCAGGTGCTTACTGGAAGACTTCAGTAGATTTGCTTAAGAACTACCAAGCTTCATCTCAGAATGTCTTGTATCGGTAAAGGTGCATTGTAATCATTGCAATATATAGGCAAAACAACATTCGCATTGGAAGATATTAAAATGTGCATTTTAATAATATCAATGAATGTGTAATGAAAACCTTAGAGTTGACAAAAGTTTCATGTCTTCATGAATGCATTATCTTACCGATATCATTAGTGATGGCAATGCTACTGCATATAAGAATGCAATGAAATGTCAAAATTTAAATACAATAAGCTGCCCATAGCCATTCATCTCAGAAATGCACAGTGTAGCCAGTGCACGTCACATCAACACCTTCAAAAAGGGGAAAACATAAGAACTGTATTTCCTATTTTTCAATTTTGCTTAGTCACGTATATAATATTGCCATTGTTCAGCCTTTCCCCTAATATTACAAAAAATGCTAATTTTCTTGACAGCCATAGAATTACATATGTGCGACGATTCTATGGTTAAGAAATTTGCCAAAACATTGAAAATTTGTATTTTTTATATCGCAGCAACTTGTTGCATAAGAACATATAGAAACTGCAGTGTGAAAGATGAAATGTTATGTGTTGTGATAATCAGGTTCTCTGTATCATGCTGTCGTGCCGTTGCCATGGAACTATCTCTGCACAGGACTTCATTTCTCATGATATTTTTGGAATGCTGCTGAGGCTGGCTTAGAGGAGGGATTATTGGCATAAGGCACTACCACTAGAAACAAAGGTGTACCTGTGCATAATACAGCAATTCCATATCACTCGATGTGGTTCTCGTGGATGAACAAGTAAATACATACAGTGTATATCATTTTGGGATCTGGTGCTAAGTGGTGGACAACAAAGGACAGTGCAGCAAAATTAAGTGTTGTACTGTACTCCTGTACTCCCACATCTATGTCCCCTGCCTTCACCAACAGTCCACGTTGACCAAGAGTGGTGACGTATGGTCACGACCCACAGAATCCACGGCGAGCTCCTCATCTACCAGTTATTTTTTTGTACATGTAATGCGTGTACTCTATACATCCCCTTTTTGCAGGCTGTGGTTTGTACAAACAAACCGCAAGCTACGACAATGCACCAGCAAGTGTTGGGGGAGTAACAGAGCATGAGGCATATGTCACACAGCGTGCAACACGCTGTCAAAATTACTGACCCCAGGCCTCTTTCCGGACCCCAGAAATGGTCCTGATAAGGCACCGCCATCAGGGCCGAACGTGAATCACAATGGCCCTGGGATCAATGACCACAGCCATGCGCACTGCCATTTTTCTAACAGTGTCGGGGGTAGCAGCCAATGTCCTGAAAATAAGCTGTTGGGGCTGGCCCGCGCTTTAAAAAGAAATGCGCTGTTATGGTCAACCGTTATTTATTTTTGCAAGAATGAGATACAGAACGGTGACGTTGGTGATGTCCATTGTTCGTTCATGTCATGATGATCGCGAGAATAATCACAATCATAGTGATAGTTATTTTTTATCGGTTATGCTGTATTTTTTTGGAGTAATACAAATAATATGACATCATCATCATCATATCCATTGTGAGCTGCTCAAAAGGCCTCCCCCGAGGAAATGCATCCATCACAGTCTCGCGATGCAACAATCCGTATAGTTCCTGTAACGAGCTGATCTCACCGCTCTATCTCTACAATGGTTGGCCTCTCAGGCGTATCCCCGGCTCTGGATGCCACTGCCATCAGTCTTGGGCCATGGACCAGTGTATTTCCAGGCATGCAACAATGGCGTCTGAACGTGTTGCGTGTGACTGTATACTCCACGACAAACTTCAAACTCAGATATTTATTTTTGGTACATATTTAAGTATGAAATGTGGATTACATTTTTGGTATTTATATTTTTGTACAGACAACATCTTTTGGCAAATGGCCAAGTAGCTCAAAGGTCAGAGTGCTGAGCTGGTTCTGCTGACATCCTGGGGTTGAATCCAGCCATCCCTCATTTATCAAACTTGCTTTTTGAAGTGTAGCTAGTTCACGGTGTTAAATTGGGTTTCATACATGATCTGGCTAAATTAAATATCTGAGAATAAAAAAAATTCTGGTTGACTGTAACAATCTGATAGTATGGCCTATGGGGAAAGTTCCACCTTACTGGCTAAAGTATAAAAGGCCACTTGAATGAATCTACAGAAGTCCTGTGAATATCAAATACAAATTACAAGTGCTTTTGGTATTCGTGCCATCCTTTTTAGCAAAATGATATAACTAACGAAGGCGGGTTTCTTTGACGAAAAAAAAAACGTTCTGCAGTAGTTTCACATAAAAGATGTTGTTTTTGGGTTAGATCACATAAATATAAATTTGTCGTTAAACCCACCATCCGACAAAGCCAATTAGTAAGGTTTGTCACGTAAACAGAGCATGTCAATTCGTTAATAGTACAGCACACCGGTGTGTTGGAGAGTAAATCCACAACATTTACATTTTGAGTACGACGTTTCGCCAAGTAATTACAACTAGCATCATCAGGCGACAGCCAAATTTGTGGAGAAATCCTCCTGTTTCGTTCTTAAATAGCGGGATATATGTACAGTAATGTCGTCATTTGTAAGCCCTTCATGTGCGAAGGCCAGAGGAGGGGGGGTGGGTTAATGAATGCATATACATTACAATTGATATCCATTACCGGTTGGGTTATTGATATGGTAATCAACGTGTGGCACATTAGTAATGGACCACTATTTTAATTATTCCCTCGTGCAGCAATGGAGTAAAGTGTGGTTTTATGAAGGTCCTTATGTGCTGTGCAGTACATCAATGCACGTGTGTACACCAGCATGCCATAACTGAGTTGGGCCTGTGGGTGGCTGGCAGGGTTATTGAATAAGCGGACTTGTACACCGGTCACGTGGCTAATGGCGACTCGGTTGAGGATTGCTGTGTGTGACACACGTGCTGTTGCATTTTACAGATTAACCACACACAATACATGTGTTTGCCCTCGATTTGGAGCACCTGCCCACGTCCTTCATTTCGAGTGTGCAATACATGCACATTATGCGTGTACAGTTCTTGCACATCATGTAATTTGTGTGCACGAAAATAGTAGTTTCACAGTCGGGGCGGTGTTGCTGTGGGCCTCCCAATTGTGTGAATGTCAGTTACTTTTGTCAAATTTGCATTGCGACATCGGCACACATGGCTGACCGATTTTTTCCCAATAACATCACAGGGACCTTTAGCATCCACTGTGACAGTGTGCATTCGTGGTCAGTGCATCCCTCGGTATTAACCAGGACGGGCATGGGGCTCGAACCTCACACCTCTGTAACAAGGGAAAAAACCTGCTCCTGCTTGGCCCATGTCGCCAAAAACAAAACAAAAATGCCTCAGCAGACAGGCCTCTGACAAGAGGGTGCATAGGTTAGTGAGATTTCCGAATGGATTCTTCATTTCATGGCACGGCGCCGATAGCACATTTAGCATATTTTTAGGAGAAGAAAAAAACATCAAAAAGCATGTTACAAATATTTACATTTCCTGATTAGCGAGGCCATTAAAATAATAATGCAGTTTTAATTCTATTGGTGGATGCAGTGACACACAAGTATTTACAATACTTTGCAAACCTCCGTTGCAATCACTTCTGTTGTAATTGCTTGTAGATCCAGTCACTTGCTTAAAATAATGCATTCGTGAGATGTTTTCCTACTCGAGCATACTCCTATATAAAAACAAAACGTGAAAAAGAAAGTGAATTGAGGTTTTCTAAAGTTGTAGCGAAGGAAACGGGAGTGCCAGCTAAGAAACGGAACGCATTTGGGAGGACATATGCGAAGAGATGAAATCAGACGCTAGATGGATTGTTACATCGCTGGACCATTAGAGGTGGTGGTGGTGGTGGTGGTTTGGAGAGGCTTTCATCCAGCAGCGGATTGACAATGGCTAATGATGATGAAGATGCAAAGCTGCTTCGACCGTGTACACATAACTAAAAAAGGACGACGCATACCCATACTCAAGCATAAAAACCCTCATAACTTTGACTGTTAGCACTGCCTCAGTTATAACAAAAAAACTATAGGAATAGCATTTTGAGTAATAGCCCTTTTTCAGAGCAGAAAAAGCAGTGAGAACTTTTTGACTTGTAGTTGGAAACAGATTTTTAGAACGTGGTGCCTTGATAACACTGGGAAACCAGGCCTAGTATTTATAGTCTTGAAATGACTGCCACAAAAACAGACCATATAAATCTGGTCTTTTATTGCCTTCCGACATAGTATTTTATTAATACACTGTATAATAATTCCGGAGTAGTATATATGACACATGTGGGAAATAGCATGAATTGTGTTGAGGTCAGATTTATTGAGCTGCTGTATGAGCTCAAAAGTGTGTTCAAGGTGCCCAGGAGGTGGAAAGAGTCCAATACATAGTTTTATATTGGGCTCATTATTTTGTTCTCTGTGGGCCCTCTTTAAAATAGCCGTGACATAGAGATCGGTGAACATTTCATGATTCACATTAAATCGCCATGCTCCTCCTTCTCGTGAAGAAAAAATGTGTAATAGGTTACAAGGGATTTTATTTTGTGTGTGATTTAAACAAAACAAAACAGCGTTTTAAGCGTGCTTTCATTATGGCTTAATGTACACATTTTGGAACTGTCTTCAGGTAAAAACACCCTACGACGTGGGACTCACTTTACCACGTATTGATGCAGTTGTAGTCCGTGATATAGAATGTCACCTACCATAACATTGTGAAATTTAAACCACTGGCTCAGGATTGTCATAAACAAGAGATGAACACCACCTCAATGCTCATTCAACAAGAAACCCTTTGACTTTTGTTGACAGGTAAATATGCAAACCCTACAATTTCTTGCTCACGACAACTCCTGCCAGAAGGTCTTCCGTGCGCTCTAAAGGCTATTTTTGGGCCTACTCTTCTGCACTGGCTAGACATTTTGGAAGAGGTGACAATACAAACACTTTAGCCCACCACATGCAATCTGCCGATCGGCAACATTGGGGACCCTTCTGTACTGCCGGGTGGACAGAGGCCGGCGAGGGAGAGGATTCAATAAAATTGCTCACAATAGAGGGTTTCTTTTGGGGGTTAGATCGCGTAAATATATAAATGTGTCGTTAAAACCCGCCACCACCCGACATAACCAACTAGTAAGGGTTGTCACGTAAACATAACATGCCAATTCGTCACTAGTACAGCACACCGGTGTGTTGGAGAGCCCAGCCACAACATTTACAATCTGAGTACGACGTTTCGCCGGTAATTACAACTAGCTTCACGTGGCTGGGCTCTCCAACACACCGGTGTGCTGTGCTAGCGACGAATTGGCATGTTCTGTTTCCGTGACAACTCTTACTAGTTGGCTGTGGCGGGTGGTGGCGGGTTTTAACGACACATTTATATATTTACACGATCTAACCCAAAAAAACCCTATTATGGATGATATTGGTCGCGAAAGCCTACGTGTTCAAATAAAAGTCGAATGTGCTGACCAATAGACTCTAACTATATCTAAAATGTCTTCAGTTAGATGCATGAATTTGTCTCTAATCACCAGAGCATAGGTGTATAATTTGAACGAAAATTATAATTCCTTACGCAGTTCCACAGAAAGGATTCAACTGAATAAACATCAATTTGATTATAAAATCACAATCAAGTGTTATTAACAAAATACATGCTACCATGTTGTCTCTCTAAACAGCTTATCTTAAACCCATGGACTCCAAACACTACAGAGTAATACATGTTTAGATATTTCCTTAAATATTTATATTTCATTTATAAGTGTCTTTAAAGCACCTATATGCAACAACAAAAAAATCATCAATCATATTTTCATAAACAACAACAATATAGTACATTAGACACTTTATAACACGACATGTAAATCCATTGTTCATTTTAATCCCAGGCCACATTGCTGTGTCACACTCAAACTCACAGTGCAGATCTCGGATTTTCTTAAAGTCATTTAGTATCACATATAATTGTATTGGGCTCCACATTATCGACTGATTTTGATGTAATTCATATATAATTATGAGGGAACATCTGTGGACAATGTAATTTTTTTGTATTTCATTAATCTAATGCATCGTTTTTCTTATTGTGTGAATATTATGAGAGTGTAATTGTGTGATTTAACGCTGATGTTTTCTTTGCACATTTATTTGCACACATCTATGGAATAAAATATATTGAATTATAAATGTTGCATCTGACATGGATTTTTTTCTGGGAACTATATTTTATATATATAGAAATAAAATATAAATAACCAATTTGATGTCTGTATGTGCCAAGACCATAGTGGGTTTAAGTCCTCATAGACAACTACAGCCATGTCTTTGCAAAAGTATTAATTTAATATGTTAATGACGCAGAACAAATTTACATTTTATTCCTGAAGAGTTCATCAAATGTATTTTTACAAAATATCTTAGCTGCACTTAAAAAATGTATTACTTACCCTGCAACGGTATTGTAATTGTATCACTTAATGCCTTTGAGGGTGTACCACCAGGCAATGGGCATGACAAGTTGCCTTGGAAACATACATAGAAGAATCTTACTCCAATGCAATCAAATACTCTCCTTGCAGAAAACAATTTATTTTCATTTAAATAAAAAAAAATAGATTTAGAGAAGCAGAAACGTTGAACCATTAACAGGACAAGTAATTTTGAACACTGGTAGGATTGTCAGGTTAGCATAATAAACCTTAGGCAAACACGGAATCAGAATATTAGCACAACGTGAAGCGAAATCCTATAGCTTGCATACTACCGGTGTAATGAGTTTCTGCCGTTAGCCTTTTGTGAGTTTAAGTGAAACATAATCACGACATGCTTACACTGGCCAATGCTGAAGCCATTATTATTAACTTGTCAATCATTTTGTTTCTCCTCTGCATGACTATTTTTTTAATGCGTGGCCTGCTGTACCATTGTGCCTATTAATCAAGGACAGCATCCTCCAATCTTGATTTGAAGCTTTCGTGACTGCAGGAATCCATACTCTGGTTATTTCGGTGTGTCATTCAAACTCTGTCTTCTCGACAGACCTGTTCTCCACCTGAGGACAGCTGCTTGCGTTGTGGCCGAAACGTCGTGAGAATTATTTTATTATGTTTTATTATATTATCATTTTATTATTTCCATTCTACGTGACTTTACCGAAAGAACCAAGAAGATGAATCCCTGCAGTCACGAAAGCTTTAAATCGAAATTTATATCGGTGAAGTCACGTAGGTAGAAAAAATAATAGATCTCGACGTTTCTATCGCAATGCAAGCAATTGTCATCAGGCGGAAGAACAGCCTCCATTTAACCTCATAAAGTATAGGGGCAAGTGACGTTCGGCTATGTTGGCACGAACCTATTAAGGGCCAGCACAACACACGATCAGGAGCTGTAGGTATCAACGACGCATACACAAAACGACAAAGATCTCCATATCGCTGTAGAGATTAAACAATAAAATTGAACTATGTTTACTTGACCAGGTAAGGCCCACTAAGCTACATACCTTTGTTTCAGAAGAGACCTGGCCACAATTGATAGCTCAACGAAGTGACTGACCATGTAGAATTTTATATCAGCAAAATACTCCAAACGGATGTTTCTAAGCAGTCGAGGGAAAACTCCGCATGACCCGGAGAAACATCCACGCGACCACGGGGAGAGAGACACGCAAACTCCAAAAATGCAGGCGTCAGGGTTGGGGTCGGGAACGAACTCACGGCCTCCTGCACACCTGGCGAGGTAGTTGACACAATACCACCGTGTTATTAGCGTGCACCTATTAAGAAAGGGAACGGCGCACAAAGGTGTGGGTGGTGTTATAATTGTCAGAGCCACACCCGGTTGCCTTTGTCTTCCCTGCGTTGACGTTGACACATGCGTCACGAGAATTCGGTGATTCATTCAAGGCCAGGTCGCGCTCCTGGGGGTGTCAAGACGCGTTGACGCGCTGCTCTCCACTGATGTGTAACGGCCCTGCGCCCTTGGTTGTGTCATGTCTCGGGGTCTTTACTCGTTTCCTTTGCTGGCCCTTGCCGACTCGTGTCTTCGCACTATTTGTCAAGTTTTCTCAGGTGTTTCGGTACTTTAGCGCTGAGTAAATGTAAATATATATACTCTGGTTCTTTCGGTTAAGTCACGTAGGTATAAAATAAAATAAATCAAGCGTCCGTCATCAGGTGGGAAAGTGGACGCTTGTGTTGCGCCCTTAACGTCGTGATTTATTTTATTTTTCTACCTACGTGACTTTACCGAAATAACCAAAGAGTATGGATTCATGCAGTCACGAAAGCTTCAAATAAAAATGTAAATGTGTATCTTTACAGCTGGGGATTTTTTTTTACCCAGGTAGTCAAATCGCAGTATATATATCCAGTTTAATTAGAAAAATACATGTACGGCTTTTTTTTCAATCCAATGACAAATGAAGAACTCACCACGCTGTGCCGGTCGTGGAGGCTATTTAACCATACTTCACCACGCTGGTCAGTGTGAGTTAGTGGGGAGCGATGGTGGTGGGGTGCAGGACCAGTAATATATGTATGTTTAACTTCTTTCGCACCGTACGTAGCCAACCGTTCTAAACGCATTTAAAAAATATATATAAATGTGGAGCGGAAAAAAACCGATGGACCCGGAGAAAAATCCACTCGACCACGGCAAGAACACGCAGACACGCAAAACTCAAAATATACAAGAGGCGTCAGGATCTGGATCGACCCCACGGTCTCCTTCACACCAGGCGAGGCAGTTCACATGTCGCCATCGTGGCCTTATTATAAGTGGTACAATAATTATGAGTGTTACAACAATTTTAAGTGTTATAATAACGCTGTTAGTGGTAGACAGGAATCGAAGTCAGGTCGCCGAGTTCATGGTGGGAAAACCACTGCACAATCACTCCTCAGGTTAAGAACCCAGTGGTTCTTAAGAACCATTGCCCGGGGTGAACGAACCGCTTGGGGGTGCGAGATGCCCTTTCTGTTGGGGGGGGGGGGGTGTAAGGCATTCCAGATTTCATTTTGAAGATAAATCCTCGAAACACAAATTCAGCACGGGCACGTCGGTACAACTACTTTGATTCGTCAAACCCTTTGCATTTATCAACATCATACTTTTAAACAAAAAAATCGAGAACCAAAGGGGACCAAAGGCTGCAGCAAAGATGAACAAACACCGCATTAGCCGAACGATATTGCACACGCACACTCGCTCTGCATGGAAGCGCTTGCCATGCAGTATGATGACAAACTTGTGCTCAGCGCCCCCTCTCTCCGTGCATCTCAAGGCAACGCAGGGAGGAATGTCAGCTGGGCTAGGTGGTGCTGGGCTGGGTGGTGCTGGGCTGGGTGGTGCTGAGTGGTGCTGGGCTGGGTGGTGCTGGGCTGGGTGGTGCTGGGCTGGGCGGTGCTGTGTTGGGTGGTGCTGGGCTGGGTGGTGCTGGGCTGGGTGGTGCTGGGCTGGGTGGTGCTGAGTGGTGCTGTGCTGGGGGGTGCTGGGCTGGGTGGTGCTGGGTGGTTCTAGGCTGTGTGGTGCTGTGCTGGGTGGTGCTGGGCTGGGTGGTGCTGGGCTGGGTGGTGCTGAGTGGTGCTGTGCTGGGTGGTGCTGGGCTGGGTGGTGCTGGGGGTGCTGGGCTGGGTGGTGCTGTGCTGGGTGGTGCTGGGCTGGGTGGTGCTGAGTGGTGCTGTGCTGGGTGGTGCTGGGCTGGGTGGTGTAGGGCTGGGTGGTACTGGGTGGTGCTGGGCTGGGTGGTGCTGTGCTGGGTGGTGCTGGGCTGGGTGGTGCTGGGTGGTGCTGTGTTGGGTGGTGCTGGGCTGGGTGGTGCTGGGTGGTGCTGTGCTGAGTGGTGCTGGGCTGGGTGGTGCTGTGCTGGGTGGTGCTGGGCTGGGTGGTGCTGGGCTGGGTGGTGCTGTGCTAGGTGGTGCTGTGCTGGGTGGTGCTGGGCTGGGTGGTGCTGGCCTGGGTGGTGCTGGGCTGGGTGGTGCTGTGCTGGGTGGTGCTGGGCTGGGTGGTGCTGGGCTGGGTGGTGCTGGCCTGGGTGGTGCTGGGCTGGGTGGTGCTGTGCTGGGTGGTGCTGGGCTGGGTGGTGCTGGGCTCGGTGGTGCTGGGTGGTGCTGGGCTGGGTGGTGTTGGGTGTGCGCGGGATCGGGAACGGCGAGGAACCTGGAGGGGGGGAGCGGCGGTTCAGCGTCCCCGCTCGACGAATCCTCGCGACCCGGGGTTCTACTCCCGCACGAGTATCTGAACCGGTCCTGGGCCTCATCCCTAGGTCGACTCAGCCTCAAATGAGCACCCTGTGCGGTGTGTAAAAAAAAAATCGCCACCGGGGAGACAAAGGCGGCAGGGTGCAATGCCGGCCACCCGCCCCCACGTGCGCTGTGCCGGCCTTTTTCGTGGGCGCTCGCTCACAGCAACTTGCTCCTACGGTCTGGTGAGGCTTCACGGGGGATCTTTGCCTTTGTCTGCAGAGGGATGTGAGCAGCGTTGGGTGACGGAGCGCTCCTCCGCGGGACGCAGAGACGATTCCAAGCGCCTCTCCGGACCCATTTCGCCATCGCGTCCGGAATTCACTCCGCTTCACCCGGCGCTGCGTGCCCCATGAGCTACGTGCGCATGCTTGAATGTTGCACGGAAATTATTTTCCTGTTCGGTATTTGAGGAGTGTTTTTTGTTGTTGTTATTGTTGTTGTTATTGTTGTTGTTCTCTTTCACTCTCTCCCCCCGTGTTCCCACCACCTCCAATCTCTCTCTCTCTATTCCACTCTCCCCCCAGGTCCCACCACCTCCAATCTCTCTCTCTATTCCACTCTCCCCTAGCTCCCATCACTCCCTCATTTCTCATCTTTGGTTCACGATGATATCCACCTGATCGCAACGTCCCTAATCTCTTTCCCCGTTATTAACGAGCTCTATCTATTCTACATTGAATCCGTAAAACTACAGTCACGGTAATCAGGAGACCTGTTGTGACCTCACTCACGGAACCGCGTCAGTTCACCAATGTCACCAGTTAGACATGCACCCATTAATTTGATCTCTTTTTTTTGTTTTACATTTCGAGACATTTCTTTCTGTCCCTTGGTTCTCTCCGTCACCTCCCTCCCTCTCCCCTCCCACTCCTCGCTAAGTCTCCACCCCAGCGCGTGTGTGTGTGGAGGGGGCATTAGCAGCTGCATCAACATCAGCAGCAGCAGCTGCTGTTGCCCTCCTGCACGAGGTTGAGCTGCTGCGCATTCGAGAAGCAACCTGCCCTCTCGGTGGGGATGAGGCCGTGTAAGAACGCCACGCTCCTGGTGGAGTTCGCCGCCCTGTGCGGCATTGCCAGCTTCGTGCTGCTCGCCCTGTCCGTGGGCACGGACTACTGGTACATCATGGACACGTCCGGCCTCGGGGAGCAGCTGGAAATCGATAAGCGAGAAGAACTCGGACTCACGCACATGGGGCTGTGGAGGACCTGCACGGGTGAGTGATGCTGCAGATTGCGAGCGATGTTACGCGACTAACGCCGCACGTAGGTGAGTGATGCCGCACGTGGTGAGTGATGCCGCACGTGGTGAGTGATGCCGCACGGGGTGAGTGATGCCGCACGTGGTGAGTGATGATGCACGTGGTGAGTGATGATGCACGTGGTGAGTGATGCCGCACGTAGGTGAGTGATGATGCACGTGGTGAGTGATGCCGCACGTGGTGAGTGATGATGCACGTGGTGAGTGATGATGCACGTGGTGAGTGATGCCGCACGTGGTGAGTGATGATGCACGTGGTGAGTGATGCCGCACGTAGGTGAGTGATGCCGCACGTGGTGAGTGATGATGCACGTGGTGAGTGATGCCGCACGGGGTGAGTGATGCCGCACGTGGTGAGTGATGCCGCACGTGGTGAGTGATGATGCACGTGGTGAGTGATGATGCACGTGGTGAGTGATGATGCACGTGGTGAGTGATGATGCACGTGGTGAGTGATGCCGCACGTGGTGAGTGATGCCGCACGTAGGTGAGTGATGCCGCACGTGGTGAGTGATGATGCACGTGGTGAGTGATGATGCACGTGGTGAGTGATGATGCACGTGGTGAGTGATGATGCACGTGGTGAGTGATGCTTCACATGGTGAGTGATGCCGCACGTGGTGAGTGATGCCGCACGTGGTGAGTGATGATGCACGTGGTGAGTGATGATGCACGTGGTGAGTGATGATGCACGTGGTGAGTGATGATGCACGTGGTGAGTGATGCTTCACATGGTGAGTGATGCCACACGTGGTGAGTGATGATGCACGTAGTGAATGATGATGCACGTGGTGAGTGATGCTTCACATGGTGAGTGATGCCATACGTGGTGAGTGATGATGCACATGGTGAGTGATGCCACACGTGGTGAGTGGCGCTGCACGTGGTGAGTGGCGATGCACGTGGTGAGTGATGCTGCCCATTTGAGTGACCTGCACGTGTGATTGATGCTGCACGCGTGAGTGGTGCTGCATGCGATCGTTGCTGCACTTTGGATTGGTGCTGCATGTGCTTGATGCTGCGCCAGTGGGTGATGCTGCACGCATGCGTGGAGCTGAAGGTATGGGGAGCGAAGTGCAGCGGGCGAGCACACTGCACGTAAACCCGGTTACCCAAGTTCGATTCCCGCTCACGGCCAACACCAGTGACGATTATCTGAACCGGTTCTGAGCCTCCTCTAGGTCGACTCAGTCTCAAGTGAGTATCTGGTGCGGTTTGGTAAACATCACCACCAGGGAGACAAAGGCGGCCGTGCGTGGTGTTGCGCCGTGCCGGACTTCATAGGTGCTCGCTAACAGCACTTGCTCCTTCAATCTGTGAAGCCACCATGGGGGGGGGGGGTCTTTGTCATTGGGGCTGCACGTGTGAGTGATCTTCACGTGTGAGTGAAGCTGCGTGCGTGGGACGCGATGTCACGAGCAGAGTGGTCCAGTTACGCGAAGTCCTCCGTGTCTCTCAAACTCCAGTGAGTTCAAGGACCCCCCAACCCAAACACACACATTTTAAAAAGTACTGCATTATTTTGCGTGCGCCGATAGAGCCGGTGATTTTAGAGGGAGTTATGTTACCATTCCTATCCGATGAGCCAGCAGGATTTATTTCGCCAGCCACGATCTGCTGATGAGACCCATGCTAGAGATCGATGAAAGCGTTACAGACTTTTCGTTTTTAAACAAATACCCCATCGCTCGTTAACACGAGACTCGAAGGGCACGAGGCCGATAGTCTACGACAAACAATGCACGTCTATGCGGCGAGAAACAGAACCGCGGTCAACTTACCTACGTAATTTTCAATTCCGTATCCAATTGAAGATGCTGCACACGTTGCCCGCACCTGATGATGGCGTTCGCGAGGAGTTGCAAGCAGTGAGGGACTCTTGAGAGGTAACCGCTACGCGTGGCGAATGAGCGGTTTTTTTAAAACAAGCATCCATCAATAGGGCCGTTGTGTCATTCGAACGACACATTTCGTCTGCAAATGCGCTAAAAGCACGTTTAAAAACAAACTTTCATTGCACGTCTTCTCAAGAAACAGACTAATGACGACTATCAAGATTGACGAAGATCGGGTGATCCATTTTTAGATATCCACTCATCCCTAAACGGGGAACCTCTCTGTTCTCAACAAGTGGTTAAGTACTGTGAAAGCCATTGCCACTTAGGCGCCAGACGAGACTGAGAGAGGGTAAGATTATGTTTGTTCATTAATATTGGTGGGAGACATGTATCGGTTTTCCAAGTAAACATTTTCCATCTCTATAAATTCTCGCTAATATTCATTTGAAATACCCATTCTTCACTCACGTTTTCTGCCACGTGCATGTGTAATGGACTGGCACAGCATATCAAACAAGCTTCGCTAGTGGGATGTCTCTACACGGATCACCCGTATATTGCCCATTACGTGAGTGTTAGTTCATAACGCGCACGTATGGTCGACATATGAGCATGATAGTAATTTAAATGAATAATGTGTATTTTCCCTAAAAAAGTGGCTGCAACGTGAGAGTAATATTACGATGTCCATTATCCACACGCTCGCTCACAAGATCGCTAATAGAAGACTGCATTCGCATTGCAATTAAGCAGCCGGGTGAATACACGAATGTCAGATTAATTTAGCCCGACAATTTGTTTTCCCATCAGCGTCTACACGCTTGCATACATATCTATAAATAATGCATTTCAGTAACATCTTTCCGCAAATAACCTTCACTCCACGAGCATTATTTCAACACCTGGGCAATGAATTGCCCACTTTACTGCAGGATAATCCTAACCCGCGTGTGTGCATGAATCTATACCAATCTCCTGGCGCTGTAGTTGAAACAATGGGCAGTCGGCTATTTAATACAACTTAATTGTATCAAGCAGTTGAGCTATACACACAGGCTGTGTGCACTGGGCTGTCCAGTGCGAGTCTGAAGCTTCATGTATGATAGCTCAATAAGTGCTGAAAATTATCCAGTGAACACGCAACGTTGGACCTACGTTGAGTCAATGGTTCTAGCAACATTCCAACATTGGCCTAATAGAGCTTTAGGCTTGTCAGATACAGTTGCTTAGATGTGTACCTAGAAGATAAATAAGTGGGGTTGAATATAATTTGACAATTAATTTGCCTTCTATGAAGCGTACGGGGTTTGTTTTCATTTTGAAGTTGGTAAATTCCACTCTCATATCATATCGTATGCACATGAAAAATTGGAATTCATTCCTCAAAGGTCTAATGTCAACCAAATATTTTCCTTGCGCTATAACCTAGGTTCCAATGAGTGCATATTCTGTAAAATATATATATACGAGTAGAAATACCTTTATTCTTCTGAAATTACACCTTTTTTCTGAAATTACAGGTTGCGAAATGTATAGGTACCCCGTTAAAATAGCTCCGTATTGAGAAATTATAAAGGGAGATCAGAATTTTATTTGAAAGCTGATAAACATCTCCCGCCAATCTCAATACGACACTAATTCAATATTTTAACATACTGCTACGTGATATTTTAAGCCATCGTTTTCACAATATCCAGTCACCCGTTGGGAAGGAAATGGGTCATAATACATATAAATAAATGTGGTATCTATAAATGATAATGGTGACGTTTACCTTTTAAACCAGTGTTCTTGATGAGCGTGTTGAGTTTCTGCATTGTGTTTTGTACCACTGCCAATGCAGTATCACCTTATAATGTGTATCCATAAATGGAAAAAAACACCCTGCTCACACACGTCAAAAACACTTCTTTGAAATAAATACATATTTTGAAAATCGGCGACATTTCTGGCAATGGCCCCACTTCAAAGCACATCAACAATGAAGGAGGCCCATTGCCAAAGCGTCACTGATGACATTTCATTTCATTTTTAGGCAGTGATGTTGACGAGTGTGAGTGAGGGGCTGTTTGTCATCTGGCAAAACAACCCCCTATCTCCTCGCGGTGCCGTACGGGCAACTCTGTCGTGGACAGTGCTGTGGGAGGAGGGCCAATGCCCATTGGCCTCTCCCCTCATGGCGTCTGTGACCACCACAGTGGCTAAACGGAAGCTCTGGATGGGTGCGAGGGACTGGTAACCCCTCCACCTTCAATTCATTACCACGAAACTACGACTTAAACATAAATATGTAGCTAATAAGCTTGTGCCGGAGGCCCCGGGGGGACAGGCGTCTATGACGTCTCCTGGCCAAACCCCAATTTGCAGAGCCAGGAGAATGAATCTTCACCCACAGGGCTTCTCTAGAAACAACGAAAAGCCACTACGGATGGCCACGTGGAATGTTCGAACGCTCACTGCGGAGGAGAGGCTGCCACTCCTTTGCCAGGAGCTGGACCGGTACCGCCTGGATCTCTGTGGCATTCAGGAGGTCCAGTGGACCGGTTCTGGCTCCTGCCACCATGAGGGGTGGACAGTCCTCCACTCGGGGCAGGAGACTGCCAAACAACAGGGTGTGGCTCTTCTTCTGAACAAAAGAATGAAGGGGGCGTGGAAGCGTGGCGGTGAGGTGTGGGAAGCTGTAAGCCCCAGGCTACTTTGGGCTCACCTTCCCATCAATCAGAGGCGAGGAGTGGTGGTCGTGGTTACTTATGCCCCCACCGAAGACGAACATCCGTGGAGGGATGCAGGCAAAGCCGATGAGTCAGAAGCTTTCTATGACCTCCTGTCACAGGTGCTGGCTAAAGTGGCCACTCGGGACAGAGTCATCTTGTTGGGTGACTTCAATGCCCGAGTTGGTCATGATGCTGGCACCTGGTCTGGAGTGATTGGAAGGCATGGGCCAGATCAGCTCAATAACAACGGTAGGAGGCTGCTAGATTTTTGTGCAGCCCATGGGCTTGTAATTACCAACACGCTCTTCCGGCATCGGCGCATCCACACAACATCATGGATGCATGCCGGGTCCAAGCAAGAACATCTGCTGGACTACATAGTGACAGACCAGCGGATGCGAGCCCATGTCCTTGACACCAGGACCTACCGTGGAGCTGATCTGCCCTCTAACCATCGACTAGTCATCTGTAAGTTGCGCCTGCCATTCTTCCACTCCGGTGGTGGGTGTACACCCAGTACCCCATTCCAACCTAAAGTGGCCTGGTCTCAGTTAGCTGATGAAAGTTGCAAGCGAGAATTTCATCATTGCTTGCAGCGGGGTTGGCATCGTCCCCCACTCCTCCTGATGTCGAGAGTAAATGGGCGAGGTTTAGGACTGTGACTCATGCAGCTGCAATGGTTGCTTTGGGTACGCGGTCCAGACCTCCCCAGATACCCTGGCTGACAGAGGAGGTGTTCAGGATAGTTGAGAAAAAGCGACAGGCTCACTCTCATCGACTACAGCATCCCACGTCAGAGAATGAGGAGGCTTACCGCAGCCTTCGCTAGGAGGTTCGGAGAGCCGTAAGGCGCTGCAAGGATGGGTGGTGGTCGCGAGTTGCTGAGGAGATGGAGTCTGCCTCAATGGCCCGCGAGCACAAATCACTATTTAACTCCATCAAAAAAGTAACCTGCAGCGCCACACCTATTACCATCATTAGGGGGGAAAACGGTGATCCAATCTCCGACCCCCAGGAACAGGTTTGTAGATTTGCTGATCATTTCTGTGAGGTCCTGAGGGAGGGGAAATCCCTCAGCTAGGAAAACATCATGGCACAAAGTGGGGATAACCCTGCTGAGGCTGCGGTGCCTAAAATATTGGAAGAGGTCACCCCCTGTGAGTGGCTAGTTGAGGTGCCATCTGTTGAGGAAGTACTGAAGGCGATCCGGAGTCTTGAGACCAGGAAAGGCACCGGGCAGAGATGATCTCCCAAGCGAAATGCTGAGGGAGGGTGGCGTTTATGCACAGACTGCCCTATATGACATAACAACAGTCTGAACCGCTTGACGGGTTCCACAGGATTGGAAGGATGCCCTGGTGGTCCCCCTCTTTAAGAAGGGGGACCGCACAGACTATAACAACTACAGGGGCGTCTCACTCCTCAGTGTGCCGGGAAAGGTCCTGGCAAGGATTATTCAACATCGCCTTGCTAGGCACGCTGAGGAAAGGCTTGCGGAGCCCCAATGCGGTTTCAGGAAAGGGCGGTCCTGCACAGAAGCCATATTTTCTGTCCGTCTGCTACAGCAGAGGTGTAGGGAATTTCAACAAGACCTACATATCTGCTTTATTGACCTGGTCAAAGCCTATGATACCATCAGTAGGCCTGGGCTCTGGGTTGTTCTTCGTGCTTTCGGAGTCCCTGACCCTCTGCTCATGATCATTAAGGACCTCATGATGGTGAGCGGGCCCGGGTTAAACTATGTGGCCGGGAGTCAGAGCCTTTCTCTGTACACCTTGGGGTGCGACAGGGATGTCTTCTGGCTCCCACATTATTTAACATCTATTTTTACCACGTAGTTCGTGAAGCCTTCAATAGCTGTACCGGGGGAATCTCCATTTGGTACAGATATAATGGGAGGCTGATCGATGCCTGGGTGCGATCAAGGGATGGCTCCCTATTGGTCAACCACATTATGTATGCCGATGATTTGGTAATAGCTGCTCATTCAGAGGAGGAGTTGGAGACGCTGCTGCTGAGACTGGAGCGTGCCACTAAGAGGTGGGGCCTTACCATCAGCCCCACCAAAACTAAGGACCTGCCTGAGTATTTTGTACCATCGGACACTCCACCCTCACAACTCCCAATTGGTGATGGGGCAGTAGTGGAGAGAGTGGAGAGTTTCCCATACCTGGGCAGTGTGCTTATGACCGGCTCCAGTTTAACAGCAGAGGTCTCACTCCGAATCAGTCGAGCGGCAATATCTTTTCATCGGTTGCGTAACGCTGTGTGGAACCTACCTGGTCTGTCGCTCCGCACGAAGTTTCAAGTCTTCTCGGCCACAGTCATTCCCTCCCTTCTCTACACTTGCGAAACGTGGACCCCCCGAATGGAGCATCTTCGCCGGTTGGAAACATTTCGGCTGGCCTGCCTACGATCCATCCTGGGTTTAACCAGGCTGGATTGTGTGAGGAGCTCACAAATCCTTGAAAGATCTGGGCAAAGTCCCATCGGTGAGCTCCTCCGGCAGGCAAGGCTGCGTTGGCTGGGTCATGTAGCCCGCATGCCCAGCCACCGCATGCCGAAACAGCTTTTGTTCGGCCGGATCTAGGGGGCTAAATGGGCGCGGCACGGGCTAGAGAAGAGATGGAGTGATGTGTTACAGGAGGACGTGGAGCTGAGTGGACTTGCCGATGACTGGTTACTAGCAGTGTCAAGATCGGCCTCTGTGGAGGAGGCTCGTGAAGGATGCTACTGGGCAGTTGGAGGCAGTCGCCCTCCAGCAACAACGGAGGGCGGAGGAGCGACGCTCACAACAACGAGCGGAGCGCCGGGTGGCTAAAGCACAGCAAGTTGGCACAGTAGGGGGCACAGGTGGTGCATCAGCCAGTCATCTCGGTCATCTCAGTCAGTCGACCCGTGGCACCTGGGTCTGCCCCGTGACCTCCTGCCAGCGGGCGTTCGACACTTCACGTGGCCTCAAGGTGCACATGGCCTGGCACAAGCGTCGTGGTGACGTCACCGCCACTTAGTGGCGAATGGCGGTTGTTGTTGTTGTTTGTCATCTGGGCTTGTGCACCATTGTCAAAGCATCATCATCATATAATTTGCATAAATTAATGGGTCACCCTGTATATATGTGTAGTGACATATGACGTCACTACCGTGTTGGGTCTGTTCGCATCACGTCACTGCTATGTCGGGTCGGTACGAATGACGTCACTGCCGGGTCTGGCAGTGTGGAGGCTGTTGACGAGTGCCACGGGGGTCGTGTCAGGCCGTGGCACTCTGAGTGAACCCGACCGGACACGTGACTGGATCAAGGTGGGTGCCAGGGGACCTTGGGGGTCACGTGGTCGGGGAGCAGAGCCTTCGCGAGGGTTCGAGAAGGTGGGCGTGGCCTGGGTGTGGCCGGCCACGCCAAGGTGCATATAAGCAGGCTCCGCACACAGAGCGGGGCTGTTCGTGTCCGGGATGAAGACCCCTCATGAAGACTGAAGACAGAAGCCTCTAGTCGTCGTGGCCAAGCAGAAGCCCTCCCGGCTTGGCCACGTTGAGTAGTACCCGAGTGTTCGAGTGTTAGCGAGATTAGGACGGTGGTCACCACCTTAAATATAGTGTGTGTGTTACAGTTGTATTGCAGTTGTGTTAAATAAATAGTGTTGCCTCCATACGAGTGTGTGCGCCTCTGTGGAACGATTACATATGTATACAGTATAAAGAGATACCGTGAAAAGGAGGAACAGTCGTTGCTATTGCAGGATGTTCTTAAATTCAGGCATCTTATTTAATGCACAATCCACGTGGAAATTATACGGATAACAACCGTAGACCTACTGACCACTCTCTCCGTCTTCATTATCGACACGCGTGTGATGGCTCCCTTAACGAGCCTAATGACGGGGCGCTTTGTGAGCCGTGCTCAAAGTTATGCAGAGATATAGTAACGAGCCAGTACGACCCAGAACACGTGCTCACCAAGAGAGAAAAAAACTCACCACATGGCCAAAATACTCACAACATGCCAAAAAAACTCACCACATGGCCAAAATACTCACAACATGCCCACAAAACTCACCACATGCCCAGAAAACTCACCACGTGCCCAAATAACTCACCACGTACCCAAAAAACTCAGCACGTGCCCAAAAAACTCACCACATGCCCAAAAAACTCACAACATGCCCAAAAGGCTCACCACGTGCCCAAAAGAACTCACCACGTGCCCAAAAGAACTCACCACATGCCCAAAATAACTCACCACGTGCCCAAAAAACTCACTCCGTGCCCAAAAGAACTCACCACGTGCCCAAAATAACTCACCACGTGCCCAAAAAGTCTGCCGAACATGCATGATTTTTGTTGTCATACAGCTCTGGTGAGTTTTTTTAAGTGACGTATGATTGTTGACCACTGCAAAGACAGTCTCTTAATTGTTCTTGCTTTATTGTGAACGCACGAGCTGAATTCCCCACCACCCCAACCCCGGCAAGGACTCCCATCAAGTTGCGTACAATATCTGAATTATTTTTTTCTGTTATGTTGCCACTTAAATCAGTACGGACCACTTTAGATGATTATGCAACAAGTCACTGAACCTAGCACGATCGTTCCCCCCCCCGCCCCTCAACATTTTCTGGATTCGCGGATCACTGTCATGCCGAGTGGACAAACTTGCAGTAAAACGCACGCCGTTTTGTGAAAACATCGTAGCGGAAACAGTTTCGCGAATTACATCCCACGGCCTTTGCAAACCACCAGGTGGTCTGCGAATCACAGGTTGGGAACCGCTGCCTCTCACCGTGAGGGCATTTCACCCCTTGCTCTGTGTGCCTCGTGAATTTGCACTACTTTTTGTGTTGAGTTTGTTGTCCTTCACCCGGCACCTCCGATTAGTACGGTTCCTTACGTACAGTGCAAAAGAAGTTCAACATACATGCATGCATGAACGTGTGTATTTATAATGGAATGGAATAAACGTTTCAGTTATCAACGCAGCACAGTCGGTGTCAGAGAGGGTTAGCCAGCCTTACAATACCGCTCACATATGCAGTCAGAGTAACCCATTTGCACCATGAAATGACTTCTGTATTGAGCTGCGAATTCAAGAGCGGGTTGAAGATTTAGATATATGTTGAGGTATTGCACTCATTTTTGCATATTATGTGATAAGGATGGATTCGTTTTTTTTTCCTATGCATGTGGTACGAACTGTAATGTAATGTACAGTAACATCCCCTTTGTCATTCCCCTGCTGGGTGGAGGCCTCCTCACAATCCGACCCTCGTTGAGGTTGGTTTTGACTCCTATCCACCATCCTGGTCACTGCAGATTTGGTGAAGGGGGCGAGAGAGGAGACAAGGACAGATGAATCCTCGCAGCAGTGTCTCTTTGGCTGCCCATCGAACAAAGATGGTCGCTGCATCGCGCGCTTTCAGATGCGCTTCTGCGGCCGTCTGGAATGCTCTTCCTCCCGATATTAGGAAGCTACTGGAGCTATGCACTTTAAAATCTAGATTGAAAACTAATTTCTTTAGAACTTCCTTTTGTTTAGTTTGTTGTGCTTCTCCCGCACCTCCTATTAGCACGGTTGCCTACGTACGGTTTGAAAGAAGTTCAACATACATACACGTATCACTCACCACTCATGTTAGCCATGACCGGGAATTGAGCTCGACCCTGTCCTGTGACACTCAACGTTTTTATTCATATGATATGCTGCATGTTAGATTTATGGAGACAGTGTTATCTGCAGCATTCTTTTATCACCAGGTGTGATTAATTTCTGTAATTGACAGTTGAACATAAACTGTTTCACCTGAACTCATTGGGTCACACCTGGGGTAGATTGAACATAACATACGATAGTGCCATTATTTCAATGCCATTATTTCATAATTATTTCAATGCCATTATAAAATAATCCCCTCATCTGCCACAATTCAAAGACGTGTGTGCGTTTCCTTAAGATCTTCGGTCCACTCAAAATTATTATTCATCATCATCAGCCATTGTCTATCTACTGCTGGATGAAGGCCTCCAATAACATCGCCATCCCTCACTGCCCAGAGCTGCTACCATCTGTATAACTCTCGTACGTAAACTAACCTCATCGCTCCATCTCCACGGAGGTCATCCTCTTGTGGATTCATTATCTCCATTGGTTGCCATTCTTTTGCCAGTCTCACCCATCAGCCATCATCCTGTCTTAATTGTTAATGTGATGTCTAATTTGAGTTTTTTTCCCTGATCCACGTGCTAATTTTTTTCTGTCCCTGAGTGTAATTCCAAGCATGCACCTCTCCATGCTTCTTTGGGAACTTTTCAGTTCTGTATTCAATTTTATTTGTGGGTGGCCAACATCACGCCCGGCCGCCTTTGTCTCCCCAGTGGTGATATTTACACACATTTGAGGCTGAGTCGACATAGGGGAGGCCCAGAACCGATTAAAATAATTGTCACTGGCGTTGGCCACGAGCAGAAATTGAACTCGGGTCGCCAGGTTCGTTGCGCAGCGTAGCGCTGCCCGCTACACTACAGGACAGGAATCTCATGGTTAACCGCGAATGGTCGAGCCACTAGGGCGTGCGCGCGATTGGCAAATTGTACCTAAATAAATCGAGCGCGATACAGCAAAATCCTTGATAGCTAAACCCGCAAGAGGGAAGGGTTTGCTGTACTCACATTCAAGGAGTCAGTCACTCCAAAAAGAAGAAGAAGTTGCTGATGAGGCCAAATCAAGTCACTCCGTCACAAGTGGCAGGGCCACATCAGGTCACTCCGCTGCAAGTGCGTGGGCTGAGTCGACGAGCACGCAGCCTAAAATCATTCCAGTGACCAAGACTTAAGTCACAGGGCCAGGACTAGCACAGACTGAGTACGCACCGGGACAAAGGCAAGGAGTGGGACAGAACAAGGCGGAGCTCCATCGTCTGAGTCCTACCCGGGGCAATCTCGAGGGATTTCATCAAACCGCCACCGGTGACACTCTGATCCTGCACGAGACGACGCCGTGAGGTCATCGCGACGGGACAATAAGGGGAAAGTATTCATACCATACGGTATCCAGACGCCAATGTTGTTGGTAAAAGTGGTTAACACATTCCTGCGGAGGGAGCTGGTAGGAACGTTGGGTTGCTCGGTCAATGGCCAGGGTCAACGGCGGCGTGGTGTATTCCGCAAATATGCCCGACTGTGAGGGCGGGCACAAGCCGGCGTGAGTAGGTTAAACGTTGAGTTTTATAAGGGCACCACGGGGTGACCAGCCCCTCCCCACCCAGCCCCACCCCTCCCACCCCCCACCCAACCCCACCCTCTCCACCCAGCCCCTCCCCACCCTCCCCTCCCCACCCAGCCCCTCCCTGCACGACGGACGGACGGACACAATAATCCCTTGTGGGCTGGTGGAACCAGTGGGTTCCCACCAGTATAATTCAGTGTGTCTCAAGGGTACGTTCTGCATTGTAGTAATGGTGGTGTGCGAGTTGGGTCGTTGATTGTATTGCTATTGTGTTCTGTTAATAGCTCCTGCGTCGAGAGGTAGGCACTACACATAGATGTGGATATAGAACAATGAGCAGCGAATCTCCCGTGTAGAAACAAGACAAATCTACCTTCTGTTACGTTCATGACATTTTCTCTTCGAGTGTAATGCATTTGATGGCGTACATCCTTGAAGTTAATGAATATTATATTCTTCGGTATTTCGGTAAAGTCACGTAGATAGGTTCAAATATTGCAGCCGAAATGTTATTGTTTTGATGTCGCTCCTTCAAACGGGTGTTAAACTGAACCAGTCACTTGATTCCTCAATCCCTCACCGTGACAGGCACAGGGTCCCATTTTCTTGACACATATAAACATAGACAGCATCTATGTACGGAACCCACCCTTCTGACCAGCGTGCAGGTAAAGTATGGTGAAAAACCCCAATGCGACTTACATGGCATGGGGAATACTTCCTCCAGCAGTGAGTGGATCGACATTGGGCTGTACATATTGCGTGGTGCAAGTTAGCAAAGGGGATTTGCAACCCTTTCTCATTAGCAAAGGTGGAGATAAATGTTCACATTTTGATTGAGTTTGCTTACCGCGTCGCCGGGCTATGCTGATTGCAGCCTCGAGAAAATCTGCTGTAAGCCCTCGCTCCTGTGCTTGGGATTACCAATCAGGAAATCAAACAGTGGTGTCCCAACGGCAATAATATACGCTCCATCAATTCGAGTAGTATCCACTGGGGGCCTAACCCCCCTCAATTTAATGCATGTATTCATGTCCGGAGAATATATTTCTGCATGCTGAAATATATTTCCGCATGCTGAAATATATATATAAAATTTTCAGTAACAAAAATTAATACGCATGAGCACATCATATTTTACTCACACCCAAGACTTAATTTCAGCTGGGTCTGTTAGGGTCGGTGACTAGGACCCAGCACATCATGTCCAGTATACGTACCTCTCGCTCCGGCTGTGGCTACTCTTCACGTGCCACCTCCCAGTCTACTACCAGTGGACATGGAAAATTATGCCATGAGAAATGAAGCCCGACCACCACTGAAGGGGAGTGCGTAATAAAAATTTAGATTCACAAAGACACGCGAGGCATTTGTTAAGACGGGGCATTGCGGTTCGATTTATCTTGGCTTGCATTTCACGGTCTGCCTTACCGCACAGGAGCCGATTCTTTAAAAAAAACGTTGTAAGGACGGCAGGGATGCAGCCACACTTTGTAAGTTGCCTTGCTAGCGAAAGGCGGTTATCGATTAGATGCACAGTGACCCGTTCCCAGTATTTGCTAATGCTATCAGTATTTACCATGGCCATATGCGATGTACAGATTAAGCCTATTTAACATATGCTAAACAATACTACATTGCTGTTCTATAATTGTATTAAACCGACACAGCACCAAGCTGGCTGCTCGTGTGGGGTGTCGCCGTGACGAGACGTTTACTGCCTTGCCTCGTACGTGGGAGGTCTTGGGTTCGATCCCAACTCTGACGCCTGCACATTTGGAGTTTTCACGTTCTTCCCATGGTCTCGTGGATTTTTCTCTGGGTCCTCCGGTTTTCCCTCTACAGAATCAACGTGCGTTTAGCACGGTTGACTATGTATAGTGCGAAAGACGTTAAAATTAATAAATAACATGCATTAAGATTACTTGTTTTCGATACATTTTCACGCTATAAGCCACTTCATTGGGCTATCATTTCTGAAAAAGAGCTGTATAGTGAAGTGGGCCTTACCTGGTAAAATGAAAATAGTTGGTTTGTTAGCTACTTTGTTTTTAAATGTGTCATAATTTGAATAATCACCATTTGTGTTTAGTTTGTTAAACGGAGAAAAATGTAGACAAAAAAATTATATGATTTTTGTCTCAGCTTTTTGGGGGTGTATTGGCCATTATCAAAAAATGTTTCAAAATATTTGATGATACTGCTTTGGCCGTGATGCACAAGAACTAGCAACACAAACACTTTATGTGCTCAACAACACTGCCTTACAAGAAACATATACGGGTGGCCCAAAAGGCAGGACACATAGAGTGTTATTTTCTTTATTTTAACAAATCACATTCTGGTTACTTAATTTATTGTAACATATGTTCAAACTGACTTCCGTAAACACTAATTCATGCATGAAGTCTCTTTTGAAATTATTTTAGAACATTTTTTCTAAGATTACACGTGTAACCTTTGAACATTCAGCAATTATGTTTTGTCTCAATTCATTCGGGGTTCTTGGTCGAGTTTTGCAAACGACGGATTTGAGGAGACCTGACAGGAATAAATTATTTTTTATTAAAATAGATAAACTTTGAACTTCAAGAATACATAATTACAATGTTTAATGCTGGTGTTAAAATGTATGTAATAAAGCGATGTGTCCTGACTTTTGAGCCAACCTGTATATGACCTGTGACGTTTCAGGAAACGGCCCTTCTATAGTACACAGAGTGGCTAGAGAAATTGCATTCATAAGGGTTGGAGATTACACTTAACACCATTGGGCCTTATGAATTACATTTCAAAAATGATATCTTATTCACATGTTTTAAATAGGCATATGAAGTGAACTAATAGTAGCTATTACGTACCAGATAACCACACCAGTCATCAAAAGGATTACTAAATAAACCCATTCGTATTAAACACGTTCCTTCGGAGTGGGCAGGTAGGAACTTGGTTGGACAGCGCATTCGTGCGATCCGTGTCACGCGGCGCAAGCTGCGTGGGGCGGCGCGTCACGTGGTGCTGAGCCCGCCCGAAGCGCTCTGAAATTCAAATCGAGGGTGTGGCTATGCACGACAGACAGACAAATAATCCCTGGTGGGCAGTGTGGAACTGTTGTTCCTACCTGTAGAAGTAGAAATATACAATGTTGTTGACCCAATGCATTGTGGGAAGGTTTGCTTTTGTGAAGACGAGCAGGGCGAACCCCACCCTCCCCCCAGGCAGTGCATTGATGTACGTATTTTGAACTTCTTTCGCACCGTACGTAGCCAACCGTGCTAATTGGAGGTGCGGGGGTAAGGGCAATGAACTAAACACAAAAAGCAGTTCTAAAGCAGCGAGTTTTCAATCTACAGTACATTTAAAAGTGCATCTGTCCAGTGACTTCCTAACATCGGAAGAGCGTTCCAGACGGCCGCAGAAGCGCATCTGAAAGCGCACGATGCAGTGACCGTCTTTGTTCGATGGTTATCCAAGAGCTGCAGCGAGGGTGACCGGAGTTTTCGTGATGGTTTATGCTCCTTGTTGGGCCTCATTACCATTTCAACAGAATGAATTTAACTTGCATGGATTTGTGAGGCAACATATTTGGTGATGCTGTGTTAGCAGCGGTGTATACGCACAACCAATAATGTATTTCTTAAACCAAACACACTCGTCAACAATGTTCTTTTTCTGAGAGAGAGTAGTCTGGGAAATAAAATGTTAATTTAAATTCAGTCTAACACATACAGAAATGTGTTTACAATTACAAATATAATAAAATATTTCAGGTGCATTGTACGCTTGCCAGAGGTCGTATGCTTACTAAAATAAATGTTCTACTATATTTACCGTAAGACTCAAATAATATGAATTCCTGCAGTCACGAAAGCTTTAAGTTACGTTAGAAATGTTTCCTCTTGGCAAAAAAATAGCTGCAAGGCAATAATAGGCACACAATTAATGGCTGAATGTAACCATATTGCATGACTTACAAACTTCTCGCGGTGTCAATATTTGCATTTCATTGACTCCAGTGAACTGTGGTGGATGCAGTACAACTTTCAAAGCAGAACATTAGGTGCATTTTCGTCACGATATTTATTTTAATTTCGGTATGGGGAACAAATTGCATAGTTTAACCCTGAAGCTTTAAATTAAATATCACTATATCAAACGAGCTAAATACCGTTCCATCTCACATGCAAACCTGTATTGTTCACACCAAGGGACAATTGTATGCCTCAATTAGCCTTCACAATTACCTTTAAATGAAAGCTAATGTGCACATTGACACAGCACACAACGGCTTACTCTGGGCAAATTATGCAATTATGTATTTTACTCTTCTATTAGTAATACTATTTCTCAGGCTGGGGCCAAATTTTATATATTCGCATTTATTCCGTCTCTATTCAGATATATATTTTAAAAGGTTTTAATTTGGATTGTTCGTAAGCGAACAGCTCCAACACTCAGAATAAAACGTGTACGTATGTACATGTGCACAGGGGGCAGGCAGGGATGATGCAGCGGTTAGCGCGCGGTGCTACCAACCTTGCGTCCCGAGTTCGATTCCCGTTCACGATCAACACCAGGGACGATGATCAGAACCGGTTCTGGGCATCCTCTAAGTCGACCCCGGCTAAAATGAGTGTCTATTGCGCTGTGAAAACATCAAACATGAGGGAGACAAAGGCGACACTGCCTTCATAGGTCAAGGCCATCTTGTACACAACCCTTTGTCAGTCGATCCACTCTGGATTAGCGCCTTCACACGCCAGGATGATTACGTGACCATACATCACCATGGGTTTTGCTGCACTGACCACGTAGCCCCTCAACAGCTTGCCACAACCTCTTGTGTGCGTGGATGTTTTACCTCGCTCATGCTTACACGAGTCAAGCTCCAATCCCGCAATGCTTCCGAGAATCCAATGAGATTAGGTGCAATTACGATTGATTTGGTCACAGGCTATATATATATTTCTTTCCCTTTAAGATGTAGACACTGCATATGTTTTTTTTGTACCTTGCGGTTTGTGTTTTTGCATGAAACGTCATTTTAAAACAGGGTTTAAGAGCGGAAATTAATTTGTTGAATTAATACTTTGATCCTGAAGCCACCTATGATGTTACTATCTGCACAGTTCAGTTTTTGCATCACACAATGCACAGTGCAATTCCTGATTTTCCCAAGCTGCGTAATGGAATAATAGAAACATTATGCATCCATGAAATTTACTCCAGGTCTGAAATAAATAAAGATGTGATTGCAGCTTGCAGGCAGTGGTAAAAGAACAGTGCAGCGCTTTAATTGCAACTACAGACATCTACTCTTCATATCTTTGTGGAACATCTAAAATGTCCTAAGGCTGTGTTGTATAATATAACATTTCAAGGACCATTATGCTTCAAATTATTATATGGCCAGGGCTCACAAATTTGGGTTGATTAAATCTGAAGAAAAAAACAAGATTGTAGTTTGAATGCTTTTGAAAAAATAATATTTGGAAACGTAACTTGTTAGATGGTGATCCTGCCACGGTGAAATGGCAAGCAGCATGTACTTGCAATCCCGAGGGGGGCAATTCAATCCAATCTTCCAGCACATAAGGTGCAACAGTGGCTGAGCTCCTTAATTGCCCACCCGCCTCTGTCCCCCCAGCAGTTTAAAATTGGTTCAACACAGTCGTTTGGCAGGTTCGCATTTGGGGGGTAAAATGTAGGTGACTCCCAATTCTCCCAAGATGTCTAAGCCAGTGTGAATAGCAGGCCAATGACACCTTCTAGAGCAGCGGTCCACAACCTTTTTGGCACCAGGGACCGGTTTCGTGGAAGACAATTTTTTCACGGACCGGGGGGGGGGGGTTCATCATTGGGTCTTTCCCACCTTTTCAAAGAAGCTCTCCAGCGACGTTTGTTTTTTACTCATTTTGGCTACTAGGGGTTAGAGCTTGTGGGCTTACCAACCCGGTTCCTAACAGGCCACGGACCGGTATCGGTTCGCGGCCCGGGGGTTGGGGACCCCTGCTCTAGAGCAGCGGTTCTCAAAGTGTGGTTTCCTGGACCACCAGTGAGTGGTCCGGGACGGTCCTCCAGGTGGTCTGTGGGGCTGTGATGCAAATGCGGGTTGATCCGGACAATAATAACCTTTTGTTAATTCATATTTTTACTTGTGATATTTTTTTAAAAGTTAAGTTAGGTAAACTACTCTCATTAAATCTATGGGACCTTTTTTTGCCAGTATCAAAAATAGCAATGGGTTTTGTCCTTTCTGGCAATACAACAGGTGTTAAAGATGTTCAAACGCTGAAGGAATTAAGTCTCATCAAAGAATGTTGTCTCTGGCGTAGGCCAATCAGTTACAAAGGCAATGCATATATTATCAGAGTATGTTTGTTGGCATGTTTTACCACAAGTGCAAGCGGCTTATGTAGACTTTATGCCTTGCAAATTGATAATCGATTTGGTGTTTGGACATCTTAACAACTGTTTTTATTGCCATAAAGGAAAACAACCTATTCTTACCCTGATTAAACTACACGAACCCCAATATCTAAACCCCCCCCCCTTAAAAAAAACATTATACCTGCGTAAAAAAAGTTTTTTTGAAAATGTTCCGGCAATATAATAATTTACATTTATTTGTAAGGCGTCTCCCAGCAATCTCTCAAGGCGCCTAGTATGAATAAATATGTATTAGTGGTGTTTAGTGGGAAGTTAATGAATTCCGTCACCAGGGATGCATCGGTTGAGCGGTCCGCGGGCCAAAGACGTTTGAGAAACACCGCACTCGAAGGACCAATCCAGAATTCACACGGACATAAGACATTTCTGGAATGTACCTTTTATAACTAGCGAGATAGGCTAGTTAGGATACATGTAACACTAAAGAGATGTGTTGTGTGTATGCATGTTGAACTGCTTTCGGACCGTACGTAGCGACCATTCTGGCGAATTGCCCGAAGATGCTGGATGTAATTACCAGCGAAACGTCGTACTCAAAAATTGTAAATGTTGTGGATTCACTCTTCAACACACCGGTGGGCTAAAGTTGTGAACTATTTGTCTTTTGTCAACGTGACACTTTTTTACTGATTGGCCGTGTCGGGTGGTGGAGGGTTACGACACATTTATAAATAACGAGATCTAACCAAAAAACCTTTATTATGAATAATATTGGTCGCGAAAGCCTATGTGTTAAATGTACGTAGCGCACCGTGTTAATCGGAGGTGTGGTGTGTTTTAAACTGAGTATACAATACAATCTGGTATACACAATACAGATTCAGCCTTCAGGAATGACCATAAATCACACTGAATAAAACATGTGCACAGCAAGAACATTTGTGCACCAAAGTGTAGAAATGGGGCATTCTGTCCTGGTGTGTGTTTTAATATTATATTATGCACTGAACAATGGCAGGCGTAGACTTATCCTTGCCTGACAGATTATTTCCACCTGTTTCTCTCCTCTCCAAATCGACACCAGTAGGAGGTATACGGTGCTCACATAAAGCGAGAGTGTGACAAAGGAACGAATAGAAAATCATTAAGCTGTTCTCTTTGGGAGCAACATTCATGGCTTCGAACCACCAGGGGCAAGAATGGTCGGTAATGGCTGCCATCAATGTTATATCAATTCTACAACACAAGGCGAAAGAGTAATTTTAAAGGCTAACTGCCATCCATTACCGCATGCCATAATTTGTTCTCCCTACTGCGATGGTTAGGATGAGCATAAGAAGATCGGTATTAGTTGTGTTGCAAAATACAATTTTTTTTACTTGTAATTTATACTCCCGTAAATGTGTGTCACCCGTTATAAGCAACTGCCTGTAATATTGTAACTCACTACGTCAAATGTGTATCCAGAGTATAAAGTACAACTAGATTTTAAAGGAAAAATACATCACTTTAGAACTGTAGGAATTACAACCCAGTACAGTATATAGGTGTATTATTCACGTGAAATGGCACGTTTCATCATGAAAGGTTAATTGCAATCAGATGTTTTTTTTCATATTGTATCTACATTTCCGTGCTGTTGTTTCGTTCATTGTTAAGCTTTCATTAGTTTACATTTACCATTAAACTTCTGGTGGTACTTGTGTGTTTAGCTTTTGTATCTTATTTTTATACTGTGTTTAACACTTTCTGCTCTACAAATATATAACAAAAAACTGCCATTGATCTTCTTGGTTCTTTTGGTAAAGTCACGTAGAAGGGAAATAATAAAATAATAAAAATAATAAATAATAAAATAATTCTCACGACGTTTCGGCCACAACGCAAGCAGCCATCCTCAGGTGAAGACCAGGTCTGTCGGGCAGACAGCGTCTGAATGAAACACCACCACAGCGTGGTGGTGTGACAGACCTGGTCTTCACCTGAGGACGGCTGCTTGCGTTGTGGCCGAAACGTCGTGAGAATTATTTTATTATGTTTTATTTTTATTATATTATTATTTCCCTTCTACGTGACTTTACCGAAAGAACAAGAAGATGAATACCTGCAGTCACGAAAGCTTTAAATCGAAATTTTAACTGCCATTGAGTTTGTTTTAATGGTCAGGTGCGTTTTCTGGTATGCTTTGCACAATGAGAAGAATATGTGTATCAGCCAACTAGCTTTGACATTCAATTATTTGGTACAAAAGCACCAACAGCTACAAACTCATCATGCAATTAACGTCTTGACATTCCATTATATTCTTGCGCTGGTAATATGTCCAGGAGCTCAATGCCAGTGTCGAGGTCTGCTAGTCACGAGAGGGCTTTAGGAGAGAGAGAGCGCATGTAGTTTCCCACGTCATCCGTGAAGCAGCGCAAACTACAGTGGTTTACTCGCGTCCCATCGTTTGGGTTGCATGCCCACAGACAGACTTTGGCTTGTTCTTAATTTTTCATTTGCGAATGAGATGTGGGAAGTGGCCTTTTGATGTGGTTCGTGGTTACGCCGGTATCTTAGCGGAATGTCAGTCAGAAAATGCGATGGGTCTCATATGAGGTGTCTTGACATGAATCACATTAATTACATTCTGTATTCGAGTACAATATCGTACCTAGAGGCAAATGTTTCACGAACAAAATGTCATCACTGTGTATAGAATATATGTGATGTCGTACAGAATAAGTATTGTGCTAGCAGCATTAGTCCTGATGAGTCGAGAAAGTGTTGGCTTTCGAACAGCCATTAAATGATAAAAGCAAGTTCCACTTCAAAGCAATCATAAACAGATTACCATTTATCCACTTGATGCATCTGAAACTATTTTGTGTGGAGAGAACATAATTTTTCCCAATCAGTGTTATTATCATTCGTGCTCCTATTTCTTTCATTGTTTTTGTGTCGTGCCCTCTAATTTATACAAACATGAACAAAACAAGTTCACTATACCGATGATAGTCAATAAAGGCAGACCGGAATCATAATACGTGAAATAAAGAGGTGGATGAGAACGGAATGGAATATATTTTTTTAAATATTAATAATGGCCGACAACATACAGGGTGTATTATTAGCGATGGCGTGTGGATCCGAAACAGAGACATTGACAAATCAAGTTAAACATGAGCGAAGGGGTGTGCAAAAGAGCATGGAGAGGTGCATGCTTGGAATGACACCGAGAGACAGGAAGACGAACACATGGGGCTGTTGATAAAAGTCGTTGGGCTTGGGCAGGACGTGTCGCTACGAGAGACGATGGCCGTGGAGCAGCAGCCAACGGATGGATCAACGTCAAAGGATGTCTCCTGGGGAGATAGTGCAATGGAGTCAGCTTGTGTGCAGCAGCTAGGAGTGTGAGAGATGGAGACGGCGATGCCTTCATCCAGCATTGGATAGATTATGTCTGATTATGATAATGGCCTTTCATCACAACGACATCCGTGTTGTTTAGTGTGAACGATTTAATTGCAGTGAGTCACGCAGTGCTGTCCACTCTGTTACATTTTGACCAATTTGGAATGTCGAGTATGGGTAACCTATTGTAAATGTGGTTCAATGACCCATATTGAGTGTGTTAAATCTTGCAAATTAGTTGTAAATCCATTAATACTCATTTCAGTTGAGTCACGGTTTGTGTGCATGTGCATTTGTCTTTGTGTAAACATTTCATGAGACTGGCTGGTTTTCAATGAAACAGTGATACCAGGCATACAATGTGGTTCTGCGCCTAGGCTCGCTAAATGTCAGCTCTGAGAATTAAAATTATTGGTTTAACTTTCAGGTAATGAACATGACTCCTGGTGTCAGAGTAGGTGGAAAAGCACTGCCGTTTACTGCGGAGCTGATGCCACTTGATAGTATCTCAAAGGTGGTAGCCCTTTGATATTCGCTTCACAGGATGCTGAACTCACGAGGGATAATATGGGGGAATAGATCAAATTAAAGTTGTACTCCATTTCAGATTTGGCTGCAGCTGTCAGAAGCGCGTGGTGGTAACGACGTGATGGAGCGATAAGATAATTGTGTTTCACAGTATGCCCTGCAACCACAATCCTCCGCTTGCCTCTTGCTAATTTTCCAAGCTGTCTAAATACTTTCATTTGATCATAGCGTCCAAACACGTTCATGGTATATACACCCACATGTGTATTATCATATGTTCCATTGCATGAATGTTTTGAATATACTACATTGTACTGAATTTCGTGCAGTACTGCATTTTCACTTGCAATTTGTTCTCATTCAGAATTAATCTTGTTATTGTAATTTTTCCACGGCTCTGTTTGTCTGCTTGAGTTTCCTATCAAGGTTGAGTTACCTCTTGAAGCTGTATTAAACTAAATTGTATAGTCATGATGGTTCATTGTGTTGCACAATTTCAAATGGCACACTGACAGTGGAAAGTGAGTGATTATGCATATAATGTTCTGTACTTCCATGCCAATGTGTGGAATTTTTGGGGGAACTGTTCTACTTTATGATGTATGATTGTATGTATTGAATACATTAAAATAATTAGGACCTACAACATATATTAGGGAATCATGGTTTTATTAAATTTGAATACAACATTGAAATGGTCCAAAACACATGTATTACAATGGGAATTGTTATGTTTTTATTCGGTGCTTTTGTATGTATTGACCTGATTAGGCTCGTGACATAAATCTGGCATTGCCACTAAGCTAATAAAAGACAAATCCAAGCTTCAAATCAAGATTAAATCCAATCTACATAGACAATTGTGACTGAGTGACTGATGTATACTTCTAGCAATGCTCCGGAAGGGCTAGAACATGGAAGTGTGACGCAAATATAGTGGAGTCTATGCTTATAACTTGAACAATCTGAATAATAAATGCTTATTGGGGCAGAGTCAGTCTAAACTTCCATGTGGTTGTAACACTCACACATGTACAATCCCCATGATCAGTAAACCGAGTAATGAGCTTCTTTGTGGCATGTCAACGCTACAGAGACCGCCAAACTCCTGCTAGCAATTTCTAGTAACAGATATGACATACATACCTTGCAAAGTATAATATTCTAAATATTACTGTCATTATTAAGTAACCTGATATATCAGCATGTGTCTGTTGCGGTTACGAAGATGTAAATACAAAGGTGATGCAAGTAGTTGAACGTGTGTTTAATCACTGACCCGTTCAAATATGTATACGACACGGCAGAGAGGGCTTTATTCCAAATAGAAAGGGTTGTGGTTGGAGGCTTTTGAATGTTCGATGCGAGATAATCCTCTGCATTGTATTTGCACGCACGTCCCGGGGACTTATAATTCTCGTAAATATAAATCCACAACAAGCCGCGTGCGTGCACCTTGGGTAATCCTTGAAGGGCATGCGATGCGTGTGATATGCTAGAGATCTAATCCATATTGGGTTTTTTCTTTTCAGTCAATGGACTGCACTTCCATTAAAAAAAAGAGCCAATACACATAAGATCGAGAAATTAATTCTAGATTTGAAGCTTTCGTGACTGCAATGATTCATATTCTTAGGTTCTTTTCGGTAAAGTCACGTAGGTAAAAACATTAAAAAGTAAAATAAAATAAAAAATAAAAATCACGACGTTTCGGAGGCAACACAAGCTTCCGTCTTCAGGTGGTACCGTCACAGCCACGACAGCTGTATCCTGCAATCTCTCATTTACTTGATACAGCTGTCGTGGCTGTGACGGTACCACCTGAAGACGGAAGCTTGTGTTGCCTCCGAAACGTCGTGATTTTTATTTTTTATTTTATTTTACTTTTTAATGTTTTTACCTACATGGTGACTTTACCGAAAAAACCTAAGATCGAGAAATAACACGCAATTATATCCACGTCTGTAGCTCTCCAGAGCGCAGTGGTTATCGCTCGTAAAAAAATTGTAGAGGTACACATGATATTTGAGCAACATTCATTCGACTCTTTGCCAACAGATAGACCTTTGTTGGGCACAAATCCCAAGCTCATTCTCTTCCACACAGTCGTGATAACAGTGGGCTAAGTTGTACTTCATGTGAACCCCGACAATGTCAATTACGATTACCAGCTCAGAAACAGCAAATGAGAAGTGCTTGGGCCACAAGTGTGACCTGACTAATGCTCGACATGGGGACGAACTTGCCACGGGGCGCGTGTGCCTCCCTCTCGGGCTCGCGAGGATTGCGGCGTGCCCGCTCACTCACTTGCTCGCGTGGCAATGTGGCGAATGAAGAAGAGGCCATTTGCAAGCGATCGAAATGTCACCCTTCTCTCTCAGTCCACAGGGGTTGCCAGTCGCTCGTCAATCCATTTAGCAAGGAGGTGGAATTGTACTCGGACTTCCAGCGGCAGATCCCAGGTACAGTTCTGTGTGTGTATTCATGTTGTCAATATTAATGCTTAAGGCACTCTGTTTGCGTATTGGCCCCAATACAGCAATCTAAGACACAGTAATACCAATTGAGATTGAAGATAATTCACTCACAATCTTCATGCATTGTAAAACAGTCGCTGTATTTCATGTACAGTGTATGTTTTTATTTGTAAAAAGCTCTTTTATGTCCTGGTCTTTCATTTATTTCCTCCGATCATCATACCCAACTCCAGGGTCGATAAAATATCGGACACCGTTATAGAGACGGAGACAGTGATTGTCCTCTATTCTCCACTCGTTTCTGCCAACGCGATGTGGAATTTCCAACACTGACTCATGGCAGTAAGCTGGGGATGAGTACCGCCTTGCTTCTCATTTGAGCAGGAAATCACTTTGACTTATTAAAACCTGTTTGTTGTACGTGCACATTAAATACCTGGCCCGTATACCTGAGTGAATAGAGGATGCTGCAGCTATGAGTCGCGGTGGCAAGATGTTATCTACCTAGCCTGGTATGCAAGAGGTCGTAGGTTCTATCCCGACGCTGATGATGCCTGTATATTTGAAGTATGCGTGTTCTCCCCAAGGTCGCGTGGATTTTTCTCCGGGTCCTCCGGGTTTCCCCCTCTACATTTAGAAAAATTCGTTTGTAGGTATGTGTGTAGAACTTCCTTCGCACCGTACGTAGCCAACCGTGGTACGGTGCGTGCGTGAGTGCACTGATACACGTGGCCACTCAGCTGAGAACGACAATTTCACCTGTCTAAGAAATAAAACCCCACGCCTAATTGAGCAGTCGGTGAAGCTCAAATTATTGTTTACCCCTCGTATACGATGGTCACCAGAGGTAAAAGGTAAAGGTGCAGCCCTGCATTTGCTTGATCACGGCCCTGTTGGTGGAAGGGCCTCCACTTAAAAGTAGACATAGAGCCGCTCTAGAGGCTGTCGATGTTAATTCTGCCATGATGTTAAGACGTCTCGGTAAAGGTTTGAGTAACCAGATTTTACCCCACCGCGATCAACCCGCTAATCGGCTAACTGTGATGTATTCATTTGTCGCTCGCTGAACAGGTAGGGATTTAGGAAACCTACCCATTGCTTCAATTGCTGTCTCGGGAGTTCAAATCGAACCGGCGACCTCTGGATTAGTGTACAGCCATGATAGCACGAATGGTGCCAAAATAATCCACTCCAGCTTCGGGCCCACATGCTCCATCCGTACCCCATGCGTGGACTTGAATATCACTTTGGCATCTGTAGTGCATTAAACAGACATTTAACGCAACGTTGTAGTTGCGTTTTTCTTCAATTGTGACAGCGATTATCCGAAATAATACCCACAGGAACAACGCTGCAATTTCATTGGAAAGAAACTACGAGACATCGGATAGTGAGCCATAAGGGCAAAGGAATAGACTGTCCACATATTCAGAAGTGTTTGTAAAAATGTTTAACCTCAACAGCAAAAATACCCAGCAGTAGTAATAGTCTACAATTATGCTGGATGCAGTGCATGTGCTACGTAAGCGGTCTATAGATACATTAAGTTACAAGAAAATAAGGATTCCTCTTATCTGTGAGCGTATTATCCACGCCTCCTATTGTCGTATATATTTTTTTCTTGGATAAAGAGTTCATAAGCAAATTCCTTCTGTCATTTGTGATTTTCTATTATTATTTTTGTTATTATTATTATTTTCTTCTTCTTCTCAGGGATAGGTAGATTACATTCGTTGATAACATCGCGGGTGATAATAATAGGGTCCTCAGTGTTCATCACTCACATCCCCCACGGGCAGTAGAGACCTGCTCTCGAAATACAATGAATTGTCACGATTCAGCACCACGTATTTTTTTGTCAACAATTCACTCTTTGTGTGTCATTTGTATAATCATATTTATGCATTGTATTTTCCGTCTCGTTTCTACAAATAGTTTTTCTTGTCACGTGAGCCTAAATGTCACGGTAGCATTTGTTTGCATTCATTGAATAATTTATATTCTTGTACTCCAATGATGATTATCACGTGTGGAGGAATATCAACATTTTGCAGTATGATGTTAAGCATTATCACGTAGTAGAATTTCAGGGATTAAAAAATTAATACCGCAATTCCATAGATTATGAAAAAAATATCAATAATGAATAGTCTGTGAATTGATGCATTGTAGCATCCATTTGAGTAACTAACCCAACAATTGGTGATCCGTGCCACTATTGGTGGAAGGGTCCATAAGAGGGAGCTCTAAAGAGCCACTCAATAGGGTAACAGTATTCTGGAATAACTAAGAACAGGATTGACCTTTGCTGGCAATAAGACAGGTCTTAAGATGTTCATCATTTTGATACTGGCAAAAAAGGTCCCATAGATATAACTGCTCAGTATTTTGGAATACGCTTCCATGCTGGCTAGATGGCTTGTACAAAAAGTGTACATATTGTACAAAAAGATGATACATTTTGCATCTATGAATTACATTTAAAACCCTTCTCCGAATCAAACTACGACAGGATGTTTCTAATTGATCTTTAAATGAGGCCTCATCTGGCACGTATTGTGCACAGAGAGTGGATTGGCGTTATTTCACCCCACAGCTGTCAGATTATTCATGAGGTACATGTAGTCTCAGTCTAAATAGAAATCCTAGTAAAAAAGTCAATGGTCATCGCTACTTTTAGGATTGAATTCATGGCGCATTGGCCCTTCCTAGAATGAAGGGAAGTCTTAAATTATACGGTCATTATGCAGTCATTATGACCGTGCTGGGATTTCCAATTGATTGTGCAGAAGCGCTGTTCCATACAAAAGGAAGTAGCATGCCTTGTGACTTAAGCGAATCATTATAGCGTGATGGTCTCTATGTCAAGGAGCACCCACCATGCACTTTGTTATTTGTATATTATAATGGTCACATCTATAAATATGATGTAAAAGAGTCATCTGTAAATTGATATATTAATGGTATCAGTCATGTTGAGTTAAATAAGTAACTACAGTTATGATGGAGCTAATTACAGCTAATCAAATGAATACGTTGTATAATAATAATAATATGAAAACAATTTCTCAAACAAAAAAGAGAAAACTAACACAGACAATGCAAAGTGCATTTACAATGCTGAGCGAACATTGGCCATGTTCTTGTCTACAGGGCGACTGTGTGTGAAATTATTTTTCTTGTTATTTTTAATATGTCCTGCCATTTAACAATTACATAGTGGTGTCGCTTTATCACAAATGTAATGCAGCACGGAATTAATGACAAAATGTTGCACAAAAATATTATTATTCTGTCCAAACAAATTCAAGACCCAAAGTTCAGTTCATGTATTATTTCACTAAAGGACATTTTTCGTCATTGTATTTTGCTGTAATTAGCTTCTATTAAGTGCTCATTATATTATTGTTACCCTTTAGTTACACTGAAACACGGTGCACGATGAGGACACAAAATATCACATTTTCACAATTTGCTGAGAAATGTTCGAACGTGTATAAAAGGTGCAGTCCTTCCATTCATTTATTGCCCTTGAGAAACACCTATGGAATTTTTTTTTATTGAGTATATTATTTCTTTTGCGACTTCAATCCACTTACAAATATGGCCATGACACTGTTTTCAGCAGAAAAATAAAGGTGCTGTTCAGGTTTCCCAGAGGCCAGAGGTCATGTGTCACGAGCTTAGTCTCAGCCTGGTTCCCGATGACTGCACAAAAACACCTTCAAATCAAACTTGGTTTTGCATTTTCTTAGATAGAATTCCAGCTTTATGAATTTGTTTGAAGAACACACATGGGAAAGCTCCCTCTTATGGAAATGATAAATATATAGTACCACTTAAACAAATACATGTTTTTGTATGGGTAGCCAATGGCATTTACGATCTCAAAAGGTTTCCATTTAGAAAAAGCATTTGTGACTCATAGGCGATGATGGTCGCTTTGGGTTGCATTCCAAATGTCTTGTCAACAATCACTGTAAATGTCGCAATTTCACTTGCTTTGTTGGGTGTGCGCATACGTTGTGCTCAAGCCCTGTCATTCTTCTCAGACCAATACTATTTACATTCGCCTTCGCCTCAGCCCATTCACATCACTTGCTGCACGTCTATACATCATACAAACTATGTATGTGACACGTAACATGAACAACATTATCAGCCGACATTTATACATTTATTTATGTTTATTTTGTGTATTTGCATATTTCTTTTGCAGATGAACGTCAGAATGTTTTCGAACTGAATCCTACACAGGAAGTGTGTCTGTTTTAAGTGTATGCTGCTGTGGAACTTTCATAAAAATGTGAAATTGCATTGATCTCATTTGTTGAGATATATGCTCTCATACACTCGAGCACCCACAATTATCTGAGCTGAATAACAATGAAAGTGCCCGTGAGACCAAAGTACGTGACTGTCCAATAGTCTTTGCAAAATAAAAAATGCAAGACATCGTTGCATGATGCAAGATAATCCTTCTAATTGAGTTGCAGTCATATCTTGATGATTTTCTGTTTACAGCGGATTGAGCCAATATTCTATTACTAATGCTTATTGCTTTTCTTGAAAATAATCTCAATTGCAGGCAAGGTTATTTTTTGTATTTCAAATATTTCATTTATTTTGCAATCGCTAGGACAAGATAAATACACATTTTGCAATGAAGAGCTGGGATACAAATAGATGCATGTAAATGTAGCGTACACAACAAAATTCATAACTAAAAATAAAAGTGATTCACTTCTTAAAACAAGCACATATATTAATTTAAGACCTACAAGTATTCGTTTTGATAAGGTTAGAAAGTGACTAATTCACCAAATTCTCGATCTGTGTTTTTGCGTGTGTAGAAAACTTTTTAAGTCTTATTCAGTTACAGCCCTAATGCCTCATGGAATAAGGGTTATCGTGACCTGATTCAAAAGATGGCATCTCTTATTTGATTTTTATAAAACAATAAGACATAGAGACAAAAACACGGTGAAGGCTTGCTGACATGACATGCTCTATTTTTTTACGTGTATATATTATTTTCCGCCAATTCTATCCCAATTATGTGACTGGCATCATGTAATGAGACGAAGTACCCATTGACATTACTCGTAGAGCAGCACAACCCTTTGTAATGCGGAATGGCCCACCTCCAGTTACTCTTCAAATGACTTCTGGTCCACACAGAGTACAAGGCAGCACTTCTGACTCCCTCTCGGAGCTGTAATTTAGGAAAATTATTTTGTGCGCTGAACCAAATTTGTGTGTGTTTTTTTTTTGCAAAGCCCTCATTGACCAGGCAGAGGCCATACACTCACGGGGGAGGCTTAGGCAGAAACATACAAGTGAAGCACAAGGTGCATGTGTGCGATAGTGACACAAATGACAGATGTTCAATGATGAGTGTTACAGTTTATCTGCATTTTCACATCCAGAAGTATTGGGTCATATGTTGCATGTTTTTTTTTAATTCATGCTGTGGAGTAAGGCCCTAATATCCCAGCAGGGGCTACCATGATGTATAAGGCGGACAATTATGACAGCTTCCCTCAAGCTTGGCAGTATTTAAGAACACGAAAGGTAGGTTTAGGAGTCCAACAGCCTAACGTATGATCCAGCAATCACTGATTCACTGCAGTCACTCACCGGCGGTCAGTCGCCTCTTCCAGAGCTTCCACCGTGGATTATCTTCCCAAGAACTTCACTCCTTATTTCCTCCACCCAGAATCGCTATCAGAATTTGTATTTATACTGGAGGAATCCGATGAGCTATATAGCTTTTTTTCACAGATGTTCAGTAGGGGCAGGTCAAATTGAGGACGAATGTGTTATACTTTAATGTCGTCTGTTTGTTGGCCACTTGTCGCTATGGACTTTTGGGCCTGTGCTCGGCAACCGTGATTTTAAGAAGTAGTAGCCGCATTTCCTTGGTGGAGGAAACTTTCTACAACTATTTTGAGCAATATCACTCGTACGTAATGAATAGATAAGACTATAAAACGAATATATATAACCCCAAGACAGGATCCTAATGGAGTCTAGAATGGCCATGCATGATGTGCATTGACGCTGAAGTGCAGTATTGCCCTTCATCACCATTATAATTGTTGTCATCATCATGCATCTTTATTTACTAGTCCTACATGCCGCTACTAGCCAATGTTATCCATCTGACAGGCAGCGATGATGAAATCCATTGATCTACAATGCAATTAACATAATGTGTGCTCGTTGCCGATAATAATGGCAGTACATCATTATCACCCCCATGGATACATCATTATCACCCCATACCACATGAAAAATAATTGTTCGTAAAAAAATGTTCAGGTTAGTGTCAGAAGGATTCAGATGTACAGTTGTGTGTGTAATCATGTATATACTTTCTTATGGCTTGTTCCTTATCAAAATATGTCTGTTGGCTCAAGAGAACATTATTTGCTCATGCCACTGCTGGCAGAAGTGCCTTCGCTCGAGGGAGCTCGAGAATATATTTTGTCCTATTCTTCTATGCTGATCAGACGTTTTGGAAGAGGTGGGAATATACATTAATACTGCTGGGTGGATAGAGGCACGTGGGACACTGATCGTAGCCTGCACACATAATAAATAGTTAACCTCCTATAACACAATGTTCTGAATGCTCCTCTGAAGCCATATTTCTCTTGAGGTTTATTAGTTGTAGAATTTATATATTTTTTGTCAGATAGGGCGGAAGTAGAGTGGTCAACGTGCTGCGCTATGAATCAGGTGACCCGAGTTTGATTCCTGGCTATGGCTAAAATCAGTGGCAAGTGATATGGGAACCAGTCCTGCTCTGCGCTATGAATCAGGTGACCCGAGTTTGATTCCTGGCTATGGCTAAAATCAGTGGCAAGTGATATGGGAGTCAGTCCTGCTCTCTCCCCTCCCCGGCCCCTTCACCAACTGGCACTGACCTGCAAAGTAAAGTATGGTAAAAAAAACATAACCGATATGGCATGGGGAGGCATTTGTCCATTGATGAATTGAGAATTGCTAGAATGTATTTCTATTGTTTAATATTTTTTGTCAAATCATGTGAAATATATTGGTCAAGTTTAGGTTGAAGAATGCTGATATGCTTTCAATTTGTGACACAATATGACAGGAATCGCCTTTAAAATTACACATAACATAGGTTACAAACCCTATTTGAGAATGATCTACGTAAGTAATTTTCATTTTTAATATTGATAATCGAATCATCTATATAGCTGATTAAAAATTCCATTTAGTATATCCACATAAAAATAATTACATAGTTTTGCCTGAAATGTTATTCAAATTCATTAACTCAAACATAATTATCCATTGATATTAGCAATCTGTTGTGAGCATGGTTTTAAAATATAATTTGATTATAACAATGAATACATTTTCAACAATATTAAACATTAAAACAGCACGCTCCTATGCATAGGTATTCAAGACGCATGAGTGAATTAGATTAGTAAACTCACGAGAGTGAAGAGGGCTTTATCTTTCGATTTAAAGCTTTCGTGATTGCAGGGATTAATCTTCTTGGTTCTTTCGGTAAAGTCACGTAGAAGGGAAGTAATAAAATAATAAAAAGAAAACATAATAAAATAAAATAATATATTATTTATATAATACTTTACCGAAAGAACCAAGAAGAAGGGCTTTATCTGTTTTAAAAGGACGCTATTTCTTTAACCATATAATCATCATCATCATCATCATCCTTGCGGGTTCACTGAATTTAGAATTATGTCCGAGATTTAACACACTTTGTGTTGTTGCAACTAATCTATAATAGCATCTGAGACGCCAACATGCATTCCCCCTTGTGAACAACAGTTTTACGAAATTAATCGTGTTCATGAAAAGATACTCATTAACACGAAAAAATTTTTGCTGAAATGTACAAGAATGAACTTAATTGATCGAATTAATACACGGTTGTAATGGTATAATTAGATGGTTTACAGCCAATCGCGGTTGTTGTTCATTGCTGTGGCCATGTTTGAACTGCGCAGTGCTGGAGAAGGTGGTGGTGATTGTGCTGCCAGTCAGCCTGGTCCTCATGGTGTTTGGAGGGATTTTCGTTCTCATCAGCGCCCTCCTCAATCACTACTACATGATCTGCTTTGCTGGGATTTACTTTATCTTCGGAGGTAAACGCCATGACGGAACACACCTTCGGGAGTTCATTCCGTCCACCGCATTGTGCCACCCACACATTGAACAAACACTATAGTACAGTTCCTTCTGCCAGATATCTCAGAAGCCCTGCAGCAGGATGGGTCCATCACCTTGCACACACAGGTTGTAGTCGTCACGAGGCCGTGGAACCACGTGAAGGCTGGCAGAGCGTCATGCAGCAAAATACATCTATGCTCCCCTGTATGTGTTCCACGCCAGGGCTGGATTAAGTTTATTGTGAGCCTGGTGCCGTCATAGCTTTGGGGCACCTCGTTGTATATGTGTAGTGAGTTCAACTGAGTCGCAGACGTATACTTGGAGGCAACACAATTATTTAGCTCCAACACACGAGGTAACTCCCCTTAACAGAATAACAACCTATGGTGGTGACCACCAGGCTAGCTACACTAGTTACCACGTGACTGGTGTAGTTAACCAGGTGGTGACCACCAGGCTAGCTACACTAGTTACCACGTGACTAGTGTAGTTAGCCAGGTGGTGACCACCAGGCTAGCTACACTAGATACCACGTGACTGGTGTAGTTAGCCAGGTGGTGACCACCAGGCTAGCTACACTAGTTACCACGTGACTGGTGTAGTTAGCCAGGTGGTGACCACCAGGCTAGCTACACTAGATACCACGTGACTAGTGTAGTAAGCCTGGTGGTGGACCACCAGGCTTACTACACTAATTACAACGTAACGAGCTATGACGGACAGGGACCACAGCTCGGGTCCAGGTCCACGTGTTGGAGACTCGGAGAACGTAGAACGTAGACGAAGGTTTCTTCAGATTTAACAACAACGCCGGTCCCTCTCGGTACCCGGCTTATATCCTCTGCGGTGTGTCTGGCTCCGCCCTTGGCCACGACCACCTTCCAGAATCCTCGAGCAGGATCTCGACCCCGACACGTGACCACCCCTAGCCCCCACTTGGGGCCCCTTTGTAGACTTAACTGGTCACGTGTCCTCTCGGGTCAACCAGAGTGCCATGGCCTCTAGTAACCTCATTCCTACGGCCGGCACTCCCACACCCTGTTCTGTAGGGTTGGTACTGCACCCCAAGCGTGGTGCCATCTCGCGCTATCCATCAGTGCTCACCAGGCCCCTCTAGGGCCGGCACTACACAGTGACATCGCACGATGTCACTACATATGGATTTAATTCCTTCCTCTACCGTATTACATCCACCCATGTGTTCCAAGACAAGCACTCCATTGTTATTCACCACGGTCATTTCAAGTTTGGTGTTCAAATTGTGATATATACACATTTAACATCTGCAGAACAGTGTCAACACACTTTTAACATTTTCAGCACGCAATTGATAATAACGCACAGAGTTGATGCTATGGCTTTAATCAAGCGCTACAGTATTGTGTTGTATAAGGTACAATGTATAGGTGTGTGTGTGTATTTGGGGGGGGGGGGGGGCTCACAATCAGAGCCCCTGGGCTACAGCATTAATCCCAACGAATGTCAATGCAATTTGTATTGCATATAAAAGCAACCACGTGTCAAGTTGCACGTTTCCTAAGACACGATGAATGTCATTCTATATTCTACTAAAGCCAGAGCTTGTATGCAGAAGATGATTGTTAATGAGCCCCCCCCTCCCTAATCCTATCACATTCAACGTAATTATTTCAACCGCGTCTTTACATTACAAAGGCAGACGACAGCGAGCTCCACAAGATCACCCCCGTTTAATGTTGCACTTTCTAAGCTCGTCTCGAACCAAACTGCTAAACACACCATTAACCCTTTCATGGAATAACGGCACATTGTACGGATGCTGCACTCAGATGTGCGCGCGGGCGGTTAATCGATCACGGTGGACATTTGATGGTTGGATAGATTGTTGCGACCAGTGCCGATTATCCTAGTAGAAAAAGTAGCTACATATGCTACGGGCCCCGCACGTACAAGGGCCCCGTGATAAACGCTTTCAAGCTATCCATTCCGGTTCAGTGATTCTGCACTTGCTCTATTACTATAGTACTATACCGCCTTCAACTTTTATGAACGACTGGGTGTTTAATGTTAGCGATTTGCCGTGTTATCTGGCCGTACAGCAATAAGAAAAAAATTACAATTACTTCACTATGCAAGTTAAAAATGTGTTTTAATATTTACATGATTTTTTTGGGTGTTTAATTTAGGGCCCCTTTATAACGTACGCTACGGGCCCCCCACACAAGCTTCGTCCGGCACTAGTCGCCACGCTGTGTGTCACCCGCAGCCTCCGTCACGCTGGTGGGAGTGAGCGTTTACTGCGCATACTCGCAGCTCGTCGCTCACACAGCGCAGCTCATCAGCCCCGAGGTGCTGCACGGCATCACCATCGCATTCGGCTGGTCCTTCCACCTGGCGTGGCTCTCTTGTGCCCTCGAGGCCCTCGCTGGGAGCCTCTTCCTGCTCTCCACCTGTGCCACGGCCGGAGGCCAAGACGCGCCTCGCCGTCCGGTGATCTTCTTTCACAAATAACACAAAGAAATACTAAGACAAAGACCACCCCCCCCCCCGTGTAGGCTTAACAAGATTGTTGGGGCAAGTGCCGTTAGCGAGTATCTATGAAGGTTGGTACGGTACACGCCCGACCGCCTTTGTCTCCTCCCAGGGGCGATGTTTACACACCACCGCACCAGATACTTTAATTGAGGCTGAGTCGACCTAGGGGAGGCCCAGGATCGGTTCAGATAATCGTCACTAGTGTTGGCCGTGAGCGGGAATCGAACTCGGGTCGCAGCATGTTTACTTCTCCCCACTAATACATATAACTCGCCACACAAACAAGCGTTCGTTGATTAATTGTTTTGGTGCCACCTTTCAGTGGTACTTCTATACATTTTCTATTATATATATTTTTACCCTTTTCTGGTAGTGCTATATATATTTTTTTCCTTTGTAAGGTAGGGTTGTTGATAAATGTGTGGAGATGACCAGATAAATGTGTGGAGATGACCTCATTTACTTGATACAGCAAGCGTGCTGTGACGGTTCCACCTGAAGACGGAAGCTTGTGTTGCCTCCGAAACGTCGTGATTTTTATTTTATTTTTATTTTACTTTTATTAATTTTAATTTTTTACCTACGTGACTTTACCGAAAAAACCCAAGAATATGATCAGGTAGTTGACTATGTGCTTCAGTGTTTTACACATTCTCACATTGTTCATAGGATTTCCACCTCCGAGGAACAAACAACTGGCGATATGATGGGAAGAACATCTCACAATACCGACAGAAGGGAGAACGTGTTAAGACTGCATGTCTTGAGCGGTGTATTATTATTATGATGCAAATGACAGACTGGGGCCTCTTTAATGTTCTGAGAAGACAAATCAATAAAAAGCTTTATTTTACCAGCCAAACTTACTATATGCCACAACACAAAGATAACGTTTTAAAGCAGCGGTAAAATATATGTTGTTTTTATTCAGCGGAGACGCATGAAACTGAACACGTGGCGCGCTCGGCTGTTCATTGCACCGCTCCGAACCGGCTTGAATTTGCGTTCCGAGGCAAAGCTGTGCAACAACGCGATCACTGTGGCCCTAGCGAGACACAGGTGGACGTGAGCCAAGCGTAATAGCTTGCCGTAGTCGTAGAAGTGTACTCGCTCCTCTTTGTAGTGACCTCGAAGCGAACACGAGCAGAGCGACGTCTGCCTTGAACTCCGCTCTGTCCGCATCCTGTGTCCATACAAAGCAGTGAATCGAAAACATTCCTCCATGCACGACTACCCGCTATTTTGTCGGCATGCGTCACGCATTCCGTGTGACACACGCGTGCATGTTTTCTCACGTTTGTTTAATCTAATGACCCGTTTTTCCCCCCTTCACTAATGGGTGCTGTTTGAATGCCACGGCTAATTTATGTAGCACACATGACCTTTTTGGCAAAATGCTTGCTTAAATTGCAATTGTGTGTGGGGGGATCGGCCAGTTGCTTTCGTAATTAGCGACGAGGTGCCTAGTGTTAGCCGAGGGCATGCTTTAATAGCCTGCCGATCTTACGTGCGCATACAGAGGGGATCTGTGCTTTTACAGGTCCACAGAGCTTAAATGTGATTTACTACCATCACCATAATAGAAACGATAACGTGTGGAACTGTATTTGCATAAACATGCATATCCACTTGTATATGCACCAGGGTTAATGCACGTGCACAGTGAATGAACATGTGCTCATTTGGGTTGGGTGGTGCAGTGGTTTTCGTGCTGCACTTTTAACCTGGTGGCCCGAGTTCGATAACCCTGCTTAAGCTAACGTCAGCGTCAGTGGTGAGGGAGAGCACACTGGTCCTGCCCCCCCCCCCCCCACTGGTCCTCCCCCCCCCCCCACACTGGTCCTGCCCCCCCCACACTGGTCCTGCCCCCCCACTGGTCCTGCCCCCCCCACACTGGTCCTGCCCCCCCCCCCCACTGGTCCTCCCCCCCCCACACTGGTCCTGCCCCCCCCACACTGGTCCTGCCCACCCCACTGGTCCTGCCCCCCCCACACTGGTCCTGCCCCCCCCCCACACACACTGGTCCTCCCCCCCCACACTGGTCCTCCCCCCCCCCACACTGGGCCTGCCCCCCCACACTGGTCCTGCCCCCCCCCCACATTGGGCCTAACCCCCCCCCCCCACACTGGTCCTGCCCCCCCCCCCACTGGTCCTGCCCCCCCCCCACTGGTCCTCCCCCCCCCCCCACACTGGTCCTGCCCCCCCCACTGGTTCTGCCCCCCCCCACTGGTCCTGCCCCCCCACACTGGTCCTGCCCCCCCCCACTGGTCCTGCCCCCCCCACACTGGTCCTGCCCCCCCCCACTGGTCCTGCCCCCCCACACTGGTCCCCCCCCCACACTGGGCCTGCCCCCCCCCACACTGGTCCTGCCCCCCCCCCCCACTGGTCCTGCCCCCCCCCCACACTGGTCCTCCCCCCCCCCCCACACTGGTCCTGCCCCCCCCCCACTGGTCCTGCCCCCCCACACTGGTCCCCCCCCCACACTGGGCCTGCCCCCCCCCCACACTGGTCCTGCCCCCCCCCCACTGGTCCTGCCCCCCCCCCCCCCCCACACTGGGCCTGCCCCCCCCACACACACTGGTCCTGCCCCCCCTACACTGGGCCTGCCCCCCCCCCCCACACTGGTCCTGCCCCCCCACACTGGTCCTGCCCCCCCCCCACACTGGTCCTGCCCCCCCCCCCACACTGGGCCTGCCCCCCCACACACACTGGTCCTGCCCCCCACTACACTGGTCCTGCCCCCCCCCCCACACTGGTCCTCCCCCCCCCACACTGGGCCTGCCCCCCCCCCCCACATTCATGAACTCATCTTCACCAGCATGCTTAGTATGGTCTAAGAATCCGCATGACCGACATGGCATAGAGAGGGCTTCATTCAGCAGCGTGTTGAAAAGAAGGGCTGTCATGTATTTTATGGACACAGCAATCCATCGCCAACCGCGGCACTCATGTACACCCGGTTTATTATCTGTGTAGTAGTCACTTCAGAGACACTAATAGTAGGAGGCACACACGTTTAATCTACACTTCCACAGTACAGGGGGTAACTACACACGGGTCAGGACAGCCGGCACTCTGCCTGACCCACGACGCCGAGGAGGTGAAGACGGGGAAGAAGACTTGCGTAGACGACGGGTTCCATTCCAAACGACAGCCCCGACCCAGCGTCGTGACCTCCCTTTTATCCTCCCTAGCGTGGCCTGGCTCCGCCCTCGGCCACGCCTCCTTCTGGAACCTACCAGAAGGGTCTGGGCTTTGTCCCACGTGTCCCCTCTGCCACCTTTACCCTACAACCCTTACCCCAGCCTATCACATGCCCTGCTGGCAGACCGGCTGCTGTGTCCTCAAATCCCCCCTCTCTGCCAGCAACCGGCACTTCGCGCTCCAGTGGCACACTTCACCTGCCCTGCTGGTAGACCGGGCTACTACACGCACAATCCCGCTCTCTACCAGTAACCAGCGCTACGCGCCCTAGTGACCCATTCTATGTCACTACATCCGGACAGCAATCCCTCACCAACCGCGGGGGTAAGGTTCCTGGAAAAAGCCATGGTCGGCAAATTCGCGATTGGTAAAGTACAGGGCCTTTGGGAAATAGGGGGTTAGGGGAACCACAGCTGCGGCCAGACTTCACTAAAAACTCATAAAATACAGTACATAACAACATAAAAAAATAAACAGTACACTAACTTTCCATACCTTGATTATTTCGGGTAGAAGTCCATGATTATGACGACGAGATTATTGGGGAAAGGGTGCTCAGAAGGAGGAGGGGCTCAGCCCAGCCTCCCCCTCTTCCTCCGGGTCATCAATGATAGATTAGTGGACAGGCGAGGAGGCAAAACTTTTCTTATTTCATGGCCAGACATCTGGACCTCGAAATGGAAACGAGAATTCTCGTGACCATTGTTGAATTTAGGGCCACCTGTTGAAAATTAACTTTGGATGCAGAGCTTATGAGGCACTTTTTGAAGGAACTTCTTCCAACTACAGTTTGTAGTTATATCTAATTTGTTGATAAAACATTATGGTTTGTTGTTGACAAATCAACAAACCATAATGTATTGGAGCTTAATTTTTTTTAATGTATATATCAATGTTAATATAGTTCACAGTATTTGACCAGTAATTTATGAAGACTACAGGGTGATGTATTGTTTATTTGATATAAAGACTATATCTCAGAAACTAGTTTGGTTTAATCGTGATTTACTTTCAGTATTAAGTAAACAAAAATGTATCTACTATAAGAATATACATTGGAGTTCAACTAACAAAATGATATGCACCACAATAATGTGATGTTTCAGAGTTTTCTGGATTCTACACAAATGCAACTAGTTACATCTTCTGAAAATACAGTTCGGGTTTTGGGGGTAGAAGGGGGGGGGGCACAAGTGCATGTGGGTTTCATTTCAAATATAGCAACATAACCGAACCTATGATCCTCATTTGTCAAGCAGCTATGAGCTGTCTGACAGATTTTCTGCACAGGAGCGACATTGTCAATTCGCTTTGAATGCCCTTGCCTTCGTCTTCAAAACATTCCTGGGAATACGACATATATACAAACCATATAAGTATGGCGTGGGACGTTTCTTTAATCTCCGTTTTATTTGGAAACCAGCTAATGGAGCTCATTAATGAGGCTTTTTCCGAGCTGATAAAGCAAGCGAAGCATGACACCCAACTGGTTACCTAGCAAAATAAGACAGCAAAAGCGTAAAGCAGATGAATTGATGCACTGTATATAGTCATGCGGTTTATATACAAATTGTTGGTAAATTATATATATATTTTTTTATTTTACCAGGTAAGGCCCATTGAGCTATATAAAAAAAATTCAGAAGCGACCTGGCCACATATGATAGCTCAACGAAGTGGCTTATTATGCGGAACTATATAGCAGTCAAATACTCTAAACACATGTTTCTAAATGTGGATGGAAAAACTGGAGGACCCGGATAAAAATTCACGCGACCACGGGGAAAACATGCAAACTCCAAATTAACATGCGTCAGGGTCGGGATTGAACCGACGACCACCTGTATACCAGGCGAGGTAGTTAACATCTCACCACCATGATATACGTTATGTTGTACTTTACCATGGAATGGATAGAGGCCTTCAAAGTGGACTGCCAAGTGTGAAGACAACTACCAGTTAACAGAAGTGTTGAGTGAAACACATCTTTGCCGGAATTGCTTTTTTGAGAGCAATTTCACTCCGTTTCTGAATATAATAGTCAGTGAGCACATTTACAATGATTAAATGGCACCTTTCACGCATGAGTGTTTATTTATTTTTCAGCTCAGCAGTTGGTAAATGTAATGAGGCATGATTTGTTTTAATATAATTGAAGCATGGTATCTTGGAAATTCTGAGGCAGCCAAGGCTTGCAAGTGTGAAGTTGTGGAAAGCATATCACATGAAATGTTTTCTTGTGGGAGTGCTAATGGCAATTCAACAGCACGGTTTGCACTATTTTGGATATAAAAAAAATCAGCGTGATTCTTGAAAAATACCCATCATTTTTACTCACCCCTGCCACAGGAACGTGGAATCTCCACCGCTGACTATGAACAGAGGAGCACCACCTCAATGCTCAGTTTAGCAGCACATCACTCTGATTTGACATTTTACCAGCATGTTCTCTTTCATGCTTCATGGATTTGGCATTCATCTAATATTTCAACATTAATCCATACCTGAAAATACTAATTTTAGTGATGTTTTTCGAAACGGGTTGTACACGTTTTAACATAGGCACCATTGTCTCATGTGCATAATCCGTTTGTGTATAATTTCACATACAATGTTCAGCTATTGTATGCTGTACTTTGCAGGTAACGAGACATACAAATATGTATGTCTCGTTACTGGGTTAGAATGAGAATGTAAGTTTGCACAAGCCCTTTGCTTAAAACTTATTTGCATATTTATGTCATTGCTTTAGGGGCAGTCCATAAATGACGTCACGCGATTTTTGACGATTTTTGACCCCCCCCCTCGTCACAAAAAGTCAGACCTCCCCTCAATTATGACGTCACAAAGCTCTGCCCCCCCCCAAAACCATATTTCCATTTTGCAAATAAAACATGCTTCAAATCGCTTTAAACTATTGTCATTGTAGTGCGTATTTAATGTGGCGCTGCACTGATGTTGTAGGAGTGTTGTTATAACAATTCTATATTTATTTAAAGTTGCGCATTTTGATGTGACGTCACATTTCTCAAACCCCCCCCCCCTCGTCACAAATGTCTGACCCTCCCCCCTAGGTGCGTGACGTCATTTATGGACGGCCCCCGAGATAAATACCATTCATTGTCAGCACCTCGACTGTTGCTTTAATTGCCCAAGTGCTACAAATTATTTTAACAATTAACAGCATCACCAACTTTGCGTTTACATATCCAGATCTAATAGAATAAAAATAGCATACATATTTTTTCACGACCAGATTTCACATTCCGTGTGGGCACTCTCACCTCTTCCAAAAGACGTCGGGGTACCACGGTGGCGAGATGTGAACTACCTTGCGTGGGAGACAGGTCCTAGGTTCGATACCGACGCCTGGAGATTTGAGTTTGCATTTCTCTTCGCGTGGTCACGTGGATTTTTCTCCGGGCCCTCCGGTTTTCCCTCCACATTTAGAAACATGCAATTAGAGTATTTGGCTGCTATAAATTTCCACATAAGCCACTTCAATGAGCTATCATTTGTGGCCATGTCGCTTCTGAAAAAGAGATATATATCTCAGTGGGTCTTACCTGGTAAAATAAAACAACTTTTTATCGTAAAATCAGTGTGAATGAAGACAAAATATCCTGTGAGGATCTCCTGCGCTCACTCGAGTGGAGGCCATTTCACCAGTAGAGGCATGAGCAATTACAGGGCTTGCAACATAACTGTTTAGATATTTTACAATGATAATGAATCATGTGGGCAGAGCAGGTGGAGATGCGGTGCTGCACTGCATGACCGTGCAGCTGTGGAGGCGGAGGGAGGCAGCGAGAGAAGACCATAATGAAGAAAAGGGACCCTGCGCTCATCCCCTCGGCAGCCTCCACTGGCAACCCCAATCAGGCGGTCATGAGAGCTGCATGTGAGGTACCGCTATCATTCACGCTTCATTTACGCCGAATGGTCTGAATGGCACCAAAATGCATGGGTGCTTGCGATACCACCAGCCAATGCTTGCCAAAATGTTCCGAATCCAAGAAAAGCAGATATTACATTGTCTTTTTGCACATAAAAGCAAGTTGGAAAAATAACAATCGCATGTCACTGTATAAACGGATGTGTATACAGTATTAATACAGCCAATGCAAGTGACAGTACTGACGTGCATCCTTTTTTGGCCAAAACTATTCTCATCAGATGAGTACTTGGAGATTGTTCATACCTAGCAAGTTAAATCTGCTTCGATTGAAACATTAAGCCATGTTTTTTCGCAGGTTAAACTGCAGTTTTGTGTCATGTTATATGCGTTCTTCTTATATGGCTCATACTCTTTCAAAGCATTTTTAAATGTGTATTTTATTAAAATGTATATTTCAACAAATAAGCTCAAATGTGGCATGTTTTCCAAAAAGTTGATTTCCAATGTATGCATACAAATAGTTTTCGATTTTGTTATCCCGAAGGTACAAACAACCCACTACTTGGAAACGCCTGCTGTCATTGACAGAAAATTACTGTTTTGCTAATCTTGTCGCCATTAGAGACGTATGCACTCTACTTATCACAACACTCTAGGACGACGATTAGCATTTAATTGTGTTCTATTTAGGCAGATTTTCACTGGAAACAATTAAAGGGGTACTGCACCACCTTTAGAACACGAGCCTAGGCAAGTTAAAAAACCAGCTAATAAAATGAAATACCACCTTGCACTTTTACCAAGGAACAGTGGGTTGAAATGTTGAAAAAAATATAAACAGGTACTGAGTTTCATATTTTATTGTTTTGTAATACATACATGGGTATTCCAATTGCAGTAATACACCTCAATATAGGGCGGTGAAGGGTCAAAGGACAGGGTGGACACAAGTGCTTGCTTCATGCGCCATGGCTGGAGAGGATGCAAGGCAAAAATGGCGTGATGTCCGTTCTTTAGGTCTAGTGTTTCAGCTAGTCGCAGCACAGTGAGTCCCAGTCCATTAAGTATGCAGAATCCTTTCAATGTTCACGTAGCTTCTTTAGTTTTGCAAATTATGTATTTATTACTTTTTATTTAGTGTTCATCTTCAGTTTTTCTGTGCTGAAGTAAAAACACAAGCAATATATTGGAACTTGTTGCAAAGATGGTTAAAAAATAAAACCCCAAAACAGTAGGAGAAATCAGTAGATGTGGAGGCCTTGAATACTTGCTTCCAGTGACTAAAAAAAAGAGAGATAAAAACGCAATTAAAAAAACATAATTTCAAACTGATTACATTTGCCAAATAACACCTATATGTATTTTTCCTTCACCTTAAGTAACCGTGTGAGCAGCATGTACCATTTACAACCTAATGAATAACGCAACAAAAATCTGCATATTGAGCGGAGTGCATGCAATCTTATTTATTCTACGGTATAACAAACTATGAGCTGTGCATGACGGTACATACGAAAAAAAACTTTAAGTTAAATTACTTGTGCTGGAACAGGAACATTTATGGAATAATAAAAACGCCTTCCATCCCCCCCCTACATGTTCACCACAACTCCTGCTTACACTATAGTCTTTTAAAGTTCTGGAGTGTTGTTCACTATAGTCATCTTGTAGCAGGTTAACTAGTTGAAGAAATACTCATCGAGTACCAGCTTAATAATGTACCTTTAAATCCCATATTGCTAAGGCTCCATCCATGCCAGTGGTGCAGAACTTTGTACAGATACTTTTGTCTCCCTCGTATAAAGACAGCTGTCTGCAAAACAGAAACATTGACAATTGTACACACGAGCAACTTCAGTATACATTGGATAATAATGTCATTTTGTATGCAAAAAAATGTTATAATAGACTAATGCCAGAAAAGATATCAAAAGTGAGGCACAATTTTGTTGGAGAGGATGACTATTTATAAACTAATTGGCTTACTAATTAAGAGCAACGTGAATAGCTACAACACATTTGAAATAGACAACGCGTCAGCACAAGTAGCTGCTGAATGCAAACTGCACACCGGCATTGATTTGTGAAAACAAATGCTGAATTCTAGCACGTAAAGATAATATATTGAAGTGCAGTGCTTGGAGGTGTATTTTTCCAGGAATTTTTGCTTTAAAATCTGCACAGACGAAAATGCGTTATCCTTAAAATAACGAGGATGGGATCCTTTTCCAGGCTTGACGGTCATGGTAAAATGTCCATTGATAAAGGGTCTCTGTATGATACAACTCTTATAAATCCTCTCTACACAACACCATTGGCATATAACAGACGATTCCAACGTGCACTATCAGTACTATCAATGTGATATATGAGGAATTCAAATGCAAAGAGTTTTGAAGGTGTGATGCAAGCATACATGACAACTGATAAATAACTGATGAATCTGGCATGAGTAAAACTAAAAGACAGGTATACCCAATGCCTTGATTATAATATCGTGTAGTTCATTTAAAATATGCATGTACAGTGTTCATATACATTTATGATGCAATGACTCCCGTCAGAATTGTTTAAAACACAAATGTACAGGAAAACCTTGCCCAATGTGGCTTTATCAAACGCGTGTTTCGGATATTCACGGTTTACGTAATGAGGTCTGTTTTCCGGAACACGGGGGCGATGTTTTGGCTACACGTGGGTTGACGCTAATATTCTCATCTCGTTGTCGGAAAGTGGTGTCTTGAGAGTGTTGCATCCATTGCGCAATTTATTTACCACGTATTTTTTGTATGTTTTTTGTGTAATAATTTAACACTCAACACGCACAACAGCACAAGGCAAATGTTCACATTGCCGCATGAATCTAGCCATCCAATCATTGGATGCCTAGATGGCGAATCACTAATGTTCAAGTGACAGTGTTAGGGATGAGTGTCGGTCTGGGAATTTAGTGTCGGGGTGAGCGTTGAGTGCGAGTGCCACGGTAAGAGTAATGGAGATGGGGGTTTTGTGTTGAGGTGGTATTGTAAAACAAAGAGTGCACACACACAAGACATGGGAAGCGACTCGGCATCTTTTAGTAAAATAACAAAGGTGGGAATCATGTAGAATTAGTTTAACAAAAAGGGAGTGATCATTTCAGACCCAGGAATGCAACCCTGTCTTTCCCATAAAAGAGTCTATTATTTGTTGAATCCTATTTTGCCCAACATGGCATTTCCAGGAACATAACTCCCATGTTGGACGAGGTCTGCTTGTACATAAAATATGGAAGTTTAAGCACTGAAATAAGAATATGGGTTTAAAGTGGCCTGTGAAATAAAAAAGACAGCAGTTAAGATTTAAAAGTTACAACTAGGTTAACATATAATTTACTAAGCGAAAATAAATTACATTTAGTTGGGCAGAAAATCTCGCAATAACATAAGAAGATAGATGGGCAAATTAATAATGGAATGTAGACCAATGGAGGGAAGGATAAAATAAAAATGACAGGACGAAATTAGAGGGTTTTTTTTGGGTTAGATCGGATAAAGATATAAATGTGTCGTTAAAACCCGCCACCACCCGACACAGCCAACTAGTAAGGGTTGTCACGTAAACAGAACATGCCAATTCGTCACTAGTACAGCACACCGGTGTGTTGGAGAGCAAAGCCACAACATTTACAATCCAAGTACGACGTGTCGCCAGTAATTACAACTAGCTTCATCAGGCGACAGCCAGATTTGTGGAGAAGTCTTACTGTTTTGTTCCTTATATAGAGGCGTAGATGTGGTGACCATGCTTCTGCGCTATTGCGCCACGTGGGGGGTAGATTACTGAGGCAACGTACATTATGCGTTATGCGAGCCCTTTGACCTTCTCCTTCCTGTCTATTGTGTTTATTAAAATAGCCGTACCAACGGTAATCCCGATTGAAGTACGCTGCCCTTTGTTGGCATGTATTTAAATAATGTATTATTTGAGGATTCGCTTCCACCCAGCACTAAGGCGGTAGCTATCGGAACGGTTAAAGTTATTTTTTTTTCTTTCAATTTCGATAGATTCTCTAATTAGTTTTGGCCAGTAGTAGCTGGTTTTGCATAGAACTTCAACATTATAAAAATCAATTGAGTGTCCCTGTTGGCACGCGCATTCTGCTACTGCTGACAGTTGTATTTTGGAGAATTTAATACAGTAGTATCAGCATCGCACTCCCATCCAAGGTAAATAAACCTTCCAAATGTATAGGACAATATATTGATGTGTTTTGTATTATTTATCAATTTGTATTATTGTACAATTGAACCAAGTCCATGGATGTCATTTATGCGTGCATTACAGGATGAATGCTGTGAAACATTAATTTTCTCCCATGTGTTCAGACTAACACAGGAACCTCATCCCCTTTTTCTAATACTAGAATTTCAGCGGGCCTGTGGCCACCTTATTCTAGCTCCTGTGGTGAAATTTTATTTGTGAGGGGTTGACAATTTTTGGATACCTGTTGGGTGAACATTTTACCCCCACATCTGGTGGAGGGGTCCACTTTCTATAACTTTTTGATTCAGGCCTTCTGAAAGGCTTTCATAATTTAGTTGACGGACAAACGGAACACCAGGTTTTTATAATAGATAAACATAGGATATAAATTCGCGAATTGAACTTTCGCACAGATTAAAAAAAACCTAACCCTCGCAAATGTCGAGACCTTACCGTATTTTTTACATGTGTAGTGACATAGAATGGGTCACTAGGGCGCGTAGCGCGCTGGTTACTGGTAGAGAGCGGGATTGTGGGTGTAGTAGCCCGGTCTACCAGCAGGGCAGGTGAAGTGTGCCACTGGAGCGCATAGCGCTGGTTACTGGTAGAGAGCGGGATTGTGGGTGTAGTAGCCCGGTCTACCAGCAGGGCAGGTGAAGTGTGCCACTGGAGCGCATAGCGCGGGTTGCTGGCAGAGGGGATTTGAGGACACCGCAGCTGGTCTGCCAGCAGGGCACGTGATAGGCCGGGGTAAGGGATGTAGGGTAAAAGTGGCAGAGAGGACACGTGGGGAGGATAAAAGGGAGGTCACGATGCTGGGTTGGGGCTGTCGTTTGGAATAGAACCCATCATCTACGCAAGTCTTCATCCCCGTCTCGGCATTGTGATTCAGGCAGTGTGCCAGCCCTCCTGACCCGTGTGTAGTTATCCCCTCTACTGTGGAAGTGTAGAATAAACATGTGTGCTTCCTACTATTAGTGGCTCTGAAGTGACTACTACACGTCATAATGAGCAAGACTGGAGAAAACCAAAACACGAGGGTATGACACTCAAAACTCCACAAGTAGGCCAGCAACCTACTTGATATACTGCCCCCCATGAGGCACCAACTCTGCATGCCGAAGGGTGGGAATCTCAGCATGTGTACGCTCCCACAATGGTGTGGCAAGGGAGGGGCGGAGCCTCACGTGATGCTGTTTTGGTGTAGTGTGTGGAGCGTGGTGTCCTGATGCTCCGCCGACGCCCTCTTGTCCATGTTGCGGAAGCGCTCCATGGCTGAGAGATTGCGTTGCAGACTCTGCTTGGGGATGTCCAGCTTGCTTGAGAAGGACAGCACTCCCCGGTCGTCATGCACAAACAGCAGAGGGCAGCAGTCGTGACCCTGCAATGGGACAGATGCCCGTTGTTTCCCAATATCAAACATTACTGCCCATGTCACATACTTTACCTAGTGAGCTTTAGTAGTGGTGCTTACTACTAACCAGCTGGCTACAGTTTAAAGTGTATGCTAGTATTTTTGGTAATAGGCACAAATGGACAATTGTAATGAACCATTCAATTTCAATCTCTTTTTAAGCCAAGTTAACCGTGGAACGGGATCCCACACATAGCAGAGATGTTATAAACCGTAATATTGCATTATGGGATCGAAAGTGCATACTTTTTCAGAACAATCCTAGAAATTGTTCCAGAAAAGCAAATTTAATCTAGAACAAATCAGTAATCAGAAACATATGCATATAGTAATGATAAGTCCAAAGCTACATAGAAAAATGTATTATAAATCCTATGGTAAATTCAAAGGTGTAAAGGATTTTAAAAACCTACCGCAGATACAATGCTGTTTTCTGTGACAAAAATGATGCTCAACAGTGGAAGAAATTCTGTTTTCAGATGGGAAGACCTGCAGGTTTAGGAAGATTTTAACAAAAACATTGCACATTTAAACAAACACTCGGCACACATGTGGAAACAAGCACAGGCATATTCGGAGCTAAATAACTTGGAATTGAAATTCATATTATATATAAATACAAACACAAAAAATGGCTGTCATTGCTACACTTGCTATTAGAAATTGGCAAATAGAATAAATCGGATATTAGAAAAGTATTCCAAATCCCCAAATTTGTACCCATTTATTTTCAGTGAGCAAAATCGTCCAATCGAATTACACCTAAAGAAATAACATTGCTTTTAGTGTCAGTTTTACCTCTCGAGGTTATTCTAATAACCAGTTCAAACATAATTAAGTATCAGTTTAAACACTCAGAAAGTATATAATCGATTCACTCGTGCAGCTACATTTTTGTCGAACATGGCATGTGCATTTATAGTTTGTTTCTTCTGATAATACATTTTCCATGAATGCCATCATGACTGTTTATAACAATGTTCAAATAATAAACAAGGCAACAAGACTGCAGCATATATTAATTACTTTTATAAGGCTCCCATTCTTAGGTCAATGGGCATCTATGCATTGACAGTATTCATGATTACATTAGAAACAAATGGATATAACATGTTATGAAAAAATACATCATTGCAAAAACAAACATTTCAAAATGTTATGATGTTTATTGACAAGGGAGGAAGTGTGACTGTTTATATTGGGAACAGTTATGCCACTGGATGTCTACTATGCCTAAACAGAAATCCAGTGTCCACTTTGGTGAATCCTTCACAGAAATGTGTCATTGAATATATTTTGCACAAGTACTACTGTATTAAGAATTCAATTATACAATAATCCAATTCAGGCTAAGTAAGTTCATTTTCTGGCTAACATAAGAGGCAAGTGAATTCTGAACAAATCCTTGTAACCCCGACTTCACCAAACTGCACTGACTAGCATGATCACGTATGGTCATACCACCCCCAACACCCAGTGTGGGGAAGGCCCTCATCCAGCAGCACATTTGACAGTCTGAACAAGTACAAAGCAGTTGTGGTAGTTTGAAAATGAATGCCGGCAACCATCTTTGTTGAAAAGCAGAATGCGTCCAGTTGAAATTATAAAGGTGGAAATATGTCCTCACGACGCCAATGGGTCTTTTATAATAGCACTTTAATGCGGTATTTTTTAGAACGTATAAATAAGCTGGCAAAAGACAGGTGTGCATTTAATTTATATATGTAATTTATTTCATAGAACACAGACCCATTAACTATAAATCTACATGCAGAATTTGCTTTAAAACATTATTTTAAAATATGTCCACATGCCTTGGCTGTACACGCTGATAAAGCGTCAGCAAAATAAGTTATAGCTCTAATAAAAATTGTCATTCCAACTATGGCCACTGAAGTGAACAGCCCCGCTGCTGTATATCAAGAACACTAGAAGGTCTACATGGCAAGAATCCACATGGCAACTTTGAGCGATGTGCCAATCCGATCAGCAACAATGGCAGTACTTTGATGAACAATTAAATAAGTGTTAAAAGACAAGAACATTTGTAACTTATATTTGTTGCCACTAAGCTTGTATAAATGAAAAGGAACTAATTAATTTACGTATACAGAAGGGAATTTTTACATTTATGAAAAGAAAATTCACCACATTTCAGTGATTTTTCACTTACAATAGTGAACTTGATAAACCGCATACTCTAAAAAAGTGGATTGTTAATACAGCCACCACCGCCACATCTAGAAACATTTCTTTAAAACACCTCTACAAAATGGTAACGGATGTATTTTCACAGATATAAATTGAATAATTTCTTAAAGTTGAGGACTTGACAATGCACAATGTGTTGGAATCTCTGCAGTTAAACGAGGATTGTGCTTCGTTGGTACAGTTTGATTCCTTGGGAATGCCAAGTGTTGTAGGTATGGATTGTGAAGGGGACGGGAGATCGCAACACAGCAATGGATTGACTGTGTGCAGCTTTGAGTGTAAAACCCCCTCATATGCTTGGGTTTTCTCTGGGTACTTCAGTTTCCTCTCAGCTGGCAATAACTCAAACTGAATTGACCAAGCATCTCATTGGAAAACCCTCCTGAAAGATAATCTTCAGATTAAGTGAAGCTTTTCTGGATAAAGGATAACTTTTTGGGGGGGAAGATTACCAAGAACATTTGTTCTGCAAGCTGCAAAATATTATCTCGTGTACCGTTTTGCAAAGATTAGGCGACGTTAAACCCTTGGCACATTTCATAAGGACTTGATGTCCAGCTGCTGAGCAGGAAGAAGGGTGTACATGCTTACTCCATGTTTCGTGTGGCGTCGGCTATTGAGATGGTGCTGTCATGGCTAACCCAGGCCACTTTGTTTCCAGAGCCTGAGAAGCACACGCCATGAACCCAGCCTCCACCTCCCCCAAACTCCGCCATCATGGACCCAAAAGGCATCTTGATCCCCCAAGGTGTAGGCGAAGGCTTCTCCTCAACCTCCTTGATGTATGAAGAGTAGACTCTGCACACAGCAATGCACACTGTATTTATTTAATTATGCTGCTTTAAGAGTTTATGACGAAAGGTTATACATAGATCATTATCATAAAATTATAACAATTATGGACACATTTATAGCAGATGTAACATTATCTTTGTTTATGCATTGCATGTACCACTAAATTGTCTTGTATTCGTTTGTAGTTACAGTAATTCTGTTTTAATGTATAGTGTATCATGGGCAAACAATGGAGTTATTTAAATGTTTAATATTTAATCGGAATGGCATTACATCTGATGCCAATGCCTAAAATGTATCTCTAAGACTAGATATGTTTTAAATCCAAACTTTAAAGTGTCGATGTGAAGCTGCTGAAAAAAACATTAATATATTATAATAATTTGCAGCCCTTTGTCAATCCACTATGTGGTTGTTTAACTATAATTTACTATGCCGGTGAGTGTGACTGTGAAGACTGGCAGGCAAGACTGGTTCATTCTATATCATTTGTCTTAGTCTTGGCCAAGAATTTAACTGGGGTAACCAGGTTTGTCATGCAGGGTGCAATCCATTGGTCAAGTGCTCCCTCCATTGAGCATATTACACTGGATACATTTTGCTCTTTTATAGGCAACACAATTGCTGCAAGGGTTAAATTATAAGCAGAAGTAGTGATATATGCACTATAAAGCGATAGCTGCAATCTGAGATCAATAACCCTGTGGTCTGAAAGGCATACTTTTCACTGTTATAACGTCTACCGGTATATATTCACTGGGGGTTGCATGCTTAAATTTAAAAGGGCCAGGCTACAAGTAACTTGAAATAATTGTGTGCAGTAAGCGGTTTAGTCCAGCATAATTATATTGAGTGGCAACGGCCAGTCTACAGGGCATTATACAGCAAAGCTATTGGTGATGAATGATACAACACGATATCGGAGAAATGTAGCTTTATATTCTTGGTTCTTTCAGTAAAGTTACGTAGAAGAGAAATAATAAAAATATAAAACAATAAACAATTCTCACGACGTTTCGCCTGCAACACAAGCAATAATCATCATGCTGTGGATTTCACACCTGATGATTGCTTGTGTTGCAGTTGAAACGTCGTGATAATGTTTTTATTAATATTTTTATTATTTTATTATTTCCCTTCTACGTGACTTTACCGAAAAAACCAAGAATATGAATCCCTGCAGTCACGAAAGCTTTAAATCTAAATTTAAATGTAGCTTTGTTCACACAAAATATGTTTTTGTTTTTTGACAAACTAATTACATTAATGGACAAGATGGCCCAGTAATAATATTTCTAAACATCTATATTTAATTTTAGTAGGTACACACATTTATTTTGCTGTGAAATGAAATAAACCTATTTCAGTCAGGGGAATAAACCCATTGAACATTTAACTATATCAGAATTCACAATGAAAACACATTTCCAGCTGTTTGTGTAGCCAAAATGAAATGCGTTTAGTTCCACCTTTAACATGTCCAGCCCTTTTGTCAGTGCACTGATGGATGATGGTCTCCCTATGCCATGCATGCCATAAGGGTTATTTGACCATACTTCCCCATGCTGGTCAGTAACGGTTTGTGAAGTAGAGGATCATAGACATGGAAGCAGACAATAAAATAATGTCTCTTGCTGCACTGCCCTCTACTGCCCAATACGTAGCACCATATCCTTTTGACAAAATGTTCGAGCATGTCGCCCCTGTTGAAGCGATATCCAGGCATCAAAAAGCAGAAACACCTTTTTTAAATTACATTAGCACATTCAACATGAAAGGGATTAATGAGCAACTGAGGACAGGATCACATTAAAATTATCACTTTCTGAAAATGCCACTCAGTACTCACCGGCATTTGAAGTCACAAGAGCCTGCCACTAGCAAAACATTATTGGGATGCCAGTCAAGGCTCAGCACTGTCGATCGAATCGGCTTCTTTATGTGTTTGCTCACCCACCTTAAAAATATACAACATTGAATTAGGCATGTAGCATGTACTGATGTCTCCTGGGGAGAAGACAATGTAGTGTCATATTAAAGTAATAGGGATCTTGTGCTCAATTGCTGTATGTTGTTGACTACTGTGTGCAAGACATGGCAACGAAAAACTTCTAAATAAATACTAACTGAAAAGCAGAAATAGTAACGTTTGTACATTTTACATTCAATGTGTAATTTGGATATACAGGGTGGCCCAAAAGTCAGGACACAAGGTTATTTCATTTATTTTAACACTGGCATTAAAACATTTTTCTTGTTTATTCTTGGAGTTAATATGTCGTCTATCAATATATATTTTTCTACTTTTTCCGATATTTAAAAATATAAAGAACATTAACTGAAGATGAACGAGTACTGAAGGTGAATGAGTATTGGTGTATGCTTAGGGCAGCTGTAAATCATTTAAAAGTCCTAAATTAATTCAAAAGAGAATTCATGCACGCAATAAGTTTAAACATTTGTTAAAATAAATGAAAAAACCGTGATTTATTAAAATGTATAAACCTTTTGTCCACGTTTGGGCCACTCAGTAGATACTGTCTGGATGTAAAGAACACTGATATTACAGTATTTATATGTCATTTAATATAATACATTGTATTTAAAAGTGAAATCGCAATGATTAAGGTCCTGATTTACATGTTTTCTAGAGCCAACACATTCCATATATCATAAACTATTATAGTAAATGTTCTGCATTTTGCCAAACCACCTGCTGTATGAAGGCCTCCTCATACCGTATGTCAACGGTTTGTTTGACCATATTACACCGCAAAAGTTATTACAATTTGAAGGGAACAAGAAAAACCCGGTTCACATGACTTGCCACTGATGTTACCCACTGCTGGAATTCAAACTTGTTTGACCAATGGTTAGTGCACTGTGCGATGGACAAAAGAAACAGAAGTTCAATATCTGGCCATGGCTAACATCAAACGGCATGTGATGGCTGAAGCAGTCCTGGGCCTTCTCCCTCCCACTTTACCATCCAGCACTGTCAAGTTTAGTGAAGTATGGTCAAACAACCACCTGACTGACACGGTATAGAGAGACCCTCACCATATGTGGATTGACAATGGGCTGTAAACAAAGGTACCATTAACGTCATAAACTACACAAAAAACAACCTGAAGACCTGGACACTAGTGTGTGATAAGTGTTCTTAAAAGTACAACACTTTGCCTTATGGAAAAACCTGAAGCAAATGCAACTGAAGATGCACCAATTCCTCACCAGTCATTCTCCTGCTCGAAGTAACACACAGAGATGAGTCTCGCGCCACTGCCAACAGCAAATTTGTTTTCCCGTGGTGACCACTTCACGCAAGTGGCTGCTCGGTTAATACGGAGGATGACCAGTGTTGGTTTCCAAATGCCCTCTTTGAGCGTCCACACGTACGCATTGCGGTCGGAACCACAAGTTACAATGCGATTGCTCCGTGATGCCCAGTCAATGCCTTTTAAACGATAAATTAAACAACATTTTACAACAGAATGACCCCCATGACTGACATGGTGCGGCAAGGCCTTGATCCAACAGTGGATTGAGAGAGCTGTGAATTATTATTGCTAAAAGAACATGACAATTTTCTAAACCAAGGTTTGTTTATTTTCTGAGATTAAAAAGAATATACTGCTTATAGTCTCCCCAGACATGCTAAGATGCCATGCAACTCCAAATATAAATGTGTTTTACTTGGACTGCTATGGTATTAAGAACAGTCAAGGGTACTGAAAATGTACTTTCCCACCACATAATAGAACATGCATACTAGCACACATACGCACAACATCGGGATAAGACAAAACATGTTTTGGAATTTGTTCGATTAAATCATGTTTGAATGAATCATTTTGATGACTAAGTATGCAAATAACTTACCTTACATGTCTGACTCACTTTTTACATAGTCAAAGTACATTTTGTTTCGTTTCTTTTATTGAAAATTAATATAGTAACATATTCCCAGCACAAAGTCTCAACTAAATAGTTTAAATTTCTAAAAGTGCAAGAGAAAACTATCTATTGTAGGCATCCTCTGAAGAAGGCCTCTTATTTAAATTAAATGTATTAAACAAATTATGAACCACAATACAAGTAAATCTCCATTCATCATATTTTTACCCTCAACCAAATAAGGACAGAATTTTAAAAGGTTACTGTTGAAAAACTGTGCGCTATGAAACCTAATTAGTGTAGGAATCGAACAAGAGATGTAGGTCAACTAAGAATGGTCAAAAGAAGCTCGGTTGAAAGAATGACAAATTATTACAAAGAGCAATGTAGAGTATTGATCTTATAGAAGTTAGTGATAAGGCAACATCTTTCGGAAAATGCTGTGCATCACTAGTGAGATCTAGGGAAAGAGATCGAGAAAGCGAGACAACAAAGTATCTGGACAACACCTTGAAGTAGAGGTGGTTTGGTTCACAAGGACACAGTGCAGCATATTACAAGATACAGGGGGCAGGAAGAGAAAAAATTAAGGCTGACAGGTCAAGCAATATACTTACCAGTGATGTGACCATTATGCTCCTTCAATTCATGCACTTTACTCCACTGGCTCCCATTCCTCTGATAAATGTGAACCTCGTGATTATTTGGGCTGATGGCGATCTCTACAGGGTAAATCACAGAATTGGTATCATTATCTTCAAAACACACGACATTTAAGATAATCATTGCAATACAATTAAGACACACTGTCATCATATGAATAGCAATGTATGTGCTTTTCTAATTATTTTAAGCAATCAATTAAGTGGAGAGTTTAAATCTCAAAGCGAGTAATTGTCAGATTGATATTAAAGCTATATATAAAAAACGGTTTGATTGTGATTATAAATGTAAGTAATCAAACGTGTTGTAACTTTTATATTAAATATAATGTAGAATAATGATTCATATACACCCACTTGACAGTATTATACAAAAGTAAAAAAACACTTTGGTTGGTTTATGGCATAGCAGACGTGTGCTTCCTCAATGTCACATTCATTGCTAAGCATGAAAGAAAACAGTTGTCATTCCCGTGCCGAGCTGGATGCAAATGTCACAACGCCAGAGTCTATGTATAGTATTTGGCATCGGGATAGTTTATGTTTTCCTTTGCATGACCTTCAACATAAATCCTGAAGTGAAAAAACAACACAATAGCTACTCGTGTTGACCTCGGGCAGCCTTCTACTTAGCTTAAAAGTGATGAGAACTTTCAGAATGCAAAAGTTGCTAACTCTCCCAAGCGAATTTGAGGCCAGAATATTAAGCTTGTGCTTACGTGTGCGGTCGCTGTTCCACGCGTGACAAGTTATGGGCTCCAGAAGAAAGCTGTACAGTGACATTTTTATTTGCTTTTTAAATGGTCACTCGGCGAGGTGGCTTACTGCAAAAAAAAACACAGAGCACCAACAAGGAAATTGTTAAACACTTAAGTCGCATCACAATGTAAGCAAAGTCAACATAAAACTTTTGAATAGTTAGACAAGCACAGAGTAGTGTACACAACCGGCAGGCATTAAGTTACAACCGGCACCTGGGTGGGTGTTTTGCTCAAACACGTCTTTTTAGGGCGGGTGTGCCGCGTGTACAGAGTTGCCACGGCTGCGGAAAAGCATTCATGGGGGCAGAACACACACAGCCCTCATTCCCCTCCTCTCCTTACCCCTCTCCTCTTATTACTCTCCTAATTTATCCTCCCCTTACCCCCTTTACTTATTCCCCTCAACACTCACTCTCCTCATAGATCTCAACCGACTCCCACTGCCTCCAACATCGCATTAACACATGACTGTAACTGTTAAACTTATTCCCTCTGCCCTCACTCCCATCGCTCCCACACAACGTGAATATATTTATACTCGTTATTCAATCCCCCTGTCATTACTTTTTATGCCCTCTCTTCTCAACCCCTTTTCCCACTCTTATCGTTTCTCCCCAAACTCATCTCGTCACTCCCTCTCTCCTCACTCCCACACACAACTCATCTTTCCCCCGATTATCTCTATTTTAATTTGCCCTGGTTCTCTACATTCAATCATCATGTCTTCTATCCTCCCCTCCTCATTGCCACTCTCCAAACTCCACATCTTGAGCAATGAGAAAACGTATCCGAGAACATAGCTTTGTCCGAACACAGCAATATCCGAACATAGCCACGGCAGGTGCAAACACCTTTTCCACGCGTGTAAAATAAGCGAATCGCCCAAAAGGCAAATGTGAGGCAAAAGTGGAACACATCGTGACCTCGTGTCTACTGCGAGCCTTCTCCAGGGGGCACGTGGTATTCAATGTCTCTGAAGCCATAAGCTGGATTTTCAACTTACGTTAGCTATTAAATTAATAACACCGTTTGAGACGAGGCTCAAAAGAAAGCTGTCTCTGGTGTGGACCAATCAGTTTCAAGGTCAATGAATATATTATCAGAGTATATTTTTTGTTTGCATTCTGACCACAAGCATTGTGGTTAATGCAGACATGATTCCTTGTAAAAAGTTTCAGGTTGGTGTTTTAAGATCTTAACACCTGTTATGTTGCCAGAAAAAAAGGGTAAAAACCTATTATCATATTAAATTAATATCCACCTTATATCTCGTTGCTCCTACACCATTTTACTCCGCTTCCTACCTCTCCCCTCCACAACTGCTCTCACTACCCCCTTCACACCTCAACCCACTCTCTCTCTGCTCACCGGGACACCATTTACTTACTGCAACTGCTCTCTCTTCACTCCGCCTCGCACTGCACGTAACAGTGCACTTTCGAATACACGCGGCCTGTGTCGCTGCCACCCGTCCCACGAGGTGTTCGGTCGTTCGGGCCCCACGTGTTCCTCCCCCCCCACTGCCTCTTCACAGCCCAAGCCGGGGCCAATGTCCACGGGCCGGGGTCGCCACACCTCCAAGGGCCGCTTCGGTGAAATTAACAGCGATGCGGGAGAATGTGACGACTCACCGCCCCACTCCCCCATGCACGCAACTCTTGGTTGGATTCACGACTCGGGATCACGAGTACGATGCCTTCCTTACGTCGTCCACCCACGTTGGTTTGCGTGGAGAAGAATCCACACAACCGTGAGCACTGTGGGTGACTTTAGTCAAAGTGCTGCGGCGAAGTTTGGGCTTCTGCGTTGGGCGCGACACGATTCGTCGATTAAATATGTTCTACACTAAAGGCAAGGTAATGTATCCAAATCTGACGTATGAGAATGATGTAGTTTATTGTTCACAACGATTCCTGACAAAACATAATTAAAAATAGATTTCTAAATATAACTTAACACTGAACAGTGAATATCAACTCTTGGAATGGTGAATCGTTCCCAACCTATGAAACACAGTATTGTACAACTTACAAAAAACTAAAGAATCGATGTAAACCTCAAACTTGCGTAACGCCGCGCTCCGCGTCTCTCCCGTGTCGGCACAGGTATCGACACCAACGCCCCGATTCCGCACGTCTCCACACAAACCTTAGCGCCCACGAACATTATACGAACATCTCCTTACGATCCGCGTAACCTGCTTCAGTGGCGTGGCGTTTGACCTCTCCCCCACCCCTGCCATACACTGCACCGTCGATTAAAAAGCGAAGATCGCTCGTGGTTAGAATCTACAAGTCGAGCGCATCAACCCGGGGATCGATTCTTTCGATAAATCGTTGCATTTTTCTTGTTGCTCAGGCCACTCTTACGTGTTGAGTTCATGTTGGGTTTATAATCACTCGCTTGTTTTGCCTCTATGCGATAAAACAACCCCGTGTGTGAGTGTTTATATAGAGAGCGCGACCTCTCACTGGACACTCCATGCACCGCCCGCCCGGGGAATCGACGATGACGTCACCGCGAGGCCTAGACGCCCTAGGCCCTCACGGCCCCCCCAACCCCCCCTCATAATCACCTCACAACCCCCTCACGACCCCCCCCCCCCCCATAACAACCCCTCATCATAACCCCCCATCACAACCACCCCCCATCACAACCCCTCACACAACCCACCTCCACCCCCCACTTCACGTAACACATCCAAATCCGCGGCGACGGCGCAGTTCGCTTACCGCGGGGGACGTCGCCGAGATTCTGCCGCGTTCGCTGTTTCCGCTGCCGCCTGCCCGCCGCCGCAGTCGTCGTCGTCTTCACCGAGGGGCCACCAACCACCGCTGCTGCTGCTGTCTTTTGTCCGCCGAGGCGCCGTGTTTACATTTCGCACCTCGCATGCGCCGCCACTGCCACCACTGCCATTGCCGCCGCCGCCGCAACAAGCACCACCACCACCACGTGGGGTACGGAGTGCAGCCAATCGCGCGTCGTCGTGGAGGCACCACGTGACGTTGAGGCGACGTTGTGGGGGGTGAGGGGCGGAGCTAAATATCGGGGGGCGGGGCTGATGGTGAGAGGGAGCGGAGATGATCGTGGTGGGCGGGGCCGCCCATGGGTGGGCGGGGTCGAGGGCGGAGTGTAAAATCTCGGGCGTTGATGATATATGGGGACCTTTTTTTTACAGTTTGAAAGTATGAAACATAATATTTTTTTAAATATTTTATTTTATTTCTACCTACGTGACTTTACCGAAAGAATCAAAGAGTATGGATTCCTGCAGTCACAAAAGCTTCAAACCAAGATAAGAATAGGATTTACGCATTTCTCTAAATAAAACTTGTTAAGGTGTGTTAAGCTGTATTCAAATGCTTGAGAGAATTCTGACTAGCATGAGAGTTAAATGAATACTAACAATCTGATTTGAAACACTATTACTTTGCATTGCAATTCAGTCCAGTTAAACTATGTAATGTTGTGGTCGGTCAACTATTGTTATTAGAATTGTAACATCGGATTCACTGCAGTAAAGTAATTTTGTCAACTTATGATCCTGGGAGTATTTAGGTCAAATTCTCTCCATACTCTAATTAGCTTTTGTGGTCAACATCTGTTGGTGATCCTAAGCCATAGATGGAAATTCCACCTACATATGACAGTGGCTAGTCTTCGTAAGATTTTCCACAAAATGCCACTCATTTTATCAACAACAAAAAGAACGATGGCCTGCTTCGCTCACCAATTGGGGATGAACTTACTCCATTCTGATTGAAGAGTAATATAAATCTAAATTATCTGCAAACCCAAATTGAAATTTTTTTTGCATGATGTTGGGTTTACATGCTCGGATTTTTTGTTGCAAAATTGAATTATTTGTTTACAGAACCCTTAAGGGGGTGTTGAGGGCCTCTGGAAAGCTATACAACATTCCAATGCATGATAACTAATATGGCCAGATGTGTTTTTAATCTGACTGGTCCTATATTTAGATTAGACCAGGTTCTCACGGTCACACACTGTTGTGACGTGAATGATACTTTACGAAGTGATCTGTTTTTACAATTTAATTTAAAAACACATTAGTTTCTGCATATTGATCTACGTTAGAAAAAAAAGTATTTCCATGTTTAACATGTATTTCCATGTCCAGTGGAATCCATGTGACTATGTGCCAGGCCCAACAATATGTTCCCATGAAAGTCCAGCCTTGTCGAATCGATGCCATGGAGTTGCAGAATTGGGCATTTGGACTCCCTTCTCAAACTGAACCGCGCTTAAAGCCGGGTTGTATGTGGAATCGGCTGTGATGTCACAGGATAAATGTGAAATTCAATGCCTGCACCATAACGTAACTTGTGTAGGTTCATTTCCCAGCCATCTTGTGTACAAAATACAAGGCAGGAAATTAGAAATATTGATTTTAACATAAAAGTCAATGCTAACTAGTATGCACGCTAAATTTGAAAACTACAAGAGAATAATAAACGTGATTTGAAGCTTTCGTGACTGCAGGAATCCATACTCTGGTTCTTTCGGTAAAGTCACGTAGGTAGAAACCAAAGAGTATGCTATACGTATAAAATTGTAACATTTTAGTTCATCAATGTATTCCACTAAAATTATGTAAGCAGCAAAACTCCAGTTCAAACATTCAGATTTGATTTCATCATGCAAAACTTTGACTATAGGAGGCAAACTTTGATTTCAGTAGGTAAATTAAATCAGCCAGACTTTGATTTACGCAGGCTAATTGTGACAACCGGGGAAACTTTGATTTCAGCAGGCAGACTATGATTTAAGCATGCGAATTTCAATCCAAGCAGGTAGACTGATTTAAGCAGCCAAACTAAACTGGTTTAAATTTTCTGAGGCTTGGCAGTCAGTTCTGTTAAACATAATCCTCAGTGATGGTACGTGCGTTTTTGTGTATAATGTTCATATACTGTACAGTAGTACTGTAGTTGTTTCCTGAACGCCACTCTCTGGCTGCAAAGGATGTAGACACTACTCTTAGGTTTTTTCGGTAAAGTCACGTAGGTAAAAATAAATAATAAAAATAAATAAAAATCATAGAAATAATAATAGAAATAAAAGAATAAATCACGACGTTTCGGAGACTTGTGTTGCCTCCGAAACGTCGCGATTTATTATTTTATTTCTATTATTATTTCTATTATTTTTATTTTACCTACGTGACTTTACCGAAAAAACCTAACAGTATGCATCCTTGCAGTCACGAAAGCTTCAAATCTAGATGTAGACACTGAGTGTGCACTCGCGACAAAGAGCTTCACCGCTCCTCGGATTCCACCCTCCGTGCCACGCAAACCACGTGACGTCGCGCGCCCCCCCCCCCCCACACGCAGTCGCCAGTGCGCGTGCGCGGGGACACCCAGCTCGCTACTTCCGGGTCGCGCGCCACACGTGGTTTGCCCGCACGTGGCTGCTTTTCCATTGCCAGAGCGAGCCGCAAGCGAGCCGCAAAGCGAGCAGCTTCGCCTATCCGCCTCTCGCTGTGCAACCAACAGCAACAGGCGCCGCGTAAAGACTCGCAAACCTAAAACTACTCCCCCCACCACCACCTCCCGCATCACTCGAGCCGCGCGGCCACTATGGCCAAGGGGAAGCGCGAGAAAGCGACGGACGTCGGCGAGGTGACGAGGAAGAAGAAGAAGAGGACGCTTGACCCCGACGCCGAACGGAAAGCCGACGAGAAGCGAGCGAGGAGGAAGACGAGGGGGAAGGAGCTTCCCGCCGAGGTACCGTGGACACGCCCCTCCGCCAGACTCGCATGCGTTGCACGTGGAGGAGGGTGGCGGTAACGCGTTCACACGTGCGCTTGGCAAATGCAACTGCAGTTACTGTACAGGAATGTCGCTGCTCCTGTAAGCGATTGTGCATCAATATTGCAGCTTTGTGGTTTTTAAAATGCACGTGTTTCTGGTGTTTGTTGTACGTACTTCATTATACACGACATTGTGTTCTTTTAAGCCATGCTTATTCCTCCGTTCTACCATGAAATGGGATCCTTTATGCAAATATTCGGGATGCAGCGTTGGCAATGGCTTCCAACAACGCACAAAGCGTGTCTAAAGCACTCTGACTTTGAGGATACATATTATGCAAAACCCCTTCAGCAGTTCCTGAGGCAGTGCATTGTGCCCCTCTTGTCAAAAATCTCCATCAAAACACATTTCAGCAAATGTGACCGGACTGATAGGCAGCAGTGATGCAGAGATACAACAAAACGTACGCTTAGATCGGTTTCGTTAATCGTGGTGCACAAACACCTATAAAGACATTCATCAGTAGCACTGCCCAAAAGAGTAAATCCTCATTGTGGACGTTTCGGCCAATGGCCCTTAATATCTCTTCTTGGTGTAGGCAGTATCCTGATTTGACTGGATAGAGCCGCAGCCTCTCCCCCAGTTTTCCCTTCCCGCACCCCACACGTTGCTTGCTTTACCTTACCACACAGCGCACGTCCTTACACCCCCTCCATATTAATATCTCATCCACCCAGCCCCTCTCCTTACTCTAATTGTCCCATATTATTTGCTCAGTCCAATAGTGTAATTAGTTTTGTACATTGAATATTAAAATGTTTTGTTAGTGACACTGACATTCATTTTCCTGAACTAACGGATAGTGAATATCATGTGATGACGCAGGTGGATGCTGTTTGGGATATATACAACGAAAAAATAAGACCTTAACAATTAATTGTGGGAAAGTACTATAACGTATATTTTTGGTTTCAACATGTTTTTTTATTTCTACCGACGTGACTTTACCGAAAGAACCAAAGCGTATGGATTCCTGCAGTCACAAAAGCTTCAAATAAAGATTCAACATGTTATTGATGGTAATAAATTAGTAATCTGATTTTTATTCTCAGAGGACTCATCTGGGAAAAATGAAGTTATAGCTATATCTGTTTAAATGAATCACTTGCTTATGGATCCTGCTTTCAAAAGTCAGTGTCCTGTCTGAAGCGTTCGATTTCATTCTATTGATTTAACTTCCAGCTCTTGCTCCGCTAATATCAAGTTAATCGGGAACATTCAACTTCAGTTGACTCGAGTTGACCTGATTTCTCCCAGAACTCGAGTACATGGACAACTCCAGTCGAGTTTCTATAATTTTCTGAGTTACTAAATTTTCAGAAATATTTACGAGTAAAAGGTTCACGACATAAATATTATTGATGATTAGTAGAATCACATCTTCCCAGCCATCTACAACATTTTATATTCACGTATTTAGTGATCTACCGTAGTTCTACTTGCCCAAAATTCTGATGTTGGGAATTCAGCCAGCCTGTGAAACCAGTATTCTACCGTTATTTTAAACGGGTCATTGTGCAACGAATGAAATGGGGGCCTTGTTCAATGTCCCATTTGTAGTGAGGCACCTGGGTCCCGCAAACTTATGGACCCCCTTTGCAGTTGCACTGCCTGGACACTCCGTAAAGAGATCAATTGGCTTCCACTTGGAAATGGCAGCCAAGTCAAACCTAGTGAACGTGACCAGACGAGACCTTGTAGCTGATTGCGAGTCCGTGTGTTCGATTTAATCCCGCTGTGTTTTGCACATCCACCACCACCCACCTCGACAAAGAAAGATCACGTTCAGTCTCTCGTATTAAAAAGATTATTGTCACGCCCACATTTTTGTTTTTATCACTAAAATTCATTGTACATCAAGTGGGGAATCCAACTCGGATGAAAACATAATCATCATGATCCATTTAAGGAATGCCCAATCACTCTTATAATAATGTAATTCTATATTTCACGGATATAAATGAGAGATTTCCATTTAGTTATTATTTTGTACTGATAGCAAAAAACTAAATTAAGTACTGGAGAATTTTAATGTCAATGAAAATTCTACACATTGTTATGGATATTGCTTAAATAGATTACCCCCTTTTATTCCCGGTGATGTTTTATTTTTTCATGGTTTGGTGTTAAATATGAGCATTTGAAATATCGTAGCATTTTAAGCACCTTATAAATGCATATTTTATCCTCATGGCACAACTAAAATGTGAACACTTTCATAGAAAGTGTTCACATTTTATCACTGAACTCCATGATTTAACGTGTGTTTAATGCTGTCCAGTACATAATACCGAGCTCGAATTTTTAAAGTATACATCTATACATGTGTAGTGCGCGACTTCCGAGACACGTCCAGTAGAAGGCTTCTTATTTATTAAGAGCACACTGGGCGATACACTTCGTAACGCAGCTACGCATAGGCGATCCTAACACGCAGCCCATCTCCGTCATACACTATGCTAGCTGTTCGACTAGCATAGCGGCGGCGACGGAGATAGTCTTGCAGAAGAACAGCCACGTGGTCGAAGACGAAGAGATGACGACGAGCAGCGATGTAGCCAGGACCCGCAGAACAGCCCCGAACCCTTCGTTCGGGGTCCCCCTTATATCTGCCCGGCCCTGCCAAGCTCCACCTCTGGCCACGCCCTCTTTCTAGAAGCTTTGGGCTGGTTCCCGGAGCTTCTCGACTGACTCCGCCCTTCACCTTTACCCAGATACGCCCCCCTTATAATAAGGCATTATGTAATGCAGCCATAACCGTAATTACCCCTACAGGCCGGCAGGTGTCACCCTGTCATTACCCATGTGTATTGTAGTAAGAAAATATTGTACACATACAGTATAGTATTTTATTCAATAAAAATATGCAGGAATAGCACTGGAAATCTGTCATGCCAAGAAATAAGCTGCTTTGCAGAATTTAGCTGATGTTAGCTGCAATTGGAAGTGGCATGTTAGTGGGTGGATTGTTTTAGCCAAATAAATATCTTGATTTGCTGTTTAGGTGTCAGTATACAATTTACATTTGGTGTATAGTGACTCGTGCGTACATACAATACATGTATTTTTATTTAACCGGCAAACACATTGTACATTTTATGACTAATGCTTACAGGAAAGTGGATTTTAAACCTTATACACTGGTTATCCAGTGATGCCCTGGAGTCTAGAAAAGGCAACACACTTTGGTGATTATTTCCAGATTTAAGCCCTACTCTAGCATAAAAAAACAAGCAGTGTTGCAAGGGTTTGAGCATTGAGTTGGCACCACTGAGATCGTGGATTTGAATCCAGCCAGCCACTTGTGATTATTTAATCAGGTTCTCAAGTGTAGCGAGTTGATGTTCTCAGCCTGTTCACAACAACTACAACACATAAAAACAATATTGAGATAAATTGTGTTTTTTATATTAAATTTGGTAAAATTACAGCTCTGAGATTGAAAAATATCACATTTACTGCCTTGCAACAGGCATTTCTCTGTAGCAGAACTTGTAGAAAAGTGCGTTCCCGACGGTGTACATAACAGAGGTCACCTGTTTAAATTTTGGAGGCAGTTTTACATTGTCATCTTCTTCCACTGTCCTCTCTTCAGCACACACGGTTAGTGTCGTGCAAGAGGTTTAATGGTATAAGGCCTCCAGCACAATTGGAGTAAAAGTGGGGAAACTATTAAATACATAAACACGTTAAAATGATTTCGATTTAAAGCTTTCGTGACTGCAGGGATTTATCTTCTTGGTTCTTTCGGTAAAGTCACGTAGAAGGGAAGTAATAAAATAATAAAAGTAAAAAAATTAATTCTCACGACGTTTCGGCCACAACGCAAGCAGCCGTCCTCAGGTGAAGACCAGGTCTGTCGGGGGAGACAGACCTGTTTTATTTAGACGCTGTCTCCCCGACAGACCTGGGCTTCACCTGAGGACGGCTGCTTGCGTTGTGGCCGAAACGTCGTGAGAATGATTTTATTATGTTTTATTTTTATTATTTTATTACTTCCCTTCTACGTGACTTTACCGAAAGAACCAAGAAGACATTAAAATGAGTTGAGGTACAGTGAAGAAATTATACCAAAATAGCTATTTGAATCTATTAAAATTACGTAATGTTATTCCATGTAGACATTAACACAGCTTTCCATGGTCTTGGCCTGCTAAACGATGTGTCTTAACCTCCATTTCTTATTGAACATTTTCTGTTGACTTGGCTTTAATTCACCAAGAGTACATTCAAGTACAACAGAGCCAATGTTTGATCTTAGCTCACTTTATATTTGTTTTTGTATGTCAGTCCCTCCAATCAAAATCACTGGTTCCTGTGCTCCCCCCACGCATCAAATGCAACCGAGGTTTCTAAGGCCACATTAGAGTGGTCACACGTCCACACCTCTAGTTAACGCGATGTTAGTAACGGTTTTTCTTCATGTTGTGTGTTTGTATGTTTTGTCACTGGAACGTACCCGATACTGCAGCCTGTGCCCCCTGGGAAGGCTTGCAGGGGGGCTGCGACTAGCAGTTTAGAACTGCTGCATTAAAGGTAACATCGTGCCCACAGCATGTTCTTGAACAAATATTCGGGTCATTCACTGCCCCTTTGCATTGCCTGGCTAAGCACGTAATGTCGTTTTTCAATAGCATCGGATGTGTTCAGTGAACCTCAACAAGCTCCATAAATGATGGCTTGTCAACATGCTCCAGTCACGGGGTTGCAATCGAGAAACCATTTTTTACATTGTAACAGTACATTCATATCCACAAATTAACCAGCATACAATAGCTGACTGGTGTAATACATTTCACATGTTGTAACCCCTTCATGACGGAGTTTTTTAAGCCAGCCAGTCATTCACGTGCAAGCCAGGCATATATTGAATCACATGTACGCCAGGCAAATGTGGAATAGAATGACTTGTGTTTTGCGTACGTCTCTTGAAATAGAACACATGCTATTTAGTTACAGGGGTCTTTTAAGTGCAAGATAAATCCAGACTGAGATGGGATGACTATGCACTGAGAATGGGCTCAGGTGATGTTGTGAAGAAAGTCTTTGAAAAAGAGGAAGGGAAAATAACCGGTGGGAGATGGAATAAAAGTAAATTGAAGTGTTTCAGAGAAGTAACTGGGGTAAGTTTAACAAAGAAGGCCATGAAAGGGGAAGAAACTGAAAAAGAAATGTGACCCCATATAATAGGAATTAAAGGAAGACGATCTTCACTTCCAAGTCACTCTGACGTACACTATTGTATTCACGACTGCCTTTGTTGTGAACATAATAGTGATGCAGTAAAATAATGAGCAGGACTTAGTTTCAGCTGGGTGTGTCCGAGTTGGCAATCCAGAATGTTTCTGCCCACGGCACGCCCCACATCCATTTACTGCTTGCTGTGGCTATGACTATCCTCGTCCTGTGCAACCTCCAGACTACTAGTGAGCTGGAAGAAATTGACTAAGAACGCAAGCCCTGAGTTAGTGGTTAATGAAGAATTATAAATAATAATTTCAATGTTTGTATTATACTTTAACAGATACCACTGGTCTTGGGCAGAACTGGCTTAGTCGTGACCTTGTGTAAGTGTTTGAGTGTGCCATGTAAACAGGAGGGTTAATTCTGCTGCTATGAGATCAATGCTGAAATTGATCCAGTTTATTGATCTGTGGCTAAATGAACCTGAGAAGTTTATAACCTTTTCATGGTTTTGAGTGTCTAAATGGTCAAGATTCTTTGGATGAGTGTATCCAATTGAAATCTCTATGCATTCCGAATATTTAACATCAATTTCATTTGTGATATTTCTCCAGCAGCAATGATCTATCCACTGCTAGATGAAGGCCTCTCCATCTCGTATTGCCTTAAAATCGATCTGGTTAATGACATGAGCTAATCTGATTGCTCCATCTTAGCAGTTATATTTCCCATTCCCTCCTTTGGTTACTACTCCATTACCAGACACCCATCGGCCATCATCCATGTTCATTCTTGTGTCCAGAATGTTTACTTGTTAAAGTCTATACGATGTGCCTTATTTGTGGTGACTCATCATGCACTCCTGCCTGTTAGTGTAATTCATCGCAAACATCTCTCCATGCTTTGTTGCATATGTTCAGTTTCTGTACCATTTTCGTTTTGAATGTCCTAAATTTCCAATTAATGTCAAAGCAGGTAATATGTACTCGCTGAAAAACATTAGATAAATGTTTGTTTCTCTTTAAAGTGAAATTCAGTTGTTCAAAATCACTCTAGCTTGTACTTACAAGCTTATTTATTTAGTCATTTTGTTCTCTGTTTGCCTTCAATAATTGTTGAAGGTAAGCATGTTTTGTGGTGTTTTCCAATTTAGTCTCTCCAAAAAACATTACATTTTTCAGCAAACTTGTTTCTCCGTGTATTTACACCTTGCCTTGTCTTATGCGAGTTGTGATGCTCAGATTTGTGCTGACTCCATAGGTATGGACAGTGTATGAAAGTTAATGGAAAGAGTTGACAGCACAAATGGCTTGTGGGAGAACGTTTGAGATGATAGGAGCAACAGAGGAGAAGCAGTGACCTTAAACAAAGCAAAGGTTGACTTGGGGATTTGACATAAGGCCTTGTTGCTGGAGCTCAGAGCATGTCAAGAGGAATAGTGACATTAATGGGGGAGAAATTATGAAGATATTGCTACATTGTCTGGCCCAATCACGATGGGTGACCACCAGGGATAGTCAGATGTTGTGGGCCTGAAGATACGATGTGTGTCCAGGAGATGGCAGTGTGAGTGTCGCCCCCTCGTAGATTTAGTGGATGTTCTCCGTGTACTCGAATTTCTTCCCACATAAGGGGCCATCCATTTAGTTGGTGCGCATGGAGGGGGGGTTAACCCAAATGCGTACGCTTGCGTATGGGGGGCTCTACTGACAATGTACGTACGCATAGGACCCGGGGGGGGGGGGGTGGTTGGTGAAGCCTCGATAATTTGTCTACATTGGCCTTCAAATGAGCCACAGTTGAGTTTCTTCAGCTGTCAGACAACAAGTCCTGCCGGGAGAAGTGGGACTGTGGGAGAGATGTCACTTGTATGCCACCGTGCCCCTGACTGGCAGCTATCACGCAGCTCGGCAAAATAAGTGGCCAAGGTACGCAAATTAATAAATATCGGCCGTTCTATAGGATTCGGGGTGGGGGGAGGGTGTAAAAAGTCCTACTAAATGGATGGCCCCGAAAGGCAACTGCTCGTTAATAGGAATGACCAAACTTCCCAATGTCAGGGCCCTCGCCCATTTAATATCACCTGGCTTATGATTTGGCATAATAATTATTAAATGTAATTAAGACGGACACGTTGCGCTTTACTGTTTTCGCTTCTTCATGTGCAGTACTGTGTACTGCTGTAATGTGCTTCGTTTTGTGTGTTTCTTTCTCGTAAATAATCCTGCTTGCTCACATGCTGCTGTTGGCACGCTGCTTTCTTTAATGAGATGCATTCATCCACTAGGGGGTACTAGAAGCAAGGCTTTAGTGTTCTGGTCATTTTTCAATTGAATGTTGTGGAAGCAAAAATATGGTGCTGTCATCGACAGCCAGCCTTTTCCCTGATGGAACATTAAATTCACAGTGCGTCCGAACATATACATTACCTTAATATATTCCTTAAATTAGAAACGTGTGTTATTTTTCTACAATGCACTTCGTCCGTCAACCCGCCAAGACTTTAATTCTCAGCTGGAAACACTGTCTCACCGATGAAGCCACTCGTTCACAGCACACATCACGTTGACACTTTGTTTTTACTTAGTTACAGAGGCATTTTTAAGGCACTCGGTGGCACGTATGGATGTATGTATGTTGAACTTCTTTCGCGCATCGTACATAGCCAACCGTACTAATCGGAGGTGCAGGGGAAGGACAACAACCTAAACACAAAAAGTGGTTCTAAAATAAATTAGTTTTCATTGCGAGCATGGGTTTCCTCTATTTCTTTAGCTTTTCCCTGAAATTTGTCCAGATTTCTCTGGATATTTAAGATATATGGATCTTTCAGACATCTTATTTTAATAAACATCCTTAAAATAATTGTCTTCTAATACTACTATGAAACATTGCCAGTTCGTAGAAGTAGTTTATAGTATGTTCTGCCACATTAACTTTTATTTTGGCACTGTCTCCATGTCAGGCCATGAACATTTCAATCACTTCTTGTACTTGGTCTAACGTACGCATAATACAACGATAAGGATACAAAACTCTGTCAAAACGTGGAAAACAAGAACATTTGTGGTTGAGTTCCAAGAGCCTTCTCGGACATTAGAGAGTGCTGTGTGGTTTTGGATAATTGTACAACATTTTTAGTTTCATGTTGTTCATGATGAAGTCGCCTAGACTCTGTGGTAGATGCTCATGCCTTTGGTGATTTAGGGTAGAAAATGATTAATTGCTTTATTCAAACAAAGCTAATAAGCATGTTTTTTGCATGGTATAAAGTAGAGCAACATGCAGTGCTCTCTTTGTTCAGCCACAAACCATAATGTTTAACAAATTGTGTGTCATTTAGTGGTAATTTGAGAATGGTTAAGTTATTTATTAGTATTCCTTTAGCTGCGCTTTCAGTTGCTTATAGTTGATTACTATCACAATACAACGTGTCATGTCATTTTTCAGATTAATAACACCCAGCGCTCAACATGCAGCTAGTTCTTTTTTTCGTACACAAAATATAGTATATCAAATTTTGCTCAACATGTTTTAGTTCTTCTTGCATTCAGTGAATGCCGTTTGGCTTTAGTTTCACAATGATGCATTCTGTGGTGCATTTGCCATTCCACTGATGCATTCTGTATTTGTGCCGGGTTACGTTTAAAAGACTGTGACCAAATCACACAGAATGCATCCCATCGCATCATATCTTAGAAGCTAAGGAGTATTGAGCCTGTGCAGTGCTTGGATGGGTGTTCCCACCATTCGCAACCTGGAGCTACATGGCGGGCAGCGGAGGGGCAATGCAACAAATTACATTGTTGTACTGTACTTCTATACACCAAACTTTATCTTCGCATCCTCAATTCTTCACTGAAGTATGGTCAGATGACCACTATGACTTGAAAGATGTGTGGAGGCCCTGATACAAAGGGCTTTGTGTACATTTATAAAGTCTTGTTATTTTTGCTCAAAGTCATTTCCTCCACCAGTTGAGCACGTGGTAGCGCTTATCTTCTTTCATACAACACTGAGCCAGTGATGGTAATTCCACATTCCTGTAGCGGTGGCAAGTATATCCATAGGACAAACACTATTGACTTCCTTACAAATCGCTTCTCATTTATAAACCCCCTGAGGATTTATTGTGCCGCGTTAACCCCTGACCAGGATTTGAACTCGCATCCTTCCGATTGTTCAGCCCAAAATGAGCTCGTGAGCGGGTCGATCTCTAGCCGAGTTAAATGAGTGTTTGGTTTGCGCGTGTTGGGGAATGGTAACGTAATAGCTCATGCACGGTACTCTTACTATGCCAGAAATATGCTTATATTTGTCATTCTGCAACCCAGTGCCACTTCAAATTAACATCTGAGTATGCTCACCTGTGTCCCCCCCCATAAAAAGGTGCATATCATGTTTAATGTAACTAATACTTCCTTTTATGTGCATAACAATTGACCGTTGATGAAATGTCGTGCTATATTACGTTAACGCTCTTCAACGTAAAACAATTGCATTCCATACACACACGTGTTACTCAAAAGTGCTGTTTTAGAAGGAAGTGAATGCTTTGTCGACCTACATTGGGGCACCTCCTTCACCAGCCTGCGCTGGTCAACTTGGTTATGAAGTACGGTCAAACAACCTGAGTGACCAACACGTCATTGGGCGGCCTTCATCCAGCAGTGGATTGACAAAAGGCTGTGAATGGCATGTCTTTGCGTTGAACGTGCGCCCAAGGCAAAATACACAGCAGGTCCTGTGCTAAAAATATATCAAGCATTTGTGAGTGTGGCCGAGTTTTTCGCAGAGCAAACGCCCATGTCATGTCAGGGTACTGATGCAAAACCACTCGAGACCTGGGTTTGCCCCCCTTCAGTAAAAAGTTCGATGATCTCATTATGGGCTCCAGAGTGGAACAAACACTTGACTCTGCAGCTAAAAGGGCACTCGCCCTCATTCCTCTAGGGCAGATAAGAAAAATGTACTGGGTATGACGTTGGGTCCGCATTTATTGTCTCGTGTGGCCTCATTACAGGGCTAGCTACCCCCAGCCAGAATGTATCACTGATGCTGGTAAATAACAAAATATTTCAATTATTTACTGCTGCTCAGTGCAGTGGGGCCCATGGACTGATTCAGATATCACTCACCACTGATGGCAGTCGTGGCTAGGAATCAAACTCCGGTTGCTGGTTTCTTTGTGCAGTGCAGTAACCGCTGAGCCATCTCTTCCACCCAGCTGCTGCTAGTTTTGGAATACGATTACATAAAGTGTGGCCGTCCAACAGCCACCTGGAGCGCATTCACAGAAATGTTAAAAAAGGAAGGTGTCGCTCATGTACTGAATACCCAACCAGCCAAAGAGATTGCATGACGTCACAGGTGTTGAGTGAAGCCGTATAGTGTTGAGTGAAGCCGTATCGTGTTGAGTGAAGCCGTATCGTGTTGAGGGAAGCCGTATCGTGTTGACTAAAGGCTATGCAGCATCAAAACCAGCGGCAAGCCGGGAGCATAGGTGCCGTTTTCCATTGGGAGAGTGTGCAAACATTAACAAATATAACATTACGGATTTGCGCCTCCCCATATTTGTAAAGTGAATTTGCTTTCACTGACCTCGCTATCATGATCGAGAAGTGATGTTGGCCTGAAGCTGACAGTTTCAACGCTACTCTGTCTAACATGCATGAGTTGGTTTAACACGTAGGCTTTTGCAACCAATATCCATAACAGAGGTTTTTGGGTTAGATCGCGTAAATATATGAATGTGTCATTAAAACCCGCCACCACCCGACACAGCCACAAATCTGGCTGTCGCCTGATGAAGCTAGTTGTAATTACTGGCGAAACGTCGTACTCCGATTTTAAATGTTGTGGCTTGGCTCTCCAACACACTGGTGTGCTGTACTAGTGACGAATTGCCATGTTCTGTTTACGTGACAACCCTTACTAGTTGGCTGTGTCGGGTGGTGGCGGGTTTTAACGACACTTTTATATATTTACGCGATCTAACCCAAAAAACCTCTTATGGATACATGAGTTGACACATACGAAGATGGCAATTAAAAAAAACTCGTCTGTGTGAAATATTTTTCAGAAAAACTAATCACATTGTCACACACCATCACACAGCAGGTTACTTTTTTACGCAAACTTCAAGCAGCACAATCTAATAATTTTTAACAGTATGAGGCCGACAGGCATGATACATAACTTTAATTAATGTGGGTTTTTTCTCCCTTTGTTCATATGACGTGCCTAGGAGATGGTGGTAAAAATGCATTAACTTGAGAAGCTTTAGGTGTTACTCCCTTTTATATGTGGTGGGATTTCTTCAGGTACTATTCATAATGGCTAAACGTTCAAATGCAAGTCCCCTCTGGAAAAGAGTTGACCCCCAGTGAGGCTCTTCTGGGTAAATGCTTTACATTATTATTTTGGCTTGCTCGTATTTTTTGGAAGTAGTATTCGCAAGGACTGAACAAATTTCCCTGTAAATCAGCTTCAGTTGTAAACCCAGGTGTTGAGAAGGGTACCCTCAGATACACCATATTTCAAGAAACTGTAAGTAGTATCTTTATTATTTTTACACTTGTGTTTACCCATTGTCAGCCTGTAATTTAAAATGTTCCAGATGCTGTTGTGGTGTAACAGTTAGCACCCTGGCTTCCAATCCATAAGTCGATCTCCAGACATGGCAGTTGATACAATGGCAAAGTTCCTTACATCCATCCCTCTTCCCTTACTCGCCTTTACCACCTAAAGAGATAAATGAGTAGACCATAGTTTGTCCATCGGCAGGTCACATGTGGTGGAGTAAAATGTGGGTTTTCCTCCTCTTTCAAAATCTCTGGCCAGTGGGGAAGAGCTCCCTCCAGAAAAAATAGGAATATAGGTTGTGAATAATAGTCATTTTTGTGGATCTTAGATATTGTGAAGAAGGCATTGTGGATAAAAGGCTTTCTACTGCATCACAGTGGTATTTATGGGGCAGTGTTGGTGCAGTAATATTTGCACTGCGTTAAAAAAAACCTTAGTTCAATTCCTAGCCGTGGCTCAGCATTGGTGCTGAGTCATATCGGAACCGGTCGAGGACCCCTCCTTCTCCCTTCGCCAAGTCGAGCTGATGGGCGCGATGATGTGCTGTCAAAACCCATGTAACCGATACGGAATGGAGAGGTCGTCGTCCAGCAGATGACAGCTTTTTGTACACAAGGGCTGTGAAATAAATACAGGGTTACCTCGCTCAATGCGTGTACAGTTTGCGTGATTTCGTGTATGTGCGGCTAACCTATTTCTACCCAAAATTCTATATATGCGGCTTTAATTCACTCATGCGGCTATGCGGTCAGACGTGGTACAACAGTGTGTGTACTCTATGCTCTACTTGGCAGGGAGCTGTGTCGTGCGTGTTGCTTTGTGGGCCCGTTTGTTTCCCTTGCATAACACGAGGGAAACCTGTATCTGTGCAGGCACATGCCAGGATTTGAGTGGCAATTTTCACGAGAGACTTTGTTCTGTTCACTGCACGCAATGTCCCACCTTTGCTTAATGCGTGTCACCGCAGATGACACATACCAAACAAACGGTGCTTACTGCCTAAGGGGGGACCCGCATAAAGAGGCATTGTTTTGTGCAAGCGCTCTTCCGTGCATTGGTGGCTGCACATGTGACTCTGGGGTCAGAGCACTGAGCCTGCACCACTGAGATCATGGGTATGAAGCCAGGCCCAGACACCTGTGATTAAACTTGGTTCCCAAGTGTAGTCAGGTGATGTTCTTGCTGCACTTTTTTGTATTTGGCTCAATTCCATCGTTGAGTTGCAACATTTTTAGCTGGATTGGCATGTGACAAACACAAAGTCGTTGAGGCAATTAAAAGGTGTGTCCCTTTTGTGGATTTTAATGTGAGCCCGGAGGTATTCCTGTTTGTTGTCTTATGAAGACGTCTGACAATGATTCAATGCTTGTTGTAGCAATTGCTTTGTTGCAGCAATCCGAATTGAAATGTGTCGATCTCATGACATGATGCCACCACCACGATTGGAATGACACGTTAATAAATAATTTCCAAAATATGGGTGAGAGGGGGGGGGAACTATGTTGCTGTAATTACAGGCTCGCTTTTGTTCGAGTTCTATTGAGAGACTTACCCAGGCACGGGCCACAAGTACACACTGGGAAGCTGCGTTTTAAGAACTGACACTTCCCCTTTATTCCACTGCCACAATGTGATTCACGGCAGTTAGTAAATGCCCACAGCAGTCTTGCTTTTAGTCACGGTTGGATGCCACTAGTTGTGAAAGGTAATACTGTACTGTGGTGTTTGCGGGTGCATGGGTGATAGATAAAAAAACAGCTTTTATTTGTGAATGGGAGTACGAGTGTCAGTTTATGGTTGGTACCAACGGCAACGACATGTGAGGGCTACAAACAACACAGGTGGCGGTGAACGATTTCTGAGCTCTGCGTTCACCAACCCATGTTGACCAGCACGGTGAAGTATATGGTTGGTCAAACAACCCACATGATCAACATGAGGAAAAATCCTTTCATCTGTCAGTTAATATATTTGGAGTTCTACATTGTGATGAATGTTATTTATTTATTATTGCGGCACTATGCTTGCTGTAGATTATTGTAAAAAGACACAAGGCGCTTATTGTTTGCAGATAATAGAAGAACTCGACAAACTCCAAAAAATGTCACTCAGCCATGCAAGTTGTATTTCAATAACGCACGAGGAGACATTGGCAGCACCATCCTTCACAATGACATCGATCGGACTAAGACAGACGCAAATATAGGTTTGAATCGCTTGCTGAATCGTCGTTAATGAAATAAAATGCGAAACAAACATTGTATAATCATTATTATTGTATTTCAGTAGCTACATTATTGGCAAATAATGTAAATTGTACGTTAGTCAAATCTTTCAGTGCAATATATGTTATGCCTCGTAATTATGATAACACTGTAACCATTTTTAAAAGTTTTGTACCTGGGTAGTAAGTGTTATTTTGTAATTGCTTATGCCTCAAAAGTAGATAAAATGGCTATTATTCCCCACAAACTTAGCTTTTGTGACCAGGACAGTGAAATTTAGAAATTTACCTATTTTCCAGAACATTCCAGATAGATTCAGTGTTGAGTGAACTTGGAGTAACTTCTAGAACATTCTATAACTTTCCAGTAATATAAATAGTAGTATAAATACAGGGGCCATAAGCCCACCAGTTCAGTTTAGTTCTAGCTGCCTAAGTGGATACATATCTGCATTTTTCTGAGATGGCATCAAGAGGCTGCAAGCATCCGGCAGACGCATTTTGCTATGTCTGCGGCCAATTTATCAAGAAAAGAGCGAAAAAGCACTCCGTGGAAGCATCTGCTAAGATGTGTGAGGCCTAAAAGGCATATTTCGGCATGCCTGTCGGGGATCAAGACAAACCCTGGGTACCTCATTTCACATGCGAGCAATGCAAAAAAACTCTGGAAGTTAAGATGGACAATTGTTGCTCGGAATTTTATGTTATACATTTTTTATTTATTTAAAATTGAAAAAGTTTGGAATTTCTAAATGTTTTACAATTTTCAATGTTATTGAAAAAATATATATGAAAAATGCTGCGATAATCTCTTACACATTAGTCATGGGTGAAATAAATTTATTTTTGTAGGATGGTACAGAGGGGAAAAGTGAACCATGAAGTTTGCTATCCCAAGAATTTGGCAGGAACCCACTGACCACTCAAGCAACTGCTACTTCTGCATGGTGGACCCTTCCAAACGTCGGACTGGCAAGAATTTACCTGCTATCACGTATCCGGACCTTCCTTCATCCATTGCCCCAGTGCTACACTGCCATGAGCTCCCCCTTACCCACTCCTCCGGAGAGAGAGCAGCCGTCTTTTGAAGAGAGCAGCAAGTCAGAGAGCGAGGAAGACGTAGATCCAGGTGACAATTTCAGAGGTGGAGTTGAGGAGAGAAACCCATACTACCCCAACCAAAAAGGCCTCAACGACTTGATCAGAGATCTTGGTCTCACCAAGTCCATTGCCGAGCTTTTGACGTCTAGGCTCAAGCAGTGGAACTTGTTGGATGAAAGTGTGCAAGTCGCAGATCAGAGGAAGCGTCACCAACCTTTTTTCAGCTTCTTCACTCGTCAAGATTGGCTCTGCTTCTGCCACAATGTAACCAGTCTGTTTGAGGCAATCGGAATCGCCTGTAACCAGAATGAGTGGCGCCTCTTCATTGACAGCTCATCCAGGAGCCTCAAAGCTGTGCTGCTCCATAATGGTAACAAGTACCTGTCTCTTCCCCTGGCTCACTCAGTGCGCCTCAGAGGATTACAATAGCATCATGACCTTGCCGGACGCCTTGAAGTATGATGAGTATGGCTGCGATGTAATCGGAGACTTCAAAATGGTGGCATTCCTGATGGGTCTCCAAGGCGTTTTTACCAAGTTTCCCTGCTATCTTTGCATTTGTAACGGCAGGAACACCAAGGTACACTACCACAGGCGGGACTGGCATTAGCGGACCGACTTCTTTGTGGGGAGGAACAACGTCAATTGGGAGCCACTGGTGGACCCCCGGAAGGTGTTGATGCCACCACTGCACATCAAATTGGACCTTATGAAACAATTTTTCAGAGCTGTAAGATAAGGAGTCTGCAGCCTTCAAGTACCTTCAAGACTTCTTCCCTAAGCTGTATGAGGCAAAGGTCAAAGCCGGTGTCTTCGTCGGACCACAGATAAAAAAGATCCTGGAGTGCAATGAATTACCCAAGAAGATCACTAGTAAGGAGAAAGCGGCTTGGAACAGCTTTATCCCAGTGGTTTGTGGCTTCCTGGACATTCACAAGGTCGAAAACTATGTGGAGCTGGTTGAGACTGGTGAAGAACTAAAGCACAATGGGCTGTAGGATGTCCTTCAAAGTCCATATCCTTGATGCTCATCTTGATAAATTCATGGAGAACATGGGAGCGTACTCGGAGGAGCAAGGCGCGAGCGCTTCCACCAGGATATCCTGGACTTTGAATGCCGCTACCAAGGACAGTATAACGAGAACATGATGGGAGACTTCATTTGGGGGCTGATTTGTGAAAGTTGTTTACAGGAAATAGTAAATCTCGAAAAACTACTTCCTTCTAAATCTTTTGTAGTCATTTGTGTATTACTTTAGTATAAATGCATGTTCATTTTGATTAACATGTTTTTTTTATGACTTTATGTGAACGAAAAGACACAAATTCGCCCTTTTTATCATAGAAAATAGGTAATTTTCTAAATATCACTGTCCTGGTCACAAAAGCAAAGTTTGTTGGGAATAATAGCCATTTTCTATACTTTATAGGCATGAGCAATTACAAAATAACACGTACTACCCAGGAACAAAAATTGTGTTACATCGTGTAATGTGACGAATGTTTTGAGGTTACAAAGGTATATAGACGATACAAGTGCTTTCAACTTCACAAATACGTATGTAAAATCATTCATTTTCTGAAAACAAAATCACAGGACATGATATATACTTACATGGTATGGAGGTGATTAGGGTTTTTTTCATTTGTTAAGCCTAAGGATTAAATGTATCACTTCCAAGAAACACATTCTTTATTCCATACGCACTCCAGTATATCATTTAGGCAGCAAATACACTTTCATATCTATAACTAGCCATCGTCAATGCCTTATTTTTTCCCCAGCGTGTATAATCAAAGGATAAAGTAATGAAATAGAATGCGTATACTTTTATCAGTTTTTTGTTAGATTTTTCACATCAGAACGCTTTTCGTCAGTATCATGATTTTTCAGCAGCAGAAGTTGTGGGACGCATTTACTGACCGAACCTTGTCAGAGGGAAAAAAGCCCCATTAGGGCTTTGTAAGGAACATTTACCCAGTTTTACCCCAGAGGGTTGCAAAATCAACAAACTCCTGAAGTTGCGATTAGATCCGTTCTCAACCCCCCTTACCTTTAAATGCTAAATGCAACATGCATTATAGAGTACATGTACTGTATTACCAGCATGTATGTGTCTGTGTATACGTAATTTTGTATAGTTGTTGAAAATCATTTATGGAAATTGTTAAAAAGTAGCATTTTTTTTCCATGAACCAAGTATTTGTAAAGTAAAATGACAACAGGCTTCTGGCAAAATATTTACTCTTACTATTTTAAATTAACATACAATATTACATCAATAAATCTGCTGCCAGGAGCCCTCACCATTCTGTTGACCGGGCTAAAGAACTTCGGCTCTATTCCTCTCCAACGCGTGTCCGCTCCACCGCCTCCACGGACAGCAGTGCAGTGCGCTCAGCGTATTGTCTAATTTTGAGCTGAAATTAATTCGAAGGCAGCGATATATAATTGGGGTGACACAGCTGGATGAGTAGGCCATGAGCAGGGCCAGTCCTCTGAGCGTCCTGTGCAGGCCGGGCCGCGTCGACAGCCACTCCGCCGCCTCTTTGTCGTCGTGCGCGGTGATGAGGTAGAAGAGCAGCAGCACATAGTAGAGTGTCCAGAGTGAGAAGTGAGCCACCACGGTTAGACGCACGAGGCGGAACGTCGCTGCCTCGGCCGCCTCCTCCTCGTCCTCCTCCAGCGAGCGGTTGTGCGGGCCAGGCGGCCGCTCGGGACGCAGGGGCCGGCGGTGGATGCGGCACGCGAGCATGAAGCTCACGGCCACTCCAAGCAGCGGCACGAGGAAGCCGGCGAAAAAGTCAACGGCGTCCACCAGCCGGCGAATCTGCAGCCGCTGGCAGTCGAGCATCTGGTCACCGTTGTTGGCGTTGTCGTAGGCACTGCCGCCGCCACCGTCCTCCGAGTCGGTGGGTTCAGCCCGGCAGGCGAAGAGCAGGAAGGCCGGAAAGACGGCGAGGAGTGCGCCACCCCACACGAAGCTGCAGAGGTGGCGCGCGTTGTGCGCGCTCACCATGGGGTTCCGGGGCAGCGCCGCCGCCAGGCTCGCGTCCAGGCTGAGCAGTGCCAGGGAGTAGGCGCCGGCCAGCGCGCTTATGCTGAAGATCACGAAGAGGGTCAGGCAGGTGGGCAGCTGTGTTTGGACCGACGGAAGCTCCGAGCCTTCGCCCAAGCCCTGTCGGTGCCAGAGCAGCTCCGTGCCAAGCATCTGCCCAACGGCGACCAGCAGCTGCAGCAGGTTGGCCAGTGCCAGGCTCACGAAGTAAATGTCGAGCGCTGCCATGGAGGCGCGGTGGTGGAGGTTCACGAAGACCAGGCTGAGGTTGTAGAAGAGGCCCAGGGGAAGGAATGCCACGAGAAAGGTGATGGTGAACACAGGAAGGGAGTAGTTGTAGGCCTGGCACAGGCCCTCCGGGGTGGCGTGGGACTGTTGGGGCTGCAGCTGCAGGCCGAACTCAGAGCCTGAGCATGCGTTGAGGGGCTGGAAGACAGGCTCCCGGGAGCAGCTCCACATGGCGCTTCGCACCGGCCTGCTCGGCTTAACATTCCACGCCGCGAGGTCAGGGGTGGCTCGGAGCGTGCGTGCAGGATTACCGCTGAGCCCAAGCGGCCCTCACATGTTGCTGGTTTGAGACTCTCGCCCTGTTCAAGAAACACACAGGAGTGGCGTTATTTGTGTAATCTGGTTCTTTGTTCCAGCACAGAGGTGAAAAAAAAGAGGTCAAAAATCTGGAACTTATCAGAGTTTATTTTTAGGCATTCAAAACCAGTAGTCGGCTTATAAAATATCTCCTGCTTAATAAGGGACATTGGCTGCTGTGGAGTCAAATTATTTAAAACCTGTGAATAGTGACCACAAAGCCATATAACTGGCATGCAACACCTGATTGTGGTTTTGTTTAAATGCCTTGTAAAAGCCACTTACAACATAATAATGGGTTGAACATTGTTAAAATTCAAAGACTAAAGATTGTTTTGAATATTTAAATCGCATGCAAACAAAACATTGCTTCCTACACATGCAACTTTAATACTCCCGAATTAATAGGAATCGATCAATTGATGCATTCTTTGACCCCTAATCATGCTGGTATTACCCCTTCCCAAGTGGGTTATAACTTGGAGATGTGTAGGTGTTAATTTTCAGCATTAGCAATGCACAGGGAAATATTGATTCTATTCTGGAATAGATTAATATTATATCTTGAATTAAAGGTTTCGTGACTGGAGGAATTCATATTCTTTGGGTCTTTTTGTAAAGCCACGTAGATAGAAAAAATAAGAAAAATAATAACAATATCACGACGTTTCGATCGCAACACAAGCAATCGTCATCACCTGATGAAAAAGCCATAAGATAATTCTCTCGTACGCTGCTGCGTTTGCCTGCCACGCGAAATTTAAAATATTTTACAATTTTGTCGTATCGCTATCGTAAGATCGAAATATTGTAAGTCGGACCATCGTAATTCGGGGACTATCTGTAAATGGGTATACCATAGCTTGTCAATTGGTGGGTGGAGTATGGGTACTCCCATCTATTCAAAGATTTCTGGCCAGCGTGGAAGTGTAGTCCACAATACCCACAAGTGGCTCTCTGTAACTAGATAGTGGAGGTCATTCTACCAACACGAGTGTTAGCGACCGATTGCAAAGGCTCTGCCTTTACCTACTTCTCCAAAGTAGAATTATCTTATGGCTTTGTCCTGCAACCTTCTTAATATTAGGCGCCTGCTCCCAAGCTCCATACTGTCCCTTCATGCTGAGCTGTCAGTGCTTGAAACATGGTAGTAACCACCCTGGTAAGAGTAGCGCTCGTAAAACAATTACGAAAATAAATCAGAAAAATAGTGTCGACTGAAGTTCAGAACACACATTCACGTTGGACTCTGGAGCCATGTTCCAATGTGCGTTGAGTGTGACAACAAGGACCGTGGCATCGGTCCTATCCGATTCGAGAGATGTTTGTTCGTATTCCTTTTTACCAGCCATCAAAGTACATGAAAACAATGCCTGGTTTATGATTAAATGCATCGACAGGATGGGAATGTAAAATTGCAGTGGTAATAGATTTTAGAGAGAGTTGTGCGAATTAGTGAAATTGTATTTTAAGTCCTTCTGGTTAGTTTGTATTCCAGAAATCCTTTGTATTACCTATGCATGCATACATACTGGACAGTGCGTGTGTGCGTGTACTTGCAAAAGGTCTTTCTCCAAGCTAGCACAAGTCCACTGTCATGTGAACCATATCCATTAGTTAATGAATCATAAATGTCAGTGTGGTGTAATGTTGAAATGTTTTCATGTTGAGCACCTAAGGGCTTTGTATTCATTGATGTATTCTGTCAACGCCACGACTTCCCATATATAGGTCTTTATTCTCTGGACGTCGGGGTTCAGTCAACCTACAGTTTTTCATTGTCTTTTAAATCCTCTGAAGATCACTTGGGTTCCATTCAAAGCATGTTTATAAATGTTTAATAATTACAGTAGTGATATGCACAGATGCATACAGGTGTATATTTTGAAACGTTTACGTAGAAAAGTCGAGACAAAGCGTTCTTCATGCTGAAACAAATGTAGGGGTGGTGCTCATCTTTTTCAGCAGTCCTCGGTTGATGCTGGAAATTCTACATTACTATGGCAGGGGCTATTCTTTCCATTAGAAAACTGCTGTTTAACTTTCACAAAATGGTACTTATTTTATGAGATGGGCTGAGTTGACTCCTGACCGAGATTTGACATTGCTCCTTTTCCTATTGAGTTAAGTGTTCTTACCCAGTAACCACAGTGCAGAGTCCCTGAATGTTACCAACGTGTAATGGTCCACGATTTATAATTACGCGAGAGCTCGGAATTTATGCATTCTATTTAATGCGTTGTGTTTGATGCATTGTAATAGAGTGCATTTATAATTGCAATTTGCCGCCATTAATAAGCCCGATACAGAAGGCCTCACCACGCGGTATCTATCAGTCCCGGGGGTTGTTTGACCAAATTTCACCACACTAATCCGTGTGGGTTTGGCGAAGCGGTGGGCCCAGGACCAACTCGGACATCACCTTACAATTTAATCGAACCGAAAGCCGCTGGGTTCTTATCGCAGTGCAGTGATTGCGCTATCCACCATGCCACCATTCCGGTCCAGCAATATAGTACAATACTGTAGATAATTTGCACTATAGATCACAGAGAAAACATACGTATTTAAAAAGAACACTATTCAGGCTAGACCCAAAAGTTAGCACTATCGTTTTATTTTTTTCTCATGGAGACTTGACTGTTGACTAAACTTTCCAATTGTGAAAACACCCAGAATCCATCCACGGGGAAAGTAAAGTTTGCCAGCTCTTAAAGGCACATTTTTGCCAATCTCAAAACCCGGGTTGGTTAATAAATACCTAAAGTATTGATTGCCACATTGCTTTTTTGCTAAAATTCTCTACAATGTTTAAAATAAAGGTGTGGATGCAATAAACTTGTAAACAAAACCTTTTTTTTTAAGTCGCTAGAAACTTGTACAATGTTCACTTTAAAGTCTCTCCAACAAAACGAATAGTGGTAAACGCGTATTTCAAGTTTCTGAAACTTGTCCGTGGCCATCTGCTGACAAACATGACCTTGGTTTAGAAGGAATTAGTGGATGAAGCTTTACACGTTGGTAACATTCCATGTTATTGATGTTTCACTGCCTGATAAGTGTGCCGCATTCAAGGGAGGAAATGTTATTCCATTTTGGAACTGAATGTTCTTTGTTGTTCATGATACCAACACTTTTCTTTGCTGTTTGCCATTCAGTATAATACTGACTTTTAACTCAAAGGGATTCATTATTAGCGTTTTCTGTTGTTTCAATGAGGCCAGTGAATTTTTTTTATGGCTATATAGCTTTTTTTCAGAAGCGATTTTACCACAAATGATAGCTCAACGAAGTGGTTTGTCATGTGGACATTTATAGCAGCCAAATACTCTCACGCATGTTTATAAATGTGGAGGGAAAAACCGGAGGACCCGGAGAAAAATCCACGCGACCACAGAGAGAACATGCAAGCTCCAAAATTACAGGCGTCACGGTCGGGATTGAACCCACGACCTTGTGCATACCAGGAGAGAGAGTTAACATCTCGCCCAACAAATAAATAATGGACAATACAATACTACACGTCGCTTAATACCTCTGTTAGCAAATTATGGCAGTTGAAATGTGGGCAAGTTTCCTAACTTCCCTTGTTCCACCATTCCCCAACTCCAATATCCATCCAGCAGTATAATATACATGGGTACGACACAGGTGGTCGCACGGGCAGGTCACGCGTGTGTAGCAGGGTAAAGTGTGGGTTCTTCCACCTCGTCCAAGAAAGGTTGGCCAAATTCCCTCTTGAGGGTCTCTCTAGAGCCCTGCCTAGCTAATACTTGTCTTGCCAGCAGTGGCGTGAGCAGGAAATTGCACGGCTGCACCTTTACAGTCTGTATGAAAGCATTACAAAACCTCTGTGCAATGTAGTTTGCACAGGGCCTTAAGCTGATGTGAGATTTTAAGCTTTGCAAACACATTTCAAAACCTCTCGTGAACACATGTCAAAGCCAGTTTGGAGAATAGTTTACTTCCAGCAAACACAACTACTGTCTTGTAACACAAGTACTGCTTAGCTGGTGAAAACAGTTGCCACATTTTCCACATCGGAGATGCAAATATATTAAATAACGTAATTTCCCGTCTGTCTTACACCGTAGCTCCTATAATCTGCATCCCCCCCATGGATAAGCGGAGTTAGATTGTGGATAACCCCGTGGATAATAGGAACAGTGATATGGGTAACATGACCGCAGGTAATAGAAGTTCTGTACATTTCCAGTATTTCAGCCCGACAACTTTAACATTTTTGGAACTCCTGACCCAAATTTAATGCCAGTTGTCATTCCAGTGCCAGTTTTTGACATGTTATGAACATAGCTGAACATTTATGTAATGTTTTGTTCGCCATTGAATTCCAATAATATTCTGTAGTGTTGATTTTGCATACAGTGTTGCATTGCATGAACAGCTTACATAACATCTCTTGACCCGGTCATTCATAAAAAAAGAACGTTTTTTATTAAAAGCAATTCTTTACACACGGTATGTGCATGCGTGTACAGGAACTGTCATGCATAGCAGACTTTATAGGCTGCTGAGGAGTAACTTTGTGGGCAGCAGAGGGCAGTGCAGGAAAAAAATGTGTTGGATTGTACTTCTACGCTTCCCCATCTGTTCTCCCTGCCTTCAACCCAAACTGACCAGCGTGGTGAAGTATGGTCATATACCACCCACGACCTGCTCGGCATGGGCAGGCCTTCATTTAGCGGTGGATTGATAAAAGTGTTTTCCTATATGTGCAGATATTAACGACCGTTCGTCAAATGGAAACAGACCAAGGGTGAATAATAATGTTGGTTCTAAAATCGAATCTCCTCCCTGATTCCTGAAAATCCATTGAGTAGCCAGGTGGGTATATCATTGTGGTTACTCTTTGCTGTGTTTGGGAAGCATTTTGTAACCATGATGTGCTAAGTACACTGTGTTCTTTTTTTGGGAGATTGGCCGCCCAGTCAAAACCACTGGAACCCACTCCAGCCCCCAGAAACACAACGAATGTCACCAAGGCCACAATACAGAGGGATCATATATCCATGTCTCCAGTCTACACAGCGGTCAGCAAGGCATTCGTGTCGTGTTGTGTAATCCGTTACGTTTCCCGAGCTCCATTCGACGTTTTCTCCTGCACGGTATCCATGCCCCCCCACCCCCCACGTGTTTGAGAACCTCTGGGGGCAAGTAACCCTGCTTCTTTGCAGGCCATTGACTTGGAAGCAGCTTTCACGATTAACAACACCGGCTAGGGTTGGCGCCGGCTTTAGGCAGGAGCCGTCAGCCGCCGTGGGAGGGCAGCCTTAATTGGAGGTGAGGAAACCTGTTGGGCTGGTTTGCCAGAGCTGCCCTGCCACTGTAAGCCTCGACCAGCAAACGTCAGTGGCAATTGTTACCCGACCATTTTGAGCCAATCCAAATGACAGCATCCGTGCTGCTTTAGTTTTTGTTGTTGTTCAGGACTGTACCGAGGAGAATGATCATTTCGCATGTATATTGTTATAAAGTGTCGATCGCGACGATTGCAGCTCCGTCGGGGTTTGAATCCGGTCGAATTACAGCGCTTGTACATTTTGAATGAACTCAAGTGCATTGTTTGTCCTTACAAGCGTTTGGGAGTTTACGATCCACTGATTCATTGAGCGAGATAGTCTTAAGCACAAGATACACTCATAGAAACGCGTGTATGAGTCGATTTTTTATTCGTATATGTTGTAATAGGTTCACATGGCTCCTCCAGCCACTAAAGGCCAACAAATGCAGCAAAGTGTAAAAAAAAATCGAGTTATTAAAATGAATCACAGATCTGTATCGTGAAAATGTATCGAATCGCCAGTATGACAAATTGTTAAACCTTTAAGGTACAAAGAAATTAAAATATGATGTAATTGTCATACTTTTTTCCCAAATACATGCTCTTCGGGATTAATCCACATCCTTTCACCCGAGTCCATTCCAGATACTGAAACGTTGTACCACATTACGTATATAAAACGTGACTTGTGATTGGTCCACAGGAGAGGCCGGAGGACTGGTTTTTCAACTCTGTCTTTGAACAGCACCGATCCAAAAGAAATGCAATCTGGAATGTGTCACGTTCCAGTGTAAAATTCATTCAAGCTTTTGAATATAACCGGAATTGACCAGGAGTGGCTGCAAACAGTGGCATATGGAAAGTGGAAATGCCACTAATAAGGGCACTGAGAAGTGCCTGGCTGTATGGGATTTGATTTGTTTTAAGAGCTCTCTTGCTGGAGAGGAACTGAGAGCCAAATATGTTAAGGATTTTTGTGAGCTCACTCCTGCATATCAAAACTGACCTTTGATTCATTAGGTAATTGACTGCTTTATTTGAAAACAGCTGCCACATTCTAACAGCAATAACACAGGATGAACATGATTAACTGGTTTGAATAAAATAATGTAAAATGTCAGTGCCCTTTTTGTCTAGCCTGAGCACACTGCTTGGTGACAATGCTTGAATGCCTGTGCATGGTAATGTTAAGAGTTGTGCTATCGTTTATGGTCGTATGTATGAGACACATTTTGGCCAAAAAAGTGTTATAAAGTTTTTCAAGTGCTATCAGGAACATGACGCAGGGCCGAGATGTTTTTACTTTAATCTATCCTATACAAGGTGTTCCTAGGTCTCGTATGTTGATATTGAGTGCTTTGATGATGGCTAGTATTATGTAATGATGAAGCATCCCTTGAACCTAACCTCCCTCCCTCCCTATGCAAGCCACTTGGATTTCAGCACCAAGCCTGTTGTGCAACTCTCTCATTTGTCGTGCGCCATACGTGATCCACGTTCCTCAATCATGGCTTTTGTGCTCGCAGCTGCTATTTCCTCCGCTCTTAATAATAATTAATAATTTTATACGAAATATAACTTGGCTTTATAATTGTTCTGATGCACCTGCTGGTAAGACTATTGATTTGATTTTTATTTTAGAAAATTTAACTGGTTTTCCACATTCCTCAACCATAAATCAAGACGAGACAGAGTAGCTACCTATGCCTCTAGCCTTTATACACAGCTCAAACCTATAATAGGCAACGTGACCTTTTAAGAATGACATTACACCTTTCTAGCTGATGTCGTGCTTTCTCACCAATGTCCCATGCATAACCAAATGTTTCCTTGATGGGCCACGTGTTTCCCCGGTAGAGTGGTTTACTTTGTTTTCAATGGACTGCCTTCTTTCTCTGAGCAAGTTTTGCATATGCATTGTCAGCCCAGCTCTCTCACTGTATTTGTGTTGGCACCCGGTAAGGGAAACTGAGTCGGGTTCCATTCAAAAGCCACACCGGTGATTGTGCAGGCGGCCGGTGCCGCACGTTAAACAGGGACCACCTTTATTTGCAGCGGGGGGAGGGCATGCGGAAACCGTCGTCAGGTTTCCTCCTCCCGAGCACCGCTCACTGTTTTGGTTTCGGATGCACGCTGTGTTGCCCAAGCTGGGTAGCAAGGTAGGTGGTGTGTTCCACTTTCAAAGCCGGTGGCCCAAGCAGAAACCTATTACGCTCTCTCGCCACAAGGATCGAACCATATCGGGGTTTGCCTTAAACGTCTGCCCCCTAACTGAATAACGACATTGGTAGTCACTACCTCTTGAATTGGCGAATGGGCATAAACGGGCGCTTGCTAAATAGCTTCCAGGCATGGCAATGAGCAGGAGTTCGGTGCAGGCAAATTGCACTTGACTAAATCTGCCGGTCTCCCGAGATTTGGTCTCCCGGCCTAATGAGCACGGAGCCGGGGAAGCACAATTACAAAAAAAGGAAATGAAGGGCAGCAAAAAAAATGGTCAACGATGTATTTCATTTGGCAGTTTTTCATGACGTGTATATTTCTTTGCAGGAAACGCCAAATTGTCATGATTCAACGCTGCGCTATTTTCGTTGGTTAAAAGGCCACAAAACAGAAATCACGGCACAAACTCTCTCAGCACACTGTGTGCGGCGTGCAGTGTTTTGGCAGAATAGTTATCCTATAGAAATAATCGCATGCTCGTGCCGTGTCGCAGGTCATGTGATTCGCTGACGTACGTGGTTTATTGATAGAAAAACTCAGAAGGGTTATTTTCATAGGTGAAAAGATAACAGTCGTTTTAGATGAATAGCATATTTTGTTAAGGCGATCGGGCAAATTTTTCGATCTTCCCTCCCCCCTTTCTCCATCACCACAACGTTGTTTTAAGCGCCAGCGTTGATAAATGTAAAGAGCCACCCGCTGCAGTGCCGCACTTAAACAATATTACGGCTGATTGCAGCATTAATTGTTTTTTTTAAGGCAGCAGATGTTGAGGGCAAACATACTGTTTTGGATTGGAGGGGTGGAGGTCGACCATGTGTGGCCCATTAAGTGGCCGTGTCTACCTCCCAGTGAGCAGGAGGACAAGAGCATTGTTTTGCTAACGCTGGCACCGATTCCAAATGAAGATTGAAACGTGTACGCACGTAGCGATTAGTGTAATAATATCGGTGACAATAACATGTTATTTATCTATAAAAGCCTCCAAGTCTCGATGCTCTTTCTTTTTTTTTCAGGAGGGGGTACCGCTATACTGTAATATTTGGCACATTGTCATGGATGAGTGTTTGGCTTCGTGTAAGAGGAAAGCGGAGAATCCAGAGATGAGAACCCAGCACCGTGCTGTGTATACAAGGGGGTTGCACTCAACCTCCTGAGCACCTTGCGTCCCCACACCTGCAACACCTGAAAGTAGGGACCAGGCTCGAAAAACCTGCTTAGCTTCACAGGGTAAAGCTTACGGACACAGAAATTGCTTGCGCGCGTATGTGTCCTGGAATAGTGATTGACAGTTTTTTGACACGGCATCTACATAGCCGTTTCCCTGGCGATCCCAAACAAGGAGGGGGCAGCAGATGCTGCATCTTGCTCTATCCTGATTGGTTGGCTGGCTGGCTGTGCCACGGCAAAGCTGCGCCATCAAGTAGAACGTCTGTACAAAAGCCGTAATGGTCTCAAGTCTTCTCGGATTCCCAGTTGTATACCAATCTTGTCCGAAGCAACTCGCAGCACAAAAGTGGATGGAGAGTTTTCACTTGGGTCTCTCAGCCGTAAGTTGACTTGACGTTATTTGAAAAGCACAAGTGTGAGCATCATGAGAGCTGCATTACTATTATAACAATATTACATAATGCACTTGCCACTTTGCACATTTTCTGTGTACAATACAGCATACATCCATGCTATGCATTGTGTACGGCTGTTTATAAATCCGCCCGTAACGTTTATTTTTTTTTGCATGCTCAGAAAAGTGTGCTGCACAGCGGGGGTTGGTGGAGGTAAGAAGGCAGCACGTTTTTTTGTGTAAGAATAGATTTGGCACCGTGCGTAATGCTTTGTCGAGGCGTGACGAGAGACCCCGTTGAAGAGTAACACTCACGCCAAACAGTGCTCCTGAACCGAGGAAGACCGCGATAAAAAGTCGCTGCCCAATGGGATAGTTTGCTTGCTTGGGATAAAAGAAGTGGATCGCGGAGGGGTCAGAGGGATCGTCACAAAGATGCGGCCAAGAAGGCTTTGGAAGAAAGAGCTGTTTACACTAAAGCTGTTAAACAAAGCCACCGAAACTTGTGCTGAAGATTGCCATGTGCTCCTTAGCTTGTGTTTTTTTTTGCATTTAGAGCTTTCAGTGGATTAAATTTATTGGATCACCTGCAAGGAGATGTTATTGCAAAATCTTTTCATGCCTAATGCCAACGAGAGCTCGTTAAGTTCGATTCGGGCAGTTGCAGCTGAAAAGAGCTTTTCGCCCCCCCCCCCCTTTCAGCCGTGAAAGCAACGGTGGACCTTTCAATGAGACCCGGCTGCCGCAGAGTCGACTTGGAAAAGTTTTTTTGCCTTTTTGTTTTCTTGCTCACAGAAACTACATTTAAAACATGAATAAGAACATATTCATATTCTTGGTTCTTTCGGTAAAGTCACGTAGATAGTTTGGTCATGTGCAGACCTTTCTGTCACTCTACAGCAGAAATGAGGGCCTCCTCATACCATGAGGGTTCTGGGGATTATTCGACCGTACTTCACCGCACTGGTCATTGCCGGTTGGTTAAAGAGGGGAGAATAGATGTGCGAGCATAGAAGTGTGAAGTATCCCAATAGATATTTCTGCACTGTTATCTGCTGCCCACTACACATCACCACAGCTTATAACGAACCACCTGTTGTGCATGGTGTTCACACATCCAAGCAATAACAAAGCTCATCCTGCTTAGCTTCTGAGATGTGGCGAGATGGGGCACATTCTGGGTGATGTGTTCACGGGCTTATGTTCACTGTGAGCTGCATATTACTGTGTATTCCACCTTTGGTGGTTGAATGTATGAACATTATCATGGTCTCTGTCAAGGTTGCATTGCTTGGATAATGAAAAGTAACACCCCAATGCACCTGGAAAATAACGTTTTCAATCATTGCATACTACCCGCTATGATATATGGATCAGAGACACGGACACTGCTGGTGAAAATGGAACTAAAGCTCAAAAGTGTTAAAAAAGAACATGGATATCCATGCCTGGAATTACACTCACAAACAGATTGTACATGGATCAGAGAAAGCAAATCGGGGACATCGTGACTTCAAAGGAAAGTCAGTATTGGGCAGGACATATCTTTAAGGGATGATGGCGGATGGTCGAGACTGGTGACAGAATGGTAGCCAGGGGTGAGAAGCCACCCAACAGGATGACCACTGTAGGAGATGGAGGCGATGTGGTCAGCTCATGTACAGGAGGGAGATGGATTCTGACATTCAAGACCATAATGGTATGGTAACAATGGGGAGGCCTTCATCTAGCAGTGGATCGATCGTGGATGATGGTGAAAGTCTTTCTAATAATGCTGCCCTATTGTTTATCCTAATTTAAAATCCATCGTATTAATAGTTACACATTTTAACAGGTGAATACTGTATTGGTGCCATAATAAACTTTGATCCTCACTACCAGTGTGCATTAGGAATCATGTTTTTAAAAGAGTATTTATAAGAGTGCATGATTACTTTATTCCTTTGTGAGAAATCTGTCAAAGCAACTGCCTGCTTGGTGATGCTTTATAGATCTGATAAAGCAATAGTGGACCCCCATGGTGGATACCAAATGGCATCTCGCATAAAATCTGTATACATTCCTAACCTGCATTTTATGGCACCAGTTCTCGTGGTAGATAACAAAATACTCCCAGGATATGAATCTGTCTCCTTATCTTGAGCACGGTTGGCTACGTACTGTGCGAAAGAAGTTCAGCATGCATGCATACATACATACATACAAGGGGGGCACCTGGGAAATTGGGTAAACGGCAGCTACACAATAGAGCAGGTTATATTTGTACCATTAATATGGATCCTGAGTGGTCACGTGTTCTCAGCGCATGCTTGTGTGCGTTCGCCTCCTTGTGTGCGTTCGCCTCCTTGTTTACAGACGAGGGGGTGAGATGTATGCAGAATTGATTCCCACATTTGAACCAACTGGCGAGGAAGCATTTTAAGTCCCGTAACTTCCCTTGAATTTTTTGATTTGTTCTTGACCCCTACCCTCGTGAGTACTTGTCCACTCATTACTGTGGACACGTGTTTCGCTCTGTCTCTCAGCATACCGCAATGATGCCCTGGTCTCCGCCGGTTTGACGGGTTGGGAACGAAAGGGGCCGTGTTTTTGCCCATCTGGACCTGCGGAGCACCGCGCGTCTAATGCAAAACATTTGTGCCAAGGCCTTGAAACCGTGGCTCAATAAAAGAGGCACGGGCTGGACCGGCGATCTCGGGAGAGGGGCCTGTGACGGAAATTTGAATGCATGGAAAATTCTGGAAGGACATGTGGGCCAAGTCCGCTGCCCGTTGATGTGTAACACAGCTGCACGCTTCCTCCTCCTCCGCTACTGCTGCCGCCGCCACCACCACCGCCATGGCCCCCAAGTTCTCTTGAAAAATTAAACGCTCAGGAAGTGGCGCCGGCCATTTACATTTGAGGAAATTAAAACTTGGGAGAGCCTGCGTTTTTGCGGGGAGGATAAGGGAGGTTGTTTGGGGAGAGTTGGAGGGTGGGGGGGGGAGTATTTATGCAATCAGAGTGGTCGGGTGCATTGCCTTGGGCGAGCTTTTTGCAAAAACCGTTGTGTTTTCCCTGCTGGAGTAATTGGGGCTTCTCTGAAGAGTCTGAAAGGAAAAGTCTCAATGCTGAAGTTCTTGCCTCTTTGATCTGATGTCCTAGAGCGGGGGCTTTCATGTGAGACCAAAAGGGCTCATTGGTTTGTTGCCAGTGTTGCTTAGGAGGGAAGAAAGCCATTTTTAAATAATTGCATAATACAGCCATCTGCGACATGGCTGTAAACTTAGAACACTCAAGCCAAATTTGACTTGTGTACGTACACTGATGGAATTTCTATTTAGTCAAAAGGGGTTTTGTCATGCCATAGGAATGTGGAATTTACATTATTTTCCCAGAGCCACCGACGGATAGGATACATTTAGCATCCCTGGGTTTGGGCAGGACGATATTTAGACTTTTTGACGATTTCTATTTCAAATATTGCACGTTGGCAGCGGGCTTGATTGACTGACCATGGTTCCTACTGATGCTTCTGCTGCTGATGATATTGGGATGGGTACCGTGCTGTGGATATAGATATACAGTACACCGTTTAGTTGCACACACCCATGAATAAACATCGTTCGCTCTCGAGCCACGTAAAGGTGGCATCATCTGACGCTGGTGGCCGTACGGTTTAGATGTGCGGTTTTTGCGGTAGCACGCACTGTTTTCATGGCCTGGTTGCATATTTCTGGCTGTTCCCCTGAAGGCTTTATCTGTGACGCACAGTGGCGTGCAGTGAGATCTCCGCCCGGTTCAAACGGTTTTGGATGCCAGGCTTTCATCAGATTGCAGCTTTTTTTGCAGTTAGAGGAGGTCACTTCCTGTCAAGTGCACTGATAAAATCTCGTGCTGCAGATGTTCATTCATTGTTGACCTTGCTTGCGACACACGTCTGTGTGCGCTTTATTAAAACAACATTTTCGGGCTCTGCTTGCAATACACTAATTTACTTAATATTTCCGTCAAAGTATTAAAGGGTGACATCACCAAGATCCTCATCAACATCCATGTTTATATCTACTGCCGGATGCAGGCCTTCAAAAGCCATCACCATCCCTCGAGGTCTTGCGATGCAACAATCCGTCTATCTTTTTCACACGAGCTGATTTGATCACTCCATCTCCACGGTGGACACGCTCTCAGGCAACCATGCTGCCATTTGTCTTGACCAACGTCCATCATATTCTTTCTAGCCTGACCTGCAACCATTGGTCATCTTCCCTTTAAGTAGTGATTTCCTAGTCAAGTACGTTCACTTTCCTTAATGGTGAATTTGATATCATTAACTTGTTCTCTAATCCATCCACATTTTCTTCTTCCGGTCTCTCAATATAAAAACAATGTGATTAGTGAAATGTCGCGTTTCTTCAAGAACTTAATGTAAAATTTTGACTTCACTTTTATGACTGCAGGAATTCATATTCTTTGGTTCTTTCGGTAAAGTCACGTAGATAGAAAATAATAAAATAAAAATAATAATAAACATTAACAAAAAAACTAAAACTCACGACTTTTCTCTCCGCCTGATGACGACCGCTTGTGTTGCGATCAAAACGTCGTGAGTTTTTGTTAATTTTTATTATGTTTATTTTTTTTTATCTACGTGACTTTACCGAAAGAACCAAAGAATATAACTTTATGTTATTCACTCATGTAATGCATTGCTTTGATACTTGGGGTTGGATAACAAATTGCTGCCATCACAATTCAATAGCTTGTTTCTATTCAGGGTCATAAATCCATTTTTTGTACATTATGGAAAATGTCTTGGCTTCCAGTGGTTGGAGGGGTCACATAAAACACCTTACTGCATACATGAATTAAACATACATTTTTACATGTGCGATTAGATGCATGTATCTTGATATTTTTGTATACCGATTGATGAATTTACGTTCAGCGTTACAACTTTATTTGTAACCAGAGAGTTTTTGGTTCGCTGCGTAAATCGTTTCGTTGAGTGTTCAGTTACACGAGCCGTAAATCAATAGTTACACAACGAGGTGCCAGCCAACTGCTTATAGAAAAGCCAGGTTATAAGTTGAAGTGTTATGCAAATGTATCTTTTTGAATGCATAAAAAAACAGAAAACATTGCGTTCCCGTAATCTGGCATGGGAAGTGCCCTGAAGTCAACAGAAATATATGTTTTTAGATATTTACAGAATAATACTGCCTTGAGCTACAGAAACAAAATAATTGTGAGCTGCCAAACATGCCAGAGATTGATCCGTTTCGTCTATTCTATTGCACTTTTACCTTCTTGTTGTCAGCCTCTCACTTCCCACTCCTAGGCAAAGGTCTTCCCCTGCTTTTCCATGTATTCTTTTTCTTAGTTGTTCCTGTCCAGTCATGGCCTCCAATCCGGAGTTCATGTTGTCTCTCATCTCTCGACAGTTCTCATGACTTGTCCTGCCTTCACAATGCATTGAACTGGGTTGTGCTGCACCTGGCAAAGGTGTTTTTGGGGTTCACGGAAGACGATATGTAGAGAAACCCTGTGCATCACCGCTCACAATCATGCTGCCTCTCATCTTGCGGTGTCAGTAAATGTTTTTTTTTTGTGCTAGGGTTTACATTAATTGTTGTAATGGCCTCTTGGCTGTGCAAAATTAAGTATTTGTTCAATCATGGCCGGCGACTTCACAGAAATTTAGACTGAAATCTGAAGAGAATTTAGAAAATATTTATTTTATGGGTTTAACTTTTATTCCATTGCTCTGTTTACAAATCTCTCTGAAAGCATTATGAACGTTAAAAGCAGTCCATCAGCCTTAACGGTTGTAACTGCTTCCAATTGCAGTGGCATAGTTTAATAACTGGCACAGTAGTCATCGTGCTGCGTTATGAACCCGGCCACCTGAGTTCCATTCCCGACCACGGCTAACGTCAGCGGCGAGTGATATCTGGACAAGTCGTGTTTTCTCTCGCGCAGCAACCCCCACTGGCCAGCTTTAAGTATTTTACTTATCTCATTTAAATTATAGCCCAACCAAGTTGCTTATCATTTGGAAATGTATAGCAGCCAAATATTCTAAACGCATGATTCTAAATGTGGAGAGAAAAACCGGATGACCCAGAGAAAAATGCACGCGATCACGGAGAGAACATGCAAACTCCATATATACAGGTGTCAGGGTCGGGATCGAACCCACATTCTCCTGCATACTAGGCGAGGTAGTTAACGTCTCGCCACCGTGGCAGATATATGGTAAAAAAAACCTTGAAATGTAATGACAATTGGCTGTAAATAAATTTATTTACAATGTAAGAGTGACGTGCTTTTATGGAAAGCGCATTTTAAAACTTTATACTCTGCTACAAAAAGTATCCCTGCTTAACCGTGAAAATACATCAACAATGCCATGTTGATAAAACACTCATGGTTCGTTTTTTTCTCAGTTGTGCATTGTGTCAGCTGCAGTGCTTAAAGCAAAGGAGATATTGAGTTTCTGTTTATTTGCTGTGCCTCCAAACAGACCTTGTTTTTGTGTGTGGTGATGTTTTAACATAAACATTCTCATGTATATGTTCACTTCAAAACATCAACTATACATGCTGACCTTTTGTGCTCGGAGGGCAAAATTAGGAATGTGGGCATGGAAAGAAATTTTAACATGTCACGCTGCTTGCTGTCACATTGGTGATTTTTTGTTAATAATTGTGTACTTCCCACTATGATGTTTGGTTCATAAACATGGTCCTTCACAAAGAAAGGGAACAAACGTAAACATTCGCAATTCAGCATGGACACGTGCGTGCTTGGAATTAACATTGAGAGACAGAAAACTTCGATTTGAAGCTTTCGTGACTGTAGGGATTCATCTTCTTGGTTCTTTCGGTAAAGTCACGTAGAATGGAAATAATAAAATAATAAAAATAAAACATAATAAAATAATATAATAATATTATTTTATTATGTTTTAAGAAGACAGAAAACTATTGAAAGCAAACAGCAAGTGGGCTTGGGCACAACAGGTCGCTTGAAGAAGGGGATGAAGGCTGATGGTCAAGAATAGTGACAAGAGAGGCAGCAAAGCAATGGAACGCATCGTAGAGAGAGGATTTAAAAACGTGGACGAGAGGAAGCAATGAAATCGGCTCTTGTGCAGGTACTGTCTGGATTGTTAACATCGCTATGTTGTGGGAGCTTGGTGACGGCTTGGGGAGGACTTCACTCAATGGTGAAGTTGACCGTGGCTGATGATGACGAATAAAGTTATTGAGTTTTCATCTTAATATTAAAGAAATCGTTGCACAGAGGTGTTCACGCATTCATTTGCAGTGTTTCGTGCATTGCAAATCATCGTAATGGATGTATCTTCATGCGTGTAGCTTAGAGGTCAGAACTTTCAATTGTGTGCTTGATTCGTGAAAGAATACGGTTCTTGTATTCGATTTAACATGAAGCCATATGAAGAATAAACTCTAATTCGCACTATAAATGTGTACTATGATTAGACACTGGCCTTCATTAGTCGAGACAGAGTTCTGTTTATCCAAAAGCTCATGAAATCACTTATGCCTTTAAAAAAACCAACGTTCAGACTTTGGAAATCTCATGTTACAAGTCGATGAGCGTTAATTTCAATCCAGGACGAAACGCGAAAACGCAGCAGAATGCATGCACCTTGGAGACCTTGCGAATGCAGGCCGAAGTTAAACTGATTATACATGAATAAGCGGATGAGAGCAGGTCAGAGTGGTTTTGGAAAGCTGAACTTGATTATGAAACACAAACGTCCATGAAAGAATATATTTTGTATGTGTGTGTACTGCTTGCTAATGACCTGGAGTTAAGAAACATGGTCATTAATGCCGTTTTACCCCCAATGCGCTCACGAGTATCTTGAATCCAATGAGATGCATTTTCAAATAGTATATATCGTTCAACTCCATCGATCCCTTCAAGTTTACATTTCACTTGATCGCGTGATGACCAACTAAGGGCTATGCACATTGTTGTTAAACACAATATAGTCTCGTGTAACATTTACAGCTGCTGTTGATGTGTACACCATGCATGCGTGCGACCAATACAAACACGGACAACATCACAGTATTGTAGAAGATCATAACTTACCTCGAACTTGCTTTTCCCCAAAGCATCCTGCCGCAGATTGATATTCCCTATCCTTCTGTTTGTTTCATTACGGGCTTGGGCCGGTCATTAATTATTTTAATCCATTGTTTCCCCCCCCCCACCAACCACCCCCTCTTTACTCCAACAACAAGAACACTTTTTCTTCTCGAAACAGCTGCGCGAAGCCTCTCTCGCCAGTCACGAATCTTCGATGCTCGGTCCCCTTTGCGCGCAAAAACAAACCACACAGGTGGCGTTAAACACCGAACAAGTTGCGCATGTTGAACGACGTCTTCTTTCGCAGCACACCACACCAAGCCTTGTCAAGGCTGCCCAAGCTGCCGCTCGTCACGACGACGACGACGACGAAGACGACGGCCGGAGGGGCCAGGGGATGTCCGTGCGGTCCTCCCAGTGGCAGCAGCTGCAGCTACTGCTGCTGCTGCTGCGTGGAATTTCACGTGGCGTGCCTCCAGCAGCAGCGTGACAGCTCTGCTGTGCCACTCAGGAGCGCACGCGCTTTTAAAACCCACCTCACCCTTCCCTCCAGAGCAGCAGCCCCCCCCCTACATCTCATTAGCCCTGGCTCCGCCTCGCCCTCTGCGGAGAGGAGTCGTTGAATGAAGGCTGAGTTGAGGACGGGAGTGGTGGTGGTGGTGGGGGGGGGGTTCGACGCTAAGGAGGAGAGGACACGGGTTGAGGCTGGCGGGGGGGGGGTGTTTTGGGGGGCTGCTGGTGGTGGTGAAAGGGGACACAATGGGGGAGCGGTTAGCGGCGCTGCGAACCCCCGGCGACCCGAGTTCGATTCCCGCTCGCGGTCAACACCGGTGACGATTATCTGAACCGGTTATGGGGCTCCGCTAGGTCGACTCGGCCTCAAATGAGTAGTTGGTGTGGTGTGTAAACACCACCGCTGGGGAGACAAAGGCGGCCGGGCGTGGTTTTGGCCACCACCCCCTCGTGTGCCACGTGCCGGCCTTCATAGGTGCGCACTAACAGCACTTGTCCCAACAGTCTGTTCAGGCTACACGGGGGTTCTTCGTCTTTGGTGGAAGGGGAGGGGAGAGGGTAGTGGGGGTTGGTGGGTGGCAAGGAAGGTGGGGGGAGTGGAACCTTAAGCAAAGAAAAAAGTTCCCTACCTTGATGGAACCAATTAGATTAGTTGGCTGGCTGAGCTCCCCTGAGAGATGGTGGGGAAGGGGGGAGAAGAGGGCGGGCGGGTGGGATGAAGAGGGCTTGTTTTGCTCAGTTGCCTCTTTAAAGTGGCTGTGCATCAGTTAATGCTTGACAGGGTACCAGGGCCACATAGCTGCTGATATCTCCAGGCACTTGGAATGGAGGGGGCTGCAGCCGTGTGCAGTGGGAGGGAGGGAGGAGGGGAGGGGGGTAGTGGCAGGCATGGGGAGTTTGGGAAGTTGTTGGTGGAGAGAGAGGAGAGAGCCTTTGGGACATTTTGATGGAGAGCTAAAAACATGAGCTTGTGTGGGGTGGGGAGGGGGTTCTTTTCGTGTTTTATTTTCTCTTGTAAAGTTTGCTCGGGTGAAAGTCCGCGGAGACCACGCTAGCATGCGCCACTGCCCACTGCCATTGTTGGCACCCTCCTGCCGCCTGTAAAACAAAACAAATCTCCCAATTTTGTCATATCGCAAAAAAAAGAATGGCGAGGCGGTGTCCTCCGATGTGGGACACCGCCAACGTTGTTTCGCGACGTGAATGTATTTGCTGGTGGGGGAAGGGAGAGCCCACGTGTGTGAGCCAAGTTTAAAAAAAACAGAATAAATTCCCAAGTGACGTCTGCTTTGGGTGTGGTCAATGTTTCTGCCAAAGGCAGAGAGAGAGAATTGGACACGCAGATTTTATTGTGTTTATTTTGCTCCCACCTTCACTTGTTACATGTCTTGGATTTGCAAACGCTGACTTCCCCCTCCCTCTCCTCATGCCATGTCCATTATTAATAGACTACAATACATACAAACGTGTTTCTTCAGGTGTTGGTGAGAAATATATGCGGCTTGAATCAACTCCAGGGGATCTTGGCATGCACGACACATAGCACCTTGCCAGTAAATTGCTCGTGCAGCCGAGTGTGTAGAATAATAATGGAAAAATATGTTATAAGTGTCTGTGCGCAGGCTGTATTAACACTGTGTGATAGAAAAAAATGGCTAAATAATGATTTGCCATTAAGTGTCTTGGTTTGTCACTCATGAATCTTAACTTTTCGTCACTGATCATTTGGATCGATGCAGGACAGATCTTAAACTTTCCACCTGGAAAGTTTTACGCGTTGTTTTAGACTTATTTACGGAAAAAAAAATCTCCTGACATTTTCTATATATATAAAGACCATTGCCACGTGAATTATAATGTGATTGGGGGGTTAGAATAAAAACTGGATGTTTATTTTAAAAGCAGTATTTTTAAAGATATTTGAAAGAAAAAAAAACATGAACACTTGAATATTTCAGCAGAGAAGATTTAGTATGAATTAATTTTTTACAAGTAGACTCTGATGCCTATGTATTAATCCATTTGCCTGGCTAGTTTTCATATGACACGATACCGCTGAGAAAGTATATGACTTATCCCATTTCATCTGTTCATAAATACGATCTATACTGTATACGTTTATGGTCTCCCAACTGTGTGGGAGGCCTTCATCCAGCAGTATCTAGACAATGCCTGCTTTTCATTACCTATATGTCCGAGAATTATAACATTTTGTAAAATATCCTGTGCGTTTAATTTGTGTAAACACATTCCTGCGGAGGGAGCTGGTAGGAACGTTGGGTTGCTCGGTCAATGGCCAGGGTCAACGGCGGCGTGGTGTATTCCACAAATATGGCCGACTGTGAGGGCGGGCACACGCCGGCGTGAGTAGGTTAAACGTTGAGTTTTATAAGAGCACCACGGGGTGACCAGCCCCTCCCCACCCGCCCCACCCTCCCCTCCCCACCCAGCCCCTCCCCACCCTCCCCTCTCCACCCAGCCCGACCCCTCTCATTTTTGGATGCACGACGGACGGACACAATAATCCCCTGTCGGCTGGTGAAACCAGGTGGTTCCTACCAGTATAATACAAATTATCCTGTAAAAAGAAAAACAAGTGATATTTCTCCAGTTTTTTGTCAATTCACTGCCCGATGAAAGCCTCCCCATGCTGTGACCGGCATGAGGGTTTGTTTGACCATTCCCCATGACACTAGTTAGTGGGCAGTCCAGGACTCTGGTCAGACATCACTTGCTACTGATGTTAGCTGTGGCCAGGAATTAAACTAAGGTCGCTAAGTTCATAGCACAGTGTGCTAACCATTGTGTTACTGCTCCCACTGTTTCTACTCTGTACCTTGTTTTATTTTATGAAAGACTTAAAGTGAGCATGTTATTAAATTAGATTAATATCATCGCTCAGTCTTGTATACTAAAAAAGCACATTCATTGAGGTGCCTTAATGTGTTCTGCAAAGGGTTATTTATGCAAGAAAGAATTCTTTATTGACTTTATCATTTTCCTTATAATGCCCTCGGACCTGAAAGTCTATTTGCAAAGATTTTGATCACCTTAATTCATCTCAGAAACCGTAGAACTTTCCAGTTGGTGATCGAATATATTATAAGGTCACACTCATTACACACAAAGCGATTGCCCCAAATCAACCACACAACACCTTGCTGATCTCGTCAAGGAGCACAAACCATCATGCAAAGTCCGGTCATGCCCACAGCGGCGTTTTGATAGCCATCGAACAAAGATCATGCATCACGCGCTTTCAGTTGTGCTTCTGTGGCCATCCGATATTAGGACGCCACTGGAGCTATGCACTTTTTTATAACTTATTTTTGTGTTTAGTTTGCCCTTCCCCCGCTCCTCCGATTAGCATGGTTGGTTACGTACGGTCCAAAAGAAGTTCAACGTACATAACATTTATCATCCCTGCTTTTTTTCTATACTTGACTTAAATTTCCATCACTTCCAGTGTACGAGGACCATCCATCCGGACCACAATTAGATGGGGCTTATAACCAAACACATGACATGCATATCACCTATTGACAATGACAGCGACGGCCCAGGCCATTCCTCATCTGCTAGCTACAGGTATCATTGTTTCCCCCTTGATACATGCTATGTGGTGGACAGCCAATGGCATTGCAGCAAAATCCATTGTTGAGTTGTATTTATATGTTCCTGTGTCATACTTCCCACCTTTACCAACCTGAAGTATGGTCAAACAACCCCTATGATTTGCATGGTGTGGGGAGGCCCTAATCCAGCAGGAGATTGTAAAAAGGGCTGTTCATGTGCATGTACAGACATACGGGTCAAGTTTACCAGAATGGTAAATGCCAATTTTGTACCCCCCACTTAGCCTGGACTCCAGCTGAGGCAGACTGTCTGAAATAATTACCACCACAGTAGCTATCCAGCTATAAAAACCAGGATTACTTTAAGTAAAAATCCTTATTTTTTCAAGCTTCTTGCATTTGTACACAAAAACACTAAATCCCTTCATTTCCTGCCTCTTTGAATAACATCTAGCATTCCTGCCCATGCGTTGCGTGGAACAGAACTACTTTTTCTTCGGTACATGGCTTTCACAAACAAAGCACATTTCCTTTCTCAAAAATAACCCCGCCACCAAGAAAACAAACCCAACCATGTAACTAGCTGAGGGGCATGTGGGTACAAATTGAGCCTCTTTATCGTACAAGCACATTTCAAACGTATGCCACAGCACTCACCCGACGTGCTGTGGGCACTAATAGATTTGTAATATTTCTGGACAACTCAACTGGATCATAAATATACCCTCCCTGCATGACATAGCCAGTCATGTCCCATGTGAAGCCTCGCATTCAGAGAAGAGGAGGAGGATCGCGCTGTAAAAGGAAAGTGGTTTGTGCAGCGAGCACATCCCATCCCAGTTGCTTCTCGAAGCGGTTTGCTGAGATTTGTTTGGTAATTATTCTGCCTCTTGTTTTCTTTCTTGTCAGCCTGAACTGGGGTGTGGGAAATGCCCCTGAAGTCAACAGTAATTATTTTCAAGGAGAGGAGTGCGAATATACTGCGTTATACACAATGTAAGATGGTCTTCTTGGAAAGCAGTGTACACATTAGCGTGTTTGCCAATCTGGAAGTGATATTTGTCAAACTGCATGAAAATCATCCACGATGATGGGAGACAGGCCTTGTAAAAATGTCGTGCCAGCTCTTGATGTCATCACATGTTAATGGAAAAGTCCTGTGCCTGAAAATGTTAAACACCCACTATCATGTGCCTAAATTAGCCACAGTTGAGATCAGATGTGTAAAAAAGGCCAAACTCGATCTGGAATGTATGGTCAGTTGCCAGAAAACAGTGATTAAAAGCTTTATCCCACGACCAAAACTCTCTGTCCGTGTGAGTGTGTGTATGAATGTGCTTTTGGAAATGTCCAGTGGCATCGCAGATAATTTGTCAAAAAACAAAAGTCTGGAACGCAAATGCCACTTTTGAGTCAAATGCAGATCATTGTAGTAAATGAAGAAATAAATGTCGCGGTAAAATGAAACACTCTCTGCTACGATGAAATTACTTGGCTTTTTACGCTTTGAGTTCCCCCTCCTCTTTGCTGTCATTTTAAATAAATCATGCCTTAGGCATGAACAAAGCAATTATGAAGAGTCCTTTCAGTTTGTGCTTCCAACGGTTAATATGCGATGTCGATGGACAAGAGAGCCATGGGGCACTGTCTCGCCGCTGTCAATAGTGTCGTGTATCCCTCCTGTAAAAAAAAAACAACCACTTGGCATCTGTAGCCTGCTCGCAGCATTCCCATTGTAATTTGAAAGACCCTCATTAGTACTTGTCCTGTTATTCTCTTTTTTGTCAATCAGCTGATGGAGTGTGTCCGTTGCATTTCATGAAAAGCTATGAAAAGTGTTTGGGTTTTTTTCCATCCCATTTCAATCGTGCGTTCACTCTAGTATGAGTGAATTTCATCATCAACATCATTGTCACCAGCCATGGGCCTATCCAGTACTGGACAGAAGGCCTTCCTACACCACTGTTTAATCTCACGGTCTGTCCATGCCACGTTGCATCCCACTCCTTTACGTGAACTGGTCTCTTTGCGTATTCCTCCGGTGGTGGTGGTTATCTTATTGTGCACGTCCCACCTTTGGCTGTGGGTCACGTCGTGTCGTAATTAGTTGATGATGGTCGGTCGTCGAGACTTAACAATGGAGTCGCAGCCAAAGGAGGGAGCACACCTGAGATGAGGTCCACCAACTATGTTTTTTACTGGAAAAAGGCCATTTCCCTGGCATATTAAGATCTGCCTTTTCTGTCATTGATGGTATAAAAAAAAGCCTGCTCATATATTTAAGGGGAAAGCATTATTAACTAGCCGTTTGCCTGTCCTAGGACGGGTGTATTGCAGTAAATCTGAAACTTACAAGTGAAAATAAGACCACGACGTGATATTCATTACATTAATGCGTGTGCAATTTGTAAGGGCGCGGTGACACAGACTTCTTTTAATTTTAAGGTTATAATCCCTTGTTCATCATGACGCCCTTTTTACTTTGATGTCTCAATAGCGTTACGGAGATCGCGTGACGTGAGGGTTCTGCCTTTGTCGCGAGGTATTAAATTGATGCCAAGGAGGGGGAAGGAGGCGCCTCGGCCCCCAATGTGGAGTGACGTCAGCTGATAATTATTATGAATGGGGGGGGGGGGGTGTCCATTTGGAGGACGTAACCTGATGACGACCGCTTGTGTTGCGATCGAATCGTCGTAGTTTTATGTTATTTTCTTTTAACCTATTTACGTGACTATCGAAAGACCCAAAGAATAGGATGTGACCTGTTCATGATTATTAATGAGGGGGGCTGGTCGATGTGGAGTGACGTCACGAGCGTTGCACACAGACATTTTTGGCTCATTATAGTAGGTAATTATAATGGGGGGGGGGGGTGTCCATTTGGAGGATGTCACCTGCTCATGAATATTAATGAGGGGGTGATTATAGTAGGTATTTCATTGAAACGGCAACTTTACAGAGGCAACCAAAGACACATTCAATTAACGAGGTGGAAATACAGAACAGGCCTGATTTGTTGTTGGTGACGAGGTTTCTGTGATGCAGTGAGCTTTGGTCTTGGGGTGAGTTTTAATATCACAGTTCAAATGTAAATGTTTCAGCCCATTGTGTCAATCCATTGCTGTATGAAAGCCTCCACGTATTGTGGTGGTGGTTATTGTGGTTGTTTGACCAAACTTCACCATGCTGCTCAGTGTGGTTGGCGAAGGGTTAAGATTGGGGTGGGGTGGCCCAAGACGGGTTCAGATACCACTTGCAATTGTGTTTGCCGTGGCTAAGAATCGAACTCGGGTGGCCGGTTTTCTAGCAAAGTGTGCCAATTACTGTCACCACTCCCCTATAGTATCACAGTGTAGTAAAGTTATTTAATGAAACTCCTGCAAAAATCACTTTGGAAATGATCACAAATGATTCACCCGTTGAGGTTACCGTTTGAAAATCCACTGACAGTCGTGTGGTTTAGTGTCTGATGTGTTCTATTAGCTCACAATATTGTGTCATTTTGCATTTGCTGCTTTGCAATTGGTCTGTCTTGTAACGAGCTCCCAATGGACTCCAAACTGGGGAAATGTAACTTTGGAATGCATCTCGCCACTTTGATTAAGCGCCATCGTTTTGAAGAAGCTGGGCAGCCCTGGACCGATTGTGGTTATTTAAATACCTCCAGTAATGAATGAGGGGCATTTTAAGGCTTTGGTAAAGCTGGATTTTCAATGGACCCATACCAGTGAAGGGTGTGTGCTGTGCCAACTCCCCCTTGCTTGGTTGCATTGCATCATCCAGTAATTGATCATTATAGTTGATAAATTATAATTGAGTAAACGCAGGTCTTGCGACTCACACGCACATTGTCCGAATATATCTCTTTTATAGTTCTTCCCATGTTATTGCCCTACCTCGTGCAAAGCACGAGAACTGGCCAGTGCTGTGCAAACGTATGCATTACTACTGCTTTGTGTAAAAGCATTATATTAGCACTATTGTCCCACATAGTGACGAAAATATTTTTCGTCTATTGGCTTTCCAGACCAATTCTAGATTTGAAGCTTTCGTGACTGCAAGGATTCATACTCTTAGGTTTTTTCGGTAAAGTCACGTAGGTAAAAAATAAAATGACTAAAAGTAATAATAGAAATAAAATAAAATAATAAGTCACGAAATTTCGGAGGCAACACAAGTCTCCGTCATCAGGTGGGACCGTCACAGCTAAAATTACTGCATCAAGTGAGGCAAAATTCCAAGAGACCAGCCCTTAAATACAGACCAATACCCATCCAACAGCACCTGTTTTTGCACACATTTAGACCAGTCTCGTCTTAAGGGTCTCATCAGTCGGTCAGGTCAAGCCGTTTAAATAGGGGCGCCACAGTGGCGCGATGTTATCTACCTCGCCTGGTATACAGCAGGTTGTGGGTTCGATCCCGACCTTGCCGCCTGTATATTTGGAGTTTTTATGTTCTCCCCATGGTCGTATGGATTTTTCTCTGCTTTTTCTGTCCACATTTCGAACTCTGTACTTTGAGTATTTGGTTGCAATTCATTTCCACATGTTAAGCCACTTCGTTGGGCTATCATTTATGGCCAGGTCACTTCTGAAAAGGAGCTACAGTGTATAGCTCAGTGTGCCTTACCTGGTAAAATAAAAATGTCAAATAGATATCCACATGTTCCTTTTCTCCACCAGCGGACGGTAAAATGGTCCCTTTACATGCATTCCCCTTGGTGGCGATATGTGAATAAGTTATACTTGTGTCTACCTTACACAAGGTGCCCGTTCAAAACTTTCAAAATTACCAAATTACTGCACTCTAGAGCACACACTTATCAGCTGCAATCTGAAACTGTGGTATGCACATTTCGGCCCAACTTAAAGTATTTATACACTGGCCAAATGTGGATTATTTGCAGTCTACATCATCACAAGCCATGGTCAATCCGCTGCTGGATGAAGAACTCTCCAAGCCGCCACCATCTCTCGCAATCCTGTGGCGTAGTATTCCACCTGGCACTCGGCTGAAGGAATTCAGTAAATGCATAATGATAACTTGGAAGACTTAGCCAAGCACAAACCTGAATGGAGGCGCAACTATGAATGAAGGTTGTGGACACTTTCACTAAGAGACATGCGTGAAACTGAACGTCATGCCAAGTCTTTAGTGGAGCCTGCATATTCCTGCTTGACATCTATTCGTGACCTTGCTCCTTGCGGATCAGTCTACGCAGCCACAAGGTGGCTCTGAAGAGAGCCCTTTGAACCGGCGTGATTTTAACGTGACTGCGCTGATCTACCAACATTCGGTTTAACACGTCGGCTTTCAAGACCTTTAGCGGTGATGGCGACGAGACGACAGCAACGACGAGACGAGTCCATTCCCAGAAGGTTTCACTGTACAAATATACAGTGAAACATCCTTTCCACAGCCTTCATTTATCTGAATAATTGTACCCATCGCTGAGAATCGGGCTGAGAAAGCTCTTGTATAGGTTTGTGTATACAACTATACACCTTTGACTTTAAAATGAAACGATTTAACTGACAATTCTGAATTCTGAATAATAACGTTTACCCTGGATCGTTCTTTTAAACATCAAATGTGTACCTCATATTAAGAGTACTTACATCTGTGAAGCATTTACATGAATTTATTCGGAAATGTATTAAAGGTGGCCTTTGTTTAGCTTTTTTTGCATTTCTCCACGTGGGCGTGCTGTGTGGGAGAGATAATGAATGGAGTGAGTGCCAGCAATGTCAAGAATGTGAGACATTTTTCTTTAGAGAATTGTTTACTTTTGAGAGGTTCAAGTCTGAAGCATCTTGACAGATTGACAAAAAAAACCTACTTTCAAAATGTTAAAGTGAAGGGACATTTTTTGCAGCGAGTCTGTAAGGAGAGACGGAAGACATTGACTGCCAGCGGTGGGTATGGGATTTGGCAGGGTGAAGGTTTCAGGCTTTGGCGCTTGTTGTGCAGGCACCACTACACGGGCAGTAACCTAACCCGGCTGTAAAATAGTGAACCCCCCCCGCACTCCGCGTGTATGAAAAGAGAAACGGTTTAAAAATGATTTAAATGTGAAAACAAACCGAATGGTGCGGCTTAATGTGCATTGTTTTTCCATCACAACTTCAAAGGAGCATGCCCCCCTCCCCACCTCCTTTTAAAATCAAAGTTAAGATAAAGTGTGCAACCCTCCATGGGACCGGAGCTGATGTGAAAACAGATTGTGAAATAGCACAAGGATGCCGTTTAGACCTACGCTCTGAGGGTCTCATCTTTATTTCCATCTGTCTGGCTTGACTGCAGTATATCTCCAAACACGGCCCGAACAGCTGCACTAGCCCTTTTTGAAGGACACGGAGTAATTTACTGGAACAAAATGGCATGGCACGGCCAGCGCATGCTTGGTCGGGGGGGGGGTGATGTCGTGTACTGTGCACAAGCTTATTGTTCACTCCCAAGTAGTTTCCAGAAACTGCAAAGTGTTGTGCGACTTCTCGTAAATGACATTTCCATCATTCCAATCGGTTCATGCGTCAGTGTGCAACAGTTTTTTTGCGACTTTACTTCCATCCTTGTTTATTTAGTATTTTTGCAATCCTTCCTTGGCTTTGTCGGATGCCAACACGAATTTAAAACACATTGTTGGGCAAAAATAAGGCACAATTAAGCTTCTCTTCAGGATGATTACCGGCCGGGTAGCAGCACCGGTGCTCAAGTGCGTCGACTCGTAGCCGGGAGGTTTTGAGTTTAAATCTCGGTAGCGGTAAATTCGGCCCCATCATTCCTTCCGATTTGGTAAAACGAGCACCAGTTTGCGGGGAAGTCAACAGTGATCATCTGGGCCCCCCCGGTAGGAATGTAGATATTGGCTGGGATCGTTTTTCTGCAGTGTTTCTAGTGACTCTTGGTGATTAGGCTACGCTGTCAACAAATGTATTTGTAAAGCTCCCCATCCTTGAACTCGCCCACTTGCTTCCCGCAAAGCAGCAGTCATTTGTTTTATTTGATTTGGTTTTTCAAGACTGGTCGTCTTGTATAATTGCTGCGAAGAAACATCAGCTGGTGGTGGTTTATCATTCTCACAGGAGTGAGTGAAGAATCCTTATGTTATGGTTTGTTCGTTAAAATGTTTTTTTAAATGTTCTTGTTTTGTGCAAGTGTTTTATGTAAAGTATAGAAATGTCGTTCACGTATGCGGCTGGATTGCTGTATGTAATCATGTTTGTCGCCACTCTACGAGTTTGCACATGGTTGTAAATTCCATTCCCTTAGGCAACGGTAACGTGGGACATTACCAAAGCACAGCGAGACCTTGGAAACCTTTTGCAAGAGTGGGCTGTTATCTGCTGATGTCATGCACGAATGTAAACGTTGACATTGTTCGGTCAATAATTTGCTAAATAAACCGCTACCGTATTTAATGCATATTTGTGAGATGTTTCTGGTTATCTTTACAGAAAATGTTTTGTATCTCGTTGGGAATTTACTTGCTTACATACTGGATGTGGGGTTTCACTTAAATATTGTGCGAAAAAATAGCAGAGATTTACCGAATCCGTCAATGTCCTTTTGAATGCATCGGCCACATTTCACTTTGAATGTGACCATGGCGTGATGATGCAATGTTCTCCAGAGCAGTGAAAAATTTCCGGGGATGCGCGAGCATTGATGTGGAAAAGGAATCGGGCAGAAAGAGATTGCGTTCTATGGCCAGCCTCGCCCATTGGTGTGAGCATAAAAATAATGAGTTGTGCGAAGGTGAAATGCGGGCCAGCAGAGAGCACAACTGCCAGTGGTGGCAGGATGAGACAGTCTTGAGACATGTTTATTGCTCGTGTTGGTCCTGTGGTTGTCATTCAGTCTCCACCCTGGAACAGCTTGTGCCTATGGATCATTGCTTCATTTCTAATTAATTTGCATGAGTTCTGTACGTCGTATACCAAAGTTTCTGGAACTCATTGATGCCAGCACTTTCTGGTGATGAGATCCAATATCAGCCGCAAATGATCTACACGACCGCACACTTGATTTTCGTGTTCAGTTTATGAGCATTAAAGTCTGTCGTGCTCTTCTTTTATATCCACTAGGTGATATCAAAGTCTATTTACTCCGTGGATGTATTTGTAGAAATTACGCGTTAGTTTCCACTGGTGTGTTGTTCGTGAAAAATGTAATCCCGTTTCTCTTTTATTTTTATTCCTCATCATCATTACGGTCTATGAGCAGATAGCCCCTACGTGTTCATTTGTTTCCACTTCTATCTTGTGCCAATATGCTCAGATAGTGCAATATTCCTGGCACAAATCTCTTATTTCGTCGTCAAGCCATCCTCTGTTAGGTCTTCCTCTCTTTCTGGTTCCCTTCTTTTTTTCCAAACAACACACTTTTAATGTTCCCGTTGTCCACCCTACATATGTCAGTGGACTTGGCAAGTAGACAAATTCCTTTATATTCACAATGTTGCTGCTTTGTATTATTACTTCTTTCTCAATGTCCTCCCTTCCGAACACCATCGTCTTTGTCTTCGTTAATCCTCAGTCCTGCATCCCTTCCTGACATATTCAGCGTATGAACACTTACTCGCAGTACTACGTAGCTTTCTTCCATCAGATCTATGTCGTCCGCAAATCTCAGGTTATGTATTATTTCTCCTTGCACAGGTATCCCTGTGCCGTGTCCTGAATGGCATCCATCACTTTTTTCAAATGTGACGAAGTTGTTTCGTGATCGTGTCTCATACCGCTTGTTGTTGGGAACCATTCTTCTATTTCCTGTCCAAACTGTACTGCTGACTTTCACCTTTCACCTATACCCTGCATAATCTGTCTCAGCCTTTTCCCCTACTCCATATGATCTTAATTTTGCCCACGTTATATCTTAGTCAAATCGCATGCTTTCTGGAGATCTATGAAACAGTTGTAAACCAGCCTATTCTTTCTTTCTCTTTGCTTTCTCTACTAGAAGCCTTACCATCAACATTTATTGTGCTGTGTTCCTATCTTTCCTAAACCCTGCCTATTCATCCACCAAATAATCCTGAGTCTGCGCTTGTAATTCATTTAATAGTACTGTACTACCATTAATACCTACCCCATGTGACTCATGAGTGCGATAGTTGTGTAATTTTTACAATCGGTGAGATCTCTTTTCTTGGGTATCATCACAAGTGTGGATTTTGTCCACTCCTCCAGTATTTTCCCTTCTCTCCATACTTGCCTGCATGGCTCATGGATTTCTTTCATAAATGATTTCCCTCCAGCTTTTGTCATTTGTCCACTTATGTCATCCACTCCTGGACTTTTGTTTTCTTCAGATTTTTTATTGCCTTTTCTACTTCTTCGCACAAGATGTTATCATTTTCATCATCATCGTTGTCAGCTATCTTTTTTAGTTCATCCAGCAGCCCTTTATTATCTTGATCCGTGTTCCTTTACAAATCGACGCAATGCTCAGTCCATCTCTTTTTTGCCTTTTATTTGTCTATAAAGATCTTCGCGTCCTTGCCTTCTTATCGCTGTTGGCCTTGGTTTCCACTTCCTATCGGTGCTCTTGACTAGTTTGTACACCCCCTCCCTGTTCTTATATTCTCCAGCATAGTATTCAATGTTGCTACATTGCTTTTCCAGCCATTCCTGCGTATCCTTTCTTGCAAATACCCTTCCGCATTGCATAGCTTTTTGTACTAAGGCGCCATCTCATCCGCTTCCCTTATCTTTAGTGTTATTTTTATTTTTTCCTGTGCTACTTCCAAGGTTTTCCCATTTTCTTTTGGGTTTTACTCCTAAGGGTAGTTTTGCTTTTGCTGCTAGTTCCACTATCTTCTTCAACGCCTTGCTGTCTATGCTAAGGTGTTCTATTTTTGCCCCCTGATTCTACTCGATATTTCCTCTTCATATTTCCTCATCTCATAGTTCTCGAGTGACTCTGTGTTCCTCATCTTCTCATATTGCGTTTTGGATATACGTTTTAGTTTTAGTCGTAGATTGCATAGTACCAAGCTGTGGTCCGATGACATATCTCCTCTTTGGAATGTTCTGCAATGTCGAACTGATATTTTCCAAGCATCTCTCGATCATTACCACATCTATCATATTCGTATGTTTTCCACCCAGTGCCCTTCATGCCCATTATCTGCAGTCTTTTTTTTTACTTAGTTTTACATATGAGCATGTCATGATTTGAAGCGAATTCTAGCAAATCCACTTTCTGCTTTAGCCCAGTCATTAAAATCTGATCGTATGCATTACAATCTTCCATTACACAATTCGTCAGTGTCGTCTTCGGGTGCTGCTCAGTTCTGCACAGATACTCGTGCTTTTGCGAGTGCACAGTATGTCAAGATTTACACAGTGGCCCGCAATATAATTTAATATTGCGGCCCCCCAAATTAAGACCACTGGTCCTGCTGTCCCCCCCCACCTGGCCCCTCCTGCCACCCATCCCAGAAAATGCAACTCGGGTTACTCAGGCCACATACATTGATCACATGTTCACGCCTCGAGTCACTGCATTGTTAGTTACGTATGTTGAACTGCTTTCGCAGCGTGCGTAGCAAATCGTGCTAATCGGAGGTGGAAGAGGTGAAGATCAAAGTTAGTAAACATTTGTGAAACAGTATGAGAAATTCTCCAAAAAAACATAAATACACAGTCCACTTATTATCATCATTGCACATCATCACCATCAACTTAAACATAGACATTGTTGTAAAATTGCTATCTTCATGAACAACCCAACAAAACCGATGAGTTTCACATCCTTCAGTTGGTCAGCTGCCCTGGCGTTTTTATCATTAAAGCTCTCTTTGGAGCAGAGTCTTTCAAAGTGAATTTTGCTTTTGGTCAGTCTCTCTTTCATGCAAGAATAAATATCTTATCAGTGGTGGATGTTTACTTGCTTATGTATAAGGCACTCTGCTGAGGCTAGGTTTTGTAATATTGTGCAACGGTCCTTTGGGCATTTCATCGTGGTTGACTTGGATGTTTCTTATTAAGAGGTTTGCACATTCCAAGTCTCAAATTACGTTTTTGCCTTGCCTCGTTTATTGTAATAAGCACTGTTCACTTTCATGTTTGATGATGCCTAAAAAGGTTAAATGGCAATAGAAAAAAACAAGCAATCGTGTTGCCTTGATGAACGCTTTTAATGCTGCATAACTCTCTAAGGACGATTAGACATGTGGCGTAGGACATGCAGTGATATAAACCCTTATTGCGTTAGGAGGCAGGGTGCTCTCAGGTCATGTGTGCATTTCAATTCTTTCATAATATCATCTTGGTAAGCGTCTGATACTGCGGAATCGCAGCAAAACCATAACGAGACACTAACACCACTAGAACCCGCTTTGCAAACAAATGTGTATCCCCTTGCTCGTTCCTTGTATGTGTGTGAGTGCCTATTATTTTATTTTCACCTGGCAGTTTCTTCAAAGTGTTAAACCCTGCCATGTTATTCCCTGTGGTTGCTTTACGCTGGCATACATACAGTGGAGCATTATTTCAATGAACATGAATGAAATTAAACTAATTTCCCTTCGTGTGTTTTTCGGGTTGTTCCGCACGCTGTTCGATGTGCTGGGAGTTTCTTCAGATCGCGAAGAGACTCCCAGCCCGTGGAGCGAAACGGCTCGACATCGTGCCAAAAGATACGCGGCACAATCCAAAAAGCACGCCGCTGAACTACCACGGCAAAACTGAGAAGATAACAACACAATTTGTTCTCAATCCCGGCGCTTGACACAGGATTGCGCTGAGGCTGTGAAAGATAAAGGCAAGAAGACCGATGGGCAGGAGGAGGAGGAGGGTGAGATGTCCGCACAGGAAGAAAGGATGCTGGAGAGGAAAGTGAAGAAGTTGCTGAAGAAAGCCGAGAAGGAGAAAACCAAGAGAGTGACTGCCACTGTGGTCGAGAGTGGAGAAGAAGCGGTCACTCCCTCTGCAGCAGAGCTCTCCTTGGAATATCTTACAAGGTATTAAAACTGCGCATAATCTTCACCTGTGATGAAGGATGGGTTTTTGTCACTGTAAATTTTGGCTAAATGTACAGCAGAGGTGCAGGAAATAATAAATAATTCACAAAAAGGTGATGGATTAAGATGGGGGTGGTGCCCATCTTAAAAGTCGGTGTTATTTACAGTATATGTTTAATCTGAGGCCCAGTTTTCATAGGGGCAGCCTTATTCTCCCAGTCGTATAGCAGAAACCAATTTTTACAAAGAACAACATTTAAAAATATATTTTATGTATAATGTAACGTTATTATGCTCCTCTTCTTTTGTGATAAGTGTGTACAATGCTCCGTGATCCCTGGATGAAGGATGCTATCAAAGTCAAAATTGTTATAATTTTATTATCATGTAAGAAACCGGTCAAACACACATGATGCAGAAACCTCCAAAAAAGTTTCTTGAGGCTAGGTGAAGCTTTCCTGGATAAAGGGTGTTGTTTTGTATGAGCATTGCGGCCAAAAACATTTTTGCCAAAACTTCAGGATGTCCCAAAGGAAGCCAAGTTTGTGGAAATGTTGTTTCGGATTTTTTTGTCCTATAAACCATTTCTTTTTCAAATCACATTTTAAACGTTATAGATATTACACTGCTTATACACTAAAACACATGCATTGTTGAGATTGTGTTCGTGTTGTGTGCAGATGGGATAACTAAATAAACTGCACATGTGCGCTCCACAAAACACAGCAGATAAAAAAAACAGATTCCTTTCTCCCTGTGTTATTGTGTGTATAAGATGTACAGCTGTACATTGCAATCTCTGTGCGGAGTTTACCATATGGAACACTGCGTACCCTACTCCTTGGTGGAATCTTAACAAGTCTTTGATGAGCGGCAGCGGCCAGCACACAGGTCGAACAAAATTAACTCCGTCTGTTTATTTTTTGTCCCATTGTAAAGTTCTTCAGTGTTTTGTAGGTCAATAGTTTTGTCGTTCACGTAACTTTTCATGTGCTTGTGGTAGAAAGTGAAATTTGGGAGCGGGCCAGTCAGGCGTGAATGCCTATTATCACTCTTTTATCGCTACTACTATGACTTGATTCAACCGTCCATCGTACATACTGCAAATAAAAACACTTCTATCTGCAACCTTCCCTCGGTACGGATGAATTCGCATCGTTTGTTTTTCCAAGCTCTTATATAACCTCCTCGTTCAGTTCAACAAACCTTTTCACTCTCATCTATTACAATTCTGATTGCCAATTTTTTTACGTTTCGGGCTTTGGGGCCTGTGCTCAGCAAGTTCACATAAAAAGGCATTTACTTAAAGTTACTTCGTATGTCGTGTTTAAGAAAACAATCTTGCTTGCACTTGTTAATGTAGAGTGTACCCCGAGTGTCTAAATGCCTGAAGCAAACTTTTCTTTTTTTACAAATTGCATCAGTACATATCTGTTCTTGGATGCACATTCACAATGAAGTCAATGCACTTTTTCAAACTTGCTGTGCCATGATCAAATGTCCTTTGCAACATAACAGAAATGTTATCATTATAATTTTGTGTAAACATGCAGGCAATATGCTGAAAAACGCAATGACGAACCATTCACATCACAGGGTCCGCAGGTGGGATTGCTTTGGATCTCTCTGCTCGGAACTGGTTGGAGATTTTCCAGTGGGGTGATGTGGTCACCATTTTATTCTGCTGGCGTCGTGTAGGCTTTCTGATGATGCAGTGGAATTCTTTGTTTGCCCAGACACATGCAAACATTCCAAACTAATATCTGTGGCCGGGTGATGAGCGCATCCAAGTTTAATCTATGTGTTGTGCAGCTTCTCAAATTTTCTTTCATTAGCAAGTGCTTTGAGTTTGTTTGCAGTGTGCATTTAATGTCGGGAAATACCTTCATGTTATTAAGAACAAAATGTGGAAATTGAACGGAGGAAACTATTAAAATCCTTTCAACATTTGTGTCTTCATGCAAGGGATGGGTCTGGTGCTATTCAAAATAGAATTTGCTATTGACTGCTGTTATTTTCACTATCCCAGTGCTCCAGCTTGGCATATTTTATCTTACATCTGATTTCACAAGCTGAACACACCTTATAGTTGCTATGGTTTTCGTTGTTTAGAAATTATTGTTTTTTTTCTACGTTGAGGTAACAGAAATTGGCGAGGATGTTTTCAACCTATTTTTGAGAAGGTCATGAAATATGATCTATGTCATTATTAGCATCGTCAGGAACCAGTCTTACCGGCAAGGGGATGCTCAGGGAATGCTGCGGTGCAGTGTTTTGTGTGTCATTGCAAGTGCGACCTTAGCTGGGCGTTATCCAGGGCAGACGGCATTTAGTTTGTTCTTTCTGTAGGCTTTGTTTACTTTTCCACTTCTTAAAGTTTTAGATCTGTAAAGAAAGCAACATGTCTTTAAAGACAACATACAGCTTTGTGTAGAGCCTTTCTCACTCACAAAACAACATGTGAGCTTTTATGATGCACATTTTTTTAAATTAGACAATACAAATGTCCAATAATTATAACGTTTTAATAAAGTTCTTAAAAGCTGCATTTAAGAATATTGTTGTTTAAGTTTTGTATCATCAGCAGTGTTCTATCCACGGCTGGATGAAGGTCTCCCCCACATCATTGGCTTCCCTCACTGTCTTGCAATGACAAATCCACGCTCACAAAGCACGGCCTTGCAAAGATGGAACAGCTAGATCTGAGATTTCATGACATTTGAAAATTTCAATTCAGAAAAATAGTCTGGACAAAGATTGATTTCTTCACCTTGGTCATTTATAACGTGAAAAGATATTTCATGATAAATGGACTGGAGACCTACAATTAAGAAAATCATGAAAGTATAAAAGTTAAACAACCTAAGGTTCTATAGCAACAATCATAACAACCGATGAAAAGTTAAGTCCAGGAAATCATTGAATAAAGTAACACTGAAGCCTGCAAAGTTGGCATAGGATAAATATACGCAAACCAAGTCATGCACAACAAGTTAACGGAAGAAAACAAGTCGTCAACTTATATGTATATTCTTTGGGTCTTTCGGTAAAGTCACGTAGATAGGTTCAAAGAAAATAACAAAAAAAACTACGACGTTTCGATCGCAACACAAGCGGTCGTCATCAGGAAAAGGGGGTTGGCTTCGAAAGGCAAACTGTTTATAAAGGTCAGCATGGTAGCTAATGTTAATGTAAGGGATTAAAAACCCAGCATGTCGAGGGGTGCTCGAAGGTGATATAGGGCGGTGTAAGACCCAAAGAAATATGAAGTCAAGATTTAACTGGTATGTATTGTATGGAATCGGTTCACTTGACCACAGCTGTTACTTAGGCGCACTTACATTCTCCACAAGGTATAAAAAAAAATCAATGAATCAAATCTTGAATAGAATCATGACCCCAAATCATGACAATTCATCAAATCACAAAGTGGACCGAATGGTTCCACTGTTACTTAATATAATTGTACAGCAGTTCTCATTTTAAATGGAAGTATTAAGCTGTATATTAAGCAAGATTTTAATTTCGCTTTGAATTCTCCACTTTCAAAATAATAATATTTTTTTCTGCTAATTCATTTATAATTACCAAATCATATGAAAGGATGTAATTCAACCTGGCTGAGTCATTTTCAGATTGAGCACTCGGTGAGGCAAATTGCTGCCACCGTCACTTAATACGAGGGGCTAGGGCTGCTGGGAAATTTTCCTCTGCGTGAATGTCGACCCTATGTGGCCACTCTGCGATTAAATCTCCCACAAGTGTCTGTTGCAAAACCCTGCAGCGAGAAGCAGTAATGCTATCTTCTTCACATACGGTACATTAATATTCATGATTTTAAACGTTGTCTACCATTGTTTGTCAAAATTGTAAGCTCATTTTGCTAGAATTAATACGACGTTGATTTTCTTGTACGTTTTGTTTTACAGTTGGGCCACGGATAAAAATCAGTGGAAGTTTCAAAAGCTGCGGCAAACTTGGCTTCTCCAACACATGTACGACGCTGAAAAGGTATGGACGTTGTAAAAAATGTGCAGGATTTTTTTGTGGATGCTCAATGTGAAACCATTAGTACTCTTACACGACGTCTGAATGATATTTCTGGAATGTCATCCTGAAAATGTTTAATTGTTTTATTTTTAAATACCAAAATAAATCGTTAAAGCTTCTAATGGTGTTCGTTTAAAGCCTCAATTTGGTGAAATGAAAAGGGTTGTTTGCCAAACGTAAACAAGATATGAGTTAACAATTTCCATGTCACTAGGTATGTACATATTAATATCGATTTAAATATCGAAAAAAACACTTGTCTGTAATGATTCTATTCAAGTAAATTTTCAGCTCAAGCCATTTTGCTTTAATTTTATTACAACTTAATTCCATGTATGTGCTATTCCTTGTAAGTTTGTATGTGTGTGTATACGAGGGAGTCATGACGTAACCTTGGTTCTTTCGGTAAAGTCACGTAGAAGGGAGATAATAAAATAACAAAAATAAAACATAAAATAATACAATTCTCACGACGTTTCGGCCACAACGCAAGCAGCTGTCCTCAGGTGAAGAACAGGTCTGTCGGAAAGACAGCGTCATGACGTAAGTTTTTTTTTTTCCACTGCACTACGAATGCGGTGATGAGTTTTATCTGCAGGCTGGTTATCAGCAGTGGCAAGTCGTACCGGAATGTTTCCTCGACCTCCCCTAGGCTGACTGAGCCTTAAATTAGTACTTGGTGTATAAATATTACCACTTCGGAGACAAAGGCATGGTACTGGTCAGTCACACCTCTCTCGTGTCCTGTACAACCCTTAATAGGCTCTCTCAAATATCACTTGCCTCATTGGTCTTGTGTGGCTAGAACAGCACACAGTGTGTCTTGAACAATTTTATTAATACATTATTGATGGATTATTTCGCCTCAAGTCACAAGATTCATCCATCATCTCATTGACTTGGCTGACCAGGGCAGTCTTCCGAGATTACGTTTCACGCAGCTCAGTGTTACAAACACCTCCATTAGCACAAACCAGCCCATTCCGGCGAGCCTTGCCTCTACTGCTTGTTGCAGTGGTGACACTTGTGCCTCGCAGCAAGAAGGCCATGGATTCAATTCCTAGCTCAGGTGTCTTTGTGTGTGGAGCTTGTATGTTTCTCCCCCTGTTGTTCTTGAGTTTCCTCCCCACTCTCCTGTTGCCTCTTGTAGCTAAAAACCTCTCATGCAATATAACTAACTGTTATTGGCCAAATATCCCAATTCTAAAATATTACCTTCAAATTACGGGATTGGAATATGCATAGCAACATCACCCTCTATTATAAAACTTATCACGGCTACAGAAAAAGATTAAGTTAGGCTTTCTTGGGTATACGAGCATAATAAATCCAGTAATTAAATTGGCTGGTTATGTGGAATGAGAGGCACACGACAGCACCTATATTAACACTCAGTTTTAACCAATTTCTCTCCACTTGCTTGCCAAATAATTGCATATTTTAATTAGATTGTGATGGTGGTTTTTTTACCTGCCATTACATCGTTTAGAAACCATTATCGTTGACAAACAAATAATGAAAAGAAAATCTAAAAGTACTTGAAGAAACTTGGAGAGATGCATACGTGGAATTACAGTTATAATTACAGTTATAGAAAAAAAGCAACACATGTATTAGAGAACATATGCAAGTTAAAGATAATGTTTAAGACATTCTTGGGCAGGACACATCACTGGAGAGGATGAATGGTAACAGTGACAGCCATGGAATGGAACGCGTCCGAGAGGCCATTCACCAAGGAGATGGAGTGATGAAATCAGCTAGTGAACAGACGTTTGGTGGATGGTTACTTTTCAGAACCACGAGAGATGATGATTATTGTACTACTGCAATGTCTCATGTCAAGCCACTGAACCCTCATCTTTAAATCCGAGCTTTCTAGATCACTGGTGTGTCACCTTGGGTAACGAGCGTTCGCATTTGCAACGATTGTGATGAGCTCAACCAAGCCACTAATTATCGCACAACACACTCCATCCTAATTTGGTATTTGTAACTTGATTCAGCTGTACCCAACCCTTGAGGATATAATTAACATCAGAGCCAGAAAAAAAACCATCTAGTCTCACCCACGGCTATTTAGCACCATCATTACAAACACCAGGCAATGGAAACTCTTTGAATAGACACTGAGAGAAACTCATTAATGTTTTATTCTGTTTCTGACCCTAGCCAAATGAATGTGCAGTGCAAGTCAGTGTTTGGGGGTATTCTGTTGAGGGAACAGGTCGCTGCACTGTAACTGATGCCTTCAAAACAACTTGCACAAAATGGAGGGGGGAAACCTTCAAACAAAGTGCAGTATGATCCAATGTATGCACGTGTGCATACGCACAAGATGCATAGTCTCAACTTAATGGATGTGGCTGCGTGCTTTTGTACCTTCTGGCCAAACGCTTTGAACAAGTAAAATGTTATATTTGTGCAGGTGCCAGGTAGCTCTCTTTTTCCTACATTACAAGTCAGCACCCGAAAATTAATCAAAGCAGAATTTCTCCCTCTGGCATTTGTTGCTGCCCTGCAGCATTTTTCAACTAAGGCCGAAAGCGTTAATGCATTTCCTGACAAGCCACGGTCACGTGTTGTTGCTATTGTGACACAGGTGCCGGACAGCTATTTCAAAATCCTGCTGAAGTATTTGGCCGGCCTGAAGGGCCAAGCCAAGGACACAACTATTGAGAAGGCAGAGTCCATCATGAGGAAAAGTGAGAAGGAGGATGTGGAGGAGGAGGAAGCGGAGAAGGCAGAGGAGGAGAAAGGCAAGTAAACACAATGATTAAAACGTGCGGCTGTGCATTTTCCCAACAGGGACCCTGAAGAAGATATACAATGTGGTTGGTGTGTGCGTACACTCCCTTTCGAAAAGTTCTCATCACCGAAAACGCCTCTATAAAAAGTCACGGTCACTACTATAGAGTGTTACCATTTGAATGTGTTTTGGGTTGCAACGAAAATATATTTAATATGTTGCTTAGAATTTATATTTCTAAGAAGTCGGTGGTGGTAAGAATGCCCAGGTTATAGCCTAATATAGTAGAATATTGAGTTATTTTCCATTCTCAAAAAAAATCCTCGTTTTTTGGGATTGAAGTGGAGTTGAGTCGTTTTCCAGGGAGGGCATGCAGCACGAACTGCGCATTTGGGAGTTTTCTCTTGGGCTTCAGGGATGTTCTCTTGGCATATTTCCCCCACTTCAACAAGAAATGTGAAACATACGCGGCACCTTCACGGGTGATTGAAAATCTGTGTCAGAGCTGCTCTTTGTTCCGCTGTGAATGTGCGCTTGATGTTTTGATGATGATGATGATGATGTTGCTGATTTTGGTGCTTGTCGCAGGTATTCCTGTTGATGAGAAAAAGAAGAAACGTGTACGTCGGGTTCTGAAGATGCTCTCGTGATTTCCTCGTCGTCGCTCTTCACAAGATGAAAATGAAACGTGTTTCAAATTGCACATGCAGCGTTGAGAATGAACACGTGTGCGGTATTGATATATATATTTTTAATACGGAGCAATCATTACTTGTCGGCGCCATAATGTTGTATTTATTATAATACACACGGGAATGCAAAAGTGAGGGGATGTTGCTATTGTTTAGAATTTTTTCTTTTCTTTTTACAATAAATGCATTTTCCTTGAATGTTTCATGTCGATTTTTGAAAACAGATTTTTTTAAAACTACTTCCCGCTGAGGTATTGCACTCGAGTATGAACAGGAAAAACGTTGCTTTCAAATAGCACTGTAAATGCACTTGCTCAATGGAAAACTAATAATAGTCTTGGACCTCGCACATACTGCCTATATCAATTGACAACACAATTCTGGAATGGATCTTTACTCAACAACCACTATACACCATCACCTTGTAACTTTGCTGAATGTTAAAAGCATTTGGGGTGAATGATGATGAAAGACGTTTTTCTGTCATCCTTTGTTGAAAGGAATGTGCATTTAGCCCACATTGAGCACCACGAATTGTATCTTCATACCGTCTTTTGCGTTTACATTAGAATCTTGGAATTGGATCTTGTAGTTTCACTTTACAGCTAAAAGCTGCATTTGGCACCGCCATTGGCGAACAAGAAACTGCTTCATAGAAATTATAAAGTTTCAACGATAATATTTACTTTATACTTCTGCAGCATGTATACAAACTGAAAGTGAAATTAAGTTCAAAGTGGAGCAGTGGCACAGTGGTTTGCCTACAGCGCAAAGAACCCAGCGTGCCCCGGAGAGCATCAGTGGTGAGTGATAGCTGAACTGAGGCCACTGACAAGCATGACACGTTGAGGGGGAGACCTTCGCCCAGTAGAAGATTGATAAAACGCTGTACACACTTCATTTTGAAACATGTTACTGCTTGAGTGTAGGTTGTTGGTCTTTATAACTCTCAAATTTAGGTGAAGGAAACACTCCAAATCGAGTTCCATGACACAAGGACCTTAGCCACAATGCCAGAAACGATAGAGATCCCTCCAAATAAAATATTTCACTGATAAATCCCGAATATCAATCGGCACTGCAATTCTATACTTCAGTACCGCACTTGTCGAGAAAATAATAAAGCTGACCGAGCAACCTCAACGGAAACACAATGCACAATGTAGCGTATGTGGAGGTCAATATCAGAGTTCACTTTCAAGTGACATTGCACAACTTAGAGGACCATCTCGTTGAATAATGTCTCGAGTCGAGATACGTGCTTTTGTTGGTATATAGCTCATTGTTGAGCCATTGAGATGGAATGTGTCGATTGAGTGGCTTGCTCATAGATTCCCCGTCGATTGTGTTGATGGTAAAAAGGTTTGCAGCAGAGACCTGTTGTTGGCGTGACACTGGCCTTGTAATGACGTGAAAATACCTTGGCCACCCACGCTGGTGGACGTGATTCATGAGATGGAGTGACGAGATTGGCTCAAGTTTGCACGTAGATTGATTTTGGCATCTTTGGAGGTCTTCATACAATTGAATAGATTATGGCTGTTTGTGATGTGGTATGCAACGAGTTTAGGTGACCTCTACAGCCTGTAAGGAGGCCACTTATATTCACTCCTGTTAAACAATCTAGATTTTTGAATTTGCTACTAATCATGTGAAGTGACACCCAACACAGTAGTCTTCAATCATTAATAGGAGTCTTTATTTCTTCCAGCACGAGACGCACTCTCCAAATATTTTATTTTCTCCAAGCGTCGCGAACTCTCTCACTTACCTTTTATATTACACTCAAGCCCCTTTCCCGAAGGTTCCTTGACCTGCTTTTCCCTCCAGCCAATCACCTTCCACTTTTCCTAACTGATTGCAACCGACCACAACGTCAATGATTCTCCGTTGCCCGCTCTGTCCATGTTGTACTTCTCCAATCCCTTCAATTTATCTGACTGTAACCAATCCTCTTTGCAGGCCCACTGAGGATAAATCAGAGGGCTGGTTTTTAATTCTTGATTATCCGCGTCACGTGGTGTTCACGTCAGGGGAGTATCGTTGGTAGTGATTCAGTCTACACGTATATGCAGTTCAATTCATAGGGCTGCCACTTAATTATTGATAGTCTTGGATGGCTCTACTTGAAATACACGGTTTGGTTGCTTTAGAGTGCGTGATATTTTGTATTAATCGATCAACTAAATAGATGAAATGAAATAAAGCAGAACAGCAATCGTACTCAACTCCCACACTGAGAGTTTTGCTTCAATTAGTTTACAGTAAAACTCCATTAATCCATCCTCCAAAAATCCTAAAATCTTCGGTGCCCCCGAAGTTTTTGGAAACTTTTTCATCCACTGGAGTGGACTTGAGCATTTTTTAGGGCAAATCAAAACTAATGTGTGGATTATAATACACTGTATTATCGCATTGCTTCGAGACATTGGGTTGTATATAGAGCATTTTAAACACGTGTCTCACTTGGAGACAGGGAGATGGAGCTGCAAAGAGACAAACATGCAGAGGTTCAGCAACGTTTTTGGTTAACCCCTTACAGACTTTTCGATCTAAAGCATTCGTGACTGCAGGGATTCATATTCTTGGTTCTTTCGGTAAAGTCACGTAGAAGGGAAATAATAAAATAATAAAAATGAAACATTCTCACGACGTTTCAATTACAACACAAGCAAATTTTCTTGCTGTGATGAGAATTTTATTTTTTTATTTCCCTTCTACATGACTTTACCGAAAGAACCAAGAATATGAATCCCTTACAGACTGGTAACGTGGTGTGCTGATTGGAAGAGTTAATCTGCTTTGGATACTAAGTAAAAAAAATACACAGTGAAATATGTTCAAAACTTTTGATTTACATTTTTGCAAAACCTTAATCATCTGTTTTTTTCCCCCGCACATTATTGGAGTGATTAGTCACGTGCCACCTACTTCTACAATCTGCTGTTTCGCACATTCATGGAATTGTGATAAAGACAAACACCTAAAATTCAGCAAATTCTTCTCTCGATATTTTGGAGCAAAAATGAGCAACATTGCAGATGACAGGACCCATTACATCCTGTCGCCATATCACCACGGGTTTGTGTGAGTTCTGAAGAAAGAAACGTAATATAATAATCGAGAATACGCCCACCACAGAGATGGAGCATTGAGATGATGGGTTAATGTGAAGGAGATCCATGGATAGTTTTTGCATCGTGAAAGAGGAGAGGCAGTGCAGCTGATGATGCTCACGTGAACTACTGAAATTAATTGTAAATTAACCGTACAAAAAGTTACAGCCGTGGTTTCCAACCGTATTGGGTACGGCGTCCACCCCAAAAAAGCCAACTATAAAGTGACAAAGGCCACAATACACAAGAGATATCACATGCCCACGCCTGCACGTTATCCGTGCCGAAGCATGCGCCCCATGAGAGAGAGAGACTCTTGTGCCCCTGTGGGGCACGGATTGTTAGAGGACTGGGACTCACGGCTGAGCTGAGTTAAAGGTGACTGCGGCTGACGGGATGCAAAAGTCACACTGCCACCTGCTGGCTGGCTTGAGATCGGCGGCGTGAAATGCGGAGCGCACTTTCGACTGAAGCTCACGCCAACGATCGTTCTATTAACACCCCCAATGGTTTATGTGGCCGTGTTTTTAAAAAAATGAGTGATATTGAAAACAAATTTTTTTTAAACACGCTTTTATGAAATGTGCTAGCAATGGCAGAACTCCACGACTCCAGGATGTGGCCCCGAAGTTTGCCCTAACGAAAGGGGCCGTGGCCTATTACAGCCAACGTCAGTTGAGCGTGGACAATTAGACCCAAGCCGAAACATAACATATACAAAAGAATGTTGAAAAATATACATTTTTCATGATATAATCACAAATATACCAAGTTTGCAGTCGATACCACGTTGGAAAGTGGGTTAAAATTTAGTTACAAGATTTGAGGATGCAACAACGACAACAACATACACTTAAGCGTGTAATAATAAAAATGGAATTGCGTGATGACTCCACGTTGAGTTTGTTTATAAAAGAGCAACAATTAATAACTCGCCGCTTCAATAATGCCACGTGGCGTCGTCACAACAACCTTTGTCCCTACTCTTTGGTTTTTTAAATGAAGTAAGTTATGTAGGTAAAGAAAATAAAATAAATTAAATCACGACGTTTCGGACACAACACAAGCGTCCGTCATCAGGTGGGACAACCACAGCAAAAAGCAGTTGCTGAAATAGGCAAAAGAGTTGATGGTAACATTTCAGCAACTGCTTTTTGCTGTGGTTGTCCCACCTGATAACGGACGCTTGTGTTGTGTCCGAAACGTCGTGATTTAATGTATTTTCTTTTCTTTACCTACGTGACTTTACTGAAAGAACCAAAGAGTATGGATCCTTGCAGTCAGGAAAACGTCAAATCTAGAATGAACCTTTGTCCCTGTCTTATGGATACGTGTTGCCATAAAGTTTTGTATTGACCAAAATGGAAGCAAACGTGTTCGTTTTTTTCCCCATTTAAATAAAGTATACCTTGTGGTTAATAATGTCACACACAAAGTTGTGAGATAGGTACAGTAGTGTTTATCGCAAGTCTTCATCTTATAGTGGTTCACATTTGGTGAGCTGAGGCGAAGTGGTTATGGTCACTGCCCAAATCAACTCGGCAACATAAGTTACCAAAAGTGTGGAGAGGTTTTCATCCAGCAGTGGATTGACAAAGGCTTGTAAATCATTAATAATAGTTATACTTAAATACTATTTGACCTAAATTAAACAAAGTATGTGTAGACTTAAAACTTTCGTGACTGCAGGAATTCATATTATTGGTTCTTTCGGTAAAGTCACGTAGATAGAAAACAAAAATCTAAATTAAAAGCAAAAAACCCACGACGTTTCGATCGCAACACAAGCGGTCTTCTTCAGGTGGAGAGAAAAGAGGGGGGCAAGCCTCCAAATGTAGCTGCTCATAAGGGGCTCCAGACTGAGTGGGCGTTCAGAAAGTTATTATTTGAAAATATACGTATCAATTGTTTACATTAATATAACTTACGTGACGTAATTGACTGAATGCAGATGCATATTTTATAAATATTTTTTGTAAAAGTACCGTGTATTGGTCTCTGCTCATCCATAAAATCCTTATTGGGAAATCTGCACAATACTGAGCTAATTCATTAATCCCATTGTCAATCCGAAGAAACCTAAGACGTCCATCTGATTGCCTTTAAAATATCTCGAGAACAATAATTGGAATAGGTGAAAAAGCCTTTGCCGTTGCAGCACCAACGTTTTGGAACAATCTTGTATGAATGTGAAATTTGTACTTGTATAGTTTCTTTTTTTTAGTGACCTGCTTGCCTTTTCTCTGTTTTTCACAACTTTCGTTTTTTTTGTATTGTTTGTTATTGTAACTTGCTGACCCGTCCCTACTGATCATCTGCGTAAAAGGGCGTCAGAGTTCATCGGATTCCTCCAGCTGAAATAAAGATTAAGATTCTGTGTTACAGTTTCAGCAAGATAGCTTTTTATGATAGCCAGAACACTACATTTTCAAGAGCAATAATGTAATGGATCAATTTGAATTCAGGCCACTGGCATTCTACAGAAAGCATACAAGTGAATTAAATACATATTTACGAATGCTAATCGAATGACTGCACTCCATTTTAAGGTGACATGTTCCATAAAGTTGATGAAAATTTGGGCTTACCCAGATGGGCAGGGTACATGGAGAAAAGGGGACATGCTTGTGTGTACCGACAGCTGTTTTACACTGCACAACTCGAATGTCCTGAAAATATTTTAATTCAATCCAGATGTGACCCTGCTCCATGACTTTTTCTAAGTTCATGCGGTACATCTGCACACATTACATAATCTTCACTTCATCCATCACACTCAACTTAACACCGTGGCTATGTTGTTGCTGTTAACACAGGGTCTCTCAAACTTTGCCACCCTGCTGATTTCAATACCAGACTTGTTTGGATTGAGTCTGTGGCGTGCAGACCAGCAGTCCATTATCACTCCAGAACCGAGATGTATGCCTGAGTGTCTGTACAGAAAGATTTATGTTTTTAAACCAGACGAGAATCTGCTGAGCTCGCAAGGCATTATTGACAATATTAAAGCAATCCCAAAATCTGTATTCTTTGTGTTTCAGAAAATCAAATAACAACCAAATATTGTTTCGAAACAGCAGCCCATAGACATTCCAAAACAGAGGGTGAAAAATGTAGAGCTGAATTTTATTGTGAGTTAAGTAAGGACGTCCAAGGCTGGCGAAGTGCGTGTTGTAGTCCTGTGAGCAGATTTAGATCCCTGGGCCCCACACGCGGTGCACTGTAGGGCCTAAGCCACCGTTGAATGTTCAGCAAAACTTTGCATGGAAATCTCTCGCCCTCAGGTCCCACCAGTGCTACTGACCTCTGACACCAACGTTGCTGGAGAGCATCTTCATATGGCTGTTCAGCTATTGCTCAGCTTCTGTTTTGTGGGCTTTTATTGTCCAGCCCCAACGTGATGGGTGTTTGAAGCGAAGCTGATACATTGTGAGAGTTGTCCCGATACGTAACGCAAGTTGTTTTACCTGCCTCAAAAATAAGGGACTGTCCATGTACTTATTGAATGTTTGCTTCTATCAGCGTCAAAGCCACTCGAGGATGTATTTTGATGTAAATAATTTGCTTTCATACCACCCTTCGAAAAAAAACACAAGTAAATGCACTTTGAAACCTACGATTCTCATGTCCAGGTGTTTGTCATGCCAAGCACACAGGAAGATGCAGATGCCATTTTAATTTACGTTCATATAATTTAGTTTGGGGTTTTCATTTAATGATAAAAGTTGTCATGTTTAAAATGATATATCCTTTAAAATATATTCATGAATAAACATACTCGTCCCATGTATTGGTTATTCGTATACATATTTTGAAGTCGATTGCTCTTGTTATAACCACCCACCAAAATTTTATTTATTAAAAAATTCAGTCTATGTTATTCCAACTTACGAAGCCCCAACTATAGTTAGCTTGTTTCACATATATAGCTGTGTATTTGGGCTACATATGGCTTACATTATTACCGGGCAGTTTACTTTGCCTACGAATTCCGTATTGTTGTCACAGGTCGTAATAGCAACAGTTCCAAATGATCCACAATAACTATTTCCACGTATCGTGCGTACGGTACTTTATATAAAACTATCTCTTGGTGGTCTACATGTCGGAAAATATTAATCACACCATCTAATAGTCTACATCTATATTGAATGTGTACCAACTTTATTTCCTCTTGCCATTGTGCAGACTGCTGGCAGGGTCATAAGTGGGTGACGGTGAATCGGGTGTCTCCCATCGTCTGACCTGCTTTTGTGCTTTTACCATCTACATGGCAGAGGCTCGGTCTCATTAGCAGCAGTTGCACTTTAACAACTCTGGCACCCCCTTCTCAGCCAGTCTACATAACAAAGGCTCAGTTCTTTGTTATGTAGACTAGCCGTAGTCTCAAGCCGCACCTTACCATAATAATAAAAATGGGGCCTGTCCTGGCTCATCCCCCCCCCTCAACCAGTATATATACGGGGTAGTATCTCTTGGAATTTCTCATTTACTTGATACAGCAAGCGTGCTGTGACGGTTCCACCTGAAGACGGAAGCTTGTGTTGCCTCCGAAACGTCGTGATTTTTATTTAACTTTTATTAATTTAAATTTACATTTTTTACCTACGTGACTTTACCGAAAAAACCTAAGAATATGTCTCCCATCGATTGGTTCACCATCTTCAAGGAATTCCACGTCGTCTTGACAATAAAACTACGAGATCGTTTTAACTCAACGAGTTGTCTTAGATTAAAGGGGACAGTGCAATCTTTGTTGCGCGTCTCATTCTTTCCATGCACGATTATATCGGGTGTCCGAAAATGAATATACCATGAAGTGAATATTTTAAAAAATAAATTTTCGAGATACTGACATAAATTTCAAATAAATTTTTGCATTAGACTTAGAAGTTTATTTTGTTGTGATTAACGACTGGTGATTTATTTTTGTTTCAGGAGAAACCCCATTTTCTGATATAATGACAAGTCCGTCAGTTACTAGACTTAAAACCATTATATATATTTTTTTTATCTCTGGGAAGTCTTATACTAGCAAACCAAGGGACCTTGAAGAACTTAAACATCGTATTGTTGATGCTGCCAAATTAGATCGATTATAGTGAAGGGACATGTAGAAATATAATAATTCGCGAATATAAATAAACTAAAAGTATACATCTATTACATGTATTCATATCAAATTTATGTCAGTATCTCGAATAACAATATAACTATTTAACGTTATTTTTGTATATTCATATCCAGACACTATTTACTCTGTGCTCTTAATCTATTTTATACTGTAACTGTATCTACTGTGAGTACTGTACCTATTAAAACCTGCACGCCATGACTAGATCACCCCGAATGTGCATAATCTCATCAGCTAATCAGAGTTGAGCCTGGATAGTGCTTGGTTGAGTGACCACCTTGCATAAGACAGGTCTTGTAGCCTGCAGCAGGGCTATGTTACGAGTAGTATAGGGCAGAGCAGAACATCGATTGTACTCTACTATGCTCCTACGTCTATGTTCTCCATCATCATCAACACCCACTAGCCAGCTTGGTGAGAATAGGGTTGCCACCTGGCCAGGTTAGACCCGGGGAGTCCGGCCATTGGAATCTGTGGTCAGGTGGCAGGATTTTATTTGTACTTATGTAATAGACGACTTCCACGACGACTCTGGACTGGTGTCTGTAATTCAACAGAATGTCTGCACAGCTCCGCGCTCTCTCTCTCTCTCTGGGTAGTTCTCTCGCTCCCTCGACCGCTGCTGCGGTATGTCTCCCTCTCTCCTCCGGTCTCACCGCCAGCCAGAGGAGGTTCGCCAAGTGGTCGTTGGCGAGGTAGGGAGGAGAGGTAGGGAGGAGAGGTAGGGAGGAGAGGTAGGGAGGCGATGCAGTCCGGACCCGAGGCATCCCACATCGACAGCGAGTCCTCTCCTGCCTCCACTTATATACCCCCCGGCAGAACTAAGCTCCGCCTACGGCCACGCCCCCTCGTGGAACCCTCTGGATGGTTCCCGAATATTCCCCGTAGCTCCGCCCATTACCTTTGGCCGAGATTGAATCCCTACTCCAGATTGGATAGCGGTTACCCAGCGGTGGCCATGTAGATGTCCCCTGTAACCCCCCCCCCCAGGTGGCACTCTCTCATTACACTTCGATATGGTGGAATTGTGTTGAACTTCATGAGCGTAGAACTGCACAGTGTTGATCTCGGCTGATGAAGAAATATGTCTGGGTTTGATCTGTGAACAAAGTAAAGTGTGCTCAAATAACTCCCAAGACCAGCACAGCATTAAGATGCCCTCATCTAGAAGTCGAATGACAAAGGGCTGTAGATGGACATCTTTATTAGTTGAATATGTTTATTTATTAACGTAACATATCCCAGTTTTCTAAGGGTTCCACAGTGTTCAGTACAATCTAGACCAATAATTAACCAATCTCTCCATTATGCAGAAGTTCCATTGCCGAAAATATCAACTTACTATTTTTCTGTTGTCAGACAGGGTTAATGATGAATGTGATGAGTTTTTTTATTTTGGCTTGCACCCCAAGATACTCCTTATTACGTTTGACTCAATTGGCTTAGAGGAGACCTAATGGCAGGCTCAGATAAGAATTGCCAGGGATCGAATCGAGGTTACTGGGGATGCGATCACAGTTCAGTAGACACTACACGACACTGCCTACAATTGAATAACTGCAATAATTTCACAGCACTGTTACACATGGCAATTGGGCATAGTCTAGTCGAGGTATAGACCATGTTGTTATAATACATTGTGGATTAATAATATAAAGTCGTTTTTCCGTTAATATAGATGTAATGGATACACATGACAAAACATGAACTCTTCCACATGAAAGCACGAACTGCTTCCACATGGATTGTGATCCTGTTGCGCATTATCAGCGATGCAGGAATGAGATGTACCACAGACTGCAGCGCCACGAACCTGCAAGGGAAAGAGAGCAGACGAGCCATGCTTAGCATGTGCCTTGCATCACTGTATACAAAAATAGTCTACGTGTCACAGAAAATTATGCCGAGGCAGTTTGATAAATTCAAACATCTGCTGAGACAAAACTTTTCTGCAGACAAAAATCGCATCAAATATGAAGCAGATGTTTCGTGTTGTGACAGATTCACTCCGTATTTTATTGTCTTTATTTCTGAACAAAATAAAGAGGAAATGCCACACTTGTAAATAATAGTGTCGGCACAATCTGTGTGTGTAGGCAATAATATCAACAGTGAATACATTCCCAAATGAGTGCTCTGTTTCATATCGACAGGGAGAAAATATGCTTATTTTGGAACAAAAAATATTCCTACGAACTGAGTGACCAGAGCTGAAAAATCACCGTCTCAATCTGCTGGCTGCTGTTACGCAACATTACCATATAAGTAAAAAAATACAAAGGAGACCTTTTTTGGAGATGGTTAAAATGCCCTGGCTTCCAGGAGATTAAGGCGCTGTGTTTACTGCACAGAGAGACAATGTATCACATTATCGCAATAGCATATATTTATTGAGCAACTGTTGATCAAACAAATGTAACCATTCGGCTTAGCAATGATATTTGTATCACATTATCACACCGATAACATCTGGTAAACTGGCAATATTTGTGTAACCCGTGCCCACCGTGCCTCAGTCTTTCCAGACCGTGACCATTATCGAGGAAACAACAGGGGTGGTCATCAATAAAATTATTAAATACAAGTTTTCGTCGTACTCCGGTGTTGTTTTTCTTCGTTCCACTGCGTGATCTTTTTCGTTAACTGCGACACGACTCGCTCCCAACACCGTCCACACGCACACAAGGACTTGATGAAATATCAACGCGCTGAAGTCACGATTGGCCCTCAACACTGCTGATGAGGCCCAGAAGGTAAAACCCAACGTTTGCTTGCTTTAAACAATTCCTCCCAGTTAAATCTTGATTTGAAGTTTTCGTGACTGCAGTAATCCATACTCTTTGCTCCCAGTTAGTTTGTGTGGATGGCCAATCGACCAATAGGCCATTTATTCATTTTAATTCTCAGAGAAAAGTTTGTTCAGCTTCGCCCTCTAGTAAATGAAAAATGTGGAATATTTGTGGAACATTTGCCTAGTCGAATGAATGAGCAGGAGAAATATGCAGGTCATTAATACGGCGCGAGCATTTTTCCTTCCTTTGCTCAAGTACTTTTGCAGCGCAAGTCTCCGCTTTAAATAATGCACGTGTTGTCTCGATGGCTTTCGGCGGGCTGGTTGCCTGCGAACCTACTTGCTGTGACTGAGACATTGTGGCACACACACCACCACTGCTTTGAGAGAACTCTCGGCCCTCCCACTTGTGTGTGCGCACGTGCGTGTGTCTTTTCTTGGAAGCTGCCAGCACACAAAAAAAGCTCAGGGGCAGCTCTGAGGCTTTTTTTTCTCTCTCTTTCTCTCTCCTCCCCAATCTTTTTTTTTCTCTCCCTCTCTTCCTTCTGGGGAGCAGAGCAATAGACACCAAAGAGGGCCTCTCTCCGCCTGCCGGACACAGGAATCTGTTCAGAAACTGGGGCACAGCGTCGGAATTAAAGGTGAGTTGCTCAAGGCTCCGTGTCTGTCGGCGTCTCAACAGACGGAAGAGGTGACAAGGGGACTGTGAAAAGAAGCGGAGCCGGCACAAGGCTGTACAGTGGCTTATGCAATGGATACATCTGTTTCTCGCTATTTTTCAAGAGTTTGTAATGTTTAGGCATCTGCCAAGAAACACTCTCTCGTGTTTGTGTTATATATATGAACGTGTCTTTATCCTTCTTGCATATACGTGTTTCGTTTTATTTAGCTATGACGTTCATTAAAGTTCGTCTCTAATTAAGCTAACTTTTGTTCAATAGATTGCGTTTAATAAGTCTGTAATGGCACTGTATTGTGAACTCTGATTGATTCAGGTCATCGTTTGCAAAAGAGACTTGTTCACTCGAATCGTTTCCCAGCCAGTGAAATGTTAAACCTATATGCGAAGTTTTTTTTTATTATTATTGTTTGATAACATTATTTAGCACTACGGTTCGTGGACGCCACAGATTTGCAGGTTTTGTTTACCATGAAGGTGCTCACATCAACCTCGAGTGGAGACAGAAACTGCTTTATAAGTTAATTTCACGCCTCATGCATCATTAGACCCACCCAACGGCGAAAACATAACTATTATTGGTAATATTATATTTTCCGTAAGTACACACATTTGTGTCGCTACAATATCCAAACATTTGCTTGCAATGTCACATTCTTTTTTGTAACATTCCATCGGCACCGCGGTGGTGTGACTTCGATGTATGGCAAATGAACAGCCCTCGTCCACATCCATTACCAATGTGCATCCCATTTGTGAACCCGCAGCTGGATGGATGAAGGCCTCCTCGATGCCGCTCACTCTTGGTGGTGGTGGTGGTGGGGGGGGGTTACCGTAAGTCGAGGATTTCCCATACGAGACGTCCTCGACTTACGTATATATCTCAGGAGCGAATTAGGTTCATAACCCGATTTGACCGCCCCGTAGAACTTCTTCACGCTGGTCAGTGCACGTTGGTGAAGTGGGAGCCAGCACCGTTTTACAAATCGATCGCCTCTGATAGCTATACACCGTGTGTTGAACTTTTTTTTGCAACCGTACCGTAAGCCAACCGTGCACATTGGAGGTGCGGGGGAAGGACAACGAACAAACACACAAAGAGCAGTTCTAAAGAAATTATTTTTTTCCAAACTAAATCTAAAAGTGCATATAGCTCCCAGTGGCTTCCTAATATTGGAATGAAGAGCGTTCCAGACGGCCGCAGAAGCGCACCTGAAAGCACACGATGGCGGTGACCGTCTTTGTTCGATGGTTATGAGGACCGCAGTTTGTGTGATGATATTGGGCTGGCCGAGGCCGGCAGTGAAAATCAAGTCGCAGGGTTCATCGTGCAATGTGCTAACCCAAGGCCGTAGCCATGGAGTCAACATTGGGGGGGACCAAATCTTCCAGGGTGTCTGGGGGTCCCAACCCAGAAAAAATATCTAAATTTTAAAACTCATTTCCTGCCTAAAATATTTTAAAATTCACTAACACATGGGATGGACTTTTCATTTTTTTTTTTACAATAATGTCTAATAGTGTATTGTATTGCATTGCTCTGTTTTTATTTTTTTACCATTTCTTGTTTCATTGTATGTAATGGCAGAGATTAGGGATTAATAAAGTATAACCACAATCATATAAACATAAATCTATGCATTGATGTATATGAAGACAAGTCCAGATATTGTGGCCAAGGTTTAGCAAATTGTTGTTTTATTTACATAGCATATGAATTATTTTTATAGCAATATATTGGGGGGGACATTTTTAGCATATTTGAATAATGGGGGGATGTGTGTCCCCCAATATATATTATAATTACGGCCTTGTGCTAGCCACTTCGCCACCGTTGCAATGCCCATACATCAAGCATATTTCAGGAGGATTTTCTGAGAGAACCAACGAAAAAAAAACACTGGACTGTCTGCTAGCAGCCAGCGGTTAGGCTTGCGACACAGGGAGGGGTAAGGAAATGCCATTCATAATGCTGAGCATACTGTATTGCACTGCGGCTGCGTTAAACGTTATATATAAGCACAGTAAAATGTTTTCATAATACTTAAAAAATGCGAACCCGTGGCCCATTTTACACAATTTTGTACCGGTCTCCAAAATGCTTACATTCATAGCTGCCACGAACAAAGCTGCACGTAACACATTCATGCCGTTTTTGTCACTCCACTGCTGAATGAGGGATATTTTAACCAAGCTGAACACCGCTGGTTACTTTGGGTTAGTGAGCTGGGTGGTAAGGGTGCTGAATAATGAATGTTGCTGTACTGCTCTCTACTGCCCACAATACCTATTTACACATCTTTAGTGCCTGGTGGACACCCTTCCAAGCACTTTCCAGGCTCCAAACTGCTTAGCTTCCGTAATCTGATGAGATCGAGAGCACTCTGGGTGATTTTGTTATCGGCGTAGTGAAATGTGCAATTTACATCAAAGCGTAGATTATATTAAAGACATCATTATTTGCATGAATAATACACAACCCTTTCACCTATTCTAAAAGTGCCATCCTCGACCGACTGATTGTGCAATCTGTCTACCAACGAATGACTGTGTTTCACACGGTCTCTCTGATTCACAAGCCAATCATAACATAGTTTTCACAAGGATCATGGGACTACGTGGTGGTCAGCAGAAACAGTGCAGCAAAGTCCCTTGCTCTACTAGATTTCTATGATCCCACATTTACTCTCCCTGCTTTCACCAACCCACACTGACCGGTGTGCTGAAGTATGGTCAAACAACTTCCACATGTGACACGACATTTGGGGAGGAATTCATCTAGCAGTGGATGACCACAGGTTGTACATGAGCTTGTACAGGAACTATACACACGACAAGCTGGATAATGATGGGATTACGAGAATGAGTTTACAAAATGCATCTGATAACAGTCCTCGCGAATGTTTAACTAAACAAGAAAATAAGATACTTAGCCATTGATAATTGCTAAGACCACCCGTACAGAATGGTTAAGTCTTAGTATGAACTCCTGCCGACTTCAGTTTACATCTGCAACGTCTTTCGTACAATGTGCAAGTTACAACGTGCTGTGTGTTCCAAAGCAAATCGGAATTGTCACGACAGGACACATCTGTTTCCAATTGGAGCAATACCTTCGAATGAACTTTTGTTAAAAAAGTAATTTAGTCATCTTTTAATTTTAACTAAAATGTAATTACGGCAGGTTAACTATGTTCTACATGCCCCTCAGGTGTGCTCAATTGTGTCTCTAGTTTGATTCTTCAGATAGGGGCCCTGCCTGTTGTGTATATAGAGAGCAATTGTCAAATGAACCTTATGGCAGGACCCCTGGGTCATATAAGCCCCCAAGCTCTCGCATAAACATGATATTATAATGTAAACAAAAACTTTGCTCTTTTTCACCAATGGGTTTGAAGGATTGTGGAACGTGTTGTCTTGTTAAACTACGCCTTTAAAACTGAAAACTACTTACCTGCAGTACTTGTATTTAAATACACTATCGAAATTTTTTTTACACCCCTCTGTCAATCATCGTGTTTCTCAAGTGTGGATTTGTGAACACACTTTGTAAACGGTACATAAAATAGTCCGCGTTTTCAATGCGCTGTTCATATTGTAACAAGCGTTTATACTAATGTTACTCTACAGAGGAGTGGGTCGCCGCTCCTCTTATCCGCATTGATACGAGTGGTATGTGGGGGACTATGGCCTAACCACAAAAAAAACCTATCTGCACAGATGCATACGGACAAGAGAAGTATTATCAAACAGGAGGAATTAACGGTGCAACGCATCTCATCTGTTAAATATCTGCAGGTAATAGGATTGTCATTGATTGATCCTGGCTGCAGACATTGGTAGGTCACAAATAATAATGAAGATAAGAGAGCAGTTTCACTGTATTATGCATACCGTTATGACAAATAAAGGACCTAAGTCGTGTAGGCAGTTTGAGCAGCTTTGGATAAGACTTATGATCCTGCCCATACCTGAGCATGGAGTGCATTCGCGTGTTCAGCTCTTCTGCGCATTCGTCCTCGTTGCTGCGCTTGGACGACATCACAACAGAATTATCTGCGCCAGGTGGGTCGCGGCATTTATGTGCGCGGTGGGACGGAGTCACCATAAATAAAATTAATAACGATTTTGACTTCCATTTATTCGGGACCCCGGGGTCCCGCCATAAGGTTCAAATCAAGAACCGCGTTCCACCTGGTGCCGACCTTCGCCGAAAAACATCGCAATGCGCTAACTCGAGTTCGCACCACCCACGCCAGATCAGGTCACCACCTTCACGAGTGGAACAATCAAACGAACAAATGAAACTCGGAGTAAGAGAGTTGAGACAGTGACTAAACCATAGGGCACATTGCAAACCATTGCCAACTTCGAAAATGGAGGCAGAAGCACCAACAATTCACTCAGCCTCACCGAAGCCATCGCGTGCCTTTCTAACTTGGATCTGGATCTTTAAGTTGCAAATCCTTATGGCGAATGCAAGAAAACCAGTGATTCTTAACTGCACCCTGCTCCTGCACCTGCACCTTGTCGATGTTAAGCTTTTTTAAACAACACTTGCAAGTGACTGAGTTGAGTGCCTTTGTTCAGGCTGCACATCCATTTGGGAGGAAAAAAATGTGTGACCATACTTCATAAACATCAGCCAGTGCGCGGTTAGTGATGATACCAAACTAGCGTGGGGAATGTGCCACTCAAATGCAGATGAGTCCCATCACTACGTCAAACACTGTTTATTGTCCATTTTTGTCAACATGACTGGGTGCAATGTCAATGTGTAATATATAGTGACCAAATGTAAAATATTAAATAAGTAAATTGTAACATATTTCCCTCAGATGCACTTCACGGATACGTGTGGTTTCTGCCCATAAACAGATCCTATTATTTGTTTGGGATTTTGCAATCTGAATACATTACAATGACGTTAACCGATTTTTATATCGGTGTTTAGTAACATGTAGAGGCACACGCTTGGAATTACATAGAGATTATATAACATATTCAAGTCAGGGACATCATACTGATTGTCAAGATAAGTAAGTGGGCTTGGGCAGAACACATCGCGAAATTGAATGATGACCATTGGTCTATACCAGGGGTCGGCAACCAAAATAACAAGAAGAGCCATTTCTTTCCAATTCGGTACAAAATTCAGTATTTCAAGAGCCGCAATGCATCTATGTACATACGTACATATCGTCAAGAAGCAGCCCGTAAAGAGCCGCATGCGGCTCCGGAACCGTAGGTTGCCGACCCCTGGTCTATACTTATGACAAAGTGGCAGCCAAATGAGGGAGCACATTTGAGAAAATGTTGACCGCAGAGTTGGTGTGAGCTTGTGTGAAAGAGTTAGATGGAGTGTTGAATTGCAAGACAGTAAGAGATGGTGAGGGCTTGGGGAATCCTTCATCCCTGATCATGATCAGTTTTATTCTAGACCTTTGATCTTTTTGCCTATTGGCGTATGACCGTTACCTTCACCGATAGCTCCTTGTCGTGGTTTCGCCACTTCTCTCTGTCCGTTGCTTCGTTTTTCATCTGAGACAGCTTTCATTCATTATTATATGCATGTATGTTGAACTTCTTTTCCACCATACGTAGTCAACCATGTTTGGCATCCAGTCAGATCATGGTCTTCTTCCCCGAGCATGTTTGGAGTGTTCCCTCTATCATGCATCCCTTGCAGCCGGTCGCCATGCATCCTGGTTACGTGTCTCATTAAAATGGGACGTCGATTGCTCACAGTTGGGGCTCTTTCGGTTGTTGTCCGTTGCCTCCTGCGTTCCCAGTAGGACATGCTGATCCACGAGGCTGCACTTGTCCTTGCCCTCGTCGTGTTGCTGCCCGCTCGTTCGTTTGGGCTGGCTCCAGACGAATCGGAGGAGGGAGCAGCCGAGGAGAGCGCCGGGGCAGACGGGGAGAGCTGCACGCAATGCTGTCCCGGAGAGCATCGCGACGCCCATGGCATCCCCTGGCACTCGCCCACTCCGATTATCAGCCCACAGAGCCGCGATCTGCTCCAAGGTGGGGCCTGTCTTTGCATCTTACTTTTTCTCATTATTTTCCCCGAGGGCTGCACATTACATTGTGGTAATTAAGCAAAGGTTGTGCGCTTCAAAGTGGGAACATTTATATCTTTTATGTAGATTGGCGAGGGTGAAAAGTTGTTGATCTCCAAATTCACCAACCTGCTCTTACCAGTGTGGTGAAATATTGTAAATCCACCACAACCCGCACAGCATGGGGAGACCCTCATCCAGGATTGGATGGACATAAGATCTGTACATATATAGTAAGAGGCCGAACAAAGCATTGAATCACCTATGCATAGTAATTGCTATGCTCATGGTGCATGCATTGAATTACATGTGAAGGCGTTATTATTTTCTATTAATTTCCTGTATATTATATGCAATCAGTTTACATTACCCTGGAGCCACTAGAGGCGGAGACCATTCACCATGATCAGGGCTCAGCAACCTAAATAACAAGAAGAGCTACTTTTTTTTATATTCGGTAAGAATAAACAACTATATTTCAAGAGTCCTTCACAAATGACGTCACGAAGCAGGCTCTTAAAGAGCCGCATGCGACTACGGAGCCACATGTTGCCGAGCCCTGACCACGATGTTCAACAAATAATTCTGATATAAAATCACAACTCAGATTTGCCACGGTTCATCGAATCATTACACCGCTGTTCAATTTGATTTTCCAATAAATTATGAATCACTCTTTTAATTCTTGCTGGCATTGTCTTGCTCCGTGTGTGTTTAATTGTTACTCTTTTGGTCTATTTTACGTAAACGTTTCTTGCTGGCATTACTCCTTTAGGCTCTCATCTTATGCAGCAGCGGTGCTTCAGCTGGAACAGTTTCAAATGCTCACCACATCCATCCGCCTTATTTTGTTCTCACGATACTGCGGTGGCCATGGGGAATGGTGGGCAAATTACGTGCTCAGGGTTAGCAGATGTGCTTAAGGACAATACTTAGGAATATAGGGTACAATAATGATACAATCATATCGGATTATTATAGATAGACGTCCCTGCTCCTAGCCAGCCTATAGCAGCCTTCCTGAAAATATCGAGTGGGAAACTAAACCTTGTGTAAAATATATAGTAGTGCAGGTCACGAGCACGTGCAGAGTGTTGTAAAATATAGCCCTACGAATAGCAGCATTATTTATTGTGAGTTTTAGGTTTCACTTGACAAAGTGAGTGCAGCTGTTGTTACCATTATTCAATAGTGTAATACCATAACGATGTATGTTTCCACGCTGAAATAAACGATTCGTTGCAACGAGAAAGGTCTTCTCTAGGGCACGTAAGAGTTCAGATCAGGGCTGCTCAACCTTTTCATGACCGCAGAGCTTGTGGAGGTGGTCTGAAAATGTCACGGACCACCTAATGCCAGCCACTTTGCCTTTCACGGGTCCACAAGCGCTGACCCATATGAACCATTGACCTTTGTTGGTTCCATAATGAGAGCCACAGACCTCCCAGTTGAGAACTCCTGGCCTGGACGACAAAGAGGGTAAGCGAGAGTGTAGTGGCTGCAATGGGGTTGTGCATTGCAGGCCTATATGTGCATGTGCATCCATTTTTCCACTATTGGACGAGGGCCCTCCCTATGTTGTGCAGGTCATGAAGGTTATTTGAGCAAACTTTATCACATGTTTCAGTGTGAGTTGGTGAAGGCAGGCAGCATAGATGTGGGGGCATCAAAGTAGAATACAACAATTACATTTTGCTGCCCTGCCTTCTGCTGACAACCATCGAGTTCCAAAACTTATATTTTGAAGATTTGGTGATCATAGGTGTATATGTAGAGTGATCATTCTTAATGTTACGTAGTACTCTATAGTTTCTGTACAATGGAGTCTAATAAACACAAATGTAAGAAAATGTGTAACTACAATGACAGTAATTTTTGTGAAGATGACACAATAATTTGTCTTTTTTCATTCTTTATTTTACCCAGATAAGAGCCCATTCAGATTACAATTATCTTTTTTATTGGAAAATTGGGTTATAGTAAAAATCAGGTGCACAGCATTGAAAATAAATTTTAAATGGCATAAAAACTATTACATTTGTAAACAAACCTTTAACAAAGGCAACAGATTAACGGAAAGGAGTATACGGTATATGTATACATGTTCAACGTTTTTCAAACCATACGTAGCCAACTGTGCTAATCGGAGGTGCGGGGGAAGGACAACAAACTGAACACAATGAGCAATTCTATAAACCGAGATAGAAGCAGAGATCAAAATCATTTATTCTCCAATTGTCCAAGTATAACAATAATAATAATAATTGAAACTCCAGTCGTGCCATCTGGTAAAGCATTCCCTTGCAATGTGTATTCTGTGATACCAAGTTTGTTGACTGCATTTACATGTTGACTCCTGTGCCAATGTAAAAAAAAAACACTTCCTTGGCATCATTCAACTTTGCGTGCAGGGGATAAAGGAGAAGTGGGCGAGCGAGGCAGGCAAGGAATGGCCGGCAAGGAGGGCAAGGCAGGACCGATAGGTCCAGCTGGTGGAAAGGGAGACCAGGGCTTGAAGGGATCGTCAGGCCAGTCGGCCAAGAACCCCTTCTCCGCATTCTCCGTTGGGCGACGCAAAGCAATGCACAGCGATGACGGAGGGCAGAATCTGATCTTCGACCTCGTGTTCGTCAACAAAGCTAGCAAGAGCAGCAAGGGGGACTTTGACATGTTCCGCGGTCGCTTCCGTTGCTCGGTGCCCGGCATCTACACTTTCAACCTCAACGTGCACACGTGGAACCTCAAGGAGACCTACCTGCACCTCATGAAGAACGAGGATGAGAAGGCCATCCTTTACGCGCAGTCGGCAGACCGCAGCATCATGCAGAGCCAGAGCATCATGCTGGAGCTGCACGCCAAGGATGAAGTGTGGGTGCGTCTGTACAAAAAGGACCGGGAAAACGCCATTTTCAGCGACAATGAGGATGTGCACATTATCTTTAATGGCCACCTCGTTATTCCAACTGATGCAGAAATCTAGGCCAGTGTGTCATCCTGTACAGACTGTTTATGTTCTGAAAAACATCTTAAAAAGAGCTTTGGTGGGTTCAGTGTTCGAGAATTTCTTAATATTTTTGACTATTGTTAGACACATCTTAAGTTGTTGATGCTCATCTCTGAATTTTGCTCATATTCAACTAAAAAACGTGTTATTTAAAGTGAAGTCCCAATTCTTGTTTTACATCAGGGCTTTACTACATACACAAATGTATTTGTAATGTGTTAAAACAACCCGAATATACATTGGGGGGGGATTTTTGTTCTAATGAAATGTTTCAAACGTTAGATAGAAATAAGCAGACTCCTGAAATTATCAGAAGGTGGCAGCAAATCCTGGGTTAGATGTCAATGACAAGTTGAGAAAACGTTGAAGGAACACATTTTTTTCTGTATCCTTGGGTCTTTCGGTAAAGTCACGTAGATAGGTTCAAATAAAATTTAAAAAAATAACACATTTTATTTTCTTTGAACCTATCTACGGGACTTTACCGAAAGACCCAAGAATATGAATTCCTGCAGTCACGAAAGCTTCAAGTCAAGATTTAAAATTAAATTGCACAAAACCTACAGCAGATGGCAGAGTAGAGGCGAGTTGAGACGGCGAGATGTCAATGCGTCCTACAGACTCAGACAAGTAACGTTGACCAATTCACATTTTGTTTATTCTAGTTACAGTATAATGTCAGTGTCAATGTATGTAATCAGAACTGGTTTTTTTTTAACGTACATTGGAATGTTTCACAAATCTAAGAATAAAATGTGATCATGGAAACAATGAAGAGCTTGATACGGTGTATTAGATTGCCCTCCCACAAATCACGGTCATATTCCTCCACGTGCAATTGAATATTGGGCAGAGTTCGTGCCTATAAAGGGCAGTGTACTTCAATAGGGATTACCGTTGGTACGGCTATTTTAATACACACAATAGACAGGAAAAACAAGATCAAAGGGCTTGCATAATGCATAAGAATAATGTACGTTGACTCAGTAATCCCCCCCCTCCAACTTTGCGCAAGAGCGCAGAAGCGTGGTCACCACATCTACGCCTCTATGTAAAGAACGAAACAGTTAGACTTCTCCACAAATATGGCTGTCGCCTGATGAAGCTAGTTGTAATTACTGGCGAAACGTCGTACTCAGATTGTAAATGTTGTGGCTTGGATCTCCAACACACCGGTGTTCTGTACTAGTATACTACACTATACACTACTATACATTACACTACTACACACTACACTATACACTACACACTAGTGCTGTACTAGTGACGAATTGGCATGTTCTGTTTACGTGACAACCCTTACTAGTTGGCTGTGTCTGGTGGTGGCGGGTTTTTACGACACATTTATATATTTACGCGATCTAACCCAACAAACCTCTATTATGAAGTCGTCGTATTGTTGAAATGTTAATTATGGTCACATGGGCTAAGTTGCCAGCAGAGTGCAGTGCAGCGAAGCGCATTGTTGTACTATACTCGACTCCATCGTCTATACACCCCGACCTCACCACCCAGCACTGACCAGCATGGTGAAGTGTGGTCGATTAACCTCCTCGACCTAAATGGTTTGGGATGATCCTCATACAATAGTAGGTCGATACAATGGTTGTACAATTGTACGTGAACATATTTTAGAGTAATTCTCATGTTTACTTTAGGACTTGCTTGTCATTAAAAACCCTCCTCTGTGCAAAATCTTATATTTTGAGTTTGTTTTTTGCTCATTTTTTACAAAATATACAATCCCAGCATTAAACCCGCATGTGCTGCTACATTGCATCATTTTTTTCTGTGTCATACTCTATATAGATTTATATTTTCATGAAAATTAACTCAGCAGGAAAGAGATAAATGTTTCTTGTTCCAGAGTCTGTGTTTCTGGATACATTCCAAATCTGCTAAGGGAATATCTTATTGTAATCATTACAGGATGAAATATCATTTTCTTTCCATGGGAAATAAAGACTGATGCAAAACAGTTTTGATTGCTCAGCTGAGATGTCAAATCTTATCAATTACCCGCTGATATTTGCTGTATACTGTTGCAGTCATATGGTATGTATTATGCTCTCATTGAGCATTTCACTTTTTTTTTTCAAACATATACATTAATTCCTATTTTAAAATATAAATTTTTAATGTGATTACCATTTTGGACCGCATGAAGTTGCACACTTATGTATGTGCCGTATGACATAGTGGATAATAAATGGTTGACTCTGGTGCCGTAGACTAACTCGATTTCGCAGTGTGGTTCTGAGTTAATTATCTTGTTAGAGTACTGAGCCAAGCACCTTTAAGATCCCAGTCTCAAATGTCTGGTAATTCCCTGTGGCACTAAAGGGCTTCTCAGGTACCACACGGTTGGCGATTACAGATCAGTCACTGATGACTGCACAAAAAAAATACCTTTCGAAATTGGTCATTTACTGCATTGAATCGCCAAGCGTTAAACGTGCAAAGCGACAGCAGTGAAAATTCATTTAATGACACAGAAAAGTAAAATAAGTTCAGGGCATATGAAGTCTGGCTCAAGATAAACGTCTGTATATCGGCTTCAATTGTAGAAGGTGGACCTGGCTCTAAGTAATTAAATAAACTAATTGTTTGATGACGCTTCTGCTGCATTGGCAGTGGTGCACAAGTACAAATTATAAAACACTCAACACGTTCGTCAATAACACAGCGTTAAAATTACATATTTGTAATAGACGTGTTGGGCAATGGCCCTTCATAGCACTTTTATATGTAAGCGAAAGAAGCTTGGAGTGCTTTTGTAAAACTGAACTTGATTATGAAAGAAACATATCAATGTGCCTAAAGAAGTACGTTTTCAATAAATGCATATTGTCTACGATGACATGGACGCGACAAACGGAGACTTACAAATAAAATAGAAAAGCTGCAAGGTATGCAATGATACATGTAAAGGTGCATGGTTGGAGTAAAAATTGAGAGACAAACGAATGAAGACATGGATCCGAGAACAATTTCAAGTTAGACATCATTTTGATTTAAAGCTTTCGTGACTGCAGGGATTCATCTTCTTGGTTCTTTCGGTAAAGTCACGTAGAATGGAAATAATAATATAATAAAGTATTATATTATATTATTATATTATTATATTATATTATTTTATTTTATTATGTTTTATTTTTATTATTTTATTATTTCCATTCTACGTGACTTTACTGAAAGAACCAAGAAGATTAGACATCATGTTGACTTAGAAAAAGAGTAACTGGACAGAGCAATGACACAATGCTAGAAAGCTGGATAGCCAGTTGTCAATGTTGATGATGGAGATGACCACTGTAGAGTTGAAGTGATGAGATCGGCTGTGTGCAGGAGCTAGATGGATTGTTGCATCACAAGACGTTTGAGGGATGACGATTACCTGGTGAGACATTCATTCAGCAGTAGATAGAAAATGAATTATGATTATGCAGTTAGGTTCATTGAGTGCAACACGTTGTTGCTAAATCTAAAAAAAACACAATTAGGCTGCGCAACAACCTCCAGTCACGACCACAGAATGTATATCTTGTAAGGTCTCGCACATTTAAACAACATCAAATAAAACAAACTTGTGTCGATTAGTATTCATCGAGACATCGAATGTACTCGTAATTATTACTGCAGTGTGCAATTGACGTATTCAAATAAGTTGACCGTGTTTTCATTGAACAAATTTGAAGGCCACTTACACACCCCATTTTGTGGTCACGTGCGTAACAGGTTCCACACATGTGGATCGCCACTCCACAACCACGTTCTTAACGAATGCTGACAACATTCTTCACACGATGTGCTATGACATTAATGGAGCTGCATTGTGCATCTAGGCGCAGGGTTTAAACGTGTTGCAGCTGTGCATTAGCACTAAGCCATATGGATTAGTGATGCTGCTCGGGTGTTTTGGTTAGGGGCCGTCCATAAATGACGTCACGCACCAAGGGGGGGGGGGGTTCAGACATTTGTGACGATGTGTGACGAGTGGGGGGGGGTGAGAAATGTGACGTCACATCAAAATGCGCAACTTTAAATAAATATAGACAACACGTTCCACTTAATTAAATAGACTTTTTAATAAATATTTTCTCCTACAACATCAGAGTGCAGCGCCACATTAAATACGCACTACAATGACAATAGTTTAAAGCGATTTGAAGCATGTTTTATTTGGGGAAGGGGGGGTGGGCAGAGCTTTGTGACGTCATATTTGAGGGGGGGTCTGACTTTTTGTGACGCCGTGTGACAAGGGTGGGGGAGGGTTCAAAATTCGTCCAAAATTCGCTCTCTAGCACGCCGCACTTGCAATCCACAGGTCGCCCCGTTAATTTCATTCCGCATGAGTGGCAGTCGACACGATGATGCACGTTTATTAACGCCCCCTCCCCGCGTCTGTCCACCCAGCAGTTCAAATGGGTGCACCGCGGCTTGCCGATATGTAGGTCGCCTGACGCCTGTGTGGTGGGGTAAAGTGTGGGTAACCCCTCCTCTTCTAAGATGCCTGACCGCAGCATGGAGTAAGCCAAAATCATTCACTCGATGTGCTTTCGAGGGCTCCTTTTTTGTGGCGGCCCTTTCCTTCAGCAGTAACATGAGCAAGCGATTGCAGGACCGCACCTTTAATTGTATCATATGGATTTTTAACAACACTGCCATCACTATTGCAATTAATTAGTCTCGAGTAGGTGCTAGGTGTACTTGTATGTATGTTGAACTTCTTTTGCACCGTACGTCGTCAACCGTGCTCATCGGAGGTGCGGGGGAAATGCTGATGCTGTCTTTTCTTGGATGTTTTGTTTGCACTCAGTCACATATTCACTTTAAGATGTTTTTTTGTTCACGTTTTTGTTTTTTGTTTGTTGCGGTTGCACCCGATTCAAGAGCCGAATGGCTCACAGGGCTATACCTAATAAATGAACTTGAACTTGAGAGTACAAGTGGAATGATGATGCATCAATTCATCGATTAACATCGATTTTTCGGCTCACGGTATGTGCATCGAGTTAGGCCTATAAGAACTGATGTTTTTCAATTCGTATGTGTTGTAACCCTTGGAAACACTTCAGGTGCTACCCCTCCACCCCAATTCGTTGAACTATTGTTTATTTATATTATTGGATAATGGCCCTGAATTGTAACACTTTTATTGAATTGCAGGGTGTCGGAGAATGAATCATTCTTTCCGCAAAATTTGAGAACCTCACCTAAGTAACATAATTCGCTATTACATAAACATTAATTACATGTGGCATAATTTTCATGCCATTTATATGCTAGTTTTATATACTTTAAAACACATTAAAATCACCTGCAACAATTTTTTTTTTTACCATTAAATTTCATTATTTTTCATGAGTAATTATCCTTGCTTCATTTGCGAAAGGGATATTACATCATATTGGGCTCTGGAATAATGGAACTCTATTGATATATGAATACTGACCATTGCCCAAAATGTCAAACATATATTTTTCTTTCAGAGCATTGTAATTGACAAATGTGTGCATCTTTTGTTATTTGGTGGTGATACACCGTCGTCGGCAGAACCTGACAAAAACCTGCACGTGGAGTTGATATACGTGGGGACCCCAGTGCGTCGGTGAGATCTACACGATCTTGACGGGATCGTGGCTGGGTTCAGTGGCATGGCGAGCGGCGATGACCTGAGACACTTTTCCCGCTACAGCCTTCGTCCGTCTTCACAGCCGTTGAGACCCACAGTCTATGCCTGTCCTGTCATTGACGACTTCTTGGGTCGCTTTTAGTCTGGAACCTCCTCTTTGACCTTGCCGCCATGGCTGGTGACCCCACCAAGGAGCACGAGGCTCCCGACGGATTTGCTATTGGGATCATTGGAACACGCAAAGCTCTCCACCACAATCAGGTCGCGATCCTCGGAGAGGCTTATGCACCACTGTCAACGAGTGTCGCAAATCGTGTTTGTTTAATTGATGTATTGATTGTTAAAATGTTTTTTTTTCTTTCTAAAAGTGTCTGCTAGGTTTAACGTCCAAGCGATACTCTAACGAGTATGCGACAATGACACCTTCGGAGTTAGGTGTCATATCAGTGCCGTTACTTTTATCAAGACGATTTGTTTTCTAGACGCCTTGCGCGATTTTTTTACCTTTAACACAAAAAGTAAAATAATGTTGGTTGACACCTATCCTGTTTATTGCCACGAGGAAGGACTTTCGGTAGAAATGCAATAACAGTTTGGAAAGCTGCCACACATGTTGGAAAAACACAGCTGTAAATCATTTTACAAAACCGTGCAAAGGTTTGAAAAGAAAATGATTGCAGTATTGCGTTATAGCTATTTCCTAGCACTGGGATTTTGCGTGTATTTTTTATGGAATGTAGATGCATGATTGTGTTTCACATTGGCATGGTTATAGCACATTGTATTTAATAATAGTTACCTCAACGAAATATTAACCAGCAACTCTAATGTGACATTAGTTAAGTATTTATTTGAGGCGGTGCTGGAAACAGCAGCTGAGCACTTTTTTTTGTTTAAGAAAGACATGTCAGCAAACCTGTATAATTGTGATATTAAGTATTTGTCAGCTAAAATTAGCAAATTAAGTTTTTCCACATTTTTATAAAGAATTGTTTTTTATGTGTGCCTGGAAATTATCCAGACAGACACCTGTATTATGACACGTATGTCTATCGATATTTTCCACTCTGACACAATAAATGTATTATGCGAGTGCATAGCTGCTTAGGTTTGTTAGAAAGTTCGGGAATGCTTGGGATCCCTTGCCTTGGGGTACGATTTGGAATTTATTTTTAATATTTTTTTATGGACTGTCTTGCTGGCACAGAGAATGCTGCATTGTTCAAAAAGACAAAAACGCTCTCTCCACATCCATATGGTTTAGATTGTTCAATTCAAAACGTATACTTATAATAAACAAAGTCTTGTCATTGTCTGAAAATCGACTGTATGTAAATGTATATAGCGGTTTGTGTGCTATATATGATAGTAATATATTTAACATGCAAAATAACATTTTAGTATCCACATTAGAATATGTTTGAGCATTGCACTGTATTTGCAACATAGTTGCGATTTAGTGGATTATCTTGGGTAGTTTTAAATGAAGGAATAATTACGTACACATGCACTACATTAAAATTATGGGTTTGCATGGGTTGAAATTATAATTAAATATAGCAAGTCCATTCTTACTCATGCTTGTGACTTTTTTTGTATCAGTTATGGAATGGCTGACATCGCTGCACTCGTATTTAGTGATGTATTCACGGGGAGGTGCTGTGGCCGGGGGTCGACTCAAACCCGTCGACCCTCCAAAGTCAATCAAACAAATGAGCACCATTCATGTGAGCGTGGAGACACTGTGACACCACAGAGAATGGGATTGAAATCAGACCGACGCAGGGCTTTCCAAAAGCCTCGTTACTTCTCAAGAGCATCCACATTTCCACGTTTATCAATCTTCAGATACGACTCTCAAAATAACGCTAAATTTTCCATATTTGTCTCTCTACATATACAAAAAATACACGACTTCTGTTTTGCACAACTTATCAATCGCACAGCCTTCTAGGAGGTCGTCTGATCAGAAGTATTGGTTCAGCACAAACACACTCTGGACTGGATGTGACATTCGGTGGCTGATCAGCAGTGTCAGGCTTGTTATTTAGCAATGCTGGAGAACTGCGTGATGTTTATGTGGGAGGACCCTTTCTGTAAAAACTAATTAGCCTAAGCTGTATGCAAATGTATAATTTGATACGTAGCACAAAATCATAGCTAAGCAACGTTGCAGAGAATAGTAATAACGAAATTAATGTCGCTTCCTTCAGTCATTATACACTGCATGCACCTATTGCGTGTTAAACAATAGCTCCAATTGCCGTAGAGAGCGCCGATTCAAATGAAGAGCTCTCACTTTAGATTTGAAGCTTTCGTGACTGCAATGATTCATATTCTTAGGTTTTTTTCGGTAAAGTCACGTAGGTAAAAAATAAAATTAATAAAAGTAAGTACTTTTTAATAAAACTAAGTACTTTTATTAACTATCTCTTTGTCACGTGGGATACACATGTCCGCACACACGCAAGATGTCCATCGATATGAATCAGCATTCTCGACATTGCGTGGGGTGAGTTGGGCAGTCGTCAGGCACGTGTAGAAAGTAGCGACTCAATTTGTAGTGGAATGGAATGCAACTGGCAAATGTGGACAGTTGTGCCGTGTGCTGATTGTGAGTAATGGAGTTTTGGCAAAACCTGGTGCTCACATTCAGTTCATGGAACTCTCGGACTGTTTTGTTTCCATAACCTGTTGACTGTCGGTCATCTGAACGGTGGCGACGTCTCTTCGGTCTTCATTGCTGCTCGTAAAACGATAATGTGCGGCTGCCTGCCTCGATGTTTGATTATTTTAGTTTATTTGGCTGCAAAAAATTTCCACGTGAGAAGCGACTTCGTCGAGCTAATCATTTGCGGCCAGGTCGATTTGGAAAATAAGCTAATAGCTCGGTGGACTTTATCTGCTAAAATACAAAGTTTAGTTTAAAAAAAGTGTATTTTTATATAGTTTTCATGATTTGCTTACCTTTCCTATACTTTGCACTCCTATCGTGTTTTGTATTGTATTGAACGCCTGTGAAGAGGAGCTTTATAGCTCATCGGATTCTTCCAGTATAAATAAAGAAAGCGTGACGAGCTGTGGTGGTGGTGTGGACCCACTGGGGGCCCTTGGCAGACACCATCATAGCCCCCCCCCCTTCCTCCTTTCAATTAAAAAAAAATTGAAAGGGATACAGACGTGGCAAGACGAGAGATGTGAGTCACGAGGTGACAGAGGAGATAAACATGAGTTCGACATGTCGTGAGATTCGAGAGACTTAGCAAAAAGACGGAGATGCTATGAGATTAGAGAAGAGAGCTAGAGTACAACAAAAATGGTAACGAGAGATTAATAGTATGTTTTGTTCTGTTGCTTAGCGTGTTATGTTTAATAAAATTTGAATTGTTGCTGATATTTGGTTCACTGCTATATATATATACTTTTTTATGAATCCAGGGCCCCTTTGGTGAGCCTCTTAGCAGTGCCGGATCAAGCTATTGCGGGGTCTGTAGCATACGTTATAAATGGGCCTTAAATTAAAAAAACACACAAATATTAAAACGCAAAATTTTTACTTGTATCGTAAAGTTATTGTATTTTTTCATCTGTTATACAGCCAGATAATACGACACATCGCTAACCTTAAACACTCAGTCGTTCATGAAAGTTGAAGGCAGTATAGTACTATAGTAATAGAGCAAGTGCAGAATCACTGAACCGGAATTTATAGCTTGAAAGCATTTAGCGCGGGGCCCTTGAAAGTGCGGGGCCCGTAGCATATGTTGCTACTTGTGCTACTAGGATAATACGGCACTGCCTCTGGGGTGCCTCAGCATTGTCTTAGTGTCCTCATGCAGTGTCACTACTGCGAACAAGTGAGCAGAGTAATCGTGGACTACACATTTACCTCGAGACAGAGAGCCTCCTGCCAGCACAGGCGGAGTTTGACATCTACATTTTGGGCGTGGGTGAGCAGGGGTTCGCTTTGTCCCTCGCATGAGGAATCGCGGCTGCACATAATTTGTTTTTAATTGTAATTTACTGAAAATAAATTATTAAAGGTGTCCAGAGGGGCACCGCCCCCCAGTGCCCCCCCCCCCCGCAAACTGCTTAACAATATTATAGGCAAGGCACACTGGATGCAGGGCTGGCTTTTCAGACACCATTTATTTTTCAATTGACAATCATGTATTTTATTTTAATTCACGTCACTTAATACACGTTCGGACACTTGCACCAGATGAAATACTGGGCATCTGGTGAAGAAGAGCTTCATAGCTGGTTGGATTCCTCCTTATAAATAAAGATTCTGATTCTGAAATATGCAGTATCGACTTGATTTTCATTGGCACCAATGCTATATTCTTATTTAGAGAAAAGGCGATTGATGGTGCCACAATTCCAAAACAGTTGCAATGATGTTTGTGCACAATTAAACACATGCAGCGTGTAAAATTGTGTTTCGTACCTCAGAGTTCTCAGGGTTTCTTCCAGTATTGATGGAATACAAGGACAGAGACTCAGGAATATAAGGAGTTGTGTAATTGGGAGGGTTGCTATATAAATATTTTGCCAGTGAGCGTTGAGGGAGAGCCTTTAGAGCTGCGGGGAGTGTTGGGAGAAGGGGTTTGGTTGGAGGAACATATATGTGGAGAGCTAAGATACAATAAACACAGTTAGCTTACCTTCAAAAACACTGGAAAGTCTGAACGGTGCATTTACATGAGCCAGGGTATTATGCACATATCCTTGACATGACCCACTCGATTATTCTCTTTCTTAATCCAGCCAGGCTGCCTTCTCCTACTTCATTTACCCAGAGAGGAATTTGAAACTGTAGCGTTTGAAGTAACTTGTGTTTGCTGGTGCCCACTATAAATGCAGTGCAGCGTAGGCAGCAGTTACTTATTGCAATACAAAAGCTAAAATTATTTAAATATAAGGAGCCAATTATGCAATCAATTGGTCCACGAGGAAAACAAGAATACTGATGAAGGCATTGCCTTAGTGATGGTACGTTTGTAATTATAGCTACAGGCTAATTGTGTGACTCGCCTCTCTTGTCCTATAACGAGACACTAAATTGGCATGTTTGCTTTTAAAAGGTTGCACCGCCCACACTCTGTAGTGGTGTAACTAAGAGGCACGGACAGACGCTGCGTTCACCCTTTTCAAACGCCGTTTGTTTTGGCCTCAGCTTCATCTCTACGGATGGCTTACATATGCATGTGGTGACATCATTTCCTTCGCTGTAGCACACTGTCGGAAAAATACATCTCGGCTTAAATGGGTTTTTTTTTCTTTAGCCACCTTAGTTATTTTAAAAAATATTTAGAAGTTACTCGATTCATTAAAATTACTCAATGATTGATGTTTTTTTATGTTTACATCAACAAAGTTTAATTGTGCCATAATTGTTCGTCTTATACTTCCAAATTACATGAGTCATGTACGTTTCCAAAAATGCACAAATTATAACAGCAAACGCTGTTGCTGGTAAATGTTATCCTCTATATACTCGTGACTAGCCTAGATTACATCAAGGGGGACACAAGAGAACAGATTTTTCTATTCCTTAGAGTGTGTTGCTGAGCTAATGTCTACTACGCATAAACAATAACATTGACAAATTACACATCTTGCAAATAGACGAACAAAACATCTTTATCACGTCTCTTTCCTTTACCCCCGCAAATGGTGATAAATAATTACATTGATTTATTTCTTGTTTTGTCTCTTGTGTTTTCCCCAGACCGTTCCATTTTTTAACGGCCTTACTTGGCTCGCACCGTCTACCAAATAAGCAAAAATACACAGTAACTCACGAAAAACATATGCTGTTATTTATTTAAATCTCAATGCATATCGCATAAATATTCTACTGGTATTAAACCAAATACACTATACCTCCCATTGTGTAGTTTGTTCAGAATAAGCAAAACATTTTTTAGCTAAAAATAAGATAGTTTTACACTGACCACATCTTTCGAACCATTTTGCCAAGTAAAACATAACCCAGCATTGTGCCTCCCGAGTTTAATTTCGCAAACACAAAGGATGCATGCACAACTCTTATTACAGGGCAATACTGGAAAGTCTTTTTCAGCTGGAATGCAACTTCAGTACACCGGTCCCATTGGGAGGCCCTTTTTTTTGGGAACAACGTGAATTTTATTAGCCGTGCATTATCGCCCTGATCTCATGGTGAGGGCAACAAAAACCTGGTTTGTGTTTTGGCAGCACTGACTAGAGTCCCGTGATTCTACGCATTTTGCTCGGGGCGTCTCTGTGCTCCAGGTGAGAGTCATGACGGCCGCGGTTTGTTAAAGCGTAGGCAGCCTAATTTTAAATATTATACACGGCCATGAGAGCACATGTTTAATGTTTGTGTATGTGCATCGAGCACACGTGTACGCGAGTGTGTATGTCTAGTGGGGAGCGGTAGTGTAGCGGTTAGCGCGCTGCACTACGAACCTGGCGACCCGGGTTCGATTCCCGTTCACGGCAAACACCAGTGACGATTATCTGAACCGGTCCCGGGCCCTCCCCTAGGTTGACTCAGCCTCAAATGAGTACCTGGTTCGGTGTGTAAACATCGCCGCTAGGGAGACAAAGGCGGTCGGGCGTGGTGCTGGCCACCCACCCCCTCGTGTACCGTTCCGGCCTTCATAGGTGCTCGCTAACAGCACTTGCCCCTACAGTCTGTTAAGGCTATACGGGGGATCTTTGTGTGCCTGAATGAACCAGGCGAGCGGTAGCGCAGTGGTTAGCGCGCTGCGCTACAAACCCGGCGACCCGAGCTCGATTCCTGCTCACGACCAATAACAGTGGCGATTATTTGAACTGAGCCTCTCCGAGGCCGACTCAGCCTCAAATGAGTACCTGGTGCGGTGTGTAAACATCGCCACTGGGGAGACAAAGGCGGCTCGGAGTGGTGCTGGCCACCCCCTCGTGTATCGTGGCGGAACCAATAGGTGCTGCTTAACATCACTTGCCCCAACATTCTGTTAAGTAAGGCTATACGGGGAGTCTTGGTATTTGTCATGTATAGGTCGATTCAGCCTCAAATGCGATGTGTAAGCATCACCACTGGGGTGACGAAGATTGCCAGGAGTGGTGCTGGCGACCCACCCCCTCGTGTGCCCATTCCTGCCTTCATAGGTGCTCGCTAACAGCACTTGTCTTTGTGTGTGTTAGAGAAAACTGTCTGTCAAACGCTATAAATGTGACAATTCAAGTGACAAATTGAATTATGTAATTTGCCTAAAAATTTATTTGAAAACAACTGCCCGGCTGCATTTATGGGAATGTGTTTCTTTAATTTACTCTGGGGGAAACTGAAAAATGCTTGATATACCACAGGGCTCCCCAACATGGGAAGGAGGAAAATGTAAAATATATTTATCATTTTTGCACCAGAAATCTGCTACGCTCACCGGGTTGGCTGGGAGGCATTAAGGATCTGCGGCTCGGGAAGTTTGATGCTTTAAGTGATTTTTTCACACCGTATCCTGTCTACTCCTTGGCTCATATATACTCTTGTCATTTATATTGTATGCATACTTATTTTCTCACAGTATGTATATGAATATTATGAAAAATAAGAATAGATTTTATGCTTTCTGGCAATACAATTATCAGAGCATTATATGTTTGCATGTTCACGACAAGTATGTGTAGTTAATGCAGACTTGATTCCTTGCAAAAAGTTTATTTTTTGTGTTTGAAAATCTTAACAACTGTTTTATTGCCAGAAAGGGTAAAGCCTATTCTTATTTTTCATACTTTGAAACTGGCAAAAAAAGTCCCATGAAAATACTATTATTGTTTCGATTTAAAGCTTTCGTGACTGCAGGGATTCATCTTCTTGGTTCTTTCGGTAAAGTCACGTAGAAGGGAAGTAATAAAATAATAAAAAATAATAAAATAATTCTCACGACGTTTCGGCTACAACGAAAGCAGCCGTCTTCAGGTGAAGAATGAGACACTGCCAAGCTTGGAGCTTATATATAAGCTGGGTTGTTGTTGTTTGACATAGCTAGTTGTGTGTTTGCATGTATATGTACACACAATATGTATACAGTATTAGATTATATTAAAGAATACATAATGTACAGCCCTTTGTGAACCCACCCATACTGTGTTCACCGCAACATGTTTGTATGTTGACCTTCTTTCGCACGGTACGTAGACCATACTTCACCACACCGGTCAGGGTGGGTAGGTGCAGGGGGCACTCATGAACCGCCCATGATCAGATATCACTCACCACTCACGTTGGTCGAGGCCAGTAATCGAAGTCAGGTGGTAGCCGGGTTAATAGCACAGTGTGATAACCACCTCTGACCTCCCGTGCTACAGTATATTATTTCATTTTAAAATAATGTACGTACTTTAAAATGGAAATGCTATGTTATAATTACTGAAGATTGTCTTAAAATATATTCTACATGCGTTTTACATTTATTCTAGCTACTGTTGCTACAATTGTTTCGTCGTCGCTCTTGTGCGCGTGTATGTGAGCAATATGTGTACAACTGCGGCAGATGGTCATACAAAATAATGGTTTCCATTTATTTAGCTTCTGGTATGCCAAGTATGGCGCTTTCATTTATAATTTTAAATGTGCACCTCATGGCAATATTTCCCGCTCAAATTCCTAAATCCTACCACCCTTGGCGTTACCCTGGATGGGATTCTCAGAAACTGTCTGTGTTTACACGGACACAAATACTTGGAAAATATTTGATTTTGCTTTGAGAGGCACAGAATCCAATCTCTGCTAGGGCTATTGACAATGCCAGTTGGCCGCAGTGTTGTAAACGCACGTGACATTTGACTGCTGCAATGTTCCATGTACTGTGGACAAAAAAAACCACATCAAAGTGTTTGCGTTCCTGTAAACATAGCTGTTTTCATAGAAAGGGCACGGCACAATTGCAGAGCACTTGTGTGAACAATGCATGTACTAATGTTTTCCTTGGCCCGAGTCCAGTCCGATTTCATCTGCAAGACGTTACACAAAACAGGCATAAAAATAGCAGGGCCTTCGCTCCTCAACTCAGCTCCTCCCAGCAGAGTCACGAGTTGACATATTTGCAGAGCGAGCAGATGTTCTGTTAAAATTGAGGAATTGCAAATCATTGGCACTTCCAACAAAATCCTACTCTTGATGTCTACTTTGTGTTGTGAAGAGGCACCAACATGATGACTGCAAAAGAGGAAATCTTTTTATTTGTATAAAACTAAAACAATGGTTAAGAAAAACATGTTCAATTTAGATACTGAGCTTCAAAAATGACATAATGTGACCCTTTTGAGTGCCGTTTATTGGACTATGCATACATACAATTTATCTTTAAACTGTTGAGAGGTTTGTAGTTTGAAGGGTTCTACGCTGGATGTAGGGTTACTTTTGTTAAACACACAACCTCAAATAATTATATGTGAATAAATGGTCTATATGTTCTAACCATGCTTGCAGTTTGAATCTCCTGGATGCCTAGTCAAGTGTTAAACATATTTTTTAAAATTTGACAATATCACTGTTGAAACTATAAAAAAAAAACCCCATAGCTAATGAAACATAGAACAATAAAGTAGTAGAATCAAAAATAATTTGAGTTTAACTTTCTACCATTATCGTAATATTAAATCGTATACTAGACTTTTTTTTATTTGTTACTTTGTATACTTTTACAAAACACTTTCATGCACGACTGTATATACGTGGTATTGTGTATTCTTATTTTATGTTAATCATTCTCATAATAATTATTTTACAGTGGTTATTGAAAAAATAAATATTCACAATTAAATGACGACAGTAAATGTAAGGACTCAACATTAAATGAACACTTGTCGCTCCTAAACTTTTGTGAAATTATTCAAAAGGTGAAAGTTGCTTCATATCTCGGCAACTGCAGGATTTTCAAGCATTGCAGTCCATACATAGCTCAAACATGAAGCACATCTGTCAACGTGTTGACATGGACTGTTATGCAGTGTTGAGTTACAACATCCTTGTCTTGGACTTAAGAAAACAAGACTATAATTACACTGCAGTAACACGGTAAAGGTGGACAGCTTTGTATTGCAATGTTAACTACATCACAATATGTTGTACGGGATGGTCAAGATTTCTTCTGACCCCAAATGAATTGACTCCTAAAATGTTTTTCCATTGCATATTCATTTTTATTTTCAATAAACCTTACCTGAAAATATTGAGTTATGTGGAATTAATTGGGAGTCACAAGACATCTGGACCATCCTGTAGGAGCAGCACTAAACACACTGCTGAATAATACTTGTTCAAATGGAAAAAAAGGTTGTACGTAGCTTATAGCAGCTGCCTTGCTGGCTTGGCCTGGTGGTAGAGGCAACAAGTACCTGCCGATCGTTGCAGAGGTTTACGGTTCGAATCCAGCGTCTGCCCTGGTTATCACTGCGAGTGTGATTGCCTTAATAAGACTACACGCCGTCTGCTGTGGACGTTAGAGATCTCGTGACGTCATTCGCAGGGTCAACATTTTCCACATTCGGGAATTTACACTGCAAATTCCTCATTTGGGACATTACATAGCAATTATCGCCCCACTGTCAGATTAATGCCCCGGGTCACTCTTGCAAATGAGACTATCCCAGTCTCATGTGTTTGTAACCTGAAACATTTACGAGCATATGCAGCTAGGAACATCATCACCATCATCAGCCAAGGTCGCACCACTGCTTCATGAAGGCCTTCCCAAGCCACCACAACCTCTCATCATTCTGCAATATAACAATGAACAGAGCCTCATCGTCGTTTGGAATTCTAAGCATGCATCTCTGAATGCTTTATTGCGAACTTTGCAGTTGTTAATACATTTTCTTTGACAATGTCTGTTTCTGATCCGCATATTATAGCAGGTAATAGACGCTGATTGACAGTTCTCCTGCCGTGTTTGTTTCACCTGATGACGGTTGCTTGTGTTGTAATCAAACGTCGTGATCCATTAATTTGCTATCTACGTGACTTTACTAAAGAAACCATGGAGTATGACAAACATAGTTTGGCACGCTTTTATGCTGAATATCATGATTTAGTTTACTCGAATAGGAGGTCGAGAACAGGTTGGAGTGGTTACTTTTTTAAATTAAAGTTTTCATGGAGAATACTAGAAAGGCATATTTATAGAAATCAAATTTGATTGATTTGATTGCATTAAGTGGAAGCAATTCAAGGAACACGTTTTTAGATCTTCTCACTGTAGGCAACAACAACTTAAAAAAACAAGCTCCATCCATGTCAAAAAAAAATCCCTCTCGCCATTTGGGACATTCATCACCACAATTCCCATGACAGAAGAATTCTTTAACTTGGTGAATCATGCTTAGAAAGCAGAATGCATTCCTTTGAGACGATAACCAATTCCTCTGTCTTCGTATGACTCACGTGCACCTGGCAAGAGCCACACCTGCTGCAGACATCTCCTTGACTAAACAACACGATTCAATCCAATGGTGTCCTTTGTTCAACGATTGCACGTGTGTGAGCGCGTGAGTGTCAAAATTACCGCCGTGGGATTGCAACACATTGCGCTGTGTTGCAATGTGTTTAGATGGTGTAGAATCCCATTGTGATTTCTTTGCTTCTTTTGCAGAAACGGCTCGGAAAATGCCTGAGTGAACTGACACATGATGATTTATTCTACTTTTTTTTGCAGCCTTTTGACCGCCTAATTTGAAGCAGAACTGCGATATCACTTTCACTAGTCCCCCCCCCCCATTCTGTATTTTATACCTTGATGTGCCTCAGATGATCATAACACATGAATGGTTGGCTTTTGATCGTATAGCATTAAAGGAGAGTGGCACATTTGTTTTCACTGGAAGTTATTGTTCTTGTCCTGGGAGAAATGTTACTCGTGTTGTGATGTGTTCTTTGCTGTACTGCTTTAAAATGTATTGTGCACGTGATGCACAATTAAGACACTTAAATATAGTATTAAGCACGTTGTTGCAACACATTTCAACATATATTAATTTCCATTACAATTCGAAACGCGCACTGTACCTGTGATTATTAATATTTGAAAGGCATAATCTGAAATGCTTTACCTTTTATTCTCAGGCTATAATATTGTTCTCTTGTCATATATGTATATCAAAGCAATGGCTTTGATAAAAAAATATATATACGTTTTCTGTGAAAATATATTGTTCTGTCAATCAAAAGAGCACCACCAGTGACTATCCAATGCAGTGCCACACCCCAAGAGAACACACTCAACAAATATTCACGTTCCCAAATTATTTTAAAATATAATGCAGACTCACATGCAAACAGTAATTGCCATGATTATATGGGCGTCCGTAAATCAATAAAATGACGGATATGTGAAGGAGGCGTGTCGTCTACTTATTTATGTTACGATGTATTCTGTCCACAATGACGCAAGTGATTATTTTGCGTTGTGTATTGCATGATGTTTTGTCGAACTATGCCCCATATCTAACATACGAGTCCTTGCCTATACACGCCTGGCATCTCACCAGCATTAGTTCCAGAAAGCCCGGCTCTGCTGATGAGACATCGCATGCCAAAACCGGCCCACAGTTTTGCTTGTGTTGAACCAATGCCACTGAGATGATGTACACATGTTGAGCTTCTTTCGCACCGTACATAGCCAACCGTGCTAATCGGAGGTCCGAAGGAAGGACAACACCATCTTACCAGAAGGTTGTGTGGCTGATGGGATTAGTACAAACTACTTGAATGATTTTACGTGGAGGGATAAATATGGGAAGATGGCATATTGTCCGTTAAATTATTTTGTTATCTCCTCGCTCCACAACGACCCACATGACTATATTGTAATATAACCTTGGAAGCAACAGCGTTCGTTATTCAGAACCCCTTGATGCAGTCCGATGATAATCTACGCCTTATTGGGAGACCCGTGGCATGCAGCTCGGTATGAATACTTGTGCACAAAAGATGACCCTTTATGTTAATTTGACGTCAAATGTCTCGTGTAAGATCAGGCGAGAACCCGGAACATGTATGACAAAGACATCATGCTGGGTTTGTTGAACCCAGGGCTGCATCGTAGGGTTAAATGCTTCCAAAACAAGAAGACTCATTTACATAGTGACTTAGTTTTGTGTGTGGTGGGGGGGTCTAGATAATTATTGTTTTGACCTCCGCTTGTCTCGGATGGGTAAAGTTCGTAACATTCCGTCGCCCACTTTGTCAACCCATGCACATGCTTGCAAAACGTGCACGAACACACCAATTCACCAAACTGCCTTATTTAAACCTTTTAAACAGTATTGCCATTGATCCATTGGGGCCCAGCATTCATATAAACCCAACTTGGCTTTGTGGCTCGCAATTACCTTACGTTGGATCGGAATCCACAACATTTTTGTGTTTACAAAAAAAAATCCACCCCCTTCTCTCTGTATACCCCCCCACACCACACACACACGGTATGTGTGCGCTGTAGGCTATAATATAATCGGTTGGATTTTCACATGCGCTATGCATCCCAGCTGCAGGTGTTTCCTTTGAGCGAGTGGCTCTGTAACGGTGCGCAATTTGTTGACATTGGACGCGACGTGAGTCCAAGACGTGGGGGTGTTTTTTTTTCTCTTTTCGCCGCACGGTGCATTGAAACCCACCATTGCACTGTATTGAAAGGATTAATTGCTAACAGACGTTCTGCGTTGCTTAAATGATCCGGATTAAGGCAACGGGTCGGACGAAATGCAAGAGGCATATTGCGCATAGCTCTTGTCCGTGCATGTCAGAGTGTGTGTGTGTGAGAGAGTGTGTGTATTTGTGTGTGTGTGAGAGTGTGTGTGTGTGAGAGTGTGTGTGTGAGAGAGTGTGTGTGTGTTTGTGTGAGTGTGTGTGTGTGAGAGTGTGTTGGTGTGTGTTTGTGTGTGAGAGTGTGTGTGTGTGTTCGTGTGTGTTTGTGTGTGTGTTTGTATGTGAGAGTGTTTGTGTGTGTTTGTGTGTGTTCGTGTGTGTGTGTTCGTGTGTGTGAGAGTGTGTGTGTGTTCGTGTGTGTTCGTGTGTGTGTGTTTGTGTGATTATAACTCACGCTCTATAGAAACTGGGGAATGTAAACGGTGTGCATTGTTACGTGTTCCAGTACCCAAAGACAAAATAACAGCGTTGAGTTATTAATTTTCATGAATTCTTGTCACAAACGCCTGCCTTACAACGACAATAAAAAAAAGAGCACGGCTCTCCTCGGATGTCAGATGCTAGGATGGCTTGAGTCTGGTTAGGAAGTGGATGGGTGACCATCAGGGCTTGCCAGGCGTTGCAGGTGTAGCGCTACGAGGTGTGACCTGAATATGGCAGTGGCCGAGTGTCACCCCCCCCCCCCCTCGTGTGAGTAAGATTTTCTCAGGGTTATCCCGCAATCCCCTTACGTGCAAAAACGCTCACTCATAATTTGGGCTGCCATTCACAATGTAAAAACCCTTCTTCCAAACGAGTCACGAGACCCAGTGTAGGCGTTTAAATAAATACATAATTGGCATTATGGGCCGTTCATAAATGACGTCACGCGATTTTGGACGATTTTTGACCCCCCCCCCTCGTCACACGGCGTCACAAAAAGTCAGATCCCCCGTCAAATATGACGCCACAAAGCTCTGCCCCCCCACTCCCCCCCCAAAATAAAACATGCTTCATATCGCTTTAAACTATTGTCATTGTAGTGCGTATTTAATGTGGCGCTGCACTCTGATGTTGTAGGAGAAAACATTTATTAAAAAGTATATTTAATAAAGTAGAACGTGTTGTCTATATTTATTTAAAGTTGCGCATTTAGATGTGACGTCACATTTCTCAACCCCCCCCCCCTTCGTCACACATCGTCACAAAGGTCTGACCCCCCCCCCCCACCCCCTAGGTGCGTGACGTCATTTTATGCAATAATTGTTATTACACAATAATTTGAATTATTTGTTTGGCATTGCATGTATGTATGTTGAACTTCTTTCGCACGATACATAGTCAACCGTGCTATTCAGAGGTGCAAGCATGAATGTAATCACCGTAGCTTCAAAATTTCTACCTTCTAATCATTTGGCACCTGACTCCCAAATCCACCCGCTTAGAAGATAAATCAGTCGATTATTCCTTCCAGTGGGGCTTTGAGCACTTGAACTGTGACTGCCCGAACCACACAAAGAGTAGCAGAATGAGTGAGGGTCATATGGAATCAATACAAAATCAAATGTACTCTTTGGTTCTTTCGGTAAAGTCACGTAGGTGAGAAAAAAGAAGAAAAATAAAAGGCGGTTGTCCTACCTGATGACAGAAGCTTGTGTTGCTTCCGAAACGTCGTGATTTAATTTGATTATTTCTATTTTGTGTTGCTTCCGAAACGTCGTAATTTAATTTGATTATTTCTAGTTTTATTCTTATTTTTAATTTTTATTTTTTCACCTACGTGACTTTACCGAAAGAACCAAAGAGTATGGATCCTTGCAGTCACGAAAACTTCAAATCTAGAAAAATTTAATGTGTAAAGTAATCACATTACAATTTGACCAAAGTCAACCCACAGTAGAACCAATATTGACCCAACTCAGCATAGGAGATGGTGAGTGTTAGGGTGACGTGCAACCGCTATTTAACGATTTCAAACTTACCTCGAACGCGTTAATGTGTTCGCTTTCTCCGTCTGTCTGCCTGCCTACATCTTTCGTAAAGATGATACAATATGAACGAAAGTTTACTATAAGCTCCTACTGAATGACATATGCTTCGGAGCAGCCTTTGTGAATTTAATCTGTTAAAAAGTACCCTTACGATGTGTTTTATAACAGAAAATAATATACTATACAGTCATTTGTCAATCCACGATGGGAACTGTTGGACCATACTTCACCACTCTGGTCATCGATGGGTAGTGAAGGGAGAGAAGGCCAAGGACCAGTTCAGGTATTACACGGAACCGATGTTTTCCATGGCTGGTAATCGAACTCGGGTCTCCGGCTTCAGAGTGCAGTGAGTGCACGAGCTACCGCTCCACCCTCGGTGTGTTTAAATAACGTCGACATTTGCATTAATATTTTTACACATCGACGTCTGTAAGAGCTGCCGTAAATTCCGCTACGATTGCCATCAGAGATCCCAGATGCCTCGTATTTTACGCTCCACGCCTCTATCTATTATCATTTGTGAGGCTCCTAGAGCCAAACCAAGGCATCGTATAACAGCCACGCGCCGGTGGGTGTAATTTCCTCAAATAATTCCATACATTTCCGAACTCTCACACAGCCAAGCCACCCACCTTATCGTTGCATATTACCGCAATAATAATACTTTTTTTAAAAATATATATTATTTTCTTATTCCCCATAGCATTTTCCCTGGGGCCTTATACAGTTACAGTGGAGCGTTCCAGAGCGTGCATAGAGCATATTCGCTTCCTTACAGCTGTTTAAACGGTTCAGCGTTCAGCCCCATGCAGTGACGAGCAAGCCACGCGCACTGCATGCTTGTGTAGCTTGGCTTTGTTGGGTTTTCCCGACACAAACCCTCTATTGTCTCCGGGTAAGCGAGCGCAGGAGAACATTTCAGACAAGACAGCTTATTTTTTAGGTGCAGGCTATATTTTTTTTCGACAAAACTAAAAAATGGAACAAAACATTTAAAGGTAAAAAGACGTCTGGGATAAATTCATACTTGGAATTGACTGACAGATAGAAAAGAGGAACATGTGTACGGTGTATTAGAGAACAGGTTCACGGCATGATTCAAACTGTTAAGAAAAGTAAGTGGGCTTGGTGATGATGCTGATGGCCGATTATCGAAAATAATGACGGAGCAACGGCCAAGGTATGGACATGCGGCAGAGAGAAAAGTTCACCTCGGAGGCGTTGGAGCGAATACATCAGCTCATGCAACGGGTGCTGGACCGATTATTCCATCTCAGGGTCGTGAGAGATCGCTGCCGCTTGGGGAAGCCTTCATCGAGCAGTGGATTGACCAAGGCTGCTGCTAGTGATGTAACAACAGTGGCTCTGCAGAGAATGGTTGTGAGTTACGCGTTCGTTACGCCCCCCCCCCCGCATGCTACGAGGAGCAGGTAACAGCTCCGAGCTGAAGCTGAGTTGAACACCTGCGCGAGTTAATACTCCCCCCCCCCCACTTCCACTCCGCAACGCCCAGGCAAGTGTTGTGACTGCCCTATTGTTAGCATTTATATGTTGAAATAAAAACAATTGCGATACTGCGTTGGCAGTGGTGCACAAGCACACGTAATAAAACATGGCACTTTGGCCAATAACACTGCCGTGAAAGGCATATAAATATACGTAATGGGCGACGTTTCGTGTGTAGCTGGGACGTACTTCTGCATCGAACGATCCTCCTGCAGATGAGGCTGGAGACTCGGTGATAATTTCCTGTGTAAATGATTGGCACTACGCAGACGAATTGGGATTTTGTTTGTTTAATATACGCTTGGACTTAATTTTTTTTTTAAATACATTTGTTATTGGGTAAATTTATAACGTTTGAGACATCTTTTATGAAACCTTTCCACGCAATAAGCGTTATACGACGTCTGTATTGAATTTGCACGTGAAAACATAGAAAGGAACCACAATGCTTCAAGCACATATGAGTACAAATTGCACAAGTTACCAATTGCAAGTCCTGACAGATATTAAACCCAATTTCCAATTGCAATCACCCTATTCTCGTCTCGTTTTCTTTCTTTGTGTTAGCAATACGCATCCAGCTTGCCGAATTCCATTTTTATAACATATTGTGACATTCAATTTCATAATAATAAAATACAAATAATGAAAGAATACAACCTAAAAAAACTCACGACGATTCGATCGCAACACAAGCGGTCGGCATCGGGTGCCTGATTATTTTTTATTTTTATTTTATTATTTTCCATCCACGTGACTTTACCGAAAGAACCAAAGAATATTAATTCCTGCAGTCACGAAAGTTTTAAGTAAAAATTTAATTTCATATGAAGGTATCAAAAATTAGCATTCAATGTCGCTTACATAGAGCATCGGGTAGGCTAATGCATAATATGCAGTGCAATTTTATGATATTTGCACGTACGATTTAGTTTGATTCTTAGTTTCCTTCATATGTAAACAGAATTCTGAAAATATTTTATCACCGATAGGTAAAGAGACGTAAGTTATTCTAATCCAATAACGTTACGTTAAAAAAACCCACCTGTTTTGCAAATTGAATACGATTGAAAATTGAATACGATTGTAGTCCCTGTGATTAACACAGTATCCCAACAACTGCGGGTCTCTGCGATTCTTAACGCCGCCTGCACAAACCACCGATCACACTGCACAGGTTGTGCAGCATTGTCAACGTCAATGCTATGTTGTATTTGCGTCAATTCCCATAAATTGTGTTCACCTGACGTAAGAATGGTTCTAATTCACAGCCCTTTTGTCAAGCTACTGCTGGATTAAAGAACATAAACATACATAAATAAAGACCCCCCCCCCCCCTCCTAGCCGAGTCAATAATCGTGGAGAGGATTGCTTGACCATACTTCACTACGCTGGTCAGTTCTAGATGGTTAAGGAGACATTCTGGGGTTGTATGTATGTTGAACTTATTTCGCACAGGACGTAGCCAACCGTGCTAATCGGAGGTGTTGAGGGAGAGGGCTTGGAGCGCTTCGCAGCAGATCATTCGCCACTTTAATCCTTGGCCTGGAATCAAACTCAGGTGGCTGCGTTTATAGCGCAGTGCGCTAACCGCAGCGCCACCCCCCACCCCAGCCTCCCCTTTTACTTGACGTCGCAGTGATGTGCACGTGGAGAAGATTAGGCATGCGTGGAAAAGCGACCGTGGTTTTGGTCGCGAGGATTGGAGTTCGCAGTCAGCTCAGGCGAAGCAGTGCTTAATATCAATAAACACATATCTCATATCCCCGTCTGCTTCAGCATAATCGGACTTCAAGGAGGATGTTCTTTCTGCCATGCTGTCACATTACGTGTTCCAGTCGTGCTCGACCGATGTGTAAGAAGACACTTTATTCGACGCGTAAATGTACGAGCAAAAATTGAAATCCCGAGTCAAAAACTAAAAATCACCCTCGCTTATTGTGATGTCGCCGATATTTATTCAGCAAGCAAGTTACGAAGTTCATGTATGTGTGATGACATTGTTTGCTTACTGAAACAATATTTTAAACGGGCAGTTTTCTGAGGACAATTTGTATCCATGAAATCAAATTTATAAACTAATTGCTCTTAACTGCACAACGCATGTGTATACACACAATTACAAAGATCCCCCCGGTAGTCTTAACAGACTGTTGGGGCAAGTGCTGTTAGTGAGCACCTATGACGGACGGCATGGCACACGAGGGGGTGGGTGGCCAGCACCACGCCCGGCCGCCTTTATCTCCCTAGTGGCGATGTTTACACACCGCACCAGGTACTAATTTGAGGCTGAGTCGACCTAGGGGAGGCCAAGGACCGGCTCAGATAACCGTCACTGATGTTGGCCGTGAGCGGGAATCGAACTCGGGTGGCCGGGTTCGGGGCTCAGCGCGCTCACCGCTGTATACGACCACTCCCCACATACAAACACCCCCACGCCGACACTCGCATAAGCATCTGCATACTTGATTGAGTGTCTGCTGCGTTTCGTCTGTTACTTTTATTAGTCGTAACCGGTAGCAGCCTTTGCCAGATTTCTATCGACTTTAGCGTCACCCTCCACCGAAGGCGAATTACTTGGTTCACTGAGGATGGAGGTTGTAAATTGTCAGTGTTAAGCGCGAGATTTAAATCACCGTAGATAGAACCTTAGCCTGATATTGCCTTATAGAAGTGAAACCAAATAAACCTTCTGGATATATATTTTTTTCGGGCAAAAATTCAAAAGTTACCATTTTCCGCCGAATATTTTTTCTCGTTATGAGTATAGATTCGACTACATTTATGCCAAAATGTCAACATTTTTTTAGCCCATCTAGAGCATAATGAGAATTCTCACCAGCAATTCGTGCAGCTTGGCTCGGAAACTCCCTCTCAACGTCTCTTTCCCGAAGTGCCTCTCTCAGTCCTCGCTCAAAACAAGCACGTCTCCTTCTCCTCTTCTGCCCCCCCCTTATCTGCTGCATGATCTTTGCTGACGGCTCTGGGCTTTATACGTCTGGGTCTGGGCTCAGTAACAGTTTCTGTATGTCAGGGCTTATTTTCACCCGGTCATCTTCACAGCAGCGGATTTTGGCTCGCCATCGAACAAAGGCGGTCACTCCATTGCGCGCTTTCAGATGCGCTTCTGCGGAACGCTTTTAATTCCCATATTAGGAAGCCACTGGAGCTGTGCACTTTTATATCTCGATTGAAAACTAATTTCTTTAGAGCAGTTTTGTTGTTGTTGCGTGTTTAGTTTATTGCCCTATTGTCCGATTACCACGTTTGGCTACGTGCGGTGCGATAGAAGTTCAACATACAGACATACACACACACACGCGGGTCTGTCCTGGCTCGGAGACGCTGGAAATATTTCCACACCCGGCACACCACGTCCGATGTACATTCCCTGCTATGGCCGTGGCTACTAGCGACGTGCCTAGCCCAGTCTACCAGCGACCCGGGACATATCCAGCGGTAGAAGAAGAACCCCTTTCTTTCCCGTATTAGACGTGTGTGTGACCAATGGCCCGATATTACGAGGTGTGCGAGTGAGACCTCCCTCTCCTCCTCCTCCGTTGCTTTGACACTTGAGCTGACACCGGTGCATGGGGTGAGAGGGGGTGGAGGGGGATGCAGAGGCGGAGCCAAATCGCACGCTGCTGCGAGGCTGCACTCAAACCTCCCCCGGCTCGCATCCCGTGCACAAGCACCAGTCGGTCGCTCCTTCCCCTCCCCTTCCATCCCTCTCTCTCTCTCGCTCTCCACACACTCGCTCCTCGCTCACTCACCCAGGCTCACGGCTCTTCACACCGCACGCCAGCTCGTTTGCCCGCCCAGACAGAAGAGCCGAATGCCCCCGGCGGCCAGGCTCAGTCGCTCTCTCACTCCATCCCTCTGCGCTCTCGTCTCGTCTGCTCGGATACGTCGGGACGGAGAGACAAAGCCGTGCTTCCCCGGCTGTGTCGTCCTCGGATGTTCTTAAGCCCTCCTTTTCTCAAAGGGAAGAGGACGGGGAGAGCTCATTGAGCGGTGGTCGCCGCGTGACCGAATGGAATGGAGGATCATTAACAACGGAGGCAGATGTTTGCGTGCGTGTTAATTAATTACACAAATTGGCCGCGAGGTCACGCGAAATGTTGCTCGCTAGGTAAATGAAAGAACAGAGGAGGCTGCGGTTAACGGAGGTCAGACCCCTGGCTATGTGTGGGGCTGTACGGATGTGTGGGGTGCCCCGCTGGATGTATACACGTTACACGCCGGGTTGAAGAAGACACGGCTCATTGGTACCTCGAGGATTTGTGAGTTGGGATGCGCTGTGAGTTGGGATGCGCTGTGCTCACTCGGCTCCTTACATCCGAATGAGCCCCCTCGTGTCTCGCCCGCGTCTTGGGATGTACATCATCACCTCGCCGCGGGATGTCCCATTCTCGAGGCGCGTGCACACGGTAAGTGAATCACGCGCGCACACACACGCGACGCGCACGCGGTCACATTGTCTGGCACACGCATCACGACATTAGTCGACTTTGACGCCTTTCTGCCAGATTTTACTAATTGAGTCACGGTCACGCTAAACGCTCATAAATCTGTAACTAAGGTAATTGTCACCCGAACTTGCGATGAGCTGTTATGAGTCGTCCTAGCACAGCAGCAATACCATGAATATAAACACAATTATACAATTATTATTTTTGGGGTCTTTCGGTAAAGGCACGTAGATCGAAATAAAAATATCACGACGTTTCGATCGCAACGCAAGCAATCGTCATCAGGCCTGCGATCGAAACGTCGTGATTTTTTTTTTATCTCCGTGACTTTACCGAAAGACCCAAAGAATATGAAATCCTGCAGCCACGAAAGCTTTAAGTCAACATTTATACAAGTATTTTTCCTCGGTTGATATGTCATAAACACTCAACCTCATCGTATCACGGATTCCTGATTAACAGGCGCGCATAACTCTTGAAAGGTGGCAGGTGATACCACAGCGCAGACAACTACTAAATTGTGTCGCTGTCGATATGTCGGCGTGCAGAACACGTGCGCGTCTGTTGCTGTCCCCCAAGCATGCCGTGGCAGAACTCGTTTTCCTTGTTTTTTTGTTGTTGTTGTTGTTGCATGTGGCACTCACTTGACAAAGGCGTCTGTCTGCCCATAATTCAAGCGTCGTGCTGTGTTCCTTGTGTTTGCCAGTCAGCGGGCGAGAGGTGGACCCAGAGAGGTCAAAGGTGTTATTACCTGCCCGGCTTGTTGCTATTTACGTGTAGGTCCATAAAACGCTACCGGCTTTGATGTTAACGAATTACAGATGGGGACATTCCTCTTAAATTGAGTTAAGTTTTATGCACTCCTTTCATTTAAAATTTGGCACATGTTCTAAAATTTCGTCATGCTCTAACAGTCTAAATCTCTGTGTACAACTGAGATTTGAATACGTTTTTTGCTCGTTGACTGGAGATTAACATGGAATTAAAAAGGTTTTAATTTACAAGAGAGAGTTAAACGAGCAAGGCACCATGCGTTGTGTGTCAATTTATATTGCCATACGTGTGAATGCAATATTCACCTTTTGAATATACACAATCACAATATGAACATGTTTTTGTTAAATGACAGATATATGATAATTACACCTTTGCCTCCAGCAGATATAAATCCACGTGTGTCTTTCCTGGGCTGGTGCTACCAAAGTTTTAGTTTTTTATCACGATCAGAGTTTGGTCAATTATAACAAGGATCTCGTAACAATGTTGTGGCAATAGATTTACCTATTGTATAATGCTGTGTGTGGCAGTGTGTCACTCAAAATCTAATGGATGCAAAAACCAGCTCAGGGTTGTCTCAGCCCATCATCAATTTATGGGTCAATCAATGTTCGAATACCGCTTTCATGGGAAGTCAACAGTGGTTGTCACGAAGTGCACCCGTCTTATGAATGTGGAATGTCCACTACTGGCATATGTCTATATATGTAAATTAGCACTGACCCCATTGTGCAATTGTGTGGGTAGTAACTTGTATTTTTGAAAACTTTTAAATAATACGAAAAGAATCATAAAAATGACTACTATAATTGATTTTGAATGCTTTTCATCTTGATATTCTAAAGTTAAATAATGGGTCAATATTTAATGTGCATGTATAGCTCTTTGCCAATCGACTGGAATGTTTGCCTTCACTGCACCACAAGGCCAAACCAGGTTGGTGAAGGTGGGGAAGCCCAGGACTGGTTCCGATATCACTCGGTAATTTCAACCAGCGCTGTGCGTAACTGGACGCTCCAGAATCGAAGTTATAGATACATGCGTTTACTCCCTTCCATGCTTGTACTCAGGATCCATGGTCTCATATAAAGTATTACACTTGCTAGTTCTACCGAATGTGACCATATTGTGGCTAAAATAAAATTATCAACAGGGCTCAAATCTGTCACTCCATGTATAAGTATAAAATATTGTTTAGTCTATTGGCTTTATAGAGCATACAACTATTATACATAATCATATGCAGAATGCCATTTTCATGCAATGGCCATTCACTAAAAGGGTTATAAAGTATTAATTCACATTTTTTGGTAACACAGGAAATTGATGTCATCGAATTTTGCTACCTCAACTGGTTTCCATTTCTGTTCTAGTTTAAGGACTGAATTAGGCAAAGGATTTCGGTTTCGTGGCATGCAAAGGTTCAACAAGTTGAGATACAGCAGATGAGTGAAGTGATTTGGAGAATAATGTAATGCAGAAATCTTATGAAAATGTAGATTTTCATAATGTTTGCAAAAAAACCCAAGTTTAACTGAGAATTAGTGAATATCTCAGCAAAATATAAAGTAATTAAATAATTTCAGCTACAACCATGCACATGCCATTCATTTAAACATTAACAGCAACTCAATAATTACACATTATAGTTATCCTTACCATTACCGTTAAAAAATAATTGTATCGCATATATGCAGCTTGTTTAAAACTAGCATGCTATGTTGAGTTTTTAATTAGTCGCAGGATGTGTGACCAATCACCAGTTAATTGGCAATTCTGCCGAGGCCGCAACTGTGCAACATAATCCACCTTTCGTCACCGATCAAACGACACCTGCGCCACACGAGACAGGCGCCGTGCGCGTGAACGCGGCTGGGTCTGGTTGTGCTCTTGCACGTTCATCGATTTCTGCTTCTTGGGCTGTGGCCGGCAGTTCGTGCTTCAGTATCTTGCTCTTCTGTGCCCTCCCCATGAAAACATCTCTTTCAAGCTTCCTGAGAGGGTCTCTCTCTCTCTGTGCCTCTCTGCAGCCGGCAGTGGCCCGATGTCCTGTGCCAAGGGTCTCATGAATCGCCCCCTTTGTCGGAGTCCATTACCAAAAAAAAGGTTGTGTGGGACGAGGGGAGGGGGGGGCGAGAGGAGTGTGGCTTGTGGGGGGGGGTGGCGCTTGTGGGGGTGTGCGGATTTACAAAGGCCATTATAAGGTCACCTAAATCCAGTGCGCTGCCGCATGCAAGGCGAAATTGTTTTGCCATGAAAGACAAAGTTTGCGCCTGGCCCCGGCCGCTGCACAAAATGCTTCTTTCAGAAAAGGTTCCCTCTGATCGTAAATCACTCGGCAGCCCCCCACGCTTCTCGGACAGAGACGCTTGTGTATGTCACTACACAACGCCGCTCCTCATCCATCCATCCGCCAGACAATGCCACTTTTTTAGTGTTTCTTCTTTAATTTAAGATTATTTAACAGACACTTATTGTGTGTCTTCTCATTAGTACCGGCATGTGTGTGGATTATTGTTTGTGTACTTGGCTCTTTTATGTTTGAAGTAATGACAAAAAAACTGCTCGGAAATATGATGGCTAGCAAATTAGTTTCTGAAAGTGAACATAATTATTAAGGGATTATAAGACATATATTTTAATCGTGTATGAGTTGCGGACACGGTTTTATATTAAATATAAAGAAATATGCCGGCCTCCTGAAATAAAATCGTATATATCTGAATTGCAATGTCTAAGTTTCTCTGTTGCAGGCAGTTCTATCTCTGCTTCTCAATTGTAAAAATCTAAAAATATTATCTGCTTTTAATGTACATCGAATGCCCCAACATGATCATCTTAGCATATTTAAATATGAAAGTCCAATGTTTCCTGTGCACAATATTCATTATAACTTCACCCAATAAATTATCCCTTAAAAAATACTTTCTGTAATAATAGTTGCTGATGCTTCATATGTTAACAACAGGTCTCTTGTTTTACAGAGTGCCCCAAAGCTAACTTAAAAACCAAATACTTATCAAGGACATCTGAATGCATTGTTTTCTTTGGGGCTGAAAGCACTTGCGAATGTGCTTCTTCAAGGCATTCTGAATGGAGAAATTGTCTGGAACTGCTGTAGGTCTGAGTATAAACATGCTCTGAGCTATAGCTATATTGCTTAAAATGTAAAGGACAATTTCGAGTGGAGGACGTCAGTTCAGCTGCTTGTGTAATTAAATTCTTCTAAATGTGGGAGAAAGCTATATTTTTAAGATGATACATTTTTGGGACATTTTCGAACAAGGTGGCACAACATTGTGGGCCCAGGGAAAAAGAGAGAGCTTGTTTCGTGAAAGCTTAAAAAATAATCTGCACAAACTTGTCATTTATTAGTTGGGGGGGGGGGGGACACAATGTTGAGTTTGTTTCACGGAACGGGTGAATAAAGATGCTTTTCTTGGTTGCGTCCGTGGAGAGGATGGGAGCAACATCTGATGGAAAGCCCCTGTGCTTTGGCTGCCACAAGAACAGCTTTGTTCCCATCTCCCGCTCTATTCCCCCCATCTCTCTCCTCTGCGTTCTCGCTCCGTGCCCGCGCTCTCACTCTTGCGCTCTCGTTTTCTATCCTCCATAGCTTGCTCTTTCACTCTATGCAGCTTGCTTTCACTCTCAATATATCTATTTTTTTCCACTTGCTGTCGTTGCTCTTAACTGTGCTCTGTCTCTGGCTGTCACTTCTCTCCAAACACACACACACCCATTCTCTCACTATCTGCCACCTTCCCCTGAATGATTCTGTCCATCTGTTTCACCCTCTCAATTCACTACTAATATATATTTTCTCCCGACAGAGCTTAATCCATGCAACGTAAAAATGTGTATTGCACTGATTCATGTAAAGATAGCTATTTTCTTATAACTACGAGGGATAGCTAAGTTTTAGCATCAAAATACTAAAAATAATTCGCACTACCTTAGAGCTGGAATTATTTCAAGCTTATTAAATATATAATGTTAATTATATGCTTACAATGAATCCTATTATTACATAGGATTTACTATCCTGAAAAATATATTCATATGTTTAGATCATTGTGTAGTTTACATATTTCTAAAAAATTTGGCTATCTTATGATAATGATGTTTTCAGTATTTAACGAGTTAAAAACCGAACATTAGGCGTGAAATTATAAATACCTTATCACCGATTCTTAACCTCACGATGGATGCAATTAAATAACTTGTGTAAGAATTTATATTTTCCATTCGTATGTGTTATATGTTATCGGATTCGCGTCATCCCCGCAGCCACTGAGAGGCGCGACCATTAACGACAATTTTAAAATAGGAATCGATTCCTAAATGGAATCACGGCAATTTATTACATTGGTGGATGAGTAATGGGGGGGTGTTGAGGGAGGGTGAATCATTCACATCCAACTCAATAAGAATAAACACTATCAAAGGGTGGTATTACCATATAATAAATAACTTGCATGCTGAATTTAAGATCCATTGTAATTACATAAGTATATACCCCCCCACCGACAATTTCCTGGAACATATCAACCTAGAATTTTGTTTCACAGTTGTGACTGGCCGATTCAAGGATAATACAAACCATTTTCGTGGAACCTAATTTTTTTGTTTAAACAAACATCAATCAGAAAATAAACTCACGAACTAAAAAAACGCCATGTATATAAAAGTGTTTCAATGTGGGGGCAAGTGTATCTCTGGGTCTTCATTGTATCTCTGGGTTTTCTCCAGACAGTCTCGTTTCCTGCCACATTCAAAAATACTCCGTAAAAGTTGGTTGAACATTAAAAGCAGAATCCTCCTAAAAAACAGTATTGAGACTCATTTGAGGCTTTTTTGAGTAAATCATCATATCTGCCCGTTTGTGCTATTGCATGAATTGACGCTAACCTGGTTGTGGACGGACAACCGCGCCATACTGAAAAGCTATCAAGCCTTACACAGGACACCTTTTGTTCCGAATGCTTCTCCCTACATTAAAGGTATGGGACACTATTCATTTGTGCAGCAATCTCATTCAATGAAAGCGCGGTTGACGGTACACTCAGTAACCTGCATTGTAAATTAAAATATATATATTTTTTTGCCTCACATATTTCATTTCTTTAAAACTCAAAGCTGCCCATTTGACAAATTCAGCAATAGATCACAAGTGAAGGCTCAAGTTCTTCCACTGCCAGCTCTTTGCCGCTGAATGGAAGGGGTCTGTGTTATTTTAATTTTTTTCTAATGGCTGGCTGGAAAATTGATGGCCTTTGATCTGGTAAAGTTGGCAATTTATTACGGGCTGGGACACCCCGAGTGACAAAGGTGGTCGGGGTGAGGTGGAACTTGAATTCCCGCAAGGCTGAAATCACCTCCTCCAGGGAGGGTTAGTTAATCCATGGGGGGGGGGGGAGGTGAACCAGAGAGTGGATTTCATTAGTGTGGAGGTCTTAGTGAAATTTGTCGCGGGTCTCCACTTTTTATTGCCCCAAAAAATAATGAGCATCTGTAAAATTCCCCTCGCTGCTTTGTACTCTAGGTCCTGAAATCACAAGTGACTTTTGTTTGATTAAAATAACGTATTTATCAGTATGCTAACGTGAAATTGGTTTTCTTAGATATAAAAAAGTGATTGTTCCAAGTATAATATTTCAGGTCTGATTATTAAAATATGTTAATTGGGGTTTTAAATTACCAAATGTTGCATCACTCATAAATGCTTCACATTATTTATAATTGAATAACTATGGCCATATTGTGGACGTTATAACCAAGAGGTGATAATCTGTGCACAATAGAAACACGAGTTTACATACTATTAAACACTGTAGTTGATGGGTTACCATCTGATTTTCTCACCTTTTTCTATGTAGGTGATAACAATTATGTAACTGGAGACAAGTCTTTGCAGATGTGCATTGGGGACCTCTGTTTATTGGAAAGTGGAGTCCAGGGTATGTGCTGATTTACAAAAAAAAAATTCTTCATATGGGCCTTGATTTCCTGCACGTCTCATTCACATGAAAGAAGTTCAACGTCCATACCTGCACAGTGGTGTGTACGTATGCATGACTACATGTGTGCACATGTGTGTATGTGTGCGCTAATGTGTGAATGTGCTGAGTTCATGGGGAATTGGGGTTAAGGAGGGCACAAGTGAACACTGTACCTCTTATAATCAATATAATTTAAATCCTGTTCTATTCTTGGGGATGGAAATATGTTCAGGATCTGAATGCCAAAAGCTATCCGTCCGTTGAAGGAGCGCAGATTATATTGCTTTACAATAATTTCAATTAGAACAGCATTTAGGAAAAAATACAATAACATTGTGGTTCCGATTAATTATGCATTGCACAATTACAATTGTAATAGATCACAGATCTGGGTATAACATGAAACTGCATCAGGTGATGGTGTCACCATTGGTGAAGGGAAGAGGAAGGACACCACCTCAACGATTCCTCTGCAGTTATGACTCAAGAACTCTCGTGCGGAGAGCGGTGTTGCAGGGTAAAGAGCAAGGGAGCTTGAGCCATGCTTCTGTCCTTGTGCAGAGAGTTAAAGAATAAGAAGCATTAGAACATTGGGCAGATAATGCAAATTGATAGAGCTTTCAGCTTTTCGTGTGTGTTTAGTTTGTTGTCCTTCCCTGCACCTCCGGGGAAGGGCAACATCCATAAATACAAATACAAACCGCAAGACATCATTGATAGACAATATTCTCTGAAATCTGATTTTAACGGTCAGATGCCTTCAATGTCAGTGCTCAGAGTATCCGTGCATTTGTGTCCCTTAATGTCGGATTGATGATAAGGTCTACCCTTTGGTCACCATTAACGATTAATACAAATGCCTTTATACTTTATATGTGATGTGTATGTGTTATGTGTTTCTATATACTGTACAGTATTCATTCACTGTAATAAACTATTTATACCCGATAAATACATTTCGAATATTTTCTGCATTTCAATATCTCCTTCACACATTGACAAATAACAATAATTACAAATGTTACAATAATTGTTTTAATGCAGTGGATCTGCCAAATACTATATTCCGAGTAAAATAAAGTTTTGAAATGTAATGTGTGGCATGGCTTAATACATTTTACACAAAATGAAAAAAATGTAGATGGTATGTTATCATTCTACCTAATTGTAAAATTGCATACCGTAATGATTTAAAGGGGAAGGGGGGGGGGTGCATTTGTTCGTGCACTGCGCTGTAAACCTGGCCACCTGAATTAGATTCCCAGCCAAGGTGGCGGCTTGGGGAGGTCTTCATCCAGCAGTGCATTGACCAAGCCTGATGATGATGAAAGTTGATTGGTCAGAATGGAGCGGTTCCGCAGCGGTGATCACATTGGCCATGAGTTCAATTCCCGACTATGGTTAGTGTTAGTGGCAAGTGATATCTCAACTGGTCCTAACCCCCCCCCCCCCCCATTTTTCAGCAAACTTACACTGTTGGTGAAGTATGGTCAAACAACTCGAACAACCGTCACCACACTGGAGACCTTCATTGTGTCCTTTTATACCTTGATTAAAAAAAGCCCGAAATGCCTTAAAATATGGAGAACTAGTTCAAATGTAAACTCATTATCCGTCTTCCATTTCAAACTATAATCATCACTTTTGTATACCAGACTAATTTATTTTGTAATGATGCATCACTAATACGGTGGGGTATTATTATCAGAGGTACAAAGGTTGTATCACAGAGCATAATGCAAGACCGCTAGGAAACAGCCCTACTACCTATTCTCGCAGCGGGCTGCTTGCATCCCGAGCACAAGGTATGTGTTGTGTGCAGTGGCTGGGTATGCACATCAAAACGGGCAGCCCTGCTGGAAGCTCTCTATGTTTGACACGGGTTGGAGGGCACGGATTAGGCTGGCCTGCAATCTGAGATGGGGCCTCCCGAAGGGGTCAGCTTCTGTACAAAGCAGGTTAACCTCTAGCCTTGTGTAGGGTGCGTGGCTTTGGTGTGTGCTGGTGTGTCAAATTGTGTGCGCATGCCGATGTCTGTAAGTTTTCCTGGCACGAATTGCCAGTGAGTCGGCTCGTGCCCCACAAGCCGGGCCGCGTAAGTGTATATGCGCTCTTATCGTGTGTGTGGATAATGAGGAATGGAGGCAACTCACATTTGGCAGATTGAGGAGCTAATGTAACCGCTGCTCGTATGTTAATGCATGCGTATGTGATATTTTATCGCCAGCTTAATGGATAACAGTAATATTTAGAGCATAGCCTAGCATGTCGTGAGATCATGAGACTGCATATATGTTGCAATGTATCATTACTTGTTCAATTCCAGCCTGCACACACTTTTGTTTCTGAGTTTCTGATCATTTACAGAAAGTGTTAGAATCTGTTCAGCCTAATGGCCGTTTAGGGAATTGCAGTTTGTTCATGGTTTAAGTACTACATTGGAATAGTGTGTAAAATAAATGCTGATGATACAAAACGTGTGGTGTGCTCAATAATTTGGGCTGTAAATGATGATGCAATAACACGAACATAAATGTTGCAAATATCATATTTTTTTCATTAAACGGCAATATTTTGCACATGCTTACATTTTAGTGATCAATTCAAACGCGCGTTTTCAACGTGTGCCGTTTGCTTCATTTTATTTCCTGTTGCAACGGACTTGAGCACTGAATGACTTACCCTTGGGTTGGGCCCACCAAAATCCCATATAAACTCTCGTTGCAGCAGCTCCTTCTCCTACGTCAGCAGTCCTGCTGCTGTGTTTGTTTCACACCCGATGACGGTCGCTTGTGTTGCGATCGAAACGTCGTGATCTATTATTTTTTCTTCTACCTACGTGACTTTCCCGAAAGAACCAAAGAGTATGGAATTATATTGGCGAGTGCTTTTGTCACACATGTGAGGGATGGTAAATACTGTGCCGTGATCCAGCAGCAAAGTAGCCTGTATACTGTAGAACGGTTACTCAACTTCATACGTAATAAGGTAATGCCGATTATTCTACATTGGAAATCTTCACTGAGTCCCACAACTCAGTATTAGTGATGCACAATTTAATTCGTGAGCGTTTGGCATGGGGGGAAGAACCAAGTACCCGAAGAAAACCTGGACATGTGAGCAGGGGACTCAGCGCTGCCATTTTTTGGCCACCTCGCAGCCTGAAAGTACACATCAGCAAGCAGAGCTATATACACAGCAGCTTATTGGAGTTTGTATAATTTTGCAAGTGACCAGAAAAAACACGCATACACGCAATTCCTTGTTTTATGGTGGTAAGGGGCCGTCCATAAATGACGTCACGCGATTTTTGACGATTTTTGACCCCCCCCCCCTCGTCACACGGCGTCACAAAAAGTCAGACCCCCCCTCAAATATTACGTCACAAAGCTCTGCCCCCCCCAAAATAAAACATGCTTCAAATCGCTTTAAACTATCATTGTCATTGTAGTACGTATTTAATGTGCCGTTGCACTCTGATGTTGTAGGAGAAAACATTTATCAAAAAGTCTATTTAATTAAGTAGAACGTGTTGTCTATATTTATTTAAAGTTGCGCATGTTGATGTGACGTCACATTTCTCAACCCCACCCCCCCCCTCCTCACACATCGTCACAAATGTCTGACCCCCCCCCCCCACCTAGGTGCGTGAAGTAATTTATGGACGGCCCCTAAGCTTGAGAAAAAAATACATCTTGAAAACCAAACAGTCCATGTTATTTGGGATATTATTAATTTATTTTAAAACATGTGTGGAAAAAATATTCATTAAATGTAATTGATTATGATGGCTCAAATATGTGTTTTATTGATTGCCTATTTTAAGGCAGCAAACTGAGGTGTGATGTTTGAGCAAGGCCAATTTCTGGCTAAGCTAAATTACAGGCGCATGCCTCCCTTAGGACAAGGCAGCCTATTAAGCCGTATCCTGGTAAAGCCACAGGGAATCCTTACAACTTACTGGCCTGCAGCTCGGTGCCTATGCATATAGGGCCAATATTTTAAATACGTTTATACTTTTTTTTGTTATGCATCAATAAAAGAAACAACTGGTAATAAGAAAACTACTTTTGAAATGTAATAAAAAAAAGATATTTGCATATGTGGGCTGGAATGGTGATGCAGTGGTTAGTGGACTATGCTATGAACCTGGTGACCAGAGCTCAATTCCTGCCAGGGTGATATCAGTGGGGAGTGATATCTGAACCCCCTTCACCCAAACCACACTGACTCGTGTGGTGAGGTGTGGTCAAGGAACCCCCATAACTGACACACTATAAACAACTCCCCTCATTTCTTAATCTTTATCTAAAAGTGTATTTACAATGGGCTACATTTGTATTATTATTCTGTATCTTGTTATCACAGTGGTTGTCCTTTGCAAAAAATTGTCTCTTCCACTGGAATGTGGAATTTACTAAACTAAAACTGATACGTGAGAACATAAGCTATAAATCATGGTCATTCATGTCACAGTTGACGTTTATTAAAATGAAGAAGTCCAGTTGGGCTAAGATCAAGCACGTGTTAAGTAGCATTGCAAGTTAGCAGGATATTTATTTTGCAAAATGTGTCAATATTTTCTATCTAAGTTTGTGCTTTTCTGTAAATGATGAAAATTAACTCCTAGACGAATCATTTTGATATTTTGTGTTTATTATTTAGTTGTAAAAGACCTGGGCTCTATTATTTTAACATATTTAGTGTTAGTATGTCTCACTTTGGCGAATATTTAAATGTGACAAGTATTTTGTGATTTCACGTGACAGACCTCCAAGTGAAAATGTCATTTCCAGCTTAGTTTGCCATTTAAAGAAAGCTGCTCTGTGTGATTGCTATTCCGCAGAAAGATGGTCCATGTGGCACTTCATTTTAATGTATATTATGGTGCAAAATATTGAGATGTGTTGGCAGTCACGCTACATTTCTGAATGCCAATTTTAATAGGCGCCTGCATTGCCCGAGTTTTAAGCGTGCTTACCATTGAATTACATTGCAGATGGTAAAATATTCAATATCTAAACTTGTTTATTTATATCGTCGGCATTTATTAAAGCGTGTCGCTTGCTGTAATTGAACATTTCAGACTCTTTTACAACTGTTGTGAGAGAAAGCCATTGTCATCTTATTAGAGCTAGAATTAATAATGTACGTGTGAAAATAATAAACAATGTTGACGAACTTCTGGAAATGCAGATGGAGATGTGTGTAATGGGTAGCAGTCTGGTTCAATTCTAAGCACCGCAATTGAAACAATGGGGCAATTTTCTTAAATCCCGCCAAACAGTGTCATCGGGTACACCACAATTAGTTGATCGGCAGGTCATGTGTGGTGGGGTAAAGTATGGATACTTAAACTTATTTCAAGATATCAGACCAGCATGAAAGAGTAGGCCAAAATACCCTCTATAGGGGTTCTAGATATTCCTCTAGCAGCCCTCCTGAGCTCAAAAATTGCAGTGCAACACCTTTAACTAATAACAGGTGGTATGTAATATAACTACATGACTTGGGAGAAGCAGGAGTTTACGATATATTGAATACATTTATTGACTTTTGTGTTCTTATAAAAGGGATTACTCACGTTTCATATTTTTCAATTTAATAAAATGCCACTGCTACGGCAACTCCAATATAAACATTGTTGATACAAAATATGTGAATGTATTTTTTATATTTTAAGAGACACAATGGTTTTTTGTGAATGAAGAAATATTCATGTAGGATTGTGTTTTAACAGATGTGAACGCATTGCAAAATCCAACAATCCTGCTGTCACTATTGTCAGCAGCACAAAGATGACATTATTTTTCATCGTTCGACCACCTGCTTACAAAGGAGGAAGGCCATTTAACTTTGTAATGAAAATGAAAAAGTCGAAACATCTTTTTTTTCTTCCATCTGCTGACATCTACGAGTTAGTCAGGTGGCGAATCAAATTGTAATAACTTTGACCAAGGATTAATTTGTTTATTATGTTTCTTCTAGCAACTTAAATGGTTACACCTTAACGCACAATAGCAAAGATTACACACTGACAGTTGTTAGATTGTGTGTGTGCGTGTTTACTTAAACATTTTTTTTTAACTCTCAACTAAACGCAAACCTATGAAAAAGGGCACCGAAGACGTCGGGACGTGTAATTGTCGACCGTGTGAAAAAGGGACAATGGAAAGCATTGTGTGGAGGAGATGTGAGGATTGGGTGTCTCGCAAGCAGCTGGTGCAGAAGCACTGAGTGGCGTTGTCCGCGTGGGTATAGCGCAGTGTGCCCATCGCTGGCAGGAGCGTCAGCCGGCAAGGGCTGCTGAACAATCGGGAAGTTGTTGGAATCGCACGTCTCTTTATGCCAGGAAATTTGGCCCGAGTGCCAGTAGTGGCGAGAGTGAGAGAGCGCGAGAGGGAGAGAGATCCCAGGCGGCATAGGCTTGTGGTTTGTGGCGTGTGAATGATTGCTTCTTTTTTTAGTTGTATGCGTTTTCAGAACGTGGGTTTTAATTGGGTCCGATTTCTTTTAGAACGTATTTATTACAGATGTTGTTAAAGTTTACATGGATCTGAGGTAGAACTCCATACTTTGGGAACATCTGCAGCATTGTGCCTTGTTAAAAACTTATTTTACGAGAATTTGTTTTATTTAAAATGGTGGGTGCTAGTGACTCAAAGTATTTTTGAATTCTGAGTGCAGTACATTAAAATATAGACTACCTTTAAAACTGATTTATAACAAATACCCACAGCAATTCCTCATGGCATTCAAATAATTGCTAAAACATATGCGCAGTGTCATTATGAAGTACGGCATATGATTTTTCATTGCAGGAATTGTAATTTAACTTTTAAAAAATAAATTTCATCCAACTACTCCGTTATAGAAGCTAAAGTCACTGACTCGCAATCCAGAGGCAGTGATATTGACTTCCAATCAAGAATGATGAATCGTTGTAAAAGATCATATTTACAAAAGCTAGGCCAGCGGTGTTTATTTTTCTCTCTTGGTCTAATGTGGATGGCCCAAACTTTTCAAGTTAATCAAGCCAGAGTAGAAGTCAGAATTGTGGTATAAATTTCTTAACATTTTCCCCTTTACGCAGACTGTTAAAACATATGCGATTTATTCAACGGTAAATGCATCGCAACACTTTTTTGTGCAGCCCACGGGGCTGATTTGCTTGCAAGTAGCGAAGCCGTGCATATAACCCAATCACCCGGAATACGCGCAGTGTGGGCATGCCTGAGAAGCTAAGGAGGTATTGAACCTGTGTAGTGCTTGGATGGGTGCGCACCATGCACAAACAGGTTTGCCATTGGCTTATGAGGCTACAGGGTGAGCAGTGTAGCAAAATGCGTTGTTGTACTGTACCTCTATGCTCGCACGTCTATGTTCCCGATCTTCATCAATGCGCACTGATCAGCGGGGTGAAGCATAGTCAAATTACCTCTACAACCCACACGATAACCCCCACGGGACCCTCATCCAGCGGTTGATTGACAAAAGGGCTAAACATGTATTGAAATAATTGCCACTAGTACCGCTTTCAAACCCAGATCGGATAGGTAGAATCAATATTTCCTCCATCATATGAGAGCATTTTCATGGGTACGTGAACTTCGTCACACATGAGCCATCCTTGATAAATCTACTGCTAGATGAAGGCCTCCTCATACTGTATGTGTTGTGGTGGTCGTTGTTTGACCTTACTTCACCATGCTGGTCAGTGAGGGTTGCTGAATGCGTGGGGGACCCAGGAATGGTTCAGCTAGAATTTCTCACTGATGTTCGCTGTGATTTGGAATTTAACTTAGGATGCCGGATGCATTGAGCAGTGCCGCTAACCACTGCCACACTACTCACCCTACTTTGTAATGTCTAAAATATTTATCTGCAATCAAATATTAAAACGTTAATATTCCGTGACAGAAATTACAGTATTCGTGTTGATGTTGCTTTTCATTTTTCAGATTTTGAGAGGCAAAAGATAATCATGCCACAATTGTACTGCGGAAAGGCTGTAACCATGAGCCAGTCTTAAACACAAGTTCGTTGGCCAGAAGGCCGAAGCTGTTATCAAGGTTGAAAGCCACAAGGGCGCGGTCGAGGCTGGGGGTGTTTAAGGTCGAGGCCGGGCCGAGCCCTTCAACTGAGGCCACATCCCCAAAGGCCAAGGTCAAGATCACAAACAGAGACAATGAGCTCGAGGAATTCCATCTAAATGTGCATCACGCATAGCCAATTTCCAGCATATCTCCGATCTCACTCCTGTACGAATGGAGCTCCTCAAATAAAACACAATGGATAGATCCATCATATTAACTCTACATAGTTACCATTTAATATCCTGTTCTTATTCTGTGTGTGTGGAATGCTTACACGTTGTGCAGAGATGACTGAGTGCCTGGTATGAACTTGGATGTCACTGGACAGGCAGACAGTCTGTATTTATTCCCCACTATTGTTATTAACAATACTTTGTAAAGAGAATATATTTACAAATAAGGTTTTTTTCCTATGGATCATCTTGAGAGAAAAGGACTTGCAGAGTATTACATATTAAATACAGATTATTGGCCATCTCTGTAAACAGAAAACATGCATGAATGAACAATGATAATTGACAGCCAGTTTGTCAATCCACTGCTTGATTAAGTAATCTGCATGGCTTTCGGTCGTGGGAGTTGTTTGACCATACTTCACCTTGCTGCTCAGCGCAAGTTTGTGAAGGGAAGCCAATGACCGATTCAGTTATCAAAGTTCATTGAACCGGGGGTTTTAACCAGTTCCACCACTTCACCTCTTCACGTACAGTGTTGGGTATATTCGATGTTATTCGGTGGAGAATACGAAGAACGGCGGCAAGGCGGGGCAGTGGTAATACTTGCACCACGCAGTTAACAGGGTCTGGGTTCGATACTTGCAGAGCCGGCCCAGCCACTAAGCGACCCTTGCAATTGCAAAGGGCCCCGTGGCCAGCAGAGGGCCCCCTAGAGTCACTGCTAGCTAGTGGGTGAAAAAAATCATACATCAAAGGGGCTTCCAACCAAATTTTGCTTAGGGCCCCCAAAGGTCTAGGGCCGGTTCTGGATACTTGACTTGGACTCCTTCCTGTGTGGAGTTTGTGTGTTCTCCCCCTGGTCTGCACGGGTTTCCTCCGGGCTTTTCGGGTTCCTGCCATAGCTAGCCCCCCCCCCCCCCTGCCACCCTGTAACTAATATTGGCAAAACGATCCAATGCTAAAACATTTCCCGCAAATTAATTAATCAACTGGGATTACGTATCGCAACATCGCTGCCTTAATACGAAAACTCGGAAGGACCTTCCTGAAAAATGTTCCTGAGACTCAGCGAGGCTTTCCTGTGTAAGCAAGTGTAATATTAAGCACACTCTAAATATATTATAAAACGTACCGTATGTGCAAATGCAATGTCAACGTAAAACGGTTCAATTACACTGACTAGAGGAGAGGTCGGAAAGAAAAATAACGGTAAGAGGAATATTTTTTCGAATTCTGTCAAAAAAAAAGACCCATCAAGATTTCAAGAGCCGCAATGCCACGTGATGAACGTCACGAAGCAGTCCTCTTAAAGAGCCACGTGCGGTTCCGGAGCCGCAGGTTGCCCGACCCCCTGTGTGACGAGAGCGAGCCACTGTCGTCTGACTGCCCTTGCCACCGTGAAGAAGGCATATTGCCAGGGCTGTGAGTGGGAAGAAATCACTGGGAGAACTCGCGAGATCTGAGGAGGAGGGGGCGGAGGATCTTCGCTCCGTGCGTGGGTCTCTGTGCGTGCGTGTGCGTCTCTGAGCGTGTCTGAGGGTCTATGTGCGTGTCTGTGGGTCTCTGTGCGTGCCTGTGGGTCTATCTGTGAGGTTAAAAATAAAAGTGAATCCTTGATTCCTTCCGGAACAAAGTCAGTCGGTTTCAAATTCTCACTCCCACCATGTCGTTCTGGGGCGTTTCGGCCCATTTCCACCACTGGCTATTGCCTGAAGCGTGAATTTCAATACCATTACAATGTCGCTTGGACGTGTAGCGCTACCCAATGTAACTGACTTTCAAGATGCTGCACACATCAGTAGGACATGCATCACAGGAAAAAAACGTAGGCATACTGTAGATTCTGCCTATGGAGCACTTTTTTGCCAGTATTAATATGCTAACAACGAATAAAAGGCTTTAACCTTTCTTGCAATAATACAAGTGTTAAGATGTTCAAACACCAATCAGTGTCAAGGACAATGCATGCATCATCGAAGCATTTTTGTTAGTATGTTTATTTGCGCTTAATGCACATTTGATGCCTTGTAATAGGTGTCTATTCTTAACACCTGTATTATTGCATCGAGTTTCTATACTTATTGACGAAAAAAGCTGTCTTCCAATAAAAAAGCATGTTTAAATAGACTGTATATCCGGGTGTTTGTCATGTTTTAGAGAAGAGACGGTCTAATTTTAGATTTAAAGCTTTCGTGACTGCAGGGATTCATATTTTTTTGCTGTGGTTTTCACACCTGATGACGATTGCTTGTGTTGCAATCGAAACGTCGTGAGAATTTAATTGGTTTATTTTTATTATTTTATTATTTCCCTTCTACGTGACTTTACCGAAAGAACCAAGAATAAGAGACGGTCTGTCATGTGCAGGGGGACAAAGGAAGAATGCGTTGAGCTGAGACTTGAACAAGGGCACGGATATCTGTGGGGAGGGAGTTCTAGACAAATGGGGCAGCAGAGGTAAAGGAAATGCCCCCACTGAGCAAATGTCTATGGGGCCGTGCGGAGGTGTCGACAGAAGAAGGTTTTTGTTTCTGGCGTGGGGGGGCAGGTGGTAAAGCGAGATGATAAGGCAGAGGTGGGAAGGGGGTAGGTCACTCCATGGAGGATCGTGAAGGCACGGTGAAGTGCAATCTTGACGTTTTATGGGGTCTAGATTGGGAACGAGTGGAGGGATATTGACGTTTAATGAGGTGTCTTTTTATTAATTGGACTTTTAGTGATGAGGAATTTGAGGAGGCCATAAAGGAGAGACTTCCAGTTCTCCAGGTGGGATGTGATGAAGGCATGAATAAGGGTTTCAGCAGCATGTTGGGTCGAGAGTGGTAGTTTTAATTATATTATTTTGTAAACTGCACTAACCAATGATGTTAGCCTGTGATTATACATCACTGTCAATGCAGTCCCAGTAATATTAAGTATCAGTCGATATCTACATCACCTGCTAGAGATAAGCTGAGTTGCTTAATATATGACTTTTTAATCGGTAAGAAAGACTATGGGACCCTTTCGTCCAGCATTGTATCCACCAATGCTGTACATTCTTTGGCGTTTGTGCCATCCTTTAACACTTCGCCTTTTGGTCTCGCACCGGTGAGACAGAGCATAAGAAGAGGGTGCCTCTGGTGTAGGCGAATACCTTTCAAGGACAATGCATGCATTATTATCAAATCATATTTTTTTTGCGTGTTTTACCACGTGTGGTTAGTGCAGACTTGATGCCTTGTAAGAGGTTTCTATTGAATAATAATTTCAGTTTTATAAAGCGCCATTCATACTGACAACGCTGTACAATAATTATTTGAATAATCGCATCTTAACACCTGTATATATTCCAAAAATTAAGTATTTTTTGTTATATAATCTTTGGTAAGAAAGACATTTATGTCCCAAAACTAGTGTGAAGCAATTTTAGCCTAAATATACTATAGTATAAATATTGAGGGCCCAATAAGGACAGTCTTATTGGGCCCTCAGTAAGTACCATCAAAAGTCCCCACCTCTGCGTTATTGGATTGATTTTATTAGGGAAGCTATGAAGTACGTGGTTGTACACTCAGCAAGACCTGTCGTGCCCTCTGCTGGACACGGAGTGCGTTCCACCGTGAACAGCGACGTTCACAAGATGAAAAGACCGCGTTGGCATTGGTGCATGACAAACACCAGATTTAAATAAATACACAACTCACCACCTTTGCAAATTAACACCGCCTTATAACAATACAATATATAGGCTGATATTTTGGGTAATATCCTTTATTTAACGGTAATCAGAACATATTAGACTATAACTATGAACAATTTTTATTTAACCAGGTAAGGCCCACTGAGCTATGCAGCTTTTTTTCAGAAGCGACCGGGCCACAAATGATAGCGCAACGAAGGGGCTTTTGTGTTAAATGGATAGCAGCCACACACACTCTAAACGCACGTTGATTCGAAATGTGGAGGGGAAAACCAGAGGACCCGGAGAGAAATCCGCGTGACTACGGGGAGAACATGCAAACTCCATATATACAGGCATCAGGGTCGGGATCGGGATCGAATCCACAACCTCTTGTATATCAGGCGACGAAGTTAACATCTCGCCACCGTGGCGCTCTCAAATATGCTACTAAATCACAGCAAATATTTTACAACATCCTGTTAATGACAAAGGTTAGTTTTGGTATGACTTTCACCCAACTCACAGCAAGGTATATTAGATTTCGATTTAAAGCTTTCGTGACTGCAGGGATTCATCTTCTTGGTTCTTTCGGTAAAGTCACGTAGAATGGAAATAATAAAATAATACAAATAAAACATAATAAAATAATTCTCACGACGTTTCGGCCACAACGCAAGCAGCCGTCCTCAGGTGAAGAACAGGTCTGTCAGAAAGACAGCGTCAGAATGAACACCACCAGGCTTGGCAGCGTATATATAAGCTGATATGCAAATTCCTTTGTCAAGGCGCTCTTCCCCCTCCAACCCAGCTTAAATATACGCTGCCAAGCCTGGTGGTGTTCATTCTGACGCTGTCTTTCTTACAGACCTTTTCTTCACCTGAGGACGGCTGCTTGCGTTGTGGCCGAAACGTCGTGAGAATTATTTTATTGTTTTATTTGTATTATTTTATTATTTCCATTCTACGTGACTTTACCGAAAGAACCAAGAAAAGGTATATTAGATTCTCTTTAACTCTGAAACAAAAAAAAATCGATGAATGCTTCAAGCATTTGCAGGCTTGTTCGCATACATTGAGGGAACAAAATAACATTTGTAGGTTGCGGTTTGCGTGATGCTGAGTCCCTCTGCTGGTCACTGTGTGCTCTTGCACTGCTTTGTAACCGAGGGGGTAACGAAATGTCCACTTGCAGCACAGCCAAGTGCCACCCTTGGAACGTTCTTGTGAGCACGACTAGCACACATTGTCATCTGCAGCACCTACCTGTCAACCCATACGGTTTACTCCGTATTCTTGAACAGGAAAATTGAGTTTTCAGGTCCATACAGCGTACAGCTGTTTCAATACGGGAATTTATTTGTCCATTTGTTTGTGTTTCTCGCTTGTGATGGGACTTTGCAGGATGAACGTTGAGATTTATAAGGGCACGGGGTAACCAATAAGGTCTGAATTGGTCTGTAATAAGGTAGACACTGATAAGGGGTTGACAGGTACGGCAGCATTTATAAGCAAATGCATCCATTACGGATACGACCGCTTGTGTTGCGATCGAAACGTCGTGATTTATTTTCTTTTCTGCCTACGTGACTTTACCGAAAGAACCAAAGAGTATGGATTCCTGCAGTCACGAAAGCTTCAAATCAGGAATGATAATGATGATAAAATTAGGAATTATTTATATGGCGATAATGATTTGTGCGTACACCCGTGAGCGCTTGAGGAGCACGTGGATTTCAGAACATTGACAGGAGAATGACATCATTAAAACTGTGAAACAAAGTGGGCTTGGGCATGATACCTCTATGGCATGATATTTGTTGCTATAATATTTCGTTATGTAATATTATTTATAATTCTTCTTTCACATATTTTCAATAATTTAGCATGCGCATATGCTAATTGTGTAACCATTGTGTCATCTTGTGCCAATAATTTTACATAAATCGTAAATGTACATATAATATGTCGGTGAAAATTAAACAAATGTTAAGGATCAAACACAGAAACAAATATCATGCCATACACTTCACGAGAGAAGGGATGGTCTGGTGGTGGCTGCTCACAAAGCCCTGTCCAAACAGCCACGTGCACGACCACGTGGTGCGGGAATCCGTGTCACGATTCGTTTAAGGCAGTCCAGCAAAGAGATTCATAATAAAGATGCTGTTGGGTTAGATCGCGTTATTTATAAATGTGTCGCAACCCTCCACCACCCGACACGGCCAATCAGTAAAACATGTGTCACGTTGACAAAAGACAAATAGTTCACTACTTTAGCCCACCGGTGTGTTGAAGAGTGGATTCACAACATTTACAATTTGAGTACGAGGACGTTTCGCTTGTTGCTGGCAAATCGCCCGAAGATGCTGAATGTAATTTCCAGCTAAACCTCGTACTCAAATTGTAAATGTTGTGGATTTACTCTTCAACACACCGGTGGGCTAAAGTCGTGAACTATTTGTCTTTTGTCAACGTGACACATTTTTTACTGATTGGCCGTGTCGGGTGGTGTAAGGTTGCGATACATTTATAAATAACGCGATCTAACCCAAAAACCTTTATTGTGAATAATACTGGTCGCGAAAGCCTACGTGTTGAACCAGCAAAGCGATGTTACCGTTGGCATCACGCGTTCTACATTCAACATCGTTTTACATTTTCTTCAACGCCATAATCACTTCATGACTGCAGCAGCCAATTCCCAACCCTTGTTGATGCGTGTGGATCTGGCACGTGAATTATACATAGCACTTTCATAATGCAGTATCTGAACGGTTCAGACTTAAAAGTGCATATTCCTCTTTGTGGCCGGTGGAGGTCGCTGTGGGATAATTTAAGAGTCAACACTTCATCCTGGACACTGGTTTTGCCGTTTAACTTATTGGCGAATACAAATGTAATACATAGGACTGTACTAACTTGAAAACGCATACTCAGTTATAAATAACTAAACCCACGAGCAATACATGATGACGATGATGCTGATTATAATTGTTTTTTTACCCTTCTATCTGGCAACAAAACTGACACCTTTTTTTACATTTTACAAGGAGTAATGTTTGCATAGACCACAATACCTGCAGTCATAATGCAAACAAAAAACATAACTCTGATAATGTGCACTGTCCTTGAAGTTGATCGGTCCACACCCGAGACAGCTTTCCTTGTAAAAAAGGTGTCAGTTTTGTTGCCAGATAGAAGGGTAAAAAACCAATTATCATATTGTTTACTGGCAAATGAGGTTCCAATGATGATGCTGATGTTGATGAATGGTTTTAAACATTTCTCAATATCCGTTTTAAAATGTGCATCAAACCAGAAAATTTACCCTAAACATTAAACAAAATAACATTGCACATGTGAGATGAAGTAGGGCCATTGCCCGAAACGTCTCTGATTAAACATATGTACATCGTATATGTACATGATATGTTTTAATTCAGTATTGCTGATGAATGTGTTGACTTTGTGAATTGGGCTTGTGCAGCGCCCAGCAGCATCACCAAATGAAATGTTTGATGATGTAGATATTTTCACAGACAGAAACCCATCACGCTGTGCACACGCACAGCACGCTTATCAATCCATCCGATGCGGATCGCCTGACCATACTTCACCACGATGTGTCAGTGTGGGTCGAGATGATTCATGTGAAGTGTTTATGCTGTACAATTCATCTACATCACCACAATCGCGACGAGTGCCACTGTTGCGAACTTAGCAATTGTGTCGCAAGATAAAGCGACTAATTTGGTTTCCCTTGGATAAAGTTCCGTCAGAGTGATCAACGAAACAAAATTAACAACGTTCTGTGACGACGACAATCTGCAGACTCAATAGGAGAAAATACATCATTATCTCCTAAGTCTGCAGATTGACTGTGGATTCTGTATGAGTCTACTATGTTGAATACAGTATTGTACTTGGTAAATTGTCCAGTGACACGATTTCAGGTACGTGTTAAGGATTATGTTTCAATTTCCCGTGCATAATAATCAATTGTCTCATTTTCACTACTTTAGAAGGTCTGTGTAGCGACATCTAGCGACTTTCTGGGGTTCGTTTTGGCGACTTTCCACTTTTTTCGGAGTTCGCAGCCCCCATGAGGACGCCGCGACACGATGTCACACACACACAGGTGTGCCGGTAGCTGTCTCGCACAAGACTCCCATGTGCGGGATGTGCCTTTTGTAGTAACAGGCACAACGTAAAGTAAAAGTCCAGTCAGTGGACTCTTTGGTTCTTTCGGTAAAGTCACGTAGGTGAAAAAACAGAATAAAAATAACTAAATTAAATCACAACGTTTCGGAGGCAACACAAGCTTCCGTCAGTAATTCTGTTTTTTGCTGTGGTTGTCCCACCTGATGACGGAAGCTTGTGTTGCCTCCGAAACGTCGTGATTTAATTTAGTTATTTTTATTCTGTTTTTTATTTTACCTTTTTTTCACCTACGTGACTTTACCGAAAGATTCAAATCCAGTCAGTGTGTTTCCCTGCTCAAACCTCCGTTAACGGCCCTGATCGAATGGTTCAATTACACATTCCCATGGTGGGGACCAGTCTTACCTCAAATTCTAGTGACCCCAGAAGAAAAATGTAGAAGATGTAGGTTTTCAAAATTAAAACTAATTGTAAGCTATCCACGTGGATCTTGCTGATTTAGTTATTCATCATGTAATCTCCTGAATGGTTCCGCTTGCAGAGTTACACAATGGCGAAGTTGAACTTACAAAAAATGCTAAGTAACGTCTTGATTTGAAGCTTTCGTGACTGCAGGAATCCATACTCTTTGGTTCTTTCGGTAAAGTCACGTAGGTATAGAATAAAATAAATCACGACGTTTCGATTGCAACACGAGCAATCATCATCAGGTTAGCAGCCTGATGATAATTTTTTTTCTCGCTGTTGTTTTCCCACCTGATGATGATTGCTTGTGTTGCAATCGAAACGTCGTGATTTATTTTATTTTATACCTACGTGACTTTACCGAAAGAACCAAAGAGTATGCTAAGTAACGTAATCACTACATTGAGAGACACACAGGGACACATGGATGAGAGAATATATGCACGTTAAAGACATCATTTAAACTGTTTATAAATAGAAAGTGGACCTGGGCAGGACCAGTCACTGGAGAGAAAAATGGCCAATGGTCAAGAACAGTGATGTAGTGGCAGCCAAGCAATGGAACATGTCCAAGAAGACATCGGCTGAGAGGATGGAGCAAGGTAATCAGCTCGTGTGTAGGTGCTACGTAGATCCCATGAGAGATTGTGATGGTTTGGAGAGGCATTCACCCAGCAGTGGATTTATCATTTCTGCTTATGATGAAACAAGGAATTATTTATGTTTTACATGTTCAGTTTCCCCAAGTTTCATAGAATACAGTTCATAATTTCCAATATAAAATTCTGCACAGACTTTCGAGTAGGAGTTGACTGAGAATGAGCAAAAACAGTAGTAGCCTTCTGCGGAACAGATGCTTCTTTATGTAACTTTGGGTCGCTTGAAAGCCACTCCCAAATCCCGGTGTGGCTTTTCATGGGATTTTGTACCATCCGAGGCATAAGCAGCGGCCTCCTCAAAGCTCGAAAAATGTGTCACGATGTGGCGGGCACGTCGTCTTGCACTGTTTATAAAGCTGCCAGTGCTTTTGAAATCGCCAGAAGCCAATGTAGCTGTAGATGGCGGTGCATACAGCAGGTGTTGCAGAAGTTTTGCTGGGCAAATCCAACAGAAGTGGGTGTATAGCAGCATTGCCCCTTCACTTTAATTATTGCTGATTGGTTCATGTTTGAATTGCTATTGGAAGGATTTATTTTATTGACAGACCCCCATAATTGTTTTGACAGTGATCCTGTCTACCACCACAGGTCTGTATTTAGAATGGCCTAGCGATGCTTTTGAAGCTTGAAAAAAATCGGTAAGACCCAGTTACTTCCTGTCAATTTTATAAGTAAACAAACAAACAATACAGCATATAAACATAAACCAAAGTTTTAGCTTACTTTTGTGATTTGTTAAACACCAAAAGTGGGATCTCATCGTGTTTGTGCAACTGTGCGAGCCTGCAACGGGTTGTACTTAGTTGATGAGGTTGCATGAATCATAACTGATTTTTGGGTCAAATTGCATGAGTAAATTGTGTCGTACACCCTCCTCCACCTAATACAGCCAAATGTATAAAGTTCTTACGTGAATATACGTGCCAATGTGTCACTGCTTCAGCACACCGGTGTATTGGAAAAAAATCGACACCATGTAACAATTGGATACAAAGTTTCGCTCGTAGTTGCAGCCATAATCATCATCAGGCAGTATCCAGAATTGTGAAAATGTGCTACAGTCTTGGGCCTTAAATCGGTGATGTGATGTCTTCAAGTGAAGGGATGCATACAGTTAAAACGTTTATATATATGCCATTGACAAGCATTGATCATAAACACCTTTAATATTAAATATGATTATGTTTTATTTTCACGAACCGAAACACATTTTTGTTAAACTCTATATATTACATGGACCTAATTGGCATTCGCTCTTGCTCGTGATATTTAACTAAGATTTAAAATAAATCTCAAGCCACATTTAAATATCGAGAGAAAACTTCTTTATGGCGATAGGAAATTAAGTAGCATGTTTTAACGAATTAAATTAAACTCTTTAAAAGTGTGCTACGAATTCTTTGTACGATCTAATTTCCTGTGTCTGTGTGATCTGTGACCTCACAAATTATTTCCAAGTCATTCCACAAGCGCAGGCTGCTGATTGCAGTGAAGGTATGCTGACGTTTAATTAGATTGACTTGGCTCTGTGCTGCTTCATGAAAGTTGTCCAAAAGCACTGTCATTGCCAGGGGGTTTCACGAGGACACCATTGCAGCAATCTTTAATTTAGCCATCTCCCCCACAAAATGTTCATCGCCCTATCGCCTACATTTCTACAACGAGGAATGGTACAAAATCAAAATACGCTACTCCATTTGGCAATGGAAGATGGTTAAATAACGAAAGGAGAATTACTATAGTAATGTTAATCTTACTTTGATTTGTTTCTGCAGTCAAAGCATTTTACGATTCAAATAGCGAATGAATATCACTTTTAAAGAAAATACTTTTATAAGCTGATGCTACTTTTATTAAATTTGAACTAATATGGCTGGGTAAATACAAGGGATTTTTTTGTAAAGCTGTGTAGCAATGTCTCTTAAAAAAACCGTTATTTCTTTTAAACAGTTTTTACTTACCCTTGAATGCCTTCCTATAATAATAACAGCAAAATGGATTTTGTGAAAAATTTGGCATCGCATGTCAAAACGACTGTGGGCACATTTACAATGAAAGCAGGGCTCTGGGTCACATTCATAATCGCTTATGCAGATGCTGCACATTCATTTTGTTTTAGATTGTTGCAGACACCACACTGCGGAATTTTACATTAAGTTGTAGCATAAGAAATTTTTTATTTTCTCTACAAATTACACATTTTATGTTTTTTTAAAGTGACAAAAAGTACACGAATGTATAAGCGTAAGTTTGTGAAGCGTATGGCCGAGTTTATATTAAATTAAACTGACTTAGGGGCCATGCCTATGATGGATACACCATTTTCAGCGTTTTTTTGAGAAAATGAGACACATCGGACCAACACAAAACAGCTTTTGTTCAGCTCAGAAATGCACACCTGTGGAGTCCCAGTGATCACGTCTGAGCGACATGAATACTCGAGATAACGAATCAAGCTTCTAAAAGAGGGGGGGGGGGGTCGAGCCGTCTTCAGGATGTGAGTTTTGTGCCAGTGTTCTTGCCGAGTCATTATCCTTGCTGCACATTATTGTGAAAGCTGATCCCGTATGGGCAAAGAAAGGGAGATACGTTTTAGCTGATTAAGCAGCTACTGTTTCCCAGGGATGGCTCCTAGAAAATGAAGAGGCAATCCATTTTTTCATTGTTGAAAATATATTCTGGCAAATAAATTATGCTTAATTATTTTCTGAATGTGTTTAAATATGTATGAAACATGTTTTTATTTGTATTGTATGCCATATTGTTTTCAAACAATTGCAAATTTACATTGAGGTCAGCTGTTTGAATATGAAATTAAGTCAAACGATAATTTTTCATTATTCAGCATCTATTTCTGTCAGTGCAGAACTGCAAATGGGGGGCACTGCCTCACAAGGACTGACAGATGACTTGAAGTGGGGCGACATTGGTTCTTCATTCACTACTCATCTGTCTGCCCAGCGTGGTCACAGTAAACCAGACTTCCATCAAAAAACAGAGGCTCGCAACTTAGAATGTCTCAAGCAAAATACTCAACTCGTGACTTTCATCCTTACACCTACAGATATTATTATGATAATATTATTACGATATTGTGCAGACATAATGGAGAGTGACCACTCAGCATATTTGAGAACAGGATATTAAAAGTACCGTATAATATATGCAAGCCCATGCTATAACTTTATTTTCAATATAGTTAATCTTAGTACTGTGGTGTTTTTCTTTTGGTGTTATGAATAGCGTATTAATATTAGATATTTGATATATTGGTGGAACTCTTGTAGTCGTATGTCATGTTCCAAAAATAACTCATACTGCCCAATGCATATTTTTGCATAAATACAAATATTTGCTTCGGGCACATCATATTCTTTGTTTGGTATTTTCATGAACTAGCCTTTATTATGATTGTGTACATTTCCACATATATTACCATGTTTACATACTTTCAAAATAGTTTTCATGGATATAAAGAATTGTTAAAACCTCTGAAAAGATCAATATTAAAATTTTTTGTGTATGTTTGCACATTCAAATGATGTGTTAAATCCTCTGAATAATTCAAAGGTTTGATTTTCAATAACTAAACCGTATAAGCCATCTACTGTTGGCCTTTTCTTGCAATACACATTGCCAAAGTGAAAAAGTCCATGTTTTTTAACAAAATTTTGCTTTCAGATCTAATTTCTTAAAATATTTACATTTAGCAGCACAGGTTTAATTCTGATATAATTTACCCAAGAGAGAGAGAGAGAGAAAAAACGTATGTTGACTTAATTCCTAGAAAATTTACTTTAAAAAAAATGTGAAAGATTTTATTTTACCAAATTTTATTTTCGTGCTTGTATTTCATTTTTAATCATAGAACACCTTTTCATGCAAGGAAAAAAAAATCTTTCCCCATCTGCACCCATTGCTGTTGACTTTATAATATTTTCCTATCGAAGTAAACTTTGCATGCACACTGACAACCCACGATTTTTGTTAACATTTTGTCTTGCTTGTATAAACTTCAAATTACACACCAATGTCTGCAGTCTCCATGGTGGTAACAGACACACATCCTCTGCCACTAAGAATGCTGCACCAACTGTGCGAAAAATGCTCTCCGCTGACAAATATTACACGATAAAAAACAAATGTTGAGTGAAAATACACTTATTCTAACGTGTGCCTCAAGTCAGCTACAAAATGGCCTTCGTATAATATGACATATTCTCTTCACGCGATATTTTTTTCACATCATGTGCCAAATTGGATTAAAATATTTGATAAATGGTGATGTTTTAATTGATAAAAAGAAATTGAGTTGTGCCGCTTCATCCTGGGAAATACAAAGAAAAAGAAAGCCTTACATTGTGCAATACAAAATTAAATACCTTCATTACACACATGAATTCACGAGAATATACATGTTGTTGTTGCAAAGAGCTTTTTTTAGCAGGCTGAAATAAAGAATTGCAACTTGTTGGTAAGATTGAAGTACACGATGCATGCCTTCAAACATGCGCTCCATATTTAAGGTATTGTTTTATATAGAAGTAAAGTTTAAAGGTTCAGCCCTGAAATTGCCTGCTCATGTCTATACTGGCAGAAGGATAGGTGAGAGTATTCACACGTTATCACACTGATGGACTATTTGTGGTGTATTACATTTTAAACATATTCATGCTGTTTATCCTAAGACAAAATAACCCAGAATATGCTTGATCTTGGAGCAAAATCTATTGTTGTGCAAAGCTTCTATTCTCCCTGACTTCCCAGACCCACGCTGACCAGCACCGTGAAGTATGGCCAAATCGTCTCGACAGAGCAGCAGGGTGCGGGGAGGAGGCCAATGAACCAAAGCCTGCACATGTAAAACTTTTCTTAATTTCCTATAGCGATGCTTAAAGATTGGTCACAGGGCTTCTGTGGACTGCAGGAGTGCCATGAAAATTCGGTAAAATCACACATACTTGGTCATGTTGCCGTACCGAGGTCTGTGGCAGTGCTATTTTAGTTAAGTGAAACGTATACAATGATCTTAAGGCTCCTCTCCAGAGCACACGGCAAAGTAAAGAGTCATTGTTGCCAAATGTACTGCAAAAGAAACCCGGACAATTCCTTGCTGGGAGAATCCCAGGATGGCATTCCCCACGGATAGTGTAGTTTATGAAAATAACGTAATCACAGTGATGGACTATTTGTGGTGTTCTTCACCTGTGAAATGTATTGTGCAACGAATCAGAATATTGATTTAGATTGGAGGAATCCGATGAGCTATGAAGCTCTTTCTCACAGATGTCCAGTAGGGGCAGGTCAGCAAGAATCAACAATAAACAATAAAAACCCGATAGGAGTGCAACATATAGAAAAGGTAAGCAAGTCTGGAAACAAATAAGCAAATAAATGAATATTGCTTACAAGTGCAAATTGCATAAGTAAATAAAATCCTGCAGACCTTTCAACGTAAATGCAACCTCGGCAAGGCAGCAAAACAACAACAACAACAACAAAAACAATCCCAGACCGCACCAAGACAACACACAGTCCTTCAATAAAATTGCACATTAAATTTTAACTATTGACACACGGGTAAAGTTAAAAGTTACAAATAACAGATTTGTTCGTGCATCAAGTGATGTGAGTTTTGATTTTAAGTCGAGGTCACAATTGTGGGTCCTGTATGGCACATCCAGTGCAAATCGAACAGCAGGATGATAAAGCAGGTTTAGTCTGTTTAGTGGTTTATTCGTTATCTGTAAGCAGCGTCACAATAGTCAAAAAGTGGTTGAATGATAACTTTAACAATTTTCAGGTGCAATCGAATGGGAACATTTTTGTTGTTTCTGTATAAAAAAACCCCTATTTTTATTAGATTTTCTTTGAGATGTGTTCAATGTGGGGTTGGAATGTAAGTTTTGAATCAATCAGTAAACCCAAGTATTTTAAGCACCCAATTTATTCATTGACGTTTTTCTGATATCCGTAATAGGTGAAGGGAATTAAACTGGCTCTTTGTTTGAAAGCAAAGCATGATCTTCGTTTTTGTTTCAGATTTAGGAGCAATTTTATTGATGACAACTGAGTCGAAATCGTGTTGGAGATTATGTTCGACTTCGTTTGGAAATTAACCTGATACTAGCATGGTCATCAGCAAATCGATTTAATTTTGAGTGATTTAAGTTTCGTCCAAAGTTATTTAAATGTAAGGAGAACATAATTGGACCCAGCATGGAACCTTGTGGAACACCGTTAGTTATTTTAATATATACAGACGAGATGTTATCACTATGTATCTTTTAAGAACGGTCTGAAAGGTAACTCTTAAACAAGTTAATTACACTGTCTAAAAATGTTTGTTGACCAAATCTTGTGAGTAGAATATCATGGTCAACAGTATCAAAGGCACGGCAGTAGTGGCCTTTATTTAGGTGATTGAAGAGACCATTTAATACATCCATAATTGCTGTGCAGTAATCCTCTCAAAAGACACCAGACTGTTTTACTGTGCAGGAAATTGCGACTTTTTGGGAAGCAGTTTATTCGTGATTATTTTTTGGTCGAATATTTTAGTAACTGGTGAAAGAATAGAGATTGAAAGGTAAAGGTGGAACTCAATAATTTATTTCTCACGCCACTGTTGGCAGAAGGGGCTCAACGAGAGAGAGGTCGAAAGTGCCGATTGAATAACTGCGGAGTGCCCATTTATGCTGCTTGTGGACATACGTGGGCGGGGGGGGGATTTAAGAAACTTGCCCACTATCCAGTAAATTATCTAAAAACTCTTAGTATAATACCAAATGACTGGCAATGTTATCATCACGATATGATATATATCTGTTGTGTCAAGTAAACGCATCTGCAAGGACGTCCACCGACGAGATGGAGTGTTTTAAATCGGTTATTGTGCGGGTGCTCGGTGGACTACGATGTCGTAGGAGTGCGAGCGGTGGCTACAGCTTGGGGAGGCCGTGATCCAGCAGTGGATTGGACATGGATGATGATACATGGAATAACAGTTCTAAAACAAAACAAAACATGCCATATATATTCCATATTCACGTGTACAATTTTTATTTTTAATCAAATCCTCTTAGTATTATTGTGACAATGAATATAAATAAGTGACAATGCATAGTATTCAAGAAAAAAACTTCTTCATTACACCTTAAAGCCAATTAGAGCATGTGACAAAAAAGGAAATATTTCACATACGCATTGGGGCAGATTTATATTGGAGGTATGGGTAGAATTGTAATCATGCAAAACTATGCTTTGTATACCAAATGCAATATATTAGCTGATTGCATAATGCTTTTTGTTATATTTTAGCTTATTTATTATTTTGGTCCAGACCAGGGCTTAATTTATCACGAGATTTTTTCCAGAACGCTGCTAGCCTGGCTCAAAGCAGGCATTACCAATCGGCATAGAGTACAATGTATGGCTATCCATGAGAATGCTCTATTATTGTAACCTATATTTCTATAATCCTATGGACAGGCTTATAGGAACACAAAGTAGACAGTGATGACAAAATAAGGTGAAGATGGATGTGGCGTACAAGATGAAAATAAGTTCCCAGAACAGCGTTCCGGCTGAAATGAATCACCGGTTCAGGTGAATAATTCTACAAATAATAAGTGTGTTACTTTATCGTGCAGCAACAGAGCCTGAATCACTGTTCTCCATTTTTTTCACAACAGGCTTGTAATATTTTTAAATATCACTTGGTGGTGCTACATGATTACACTTCCACACACGTGCGCCGACACAAGACTGCGTACTGCTATCGCGTGCTGTGCGACTTTGGCTTCTTGTTTTCTGCCTTTACTCTTTTTCGAACAAAATAATATAGCCCTGTATGCACGTACCATAGTTGTACAATTAGTGTTTCCCTTCCTGCTTAGCGTAAATTAGGACTTCAAAACAATCCATTGTTTTTGGTAAAACATGATATTTGTGTGCGTGATTCGTACATACATCGAGTACAACCTGGCTGTCTTGTCACCATGGCGCGTTCGTTATCAACATCGTCAAGCAGCAGTACCTGCAACAGCAACCACAGCAGCATCTGCAGTGGCAGAAATAGCAGATGTCGGTGACTCTATCGGTAGGTGTATCTCTGGCAGAGGTGGGACAAAGTCATTGTTATGCAAGTCCAAGTCGAGTCGCAAGTCATCAAATTCATGACTCGAGTCTGACTCGAGTCCAAGTCACATGACTCGAGTCCACATCTCATAGGTGGGACAAAGTCATTGTTATGCAAGTCCAAGTCGAGTCGCAAGTCATCAAATTCATGACTCGAGTCTGACTCGAGTCCAAGTCACATGACTCGAGTCCACATCTCATAGGTGGGACAAAGTCATTGTTATGCAAGTCCAAGTCGAGTCGCAAGTCATCAAATTCATGACTCGAGTCTGACTCGAGTCCAAGTCACATGACTCGAGTCCACATCTCATAGGTGGGACAAAGTCATTGTTATGCAAGTCCAAGTCGAGTCGCAAGTCATCAAATTCATGACTCGAGTCTGACTCGAGTCCAAGTCACATGACTCGAGTCCACACCTCTGATCTCTGGTAAGTGAAATCTCTTGCTCAGGCCACTAGAGGGAGCTCTATGGCGCCCCCTCAAGAGAGGTGACTTTAGTCCGACTCTTCCATGTTGGAAGAAGTGGGAGTAACGCACACTTTACCAAACAAAACACGCAAACCTGCCGAATATTACTGCCTGTGGGTTGTACCCTTTTATTATATTTCTGAGTGGACAAAGGTGCGGTGGCATTGTAAGAGTGTTCCAATTGTTTCAGCTGCCGCGCTGGGAGATGTAACTGGCGCCCTGTGGATCGTAAGCAACAACATCAAAACAACATCAAAAAGGTTAACGGATAACAGCATTTGTCCATTGCATTTTTTTCTTCCATGTTGGAAGAAGTGGGAGTAACGCACACTTTACCAAACAAAACACGCAAACCTGCCGAATATTACTGCCTGTGGGTTGTAGTGTTCCAATTGTTTCAGCTGCCGCGCTGGGAGATGTAACTGGCGCCCTGTGGATCGTAAGCCCAGTGTGCGAACTAATACAGCATGGCAGCATCTGTTATCTGCATACATCGTGGATTAAATCAACTTCCGTGAGTTCTTATCTGGGAATGTTTTCGGAAGGTCACTCTCTGCCAGCCCAGCCCTCGTAAACATTCTTAGCAGAAGCATCATCATCATCATCTTTGTTGCTTATTGCTGTGTGTCTCGGCTTGCTTCCATGTTCCATAGCACGATGATGACTCGTCGGTGGAGAACGCTTGCATTTGTTGAAGTTTCAATCACAGTGGTGCATTTAATCTATTTTTTTCCTTTGCTGGGTAACAGCAGACTACGTCATGCCACAACGACCACATCATGTACCCGTGCTGTTATCAGGTTTCCCCTGGTTAGCACTGCCAGCTCTGGCTCACATGGCCAGTCAATTTGTGTCTTGTTTGGGGCATAATCAGGTTAATTCAATATGGACAGCACTAGGGGTGATTCAGAAGGAGTGACCCTTAAAGAAAAGCTTCACTTTGTAGTTGGCTTGTGCCACATTGATCTCTTTAATGTCTAGCTTACTTTCTCATTTGAAGAAATGTCAGCCCGCATGAGGCTGATAAGAGAACACAGCCAATCCGCATCGAGTGTTATAATATTGTATGTTTTCTGTGATTTGGCGTGCGGTGATTGATATTGAGCAAGTTGCCGAAGAATGAGAGTGGTCACTTATCACGTGGAATTGTTTCAAGTTGCGCGCTCTTTCGGCGTTGAAAGCATTCTTCTTTTTTCTCTGCGTTTTAATTTTATTCCTCTAGTTGTATGAGGTCATGGGTCCAGTCAAAGTACGCGTGTTTTGGACACATCTGTGGGCTTAGCTGACCCAGCAGGCTCGCGCGTGTCAGGTTCATCGCTCGCGTGGGTGTGAAGTCAAACAAGGGGCCGAGTCTCTGGACATCGTTACTGCCAAATAACTAGTCCTCCAGGGAATAAAAAGAATATAGCCCTCCAGGGGTCAAGGGTGGGTGTGCTACCTCTGTAGTGGCGTGTAGCAGAAATTAAGATTTGCAAATAGGGATAGAACACAAAGGGGAGCCACTTTATTTGCCAGTGTGCATAAGCATTTGTAACCCCATCACTTGAAGACTTCATTATGCAAGTTGTGTTACCAATTTTCAAGGAATCTGGGGGACCACCACAAATGTAATTGCGGGTGTGTTCTCCCCTCTTTTTCTGCCAGGCCACACGCCCCAATAATCCTGCCTTTCCCACCCCACAGGGACAAACGACTCGGCCACTGTGGAACCCCCCCTCTAGTTTACTTCGTATAAAATGTAATGTCGAAAAGAAATACAATATATAACTTTCAGCTTAAGCAGTCTCCATATGGAGTAGTAAAAAAAACTGTACCGCAGAGTGTGCGTGGAACATCCAGCAATCGGTGCTCTTAATGTTTTTTGCACTGCTGAGCATGAACGAAAATGTTTACGAGCAATAAAACAATATCCATCAGCTAGCTTCGAAAGAAAGTCGGTCACACTGTAATGATGTTGAATAAATTTCAATCCCAGCAGTAGGGGACACTCTCTTTGCTCAATTACGAAAGGTCCCCAAATATTTAAACGCGGGTGCAGGCTGGTTATACGGTGTTTATAAATCTCATGCTGGTTGTTTAGCTGTAGGTGCATTTACATTAAAACCACATGTTCATTAGTCTAAGCACTATTGCCTTGCATCAGCTGCACTCCTGTACGTGTTTTATGGATGTCCCTTGCATTAACTGCAGTGGAAACGTAGGGATCGGGAGCCGGGTGCATTCATTTTAGCACGACACATAAACTTTTACTGCATCTGCACTGGTGAAGCATGTTCTGTGTTTTATAAGTATGATATCGGGCCAAGTTTTAAGACCTCACATCAATATTTTTACATTAATTAAAAATGCTACTTTTTTTTTTCTCATTCGAAATATAATGTTTGCCTGTTGATGTGTTCTGTAATAAAGTGCATTCAATTCATATCATGTCTATTTCCCAAAACGTCCATCCATATTCGCATTACTCTAATTTTTGAGGCATAATACATTGAGTGGGGCGCGGTAGTGTAGTGGTTAACACGCTGCGCTATGAACCCGGCCACCCGAGTTCTATTCCTGCTCACGGCCAACACCAGTGACGATTATTTGAACCGGTCCTGGGCCTACTCTAGGTCGACTCAGCCTCAAATGAGTACCTGGTGTGGTGTGTAAGCATCCTCACATGGGGAGACAAAGGCGGCCGGGCGTGGTTGCTGGCCACCCACCCCCTCGTGTACCGTTCCGGCCTTCATAGGTGCTCGCTAACAACACTTAGCCCAACAGTCTGTTAAGGCTATATGGGGATCTTGTCTTTGTACTCTGTGTGTAATTGTTTGATGGTTGTTTGACATACATAAAATTTAGTATAATTACAAAATTAACAATTTTAAAATAGTAAGTATATCCATAATAGAGTTTTTTTTGGGTTAGACCGCCACCACCCGACACAGCCAATTAGTAAGGTTTGTCACGTAAACAAAACATTTAAATTCGTTACTAGTTCAGCACACCGGTGTGTTGGAGAGTAAACCCAAAATATTAATAATTCGAGTGCGATGTGTCACCAGTAATTACAACTAGCATCGTCAGGTGACAGCCAGATTTGTGGCTGTCGCCTGATGATGACAAACCTTTCTAATTGGCTGTGTCGGGTGGTGGCAGGTTTAACGACACATTTATATTCATGTGATCTAACACAAAAACACTGTATCATGGATAATATAGGTCGCGAAAGCCTTCGTGTTAAATTGGTAAGTATATGTTTGGTAATTGATGGGGTCAGTTAAATGCGTCATGTGATTGAATATATGATCTATGATACAGCGTTGGCAGTGGTGCACAAGCACAAATGACAAACTCATTGCATTCGTCAATAACACTGACCTTCATGCTTACTTCGAAAAAGAATGTATTTGAAATACGTAACGAAGATATTTTTTACTACGGAAACTCAACACGTTCATCAATAACACTGCCCTAAAAGGAAAAAAAGCCACAATTGTATAAATGTGCTAAGGAGGGCCATTGTCTGAAACGTCGCCTCTTATAGGGTTACAGATTCAAGTGGAGTTGATGCACGTAAGAAGAATAAGGCTTTAGTTACGTAATTTATTCCAGTAAGGACGGTGACATTGTTTTTACTGTGTTTCGGTAAAAGGTAAGGAAAGCACATAATTTAAATGAATAATTGTTGAATGCATAGCAATTGTAATAACGTTCAAACATCATGAATTTTACCCATGGGCTTGAATCTGTGTTGGTCACGAAGCTGTGGCTCTCCAGCGCTGTGCTTGTTACTTACGTGTTCGTTTGTGTAAAGCCGTGCAGTGAACCAACATCTCACATTTCTTAAACAACATCAAAAAGGTTAACGGATAACAGCATTTGTCCATTGCATTTTTTTCAATGCATATTAACTACTGCAGTGGCAGCACCAAGGTAGAAGTGCTTGTTTTGCAGTTCCAGATGTAAGTAAGGATCGGGATGGCTAGCAGAGAGGGGTGTTTGGTGTTTTGAGAGTATTTATTCAGAGTGTATGGATGGATAAAAGGAGCAGAGGCATGCAGGACTTGATTGGTTGTTATTCTCAGCAAAGAAGCTGAAAGCTTAAAAGAAAACTTCATCAAACAGGCACCTCGTCATCATGGCCACACTTCAATAACCTCTTTAAAAAACAAACCCAAAACATTGTAAAGTGGGGAAAGACATTTTTTTTTTCTGAACACATTTAATTATTTACCTGAAAGATCGTTTAAAAACAATTCTGGATGCATATCCTTGACTCTGCTAACGACACACGTTATGGCTTTGCGATTGTACAAAGAACATTTCTCGCAGACTTCTAGCGTAAGTAGAGTAACGAGTAAAAATGTAAAGGCGCGGCCCTGCAATTTCCTGCTCACGCCACAACTGCCAGAAGGGGCGCCACCAAAGCAAATTCTCGAGGTTCTATCCTTCCACATTGACCATATGTCCTGCATTAGAAGAGGTGAGCGTACACTCACAATATGCCCCCACCAAATGCAGCCGACGATTCACTGTCGTGTACTCATTTATACTGCTGGGTGGACACGTGCTGGTGGTGGTGGTTGTGGGGGGGATTTGAGAAACTTATCCCAGTGTTTCGACCAGCGCTAACCGTTTCACCAAGGCCACACATACAGGGCCACACATACAGGGAGGTAGGATTGATATTGCCCATCTTAAGTCCAGCCATGCTTTATGTTTAATGGTCTTTTGGTGTCCCACATGCTGCAGACCCAGAGGCCACGTTGCATAAACACGACCGAGTCATGTAATAGACTGGCAAGTATGCAGAAGAGCAGCAGACCTCTTGGCTGCCAGTGGACGTCAAAGCAAAACCACAAGCAAGCAGTGTTAAGTTGCTATGCGCACATACTCCTAGACACGTACAGACATCCCTTCTGTCAATCCACATGCTGGTCAGTGTGAGTTGAAGGCAGGCAGCATAGAATATACAGTAAAGTAATCAATATTTCTGCATTTTCCGAAACTGCCCACCAGATAATAGCACCATGGCGATCACCCATCCAAGCACTGTCCAGACTCAGCTGTGCTTAGCTTCCGAGTTCTGACCCTGATAGTGTGCAGTCTGGGTGATTTGGTCATGCCCATGTAGGCGGCATTAATACAATCATACTGCATGCATTGATCTGAACTGATCTTGGAAGCTAAGCTTGGCCGAACCTGACTGTTGCTTGCATGAAGGAAACACCACCAGTGCATACCAGGTGCTGTAGTCGTATGGCTGCCTGGGCTGCGAGGTGCCGGGAGATGGTGGAATGGCGATGGGTGAGGTCCATGGAGATATTTGGTCGAGTGTGTCTCTGGATTGAGTCTCTCTGTCTGTGGATTTTATCTATTTGTGCAAAGCGCAAATGAGTGTTATCCCCTCACATATGTGGATTTTCTCGGGGTACTCTGGTTTCCCCCCCCCCATACACATACCCAACATTCATTAATGGAATTAGCAAAAATGTCCCAATTTCAGGACCTTCCTGAAAAGTTCTATTTTTAAGACTCGCTCAGGCTGCCCTGGGTAAATAATTGGAATTATAAAATTAGAGGATGCTGATTCGAGCATTCTCTTAGACAATGTTTGGGCAGCAAATTTCAGTATAAATAAGTTGTTTGATCTTTGAACTCTGCTTTGTGCCTTAACCCAACATGTGTGACTAACATCCCAATTTAAGTATTTTCCCCCCCACTTTTTTATTAGAACTCCATTCCAACTCTGATGATTGCTTTGGCATGAAAACAGTGTTGCCTATTTTATGTGGGGGCCTCAACCAACATTTTAAATGAAATTGCCATTGACACAAGAATATGCCAAAAATAGCAGCTTTTAGATGAATAGACGATGGTGTGGCTTGTGGAAGCCATGCTCTATACCTGGTGTTAAAGGCCAAGCCTCGATGACGCTTGGGGATCATTCATATTTTGGCAACGGTGCATAATTTAGTCAATTGTATTGTCCACTGGATTTTTATGGGAAATGTGTAAATGCTGTTCAACACTTGTTCCGTGTTCACGGTGAAATGTTTGTTTTGAACAGCACTTCTCTCGTGATCGGCTCGACTTGCAAACATCGTTCATTATGCTGCCTGTCAATCATGATTAGCAACGCTTCACTGTATGAGCAGTTGGGTGCCACCAAATATTGGTATGTTATGACGCAGATATCGATACATGTCATTTTAAAGACGTGTAATAACAATCATTTTACGCAGAAAACCTCACTCAGTCGCCAAACTCTTGTACAGTAGTGTCCGACATTGGGATGTTTGGTGAATACCATTAATAAGATTTGAGCATATGTATGGAGATTGGAATACCCACGGAAACCACGAATGCTCAATTTGAATTTATTCCACAATCCATTTTGTACTGACATTGTGGCGATCTCAGCCTGATTATTATAATACCTGGAAATCCCTGCTGCTCACCCATACAAGCACTAACCAGGCCAAGCCAAATTTGTTTTCGAGATCTAACAATATGAGGTGCATCCAGGATTATCTAGGAAGGTATGTGTTATCATTGTGCTATGATGTAATTAAAAATAAGGTAACTGACTGTAATACACAAACATATATGCAATAATTGACTTTTACCTTGCGTATGAATTTTATCAGGTGTTAACTATACAGCTAAATTGATACCACTTAGTTGTTCAATTGTACTGCAGAAAGAAAGGCAAAGTAAGTGCACAGGGAATCATAACAATGGAGCCCAAAGGTTTGGTCATTGTAAAAGTCCCCTTGCTTTTATCATAAATAAATAGAATTGCTTGTATTTACATTCAAAAAGAAGATTAGTTCGACAGTGATTTCCTAAAGGGGAAAGGACTTTCACTCGAATTACATGCAGTCACATTTTCCCATTTGTATAACTAGCTGAATACAGGAGTTTTACAGCCCTTTGTCAATCCACTGCTGTAAGCAGGCCTTGTCAAGCTGTGTCAGTCATAGGGGTTATTTAACCGTACATCACCACTCTGGTCAGTGACGTTTGACGAAGGGTCGCTATACAATGGCAGTATAATTCACCATTTGATGATGCCTATGCGGAGAAAATAGGAATTAAATTCGGGTCGCTAGGCTCGTGCCACAGTGGAAAAGCCACTGTGGCACCGCTCCACCCGAACCGCAGTAAACATCAAGTCTGAATTGAAGGTCCGAAGGCCATGAGCATTATCCAATGCCATCTGCAAATAGACACCAACCTACACGATGGCGAGGCAGCATGACCACTTCTTGCGGAGTCTCTTGGCACTGAGTAAGCCATGGCAGCGTAAAATTTTACCACTTTGGCTGCCTTGCACGTAGTGATGTGCATCCTGCGTACAAGGGAACAAGCCATTTTCAGTGGAAAAACATGTGACTTTCTAAACGTTTTGTTTAATTAAGATTACGATGACGATCACCATCATTGTCATCAGAATCTTTGCCTTTCTTCAGTACATCATGCACCTGTATTTTTGCTTGTTAATGAATGTTATTATGTGACAATGCGTATGTATTCGTGTGCCCAAGACAGCCTTAGGAATCATGAGAAAAACTCCTTTCTGTTTTGAGCACCGCTGGCACAGCGTGGTGCATGTGCATGAGACTGGCTTATTGGCAAGGAGCAAAAGAACACATTTTGGCAATACAACAAACTGGTCCTGCATTATGAAAATCAATGTTTGGCATAACCCATGTCTACAATCATGGCGTACTGCTTGGTTTCATTTGTGTGCAAAAATATGCTACCAGCCGAATGGTTATTTATGTCTAGCTTCGTAAAAAAAGGTGTTTTCTGTCAGCACAGTGGCTACATTTTTGGCTCGTGATATGAAAGTCTCCGTGCAGAAAATTTGTAAGGTGCTCAATTGGCAAAAACCACAAATTCATCACAACTGTCAACCACATGGGCATTATCTCCAGATGTGAATTTTGGCAGAGCATCAAGATTGAAGACACTGGCACAAAAGATTACTACCGACCGTCATGTGATTTAGCTGTCGGTAATATTATCTTTGAATGATCATTATTAATAACCCGTACACCCAAACAACATATATTCAAGAATCCACACAATTGGAGGGCCCACCCATGCAATCGCTATTGCTGATGTGACCCATTACAGCCCAGGTTTCCTCCCAATTGAATGACTTCAATCATTTTGCCTCCGGGTGTAATGATTCACACTGATGCCCCGATTGAGTTTATGCACTGTCTGAATTCATATCCACGATTCCATTGAAAGAATTTATATTTTTTCGTTTGTATAGTTTTCCGTCTCGTTTGTACATGTATTGTTTCACTCTATTTCAACACATCAGTCGCAGATAATGCGCGTGCAATTAAAAAAAAAGTCGATTCTTACACATGTGATCCGATGCATGTTTCGTGAGCCAAAGGAAATTATGCGAATCGATTAATTGATGCGTCATTACTTACCTAATGCTGGAGGATACCTAGCCACGCACACGAGGAAAATTGCAGGCCGATATTGATTACATATTGGGGAAAACAAAAGAAAACTTGCAAGAGTTTATTTAACACTGTCTTTTAAAACTGCTAATTCACGGACATAGTCGAGTCAGAGATGTTTACACTGATTATGTTGACGATCCTTTGACGATCCACTGCTGGATGAATGCCTTCCCATGCTGTGTCAATGGTGGGGGTTTATTGGCCAAACCTAACCGCGCTGGTCGTTGTAGGTTGGTGTAGGGATGCCCCAGGACTGGTTCAGATATCACTCGCCACTGATGATATCCATGGCGGCCAGAAGTCAAACTCACGTTTTCGGGGGTTCATAGAAACGTACACGAATAACTACGACACTGTTTCACTCTACGGTGATATTATTGCTTGCTTTATGACAATATACTTACTGTACTCTTTGGTTCTTTAGGGAAAAGTCACGTAGGTAGAAAAATAGCGTGACTTTACCAAAATAACTTTCGGTAAAGTCACGAAAGAACCAAAGAGTGTGGATTCTTGCAGTCACGAAAGCTTCAAATCAAGAATATACTTACTGAAGAAATTGTGCAACAGATGGTCGTAGAATACGCTTGGTTCATGGTTATGTTTGCATGTGAAACGTTCTCTTTAGCTCAGGTGTGTACAAATCTGCTCTAAATTACCAGCAACTTTTAACACGTGCATGGTGCTGTTTACTTTACCTACAATCGTATTACATTGGATGCCTGGTTAGTACTTGGATGGGCAACTACTTGGAAAATAGCTGGTGTTGTAGCCTCAAGGGATGGCAGGACAGTAGTTAAATATTGCATATATTAGTGCATAACTTTCAATGTTATCCCCTCATGTGTCACCAAACATCCCAATGCATGACCATCCTAAAAGTCAGTAATTCGACGGGGTGAGGCTTTCCTGGGTAAATATGGCATTATTTTTAGATTTATTTAGTTTGTGTTACTCTATTTTTGTTTCAGAAATATCGATTAGTTTGCTTCATCAGTTCACAAATAATTGATTAATGTTAATCGGTGTTTCAAGATGTTCACAAGCACAGGCAGAGGCAGGGCCAGGTTTACATTTGCTTAGCAATTGCAGAAGAGCTCGTTTTGTAAACCCAAAGTATAAAGTCGAAGCGACGTGAGGTCATTGTTTAAAGGATGCTGTGGAAAACCTTGATTATTTTGACACGAAGCAAAACAATGAAACTGCACTTCTTCACGTGTAAACTCCCTCACCATGACAATCGGGATTTACTTGTGGAGCAGTCTCTCCATATGACAACCAATGTTGACTTTCCACAACGTTCAAGTTAAATGGTCTAACTCAGGTGGAAGGTAGTCCGAGTTGGCATAAGTCTGCGATTCGAAAATATAAAGAACCAATTTGCATTCCCTTTATCGGAATCATTGCCCTGAAATGAAATATATGGGCATGAAAGCCACAATTTTTTAATCGATAAATTAATGTTGATCATGGCCATAGACGCTATCATGGCAGGTTTGTAAAGGTGGCTTGTGGATGCTGCGGAGCCAACTGCATTTATCAAAATTCAATGTTGTCAACTTTGCAATTTCATCACTAGATCTAATAGCTATTTGGGTTACATAGAGACACAAATGTAGTCAAAGTGAACAGTGACAATTGCAGATTCAGGAGCGTTTGCAGAAGTGTATTAAATATTCTGTTCATTGTGTGTAGCACTTGATCAATTGTCAAGTGACATTTTGACGACTTTAGAAGGACTATCTGGTGACATATACCGATAAACTTGTTTTGTGCCTGTCCGCTTTGAGGAGTTGGTAACACTGTTGCAGCTGAGCGAACTTGTTAAGCCGCACGTGGGTAGTTAGCGATTTACTAATGCAGCAGCTAAACTGTAGAAATCTGATCTTTGTATGCCGACGAAAAATCCTTTAATCTGAAGCGGTGCACCTCCTTTCATTAAGCACACTCGCAGGCCCAATGGCCCGTGTTTAGATTAAGGTTGTGTTGTGCAAGATGCACATGTGCAGAGTATAAAAGTTGAATTCCTGTTAGCTGATTGTGCATAAAAAAGGGTGTGGTTTCAGGGCCACTTCCACCAATGCATTGCTCACGAGACATGAGCGTGTCCTGTGGTCGGCTGTTAAACACGCAGAGAGCATGCATGGAAGCTTGCAATCTGACCTCTTGGCTATCATGTGACCTTGGGTCATGTGGACTATTCCCTTGTGGAGTCTTTCCGGATATTGGATTAATAATTAACTTTAGTAATTCCAAGTTCTGTGTGCATTGGTCATCATTTACAAGCATCAAACCTATAAAAATAACTAAGGTGAGATATAAGTAAAATAAAATTATCATGGCAAACAGAACTGTAGGGAAGATGAATGTTCGTAGGAAGATAGCATGTATCATTGTTTATTCAGGGATTAATGTAAAACAAATATATTGTATCAAAATCATGAGAGACCTCCTTTGCCAGTACCAAAATATAATAATAGGGGTTTTCCCCTTTTTTCTGGCGACAAAACTGAAACCTTTTGCAAGGTTTCAGTTTTACTATTATATGGTACAAACGTACTGTAAACAATTATTAACATATCTTAATAAAGTAAAAAACTATTTGAAATGGAAAAACAAATCATACTAACAAATAATTGGCGACATGCTGCTAAATTTACACGCCATGCGACATTTCTAGACAAATATATTGTGCTCTTCGTGTAAATAATGGATGAGAGAGTTAAGGAAACTGGTTTCAGAAATGTATACAGTTCTGTGCAAGCACGGAGTGGATCGATGTGATTCTAGCTCAGAATTATTTCAGCTTGTGTCGGTTGGTGAAAGCTCCTAATCTATTGTAACAAGGCATCAGCTGACGTATTAAAAATATCACAAGGTGATTGAGTGTGTGGATTGAAACCCCGAATTTATTTCCAACTACAATGCATAAAGTTCTTGAACAAAGAACTCTATTAATACTGATTTTAAAGAGGGAGATGTGACCAGGTGGTGAGCACAATGCACATTGAACTCGGCGACCAGAGTTCAATTCCTGGCGAGGGTAAATATTGGTGGAGAGCGATATCTGAACTGGTCCCATGGCCCTCTCCCATTCACATCCCCTCACTGATCAACATCGCGGAGGATGGCCAAACAGCCACGCGACGAGCACGGTGCGGGGAGTGGATTGACAAAGGGCTTTAAATTCGAGTAGTTTCAACATTCGTATGGATCCTCATTTGCCAGTAAAAATATGATAATTGGTTCTTTACCCTTATATCTGGCAACAAAACTGACACCTTTTTACAAGGAGTCATGTTTGCATAGACCGCAATACCTGCAGTCATAATACAAACAAAAGAACATAACTCTGATAATGTGCACTGTCCTTAAAGTTGATTGATCCACACCCGAGACAGCTTTCCTTAGAGCCTAGTCTCATATGGGTTGGACCAGATGACGCCAAAAGGCTCTAAGGAAAGCTGTCTCGGGTGTGGATCAATCAACTTTAAGGACAGTGCACATTATCAGAGTTATGTTCTTTTGTTTGCATTATGACTGCAGGTATTGCGGTCTATGCAAACATGACTCCTTGTAAAAAGGTGTCAGTTTTGTTGCCAGATATAAGGGTAAAGAACCAATTATCATTCGTATGGATATGAATAAAATGAGGGTTGTGGCATGCTACGTACCATATTTTAAAATCAAGTGGAATTGTTACATCGACGTGATCAGCCAATTAAATGCAGGATGAAGGCCCTCCTCAAGCTGCTACCACTAACCTCTCACGATTCTGCGATGTAATAATCCACCTAGCAGCTGCACGTGAGCCGATTTTATCACTCCATCTCCTCGGTGGACATCCTTGAGGATGACTTACTTTCCTCTTCGGCTGCCACTGTTATTATTCTTGACCATCAGCCATCGTCATTCATAGCGATGACATGTCATTGTTTATCAATTCAAAAAAACCCAAAATGACTTTTGAAATCACTGGCCACTGCACTCTGTGTTGAAGGCGTTGCTAACCTTGTGTAATGTGTATCTAGGATCAGTGCTGAGTGAAAGTTCGCTGGCAGTGGCAAGGGTGTAATTGTAAACACACGCAATTATGTGTGTGTGGAGGTGACTGGGTTGCTTGGGGGTGCGGGTGGTGGAGGGGAGTGGGAGGATAATGGCCATATTAGAGCACTGAGCCAGTACTACTGAGCATCCAGGGTCCCAACTCTGGGTGGTCACCTTATATGAAGTCGGGCCCTCATAAGTTGTGCAGCAGATTTGTCAGTGCAGTCATCGCACGATAAGGTTTTCACATTCAATGAATATTTTTTACGTGTAATTCAGGAAAGTTAAGCTCTGAGGTTCATCATCATCATCAGCCTTTGATCAATTCACTGCTGGATGAAGGCTTCCTCATGCTGTGTCGATTACGTATCTTCGTTTAATGACACTTTACTCTGCTGAGGAGAATCAAAACTGGCTTGGATGTCAATCGCCACTGATGTTGGACATGGCCGGGAAAAATAAACTCCGGTCGCCAGATTCAGAACGCAGTGCGTGGACCACTGTACTACCACCACCACCCTCCCAATCCTACATTACTACAGGTAAAACACATTACAAGGTGGCTTCAGATTACTGCGATCATTGCCTCGCGGATGATATGAAATACAGTCGAGGCTTACAGCTGGACCACACGTGGTATAATGACCCTGCCTCAGTGAATAGCTTGCATAACAGTTAAATCTTGCCTTAAAGCTTTTCGTGACTGCAGGGATTCATATTCTTTGGGTCTTTCGGTAAAGTCACGTAAAAGGTGACTATCTACGTGACTTTAGCGAAAGACTCAAAGATTATGCATAACAGTTGATATTCAAACAACTTCCTTGCTCGCGTTTAGCAGAACGCAGTACCAGATTAACGTCACGTGATTAGTACACCAAATAGGGTTCGGCAAAAGAGTTTGCTGAGAAATACGTGCTCGCGTATTTCTTGTCTTATTTAGTCATCAGAAACACAAACCAGTGTATGTTATTGTCATTGGATTCCCTGTTGCCACCCACCCCCCAAACTTTACCAACATGACTTAATTGCAACTGAACGTAGACGTATATTTCGTATGTAAAAAAAAACCCTTACATTTTATTGCCTACTAAAACTTGCTTGGCTTCTGGATATTTTTTTTTAACCACATTTACAATTTGACTTTTTAAGCTGAAAATTAAAGGGAAAAAATGAAAGCCGGGCATGAAGGTAAACAAAGTCACATCAAACTTGGTTCGAAGCCAGATTTTTCACATTTAAATGGTTTTAACAAGAGAAGGAGCTGCGTCTGGCTGCATTTATAGGTATGTTTTGTCAATATGTCTACAGTTAACGTGGAACATTGCAAAATCAAATGCACATTTTTTACTATGTAAATATAGCACGTGGTTAATTATGGTCAACTATGTATGTAATTGGACACAGACCCTGTGACATGTGACCCATAATATTTTCATTTGTGCAAACTCGTTGAATACATGACTTTTCCAAATACTTAACACCAATGGAAACAGCGTGCACAGTGCTCATCTTGTTTGTAATGGCCTGTCGATTAAATTAATCCTTTTCATATAAATTTTGTGTGGAAAAAAACACCGATGCTTTACACTAATCACCATTTTTGTCCCTTTAATTAAGTTAAGATGAAAATTGGGGTCTCAGTTGGGACCCGATGTCCCTCTTTAATATGTTTTACTTGCAGAATATTACAAATCTGCTTACGACCAAATCACATGGAATGGATCAAATGTTGGATACTAAGCAGGTATTTTGAGCCTGGGCATTGTGTGCAAGGGTGACTGCCTTGCATAAACAGTTGTTGTGAGAAACATTAATTGTTGGGCTTTACCAAGCTTCAATGTCTATGCTCTCCAATGTCACGAACCCACTCTGGCCAGCGTTGTAATAAAGTATGGTCGAATAACCTCCATGATCCACAGTGTGGAAGGCCCTGACGTGCAGCAGTGGATTGACAAAGACTGCATATTTACAGACTGTATAACAAATACAAAACGTAATAGAATGTCAAGATCTGTAAGTCTGATGTTGAAGTTTACTTCACTCTTTTTAGACTCGTAAAGATGTAATTGTATGCAGTGGCTCTGATGTACAATAACAGTGAGATAACCCCTCCTGTGTGTTTTCTGGGTCGCACCACGCGTTGTTTGGCATGAGGTCCGACGTTTCACTCCACGCGCTGGGAGTTTCTCAAATCAAATCATGAAGAAGCTTTCAGCACATGGAGTGAAACGATGGACATTGTGTGCGAAACAAAAACACGCGGTAACAATCCTAAATCACACCGGAGAGTTGTACAACGCAACCACGAAAACATGCACGCAGCAGTACTGAGATAACCTTTCAGTGAGAAAAAAAGCCACCGCAGTAAAGGTTGTTTCGTGTAAGCTTTTAGGAAATTAACTTTCTTTGCATTTGCTTCTCCAACATGCCCATGTCGAATGATCCAAGCTGGCCATGGATCTGCTTTAAGTGAAAAGAGAGCGAGAGATTGAGAAATATCTGCCGTCAATAAGTCGCTCATTATGATTCGAGTGTAGACCGTCTCGTGTTACGTCCAATTTTATTTGGAGCCTAGCGCCGCATGGGACGACTGAGGAAATGAAATACCAAACAGTGGCGGCGCTGGTGGTGGTGGTGGTGGCGGGATGCAAATCCAAAGGTAACGAGAAACTCTGCGATAAAACTGGGTTCTGGGCACACATTTGGCCGGCTCAAATCAGAAGCAAATGGCAAAATTGGCTGCTTTGTGTATGCATGCGTGTCCGTGGCTTGCACTGTATCATATCCTGCTTATATTGGGCTGGCAGCTGCCCAAGAATGAAATCAAGTAACTTGTTTTTTGGGGGGGCACGCTATTTAGTAGATGTGCCGGGGGGGGGGGTGAATAGAGAGCGAGGTGGTAGTTGCAGTGCATAATCCTCTTTGTATCTTAAAATACATTACATTTTGTGCTAAAATACAGATACCTATGACGGCTGAAAACAAGAAACCAGCTACAAATACAACAAAAACGCAGAGGCGTTTAGTTATGGCTTCGTCCAATGTGACAGACAGCGTGAAAAGGCGACGTATTGGAACTTTCCATCTCGTAATGTTAAATACTGTGCACGGCATTGTATCACGTGACGGTGACAGATGGCAGAGGCTTGGGGAGGCCTGCATCCACTGGTGGTAGATGAACTACGCCTGATGATGAATATATATTTAATAGGTTATCACAGTTGCGTCACTAGAGGGGTGCTTGGGGGGTGCGGACCGCACCGGGTGACACCACCAGAGCGGGGTGACACCAAAATGATTTTTGATTTAAAGCTTTCGTGACTGCAGGGATTCATATTCTTGGTTCTTTCGGTAAAGTCACGTAGAAGGGAAATAATAAAATAATACAAATATAAAACAATAAAAATTCTCACGACGTTTCGACTGCAACATAAGCAACCGTCATCAGGTGTGAAATCCACGGCAAGAAAATTGGATTGCACACCTGATGATGATTGCTTGTGTTGCAGTCGAAACGTCGTGAGAATTTTTATTGTTTTCTATTTGTAATATTTTATTATTTCCCTTCTACGTGACTTTACCGAAAGAACCAAGAATACCAAAATGATTGTCTATAACATTTTTTGTTGTTGCAGTGTTTCAGCAAAAATGTATAATTTTTTTCATAAAAATATCCCCGTAGTTAGTTATAACAACAAACATTTTTTTCGTAAGCCCAGCTTACATGTACTGTATCAATATACCTACAAGGATAAAATTCTATGCTAATTTACTTTTTGAACCTTCTAATGGTCAGAGCTGTCGTTGTTACCCAACTCCAGTGACGCTTCGAGTGACGTGGTCTCGTCTGCACGCGCTACAAGCACGCGCTGCTGTTTTCGTCGCTGCTGGCGTTTTTATAGTCGCTGGATTTGTCAAATTTTCTGGTGTTTTAGCTACAATATTGTGGTAGTCAGCATTTGTGAACCGATGTCAATAAGCTTTATTTGAAGCTTTCGTGACTGCAGGAATTACTCTTTGGTTCTTTCGGTGAAGTCACGTAGAATTTCTTTTTTGAGAATGAAATAGTAATTAAAGTAAATATTGGAATTTAAAGGTGTAATTTTTATTTTGCTAGTTGTTTATGTCAGTACTATTGCCATTACATTCAGTGATATACGGGAATTATGATTTACCAGTAACATTAGTACAAAACACATTACTAAGGATTCTGTATGGTGTGGTTCGGGCGGAGGTCCGTGAGGGGTGACACCATGAGTTACCGCACTGGGTGACACCAACCCTCGTGACTCAACACTGGGTTCTCATCTCGCACTTGGACACACAAGTTACTGCAGCATATTCCAGAGTGCTGAGATTGAGATTGTGGTGGTTACTGTTTGCGTTTTTAATATTCATTCATGGAGTTATTAATGGTGGTTGCCATGTCCTGTGTAAGCAAGGGTGAAATAAGCCATTGTGTTACAATTAACACACTTTCCACGGGGAGTGCAGATTAGTGTATTAGCCACCATAATTCTTGTGTCATCGGAAGGCATCTAACCCTGACATTTCCAACGAAGGTATTCGTGACCCCTAACAAGGACATTGCTCCGTTAATTCACCAGCGCAGTTTTAATGAGACACTGTCACGATTTGGTGTACAGAAACCTTAGTGATGATAGCTTCTCCGAATCGAGAATTTTTACATTTATATTTACCAATTTGGCAACATCGTTGTACCTCATTACATATTTTCTGTACCTAAAGGCAGCACAGAGTGTGTTTGCAGTTGGGAACGTTCGTATAAACGTTGAGTGGTGAGTAAGCGGTTTTGGCAAGGTGACACACGCCTGTAATTCAGCACTTTGGAGGTAGGCGTTGGCAGATTGTGAAGCTTACTGGGCTGCGACGTGGTTATGATATGGCAGTAGGCAAATAGATTATTGTATCCATCTTTGCAGAGCTATGGGTTTTATCCCCTTGTATACATAGGGTTCTCTAGATACACCAAATGTCTCCCTCATGCCAATCACTCAAGGCATTTGCCAACATTGCAATGCAAGACCCTCCTCCTTGAAGAGTCTTGAGACACAGTGAGTCTTTTATGGATAAATAAAGGCCATTAGTACTATAGTTTCTAGTTTCTTATGTTTCACACCAATTACAGTATATTCCAATTGTGAATTACTGAGAGCTTAGTGTTGCATTTCCTTGTGTTAAAACCCAGCCGTCATAAGGCTTTAATTGTCTAACATACACTACCACTGCTGTGCCCTTTCTTTATCTGTCTGGAGATGACCAAGTAATTCATTCTTTGATTTTCTTCCGAAAATATATCATTGTTTCCCTCAGTATTTAGGTTAACAAAACTAAGCGCGAAATGAAATCAGATACAGTTATTGGTAACTAGGCTGAGACCTTCAAACACACATGAGAACGTGCCTTATTATGTGGCTGACCAGGATCTAAAGTCCAAACCCACGATCTCATCTGTGCTGGCTCACTGCTCTGATATGGGCATTAGTTTCCAAAGACACCCAGCCACCTTCATGCTTAGGATTACATTAATGCCCAGACAAGAGGAGATCAAAGACAGCGCTCATGTAGGCGCTTAAATACTGACCATAGGCACAGATGGTCCTGGACTGCAATAATGTCACAATGGGGGGACACCTCCATATTAACATAGGCGAAGGTGTAGCTCTGCAACTGCGTTCTTAGACCACTGCTGGCAAAGGGCCCTCAACTAGAGGGAGCACCAGAGAGCCTCCCTAAGAGGGCATTTAGGTCTACTCTTTCATGGTGGCCAGACACTTTGGAAGTTGTTTGGAGCACACGACCTGCTGATCAAGTAACTGTGATGTCCCAATTGATTACTGCTAGGTAGACAGAGGAAGGGAATTTGAGAAACTCACCCCATGGTTTCAACTGCAGCGCCGAACTGGCGATCTCCGCATTGCAAGTCCAGTGTGTTGACTTCAGCATTACACCAACCATCCCCACATATTAACTTATTGGGGGGGAAAGGGAACTACTGCACTGTGCAGGAACAATTAATCTGTCTGGATTTGACTGTAGACGGGCTTGCTAAGACTGTCACTTTTGGGAAATACGTGAAGATTCATTGTTTAATTGTACAAATTAGAGAAGTGTGCAGATGAAATCAACATTTACTATCATCACCTGTCATGATTAAGTAGAATATCTATAGTCGCAGTTACGCATTAATGTCTCCAACAGGATTCATTCATATAGTCGTGTAATCTTAACAGATCGCAAATCATGCATTGTGGGACATTTTTGCAAGGCACACTCTGTGCAAAAGTTTGTCAAGTGTGTCAGATTATACCATATTTTTGAATCCTCATGTTTTTGTGCAAAATATATGCCATGTGTTACAGAGAATGTAAAAACAACGAGCAAAGGAACATTAACGTCAGGAGTGAGATAGTTTATTAAATAAAACGGCCGTTTTGTCCCTCAGGGGAATTATAAATTGTGCAGAGCCTGTTTATTTAAATGTTCTTATGTAAAAAAAAACGTGTTTATTATCTAAAAAATGATTTTAATGCACGTTTATTACCATTAGGGAATATTTATAAGTAGTTTCTTGCTTATTTCTTGACAGGCTGCGGGCAATAATTAAAAAAATTAAATCAAGGTTGACATCCCCTTGTTTTCCGTTTGGAAAAGCTCGTTGTAGTGCTCCACCGTCAGCACAGCAACACTTGAAGAGGTTTTACGAGCAACTTTGTGAAATTTTAATTCGCCAGTACAAAAATTGTCTTTCCCAATGTGGCAGTGCTCCTGAATATAATGTGAGGGATGGCACAGCATCAGATATATTGGTATAATGTAAAAAAACCTAAATAACTATAATATTGTGGAAACAATTTGTAAATGTTTTTCCCTTTAAAAACAGCCGCTTTAAATTTAAGGAATGTAAGGTCCAGGAGCCAAATGATAACAATTGAGCAATGCTAATATTATAACACAGTTACTAGTTATTCCAAGCTGTTTTGAGTTCTGTATTGTTAAACTATGTACCTTTCAAATTAAGGAGTAATCTGGTTTATTTTATAATGGTTCATGGCAACACCTCATGCATTTAAATCAACAGTGTACCGATTTGACATATACCGTACAGAAAATAAACTTGATAAATATAAATGTATGTTGATTAAATGCGACGACAATGCAGACAACATTTTATAAAGCATTTAATATTTGTTCAAGAGGTGAACTAGGGCAGGCAGGCAGGCAGGCTTTTTAGCAGCAAGGGTGTTTGACTGACAGGCCCTTTATTAAGAGCACACATGACCCCGTGGTATGTGAAAGCTGGTTGGCCCTCTCTCAGAGGAATGCAAACACGGGCTGTGTGAGAGATAAATGAGAATACGTGGGCCAGTTCTAGACACACATTGGGAAGTCCGGACAAAACGATGCAGTTTAGTAAATCCACATGTTGTTGTCGAAAACAGTAGAATGGCAATCTCCATTTTGACTGAAGTGGACATTTCACGAAAAAAAAAACTAATAATTTCCAGTAACGTTGCTTTCAGGAATAACAAAATGATGTTAAAAGTCTTAACATATTTTTAGTTTGCAAAGGGCTTTTAATATTTTTATTAATTAATATATATAAGAGAAATAATTGAAATTACCTTACAGGTTTGGTCAGCAAGACCAGGCTACTCAAAGATCAGTTATCGTTTTCCATGGGGCCATTATAGATTTTAGTCAACATTGGCGAGTATGAAATAAACTTGATAATTATTAAAGCCCATGAGCCAAATCATATATAATAAGGAGCATGTATTTAAAATATGTTATTTATGAGCGCAAATGTAATGTGCAGGGCATCTGGCAGATTAAAGAGTCTTTTTCCCTGGTGCTGGTTAAAGACAGTGTTCAACGTTGCTGCTTTAGGGTGTACCTGTTCAGGGTGCACCACACAATCCCCCAGTCCCGTCAAGCAAGGCAATCGTAATGTGATATACTGTATTGAACTGTGTTTGTACATTGCTTTGTAACAAAAGGAAACCTCAGAGCTCATGGATACCCTGGAACAAGGGGTAATATTATCTTGGAGGTTTTTCATATTCTTTCAAACCTTTTCACTCAGTATTAAAAGTTATATTTATATATATAAAAATGGTATAATATTGAATTTCATATCTGAATGCTGGCAAATATATAATTACTGTATCGCTGAATTGAAAATAAGGAATACTTCTTCTTTTCTACAGTTACATGCTTATTTCTCACATTAACATCATGCTAATCGCTCACATTAACATAGCCACTTCCGTGCCCTCTAATTTCTCACATTAACATCATGCTAATCTCTCACATTAACACAGCCACTTCCGTGCCCTCTAATTTCTCAGATTAACATCATGCTAATCCCTCACATTAACATAGCCACTTCCGTGCCCTCGTCTAGGAGGGCACTCTCCTAGCTTACTTTTACATGCTAATTTCTCACATTAACATCATGCTAATAGCTCACATTAACATAGCCACTTCCGTGCCCTCTAATTTCTCACATTAACATCATGCTAATCTCTCACATTAACACAGCCACTTCCGTGCCCTCTAATTTCTCAGATTAACATCATGCTAATCCCTCACATTAACATAGCCACTTCCGTGCCCTCGTCTAGGAGGGCACTCTCCTAGCTTACTTTTACATGCTAATTTCTCACATTAACATCATGCTAATAGCTCACATTAACATAGCCACTTCCGTGCCCTCTAATTTCTCACATTAACATCACTAGCCCCGGCCACTTCTTTATAACCCTTGAACTACACTCATTTCAAACCTTTTAAAACAGTCTGCCTCAGCAGCAGACCATGCTTTCCCACCTGACGATGGATGCTTGTGTTGTGCCCGAAGCGTCGTGATTTATTTTATTTTATCTTATACCTACGTGACTTCACAGTAAGAACCAAAGAGTAAGGAATACTTGTCTATCTTTTCTCTATCTGGCCAGGTGGCTCAGTGGAAGAGTGAGCAGCTCACAATCAAAAGATTGCGAGTTAATATCCTGGTTGGGGCTTGACTCGGCCCATCATCTCTCCGTGGTTGATAAAATGTCTACCATTTCATGAGAAAGTCAACGGCGGTTTCCCTATTGAGAGACTCACCCCCCCGATTAGGGATATTAAATTTCAACAATGAAAACAAAGGGCACTTTATTCAAACCCGCCGCCTAATGTCCATTCAGCAGGAAACATTGGTTCGTCGTTCAACAGTCTGGGTACTCCAAGACGTCTGGCAAGCATGGTAGAGTCATCAAAATACCCTCCAGAGGAGCTGTCTTGGACGGATTCTGCCAACAGTGGCATAACAATAACGTTCATGACTGCACCTTTAACTTTTGTTCACGTAGGGCGAGCATTAGTTAGCATACTGCACTGGGAACCCAGGGGCCTGCGTTGGATACATTTCGTTTGACACTACAGTTCATTAAGGGATTCAACTAATACGCTCATAATATTGATACGAAGCAGCAGCAGCAGCAGCGGTGACACAATGATTAGCACACTCAACTCTGAACGCAGCAACCTGAGTTCAATTCCTGGCCACAGTTAACGTCAGTAGCGAGTGACATGTGAATTGGTCTCGGGTGCGACCCCCTCACCAACCCGCCCTGACCACCGCAATGACATATGGTCAATCATCCTTCATGACCAAGGCCTTCATCCAGCAGTGGATTAGCAAATGGCTATAAATTGTTAATAATCATTGCTATTAAGTTTAACAATTAGGCTTTTAACACCTTACATGAAATAAACGTTGACTACACATTGTCCCTCCAAGGTTGAGACATTGAGTACCTCCTCTTGCAAAGTCGACAGAAGTTGACGTTTGCAAGAAGCCCCTGCCAAAGGAATGTGGAATTCCCACCGCTGGCACAAGGCCACGAGTAGAAATAAGTGCCACTCCATGCTCGCTTGGGCACATAAACACTTTAACTTGACGTTGAGGTGCACATGTAAGTCTCCACTTACTGTACACATGCAGAGGGTATTAATCATTGCCAGGCAGTTTCGATTTGGCGCGAGCAGCCTTGGTCCAGTCTCCACTCGGGTCACATTTGCACTCGCCAACAGCTCTGTTTGAGCGTGACGTCACACAAATCAATTGTGATCCATCGGATTGGCCACTGGGGAGGGTCACATGCCCTTGTTGGGTTACAACCTCGAACCCGATCAGCACTGCCCAAACACAAACCAGGTTGGTCCTGTTACGGTCTTACAAAGCGAAAATGCGTTAAATGATTTTAAAAGCAGCCTGGCCTGACTAGCACTGCAGTGGTCTGGCAAGCGCTGAAAAAGTTCCTGCCTGCGGTGGGAGGGGGGTGTACACTTGCTCAATTGCAAATGCACATGGTAAACGCATGAGCTTAATGTATTAGGTTTATTTTTGAGTAAGAATCACTTTGGAAGATTAAATTACCATTGGAATGATTTGTGGGTGTTTCATAGCTTTCTTAGGCAGTCTACAAGCAAGCAGGTGTGGTATTGAATTTGGTATTAATGGTTGGTCAGATTTCCCACTTTCATTCCTCGTGTTGAAAATTTACATTCTTGACATGCCACCACATACCAACGCGGCTTTGCGCGCATTGAGTAACGCACATTATTTCCTCATCTCACACCTGCAGGACCGCAGAGACAGCATATTAATCTTGCTTTGATGTAAAGAACAGAAAAGACAGCTCAAAAGGATTCGTGAATTATGAAATCATTTTGTGTTACCTTAAACTGTGTGTGGTAGGACAGCGCGTTGCTTTTGTAACTGGATAGCACGCAAGTACACGAGGAGAACACCTAAAACGATTTATAGAACCCATACTCCTATTTTTTATTAACTTCGAATGGAATTAAATTATACTTTTTGTAAAAAAAGAAGACAAAGAAGGATATTGACTTTGTCCTTCCATTATTATTAAGCCATTGTCTGGGTAACTTGGCATCTGCACTGGGAGAATTATGTCCTTCATATTAAGCCCTGTTTGAGCCAGGGCTGAAAGAAAGCCTATTTAGAGTGGAAAATCTGCTTTGCTCATGGTACGCGTAGCAGAAAAATACAAAGCACATCTCTGGGGACTACGGCAAGATAGTTCTTGCCATGTTTATTCATTTTTTTTTAATAAAGAGAATATTGAACACTGGACTTTCACACAGTGTGATGGTTTCTTTTTGTCTCTCTTCTTTTGTACATTATTGTGGTTCCCTCCCCTCCCCCTCGACTTCATTTCTTCTCAAGTATTGAGTATCCACATTGTCTGCAGTCAGGAGAATCATAGCAGAGCCTCGGGTGGCTGATTGATTTAATCTGAACCCTTGGCTGGCATGGGAATCAAGATTATTTGGCAGGCTCAAGCCTGGGCTGCGTTTTGTTTCGAGTTTAAAAAAGCAGAAGCTGTGGTTTTCTGCCGTCGGAATAAATGATGTGCTGCTGCTAAGGTCATAACATATTGTGCGTTTGTGTCACTGACTACTTTCCGTTTTTAGTAAAACAAAATATTCAAATCATGTCTATTTGGGCATCAGTAAGTATGGTAACGATACATTGTATATATAATATCAGATCTTGCTGAAAAACAGTGGTAACGAATGTTATTATTGTCTTAATGCATAGATTCACAAACTCAATAACAATGTGAATTTACAGTGTATTGATTACCATCAATTATTAATGATAATTACTTAAACATGTAACACTACTTTGACATAATCACTGCAAGACTTTAAATAAAATTAATTATACCTAGATAGGCACGAATACGATTTAAACATCAAATATGTAAACTGCCCAGGTCGCTCGGCGGGAGAGAGAGAGAGAGTTGCTCGCGATTGGGAAGGTTGCTCATCCAAATCTTGTACCACTTTGTGGCAAAGTAAAAGGTGGTTGCCCTATGGATAGAGACGTGCCCCCAAAATAGGAATGTAGAATTTGTACCCCCACGTTTCAGGAAAAGAAACACTGACTTAATTTTTTTTTTATAAATGGGAAAATCTGCTTTCTAAAGGATTTCTAATTCGTTTTGCCTAACGGCACAAGCCTAAGAAGAAAAAAAGACAACCAGGAATTCAATTTAAAAATTGTCGATGCCTGATGCTGATATACAAGGGATGGACGCTGGAGAGTGAAGTATGAATCACATGCTGGTCAGCAGTACCTTGAACTCCTGCCGCATTCCTCCAGCATGGCTAATGCCTAAGGAGTAGAGAGAAACGTGAGCAGATAATGTGACGGTTTCTTTCAGCATCCCTCTCATTGCTTGTGACCGTGGCCCATTGTAGCTGACCGTGTAATCAGCGTAACGACTGATCTCCCCGATGCTTGCTGGTGCTCCTTCGAAGGGTGGTATGTGTTTTTGGGGTGAGGGGTGAGTTGAAGGAATGGGCATTTGAGTAGGGGTGCAGGGGCAGTTGTTGAGAGAGGTGTTGGCCGGTCAGGGAGCTAATGAGTGGCTGCTATGCACAAGTTTAACTTAGAAAAAAATGGCAAATGCATTAAAGTTTCACGGAGCATTGTGAAGCAATGATATAGATTTGCTCCTGCATGCAGAGGCTACGTTCACTGTGTTCACTGATTGAAGACACACATTTATGTTCTACAGGGGTTAACACATTAGTGAATGTATGTGGAAAATGAATCAAGGAATTGGTATATAGTAACAATGTCTCGAGGAATATGAATAACTGTGCAACTCTGTGACACTCTGTGATAAATGTAGCCGCTAAAAAAGATGATTTCCAAGGATTAGACAATATTCATTTAAAAGTACAACCTTTAGGAGGGAATCTCATGTAATACACCAGTTTTTTAGAAGCTGCATTTCACGAAACTGTCTAAATAGTTAGCTAACTATTCTATTAACCTCTTCAAATGCGCACCTCCGATTAGCACGGTTGGCTAAGAAGTTCAACATACATACACTATCTTTGTATCGAACAATGTGCATATATATGTGCCTGTTAACAAAATGACTTATCTTTTGGACAGTTTGTCTTAAAATTGCCACTTTCATCTGAGAATTAGAAACGGGGTGACCATTGTCACTGTGCTAAATCAAGCCTGATGTCCCCAGTGTCCGATGTTTAATGCAAATGCTTAATCCTATTGATCCACTAATCACATTTCAGCAGTGGAAAAGCATCATATCTGACAAATCCGACTTAAGTTCACCTGCTTTGAAGTCACAGCCACTGTAATTACTGTGACGGAGCGCGGGCCGCGGGGATGCTGTCACATGTAGCAGCGCGGGGCGGAAAAAAGTGCCGTGGAGCGGCCACGGCGGAGGTCTGCTTACAGGGCCTCCCCTTCCCCTCCACTCGAGGCCGACCCCTCCATTCTTCTGAGTTTCTCGGGCGATGCATTTGTTCCCAAGGTAACCAATTTCATCTGAAGGTGCTTTGAAAGCGGGGCAAGACGATAGGGTGCTTCTCAGGGATATCTCGCCGCGGTCCTCGGCCGTGCACACTCCAGTAGTCCTCGTGTGCGCTTACCTGTGGGCAGGCATGCATTAAAAAGGCAAGCAAATACTCCCCAGGTCACCCACACTTCAGCAGCGCGCGATGAGCCCCCTCCCACCACCACCGAACGCCACCCCCACAGCTCTGCCGTGCTTAATGAGAATTCGCCCACGGTCGAGGGCTTTTTTTGGAAGAGCTGCGCTGTCACTCGCTCCGAGGTTAAACGCCGCCAGAATGTTCGACGGTGTCGGGACCCGTGCGGGTGATGGACCAATAACGCTGTGGTGACAGCGTGGCCGTACACAGCGGCAGATGTTTCCTGCTGCCACCAACGTATCTCTACCAATGCAGTGCCTGCACTCGATTGGCAATAGAATGGCAAATAGTATATGGAAAGGAGGTGTGTGCTCATTGCAGTGGGGTGATTTATTTTTTTATAGACAACTTTAGTCGAGTAATAAAATGTACGCACTTTTCTCCAAAACGCGTTAAGAATGTATCGTTGGTAATCTAAGTTGGGCAACGTTTTAAAGCGCTGTCTTGCGTTTTGTTTTGCATTCAGCAATATATGGAGCATGTGATATGCAATGTGTCCGAGCGGGTTTTCCCCTCGAGAAGATGGAGCAATGAAATCAGCTCGTGAGCAGGGTGCTGTGTGGAGGATCATGGCATCGTGGGATTGTAAGGGGTGGCAGTGGCTTGGGGAGGCCTTCTTCCAGCATTGTATTGACCACGGCTGATTAATGATGAGATGATGATCGTCTCAAGTGTATCATAATTCGAGTCTTATTATTGAGTGGTATTTATACTGTGTCGAGGTAATGCCACAACATTGAGCTGAAAACGAGTGAGATACAAAACGGTCACGTGAAGCGTGTTTCTATTTTGAAACTCTTTGAATAATTTTGACTTCGTAAAAACAGAAATATGGTACACATAATACAGACAAGAAATATAGCAAAATATGTATTTATATATAAAAAATCATATTTAATCATATATTCACCAGATAAGGACCCATTGAGACTTCCAGTTTGTTGCAAGGGTGAACTTGATAAATGTTGGGCCTGAATGACAGTGCAGAGCTATGAAAAAAAAGCAGAGAGAAAATCCACATGCACAATACACAGTGCTGGAAGAATATGGTTTATGCAATTTCACTTATAAAGGTAAACAACATGCAATGGAAAATTGAACTTCATCATGAAAAGCAATAGAATGGTTGTGATTATATTGCTAGTAGAGTGCATGCACTCTATTATTAGAGATAAATTGCGGCTACATAATACGTGTTACCTGCCGTGACATGGATAATAAAAAATGACATTGCATACAACATGGCATAAAAGCTAAAAACCCCTCAAAGAAGTATAGGGGAGAGGTGCATGTGTGGAATTAGACTGAGAGAAAGTGAAGAACACGTGGATTTGAGACCATACGTAAGTTAAATAAATGTTAAGTCGAGATCCTACGTAAGAAAAATAAATAATCGCATGAGAAAGGTAAGTTGCTATGGGCAGGATGGTCGCTAGAAGGGTTCTAATAGGTGGTGGCGGAGACCAATGATGGAGTGGTAGCCAAAGGAGTGAACAAGCCTAAGAGGCCATTCACCTTGGAGATTGAGCAATGCAATCAGCTCGTGTGCAGGTGTGAGCTCGACTGTTGCATCGCAAGATCGTGATAGATGGTGACCACTTGGGGAGGCCTTCATATAGCAGTGGATAGATCATGGCTGCTGATAGATACTGCCATGGATAATTGAAACATGAGATGCCGATATGCAATGGCACTATTCTGCATGCAGTTTTCCGCTAGTTGAACGTTAAGTCCCATTCGATATATATTCCCTTATACCTATTTAATCACAAGGAAATTAATGATATCACATTCAGACTTGACATATCTATATCCCATCGTATAATACTATGATGTAATGGGAAATGCACTAAGTTGCTTACGTGCTAATCTATTCAGCTAATCTTCATGGCTAACCAATATAATGCCCGAGTTTTTTTGACATGACATGTTTTTTTGGTGGCAAATTTCACCTGCTTTAAGTGTGGGAACTCATTAATTTGTAACGTATTGATGTCTTCCTGTCCCCTTTATCAAACTCAAGGCTTGGCAGGAAGCACGTTGGGTTTGCTGGCCACAGGGCAAAGACACGCGGTAACTTACCAGGTGTCTGTCTCCTGCAACAAAAGCCAGAGGAAAGCCTCGGGACAGTTGCTGTCACATTGACAGCAACTGCAAATTATTTCCTCTCTCAAAAAAACATTAAAGTGTTCTGCTGGCTCCGTTCAAAGGCTATCTTTTATTTTTGAACTTTAAAAAAGAATCCATGGCATGCTTAATTAGTCGATAAGGTATGCATAGCTCCACTTGACAACATCATCGGTGTTTTGGAGAAGAAGAAGAAAAATAATAGGACGTATACGAATTGTTTTTAATGTGTATTGTTGACATTTAGTTACCTTTCATCAACCTGGTAAGCCAAGTTCAATTCCCCACCACATCTACCAGTTTACTACTCCCGCGTTGGAAATTAACAGACACAATTCCACTAAAGGTGTAAGACATAACGCACTGATCAAAATGGTGAAGTATGATCAAAGAACTCCCACAACCATCACGGCATGAGAAAGTCAGCAGTGGAGTAATAAAGGATTATAGATTAGTGTTGTCGTTTTATTCCAAAAATACCACCTTGTGGGAAAGTCAACAGTGATTGTCCTAATAAACGATTCACCCACGCCATAGTAATGTATCATTTTCACCACTGGCTCAAGGCTGTAAACAGGAGATGAGCACCAGTTGAGTCAGAAACCGTTTCGTCTTTTTGTCAATTCCAACATCAGGTTTTATTTTTGGCAAATTCCAATAGCAAGTAACACAAAAAAAACCTGAGTTTACTGCGAAGACGAACTTCCTGCCCTCGTGCGTTCGATTCCACGTAGCTTTCCAAGCAGGAAAGATTCTCACATTCCCTAGCAACGGCACATTTTAGCCACATGTTTATAGGTGGCAAGTCAAAATATTGTCCCAAATGCCTCAGTAGACAGCTTCCTCAGACAAGGCTGTCTGACTTAAGTTTGTTTAGACTACCACCAGCTCCACTGTGAAAGCATTTACCAAAGGGCTTTTTACATGACGCTAACAGATGTCAGAAAAGTCTTCATTGTAGACTTTAACAGGTTTCAACGATGAAAGTTCAAACTTTGTTTAACATTTTTTTTTTTACCGAAGGTCAAAAATGTGACGTTTTATCTAACTGTCCGCTTGGTTTGTCAAGCCATTTGGATGACCATTGTTGAAAAAAAAGTGTGGTCAAATAAAAAAAAACTAAAACGTATGAACTGTGAAAAGAGTTACCACTGCAGCCTCTACACCAAATGGGAGCTGGGTTGTGATAAGGAGGAGGAGGTGTTTGGGGCAGATTTGTTGTGGCACTTGTTCATGATCCAGCTCTCAGAGGTCATTTCAGTCTTGCCTGCCAAGGGAAGATCACCCCACCTCCTATTTAACAGCTTTTCCTCATTGTGGCCACACACTGTAACGTAGACAAAATGTCATATTTTGACAACCTTAGTGCCTGATCCACAACACGTCTGAGCTATGTGGTTACAGAAATATGACTAGGACTATCCTGAGATGTGTTAGTCATTTATGTAAACAAATTATTGTGGTCACAGAAATCTTAAAATAAAAATTGATTTTCTCTTGCTTATATCACAATCGTATTTCAATGCTGCTACCAGCATCAGGTAACAAGATAAATACATGTTCATTCGGAACTCTCTGCAGCTCGCAGTGCAATGGTCTGAGAAGATGATGTCAAATAGCTACATATAAGGTCACTTAAAATAGCCTCACTGTGGTGTCACGTATTTTATATGCCCTGCAAATAGTCTTCAACGCATGCCAATTACACACACATTGTTAAGTAGTACAACTGTAACTTATCTGAATTATGTGAAGAAGCAAATTGAATGTGATAGTTGTTTTGACAATGCTTAGACCATCAACTCCCTACGCCTGAGAATCTTGTTTAATTGCCTTGTAACTGCCTGCATTTGAATCCAGGACCTCAGAGGTGCCTGCTAACCCTGAGCCACTTAGCTACCCCACTGATAAAAATAAACATCTATTTAGTCTTGATAATGTTTTTTTTACAGATATAAAAAAACACGAAAAGCATAGAAATCGCATCGAGATTAAATTGAAGATTACCATATTTAAAAAAAAAGTCTTTTTTGTTGGCGATAGGGTGACTATAGGGAAGGAGAAACATGGCAAAACTTAGCGGATTTATAATTAGGCTCAATGTGGGCCAGGGGGATGAGTATGTGGAGAAGGAGTGAACAGGAGAGGAAGGTGAAATCAGTCAGTTGAGGAGTGACGGGCAAGTGGTAGACTGCTGCAGTTTCTAAGAAACCATTGTTCTCATGCTTTGAGCTTTAACTAACATTCTTTGCTATAATAGGAGTAAACTTTTATTTCACCAGGAGATGTAAACAATCTGTTAAGATCACATGAAGCACCTTCCCATACGCAAGGGTGTTGTGGGTTTAATCGTAAGTTTCATTTCAAAATCGTACAGAGTCAAACACAGCATCAGTAGCACAAATCTGAACAATGACAACAAATCTTGATTTAAAGCTTTCGTGACTGCAGGAATTCATACTCTTTGGGTCTTTCGGAAAAGTCACATAGATAGAAAAATCATAGATCACGACGTTTCGATCGCAACACAGGCAATCGTCTTCCGGTGAGAGAGAGAAAGCTACTGAAATAAGGTCTCTCTAGGCCTGAGATGGGAGTCCCCTCAGGGTAAGAGGGCGGGGCTAGAGATGGTCTCCCTGAGACTGTGGAAGTGGCCATTGTATTGTGAGAGATTAGCATGTCAATGATGCATCGGTGGCAGAGCGAGTAGGACATCCAGCCTGTCAATACAAAGACATCCAATCTAGTAATGCAACTCAGAGAGTCAGCTAACATCGGCAGGAAGGATGGAAACATCACAGCAGGTTAAGACTTTACCTGGTTAATCACGTCCTTCCAAAGATTGCTCAATTTGTACCCATATTCTCGGTTGAAGTTGTGTCTGTGTTTATATATTTGGATGGCTTCATAAACAAATCTTTCATGATAGTAAATAATGTTTTTCATCCCTACAATATCGCTTTTTGCACAAAACAGGGCCCCGTCATGTAAATTGAGTGTATTGCCAATAACATCTAGCTGGCTGTTTTTGTTAAATAAGTATGACTATGATGAGATCCAGAAAGTTCCAATCAGTCCAGAGTGTTGTTGATTAAACAATTGGTCCTGGGTTACGTAAGTTTGGAAAGTCCAGAGGCTGATCGACTGAATTCGTTTTTAATGTTTAAGTGGAGACATTAATGGCAGGCGATATAATCCTTATTATGTTCATACATTTTCCAAAATAGCACAACATTTTATTTTAGGAACAATAAAGGTATGAAAATAAACTATGTTGATGTTACAAAAAACCCTTACTTTTACTATGATTCTTGGCCCTAACCACCTGGAACCCATAGCTGATTCACACCATTGGAACCTCATTTGCCAGTAAAAAATATGATAATTGGTTTTTTACCCTTCCATCTGGCAACAAAACTGACACCTTTTTTTACAAGGAGTCATGTTTGCATAGACCACGATACCTGCAGTCATAATGCAAACAAAAACATAACTCTGATAATGTGCACTGTCCTTGAAGTTGATTGGTCCACACCCGAGACAGCTTTCCTTAGAGCCTAGTCTCACCCATGTAGGCTCTAAGGAAAGCTGTCTCGGGTGTAGACCAATCAACTTCAAGGACAGTGCACATTATCAGAGTTATGTTTTTTGTTTGCATTATGACTGCAGGTATTGTGGTCTATGCAGACATGACTCCTTGTAAAAAATGTGTCAGTTTTGTTGCCAGATGGAAGGGTAAAAAACCAATTATTCCATAGCTGATTGTTAAATACAAAATTGTGCAATGACAACATATTATAAATAATGCTCTCGACTACATGAAGGGCAATTTGCTGAAACGTCACCGATTTTATGTATATACACATCCTTTTAGGGCCGCAGTGTTATTGATAAAGGTGTTTAGTTTTTTTGTGCTTATGCATTACTATGGATGCAGTATGACAAAAACACATTCTGCGGAGGGAGCTGGTAGGAACGTTGTTGTTGCTCGGTCAATGGCCAGGGTCAACGGCGGCGTGGTGTATTCCGCGAATATGCCCGACTGTGAGGGCGGGCACAAGCCGGCGTGAGTAGGTTAAACGTTGAGTTTTATAGGGCACCACGGAGTGACCAGCCCCTCCCCACCCAACCCCACCCCTCCCACCCCCCACCCAGCCCCACCCTTCCAACTCAGCCCCTCCTCACCCTCCCCACCCAGCCCCTCCCCACCCAGCCCCACCCTCCCCACCCAGCCCCTCGCCGCCCTCTCCTCCCCATCCAGCCCCTCCCCACCCAGCCCCTCCCTGCACGACGGACAGACGGACACAATAATCCCCTGTGGGCTGGTGTAACCAGAGGTTCCTACCAGTATCATTATTACTTTGTGGGGAAGTTAACGGTGGTTGTCCTATGGAGATTCCCCACTGCCATAGGAATGTGGAGTTGCCACCACTGGCTTAGGGCTGTAAACGGGGGATTATTTCAGCAAGAAACTACTTTGACTTTTTCACTGTTTACCCACTCACGAATAGCTTTATGCATCCAACGGTAAGATAGGTAGGTTACAGAGTTTAGGGGCACATTATGGGGGAGTAGAATGCGTGTGACACTATCAATAGTGATGATGGCATCCTGAAATATATTACACATGGTAACAACAAAATCAAACAAAAATCTACTTGAGATGTTTTGCAAGAATTAACAAATTAATTTTCTTTTCATAAATAAAACATTAAATATTTTCTGGTATTTGCAACATATAAATGTGAATAAAATATGGTGCTGTTTTTTTTGTCTAATGCATGATGAATGTTGGAATGTTGATTCTTGTTCTGTCTGTTAAGATTGTTATATTTGTCATGTGTGCAAATGGGCCTTGGCAGCTTTGTGGAGGGATATTTAAATTCTCTGCTGTGGCTTATAGGACTGATTGCATTTCACAGCAATCAGCTGACATCACCTCTGCTGCTTTGATTGGCTAAATTTAATAAAATGTAGCCATAACAATTGTGTGGGCCCAATTCAACGGCATTAACTATTGTCAAATTAAAGTTAAATTCATAAGTGTAAAAAACATCTGACAGTTTGGCATATGTATTCATATTGAAATTCTATATTATTTCAAAAGGAGATTTATTTAAAGTCGTACTTTTTCTTTTGAGAAATAAATATGCTCCTCCATTTTGCAATAACCGAAGGTGGTTGATTAACAAATCAAGCACATGATGAATCGCGTTTTACATTTTAGTGCCAAACCAAGGTGTTGTTTAAACTTCAGTTTGATGTGTAATTGCAATCGCATTATCAGGTTACAAGTGACACGGGTCTGACATTTTTATACACACTCCAAAAGCATATTACAACACAAGCTGCAAGTGAGCTTGACCTTTTGGGTACATTGTAAGCCAATAGTTCATAATTTACGTCATTTGTGATATAAACTTGCAAAAACGTTTGTTGAAATATATTTGGAAATAATGAGCTTTTGGCTCCCTGGTTATGGAACAAATATTATTGCAAGCTATTTATTGAATTGATTTCATTTAAATGTACGTCGTGTTATCTTTTGGGCCTGTGTTGGCAGTTTACTTTTTTACCTTGGTCTCATTTTGTGAAAGTCGTGCAAGCCTGCTGGCTCCTCCTCCGCCACCGTCATGCCGATGCAGGTGTTTGTGCTGAGGACTCTCTTCTAGATAAGTACAATGGGAAGAACGTGGAGGCTGCATTTTGTGCTGACCATCACACATTTTTCTACCCATTTAATTCATGAAATCTGGCTCTGCTGGGTACGCCTTAGACAAGACAAAGATCCCCCATATAGCCTTGACAGACTGTAGGGGCAAGTGCTGTTAGCGAGCACCTATGAAGGCCGGAACGGTACACGAGGGGGTGGGTGGCCAGCACCACGCCCGACCGCCTTTGTCTCCCCAGTGGCGATGTTTACACACCGCACCAGGTACTCATTTGAGGCTGAGTCGACCTAGGGGAGGCCCAGGACCGGTTCAAATAATCGTCACCGGTGTTGGCCGTGAGCGGGAATCGAACCCGGATCGGTGGGTTCATAGCGCAGCGCGCTAACCGCTACACTATCGCTCCCCACAACACTACACAAACACGGACAAATATTCCCCATGTGGTATTTAGTGGACTTTTGGGGCAGGTGTAGTTAGGGATCACCCATTAGGGCATGGGTGGCACACGAGGGAGTGCTGTGACCAGGAGCACCAGACTGAGTCGAACCAGGGGCAAGGCCCAATATTGGTTCAGATATTTTCCACTGATGATTGTTGTGGATGGAAATCGAACTCAGTTTGATGACCGCTGCACCACTGCACACACACATAACAAAGACACACACACACCAAAGACAAACACACAACAATTCACACGCACACAACAAAGACACACACACGGATGCGTACACATATGCAAACCGCAGCATGAGCATTAATTGAAAGCTTCAATGTTGCGAGATGTTAACGACCTGTATATTTGGAGTTTGCACGTTCTCCCCATGGTTGCGTGGATTGTTCTTCGCGTCCTCCGGTTTTACCCTCCAAATTTAGAAAACTTGAGTTTCGAGTATTTGACAGCTATACATTTTCACATGATACACCACTTCGTTGAGACATAATTTGTGATAGGCAGGTCACGTCTGAAAAAGAGTTATATAGATCAATGGGCCTTACCTAGCAAAAGAAAAGTTTAGCTGGTTTAGATGCCATTTTATTTGGACAAATACTCTTGAGGTGCAAATATGAGATTACACCGGACAAATGAGTGTGCTTTATGCACAGACTGTGGTGGTATAACTGTACGCAGGCCTCAAGATGACGATAGACCGCAACCACATTCTTAAATGTTTTACCTTTGAAGTTACAATTGTGATTTGGGTGCATTAACCAGAGGGCCGAGTGGCAGGGGGGGCCATTTCAGAGAAAACACAAATGAGTGGGTTGCAAACATTGCAGGTGCATTGAGATACTCTGTTGCGTTAGGCGCTGCTGCTACAGTCAGTGCATATCGCTCTACTGCCTACACCTGAAACAGCAACGTTTGAGATGCAGGGCGGTTTATTGCCCGCGTTCATAACAATTCCACGCACGCTGCGTCCAGGCATCGTTTTTCCTCTCCGCTCCGCCGCCCGGAGCTCCGCGGGGGGAGACTGGCATGATGCAACGCCGTCGCTGGCATCTGCCAAGCTGGCTCGCGCGCACCCTCGCCGTACTCAGGTTTCGTTTAAACGAAGAATAATGTGCTCGCATGCTTTTCTGTTTTAAAGTATTGTTTCTTCCAAATGTAATGCAAGAAAATATTTTTTTTTAATTACCTTTTTTTTTTGCGCGATGGTATTTGTTGACGTTTTTTCAAGTGAAAATTTGATGGGAGGTTTAAGAACAACTTTGAGCGCGTTTGATCAAATATTTATTTGGCCAATTGGCCTTTATTGTTCTTTGATTTTGATGTCAATAAAGGTATCGTCAAGTATTACATAGTTGTAATTATACGGCAGTTTGAACTGCTGAAACGTTGACAACATTTTCATGAGAAAAGCAAGTTGTTATTAAACTGAAAAGCCTCTAATGATCTGCAAAAGCACTTCATCGAAGGGTTATAAACAATCGGAGCTGAGGTGTTGACGAATACTCTGGAGTCTCTCAAATCTCGAAACAATGTGAATGTCATACCAAGTGTGCACGTAGTTTTATCTACATATCTCACACTGTCGTCTGATAACGCTTTTATAACGGATGATATCTGAGTGGATACCCTATATATGATGACCGTTAAATGTTTTATTATTATTATTACCACCATTTACTTGCATTACTCATAAATAATTAGAAATGTGTAAAGAAAGAAGGAAACAAAATATCATTAAATAAAGCACACGTATACCGACCCTTTTATCACCAACATGGACACGCACAAAAATAATAATATAATCTATCCCACTCGTGAGCAAAACACCACTCAATCCTTCGCTAATTGAGACGAGCCTTGAGTAGTATCCTTGAGGGGGGAATGAAGGAAGCGTGGCGTGGGGTGTGGGGGCTGCCGACGGGGGGAGGAGGGGGGGGGGGGTCCCCTCTCTGCCGCATTCAACAGGAGCGCCTCGGCATTATTACTGGCAGGGCACGCAGGACGAGAGTGCTCGTGTGGGCCTGGGAACCCGGCGTGCCATTCAGAGACAATTACGGCCGTCGCCACAGATTAGCTCGTGAGCCATCATTAGCATGGGGCAGATGGGACGGCTTTTGCCTGTATGTGGTTACGAAGCAGTGCCGGGCTGTGAGTTTGTCCCTCCCCCTCCCCCTGTAAAAGGGGATGCCCGCTTACAAAAAACAAGCTATGGGATATGCCATTAATAAATATAAGTGTTGGGGTCCTTGCAAAGAAAATTGAAACAAGTCCAATAAAAGCCCTCAAGGAATTATTTTGAATCCAATAACACTTAAATGGGAAGAAGAAGAAAAAACCTTATGAATGTATGGAAGAATCAATAGGTCAGTTTTTAACAATCTTTTTTAAGTTGTAATGAAATTTGAAGTACCCCAGAAAGAAAATAATAATAATGTTGCAGTCTACAACAGAATACAGTTTTTTGGTAATATATGCAAAAAATGAGATCACTAGTATTCACATTAAAATGTACAATACATTTAACACAATTTCCAACTGCATTTGAATACATTATGTTTAAATGTGTTGCCTTCATACTTTCAGAGTGAAATTATATTACGGGTAAAGAGAATAATTTCTGGAACATGTTCTACTATTGTATTTTTTTTACATTGTATTACATTAGAATACAAATTCAGCACTACGTGTCCTTACCATTACAATAAAACCCAATGGAAAGGTATATTAATATTAGCTTTTTAAAGTTCAAATTGAATATTATTAACAGAATGAAGTCCTAAGTAGCATATATAAAGGTCATCACTGTTCAAGTTACACTGTTTAATATGCCACGTGACATTGGTGATTTTCTTTTTTAAACAACACAACTAATACTTGCGCAGCAACTAGAATTCCATCTAACAATTTTAAAAATGTAAATTTTTGCCCAAAAAGGTAAACATTGCCAGCAGGTCCGAGTGCTAAATGTCTTTGGCAACGTCGTGATTGTGGCTTACCGTGATTTGTTGGTTTTAACAAAGGTTTTTTGGTGGAGATTCATGGGAAGGTGATATTCGGGGTGGGTGAGTTCTGCGGACCATTCAGCCTCTCGGCCAGTCTCTTTAATTGTCACTTAATTTGTTGGGGCGAAGGGTGCTGCTATTGTTCCTCATTTTCTCTCAAGCTTCAGCCTTTGTGCGATGCGCTGTTTATTATTCCCTGTTGCCGCCTTCCATAAGTACATTTTTCTTTGCGCGAACCCTCAGTGGTGTATGCCTGCAAGCACACTAAATGCCGCCACGCTATTGTTGGGAGTCCAAAAAGTGAGTCATGTTAAATAGAATTTGGAGAAGGATATAAAAAAATTCTAAAATTCAGAAAGGACCACTTTGTATAAATCATAGAATTGATGGAATACAAAAACAGACCATACTAGCCAAAGGCATTTGTTGTATTTGGACATTGAATTGGATTGTGTGTAAGTGTATAATTACATTGATCCATGTTATGTTTACCTTGTGCAAGCATATTAAAATACCAATAAGCCATACAAATCAACAGTAGATTTTTATAAAAAAGTCAATGTTTAAGACGTGACTTTTGTATACCGTCAATGATATATATCTCTCAGTAGAACACATAGAAGGAAGATGTAGTGTGGTGGAATTGAACGTTTCACGTAAACGCCGCGACCCACCTGGCGCGGATCATTCTGTTGTCATGTCGGCCATGCGCAGCGAGGACGAATGCGCAGAAGAAACAAAACTTTGAAACTTTTATTCGCGCATCGCGTATAGCTCGTCGAGATGAATAGATTGCCCTGTCGTTCGCCTTCAACAGACATAAAATGACGTCGCAACGCAGATTATGTGAGAGCCGGGGGCTTATGGGACCCCGGGGTCCCGCCATAAGGTTAATTTGTACATGCAATTTTTCGATTTAAAGCTTTCGTGACTGCAGGGATTCATCTTCTTGGTTCTTTCGGTAAAGTCACGTAGAAGGGAAGTAATAAAATAATAGAAATAAAACATAATAAAATAATATAATATAATTCTCATTTTATTATGTTTTATTTCTATTATTTTATTACTTCCCTTCTACGTGACTTTACCGAAAGAACCAATAAGTTGTACATGCAATTTAAGTATAGTGTAGAGAACGTGTCAAATAAATACAATGCTCTGCAATATTTTTCATGTTGTGCTATAGCCTACACATTTTTGCAGACCCATGCAGATCAACATGGTTGGCCTCCTGGTCTCCGATTGATGGCCCGATAAGACTCGCATTCAATGCTGGTAAAGCACAAAAGCTTATATTTTTTTCCCTTCTCGTTGAGATGGGGTCTTTCAGCACTGCCAGAATTCACAGCACGCAGCCCACGTACACAGCATGAAACGCAATTGAATTACAGTGTTGTACTTTGGGCGAGTGCTTGCACACGCGTGTGTCTGAAATTGCAAAGCACAAAGGTGCACACTTAAAAGACTTCGTCGCCACCGCAGAGGTTTCCTGCTGCAGGAAATCTCACGGGAAGTCATCTGTGCACTTTGGAGCAGAGAGCTTCGCTTGGGCTGAATGGAATATTGAGGTCGAAGGGATGGAGACGACGCAAAGGTTTGAAAAAAAAAGTGGCCGATGGGGCTTTGACAGCTGCTTATCATCTTCAACATACGGCAGTGTGTTACTCCAATGCATATGTTAATAAGTACATTGCACATTCCTACGAATAGAAGCTCATACAGAGAAGGCAAAGCAGACTTGGGAATTGACGTTATGGCTTTTTAGTTCATTATTTCAATGCCATGTACCCACACACTGCTCTCCAGGCTCGGGTTTAATTTTATAAGCACGTAATTTAACAATGACAACTTATTTCAACAAAAAATTCAGTATTAACATTTACACTTTATCGCATGCATGATTTGTAGAAAAAACAATCTTGAACATAGTCCACGTACAGCTTTTTATTAAATTAGGCACCAACCTGGGAGTTATTTGATTGCACGGTTGTCCAAAAACTATGGAAGCTGCTGCTGCTACTGCTTACGAAATGTTCTGGAATCGGAAACGAGGATTGCACTTGAATTTGTCCGAAATTGTTGGAGCATTTCACCATTTGCATGTTAAAAGATGCCGATGGAGCCAGCATTGAGAGTGGTTCTTAATTCATTTGCATTCCTCCACAAAAAGGCCCCTTTTCAGTGGAATTAATTTATTCTGACATCATTTGTTCACCCTTCATTACTGCATTGATGATTGTGGATGGGCGAGGAGGGGTGGGGGTGTTATAGGGGTGGGTGGCGTGGGGGGCGGAGAGGTTGAAGCGAGTGAGGGATGTGGAGGGTGTGTGACAGTGATTTTTGGGGAAGAATGGCCAGTGTGAGAGGCTAATGCAGAATGAGAAATAGCGACCAGAGAGAGAGAGTGTGTAGGTGCTGCTTGAGGCTGCCCTCATTCAAGCTCGCACGCACACTCACATTCGCGCACGCATGCACGCGCACACGCACACGCACGTACGCACCTCAATTCTCACAACCTAAAAGTAGACCTTACATCAGTGATAGCGATCCCTGTGCAGCGTTTCTCAATGACGAAGTGAAGCCTGTTTTATGTAAATGTGACAAACGTCGTTGTTGAAATCGTCACTTCATTATCAGAAACACAGCTCCTTCTGGATTGGAGGTCATGGGTTCAATTTGCACAAAGTGCACCGAGCTCTCATGCTGCACTTGCAGGACCGCTGGAATGGCGAAGTTGGTTATTATAAACGATCTGTGTGCAGACACGACCGTTCGGATTGTGACAGACACCTTTCGTTAATCTGCACTTGGAGGCGTAAGGAACTTGTGACGCACATATCGAAAGGACGCAGGTCACGAACAATCCGACGCCAGAGCTAGGGACACACATTTTCAAAAGTATCCGTTGCATCACAATGTGGCTGTCTGGTGGATAAATGATGCTGACAAGTTGTACTGTATACTTTGTAGTCAGGTCACATCTGTTGGCGGTTAAGTTCTCCACATGACCACCACAGCTCCCTCTCCATGTTGACAGTGTGCGCTTGTGGCAGTTTGATGTGCCACCACCCTGAGGGGAGCGGTGGCACAGCGGTTAGCGCACTGCGCTATGGAGCTGGCCCTGCTGAGTCTGATTCCCGGTCACGGCTCGTGTCGGTGCCGAGTGACATCTCATTCGCTGTCAGGCCTCCCCACCCCCCCACTTCACCAACCCGCACTGGCCACTGTGGTGAAGTATGGTCAAGCAACCCTCCATGAGTAACACAGTGTGGTGGAGGCAAAGGGCTGAAACGTTACCTTTTACTCAACGATGCACCATCTCGCCTCCTGCACAAACAAGCCGAAGCCGGGGCTAAGTTTAGAGAATGTCATACATTTTTTTTCCGGGCTTAAAAGGATGTTTATTTTTTTTCCCCTTTTTATAGTTGCTCAATTTTATTTATACTTAAAACAACGTGCTTTACTACTGTGCACACATTCTATAAACACTGAACTTATCCACAGCACCACGCCAGAAGGTGGCAAGCATTTGGCAGATTGAATAATTACATTTAAATTTCTCGAAAATAACATTTTAAAAGATTGAATTAACAGTGACGTTGCTGAGACTGCAAGCAGTGTTCTTACATATTTACCTACTTTATAATAACCAGCAAACAAACCACATAATATAAAATAAATGTTTTTGGAGTATGTATACACGTAACATGTACAGGATTAGTTTATCATTTCAATGGTCCATACGCCAACTTTTGCCGCATGGTAGTTTGGCTCAGGTGCAGGGCTCGGTTCACATTGCATGTGACCATGTCAAGCATCAAGGGGCCAGCGAGACACTTTCTACTTTTATTATTACTCTGGAATAAAGTTGTCTTTCTGCGACCTTGCCATTATTAGGTTACAATATAATTGCTCCCCTACCTGTGAGCAAATACATTCGCAGGTAGATCAATATTGGATGTGCGCCTTTTTGCAAAGTGCACAATGAATGATTTTTTAAAATTTCTCGTCTAATTTTTTGTTGTATTTCATATCAGCACCTGTAAATGAGACCACGTTATTCCAATATGCTGATCCTGCCACTGCTAATGCTGTGCTGGATAAACTACAAGATTGCCCTCGTCATCTTCAAAATCCACCATGGACTTGCCTCCGCCTACCTCTCCGTATCTCATCTCACTCCACACCCTTCACGGACCCTCTACTCCAGGAACCAAGGGCATACTGTTAAAGCCGTAAGCCAAACTTTTGCTCTGTGGGAAGTTGTTCCTTCGCCTCTTGCTCCGCTGTCCTCAAATTCTAGAACCTCCTGAGCCAAGCATCCGTGATGTTGATTTCCTGCCCCTGTTCAACTCCAGGCTCGAGCACTTCCTCTTCTACTCTGCCTACGACTGACCTTTAAAAAAAAACAGTCTATTCCCCACCTTTTGTCCCCGTGATTTATACGTACCGTTTTGTTCCGGCTTGAGATGCCATTGCACGTAGATGCTACGTACATTCAAATACTATCGTATTATATTATACCTGAATCCTTGCAAAGCAAACCCAGGTGCTTAAATAGCACAGCTAAAATTGGATGCGAATAATAATAATAATAGTGGCGATGATGATGGTGGTGATATTGTACCAATATAAATAACCTGCCCGCTTAATGTCATGGGCTTCTGCTGGTCCGTGTTTACATTTGCCCGGCTGCCACCGTGCTGATTGAAGGTGGCGTGCGCGCCGCAGAGGGCCTCACGGGCCAGCGCAAACGCACAGGGGCGGCTGTTATGCGGCGGCTACACTCGATCCACTGCTTACCTTGGTGGTAGTGCCGGCCCGCTTGGCCCCTCCCCCTTCTCCGACACCGCCCCGCCCAATTCCCGCCCAACGTAAACACAACAAGTAAAAAGAGTCTTTCTTGATTTTCACATTTTTCTCTGACCTCATAGAGGCTGGCTTATAAGCGTTACTAAGCTTATGCAGTATCAAAATTTGAAACCCATATTTGTGTTTAATACCTGGGCAGAATGTTTTTTTTTGCTTTCTTTTGGAAAATACAACATGTTCAATTTATGCTATTTCTCAATGCGTGCTCAAATCGCAAATGACTTCATGGAATTTTCTTTTTGTTGTATTTAATTTAACAGTGTTGCTTTTTTATTCGATTTCTTTTGCATAAAAAAAAAAATCTAAGTTTGATTGCACATGGCAGAGCAGTGAAATAGGCTTGCTGGGGTTTTAAATAACAATGAATTGAGAATGGATTGGCCAAATATATCCATACTTGCTGTTTGTGTTTATGCGATGCAAAAACAGCGACTTAATACATATTATTCCATGTTATAGTTGGTTCAAGTTAGTATTTATTTCACAATGTAAGTGCTGTGTATATTGAAATTTCCATTGTACGCTTTCCTTTCCTTTAACCCCCCCCCCCACTTTCCCTTTCGATCTCGTAACTTAGTCATTGTATTACCAATAATAATAGTAATAATGATGAGTGTCTTCATTTTTTAAAACGAAGAAATGTTAAATGGACTTGGGGAAAGGACACATTGCTAGACCGGATGATGACCCATGGACGACACTGGTGACGGGAGGGCAGCCAAAGAAGATGTACCTAGAGTATGACCACCATTGGATATGGAGTGATGAAAAGATTAGCTCATGTACGGGAGTGAGATAGTTAATGGGATCCCAAGACCACGGAGTGGTGGTAACGATGTGGGAATGCATTTATCCAGAAATGGATAGATCATCGCTGCTGCTGCTGCTGAAAATGATAATGATGAAGTTATGGACATGTGAATATTCAATTTGTGTTTTAAAGTTTTTGCTCATTCTCTAGACATGCACAGAATCCCCTCCATAGACATTTTGAAAACGTCTTCCTTGGAGAACAAATTGAGTTTCGGTAATCTGCGCAGGACGGTCTTTTTTTCCCATTTGGCAAGCCGTGGAGGCTGATAATGAGTTTTTGGTTCGCTTTTGTAGAAGCAATACAGATCGGCAGACGTCTCTCGGAGCTACCTTAACGACTGAGTGGTTTTTCAGGTCATGGCACCACTCGTGCAGCGCCCTCTCTCGCCTGCCCCCCCCATGCAGACCCACGGCTCCACCTCACCCCTAACCTTCACCTTCTCCTCTGTGGCAAATTGCAAAAAAGAAGAAGTAGAACTCATTCTTATTGCTATAGAACGCGACTTTGCTAGAAATGCACAGCCACAGTGGCTTGTGGAAAATAAAAAAAACCCTCCCTTTATATGTGTATATCATCTGGATTTCTTCAAGAGTTCCTCTTGGGTGGTTGAACATCTGTTTTTCATTTAAGGCGAAAAAAAAAGAGGGGGAGCATATTGATGCTGAGAAGAGCAGAGTGGTTATTAAGTGTGTGTCCCTGCCATGCTATTTGCAAGATGTTGCTTTGTCCTTGGGCTTCCTTCAAACATACACTGTGGTGATTTGTACATTTTGTATCGTTTGGTTTTACTTTTCGTTCAAGGTGAGAATGCATCCATTTGAGGGCAAGGGCACGTCCACTGTTTGTGTCGTGTGTGCCACCCCAACTTTTTTGTTTAGATATGGCTCAGAGACGCCCACGAGATTTTGGACGAGAAAGCACAGTATTTTAGAGTCCTCATCTTTCTCCATGACAAAAAAGTGGCAAATGCTCGATGACGGAAAAGTTCAATACACAGTAGTGCATGAATCAGAATATGTATTTATACCGGAGGAATCCGATAAGCCATAAAGTTCCTTTTCACAGTTGTCCAGCAGGGGCGTGTAGGAATGTTACAATAACAAACAATAGATAAACCACGGTAGGAGTGCAAAGCACAAGAAAGGTAAATAAATCACCCAAACAAATGAAAATAAAACTAAACGATCCCCATCCTACTAGACAAAGCCCATTGAGGTATTAACTTATTTTTCAAAAGCGGCCTTGGCCACAAATTATAACTCAACAAAGTGGCTCATCATTTGTAAATTTATAGCTGTGCATGAGCACTCAGCTCGGTGCCGAGTCAGCATTCAGTAGTCACGTGTATATTTGATACAGGGATAGTCACGATGAGAACTCCATGAGGAAGTTGTGGGTTTGATCTTTGCGGATTCGAGCTATGATCGACGCAATAGCCGGTGAGAATGTACCAATTACTTGCAGGACACCCTCAACTTGCAACGGCGTGGATGCACCCCTCACGTGTGGCGGGACGGCTGACCTACCAAGGAGACTGCCAGTCGTGTTGCCCATTTATTTATTTGTTTATCATCAGTATAGGCAGACGAGTGACATGCTGCATTTGTAACACGGTGTGGGTAACATACAAATCCTGTAGCTTGACGTTGTTGAAAGGGGAGGGCACACAAAAACTCGGGCAGGGGGAGGGCGCAGTGAACGATGTTAGACAAACTTTAAGACAATGTTAAATGCTAAACAGAGTGAAGGGGGGGCTAAGCCTTCAATCGAGCCCCCACCCCACCCTGCCCACACACTATGGGGCTGAGGACATACAGCACATATGCATTTTACACATGTGTACAGTACATCTCACGTTACAAGCATTTCACAGAATTAAATGTGTCGCAATTGTTTTAGATTACATAAATTCCCCTTAACTTGTGCAAACGTCAAGTCGTACCATTTAATGAAATCCAAATGTGTGGTGGGCATCATTGCAATGCACACGTAGTGAATATGTAAAATTAGAAGAGTTAGAAAACTGATTTAAAATGCAATACACATGTTAAAATGCAAACACACCAAGATAAAACGGAGCAAAATAATGTGAAAGGAATTTTGTAGAATGCAATGACAGCTTAAGCAATACTAATAAAAACAATTGTGAATTATTTTGCAGCCAGTACAATTTCGTGATTAAAGAGCAGAACGATTGCCTTGATTTTTACCTCCTTTATCCAGCACCCACAAATGAGATTATCATCAAGAAGGGCTTTTATCTTGATCACCATCAAGGCCTTTTGTGGAAAGTGCCGAGATCAGCGTCCACCTTATATAAACAGCTGTCCAATTGATTTCACACTTCATCGCCTTTTTAAAGGGCCTTGAAACCGGCTAAGAAAACCTACCAACATTTAGATAAATAGCCACTATTTTCCTCTCATTAATTTGGTCTTTTTTTCAATGTCTTTTTCTCTTGTTTTTTACGTTTAGTGTTTTTATTGGCGGTACTTTATCCAACTACTCCTTTTAGTTTTGCTATGCGTACAACATTAGTTGTATGAACAGACGTCTCTTCAAATGGTCGGATGGGACCGACACTTAATATGTCATTATAATTAAATTTACGTAATATTATTATAATGGTACAACATTATAAAATTCTGGTAACATGGTAATTTACATATTGATTGATAGATTGCGAGTAATTGGATCACCGACCTTGCAATTATGGTTACGGATACAACTAAATCCATACAAGAACGTGACGTCTCTCTGTAGACGTTCGTACGCACATGTGATCACTTCTCTATGAACTCGGACATACGGTACCGTACAATAATTGGAAATCAGGAAAATGTTTTTCACCTGGTGAACAAGTGCTATGATGCCATTGGCTGCCCATTGGTTATGTGTTGGCTTTGCCATCAGTGCGGCAGGTGCTCTGCTACAGCAAGAGATCAGAATCAGAATATTTATTCATACTGGAGGAATCCGATGATCCCTAAAGCTCTTATTCACAGATGTCCAATAGGAGTGTGTAATAACGTTAGAATGACACGTGCACCTTTTCACAATGCAAAATAATATTGCGTGACCTGTTCTGGACTAAATAGGCTGGTGCGGAGTTTCTAAAATTCAAGTATATCCGTTTCTTTTGACATTTTTTTGTCATTTTGCTCATTGTTATCCTGAGTGTGCTATCGGCATCACGCCATGAGACAAAGCATCTCTTCGAATCTCTTGCAGATCAGTGCGACCCTTCGTGTTAGAGAATGGCCCATGGAGGCAGATATCACAGAGCTACCTCCAAGGTACTTTCAAGTGGCCTCTCTTTCATACAGTAGAGAGGACAGTATTTTCCCACCCGCTTGGCCTCTGAGAGTAATGTTCGTCGCTTGACAGTCAGACCGATATTTTACTGCTCATAGCTGGAACTCGGCAACATTAAGCGCCAAACTAAATTGAATGTTTGACGGCGCAGTCATTCATCGGTGACTGGGCTGAAACGATCTGCTTGCTACACTTGAGAGTCCGGTTGAATCACAGGCAGCCACACGGATTTTGAACCTCGGCATTCTCAGCAGTGCCAACTCAGTGCTGTGACCTCTGAGCCACCTGGTCACATCCAAAAGCAAGAGTAGTTTCAAAGTGAGGCATGTTAGAAGAAACAGCCAAAAAAACATATCTCAACAGCAGAAACCTGCAATTCAAGAGAAGCTCCAAAGGGCAATCCCTCTCTGCTGTGTGGAAACTGCTGACCTGGTGGGACATCCGGTCTGATCCCCCCTCGTCATTCCTTCTTAGATGTTAGTGTCAGTACTTGCTTGGGGGATTAATGTTCGCTGGCAGAAATAGCGTCTCAAAGACATTGGCCATGATGATGAGGACTTTGGCAGATTTCGCTGGTGTGGGTGCTGCAGTCACAGAGCGCGGTCTTTGTCACTTGACCTTCGCCATCTCGATCTAAAGATTATCGCGGTCTGGCGAGTGGTGCCGGAATGTGCACCTCGGTCTCGACGACTGAGATGCGAGCGTGCGCGTGAAGTGTGTAAACTCCATTTTGACGTGACCAGGTATCAACACTGTTTTGAAATTCTCTGCCTGTTTTTTTTCTAAGAACGCTCAGGCCAAGAGACCGTTGGGAGAGTGACGATGCTTTTTTTAAAACCGCGAATTAAATGCTGGTGTAGCAATCATGGATTTTGTTGACTCGAACGTGTAGGATGGCAGTGCCATGAATATGTAAGTTATTCACCTGTACATTTAACTTTTTTATCAACAACAACAAAATTATAGTTAGGTCGATCCTGTGATTTGTGTTTTTTTATGTCCAGTGTTATATTTATTTCTTTAATATGCTCGAATGCTGACAATGTACACTCCATACAAGCTTGCCACGAAAATAGTGGGTTTCAAATATGCATCACCAGCTATATTTTAAAAGCAACTCAGTAATTTGTAACATTTAAAACGTTATTCAAAAACACTGCTTATGAAGATTTTTTATACGTATATAAATGTCCCAAATAGAACATGATTAGTACCATTTATATTGTTCGCAAAACATTTTACCAGAGCAGTGTTTTTTTTCTTTCATTAATGTTATTGTTTTGTTTTTGCTGAATACAAAACATATGTAAATGAAAAAAAACAAGACAATATAATACTGTATAAAATGTTAACTTTTTACATTATTTCTGTCGACTGGACATCATTTTTTAAAAAAATCCCTCTGCCTCCCAGGGGAAGAACTTTCATAGATTTTAGAATAGCCGGGTAATGTTTGGCTCGTAATAATCTATAACAGAAGGAAATCTAATCCGTAAAATATAATAACCACTCCTCTGTTTTTTTACATTTTATCTCTATGCTGGTTAATGGGCTTTAAGCATCATTCAAATGTGATGTAGTTCCAGTACGTATGCATCTTCAAAAATGGCAGTTGTGATTTGAATCCATTTTAACGTTTGCAAAGGGTGACATGCTGTGTAGTATCTATTGTTAATAAGACTGCGGATCTCACCATTGCATCCCACATCTTTCAGAAACTGCTCAAGCTTTTCTATTGATAATTGGTTTAGAGAGTGTTTTACTCTCGTTTCATAAAACGGTACCTTCTTAATGGCCACACCACAGTATAGATTTTAGAGAGTCGAATTTGGCAATAATACATAAATTATGCTGCCAACAATTCTGGACAACTTTACACAAGTCTGATCACACTCTTGGGCTGTTTTCAATTTGTAATGAGGCGACATTGGGTTTTGTTTCCCATAGTGAACACATTATTGCTCCTAACATGATAAACATGGAGATCTTGTGTTCCATAGGGTAAGCACGTTTTTCTGGATTTAATTTTGGCCAGGACAAAAGCCTCCTGCATTTTTCTGTTTAAAATCAGCATATTAGATTGAGCCAATTGTCCATATTGCTGAGTTGACTAAAGCAAAATTCAGTTGATTCAGCATAAGGGCAATCTATTATAGGTCATAAGAACCATCTATCTACGTAAATGTGCCACATTTATTGCATGTGGCCTTGTGGGCAGTTTTTATTTTGGTTACTGAACTTGCTGACTTGAAGATGCATTTTCATATGGTTTGGTTTTATTTCAATTCACCAAGTTGGCGGTGCTAGCGGTTTATATGTGCCGTGCAGCAGAAGACACAAATGCACAATGCGCAACTAATGGTAGCTGAATTGTAACGATTACGTTTTCGCGTTCAATCGCGTGTGACAACACGGCAGGTTTTCTTTTTTTCCATTTCAATTGCACCCCTTTAATACATTTTCATACGTCGTAATTTTACCAAAACATCAGAATCAAAATGTAGCATTTGAACATTTTTAGGCTCCCAATTAAGGAAGGAAAAGTGCAACGTGTGTTGGTGCCGCCACCCAGAATGCGGAGTTGGGATGTTAAACGTTTATGAACAAGAGCAACCTGGCTTGCTGGGCCAACAGAAGCACCACTGTGCCTCCTCCTCCTCCTCCCACCGCCCACCGCCGCTACTCCTACTGCCGCTGGTAGCCGTGGCATATTTTTTTGGGCAAACAGCGGTGGCGTCGCGCAAGACTGTCACCTGATTTCTTGGCACGTGCCTCGCAGGTAGTGTTATTTTGCTTGGCCACCGTTCACGTGTGCGGGCGTAACACCGGGAGGAGGGGGCCCGCGAGTTTCAAAGGGGGAATCGCTGCGCGGTTCTTTCTCTCCTTTGTTCTCCTCCCAAGGTCCAAACAAGCGAGTCTTGTGTGTGAAGCCACGAGCCACCCGCTAATGACGCGTGCAGTTCCATTAGAGTGTCGCGCTTTGGCTTGTTTGACGTGCGTTCAAAAAGTTCAGTCAAATGCGCTGGATATCGCCTTTCACTCCCAACTTGTTATTTTGCAATTTCAGCACATTTTCAGGTAAAGAAAAGAAGTCATGTTTATTGACTGGTATAGAATTATTTTTCCATCTCTTTAGCTTAGCCCCCCTTTTATAAGCTAATGAAAAGACCAATTTAGTGTTTAGAATGTTTTAAATTGATTTTATTTGGTGAAAGGTAAAACATCTAAATGTTATTGCACGCAGTTGCTACCTTGTGTAGACTGCCACCCGTATATGCTGCATTTGCAGCTGTACACAAAACACGTGTGTTTAGTCTGTAATTGCATAGAAATCTGGGGAGAGGGGGGGGGGGTCCAAACAAATATGCCCAATTTAAAAATGTGTGTTGCTCATTTTCCAGTTAACATTACCATGACCCTTTCAGCGCATAAACAACGTCCTCACGCGAGGAAATGAAGCACTCAAATGAACATACTCGACTTGACACGAGATTGTGGAAGGGCAAATTGTCCTGAATTGATTTAAAAACTCTTTGTGCGCTGACCAGCGTGATGAAATATGGCGAAGTAACCAGCCATGATCGGCATGTTGTGGGAGGCTCTCACCCAGCAGCAGAATCACAAAAGTGATGTACATGTCCATTCTTATTTATCTAAAAGTAAAACAAAACTTGTGCACTTTAAATCATCTGACATCTCTGCATGCGTGTATATTTAGGGCTGTAATTGAGTTGTTTCATTTGGATGCAAGTGAAAAAAGCTCCAACGCATCAATCCTTGTAAACTCAATTATCTGCGGAGATAGTTTTTTTTTAGTAACCCTCTGGGGTGGTTCCCTACACCACCTCCCCATCAGCAAAATCCATACCCGCAAGGGGCACTGTCACCAATGTGGCCCTCATTAACAGAGTTCAAAGGTGGTCATGGGGGTCTTATCACTGGTTCCCAATGGGGATCTGAAAACCCCGAGACCGTTTCTGTCTTCCCTCTTCTGCTACGCACGTATTACATACCCTTGCCTCTCTACATCATGTACGAGCATTCCTTATACTGTACTAATGAGCTCTGTCAATTGGCTTGAGATGTTACCGAGTTCATTAATGCACCCTATAATCGACCAACATTTCAGAGCAATGAATTAATGTCATCGCCTTCTCAGCTGCATACGAACAATGATGATGAATTGCACTCTTAAGTGTTCCCTTGAGAATCAGTGCATTGAGCAAAAAAAAATATTGTCACTTGCTTTCTTGTAAATAAATGTAGTTGTATTGGATATATTGGTTATCTTAGGCTTTTACTGTGTATAACTATTATTAATTATCATTCAGCACACTTAGTTAAATTTAAATAATGTTACACAAAGACAAGTCGCCAATTTAGTTTCCTTGAGACATTAATGAAAGAGGTATATATGATCGTGGTAAATGTAAATTGCTTGTGTTCTATCTGACATTTATTAAAAAAGGCAAAATTGTTAACAAATAAACAAGTAACCTGATGTAGACATCGTAAATACGTTACCATATGTATTTACTGAAAGAAACCTTCAAAAGAATTAAACATTTCTCTATTCAGACCCAGAGTTATCCCTTGCATACCACTTTCTAATGCTAGAATGTGCAGCTTAAGCAAATTGGCTTCACGTTGGTACATAAAACGTGTACACACGTTGATCAGTTATTTTGTCTTCTGACATTATCCTTGACTCTAAAGTTTAGAAACAGTTTTGGAACAAAATTTAATAAAGCTATGCAGACATATGTTTCCAGCCAAAAGCATGTCTCAATTTATTAAATCCTCATAAAGGCCATAATGACACCGTTTATTGCACATGGTGATATGAGATACAGATAAAAGGAGAGTGAGTTGTTCTTTGCTGCAATTTGCCCCTAATAACTTTCTGGTCTGTTTTACAGAAATGTTTTTCCAAAAGCCCAGTAATTGTTTCTGCCAGTGGAAAATGTCAAGTAACAGATTGAACAAGACCGCGAGCACAGATATGCTATATCATTTCTCGCAATGCTTTGAAAGCTGCCAATGATGTTAACAATGGCTTTATTTTATTATACATTCATTTCCAAAATGGTTTCTTTTTATTTTGTTTTACTTTCCATGGCTAACTATTTAGTTGAGTAAACGTATGAATGTAATTTTGTAAAATATAGCTTTTCAGGGTTTAGGAGGGAATCCGACGTCGCTCGTGAATTCATTAAAGTGCATATTTTCACAGTTAGCAATAATAAACCAAATTTCGGTACCAAATTTAATATAGTACGCATGCCCAGATATGATTCCACTGTAATAAGAGGCTAACCTCAGTGGTGAGTGGTATCTAAATCGGTCCTAGGCCTCCCCCCCCGTTCACCAAACCAGACTGAACGGCGTGGTGAAGTATGGTCAAGCAACCCCCATTACCGACACGGTATCGGAAATGCCTTCATCCAGTAGGGGATTGACTAAGGGGTGAAAAAAGTACTGTAATGAATGCGTTTTTGTGTTGACCTAACCTATGCCATCTAGTTCACTCAATTTCATGTTCATGTAAATTGGATGGGAAGCTCGTGACATTAGCAGACATGGAATTTATAATGAACTAAGGCCTTAAAGCCGAGTGTTATCCGAGAAGAGACTATGTACGCACCTGCAAGCATCCACACTGTGTACACATTCTTAGGGTATTGTGTGTCCATTCATGCTGCATGTCAATCTCAGTAAAAACGGCCATGTCTTCAATTGTGTACACTGCAGTATTTTAGGACCCGGTAGAGAAGGGCATTTCCACAAATCTATTACTTCATCATCAGCATCATCAGCCATGGTCGATCCACTGCTGGATGAAGAGCTCCCCAAGCTGATCCTGTGATGTAGTCATTCGGCACCTGCACATGAACTGATTGCATCGCACCATCGCCTTGATGGCGACCTCTCAGATGCGTTTTGTTTATTCTCCATCATCTACACTCGCGACGTGGCCTGCCCAAACGCACACTGGCTCTTCTGACTCGGTTGCGTGCTGTCATTCACCTGCGTGTGCTCTATAATTCGTGTGTTCTTCCTTCTGTCTGCCAATGTAATCTCAATTATGCATCTCCCCTTGCTTAGTTGTTAAAAAGTCATTGTTCTATATTTGTTTTTTATTATTGTTTGTTTTTGAACCAAAACATAGCAGGTAGTGCACACAAAAAACACACTTTCTTTTTTTAGGTACATTGCTATGTTGACGTTCATTATTTTGTTACTTAAGTTATGGTAAAAACAAATAGATGGTTCATGATTGTATGAAATACAAATGCTGATTGTGTAAAGTTGCTTCCAACATAGAAACCAATACTCTTGTTTCTGCCCTAAATGACGGAACGTGCTTTTTTAGTGCGAATAAGTGTTTGACTTGCATCAACATTAGAATGCTGTAATACGATCATGGAGTAGGGTGATGGTGCAGTGGTTAGCTCACTCCGCTGTGAACCCAAAAACTGGCTTCATAAGTGAAGCTGATCATGGAAAATGAAATAAAAAACTAAAACTCATGAGTACGCAAAGAAGTGTGGATAGATGTATGGTTGGAATTTTGTAAAGACGGAAATAGGAATACATGGATTACAGAACTTTTGCAGGTTAATAAAACTAAACAATAAAAAAAAATGCATCAGGCAAAGCCCAATTACACCGTTGAAACTGTTACGAAAAGTACAAAAGTTATGTTTTTTGGGCAGGAGACACATCGCCAGAAGGGCGGCTGGCTGGTGGCCGAGACTAATGACGGAGTGAATCACCGAAGGAGATGGAACAATTACATTAATTCATGTGCAGGAAGCTACGTGGATCGAAGGGACACTACGAGACGGCGACGGCTTAGCGGGGAGGCCTTCTCCCAGCAGGACAACAAATCACGGCTACTGATAACGACGACGACGGCGGCGGCGATGATGATGATGCATTCATATCATTCGCTCGGCGATGTTTGTCGATCCGCGAGTCCTCCGGTGACATCACAGCGAGGTCCGCGTGCTCGCGCACGGCTCGAGCACGCGTAGGCGTGGCTGGGAACGCGGTGATACGGGGGGGTGGGTGGTGGTCGTGGTGAGACGCGGTGGGGGGTGGTGGTGGTGAGACGCGGCGATGCGCCCCCCGGGGCAAGCTGTGAAGACGCAAGCGGTGCAGGTCGCGGCTTGCCGCGCACATCGGCGGTGTGACGCAGAGAAGCGCTCGCATGCAGCGTGGGTTGCGATCGTGTACGCGGATGGTCGGGCGAACACATTTGGCTTCAGCGCAGCGCTCACGTGACACGAGAGTGGCTTACATGTGCACATTGAGTAGAATCACTTTTTTTTTAATAAACCCCTAATGATATGCACGGTGGCACGTGTTTGCAACATGTGTGTGTGTGTGGTGCGTGCGTGGCTTTTTGGCTCGAGTGGTTTTGTTTTTGTTTTACCCTCGTGTGTAAAAAGTGAAACTTTGCATCAACAAAAATGGTAGATGTCGATCTCTGCACCCATGTGCGTGTCGATGGTCCAGACCGGCAGCATCTTCCTGCGGCAGTTGCCATCCATATGCCCTGGAGGAAATGTCAGTGATTGTAATGCTACATATGTATTTCCTTTTAAAATAGTTAACATTTCATTGCCGTATAACATTTAGTTTAATATGTAGGCTTGTAACTAAATTTCCCTGCACTTTACCTGATATTGTCATATTTCAGAAGATAAGTAGAGTGGAACCAGGTTAATACTTGGATGGATGGCCGAGAGGGAATGTGTATTTAAATGGCCAGTGACAAACAAAATGGTCAGTGTTAACCTACCTTTGGTGAATGTTAAGTAAAATACAAATTGTCAACAATAGCATTGTGTCCAACTTGGTCGCCGTTGACACCGTTTCTCTGTATCTGCTTACATGAATGCATGACAGAGACCTGTGTTCCGTTCTCCTACGTAACTTCTGATTGTATCTCGTGCTGTCCAGACATCAATGTCGAACAGCATGCGATGCAAGCTGAAAACCCATCGCAGAGAGACACAGCACGACCGCGAAAACCGATGCAGTAGCTCGATGGTGAGTCGTGTGTGCTAGACGGGTAACCACCAGGTGATTTTCGAGTGATGCAGGCATTGCGACGAGGCCAGCGTTGAGCGTTTATCCCCTCGTGTGCTTGAAGGGTTTTCTCTGGGTAATGCGGTTTCCTCCCACAGAGAACAAACACTCAGGAATTGTATTGGCCCAACCATCGCCAGTGGAGCAGCTCCTGCAACTGAGCACTGAGGCTCAGATTTTCCCCGGGTAAATAATTGGCAACTCTGTAACATTATTATATACGGTAACAACAGTAAAAATCTGTAATTGTGCAAAATATAGCAATGTATTAGTTTTATTGCAAATATGACCTTTGAAGAAAGGGCACTCCTGTGTAACTGTTCCCTTAACGTGCAGCAAAGTGTGGAACCTCCTGATTGGCCTTGGATGTTTTTTTTTACAGAATACAGTTCATTTAATGCTACATGTTTTGTTACATGCCACAATCTTTTAGGGAAACCAATCTGCATTTCCAATTTGAGATCTACATTGAATACATCCAGTGTGAAATGTCTATGCTGGAGAAAAAAAACATGAGAACGTGATAATTTACAAATACCTTCTAATGTAAAAAAAAATGCTTTTAATTTTGAAAAACTGGCTGATGGCATTCTTGTTTGATGAATGCAGCTGATAAAAACCTGAAAAAAATTCCCATTGCAGAAAATGTATATGCTAAAAGTGTAACAATCTACAATCGTCAAATGGAACACCATGACATTTGGAGCGCTGTCTTTCAGACAGCTCTGTCTTCACCTGAGGACGGCTGCTTGTGTTGTGGCCGAAACGTCGTGAGAATAGTATTTTGTTATGTTAAATGTTATTATTTAATTATTCCCCTTCTACGTGATTTTACCGAAAGAACCAAGAAGACCATGATTAATGTTACATCTCATCATGAGGTGGAGCGGTGGCACAGTTGTTAGCACACGGGACGATGAACCTGGTGACCCGAGTTCACTTCTCGACCGCAGTTGCCGTAGGTGGGTAGTGACATCTGATCTGACCTTCTGCCCGCTTCGCCAACCCGTACTAACCAGTGCGGTGAAGTGGTGACGCGTGGTCAAATTTCATGGGACCGTTCTTGCCAGTATAAATATGTAAAAATTGGCTTTACCCTATCTGGCAATAAAACAGGTGATAAGATGTTAAAACACCAAACAGAAACCTTTTTGCAAAGAATCATGTCTGCATTAACCACACATTATTGTGGTGAACATGCAAACAAAATCATGCTCTGGTAATGTATGCATTGTCTTTGAAACTGATTGGTCCACACCAGAGACAGCTTTCTTTAGAGACTAGTCTCAGACATGATCCTTGCAAAAGGTTTATGTTTGGTGTTTTAACATCTTAACACCTGTTCTATTGCCAGAAAGGGTAAAAACAATTATTACGTATGGTCAAATTTCCTACACAGCACACACACCATTTGGAGGCCTTCATCCAGCAGTGGATTGATGAAGGGCCAAAAAAACTGTTGTTTCAAATATAAATTATGAAAAGTATTCGCATGACAGCACCAACTCATGCTCTCAAACCCTAATTTCACATCTTATTACATCTTACATAGATCAATCCCAAAGCATAGCGTATACTTTCAAGTTAATCTCTGCACACAGATGGCTTGTCTGGGGCTCCACTGATCAATTGGGTGACTTGCAAACAGCTGGTGATCTACATAATCAATTTTCTGGAAGGCAACCCCGGCACAGGTTGGCCAATGCCCAAAAACTCAAGGGACGAATCGTCGTGGAACAATAGGTTGTGACATAATGGTTTTGTCCTGCATTCGTGCATGGATGCAATGACAAATATCCCCTGTATAGCCTTAACATACTGTTGGGGCAAGTGCTCTTAGCAAGCACCGATGAAGGCCAGCACGCCACACAAGGGAGTGGTGGATGGCCGGCACCACGCCTGACTGCCTTTGTCTCCCCAGTGCCAATGTTTTTACACACCGCACCAGGTACTAATTTGAGGCTGAGTCGACCTAGAGGAGGCCCAGGCCCGGTTCAGATAATCGTCATTGGTGTTGGCCGTGAGCAGGAATCTAACTCGGGTCGCTAGTTTCGTTGCGCTGCGCACTAACCGCTGCACAACTACATGCTTACACGCTTACACGTATTCACTAAAAATGCACCCATGCCAAGATGCCAGTCCTTTGCATTTGCACCCACATCTAATCCTGCAGCCTGACCACCCTCCAATGCTCAATTTCCCACTGCCTCCCTCCCTCTAACAATCTCCCTCCCCAACCATCCCTCGATCACTACTTTTACATCCTCTTTAGTCTTTACTCACCAGCAAAATTATCATCATCGTGCGAGAATGAGGCGGCCATGCAGATTCGCACAGATTAGGTCTCAGGGCTTTTTTGCTCCCTGACAACTGTGGACACAGAAGCCACCAATGCCACTGCACTAGACTCACTGCATAATGATGACGCTGTTGACAATGAGCTCCACATTGGTCACTCATCCGGTTATTCAATGTGGTCAACAGGGACAGAAACATTGACTAATTCTGAGTTACTTATCTAACAGCGTGACTGCATACTCGCATGTAATGCACATTTTGAACACTAGTATTCTTGTAGAGATGTGTTTTTTTGCAAAGTGATCTATTTTTAACTTCAAACTTTCGTGACTGCAGACATTCATATTCTTTGGTTCTTTCGGTAAAGTTACTTAGATAATAAATAAATAAAGTGATTAGAAATTAAAATAAAAGAAAAAAACACTAATGTAGACTGTAACCTGGTTCATAATCGGAGTGAGTGTACTGGCAGTCGATAACATAGACTGTAGCCTGGTTATTAAGTTTGGTGAGTGTACTGGCAGTCTATGATGTAGACTATAGCAATGGTTATGAAGCTGGGTGAGTGTACTGGCAGTCTATAATGTAGACTGTAGTCTGGTTTTTAAGCTGGTGAGCGTATTGGCAGTCTATGATGTAGACTGTAGCCTGGTTCTAACCTGAATAAAATAAAAATAAAATAAAAACAAAAACCACGATGTTTCGATCGCAACACAAGCAGTCGTCATCAGGATAAAGGGGGGTGAGCCTCTAGAGGCAAACTGTTTATAAAGGTTTAGAGATGGGCGTATGCCAAGTGTGTCAGCAGCATGGGCGGGGCAGCTCATGTAAATGTAGGAAACAACTAAGCAGTTAGTGGGTCTCCACCAAAAGGGCCTCCAGGAAATCATTGCCCCTTGCTCCACACACCCACACTGCTGACGGTGGAGGTTGACAAGAAAACACAAATCAAGTCATGACCCATAGTGGTTGATGACATCTTTCCAATGATTACTGAGTTTATAACCATCCTCTCGGTTGAAATTGTGTCAGTGTCTGTATATATGGATGGCTTCATGAATTAATCTTTGTTGATAGCCAGTAGGCTTGCAAAGTACCATCGCCTTAGAGAAATACATTTGATGTCAGCCAGCCGCATTAAAATAATGATTGGCCAAGGCAGAAGTATTGGTCCTAACGCGTTTCAAATCTGCCTTATGCTCACGAACACGGTCCGAGACGTGTCGCTTAATTTCCCAAATGTAACTGCTGCCGCAGATACAGCTTAGTTTGTAGACACCGGGATATTGCATGTCAGGAATCTTGTCCTTCACAGATGGGATCAGATCACAACATTTTTTTTTACTTTATTTTTATTTCTATCTACGTGACTTCACCGAAAGATCCAAATAATATGAAAAGTGATCTATATGAAAGGCTTATAAGAATGACCTTGTAAAACTATGCTGAGACTCAAAATACTTAATTATTGCATAAACAATACTTGTAGAATCCCATTCACTAAATGCACAATCGAATGCTCGTAATGTTTTAGTGGGGAGCAGTGGCGTAGTGGTTCTTCAAATCGGCTACTTGAGTTCAACTCTTAGCCATGGATACCATCAGTGGCGATTGATATCTGAACTGGTCCTGGGTACCCCCTTTTCAATTCCCACTGACCAGCGTGGGGGAGCACGGTGAGAGAATCCCAAAGGCGTCGGGAGGCCTTCATCTAGCAGTGCATTGGAAGAGAGCTTTAAATTATGTTTTATTTAATAGAGTACATAAATAAGGTTCTAACATAATTGTGCAACTTTTTAAAGCATCTTCCAGTATTCTCAAACTTTATGTTTTATCCAACATATGTAAACTTTCTCTCAGTGAAAGAAGTAGCTTACAACGATGATGAGAATGATGGTGACAATAAGAAACGTCTGAAATTTTTAGCAAGCTAAAGCAAGCTAAAATATTGTTGAAAAACAGTAGCCTGCGATTCATCCAATGTTTATTTTAATGGTGTATGTTTCTTGTTTCTAATGATACAGAAAGGCTATTTTAAAAAATATATAGCAGTCCATTCTGACTAGTTAGCCCCCAGGACACTTTCTGTGCTTCAATTGTAGAATTGCATCTTGTCAGCAGATACCTTTTCATTGATTGAAACCTTGTGAACTTAGACGCTTATACCATGGAAAAAAGAGACTCATTGTTTGAAACTGAACCTTATCTCTGTTTCTTCAGGGACAATGTCACATCACAACAATGGTAAATTTCTGTTTAGCAATTGAACAGTGGCCTTCAATGCCGTCCTTGCAAAATGCAGCAGTGATATTATTGGATACCATGACCAACTATAATTTAATTAGCTCTATACATGATGAGGAGATTCAAGAAGAATGTGGACGTTGGATACTGGGTAAAGTTCCTGCCCTCTGCCCGATTGCCACGTATCTCTTTGCATGGATGGGGGTAATTAACATGGTGGTCCATGCACCGATATAAACTACCACATAGTTTGAGAGAGTTCCAGTAATGTGACAGTTCAAACGTCTAATCTCAGTGGATGATTATGATTTGGGAATGTATGTGGTTTATGTGAAGTGTTTGTATAAGGTTGTTCAACGTAATTCTCAATAATCCTGAATCTCATCTTTCTCTCCTTACACAACTCAGCTTTAGAATACATTTCTTTCTTGTAACTTGCCAGCCTTGTATAACTCAATTAAATTCAAGAATCTGGTCAACTATGAGCTTCTATCTTTACTCAAACTTTATTTGTTGCTGGCTGTTTTGTATTACAGGCCTTAAGGCCATCATCAGATTGTCTGGTTCAGTTATGCACCGATTAAGAAACTTGGACAACATCTGCTTTAAGTAAAAATTGTGAAATCTCATTCAGACATGGTTTGTATATACCAAAGCAGCATTCTGCTACCATTATTCAAACCGACTGGAGAACACATTTACAAATGAGGTGAACGGATGGTGGGGAGGGAAGAGGAGGAGGGCATTTGCCTAGGGCGGGCCGTATGCAAATACACTCACAATGGCGGCTGGTGATTGGCTGGGACATCAGAGTTTTCTACAAAAAAGCCCTTCCCTCTCGCGGGTTTTGTGCTTTTGCAGCTGCGGCTTGGCACTGCACGCAGGTGACCGCTAGATTCCTGTACGCGCTGTAACTGCACTGCTCGCGACGATGCTGCTGCCACGGAACAATGTACAGGCCTCCGTGTCTCCCGAGTGGTCCGTCGTGGTCCATCGTGGATACAAGGTCACTCGGAGTTACGAGCCTCCAGTGAGGCAGTTGAGGTTCAGCCGCACGATTTTTCTTCCTACATTTTTTCCCCCCATTCCATATATTTACCTTGCAAGTTATATTCAACACGAGAAAATATGAACCATTTTTTTTACATTCAAAATACTTCCCGTTTAATGTTTGGGTGAATGTATGATACCATAAAACAATAGGGGGGGGGGGGAGGTGTTGTATGAACCATGAACCAAACCCCGAGTTTCCCTATTTGCCTTGCGGTTTTGAGGATCGCGGATTTGCCGATTGCAGCTATTTTCAAGAACGTAACCCCCTCGATGGGCAAGGGTTTGCTGGGTTCTGATTCCAAGTGCCGCAAAGAACCCAGCAACGTTACTTCAATTATCCCCCTTTTAAAGTAAAACAATATTTTGAACAGTTTTTAAGTATATTTACAGGTGGAGCAGTGCCCCGACTCACAGTGCAGATTAGCCACCACTGCTGTGATAGCTCTTCTGCATATATAGTACTGTATATGCGTACACACATTGTTAATGTGTGTCTGCATTGTTTGTGTGTATGTATTTGTAAAGCCCGATTATCAATCGACTGTTTGACGAGAGCCCCCCGCCCCCTACCAACACCATCCCTGTGCAGATTGAGATACTTATTTGACCATATGTCATCACGGTGGTTAATGTGGGTTGGTCAAGGAGGGGGAGCATAGATGTACAGGTACCGTAGAATAATGTATTTGACTCCACTGCCCTTTACTGCCCCTCCACATACAATGGTCACCCATTCGAGCACTATCCAGGCTCAACCATCCTTAGCTTCTAAGATCTGGCAAGATTGAATGCATTCCGGGTGATTTGGTCATAGGCACCTGTGTAGTTTGTTGTGCCATGTATACATATTCCCACTTCAGGGACTGGCCTCACCATGAAGTGCATAACTCTGCATGGATAAACAACAATCTGATGGTTATAGCAACTGTTGTTTTGAATCACCGTGGTGAAGTTGGATTGCCCCCATTGTGGAGGAAAGAAGGCACCTTGTGGTCAGCGGTAGTGCAGTGGTCGGCGTGCTGCGCTACGTACCCGGTGACCCGAGTTCGACTGACAATGATCTGAACAGGTCCTGTGCCTCCCCTAGAGTCGACTCAGCCTCAATGCGTAAACACCGCTACTAGTGAGATAAAGGCGGCTGGGCGTGGTTCTGATCACCCAACCCTTCTTGTGCCGTGCCGGCCTTCATAGGTGCTTGCGAACAGCACTTGCCCCAACAGTCTGCTATAGGCTATATGGGGATCTTTGTCTTTTGATGTTCAATATTTGTTGAATTCTAACATCACAAAACGATCCTTCAATCAGTGTTTATATTAGAGTAGATAAAATACATGAAACTTAAAAAAAAAATTCAGACTCTAAAAGGCAACAGATTAAGATTATAACTCCTTCCTCTTGAGGATGAAGTGATTTTGTTTTATGTAGTTTTGGGGAACAGAGCTGGCGGAGCTGCAGGAGTAGTTTCACAATGGGCTGAAGGCTGTAGAGTAATTCCATCGTGGGCGCTGGCTTTTTCTGCTTTCCTAATTAGCTCGTGGATTACCGAAGAGTAAGCCCGGCACTCCGTCTGGGGTGATTCATAGACTTTTAAAATCCATGTTTCTCTTGGAAATGTACCTCAAATTTTTTTTTGGCAAACCAAAATGATGTGTACTGTGCAGCAAAACACCAGGCTTGTAATAATTAATTTATATTTTTGAAATATTCAATACGGTATGTATTTTTGTAACACTTTGTCAATCCATTGCTGGGCAAAAGCCTGCCCATGCCAATACCGGTCGTGAGGGATGTTTAACCATACTTGACCAGGCTGGTCAGTTGGCGGGCCTGTGACTGGTAAAGATGTCGCTAATGTTAGCCGTGGCCAGGAATCAGAAGTCAAGTTGACAGATTTTAGCGCAATGCTCTAACCACCGCACCGCAGCTTAACCCAATGCAATTCCCTGTCAACCAAACCCTTCACACAAAAAACCCACACACATCTGTAAAAAACAATTTGATAACCATTACAGGAGAAGAAGGAATCAAAGAGAAACACATTTAATTTATAACTGTACAAGTCAACAGTCTATATTAATGTTTTTTTATTTCTTTTGATATTTTTTTTACATTTCTTTCTAATGTTTAATTGTCAACTATAAGACATGTTATCCGGTTACGCTTGAACTCTTTGCCGCTAAAACAATCTTTCATTTGTGTTTTTGTTAAACCTTTTTTGCCCAGTTGAAATGCTAAGTTTGCCAAAAGTGTCATTACGTCATGATTTGTATGACATTTGTATGCTTTAAAAAAAAGTGTGTTTTAGTCGTCATACCAACAGGGGCGAATTGCACAGACTGTGCAATATTAGTACGGCTCCAACATAACATGACTGCATCATGGTCAGTAGCGTGGCGTAGTTGGCATGGTTTCTGGTGCGAGGAGTGAACTCCCCCCACCCACCACCCCCACTCTCACCATCACCACCTCTTTGTAGCCGGCACCTGGGCCTCTGTGGCCTGTTGGGCCCCGGTGCCGTTTGTAAGCAAATCACCCCGCATTGTGATGCACGCTGCCACCATAATTCAACGGGTTTTTTGTTGTTGTTGTTGGATAGGTATACACAGTATTTCCACAAATGAGAAAGACCCTTGTTATAGCCTTGCACAGAGACTGTTGGGGGAAGTGCTGTTTCGGAGTAGCAATTACAGCTCGAATGTGCATAAGCTGGTGCTGTGGCTAAAACCATGCCTGACTATCTTCCCAGTGCTGACATTGATAGATGCGTGGTACTAACTTAAGGTCAAGTCAACCTAAGGGAGGCAGGTCCAGGACAGGTTCAGACACCACTCGCTACTGATTGCAGTATTAGTCATGGCCAGGAATGAAACTCAGGATACTAGGTTCATAGCCCAGTGTGCTACCCACTGAGCTTCCCAAACATGCACACGCATTCAAGTACACACATGCAGCATATATTCTCATAGACTAGAGCGCAAGAAATATACTTAACTTCAGCAAAGCTCAGAAAGGTGACAGGATGATGAATGTGTCAAGGTTTTATTGAAGTAAAACAATGATTTGCGCAGAGCACAAGATGGAGGGAATTGTGCCTCAAATTGGGAATTAGCATAACATCACGCTCAGTATGCATCGCCGTATTAAAGGGGCAGCACATGCTGTGAATATTGAGACACTCATTTAATTCATTTAGAGATTTTTTTAAGACATCACCGTGTCGAACTGTGATACGTTCTTATTTCAGCCGCACTTTAGAGTAAAAGCAAATTCGGGTACTGTGTTGGTATGTGTAAAACACGTTTTACATAAATAACCTTTATTTTTCTCATACGCATCATCATTGTGGCAAACCTGTATTCCTGCCAAGCCACACAGAGGATATAATAGAGCGCTTTAAAAGATGCCAAGACGTCATTGAACGTGGAGCTCATGATGAGGTTAGCATGCCTTCATCCTCAGAGGGAACGGTTGCTCATGCAGTCTTAAGACAATGCAAGTCTGACTTGCACGAGGAGCTAATATCTCACAAATGTGTTAACATTGATAACAATCTTGGAGGAATCGTGAAGGTAGAATGAATAATAGTAAGGTTCTCATTCCCTACAATAAAACGTAATCATTGCTTAATGAGAATACTATAAAATTTAATACGGTAGCATTATTGTAACCATAAACATGTGGAACGTTTGAAAATGAGCAGGGAATAATGTAATTTAAACGTTCTATATATAAATAAAAAAAACTCTTCGGCTAATTATTTAAACTCAAATATTTATTTCACAATTAAAAAGGTATTATTTAGTGTCAACGCCCTACTGAAATGTTTTATGTTGAGATAAAAAAAGTTCCAACTATGATTCAACAAAAGATGTTACAGATTAGTATAGTCTCAGCTGGTTCCTGAAGTCGTTCGTGTAACAGCTTCATTCGTTTCTCTCCTGGTTTGAACTGACAAGAGAGGTTGATCTGAGACAGAGATGCAAACTGATGAAACACTTCTTTGGTTCTTTTCGGTTAAGTCACGTCTAAAAATAAAATAATAAATTAAAATAAAATAACATATTACGACGTTTCGATTGAAACACTGTTGGTGATTTGAGGTCCCCACACAGTCTCTTCAATGGCCAATTGTCCATCTGGTTCAAATATTATTGTAGTCAAATTCTCCCCCCCCCCTGTTTTTTCATTATTATTATTTTTTGTATTGCCAAAGGTCCTTCCACGATTGTGTCTGGAAATCGTGATGAGATCAACATGGGATTGGTAGCCAGTTAAAAGGGTGATATTTAAAATTTCTAGACGAAAGTGTATTGTCCACTCTCATGCACAGGTCAATGGATCATACTCCCCAGATGTGATGCATAACATATCTGCAAATAATGTGTTTTTATGTATGTATGCTTATGTTAATGCAAATAATATGCATTATTTTATCCCTCGTATTTTTTATTGCTTTTATTGTATGTCATAATTTTCCATCTTCCCAAATATGCAAGGTGGCATATTTGCAATGTAAATTCATTCAAAATGAAGTCGTTTTAGGTTGATAGCGACTACTAATTAGAACCCAATAAGACTGCCTATGTTATAAATGCACTGTTATTTATATATTTGAACATATTGAGGCCATTAATAATTGTATGATGCATAGTAATTGGTAGTTGTGCAGGGAAACATGTTGACATTTTAAACTGTTTTTTGAGCGCTCTGCTTTCAGATGGTGGAAAGCACTGTTTTATTAAGCTAATGAATTGACAGCCATTCCATAGCTTGTATAAAAAAAGCACGTTTATAAAAACACTTCAAGTTAATCAGGTGAATGCTATTTATTTGTAATATACAATTTGACTGGTTGACTGATATTCAGGATTTGAAGCTTTCATGATACAGCTGTCGTGGCTGTGACGGTTCCACCTGAAGACGGAAGCTTGTGTTGCCTCAGAAACGTCGTGATTTTTATTTTACTTTTATTAATTTTAATGTTTTACCTACGTGACTTTACCGAAAAAATCGAAGAATATGATATTCAGGAAATGTGCTGTACGTGTATCCTCAATAGAGCTTATCAACGTCGTTAAAGACCTGTGATTGTTCTTTTCGTAACCCGTGCTGAAATTGGTGCAGTACAATCGTGGCTACATGCTTTAAAAAAAAAGTACACACTTTGTAAGCATTTAGTTGCATTTTGATTTAAAGCTTTCGTGACTGCAGTGATTTATCTTCTTGGTTCTTTCGGTAAAGTCACGTAGAAGGGAAATAATAAAATAATAAAAATAAAACATAAAATAATTCTCACGACGTTTCGGCCACAACGCAAGCAGCCGTCCTCAGGTGAAGAACAGGTCCGTCCTCAGGTGAAGAACAGGTCTGTCGGAAAGACGGCTGCTTGCGTTGTGGCCGAAACGTCGTGAGAATTATTTAATTATGTTGTTATTTTTATTATTTTATTATTTCCCTTCTACGTGACTTTACCGAAAGAACCAAGAACATTTAGTTGCAGTCAAAGATCAGGTCGATGTGAGCCCTGCGTACATCTGGGGCTGTGCGGCAAACTGCATTTGTCAGTTTTAGAACATGATAGTGTAGTATTGAAAAGTAACTGGATACAAAGCAATGCATTCCACCACCGAAAACCATAATACGATTTAATTGGTGGGACTGATGGAGCAAATGCTTTGTGTTAGCTGCATGGAGCTATGAAAGTCACACTTGAGGTTTCCGCTCGTTTTTGGTAATATTTTAAGGAGGGGAAAAAAGGCCCTAAATCTGATTCGTGGCTTGGGGACTACCCCCTCTGCTTCAGTGTGTCGATTTGCATTTAGAAATCGAATCTGCATTCAGGGGAGGTCGAGCTGGCAAAAATTATAGCTTAAAGCCCTTAATTATGCAGTGGGGACCGTGTGAATTGCCACTAGCTATTCAGGGAGCTATGAAATGTACGGCCGGCAGAGTGACAGGTTTTGTCCATCCATTCGTAAGCATGCAATGGGCATCTTTAAAGGGAAGCTGCATAAATAAAAAACATAAATTACATGTTCACAGTAATATGGCATTTAAACAAAACGACGTCGACAAAAAACAAATACGAAAATTGGAATGCTGTATATATAAAAAATAGATGTTAAATGAAAATACTGTAAAGAATTGTATCAGTTCTCTGAATGAATTTATTTTAGGTACCGGTCACATTTACATGGGTACACATCAGTAAGTAAGTAAACGTGTTAAGATACTACACCAAGTGGCGACAACAGAAGAGACCGTCTCCGTATAAGAGACCTTGGGAGATTCAAACCCAACCTGCAAGCAATGGCAGTGGCATAATGAACTTTGTCTCGGGTAGACAGAAGGAGCGGAGAAAGCGATCCATTTTCCAGCGCTTGTCAGGGCATTGTCCACCACTCCATGTACCGCTGACTTCTCCATAGAGACGGCGCATGCAGCGAGGGCCCACCAGCCCAGAAAATGCTAAATGGAGCCCCCACCGGATACAGCCGTGCCTCAAAATCTCCTCCATAATTTGCCAGTTTTACCTAGAAGCCTGCTTTTGTAAATAAATAAATACATGCACGCATCAATACAGATATTAGACGAGGACTTCATTTATTGAAGGCAATTTTTTCCAAAAAAACAGACTTCTTTGTGAGTGTTGCAAAATGAGAGTACTGAATGAAGTTAATGTTTTTTCTCGTCAATTCAGGAATTATTTCCTTATGTTCATTTTACCTGCAGTAGAATAGAAAACGCGATAAAAAAATACGATACCAGACACAAATGAAGACTCGAGGCAGTACAGTGCTTTTTTTAAGCAATTATTGTATTGAATACATCTTCATCACTAGTGGCACATGCTTTATTCAGCGATGTAAGAGCGTGGTTGGAGAATTAATGCTTGCGCTATGTTGTTTCTGCAGTCCCGGTGAAAGTGATTTTCTCTTGCATGAAGACAACAAATGGATGAATTAAATAGACAGTGGTCATGTATTTTGTAATAGTTGTGTGCAAGTGTACACATTTTAATGCTGTAAAATTTGAGAAAACTAAAACGTCGTAGAGTTTAAGTGAAGATAAATAATACGTGTAAATTTACGTAATGCAAAGCATGTAAATACCATTTAAATATTTGTTTATATATATGTTTCACAGTTATTCTTTGTGCTGTTTGCAAAATGCCCACAAACCCTTTCCAAAGCCCTGGCTCTTACGCTGGACGTGAGCTGCAGTTCCGATGTTGCAGCTCCATGCATGTGTCACGCTCATGCGAGCATCTATATATATAAAATCGCAAATCTGTCTGTCTGTCTGTGTGTGTGTCTGTGTGTCGCCGGACCATACGCAGTTTCATTGGACGGCGGTTGCCCCTGGCAACGGGTAGCGACGCATTCGCTGCGGGGTGGACGCCATTTTTAATTTCCGTAAAAAATATGCGCACGCATTAACACGCGACTCTCAGGTAAATTCATCAAAGTTTCACGTCCTCTTCACTCCCCCCCCCACCACAATGTGTGCAATTACTATTATAGGCTCGGTAGATAATAAAATTATAGCGATTAGACAGTATTATTGTAGCGCGGGGGGGGGGGGGGGGGAACGGCCCCGGTACACAGCCTCAGCCGGGTGGGCAATCTAGGCGAGGCCGGAGGCTCTGCACGGTACTAGGCCTCGACACCCCACCACACTATAGGCCGTACATATTACTGCACAGCGCCCAGGAGATCGTGGCTGGGGGGGACAGGGGTAGCAGCCCATCTGTGTATATATGTAAGGTTATTAAGAAATATATTTTTCATCTGGGCAACGCCGGGTACTTATGCTAGTGTTTATTTAAAGAAAATGCAAAGAGGGACATCTGTTGTTCTGCATGTCCAATCCAACACTGTCTCCTCCCTCTCTGCCTCCTGCCCCACAATCCTTACTACTCCGATCAATTCCCAGCATCCCCATTGTGTGCCCCCCCCCCCAGCAGTGAATCGATGACTCTTGAAATGCTGTTTCTTTCCCATGTGCTCTAAGCTGATTTAAAGTGACCTGACACTCCTCTCTGCCCTCGTGCGAGATTCACCGCAGGTTTCTGCTACTGCGCGAATATGGCACGCACCAACCAGCAGACCATCAATTGCTTGCGCTTGTTATTTGCACGCGTCTGGGCTCCTGCATAGCTTCACACATAGCAGAGCGGTAATTGCTTATGATTTCTCACACCGAGTTCTGCAGACATATGAGGAAATATAAACCTCAGTAATATTGAGTGTTTCACAAATGCTGCGATTCAAGATTTCAGACTGTGCACCCATACTTTGTCAGTAGCTAATACTTATATATGTGTGATTTGTTTTCCTTCATTGCAAATTTAAGCTGTTCAAGCACAAATTATTGCAAGGACTTTGCAAGATCCCTTCATCCTTCGTGTTGACATTGAACTTTGGTTTGGGGAATATACCAAGCCTTTCCAATGTCTTTTCATCATTGCACATGCATAGATTGTGCTTAATGTTAAATTTATCAGCTGACTGCAACATTAACAAAAGGGGTTTATTTGTAATGGAAAAAACCCCAAGCTGCAAACATTTCAATGGATTTGGTCCGTGGCATTCCCTTTATCAAATATTCCCCTTCAGCAATAGTTTCCTGGTTTTATTTCAAGAATGCATGGTATTTGTGTGGCGTTATACAACTTAAGCTACACCGGGCAGGTCACGGCTGGTGGTATAGGCAGCATTTTTTTTGTACTTTGGAGGATATAAAAAAGCTTACGAGCATTATTACAATTATCAAAGTGTACCATATTGGATTGTAGCTTATGCTGGTATCTACTTATATATATAATATATGGAAATAGCAGTTTATGCTCTGGCAGTTTTTCTTATAGCTAAAAACTTGAATGTAAACTATCCATAATTAATTCATAATTTACAGCTCTTTGTCGTTCCACTGCTGCAATGAAGGCTTCACCGTGCCATGTTGATTATGGGGGGGGGGGGGGGGGTTTGTGTGACCATACTTCACAATGATAGTCAGTGCAGGTCGGTGAAAAGGAGGGTTGCCCATGACCAGTGTAAATATAAATCCATACTGATGTTATCCGTGTCTGGGACTAGAATTCAGGTCAACGGGCTCACAGTGCCATGTACGAACCATAGTGGTGCAGCTCCACTGCCTTGTAAAGTAATTTATATGTAACTGCACTGGTACATAATAATGCTTCAGACAGAAACCTCTTCACTATTGCTTGCAGACATTCCCTAACACGAACCATTGCCTATTGGCCTCAGTTGTATGTTATTACTGTTGAAAGCAATTACCGTCGATGGGATGTGAAAGCAACCAGTGCTGCTCCCTACTATCCTGGCTTTCTATCAATCCATTACCTCCTGAATTTTTTTGGCAAAAAAACAAATACGTGGAATATATACACACACAGATGCTGGCGCAGATGTGTGCATGTATATACTGCACACATACTTATACTTACACACACGCAAAAGTAACAATCAAAAACTTATGAGATGGGAATATTGAAAGTAAGGACATGGTTTATATATCTTTTGTTGACACCTAAAATCAATGCAGTTATTTTATCGTATGCTTAAGTTGTTAAAATCTTATCATAACGAAGCATTCCACTCAAAGGTTTAAAGCCGCAAGTTCAAGTCTCAGTTTAGGGGTCAAGTCAGCCCATCATCCCTCCGGGGTTAACAAAACAAGTATCACGGTATGGCAAGTCTACAATAAGTTTTACTATGGACAGACTGGCCACCAGCACAAAAATGTGGAATTCCCACTCCTGCTTCAGGGCTATGAATGCGGTGGTGAGATGTTAGCTGCCTTGTCCTGGTATGCACGAGGTCGTGGGTTCGGTCCCGACCCTGACGCCTGTATTTTTGGAGTTTGCATGTTCTCCCTATGGTCGTGTGGATTTTTCTCCAAGTCCTCCAGTTTTTCCATCCACGTTTCAAATTAACATGCTTTTAGAGTATTTGGCTGCTGTAAACGTCCACATGATAAGCCACTTCGTTGTGGCCAGGTCGCTTCTGAAAAAGAGTTATGTAGCTCAATTGGCCGTAAGTGGTTAAAAAAAAGTTTCGTTTAATACTCACACACTACTGCACTTAAAAATGCGAACGTAGACCTTTGATATGACTTATCAAAACGATGAATGTAGCAAACACACCAACAGCAGTGCTATTGGAGTCGCGGTATGCCGTTATAAGTTGACGAGTCTGGACATCATCGCTTCTCTTTTTTGGAATGAGGGCACCATCAACAGCGTTGGCGTGATGCTGTCGAGTGCGCAGACTGTGGTTAGCGTCGTACAAGCCACAGTTTTCTCGCCCGTGTGTGCGGGGCGAAGAGGCTTGCGTTGCCTTTAGGGGCTGCTGATTATTTGCAAAACCACAGCTATATACATTTTCAGTAGTGAGCAGTTCACATTTGGAGCTGGTTTATAATAATGTGTGGCACTTTTAAGGATCGTTATTATTCGACACATCACAGTGTGCATACACTGCATGTACATGTGCAGACCGTTGTACGGAACTTGGTTCAAAAGCGTTTAATGATGTAGCTGCTGCTCCAAAGTTTTGGAACCAACTGGCGCCGTCTCCTCTGGGGATCACCACCCTGCCACCACTGTGCTCTTTTAAACAGTTATTATTGAGGTCGAAACAATACAAATGTGAATGTACGGAATTGTTTTGTCAGATCATTTGGTTTTATTTACTTAATGTATTATATCTTGTTAATTAACTATTGTTGCCGTGTCTGTCTGCTGGCCTAGTCGCCCTCAATGGGTAATTTACTCGGATAATAAACTTCTGATCCTGTCCGTACACTGCTGGATGAGGGCTAATCCACGCCGTATGGCCTGAGGAGGGTTTATTTCGCTAGTTGGTGAAGGTGGGGAGGAGCACAGAATTTGGGATTATAGTATAGTACAACAACAGATCTTGTTGCTCCACCCTCTGCTGCTAATAACATAGCCCCGAATATCTCCTCTTGAGCAATATTCTTCACCTTTTGAACCGATACAAGGTGGAACACCTGGTACCTGCAACCATATTACCAGTGGGGTAATGGAGTCTCCGGTCTGCGGTAAATTATCTTATCCGCATACATTTTCTTAACATATGCAGTTTTGTGTGATTTCACACTGATAAATGGAGTACTGTAATCTCGTGGATAACCCCATAGAAATATGCCCCCTACTTCAACACGAATACGATTTAGTTCTACCATAACACAGTACTCTCAAAAATAGTGAGGCCTGTGCAGTAGGTGGCAGAGAAGCAAGTAGGTTGCTACTTTTATCTCAGTGTATTTCTAAGCATTGTCCCCTCCAGAAATGTAGATCAGTGGCGATAGCTTCTCCTGTCCAAGATTCACCGAGTGACAATCAGAAACTGTCGGTCAAATTCTCTCATCGATGAGTGTATGGGAAATATATATTTAATGTAGAGCACCGTTTGCGTGCTGTGAATGGTAAAGCTAGATGGTACTGTGGTTTATAGCATTTGATATGTCTCAAATTCCAGGCGCAGTTTGATTTAGCCAGTCATATTTCAGCGGGTCGCTAAAATGTACCGTCGACATTTGCCTCAGAACCATAGATGGTGGGGGATAAGCCACCACTGCTCATTTTACAATGGAGAAACTTTCACTTGGCTTAACTTTTGAATGGTAATGAGCCAATCTTAGAGTTACATAAAACAACAGGCCATTGTAAATCGGTGTTGTAAAAAGGAAGAACGGGATTCCCTCCTCCCACGATTCAACGAAACGTCGCAATTGAAGGTTGTGATTGGGATTTGGCAAGATATTATTTTCAAACGCTTTATAACTAAGTTTGAAAGCGTTAGAATACAATAGATCAGTGCAAGTGTCTTTCTGTAACAGGGTAGGCATGATAATTGTTTTAAAGATGATCTGATAAGGAGACATCGGTATAAATATTTGCTGTTGTTAATTGGGACTTGCCCCATCGAAAACTGTCCAATTTGACGAAAAGATTCACAAAGCAGACTAAAAGACAGCCCGCAACTCCCCCTCTCCTCCTGATGATAGAATTACCACGTCACATCATCTCGTTGGACAGCTGGAAAAGGAACGTTGTTATTACTACTTAAATACTTCTGAGGAAAAAGCTTTATAGAATCCATGCATATACAGGACTTGATTTTAATTCCTGGTTATTTTGCATTTCGGTGAACCTCGCGCCCCGCAGTAGCTGCACAGGTAATGGTAACCCCATTGCATGCAACGTATACGAATAAAAAACACATTCATTATGTACACATGCGGATCAATGGATGTTAGCTTGAGCTTAACAATCGACGTTAATTGATGAATCAATGCGATGATACACCAATACATATTCAGTATTCACTGTAGAACAAGATGGGGGTGGGGGGTGGAGGAAATATGCCAGCGGAGTAATCCTGCATAAATTCAAAAGATAATTTTATAAAATGGCCAAGCACAGTTTTTTCTTTATTCTTTTTTTCTCTTTTGCAAAATGACCATTGATATTCAAGTAATAGAATCAAAGCGTGCCCTTGCAGGAAGCTGTTTCATGTTGTGTTCCCTTCATGCCCCCTCTTCTTTTCATGTACGATGAATGAATTTCAGTCAGTGGTTTGTTTCATTAAAAGTTCGCAAAAAACCATTTTGTGAAGCCCCGGGCTCAAACTGACATTTTCTTTACTTTCCAAGCCGCAAATCCAAATCCTCATTTAAAAAGAGACAATTATTTCATTATTTGCCTCAAAACGCATTAGGAGAAGTCTATAGCCAATCGGAACTGGAGGGACACCACAGTGAAGCCCGAAACCTCGAGTGAATCGGGCTTTGAGACTGCCAAGGCAATCAGCAGTGGCATATCCACGATAGGGCCTGCGGTGGAATGTGCCACTGAACTCGTTTTTACAAAGCAGAAAATTGTCCCCTGGTCTGCTTGTCGGGTCAATGGAAACTGGAGATGGTCTCTGTGTGCAGCTTGGAATCCCACCTTGGCAAATTATGTGAAAGCCATTGACATTTGAAAATAAGAAACTATGTTTTATATATGTGTGTGTGTGTACACATCAGGGAGAGACAGCCATCCAGATGTCAACAGTTTGTGAATAAAGTCAGTTATTCTTCTTGATTAATATTCCTGCCTCGTGCACTCTCTGTCTTCTACATTTGTGTGCTCAGTTAAACTACACTGCCAGCTGATGAGTGGTGCAGCACTAGCAGCGTGATCACATTATCTTCATCCACTGCTGGATGATCCATCCACTGCTGGATGAAAGTCTCTTATAACGGACACCATATCTCGTGGTCGAGTGATGCCACAATTCACCTCAATCTGCTCTAATCGCTCCACCCCCATGATGGTCATCTTCTCAGACATGTTAGCTCCTTTTGCTGCCATTCTATCAGCAAGCTCTTCCATCGACCACCATCATCAATTATCACGATGTGTCCTGTCCATGTCCACTTACTTTCTGTAAGTCAATGTGATGTACACATGCTGCCATGTAGAATATTCACTTTCACAAGAAGTGGTACTCAATTAATTGACCCCAGAGGAATGGAGGGTTGAGTCGACTCCAAACCAATACCTGAACTTGTAAATTCCCATTCCAAGCCGCACACTCGCCAATACAATGCCAACCGACCGATTACTGTACTGTAAGGGTAAAGCCATCTCTCCCTTTGAGCAGACAAATTACAGGTGCATGCCACCGCACCCACCTACACCTGCGATGTTGATTGTTATCATGTACCTTTAAAAGCACCTGAGAAGGTGTTCACGCCCATTGCAAGATTTCATATAACATTCCACTCATAATGAGCCACACATTCTTCCAAAGTCTCATTGTCACAGATGTTCTGAAATTGTTTATTGTAAAAGAAAGAAAAAACATCTCCTTACATCGTATGTTTGCTTTTTTTTAGAAACGTGTCCTTTGGTGTCTTCTCAATTGCCAGGAAAAAAAAAAACCCTGGGTAGGTTACACTTCGATTGACATGTTAACACGGGTGCTGTGAAAGGTCGCAAGGGGTGCTGCTTTCACGATAGACTATCGTAAACCACTGCGAGCATCAACTCATGGGGTGAAAGGTCAAACTGGACAGGTTTTTTAAAAGTTTAAAATATAGTTTTTGTGGGAGGTTGTGTCATTAAGACTGTCCTGAAATGCCATGGCAGCTGTGAATGTGAACAAGTGAACACATCGAATTACGTGGCATGAAGGAGCCAGTCCATCCTTTAAAATATGAACGCTCAATATGAACAATGTACAGTGTTAATCATGCATAGAAAAAAAATTAACACGATACACTGAAATTATCCGTACTGCTGGATGAAGGCTTCTCCATGCTGTGCAGCTGAGAGGGGCAATTTGACCATACTTCACCATGCTTGGTTCGTGCCGGTGGATGAAGGTGGGGAGCATAGACGTTGTCGCAGTGTGCAAGTGTGGATTTTTCTGCACTTCCATCTGCTGAAAACGCAGCCTTAAAGCAGTCTACAACACATGTTTTATGCATGGTGGTCACCCATCTAAACAGGCTCAAAACCTGCTTAGCTTCTGAGATCTGACAATGTCAAGTGCACATGTCGAACCAAAAATGATCAACAACATGCAATGTCAACATTGTATGTTTCGAGTTTCATTTTTATGTTGGTTAAAATAACTGGATAAACAACAGTGTAGGATTTTATCTGAACCTGCAATACATAAGGCAGATGCTCTGAGCACATGCACATCATTTCTAAACAAAACAATTCCCAAACTTGTGTAATAAAGAGTTGAAATGTGACCCACGTTGTAATTATTTTCTTGCAGTGCACTCAAAATTCTAAATCAAGACAAAATACATGGTTATGCATCTTCAAAGTTAAATGAGCTTGACCAATTACTCTAACCCCTTTTGTCAATATTGTATTCATAAAATCGTACTACACAACAGTACAGTACTACACATTCATGTTATCTATTACATGTCGGGAAATTCTATTGGTGCAGATTATGTTACATTGATAAATCATGTTAGACTGGTTTACAGTCATGTATATTACTGTATGTGAGATGTGTAAACTTGTAAAAGGGCACTCCTTAATGTAGATTTTTAAACTGTTCAAATAAATGACATGCGGAGTGGATGCGCTCATAGATGCAATCTGTTGATGGATTCCTTTAACGACTTAAAATCTTAAATCTGCCCGAGCACAGACACACCTACAACATTATGCCGAAGCCGTGCTTCTGTGGTCATATAATTTTCAATTAAATTGTACACAGTGCGTTAACATAGCTGGCCTGGGGGTCTGGATGTCAACAGTGAAAAGATAATTACACACTGGCGAGAGACAAGCAGCTCAAAACATTTTGGGAGCCGTACCGAATATAAAATGTGGTAAATAACAACTAAACATTTAAAATGTTCACAGCTAAAAAAAATTCTAAAGCACTGACATTTCAAGTGTAAAATAATAACGCACAATAAAAACCCCCAAATATAATGTGTATCGACTATATATTATATGACGAGACCAAAACAATAGGAATGAACTTGAATTATCAGCCTCATTTAGAATTCAAAGATTCACGAGCATTGTCAGCACAGACTCAGCAGTGGGTGGTCTATGCACGGTAAGTGGGACAGGATGTTAAAATAACGTGGAAAATATATAGCATTGTAATATACTTATCAACATAATTTCATATCTAACAGTCAAAGTGTGCACACATCTTTTAAGGGAACTGCTTCATAAAATGTACGTCTTAGCCGAATTAAATATTTACCATTGTGTTATCGTCATCAAGGTCACAGGAATAGAATGCTCGACATTTATCTGCCTGCCAGCTCATCTGGTTAACAGGCTTTTTTCTCTCTTTAACTTTTTTTTCCTCCAAGAGAGCTGCATGAATATCTTAACTCGGCCTTCCTCACGAGGAACACACACACACACACGTTAGCCTTAATGAATGAACACATGTACACGTGCAGCAAATGTAACCACGCCACAGTGTCGGCCTGCGATGAATTGACCCAAAAAGGCCGTGCTGCTATATCCACCGTTTTTTTGTGGATGCGACTTTGATTGATGACTGCATTGTCACCCAGGGAAGCCACGGCCCTTTTGGACTGGCTAAAGCCGAGACCCAGGCCTTGAGAACTCTGGATTCTCTGTCTCCCCAGCGACCGATTTGCGAGAAATCCCTGGTAAGAAGTTAATAGGATTAGTGATGCTTTGGCTTGGTGCTGGCTGCAGGGGGCCCGGTAGCAAAATGCAACCATGCGAGTTTAGAGTGTGCAAGTCTGTCGTTACCCCCAGCATAGAGGCACACCAGGTCGTAAAGTATGCTCCTTAGACCCTTAAAGCGTTTTGTGCAAACAAGAAGGCACATGTAAATTGTAAAGTGTTTCGTTTTATATGGTATCATTCCTGGACGCTTGGCAAATGACCATGGAGATAAATATGAAAAAGCATGCCAATAAATGCAGATTGTGAGAATCGCTGATTTCAACAATGCCGTGATAAATGTGACACGTTGTGTTACAATAGCATATTAAAAACAATGCCATCATTTTCATCAGGGTAATCAGTTTTGACTTTGCTCTTTCTGAGACAGTCTAGGCCACGTGGGGTCACAACCCCAATGTAACTGTATACATCTGTACTAAGAAACCATAAATCGACTGCAGACTTTATATTGTTTGCGAGAAACGTGATCCTTAAAAAAAACTTATTTTACCAAGCTCATCGTAACTTTTGCAATACCGTCGAGTTTTTCCAAGCAAATAAGCCCAGCATATAAATAAACAGTCATTCTAAAATATATCATCGAATGTGAACTGCAGCAGAAGAAACGTTCTCTGCCCGTTCACATCGAGCGATTATAAAAGACAGCACGGCTCGAAACAGATGGGATGGCTTGGAGATAGTGAAATCTCTTCCGGCACCACGAGGTTAGGCAGACCGCCTCAGGAATTAGAAACCCAACCTGTGCCTCCGAGCTGTTTGCTGGGCCGTCAATATGAAGTGCGCTGCCATTCAGACGTGACGCCGTGGGCAGCGCTTCCTGGCTAAACAACGGTCATTGGCAGAAAGCTTGACACCGACTAACAGCGCCATCTCAGCGGCTGCCATTTACGCCCGCATGGCTCTGACCCGATCGCAACGTTCAAACGCACGGCTGCGGAGGGGAAGGGCGAAGGTCGTATGGGGGTCAACTTGCTGTCATGAACACAAAGCCCCATGGGGTCGTCGTACTGTGGTCTTCACACATCAGGAACTCGTTGATGAAAAGCGAGTGTGCAACAGATGAGAGCTGTGTATAATATAGATGTTGGGATATATTTGACAAAGTGCGAATATGTATCTCTATGTTGGGAACGTAAAAAAATAGGGCAAATGTCGAACGATAGTTTTATGGTCTCACTCAACGATTAACTGGTGTTCTGCAATATGTGCAATCTAGATTAGTGAAATACATTGCAGCTTCGCCAGGATGGTACCAATCTATATATATAAAATCGCAAATCTGTCTGTCTGTCTGTGTGTGTCTGTGTGTCGCCGGACCATACGCAGTTTCATTGGACGGCGGTTGCCCCTGGCAACGGGTAGCGACGCATTCGCTGCCGGGTGGATGCCATTTTTAATTCCCGTTAAAAATATGCGCACGCATTTGTCGTATAAACTCGATATACCCAGCGTTGCCCGGGGGGAAAATACATTTAAAATCTTATGAAAACTTTCAAACATTACATACCAATGAAAAAACAACTGTGTAATTACTTTTAAACCCGACGCGCCAAGAATCGATTCTCTGAATCGCGCAAAGGAATCGAAGGTTGTAGATTCCTTTAGATTCGGACGATTCCCGTTTACTATAAGTTGTTTAAAGTCAATATAAACTGCTACGAACGGGAAATATCCGGCGTTGACCGGGGCAAAAATGTAATTAAAAACTCATTCAAAATGTAAACCCCCAACATGCCAGGAATCGATTCTTTGAATCGCACAAAGGACTAATCGAAGGTTGTAAATTACTTTAGGATCGCGCTTCCTGTTTAATATAAGTTGCTTATAGAGTTGATATAAACTGCTACGAATGGGAAATATCCGTCCTTGACTGGGGCAAAAATATAATGGTGAGGGCGGTTGTGAGTGGCGATTGTGAGTGGTGATTAGTGAGTGGTGAGGGGAGGTTGAGTGGTGAGGGTGAGTGATGAGGGTGAGTGGTGAGGGTGAGTGTTGAGGGTGAGTGGTGATTGGTGAGGGTGTGATTGGTGAGGATGAGTGGTGAGGGAGAGTGGTGAGGGAGAGTGGTGAGGGTGAATGGTGAGGATGAGTGGTGAGTGGTGAGGGTGAGTGTTGAGGGTGAGTGGTGAGTGGTGATTGCTGAGCGTGTCATTGGTGAGGATGAGTGGTGAGGGAGAGTGGTGAGGGAGAGTGGTGAGGGTGAATGGTGAGGGTGAGTGGTGAGGGTGAGTGTTGACGGTGAGTGGTGAGTGGTGATTGGTGAGGGTGTGATTGGTGAGGATGAGTGGTGAGGGAAAGTGGTGAGGGAGAGTGGTGAGGGTGAATGGTGAGGGTGAGTGGTGAGTGGTGAGGGTGAGTGTTGACGGTGAGTGGTGAGTGGTGATTGGTGAGGGTGTGATTGGTGAGGATGAGTGGTGAGGGAGAGTGGTGAGGGAGAGTGGTGAGGGTGAATGGTGAGGGTGAGTGGTGAGTGGTGAGGGTGTGTATATATGTAAGGTTATTAAGAAATATTTTTTTCACCCGGGCAACGCCGGGTACTTATGCTAGTTATATTATATGCCAAATGCTTTTCTGATTTGAGAAAATCCTGACAGGTCTTGTATTATAGGCTTGTGGGTCTGTGCTAATTTTTTTTACCTAGAAAAACTTTTGGACATTAAATGTCCAACACTTATTAAAGCAATGACCACGTAATTATCTATATTGAAATTGGTGTTTTGGTACCATGGTATGTTGAACTTGTTTCGCACTATAGGTAACCAACCAACAAACTGAACACAAAAGACAACAAACTAAACACAAAAAGCGGTTCTAAAGAAATTCGTTTTCAAACTAGATTTAACAGTGTGTAGGTCCAGTGACTTCCTAATATCGGAAGGAAGAGCGTGCCAGAGGGCCGCAATGCAGTGATCGTCTTTGTTGGATGGCTAGCCAAAAGCCTCTGCGAGGATGACCGGAGTTCACGTGATGGTTTATGCTCGGTGACAAGATCGGCAAGGTATTGAATTTCATTTGTGGTAAGCACTTTATGTGTAATGAGTCCGACTTCATAATGCATTTGTGCGCAAAGTTTTCATCCGGGTTCCATCCTACGTCGAGAGCATTCTTTACGAAGGGTGTCCAGGCCATCACAGAGATCCCACCAGCATCACTGAATAAGCCATAATGATTGTGGACGTGTTCCACATGCTGTAAGTGAATGTGATGCCCATTTCTCATGGAGCAAATTCTTTCAACCCTGTCTGGCCTAATCGTCACCCTATGTGAGAATAATTGGGCAATGGCAAAGCATGTCTGCCACAAGCTTGTGGTGAGCAGAGGATGAAGTCTCTGGGCCGGGCTCCAAGATTTGGTGTCATTTCTTTGTCCTTTTGACAAGGGAGATTTGCAACATTGCCTTACACCAGAGCGAGTCTCATAGACATGAAATATTATTTGAAATATAATAGGCCTATTGTAATTAATATATACAGCATGTATAGCATATTTTGTTTCAAAAACTCTTTAAAAGGTTACAATAAGTAAAATATTTTTGAAGTGATGTCAAAAAGAACTCACATATTTGCTCTATCTCATATGTGCCTAAGTGTAGACACGTTTGTAAACTCCACGATGACTTTAAATGTAATTCTACTATACGAAACGCAGCATACTGAACGCCTGATAGTACATCCATTTATTATTTTGTGAGCCAGGTTGGATTTGAGACGATGCAAATATCAAAATGCATTGTCATGAAAACGTTCGGGATAATTCAAACATGCGTGGTGCACTAATTTAAAGTTTGCGCCGGACCTCGCGAGCGTGCCTGATCAGCCCCAGGCGAGAATGTTGCTCGTCTCGTTGGCCTGCGTCGGGCACGCTCCACGTGGCAGTCAGTCGAAGAGCTCACGATGTAACGAGAGATCAGTCAGAACGCGAGATCCAGGAAGAAGTCACGTTACTCACATTCGTCTCACTGGCACGGTAGAGCACACATGGGGCTGGCGATAGAGAGTGTGTTGGCTTTCTGTTCAGATCTAAATTAAAGCGAAAGTTGTGTGTTTGTTATTGCCATGCAAACTCTTAAATTACAGCTGCTGTGTCGATTCACTGCTGGATGAAGGCCTCCCCACACCAATAAGTAATGGGGGTTGTTTTACCATACGTCACCATGCTGGCCAGTGCCATCTGGGACGTGAGTGGAATTATCCGCATTCGGACTTTATGTGAATGATAAAAAAATAAACTGCATAAACCTGCAAAATCTCACAAATGCATCAGGGCCTGGGGATTTCAGAATTAGGCTACCGAAATGAAAACAAGTGTTTGATTAAAATAAAGTAGTGTGCAATTATCGTGACTTGAGCACGTACTGCAGTGCATTCATCAACTTTATTTTCTTTATAGAAAACTCACTGTGGACATCATGGTAGCCTGGCCATCAATAGACCTCCAGCAGAGGTTTGTTGAAGGGGACAGTGTTTTAACGTTTTGGTTGGCAAACGACAAGCTTGTCGTTAATAGCAACCTTAAAAACACATTAAGGAAAAATGTATCCAATGGCTACTCACAGTAGCATTGTCTGGCAGTTTCTTTAGCACCGATGCTTGTTTTCATAGGCAAAGTCGAAGCATTAGTTAAACGTTGAAAAGTAATAAAGGCAATACTTTGACATATGTGCATATAAAAGCCAAATTTAAAATTATTAGTCATGTAACGCATTCTGTTTTCAACTTTAGGCTCTGCCTACAGTTTAATATTACAATAAGATCATGGGCTCTCTCAAAAAAACACAAGTCTACTGTGGGGACAAATGTGCAGTTGGTTTAGAATAACTGACGGCTGCCATGGATGTGTTGTACTCAAGTTTGGATGTCGAGCCATTTGCAATTCGACTCTGGTGGCTGTCCACTAATATTTATACTCGACGTTATTACCATAGCGCGATGCCTGCTGCAAAAGCACGGAGGACCTAGATAACGGCTCAAACAACGAACACCGCAACGAGAGCTTGCTGTGTGTGTGTGTCTGCGTCGTAGCCTCAATCTCAAGTTTTCTAATCACCAGTAACAGTGGCATGGACCCTGGTGCAAGGAAAGAAATTGGGCCCCATGTCCAATATTCACTCCGCCACCCCCCTCTCCCCTTTCTGAAGCCCGGCGCCTGAGCTTCTCTGACCCGTGGGCCCTGGTACTTAGACAACTGGCCTGTAACAGTTGAAATAATGGCACTGGCCATTGTTACATCTTGCCTTGTAGATACATTAAAATAAAGTAGCCTTTTTGCCCGTCCAAGGACGGGTGTATATTGCAGTAAATCTGAAATATTGAATAGAACAATTGTTCAGCTTATGATTTTAATGAGGGGGGCGGGGGGATTGCCCCATGTGGAGTGACGTCACCGGTTAATGGTTATTGTGGAGGGGTGCGGCATGTGGAGGGACGTCAGCCGCTCATGATTATTAATGAGGGGAGGGGTGCGGCATGTGGAGTGCGCGACCTTGTGCGTTAGTGTAAATTTCCACGCGGGCATGAATATTAATGGGTTGGGGGGGGGGCTCTTTTGCAGTGACGTCACGCACGGATGTAGCACTGTGCTGTTTAGATTTTTTTTTTACCGTCACTTTCTGTAAAGAAACGTCATTTGAAGCGACATTGCATAATAAAGTATTCAATTCAGCTCGACCTTCCTCTGCGTTAGTGTAAAAATCCACCCACTCATGAATATTAATGAGGGGGGTGGGCCTCATGTAGTGTGACGCAATTTTTTCACCTGATGACGATTGCTTGTGTTGCGATCGAAACGTCGTGATATATTTTTTATTATTTTTTCTATCTACGTGGCTTTACCGAAAGACCCAAAGAATGTAGTAGTAATTGTTTCACGTCACAAGGTCCACCCCATAATTGTTTACTTCTCTAAAGGGAAATAATACAAATGGCGTTTCACCTAGCTAAATTATGAATATTAAGCATCCACTGATGGATGAAGGCCTTCCCACACCATGTTGACCATGGCATTTAGTTGACTGTACTTAACACATTCCTGCGGAGGGAGCTGGTAGGAACGTTGGGTTGCTCGGTCAATGGCCAGGGTGAACGGCGGCGTGGTGTATTCCGCAAATATGGCCGACGTGAGTAGGTTAAACGTTGAGTTTTATAAGGGCACCACGGGGTGACCAGCCCCTCCTCACCCAGCCCCACCCCTCCCACCCCCCACCCAGCCCCACCCTCCCCACCCAGCCCCTCCCCACCCTCCCCTCCCCACCCAGCCCCTCCCCACCCTCTCCACCCAGCCCCTCCCCACCCTCCCCTCTCCATCCAGCCCCACCCCTCTCATTTTTGGATGCACGACGGACGGACGGACACAATAATCCCCTGTTGGCTGGTGGAACCAGGTGGTTCCTACCAGTACCACGCTAATCATTTCGGGTTGATGATGGGGAGACGGGGGGTGGGGAGATGACCGGTTAAGATCAAATTCGCCACTGTTAGCCCTGGCTGGGAATCGAATTGAGGTCGCCGGGTTAAGGGTGCAATGTCCGAACTACTGCACTGCCATCGTGTAGTGAGCTAAACACTGCGCCACCGCTCTAACCCGACCTCGCTGATTAGAGGGCATTTACATGGGATTAATCGGTATCAATAAATATGTCCGCGTATACGTGCATGATGTATGTGTGTATGGTCACTAACAGCACTTGCCCCAACAGTCTGTTAAGGCTATACGGGGGATATTTGTATTTGTATGGTCAACTCCGCCTCAAATGCTGTGGCGTTTAAACATCGCGACTAAGGAGACAAAGGAGGCCGAGCGTGGTGCTGGCCACCCATCCCCTCTATGATCCATCCTGGGTTTAACCAGGCTGGATTGTGTGAGGAGCTCGCAGATCCTTGAAAGATCTGGACACAGTCCCATCAGTGAGCTCCTCCGGCAGGCGAGGCTGCGTTGGCAGGGTCATGTATCCCACATGTCCAAGCAGCTTCTGTTTGGCCGGATAGAGTAGGTCCGGGCTACTGTAGAGATGTGCTGATGTGGTACAGGAGGATATGGAGCTGAGTGGACTTGCCAATGACCGGTACCAGCGGTGTCAGGATTTGCCTCTGTGGACGAGGCTTGTGAAGGACGCTGCTACGGGGCATTTGGAGGCAGTCGCCCTCCAACAAATAACAACAACGGTGGAGGGTAGAGGAGCTACGCTCACAATAGTGTGCGGAGCGCTGGGCGGATAAAGCGCAGCAGGTTGGCGCCGTAGGGAGGCACAGGTGGTGCATCGGCAAGTCATCTCGGTCAACCCATGGCACCTGGGGTCTAGCCCCGTGGCCTCCTGCCGCGGCGAGTCGACGACACTCCACGTGGCTTCAAAGTGCACCTCGCCTGGCTGCGGCTGTTGATGTCCGTGTGCCCGTGGAGGGGTCGCGGAGCGGCAACACAGCAGTGACGAATGTTTGAAACGGTCCCGGGTCTCCCCTAGGTCGACTCAGTCTCGGACGAATGCCTGTCGCGACAAGTAAATAGCAACACTGGGGAGACAAAGGCGGCCGGGTGTGGTTACTGGCCACCCACCCCCCATCGTGTGCCGTGCCGGCCGTCAAAGGTGCTCGCTAACAACGCTCGCCCCAATAGTCTTGTTAAGGCTGCACGGGGGATCTTTGTCCTTGTAAGTGTGCGTGTCCCTGTGTGCGTGTGTGTATGTCCTTGTGTGTGTGTTCGTGTGCGTGTGTTCGTCTGTGTGCACCCCATGCACGAATGTGCGTGCGTGTCCCTGTGTGCGTGTGTGTGTGTGTTCGTGTGTGTGCACCCTATGCGCGAATGTGCGTTGCTGGTAACCCAATGCAGGCTTCATGCTGCCGAATCCACTCCGGGTGGTCCAGAGCAGCCACGCAGATCTTTCGGGAAGCACGGAGTATCGCTGCGGCATATTTAATTACGACGCATTGTTCAATTTTAGAAGCGCGCTCGCTGGTGATGGCAAATTCAGATTGAGGGTTCCTTACTCGAGAGCGTGAACTTTAGCAACGCAGCTTTGTGTTTTTTTGCGCCTTTGCATATCAGCGTTTGTGGATATTGTCCAGCAGTGCTGTTTTTGTGAGCACCCCTCTGAAATGCATCAGCCATTGATACACTGTATGTGCACTGCAATTTAATAGAAGGGCCAAAGTGCAGAGAAGTTTACCTCGGGGTCAACGCTGATTCCGAGGAGGATCTTGAGAGGTGGTGGCGACTTGGGGAGACCTTCATCCAGCGGTGGATTCTTCTTCTATCGTACGGCTGATGTAGACGCAGAGCAACCGCGTCAGCAGTGACCGGGTGTATCGCTGTGATGTCTCATTCGTATTTGTGGATCGGGAATTGCATCGTTTCTATGTTGTGTGGTATGTTCTGGATGACCACAGTCGCACACTGGAGAGTTGAAAAAAAATTCCATTTGTGCATCAGGTATCTGCATCTGCCATGGTTTGTGTGAATGCGGTTTAGGGTCGACCATGGGCTTCGTGGAAGGTCAAACCCAGGGATCTTCTGCATTGGGTCTTTCACAAGGTGTTTGTGAGTTCTTTTGAACTCCATTCCAGCAGTGGATTGACCACGGTTGACGATTAGGCAAATCTAACCCCATTATATATGGTGTCAGGTTTACAGCCATGAGTTATGTATTGTCGTAGCTTGTATTGTATGTAACTTAACATTACAATGTGACTCACTAAATTCTTTGTTATTAACTGTTCTTTAAAATAAAGGTAGCTTACTTGGTATGCACATTGGGTATCGGCTGGAATTATATAGGTCATGACTCATTTTGTAATTGTGGATGCTCTTTTCGCATCACACTTTGTTTCTAATTTAATAAAAGCATGCTCTAATGCTACAAATGAAATACAATTCTGAGCTCCCCCTGCATGCTGGAGGTATTCATGAAACATCGAGGATGTGTGAACTTGTTCTTTATGGCTAAGATATTTAAAAGGAAGTGTCGTTCTGTATCTGATCTAACGATTTTCCAAACCCCCTTCTTCCAGAAATAACAGTATGCTGTACTTCTTTAAACAAACCAAAACCTTTAACTGGAAATTCGTTGGCGTTGCTGTCAATTCATGCCCAGTGTCAGCGCAGGCGTGGTGGGTTTACGGGACAACTTTAACACATTCGATTAGATATATGATTCCTATGATGTCCCATCCCCAATTCCAGGGATTGATGAGCAGTGGCCGCCTTCTAACCTTGTCTTTCCACAGATCGATGCCGCCGCACGCACACGCTCATGCCACATTCAACCTGCTGTGTTTACCGTATTAGTCACTTTGTAACCCGATGCCGTAATGTACTTGTGCGCGGCCCACAGGAAGTACGATTCTTTGTTAAATGACGAGCGGGCGATCTGTTTTGTCCTGAGCTCCGGGACTTGGCGTCGTCTCACCCCCACGATTTGTATTCTAAAGTCGGGCACACTCTCTGTTTTTGCTCCGCAGCCCCTGTTGGAAGATGAGGAGGAAGAGGAGGAGGAGAATGAGGGTGGGAGGCAAGCCCTGGCGCGTCTTAACTCCACATCGGCTACAATCCTCCCTCCCTCTCCCACACTGCTCCACGAGGCGGAAAGAAAAGGGAATAAAGTCTAATAAAAATTTACAGCTTGTGCTACCTACACACTCGACCACGGAATCCTCATTATAAGCGAGGCACGTACCCGGCAGAATTGAATGCGGCCCGAAACAATTGCAGATGGCACGGGGAACATTTGTTGGATAGGCCCTGGAGAAAAAAGGGACGCGAAAATTGTAATTGTGCACGTCATTTGCCCCGCGCATTGCTCAATAATTCGGGAAATTAAAGCAGCCATAGGAATGGAGCCCTCGTGAAATCGAGTGGGATTCGTCTGGTCTGATGTAGTTGGCAAGAGGGTATTCAGGAATGAATAATTAGGGCTGACAGCTTTTAGCGCTTGCCGTTTCTCTAACTCATTTTGGCGAATGTTTAGTTACGGATTTTTTGTGTGTGGAAACTGAAATCATAAGAAAAAAAAGGCCGTCTGGGGAGAATTGGGAAATCGTGACTAAATGTAGTCTGCGTGCAACGACGATGATGCACTTCAAGATTTTTAAAATTAGGTTTTTATGTCCCTGCGTGAAACGCGGGACGTGTGGTACGCGCGCGAGGCATTTCCAAGTTATGCATTTTGTGTACAACACGCATTGTGACCTGTAATGTTTTATCTGCTGTGACATTCTCGTGCACACACACACACATGCCAGAGAGGGGGGGGGGCACTCACAAAACGTTCCTTTTTTAAATGAAGTTATTTATTGAGTACGAATTGCCCCATACATTTGCCGACAAAACACAGCTCTATCCATTACATAGAAAGTGTTTAAAATGAAAGAAACTAAAGCAAAATAGCAAGACAAATGCCTCAAATATTGCAATAATTTAGAAACATGAACAATAACCATACGATTTTGTACAAATCAAAAAACATTTAGGACTCATTTAACTAAATCATTTTTTTACAAACATATGCTGCTTGAATATGGAGAAAGGAAATACTTCATGGAACATTTAGGTGACAATTGTCAAGGTTGATAAAATGGTCCCATTAAAAAAAACACACAAACGCCCGACACCAAATCTAAGACTATGAAATATGTAGGCACATATTGGCTCTAACTATTCTGTACAAAATATGATACACTGTAGAAAAATTCTATAGCTGTTAGTACTGGAAAAGGATTCTAAATTATTGCTTAGTCAATAGCAAATATCACACAAAACGATCCTAGGCATTATTAAATATATATGATCCATACTTGCAGATTGCTTCTTTAGAAAGTTCGCACTTGTATGGCAACTAAATTTATGTAATTTTATTACACAAAGGGTTTTAAAACGTTGGCATCATTTTAGTAATTAGCTCCTCGCCCTCATACACATGCATTGCATCTGTAGAACACGCAAAGGAGTTGAGATTTAGGAGGGAAAAATAGGTTGATGAGTTCCTTTGTAAGAAAAAATAAAATGCACTAAAAGGCACATCTATTGTTGGCTTCTTAGAGAGTCTGTACAATAAACACATCTTTATTTACTCAACATTGCGTAAGGAAGACATGTCTCCTCACAGAGGACTTCTTCAGGTATAAGTCATTGGATGTCAATCAAATTCGTGTCTTTTGTTTTTGCTAAATAATAACAGTAAAGGCTTCGCCAAATAAAATATGCATGAACAGTTCGCAAAACTCATTCCGCACTCTAATAAGGCATCGGCTAAAGCTTAATAGATACCGTAAAAGTGAATCTGCGAATGGGTTTTATGTCACTATTAGTTTTACCGTAAACGCCATTTTTCATAATTCTGCACGCGTTCACGTTCACCTTGCATGTCCGCAAGGTAGGCTAACGTTAGTTAATTACAAAAATACGTCTTTGTTGACGCCTCGGATGTCTTCCTGACGACTAAGGTGAACAAACAAACATCGCATTGCGAATGTAGACCTGCAGTGCATTTACTCAACGGTGCAAGTGAAGCGGACTATGTATTCGGCGTGTTCTGAAACGGCAAAAAACATGTATTCTGTACTTTATGCATCATTATTGTTGTTATTTTGATAAAAGCGTACACTACGATGTTGACGTCACCAATGTGTCTACGAAAGCGCGTAACGGTCTTCATTAAAATATACTCTATGTTTGGAAGGAAGCGCACGTTTTTCTCCCATAAGCTTTGCCTTCGGCGTAAATGCCCAATGCAGGTGGACCCGCGCACCTGCAAGCAAACGACTCTATCCACACTTAAAAAAATTCACGCTTATCCGCAACCTAGCCCCCACCCCCTCCCCCATGACTTTGCTTGGGTTTCTATATTTAAAAAAAAAGTGACCGGGTGGTGGAGGACAAAGCCTACGGGAGGCTTCAGGTCACTAATTTCAATAGAGTTTTTCATTATTAAGGATTGTAGTTTAGAACCATAATAAAACACACAATCACCCCGCCACTTGGACGAGCTGGCACAGACTTGCATTAATATGGCAGCATCATCATCATCATTATTCACGGCCTCGTGAGCTGGGTGTACACGGGCTGCTCCCAGGACGGGGGGCTGTGCGGCTGGGGGATGGAGGGCACCCCCGTGGCGTCCGCGATGGGAGTGTAAGACGGCCGTTGCGAGGGCCCCATGTAGGAGAAGCCGGAGTACAGGCCGGCTGCCTGCCCCGCAGAGTGCCCGCTGTAGTAAGCCGCGGCCGCCGCAGAGCTCTGATGGTGGTGGTGGTGATGGTGGTCCGCGTAGCTGTACTGGGACCTGCTTATAGCCGGCACTACAGCTGCCCCGTAGTGCTGGATGCTAAAGGGGCTGTAGCCTCCCAGCTGCTGCTGCTGCACTTGCTGCTGTGCCTGCTGTGCCTGCTGAGGCTGCTGCTGCTGCTGTTGTTGTTGAGGCGAATGCTGCTGCTGCTGTTGCGGCTGCTGTTGTTGCTGCTGTTGGTCGCTGTAGTGGCTGGGACTCAGCTGCTCAGTCTTGACATGCGCTCTCTGCTCAGGACTGCTAATGGCAGGTGGTGGTGGTGATGACAACGTGTGCTGCTGTTGCTGCTGCTGCTGCTGTTGCTGCTGCTGCTGCTTGGACAGCCAGGCGTGTCCATTGATGCTGTAGCTTGTGCCTCCGTAAGAGGCCGCCACGCTCTGGCCGTGACCAGGGTGACCGTTGGGTGGCAGGTACTGGTCGAATTCGTTGACGTCGAACGATTCCATGTTGGAGATGACCTCCCGACTGAGCTCCCGTATGTCCACGTTGCTGAAGTCGATTTGCTGGCGGCCGCCTTCCTGCAGAGGGCGCCCCTCGCGCTTTATATCCAGCTTGTTGGACTGCACGTCCGTCTTCGGGGTCGTGGGAGGCGTGGGTGGGCCCTGGGACTGCCCTGTGAAGGGCACCGCCACCGAACCCGGGGAGAGGCACAATTACATTCGATGCCATTTTTGTGGTTCAAACACACACGCGCACGCAAAGGATCCCCCGGTATAGCGTGTAAAAGACTGGGGGGGGGGGGGGGGGGGGGCAACACCACGCCCGGCCGCCTTTGTCTCCCGAGCGGTGATGTTTTACACACCGCACCAGGTACTCATTTGAGGCTGAGTCGACCTCGGGGAGGCCCTAGGTGACCGGTTCAGGTAATCGTCACTGGTGTTGGCCGTGAGCGGGAATAGAACTCGGGTCACCGGTTTTGCAGCGCGAATACACACACACGCGTACGCACAAAAACGAAGATCCCCCGTATCGCCTTAACAGACTGTTGGGGCAAGTGCTATTATCGAGCACCAATTAAGACCGGGAATGTGCAGAAGAGTGGGACAGTGGGAGGGGGGGGGGTGTGCAAAACCACCCACGCACGGCCGCCTTTGTCACCCACAAATGTTCACCACATCGCAGCGTGTGCCGCTCATCGAAGGCTGCGTCGACAGGCGAGAGCGCCCCAACACGTGCGCCGATGTGACCACCTCCGCGCGTGCAATTCGTTGAATCGAGCAACTCGGTCGTTCGCAAAAGCGCACGAGCCCATTGCTGCAATTAAATTGACTCGTTAACGGTGTGCGCGGGGTGGGGGGTCACTCGCTCGCTCGTACCAGAGTGCTCTCCGGGAGAGTGCACGTCCCCGCTGGGAGAGTCCGCTTGGAGCGCCTTGTAAATGGCGTTGGTGGTGATGTGCGTCTGCTCGCCCGACGAGTCGGACTCGCTCTGGCCGTTCTTGCCCGACTTTCTCCGCCTCGGCTGGTACTTGTAGTCGGGGTGGTCCTTCTTGTGCTGAACCCGCAGGCGCTCGGCCTCCTCCACGAACGGACGCTTCTCGTTCTCGCTCAGCAAGCTGCGGTGGGACACGACGGGGAGTGGGGTTTGTGCGCGACACAGGGAGAGCGGTCAACTCGGTGCTTGCACACTCTTGGTCGCGGCGCGCTGTGAGCCATCGCAGGTAAAAAGCCGAACACCGCGGCACAGTTGTGAAGCGTCCGGCAAGGTGCGCAAAGAAGGTACAACTGGATTTTGGCACTCTGGAAAAAATATCTATCTATCAAGATCATAATAGTAATAATAGGCTGCAAATTGTGAATATAGACGGTTGCAATTGCTGTGGAGATATTTTGACTAAGAAGACAATTGCTTCGAGGTGATGAAGCCTTCATTGAGGTTTGTTTAAATCCATTCGTGCGGTTTTGCGTGGGTGGTTAACATCTGTATATGTGGTGGGCTTTCTCTGGGTACTCCAGATTCCACCATCGACCCCCCACAAATACACACGAAGCAAAACGATTATTTATGAAATTGGCCAAATATCCAGATGCTGGACTCTCATGGGATTGAATATTCTTAAGACTCGACAAAGCTCTCCTGGATAAACACGTTGCATTGTTATTATTATTACAACGATTATCATCGGTTCAACGGGAGACAAAAGATAGCTGGATATTTGCTGACACTTGTTTCTGACAAGATCTGATCACAACTATCGAGCAAGTAGAGACAGGGCCCCCCTCGTCACCCCCTCCCCTCCCCACACACACGCCAAGTGCAGCCCTGCATCGGAGTTCTCGGTGCCAGGTAGGACTTGCCCCGAGGCTGGAGGCAGACGCACATGATGGTATCTCAAGCATCTGTGGCGCTCGCCAAGTGATGATTTACAAGATGTCGTGTGCTCAAAGTGAACGCCAAAACAAAACAAACCTCTTGTCGGAGTATCCCCGTTGAGCATATAGTCGGTGTGGTGTATCCGCAGTAAGAAAGTTGACCCGTTGTTTATTAAGATAATTTTCGTGAAATACGAGCGGTGTAACGATTGAAAAAAAAGACGGTGGCTGTTAATGTCTAGCTGGCGTGCAAGTTGAATTTACAACTTCTTTACTGTCCGAACACGCACGCATGCATGCATGTCACATTCCATCGACCACTAATCAACACAAGTGTTGCACGCCGGAACAACAGCAATTAACAACAAAAAAGCTGCACATTGTATGCGTAAGAAGACCCCAAACGTCCATGCAACGGTGTCGCGCAATAAATAATAAACGTAAAAACATATCGCAGGTACACTCAAGAAACGGAACACAAACCGAGGCACACACACACACGCACGCGCAAGAGCGCCACCAAACAATACGCATCAACTGACACCCAAGAGCACTGAACTCGCACACTCACCGCCACAGTTTGCCCAGCGTCTTGCTCAGCTCGGCGTTGTGCAGGTGCGGGTACTGGTCGGCGAGCTTGCGACGCGCCGCCTGCGCCCACACCATGAACGCGTTCATGGGCCTCTTCACGTGCGGCTTCGACTTGGAGGAGCCGTTCACCCTCACGGGCATGGGCACGAGGGTCCAGTCGTAGCCCTTGAGCACCTGGCTCACGGCCTCGCGGATGCAGGCGGGGAACTTGTCGTCCTCGTCCATCTTCTTGCCGGAACCCGCGTCTCTGCCGAGGCCGAATACCACCCCGCCGTCCAGCACCCCTCCCGGACCGCCGGCGAGCAGAAGACCGCTCGCGCCGGCGCCGTCCTCGCGGTCCGAACAGCGCTTGGAGCCGCAGCTCTGGCTGTCGCTGTCGGAGCCCGCCAGCGAGTCGGCGGGCGAGCCCACGGAGCAGTTCTCCGACATGTCTGGGCTGGGCACGTCCGACATGTGCTTGTCGTGCTCGTCTGACATCATTCTTTAGGCGTGCGCGGGCGCGCGCGCTATCGAGAGGAGAGCAGAGCCGCAGCGAACTCGGCGTTCGAAGTTGTCGCTGAGATCTTGCAAACAAAATCGCCAAATTGAACTGGGGGGGGGGGTATTCAACGCTTTTGGTTTGTCAGTCGGAGCGCCCGCCGACGGCAGCGCTGCGTCTGCTCGTATCTCAAGAGTTCTTCTGTCTGTATCGGGGTCGCGATGCACCAGATGAGAGGGGATCCGACTTACTAATAAAATGGGAATGGCGCGAGCCGCTTGGTTGGTCACCGCAGCTCCCTGCGCTGTGTGCGTGCGTGTTGTGCGCACGGGAGAGAGAAGCGATTTGAAGGCTCGCTGGGGGAAACGTGGGTATAGGTTCGGCCTCCGCTGGGCGCATTCCAACAATCGTGCGCCAAATTCCTGCGCTCGCCTCCAATTGGTCCGAAGTTACGGGGCGGTGCCAAGAGCAGTAATAAATATCTCAAGTCGAGATGTAAGCCTCCTCCTCTCCACCCCCCCGCCTCTACTCCCTCGCCCACCCCTCCCCTTGCCACACTGGCTAAATGATTTTAAAATTGAACTCCACGTGTAAGCTTAGACAGAAAGCGACTTTGTCTCTTTTAAAAGTCAATTGACAGCTACTGTGAATTGGAATGCACAGCCAGTGTGAGGGAGAGAGAGAGAGAATATAAAACGCGCACGAATAATCGCGCTCGCACCACAGCTTTGTGTTGCGTTGCGCCCTCTCTCAAGATAACCCCTGCGTGCGTCTGTTCAGCACAGCGCAACGATGGACGTGCGGCATTGCAGCCACACGATGGACGCTCCTCCACAACATCAATAAGCACGCACCTTCCCCGTTGCTTTGAACACTGCGTTGCACTCTTTTCACGTCTCGTCGTGAGGCTAGACACTTCGGGGTGCATTATCCGCAATAATAATAATAATTCGCGCTCCGTACGTAATGCCGCACCTTCTTATTTCCCGTGTGCCATGGCTTAAGAGGCTGCGCGCGATGGCTTGTTTTGATGACGACCGTCAGTCTCAGTGAGTCCCGTTGACCATCAAATGCCGCGCGTAACGAATGCAGCCCTCGGAAGAAGTCATCACCTCTTGAAGTGTAGCGGCATTTCCAAACGCAGAACAAGTCGCGACGGTGACTTCTTTTTATTTTTATTTCGCGTCGCAGTGGCGGCGTTCCTCTACTCCTCCAGCTGGCGCGTCCCTAAACGTACACTCAAATTAATGAGACACAATATTGCCGTCATATAGATATCTGTCCTTTCACGTAACAAATATCAGCATGTATTACACTTCTCATCAAGCAGAATAGCTTCGGGGAGTGCATCATTTCAGCAGCATTGATTCAATATACCGTAAGCTAATTCTGAACCGGTTTCGACACACAGTCTCTCATCAGCAGCCAGCCATCCTTGAAATGATACATTCGATTGTGGTTGACGGGAAATGTAAAATAAATACCTTAATTTGTTTTATGTGGAGGGACAGATATATGAAGATTATCTGCGTATTTGTTGTTCCTTACATTCACCACAACGGCGCTGATGGCTATTTTGTGTTACTCTCTGCAAGCTCACGTTTTGCGTGACTGAGAATTATTCAAGTTGCATACCCTGCACTCACTCTCAAACTATTGCGAGTGTACTCGCGATACAGCCGAAGTTGGGGTATGAGGACACCTGCTATAGGCACACGACACTACTGGTGGTCGGAAGACAAAGGACAACTTCTGATAAAAGCACACTTTGGAAATAAGTGTCACCTTACATTAGTGCGATGAAAAACGCCAATTTCCCGACACATTGACTATTATATTGGTACTGTATATTCCCTTTCAGGGCAATATCACTGCGGAATGCATTGCATGTCTTTACATGTGCTTATGCTATATTTCCAACCTATCGATGGCATCTCTTGTTTTGATTCCGAATGGCCGTACTTATTTCCATATCCTACGGACACACTCAGCGCTCTATCACAGCCGAGCGCATACTGTGCAATATGTGTGTGAACTGTGCAATGCGCAGAGAAGAACGTAGCCCGAGCGAAGCCGGCTTACTCCAGCAAGACACGCCCCGACGCGCGGAGCTGGCTCACGGGGAATGCCTCGCTGTGTGAGCTGGGGCTGAACGTCGCTGCAAGGTGAATGCGCGCAGGTGACGGCACCTGCGATCAAAGTGGCCACCGATCGCGCCGCGCTCCCCCTCTCTCGAATGCGCCTGCTGATGGCATCGCACCGTAACGGTCACGCCGTGCGCTTTTGATGACCACCAGTGCCCGCGTCTGTCGCTCGTTCTCGATCGCTTAGGAATCACCAACATCATCATCATCAGCAGCAGCAGCGAGCGCCTCGCTTGAAGGTTGGCCTTCGTTTGTTGAGACTGCACGGTTCTAATTACAGACGTGGCTGTGGGTGTTATTTGGAGAGCGGTGGCGTGCTGGTTAGCGCACTGTCGCTGCCCGACACACACGGCTACCTGGGTACGATTTGCGGCCACGGCGAGTGTTGTGCCACCTCTCATCTAAGTCGAGGCAGCTTTAAACGAGTACCTGGTTCTAGGTGCTAACAGCGGCACTGGCGAAACGGAGGCGGCCGGACGTGGTGCTGTTCACCATACCAGCACCAGTCTTCAGGTGCTCCTTTACATGACTTTCCCCTACAGTCTACGTGAGCTATACAGGGCCTCTTTATATGTTTAAGTCGCCTCTTGGGGGTTGGGCATGCTTTGGCAATTGACAACGATTTACCTCCGTGATGCCTCTGTTGTATGCTTATATATACACACGAGTCGGCTCAGCAAGTACACGAGGCTGCACCGTTCATTGTGCGGGCGATGTGCACAGTGCATTTGCCGGGTACAAACTGTGTGGGAGTCGTCCTTTGCACGTTCGTAATTCCGCGTCGCAGACACACTGCGGGTTGTGGTCACCTCGCAGCGACTCGCTCGCTCGCTGCGCCTCGCCGGGTCCGATTTGACGACGGCGTGGGACGCGTGTCGCGGGGGGGGGGGGTTGTGGTGGTGGTGGTTGTGGTGGTGGTTGTGGTACCCTCGCTATACTTCACGCTCCAGGAGTTACGGATCGAGTGCGGATTAGTTTTTTTGTTTGTTGTGTTTTTTTTTTGACACCGCGCGGAAACGTTCAATTAAACAACAACAAAAAACCAACCCCCATCACCGCAAAGGCCTTGATATGTGTGTAATGGGATTTTAATCATACTCGAAGTGACGCTCGCATTCGTTGCTCGGGAGGCAAAGGGAATGAAACGTCGGAGCGTCGATATGAGTCCCGTGAATGTTAACACCTGCCCCATCCTCCCCACCCCCCCAAGGGAATTGTAAACCGCTCGCGATGTCAACGCAGGGAATTTGAAATGTCGGGACGTGCAGGTGTAGGGCCTTTCGGTGGCGTGGAGTGGCGGCGCGGATTCGCGTGCGCTCAAAGCGGCGTGCAATGGCCGCGAGTGAGAGAAATACGCACCGCGCAAAATCCGCATAAAGCATTAGCTTCCACTTTACCACAGTAAGTACGCATGTATGTTGAGCTTCTTTCGCACCGTACGCAGCCAACCATGCGAAGCGGAGGTGCGTGGGAAAGACAACACACTAAGTGTCAGAACCGCAAGACAAATACCAGAGTTACTACACTAGAACGCTTGCCGTATATTTTCTGATTTCATTATTTCCAGCCATTTTTCAAGTCACGACTGGGTGAACGGCTCCGCGCCTCGTGTCGGTCACGAGGGGATGTTGCGCCATATTTCACCACGTTGGTTGGTGCGGATGAGTGAAGGCGGGGAGGATGGGGGGGACATCAGCTAGTTCAGATACATAACTTGTCGCTGATTTTAGTTATGTTCGGGAATCGAACTCGGGTCATCCCTCGGCGTAGTATATATATGAGGTTTTTTTTTCTTGAATACATCGTGTTCGAGGACATTTCTCCTTTCAGCAACGAAAATAAACTCGACGAAGTGTCCAAGAAAAAGCGTGATAGTGTGCGTGTGTGGGCAGCTCGTCTGGGGTGTGTCTAATTGATTGAGAGCGGCGTCTAATGCAGATCCAAGTATCTATGGAATTCTGTCGCTGCATTAGCGTGGCGAAATAGGCGAGGCTTGGGTAGCCAGAAAAAATAGCGTTTTTTTATTGTAAAGCTGTCGTTGTGCTTCGAAATGGAATTCGTTACGAATAGCAGCGTCTTGTGATGTATCTGAGCTGGCTCCTCGTATCAACGACACAGCAATTGAACGCGCGGCCCTCGTCCGAGACTCATTTCGAGTGTGATGTGTGACACTCGGATTGCGACGCGTCCACTGGCTGAATAAATACATTACATTACAGCAACATTGTTGATAAGTGCGTGCAGTTAAGACTTTACTTGGTGCATGCGGCTAACATATAAAAAAGTAGGCTGATGATGTGGTTTATTCTTGCAAAGTTAATGAAAATTTTAAACTTGTAATGTTTATCGACGAATATTGCCTTATCGGTGAAGTGTTTGCTGAAGAGTTGCACGTTTTATAATGTCTATTCGCGTTGACAGCTCAATGATTTTCTATTTTGTTAGTTTATTAGTCACTAAAAGTGGTGTGCCGATGTGTCTATATTTTACACTGTGTAGTATATCTGTTATTAATTGCGTGTGCTTATGGTATATCAAAAATGGCCAACACTCTAATATGACTACATACACATTGTGATAAGTATACCTATGTGATCCATGTTTATTATTGAATCAATGAGAGAAACATGCAATAAGTCATACTTATAATTATTGGTTAGATAAAACTCTTACACATCTTCATCTCTGTGCGATTTATTTAAAACACAAACCACTCGCAGAGGAGTAACTCTACTAAGAAGGACACGATGTGAATGAATAGAGTTCTGGATCCAGTCAAACCTTTCCTGGCCGAATTATTGAATTCTCGGATTCCTATTTGTGCCTGTATCATTACATATTATAACACTTTCAAAATCTCGTATACACATGTGAGTAGCATCGTTCTGACCTACATATATGTTATCACATACCCAAGGGAAAATAAAATAACTTACCCCCACCTATTGAGGGTCAATTTATGGGTGAGGTGGATGGGAGTGCTCAAGGTCAATTTGGATTTCATATGCATATCGGCAACCCGCGCTTACCAGCGCGGTGAAGTTATGGTCGGTCAAACAACGCCCATGATCGACATGTCGTGGAAAGATGGCCATCGTTCAGCAATAGATTCACAAAGGAAGGGCTGCAGGTGATAAATCGTGTTACGTAGCATTGAACTCGTGGTAAGACGGGCATCAAAACAACCCACGTGAGAATAAGACGCTCAACCCAACATTGTACCGAGCTCACGTTGATCTCATCCGGGAACCCGCACCTCTCCGCACAGCGCGCATTGACTCCTTCCCATCGCCCCCTACCCTTCCGTGATCCCTAAGACTCCCCTATCGCGGGCACGCCTTTCTCAAACCTTGCACGCCGCTGCCATCTAAATCATTCTATTCTGTCGTCGTTTTTTTTTGCTATGTCAAGCGCCTTGAGTGAAGGCGCTCTGTAAATATAAAATTAGATTCGATTGGAACCAAAGCGAAAAGCAAGGCTATGCATGCGTACGTTAGAAATCACATTGTGATGCACTCTCCGTACGCCTGTAGGTAGGTGCGTTATAGGGGACCCGATGCTGATTTCTACACCTTTGTTTCTTTTGCTTTTCGTTCCTGAAACTTGCCAACATCTCTACAACGTACGGGTTGTGTGTGTATATATAACGTTGTACACGGCGCCCTTCGGCCACGTGAGCCGAACGCGACTGTAAATAATGCGTGTGTGAATCGAATGCCTTTGCTTTTGATCTATGGACAGCGAAGGGAATTGATGGCTCTGGCACTGTTCCGTTCTGCACCCGTCATCTCCACAGGCCCCGCTTCTCCACGTACCCGTCGTGCACGTGTGTATAGAACGAGGCTGCGTATTGACGATGCAAAATACTGCAAACTCAGCACTGTATTTGGCAGTTTAAACCAATGTGTGTACGATGCAATGAGCCAATACACCGTCTTGGATAATTAGCTGCGTCGGTCATGGGAGGGTGAGGGGTGGGTGGGGGTTGATCATACTTCACCACGCTGGTCAGTGCGTGTTCGTGGAAAATAATGAAACATGATGGAATTTGAAAATTGTACCGACACACTTTCTCAGCATGGCGAAGTATGGTCAAACACTCCATCATGACCGACACAGCGTGGGCTGAAGCAAACCTTTACCCAGCGGTGGATTGACAAAAGGCTGATGGATTTCTCGACACGTAGCATGCACTATATTAGAATAACGTTTTGCTGGCTGGCTGGATGCCTGACTGGCGCGAGGGTGACGTCACCGCGCACATCTTGCGGCGTTACAACGTCCCCCGCATCCCACTGAGTTGAGTCGGATTCGTGTGCGCTGACGTCACGCCTCTATCACCCACCGCCCATCCCACCCCAGCACTGAATTTTATTTCAAGTTGACACTTTATTTCAAGTTGACACTTGAAATATAAATACAACTATCCGCAACTTAATGACGATATGAGATTTAATAATCCTCTGTTATCTATGAGCTCTACGATATACCTTCATTGAATTTAAATGTCCTGATTGTTTTTGTTCTTTGTGAACTGTTACTGAAACAAACGTGTACAACGACAAAAACACGCGCACATACACGCCTATGTTTGTAAATATTACAGACCAAAGCGGCGGTTATTTGTTTTCCAATTATTTAAAATAAAATCTACTTTGTGTATTAATGATGTGAATGGCATTATGTTTCAATTGTCTACAGCTATATTGTGCACACAGTTTATCTAAACAGTTTGAACATATTAATGAAGGTATATAAACACACTAACACGTACTTATAAAACGATATCATGTATAAAGTGGGTTGATGCATACATGGACATACGATGCGCCCCAGGTGGTGAGATGCTATCTCCCGCGCCTGGCATGGAGGAGGTTGTGGGTTCGATCACCAACCCTCACGCCTGTATATTTTGAGTTTGCATGTTCTCCCCGTGGCCGTGTAGACTTTTCTCAGGGTCCACCGGTTTTTCCCTCCACATTTAGAAACATGTGTTTAGATTATTTGGCTGCTATAAACGTCCACATGATAAGTCGTTCATTGAGCTATCATTTTTGGCCAGGTCCCTTCTGAATAAGAGCTAATAGTTCTAGATTTGAAGCTTTCGTGACTGCAATGATTCATATTCTTAGGTTTTTTCGGTAAAGTCACGTAGGTAAAAAATTGGAACAGTCACAGCACGATAGCTGTATCAAGTGCTGTGACTGTTCCACCTGAAGACGGAAGCTTGTGTTGCCTCCGAAACGTCGTGATTTTTATTTTTATTTTACTTTTATTAATTTTTATTTTTTACCTACGTGACATTTACCGAAAAAACCTAAGAGCTAATAGATCAGTGGGCTTTACCTGGTAAAATAAAATACACTCACAGGCTTAATCGATACGACACATTGTTACATCGCAGGCTCCGAGACAGGGTGCTAAAATAATGTTTAACGAAATAACTTTAACAAAACAGGATATGGATATAAATATACTTTGTACACTAAGGCAACACTCAGGAGTTTATCGTTTGTGTTCCCGTGAAAATGGAAACGCATACAAAACACAAAATGCTTTATCGCAGTGGTTCTTAACCTTTACTGCAGCCTTGCACCCCTTTGTTTCGCAATCGTTAAAACATGTGTAACAAATACATCGGATTGTTGAAATAAAGTCGTTATACTTGCGTGCACGTGCTGAATTTGTGCCTCGATGATTTACCTTCTAAAACAACCGCCGCTTTTTCGCAAGCCACGTCACAATATACGGAGGACATGTACAAGACCGGATTTGAAATCTATTTTACTTTACACACCTTGCAGAAGAACCGTGTATCCTGAATACACCAAATGTCACACTGCATCCTTTGATACGTGATTACTTGCGCGCGTTTATGAATACACCCACGCACATTATATTACCAGAAAATCTAACAGCAATCACAGTGAGTCATGTTCATGCTGCTATCGCACGATGCACCTGCGCATTTGCGCATTCACTCGTCGGTTTCAATCAATAAATGTATTATTATTATACGCCTACGCTTAATAGACCCTAGTATCATCTGAAGAAGACCAGTAGACGAACAGTTTACATTTTTCTTTCCTCTCGGTGAAAGTCAAAAACGTGCTCTCTTCATATTTATTTTTATTTCATCCGTTATGGGATGCATGTGTATTTGACGTTAACTGAAGCGGCAACTTCATAATTTCCATAGAGGGTGTCTTTAGGTCATATATGTAAATGCATTTCATATATATGTCGTATTCCGTTTCACATTATGTTCTTCGTGAAATGTATTTTAGACGTTCCGTGCAGAGTCATCAGGACTGTGTTCAGTCATTAAAGTAATGCGCGTCGCATTGCTCTCATCTCGCAGTGAAAATCGGACATCACGAGACAGCCGAACGAAAAAACGTCAGTGTTTTTATTTCCTCTTTCCGAACATAAAAAAACCGTGCAATATAAAGTGGTAAAATATTATCGTGTGTACGGTTATTGATGTAAAGTCCCTTTGGCAAAATATTAATAATGAAAATGCGTTTAATTAATGCGTGATGCAGATTTAACCTGAAGAGAATAACGCTTTGATATTCGTGTACATAATACATTATTATTAATATAGATGCTGAATATTGTACATTCATACGCACGTTACATGTATTTTCTTTAGAAATGAGGTCAATCAGTCCCCATGTGCAGGAACGAGACGGATTGCGACGTCGCCAGACCGCGAAGGTTGGCGACGACGCTTGGAGGCTGTCATCCAGCAGTGGATTAATCATATCTGATGGTGATGATATCGTGTCTGGATATATAAATACAGTATATAGGTATATTTCATAAAGTAGTTTGTTATCCTTAGAAACCCCATACATAACGTAAAATGGAACCTATGATCCTACCTTAGCAAACTATTAAAATACTTAACAACATGTCTAGAATAATATAAATATATATCTCGGTTTAAAAAAAAACAAATCGGAAGATTGTATATAATCTCTGCATGCTCATAAGGGGACATTGCCATAGGAACGTCGTCATGACGATCACTGATGGAGATCACGATGGTGATGCGGTGGTATTTGTGATGATTCTGATGATGATGTAAGTGGTCATAATAATCATGGGTGTGGGCAAATGAAGATGCCCGTCATCGTAATGGCGCGAGTGTGCACCGTTTACTCGTTAAGTTATTGAATCTCGTGGAGCTAACGTTTAGTTGATTGCGTAAACCGTTTTACAAGCGTGCGCGCCACACATTGAAATTATCCAATAAATGTTCACTTACAGCTGCGTGCAAACACGCGCGCACGCACGCACACAAACACGAGCAGAGCACGAACGCGCGCAACTGTGGTAAACAACTCAAAGCACGACTGTGTTTTTTCCCAAATTTTCCACGCTGGAAGCCCCTTGGTTTGCGCTCCACCCCAAAGTAGCCACCACTCACTTTGACCCCCACCCCCCCCCCCCTTGCTTCCTCCACGCCGAGTCATCAGATTTCATAATTGAACCGCAGTTCGGAGTGAAACGGTTCACTCTTGTTTTTGATTTACGCACTGCGTTTCTGGAATTACGGACCCGTATCATTTGTAGACTGCGAACGGGGGTAGAGCGGTGGCACAATGATTAGCGCAGTGCGCTGTAAACCCGATGACATGAGTTCCATTCCTGGCCACCGCTATAACGTCGGTACCAGGTGATCTCTGATGCCGTGGTGCCCTCCACCTCCTCCCACCATTCCTCACCTTTACCAACACGCACCGACCAGCGTGGTGAAGTATAGTCGAACGATCCTCCATAGCATATACCGCATGTCCCGGGGAGGTCTTCATCTAGCAGTGGATTGACAAAGGGCTGTACAAAACAAACACTGAACATGCATTGAACCATCGTAAGTCCCCAATTTTATGAATGATGGCCCCCATGCATTAAAGTACCTTTACCGATGAACGCACCCCCATCCCCCAATTCGAAGCTTTAGATTCGCCCATCATGCATTCTGAATCGCGAGAAAAGCCACTGCCATTGCGTTTGACACGAAATACATCAAACACGTTCCCCGTGCTGCACTAATGTTGTACGGGTTGACCCGTGCAGCGCACAGGTGCATGCCCTTAGCTCGCGCCTCCACCCAAACACACTCCAACAAGAAAACAGTTACCATTGGCAACGGGTCGCTCTTCTCCGAGACACAGCAAACCATAGGCCCCTGCATTCATCATTCCATTTCATACATTATATACACCGTCTACGGTAATAAAACACGCCTCGAGGCCTCTACACACGTTTGTTTATTGTTTTTTCTGATTTTGCGGTTTTACGGTTAAAGTTTGCGATTCTTACAAAAACACATTTTTTGTTTAGTTTCGATTTAAAAAAAAAAGAGATATTTTCTTAATTCTCCAGCGCCGTGGAAAACAAGAGCATAATTCACGGTCGAGTCGATGGCCTGTGTAGCCGCAGTGTATATACTACAGCGGCGAAGGGGCGTGTGTGTAAGCGTGCAGGGGGCTATACGCATGCGAAATGTGCGGGTGCCGACGACATGCTCCGATTAACGCTGAGTAACTTTACTTTCGGCAAAAAAAAAACCACACAAGGCACTTTGTTCTTGCTCTATTGCGTTTATGGGATACGGCCTAATTATTTGAACTTGTAAATTACTCATGAGTACAGCGTCAGCTTTAATGAACATTTGACTTAATAACAAAAAAAGAATAATTAACACTTCGCTTAATTTAAATGCGAAGTAGATGGTGGCATTATTTTTTTCACATTTCCATGTGTGATATATTACATTGGAATACGGCATGTTTCTGATAATAACATGCGATTATTGAACACACCCAGTACACAACGTGACTGTTGAGATGATAATTAGGGTCGCCTTGTCAATGCGATGTTTGTTTTTTCGTAATAATGTTTTTTGCCGGGGAAAATCGAATCATCGAGGGAGTTTATTGATGTAGGTTAGCACATGTTGTATTGAAAATACATATAATTGTCGCTAGTTTAGAATACACTTTTAATCAAAACGTATTTTTTAAAGTGGAAATATTATACATGTGCACAGGTTGCACGTATAAATAGGCAAACATGAGACTTATAATTTTTTTCAAATCAACGGCCGAAACATTGAATTTCACGATTAACACGTAATCGGATATTGAACATGATAGCACGATGATATTGATATGAAAACAAGCTAAGAACGTTTCAACACTTTCTTCTCAAAACATTCTAACCGCTCCATCACACTTGAATGTTAATGTTATATACGGTATACAGTACATGGCATGGACATTGCACGTTTGTGAATTAGTCCCAACGTTTGAGGACTGCACAGCCAAGACTAAGACACACGTCAATGCGTTTTGCGGACTATGACACTTCATGCAAAAACACACACACAACGAAAATTAAATAAACACGCGTGCGAAAAAGTTTCCAATATTAGAACACTCTTGGTGAAAGGGCCATTTTGTGAGCGTGTTTACTGGCCGCGGTTCTAGCAGCAGAGCGGCGGCGCAAGTCTTTAACGAGAACAGACTTCTGAGTGGATGCAAAGGCCTAAATCTTGTCAATAAATCATCGCCGACGTCACACATTTGGATTGGGGGGGAGAGGAGAAGTCTGTGCGGAGGGGATTCCGATGAATTGCGTTGCGACAGCGGGTCACGCGCACTGCTATTCTCTTAATTATAGTCAGAGGCTTCGTGACACGCACACGTTGCTTGTTGTGCACCCGCATTGAATTACCCGCGGCTGGCTGAAGTGGGTGTCACAACAATTTCCATTATTTCTACAGCCCTCCGCCGAAACCCCCCCCCCCCTCCAGCGGCCGTGGCGCATCCAACTGCCCTTCGCCGCGGGTCTGCGCGTTCCGTGCGGCGAGACACCGTGCGCGTGCGTGCGCGCGTGTCTCCGTGTGTCTCTGTGTGTCTCCGTGTCTCCGTGTCTCCGTGTGTCCGTGTGTCTCCGTGTGTCCCCGTGTGTCCGTGTGTCTCCGTGTGTTTCCGTGTGTCTCTGTGTGTCCGTGTGTTCGTGCGTCTCCGTGTGTCCGTGTGCGTCTCCGTGTGTCCGTGTGTGTGTCCGTGTGTGTCTCCGTGTGTCCGTGTGTGTCTCCGTGTGTCCGTGTGTGTCTCCGTGTGTCTCCGTGTGTCTCCGTGTGTCCGTGTGTATGTTGGCGGGGGAGCTGTGGTGTAGCGGGTGGCGCGTTGCGCGAACGAACCCCGGCGTGCCGAGTTCCATTTCCGCTCACGGCCAACACAAAGTGACGATTATCTGAACCGGTCCTGGGCCTCCTCCCTTGGGTCGACTCGACTTCAAATGAGTACCTGGTGCGGTGTGCAAAGCGTCGCCACTAGGGAGACAAAGGCGGCCGGACGTGGTGCTAGCCAGTGACTCCCTCGTGTGCAGTGCCGGCATTTTATAGGTGCTCGCAAACAACACTTGTTCCTACATTCTGTTGAAGGCTATACGGGGGATCTTTGTCTTTGTTTCGTGTTTACGTGGGGAGCGGTAGTGCAGTGGTTAGCGCACTGCGCTATAAACGCAACCAACCCGAGTTCGATTCCCGCTCACAGCCAATAGCAGTGGCGAATAATGAACCGCTCCAAGGCCTCCCCTAGGTCGACTCGGCTTTAAATGAGTAGCTTGTGCGGTGTGTAAACATCAGAACTCGGGAGACAAAGGCGGTCGGGCGTGGTGTTGGCCACCCACCAACCATCGTGTGGTGTTCTGGTCTGTATAGGTGCTCGCTAACAGCACTTGCACCCAACAGCCCGTTAAAGACTATGCCGGGGGTCCTTTGTCTTTGTTTTTATAGGTGTGTGTCTGTGGGTGCACATAGCCTGGCACAAGCGTCGTGGTGACGTCACCGCCACTTAGTGGCGAATGTTGTTGTTGTGTCTGTGGGGGCGAGTGTGTGAGCGGTGGTCGAAGAATCCATCCCTGTATGTACGGTATGTTGAACTTCTTTCGCACCGTACGTAGCCAAACGTGCTAATCGGGGGAGTGGCATCCCTGCCCAGTATCGGAAATTTGCGTTCAAAAATCGACAATTCGTTAAAAAACCTAAAATCGATCATTTTTGCTTGGTGTTCACATCTTGTTCGTGTTACTCGTCGGTTTTCCCGTCTCGTCGTCCGTGCAGTTGTATTCGCTCGCCTCCTCGACCTGTGTAACATGTGGGTGCAGTTTGCCGACGAAATAATGATGAGGCGTGCGTGCGTGGGGCGAGCGGTGCTGCTGCGGTTAGCGCACTCCTCATTCGCCAATAATGTATCTCCTTGAATCATTTGACGGATGTATCGTGAGCCCTTAAGAGTCTGTCGATCAAATAATCTATTGCTGTAATCTTAACGCTCCGAGTGGTTTGCGCACAACGCTACGCCCATTAAGCTCGATTCCCAAGCACGGCTAACACGAGTAGGGAGTGATATATGAACCTTTTCCGCGCCACCTCTAGATAGACTCGGCCTTACAATTAGTACCTGGGAGAGTGATGTAAACATCAGTCCTGGGGATACAAAGGCGGTCGGGTCGGAGTGTTCCTGGTCACACCATCCCCGTGCTACGCGCGTACAATAGGTGCTCGCTAACAACCATGAGCACGTGTCTAAAACACGTGTTATACGTCTAAACGGGAGATCGTTGTTGCATCGCGTGTCCGATAGATCGGCCGTATGGTGCACCCAGCCTGGCACGATCTCCGTGGTGACGTCACCGCCCGCTTCGTGTCGATTGTCGCTTGCGCTGTTTGCCTGGAGGTCTGCGTGCGTGGCGGAGCCGGGCGAGCCCCGTACCCGCGTCGGTCTCTGGGGGTTTCGGGAGTCTGCTAATCTCTCCAGCTCCGCGTCGACATCACCCAACTTCCACGTGCTGCTCGCTCTGCTGCAACCCAGCCCCGCGGCCACGAGTCGGCTGCGTCCCCCGCGGAATTCAGGCAGGAGCAGAGATGAAAGCGCGCAGCTCCGAGCGATTTCGCCGTCGTTGAGAAGTTCTTTGTGCCGAATGCGCGTGCACTCTCTGTTTCTCGTGATGATCTCTCCTTCCCCCCTCGCTCTGACCGCTCTCTCTCTCTCTGTCTACCAGACAGGAGACGGAGCTCCACTGATTACAAATACAAAATCACAACAAAGTTCCCCTTGCTTGAGATTAGAGATATTTTGGGAATAGTTTTTTTTTCTTGATTTGAAGCTTTCGTGACTGCAGGAATCCATAATCTTTGGTTCTTTCGGTAAAGTCACGTAGCCCACCTAAAGCCGATATATCCTCGTGTTGCAGCACGTCAGCAGTTCTCCTGCTGTGTTTGTCTCACCTGATGATGGTTGCTTGTGTTGCGATCGAAACGTCGTGATCTATTAATTTTCTATCTACGTGACTTTACCGAAAGAACCAAGGAGTATGAATAGGGGTTATTTATTTATCAGACTCATTATTCCTAATTTCCTTTTAACTGTTTATTTTTTTATGACATTTTTCACGTAAATATGTTCACTCCGTCCACACTTTTATGTAACAAGCTTCAATTCGCATATATTGTCAAAGCACTCCAATTGTCAATGGGCAAATAGTTATTCTGCCATTATACTTATAAAAAAGTAGAAACAATACGTACGATACATATTCGAAAAAGGCATTGTTGTTTGGATTCCTGCCTAAATCTTGACTTAAAACTTTCGTGACTGCAGGAATTCATATTATTTGGGTCTTTCGGTAAAGTCACGTAGATAGGTTCAAAGAAAATAGCGAAAAAAACTTCGACGTTTCGATCGCAACACAAGCGGTCGTCATCAGGTGGAGAAGAACGAGGGTTAGCTTCTAAAGGCAAACTGTTGATGAACATGGATTCCTGCCTGCCTGGCTGGCGCGCACATCTGCGGAATGACGTCACCCACATCCCGTTCACCGCATCCCACGGCATTGATCCGGGATCGTGCCTGTGACGTCACGCCCCCCCACCCTCTCACCTTCCAGCCCAAGGCTGCGGATCCCGCTCAGAGATGAACGTCGTGGAGAGGGGTAGGGAGAGAGTGAAAGGGCGAGAAAAGGAGAATTAAGGGAGAGAGCAAAACGGAAAGAGGGAAGCAACAGGCAGAGCAGTGGGGTGCGAGGTTTATGGAGAGGCAAGAGAGATTTGAGACGGGGAAGAGAGGTATGGGAAAAAACTACTGCTGTAATCATTAAACTCTTGTATTTGACCAGATAAGGCCCATTGAGCTATATAGCTCTTTTTCAGAAGCGACATGAGCACAAATGATAGCCCAATGAAGTGACTGATCACGTGGACATTTGTCAGCCAAAAACCTCCAAAAGCACGTTTCTAAACGTGGAGGGAAAAATCGGAGGACCCGGAGAAAAAACCACGCGACCACGGGGAGAGTAAACATGCAAACTCCAAATATACAGGCGTCAGGGGCGGGATCGAACCCACAACCTCCTGTATACCAGGCGGGGTAAACAAGGGGAGATGGAGGGGAGAGAAGAACGTGCGATTCAGTGGAGCGAGGAGAGGAATGTAGAGGAACGGTAGAGGTACAACAGAGGACAGGATTAGAGAAACAAAGACAGCGAGACCACGAGATACATTTTGATATACAGTACAGAGAAGGCAAGAGAAAGGTTGAGGGAAACAAGGCTCTAGATAAGATCCAAACTTTTGATGGCTGTCTGGCTGGGAGGGACAGGCAGATGGACGGTCACGTCCAAAGGATGTGCTGCTTGCAAGTTTGATTGGATTAAAAAAAACTCCCTAACCACATGCTCGCACATATGCTGCTGCGTAAGCCGGGCAGTGGTGGCTATTCACTCCTATAATCCAGCACTGGGGAGGCAGTGAGGGTTGGTGTATTGCACACATGTGAAGCTTCCTTGCCGTGGGCGTCGAGGTGCCATTCCTTGGCTCGCCAAGGCAGTACAGAAAGTGGATTGCGAATCTCCATCTGTTCCATCTGTATGGGATAGTGTTGTCCCCTTGTATGCGTATGGTGTTCTCTGAATGCTCCGGTTTGCCCCTACATGTAAATGCAAATAAATTTGCCGATAATGCCTTAATAAATAAAGGACCGCAGAGCTCAGGGGAAGTGGTGGAATTTGGCTCCGTCTCAATGCTTGACTCTTGCCTTTCCCTCTTGTCTGTGGATCCTTGTGCCTCTCAGTCTTCCTTCGAGAGGGAGCGACTACTGCCCACGTCACAAGCTGAAATTATCGTTATTATAAGACACGGGAGTAATCCATAAAAGTTTGTTTTTACTTTTAAATGCACGTAATTGGGGCAGTTTCAGCACCATAGTTTTGAAACAATTTTGACAACCCCTTGTATAAAGATCTTCTGCCTCAAATGTGTAGTACATAGCCAGAATTTTACCTCAAGTTACCTTAAATAGAACAAACATTTAAATGTATGTCACAGTTTATAATATATTACATTTTTATTTAGCAAAGTGCATTACATTTTTTTGTATAGCTAGGATTTGTGTGCTGATGAGGGATGGTCAGCATACTGAGAATGAAGTACTAAAATGAAGCATTACTGTCACCTGTATATTCATTCCACATGCTTGTGTGCTACTCATTAGTACTAATAATTTCTGTTCATATTAGCAAACCTCAAAGCCATAATTGCAGAACAACATAAATATATAGTTCCCCGACACTTCTTCTTCTTGGTTCTTTCGGTAAAGTCAGGTAGAAGGGAAGTAATAAAATAATAAAAATAAAAAAATAATAATACAAATAAAACATAATAAAACATTTATTTTTATTATTTTATTACTTCCCTTCTACGTGACTTTACCGAAAGAACCAAGAAGATGAATCCCTGCAGTCACGAAAGCTTTAAATCGAAATTTCCCCGACACTTGTTTCCCTCTCTAAACGGGTGTCTTCATTTGTAATTAAGCAATAAGACTTAATTAATTTCAACTAAACTTGGTAGCAGACTCGTTTGCAACATAAAACAAAATTCTCCAAAGCAGAACCTTAAGTACAAGCAATATACACGAGAAGGCGTATATGAACTTCAGCTGCTAAAATGTCTATATTGATCACTGTAGCCGGTAATTAGAATGTAAAGTAAATAAGTCATTATGGTTTACTACTTTGCTCGTATTTTACTCATACAGACAGGCACGTCAAATTAAATAGGCCGGTCAAAATTTTATGCACCATAAATGACATATAAATGCCACATTATTCGCCTTATATTTTCTGTAATGGGATCATAAATATTGACCTTGGACATCGCTTATAAATGAACTATTGAATAATCAATAAAATAAAAAAACGCTTAGTTTTTTAATATATGGCCAATTTTCATGATTGCCATTAATTATATGCCACATTAATTATATGCCACAGAGCACACACTGACTATTGACAATGGAACCAAGCCATCGCGCCCTCATTTCTGCTAATTCTGCTAATTCTGCCTCAAATAACTTAAACAAGAGTCGCTTGCTTTTTTAGCTGGAAGCAATGCATTTGTTGCAATAACTCTCAGGCGCAGTCACGAAATACACCCACAACCTTCTCACAAATAATGTTTTATTTCTTTGGACAGGGAGGAGAATAACGAGGAGGTGAAGAGTCGTGAGTTGGCAGCGAAGAGTTCAAACCTTCACAAAAAAATCACCCCATTGTGTCCTCGTTGCAAGAAAACCGAGCAAGGAAGTGGAAAAGCCTTGCTCGCAACAGGGTACGAGAAGCACCTGCTCCCAATTACTCCATATCATCTCGTGAGCAATGGGCCAAGTGGGTGCACAAGCGATCCATCACACGGACAAGAAAGCCGCTTCCGTTCTACAGGTCCGGTCAGCGGGGTTGTCCCCAGAGTGGGGCGCCCGCATTCGTGGGTCCTTCCCTGTTCGCTACACGGTAGTCGCTCTGGCTCAGGGCTGGCTTGCCCGCCTTATACCCCCTTTGTCTTTCCACCAGGGGCGTTTCTGGTTGCAATGGACGTGCTAAGCAGTCCCCCTTTGGTGGTCCTCCCTGTAGCAGCAATGTCAGAGGTACGGCAACTGCATTGATCAGCTGCAGAGGTTGAATGCAGAGCATCTGTTGGCGTGTTTGTTTGAGTTTCGTATCCGACCGTCAGACAACTGAACCATTTACACCCAGTGCAGTATATGTGCAACTGTCGCTTTATATACAGTACATGTTTACACATCCGACTTTCATCTCCTATGCATTAGCTTACTTCTAAAGCACACTAAAGCATTTACCCGTGTTTAAAGCATTCAGCGCTTTATTTTTGTCCACTAACCTATTTGGGCAGGGTGTGACGGTAATTTTTGTTTATCGGTGTACACATATCCGACCTTTTTTTATTTCTGGCTTCATCTCAGTTGCCAGCGAGTTTGAATTGCGACAGTGTATCTGCTGCATTGTTTAAATTAAATGTATTGTGGTTGTTTTGTTTGTACTTTGATAAAAAAAAATGTATTCGTTATATATTTTACTTGTGGAGCGGTAGTGCAATGGTAAACACTGTCGCAGTATGAACCCAGACACCTTAGTTAAAATCCCAGCAGAGGCTAAAATCAGTGGTGAGTGATATTGAACCCGTCCTCCAGTGAAGAATAGTCACATAAACCCCATGACTGACACGGCGTGTACGAACAAGATGCATAGCTGTTTGTCAGTCCACTGCTGGATGAAGGCCTCCCCCTACACTTTCACCATCAATCACTAATATTATTTCATCACTTGTAGGAATGTTTTTTACAATGAGCATACATGATAATATTCAAATAATTATACATTTACTGTTGCCCAAATATTGGAGTACATATACCTTTTTTACGTTTAAGAATTTCCACTTCATATTTTAGATCCTCAAAATGTTTACTTAAAAACTTAGACTTTCGTTTAATGTCTACATTTCATTCTATAAAATCCATGTAACATTCTTCCTTTTTATGATAATAATGTTTTTTTTATGTAATTTAGTTCTCAATTTATATTCATTGCAATGTTTAAAATGGGAAATTCATAATAACAGACCATCAGCTGTCAAAAACATATATCACAGTATCTTTAATGTTCAATTAATATAAACAAATGCTTCCATTCCAAGACAAATTATAAGAATGGTAATGGGAATCAAATGTCCAGTTTAATCCACCCGAAGTCTGTTTGCTAAACTGCGTATTGAGATATTTTGAGATTTTCTTGTGGTGCTGTGTGTTTTTATTTTACGTTTCTTTCTTCCTCTCCAAGCATCCATATAGCCCATGCAATATGCGCAGTCAACACATTTAAATATTGCCATTTTAGGAATATTAGGCAACTAAACATATCGGCCATCTTGTTTTTTCTGCGTTGTGGCTGACAAAAAATATTTCGCGAGCCTCGCAAACACCCAACGGCTGATTTAACAACACGGTCAGAAATACAAGACCAAAAAAAACGCCTTACTAAAATGAAAAAAATGCTAATTAATTTTACCTTTAAGGAAACCGGCGGCACACCGAGCCAAATTGAGTCTAGACTATGTGTACAGTGTTTCATTTATGGGAGACACTATAGGGTGCCAAGGGCTGAAAAAGGGTAAATGCATGTGGGCTTGTTTGCCAAAGTTATGGTACAGAGCTGCTCTGGAGTCTAGCCAAAAAATATGCACGAGTGTTTATGTATTCTGAAATCGTACACTTGAAATATACACCTTTGTGTAAATCACAAAATCTCAGTGTACTCTGAATTAAAATTACGCTTTTGAATCTCACCGCAATTACAAACGCAGTAAATGTAACCTGCTTTCTCTACGTGCACTTGTTACGCGGTGTGATAAAGAGATGCAACCTCTAAAGTACCAATGGTATGAATCTTGACTTAAAGCTTTCGTGACTGCAGGAATTCATACTCTTTTGGTCTTTCGGTAAAGTCACGTAGATAGAAAAATAATAAAATAATACTAAAATCACGACGTTTCGATCGCAACACAAGCAATCGTCTTCAGGCGAACAAATACAGCAGGCGGACTACTGAGGCAGGAAGAAATATATATATATATCATATAAGAAATATCATATATATCAAATATTTATTCCTGCCTCAGCAGTCCGCCTGCTGTATTTTTCACCAGAAGATGATTGCTTGTGTTGCGATCGAAACTTCGTGATTTTTTAATTATGTTATTATTTATATATATACGTGACTTTACCGAGAGACCCAAAGAGTACCCATGGTATGATACATACGAAGAGTCCAGCCAATACTATGCATGTACGTATGTTGAACTTCTTTCGCACCGTACGTAGCCAACCGCGCCAATTGGAGGCGCGGGGGGAAGGACAACAAATTAAACCCAAAAAAGCAGTTCAAATGAAATGCGTGAGGCCGCAGGGATTCGAGGCCAAACCTAACCATGCATGCAGAGGGAAACGGTATGTAAATGCCCTGCAATGTAGTCCTCCTGCGTCGCTTTTTGCGATTTGCTTTATAGCTATCTGCTGTATGTTCTGGCTCTATGCTTGGAGTGAAACCTCAGACATCATGCCGAACAACACGCAATACAACTCAAAAATTCATCAGAGAGAGAGTAGGATAAGTGGCCTATGAATGAGGGCATGCCCTATGCACCGTTTCATGTGAACATGTATAGTACAATCTTACTTTCAGTGTTCCAAAATAATATATTTTTCCCAACAATAGAAGGACCAGTGAGTGGCTGCCATGGTCACGTGTACCTGAGATGTAATAATGGTGGGATAGATGCACGGCGGCTGGTTCCACCCTGTAATGTGGCAGCACCTTTTACCTACAACAGACATTCCTGTCGAAAAATAATTGATTTGCAGCCAAATGATAGGGATTCCGACATAAATCTAATGCCAGTATTGAATTGCACATTCATATGCACTGTACTGCGTTAACGTTATGTACTTGGCATGCGCGCCTGGTATGTTGTGGGCGTTTTAATATTTTTTTTCGAAAAACGTTTCATGTCTCATGCGACCCGGTGTGCATTTATTCATCAGCAATACCTCGTGGTTTGCAAGTGGCAGAGTGTCTGAGAGGGGACTTCCCAGAGGTGTTCCAGTAGCAGATAAAATGAAACGCTGTGAATTAACCCAATGTTAAAACAATCGCATATTTGATTCAGTCTCCATTGTTTCTTCGTAAGACTGGCAGGTGGAAGACAGCTTGTGAAGCCGTCATCATCAGCATGGCTGCTGATGACAACATGGCTGCTGATGATGACGATTTCCTCTTTGCTCACCTAAAATCGTTGTTGTCGGTGTGTATATAATTATGATACACTGTACATTTTAAATATAATGATGATATACTGTACATTTTTGGCATGGGTTATTCCAAATCTAGATTTTTGCCTTTTCGACTAAATGCAATGAGTTGTATATATGTTATTAAACTGGTCGGTACGTATATGTGATGAGTGTTCATACTCGCGTGGGCGATATGGTTAACATTCTTTGTGTGTCAAAACATGTTTGGCATTGTGTAAATATAATTCACTTCATTAAATGGAAAGTTTGGTCGCTAAATAGTGAAGGATAATTAACGACGTCTACGACCATCTACAAATTAGATCTAAATGTATTGCTCGCCTAAGTTATTGGGCAATTAAAATCTTTATAAGAGCCTCATTGAGCTCTCAATCCAGATTACATTTCTGGAGATATTGTATGCAGCACAAGTCACTTCTATTTTTTTCATCTAAGAAGAAATGAAAGTTAGTAATTCAAAACCAATGAACAATATTTGAGAAGTTGTTGACAGTCTATGTATTTATTTTATTTTTTCTTTCTCTGCGAGCAGCACAACTTCATGGCGTGAATAACACACACACGGCTTTATTGTTCCATTTAGGGGCATATGTAATTGCAGATATTAATTAACTTCCCCCCTCCCCGCCCCCCAGATACAGCGTTGCAAAACAGGTAATTACCTCATTTTAATTGGGCTGGCGCCCAATTTGTTGTGTGCTTTGCAAAACAAACAATTTAAATGTAATGAATTAATACTGACGGCGCCTCGCGTGAATGCCACTATTATGAAGGGATCATGCGTGAGGCAAGTTTAACGTTCAAAGGAAGAGAGGGTGGTTATACGCTCTGTAATTACGCACCGAGGCCTTTCGGACTAAGAACGCAGCAGCAGGGCAAGCATTTTGTCGAGACGCAATACTTTATCGTCGTCGCATCAAGACCACATCGTGCCCTCTGAAAATTATATCTCTTTTGTCCTGCTGGTCATAAGTGTTCCGTACAAAGTGATGGCACCTTTTCATTTGAATGTGAAACAGCAGCCATAGCTCATTGGGAACACGATCTGGAGAACCGCTCGATGCACTTGGCATCGTTTGTCCCCGAAACATTTCAATTAACTGTTCTCATTATCCCGCTTTAAGTACGAGATGATGCAGTGTATAATCCTGATAAATGTATTCTGCAGAATGCAAATGACTCTCCGTATGACTATTAATGGCCATAAATAATCGTTTAAACGTTTATCATCTAATGTTGATCGAGACTAATGATGGAGCGGCAGCCAAAAAGGGTGGAACACGACCAAGTGGATGTCGACGATGGAGATGGTGATGAAATCAATCTGTGTGTGCAGTCGCTAGATGAAGAGTTGAATTAGAGCATCACAAGAGATGGTGGAAATTCAGGGATGCCTTTATCCAGCAGTGGTTAGATCATGGCTAATGATAATGTAATGTATCGACAAATTAAATAAGTGGAAGAAACTTACTGTAAACCTTGACTTTGCATACGTCAACATACACACTATCTCGATCAGTGGTGGCTTGTGGTCAAGCTTGGTCTTGCAAACCACAAGATCGGATAAGGCCGCAAATTGTGTTTGCTTTTGTATCCATGTGCAGCTTCACCCGCGAGCGTTGGATATAGCAATGGGCAAACTACATCGATAAGTGACGATCTCAAGAAAATGGTTGAGTACAAATGGTTCGGAAGACAACAAAGGGCACCAGGATTGCAAAACACACAGGCAAGGGGCAGGAGAGACTTCTGCTGCTGCTGCTGCTGCTGCGGTCAGAGATTGGGGGCTGGGTTGGCTGTGGTAGATATGAGGCGCTCCTGGTTTACATACATCGCTGTAATTGGTAAGAAAGGGAAAGGAAATGTTTAGGAGTTCGAGAAAGAGAGCAGAGCTCTGTGGCTGCCCGTGTCGTGATAGAGAAAACACTGTGCGCCACTCAACATAGCGGCTTTTTGTTAAACGATGACCAACTTATGTTTCAGTTTCTTCATGAATCACATTAAACACCATTAGTAACGTGCCACACCAGTGTAATGTAGCTCAGATACGTTAAACTATTGCACGAGCCTCCCGTGCAGCTTTACATGTGAATGAAGTCATTGATGTGGTAATGGAAATTTACAAATATCAAAATTGTTGTTCTTAACTCTCATTATTACCAGACATAAAAGTCGATGCAACATGCCAAACCCTATTCACTGGTAACGAATCCAAAGGCCTTCCAAAACAGCACAGAGCCCCCAGAATCTCACAGTAATGTAACGGCGATTGGCGAAGGACTCTATTTCAACTCGTCGCACGTCCGACTTTGAATTGATCACAGCCCCTGCACATGAGCCGAAACCCACGTATTTATGTTTGCTGCTAATGTTGCTGTCAGGCTACGTGATAATTAGGTACTGGCACAGTGCATGGTGTTGGCTCTCATACTCGGCCTTTGCTGCAGGGCCTGTTTGCTGCACTTTCATTAAAGATGTGGTCTGCAACTAATTAATTGGGAGAGCCTGCATGTCTGCTGTGGTTTGGCCTGTTTTTTGTGGTGTAATGTGCTTTTTTTGTATTCATCTCAGGGCCATTGTGGATGGTAAGTGAAAGCACGTGTTTGACATGGCAATTTCAGTGCAGGTCCAGAAACTGTCGTCAGTGTGACAATTTGTGCAAGGAAGCGAAACACTTCCTAACTACTGGTAAACAAATGCACAAATAAGCAAGGTGTGCTTTTTTAACTGCCAGTTAATGCTTTTCTAAATATTCGGGAGGTTTTTTTTCTGTTTGTCGGTGGCAGTTTGGGTCCTGCTGGGATGTGTTTAAAAAAACTCACACGAGTGCACATTTGCAGCCTCGGCAATGTTGAAACTGTCTGCAAAGAAAATATCACAGTTGGCTAACTACTAACTTGGTGTTTGTTTAAGTGTCTGATGTGTCAGCTAGTGAGAAAAAAACAAGATTGATGTGAACCGAAGATCCTTATAATGGAATTGTATAAGATGAGAAATGTTCAACAATGTAAAATATTTGATTTAAATGTAATTTTGATAGGAAATAACTGTTGAGTTATATTTCCCTTCTGAAGTTTTGGTACAGTATTTCACTTTTTGTAAACCCTTTCCTGTTTTGAGAACGTTCACTTGGCTGTCGTTTGGAGAATAACGTTCTGGATCGCATATAAGCCAAAGGTTGCACAAATCTGCAGCATGCAAATGCATCTTCTCAGAACCTAAAAAAAACCAGAATCACTTGCAGGCACGCACCAAGGCCCTCTGGGCAGGTTTTTTTACACCAAGTTGTCAACCCTAACATCGGCTGGAGTCGGAAGCAGATTCTCCCAAGCTAGTGTTGCTGGTGGGACAGGCCAAGCGCATTACGTAATGTGTTTGCAGGTTGGGAGACTGGAAGGAAGAAACAAAGAGTAGAGAGTGTGAGCAGGACAGTGCTAATTAGACAATTACTCTGTCCCAAAGGGTATCTGTATATGTGTGTGTGTTCATCTTTGTCGTTGTGTGTTTGTGTACAATTACTTGCATGTGGGTGGCTTGATCGTGTCTTGAAAGAGTTGGTGACTGTTGGGAAATAACTTTGAAGACACTACAGAGTTTTTGCGTGGGCATGAAAAGGCATACATGACCTGAATCTATTTCTACTTGTGTTGTATTATACTCGTCTTATTAATATATGTATGGGTCCTGCACTCTGGTGGCAGAGTCCACGTTAAACATAGCTCAACACAGTGGAGGTGTTAAGCTTGGTATACAATTTACTGACGCAGCTGAAACACATCACTACATTTGTCTAAACATGTTTATCAATAGATATTATGTGCTGTATGTAATAAGGAAAACATATGACATGTAATGCACTCTTTGTGGGTTTTACCATCATGTATCAAATCGAGGTGTGTAAATGATATTGACACATTCTGGATCAACGAAATATCTTCACTGTTGGGCTCCACAAGACTTTGGCTTTTTAGCCCCAAGGTCAGAGCCGTTAAGCCATCACTAAGCTGGCCATATGTCAGGTCTCTTGCCCCTCAAAGGTCTTCTTTTCTCCCTGTGGGGTCCTTGCAATTGTGGTGAGCACTACCAACAGAATCAAGTAAAACGAGTACCTAATTTAAGCTTAAGACGTTTATTTAGATTTTAAAAAATGCTTTACACATTATTTTTATTATTTTTTATCACTCGGCTACATGTGCAGCTTCACAGAAATGAGAGAAAACATCAATCTATGACCAAATCACCCTGAATGTGCTGATAACTCAAAAGCTAAGTAGGGTTTAGCCTGGGTAGTATTTGTATGGGTGGAAACTAAAGCATGCCAGGACTAGGCGTGGGGTTGCGAGGTGACCGTGCCAAATGTCACCCCCTCGTATGCATAGTTCGTTTTCTCCGGGTTTTCTGGTTTCCTCATTGAATGCAGCCAAATACTAATTTATGGAACTAGTCAGCATTGATGGACCTAGTCAAAGATCCCAATGCATTAACCTCCTGAAAGAGTCTTAAGAGTCAGCGAGGCTTTCCTGTGTGATTAAATATAATTATTATTACATACTGAAACATGACAGATTCTTCGGTGGGGAACTGCTGAGAACCAAACTGGTGGCACTGAATACCAAAGCAGTGCTCGAAGGCAGCTCAATGTCTTTACAAACCCCATTTGATAAGTATTTCAGCACTTATAATCCAGATTACATTCTCAACAAAAGTACATTTTCCGTACAAATTGACAGATCTTCATATCCACTAACAGTATTTTAATGGGATTATCAAGCAATGAAAAAATATACAAGTAAATGCTTGCTCACTCTGACAAATCGCGACTTGATGAAGGCCTTTCTAAAGCCCCATTGGTCATAGGGGTTGTTGACCGTACTTCACACTGGTCAGTACATGTTGGTAAAATTGGAGAGGCTCTCAGGATCATTTCAGATATCACTCGCTGCTGTAGCTGGGAATCGAACTTAGGTTACCAGGTTTGCAGTAAGCCAGCCACTGAGCCACCGCTACTTTTAATGGAATTAGTAATTACTGATGTATTTACCACCCTGCTAACTTGCAGATCATAGGTTTACAATCGCACTGTTAATACGTTGGGACCTTGATCTAATAATTTGTGTGACTTTTAGCTAATGACAGCATCAGCCATAACCTTCTGGTCCAGCTGCAGGAAATCTTTAGGCGTGTAGCTGTGCCCAGGGAATTTGAAACAGCACCACGGCAAAACGGTTGGCACCTGCACTCCTGGACCATTATAACTGCTCTGCAGCTGACTCCTAACACTCCAGCTTGCTGCCGGTGTTCACCAATGAGTTGCAGAACTGTCTCTGTTTAAAGTCTAGTTCATCGCACTGCGAAGTTGTACATGTACGTTGTGTGAATGACGCTTTAAATGTTCCAATGCCTCATCCATAGAGGGGTGGAAACGACTGACAGCAAAGTTGAATTAATTTCAAAACTTTGAATAAATGGTACATTTTTCTCAAACAATACGCTACTTAACAGTTTGTCTGAAATATTTCCTTAAAACTAACTGATGTTTTACGTTACAACTTTGTGCTGTCTCGTTCATTTTAAGTCGTGATAAGAGTGAGGACACCAGACATGGCGGTTGGTTGGGCACCGTGGGAATTTTCATCATGGCATTACGAGAAACTTCATCGGTTATTTACATTTGCATGAAGGTGTGATTTTTCGCAGTTTGCCGAGTCTTAGTCATGTGAAAAACGTGAGCATTTATAGGAATGTCACTAGTTTTTTTGAAGTATAATAGTGCAAGTTTTGAACCAAAAATACTTTTGCATTATTTAGTTAAATTGAACAACATTTTTCGTCACGAAACATTTTGAAAATAAATATTACTGGAGTTTTCACAACGTTTTTTTAAATCAGACATTGCAACTGGGAAAGACATTCTTACAGAAATGACATAAAACTATTTGTGCAAAACAGTACCGGGTTTGTTTAAAAAAATATATATATTAAATAGTGGAAAGCCCGCTGAGTTTCAACGGTCATACATTTATTCGAGGACTTACCATATCTTGTCACTCCTCAATAATTCTCCCTACATGCATATCAGTTGTAAGATTTTGAACGATGCATGTCTCCTTCACATGTCTTTTATAAATGGTGGAGAGTATCAGCAGTGCCATGACCTTTTCGACAAATTATTTGGCCAAAAGTTAAACCTAAGAAACAAATTCAAACCCACATGCACAAACTATGTATCCTATTCTTTAATACGACTCCTCGTTCACTAAATTTAGTGAAGCAGTCTCGTTGAATTTCTTGGACGAATGTGCATAGAGATTCGCCACTCTTTAATGGATATAGATATATCGTCTATGACCGCTTGTGCAATAGATATGCACGTAACGTAATGTCTTTGAAAAGTTTTTTGAGCAGGTTTCAAATATCAACATCAAACAAAAAGTTTTCATGGGCAATGTACTATCTCCAGGAGTTGTAACGGAGCAGCAAAGCAATGCGAAACACCTCGGATTGTATTTTTTAGGACATTTTGTTGGCGATTCTGGAGAGGTGGAAATTTAATATAGGTTGGAAACTATTGACATATCCGGAATCTGATAATTATGGCATTTGTATATATTTATTAATACACAGCCTCTTTGTAATCAGGGTGGATAGATTAATCACTTAATGTTGTGTTAAGCTCACGATGCTTGCGTCACATTGCATGTGTAAGAATAAATATTTAATTGAATATGTAATGGTTTCACATCACCCTTGCAGCCACTGGAGGCACTGCCATTAACCAACAGTGTAAACCAAATAATATCGACGTGAAACATAACCCTAAATCACAACAGTTCATCACATTTCCAGCGGGTGGGGGTGGTGAATGATTCCATCTCTATGCTATGCTATCATGTCCTGGTTATTAGGGGAACATGGTACTCGTAAACTCTTGTGTGGAGCCCTACGAGCCAAGGATCAGTACCACCATGCCTTGGCACTTTTTGTTTTCCAGGGCCACGAAATACCACGGTAGATAATCATGTTATGTTGGGTTATTAGAGATTAGCATTAAACCCTGACCAATTGTTTGCCAGAATAGGCTTACGCATTTAACTTTTAATTGCATACACATGTCGAAATGTCACTGAAAAATGAATATTATAAAGAGTCAAAAGTCAAGGGTTAGAAACACCGGAATGATTGATATTGTGCTGTTCCTCAGGAATATGTAAATCGAGGGTAATACAATGACGTTGGGATGCACGTTAAGCTCGGTCCTTGCTCATTTGTTTTGCTTGGGATGGGCCGCTGGCCTTGCAGGAGCCACGTGGTGTAGCGTATTGTCCGCCTGTGTGCGGGTGAACATGAGTCCTGTGTGCTCAGCGCCCACGAAAGTGGCATGAGGTCATTTGTTGACAAAACAGATCTGGAGCCCGCAATGGGACCTCCCCCCCCCTCCACACACCCTTAGGAAATCGTTTGGGTCTGCGAGCTTGGGAGTTTTGTTTTCTTGTTGGTGGACAGGCTGTGGACTCGACAGTACTCGTTCACACGTTTATCCCTGTAATTTCTGTGCCGTTATATATTTTCACCGTTGTGGCCTTGCCATTTGAAATAAAAAATTACGTACAAAGTTTAATCGGATAATGCGAACTAAAATAATGTTATGCACTTGTTGTACAACTTTTTTTTAAATGAAAAATTTAAATGTTAACAAGCATCCAATGACACCACATTGCTCGCTTTAAATTAGTATTATAGTCACATTTTAAAATAAACGTATCCGAGAGGCTGACCACCAAGGAGATGGAGTGATGGAATCAACTTGTGTGCGGGCGCTAGGAGGACTATCACGTTGGAAGCATCACGAGGAATGGCAGAGGTTTGGGGAAATTCTTCATCCAGCAGTGGATTGTCCTTGGCCAATGATGATGGTGATCGAAAGAATAATAATAAAGTGTCTCAGTTACAGCATCACAAAGCGCCGAAACCATAATAATATAAGCAGACGTGTGTGTGTGTGTTGTGTCGACCTGTCAATCAGTTGTCACGGCAGTGTTTGGTCTGGGAATTTGAGACATGATCTCCTGCTGCTCGTCTGTTAATGTGGCAGAGCGGTTTCTTTTTTTTTAGGGGGGTAAGGAGTTCTGTCATGGTGACAAACATAAACACGTTCCACCTATCAAATTCAACCGTTTAGACTTAATGCATGCGCACCTTGTTCAAATAATCCATGCGCAAATTACTCAAGTTGCTCGGATAAGTTCTTGTAATGGCCCCCACAAAGGGAAACAAATGTGAGTTGAAGTCTGGGTCACGGCTGATTATGTGTGCCGCATCACGGGATGGTCAGAGCGTATTGACAAAACACCCTCGCAGCTGGCCACTGCTATGTGCAGCCTCGGGAACAGGTGAAGAAATATTTTTGTGTTACTTCAACTCCCCCCCCCCTTTTCCCGGGGGTCCCTGTGCGGTAGAAATAAATCGAAAGGTTAAGGTGCTGCAATGTCTTCTTGGTTCTTTCGGTAAAGTCACGTAGAAGGGAAATAATAGAATAATAAAAATAAAACATGATAAAATAATTCTCACGACGTTTCGGCCACAACGCAAGCAGCCGTCCTCAGGTGAAGACCAGGTCTGTCGGGGAGACAGCGAAAGAACCAAGAAGATGAATCCCTGCAGTCACGAAAGCTTTAAATCGAAAGGTGCTGCGATGTCTTTCTCACGCCGCCGACGGTGTAAGGGCCTCCACTGGAGGGAGCTCTAGAGGACTCCTCCACAGGGTACTTTGGCCTCCTCTTCCATGCTGTCAGATGTCTTGGAAGAGGTGGGAGTGCCCACACTTTACCCCGCCCCCCCCACCCCATGCGACAGGGTTATTGACTACAGTAATTGTGATGGACCCATTTACATCGCTGTGAGGAGAGCGGTGGGGGTTTAAGAAACTTGCCCATTTGTTGAAATACTGCAGTGTCAAAACAACCCCGATGACTGACACAGCATGGGGAGGCCTTCATCCAGCGAATGGATCGATAGAGCTGTACACTGTTATCATTATTGATCTGATATAAACCATCATGCGTGCTGCTGCTTTTGGCTAGCCATGGAACAAAGACGGTCACGGCATCGCGCGCTTTCAGATGAGCTCCTGCGGCTGTCTGGAACTCTCTTCCTTCCGATATTCGGAAGTCACTGGAGCTTTGCTTTTTGTGTTTAGTTTGCTGTCCTTCGCCCGCACTTTCGATTAGCACGGTTAGCTATGAACTGTGCGAAAGACGTTCAAAATGCATACATTATCATTTAGATAATATTCTATTTTACAACTACACATTCATATGCAGTAATACCTCCATATACGAAGTAGATGCGTTCCTGGAGCTTCATATATTGAAACTTCGTATATTGAATAATTTATAACAGTCGTACTATGACGATGCTTTGCAAGCCTTTGTAACTTTCCATTTATTACGATAAACACTTCGCAAACTTACCATTCATATTGTAAATAAAGGCAATTTATTTTTAAAACTGTAATATAATAATTCTAGATTTGAAGCTTGCATAACTGCAAGGATTCATACTCTTTGTTTTTTTCGGTAAAGTCACGTAGGTAAAAAAATAAAATAAATGAAAACAACTAAATTAAATCACGACGTTTCGGAGGCAACACAAGCTTCCGTCTTCGTGACTTTACCAAAAAAAAAACCCAAAGAGTAATAATATAATATTTTATACTATAGAGTATTAAAATAAAATAAAAACCGACGTTAATCAAAGATAAACGGTGGACTGCAAAGTGTCTTCACACTCACCTGTGTGCGGTCATCAGGTTGCATTTCCCATCAAACACCGGAGCTCCGTACATGGCGCGTTGCTGCACGCTGATTGGCCGAGACGAATGTAAAGAAGCATTCTTGTGACCATCGTGATGCTCAACGCTCTCAGATCCACATTTTATTACAAGATATTGATGTAGCATTGTAAATCGTCGACGATATTTTTTTTATTCATAAATGTCAGCGTATTCATTTATTATTTTTCTTACTTTTTTTGCTTTCTGTGTAAAATAATGGTACTAAATCCAAAGTTCGTCATACCGAAACTTTGTTTATCGAATATATGCATATCGAAGTATTACTGTACATGCGCATATACACACTAGAGGTGCATTCAGTATGTCGACTGCTGTGCAAGATGAAAGTTGCGTTTTGAATATTGCAACATTTAAACTTGCCACGACTACTATGGGATACTTCTGTGCTGAGATGCAATGCAATCCCATGGGCCAATCTGCAGGAAAGAAATACTTTGAGGTAAAAATGGCCTATTAACATAGTTTTCGTGTAAAAGCAGGTACTTAATACAATATATGGTTTTGTGAGCTGTCGCTATAATGATCCAATAAATATGACAATCATGAGTAAAATTCTGAATGTTTGGTAACAGTCTGAGTGAGGGAACAAACCACGTTGGCAGTTGGCACGACATCAGAGGGGCACGAGGATAACCTTGAGGGCACAATCTTGAACCCTTGCTCGTTTGCAACACATTTGCTAATTTTCGCAAAAACAGCAACCATTTCAAAAACGCATATTTTGGGGTAATTATTTGCAAATTCACATCTGCAAGCAACCATTCAAAACAATGTACTTTCATTACATTACTTTGTCACTTAAACTTCACAAACAATTTTCAATTGTGTTCATCATTCAAAGCGTGACATGCGCTGATAAATATGAAAAAGCTTTACAATGCTTTGCTTCATATATTTTTGCCACGTAGAGATGATGTTGCCTTCTGCAATGACAAGGCATACACTCGCATAGCGCTGTAACTCAGAACGTTGGACAGGGGGTTGGTAGATTGTGAGAGATCATCATGTGCTTGATATGCCCACCTGCAAAGCTAGAAAGTGGCTGGTAAATAGAAGTGCAGTAAAAGTAGTTTTCTTGCCTTTGCATACGGATATTTCATTATTAACCCCATATATGCTTGGGGTTAATTCAGACAGTCCATTCTTTCCCTGCACCCAAACATTCTCACGTTCAATCCAGTACATGAGCTGATCTTCATTGCTCTATCTTGGGTTAAGTGCTCTGTACTTTGGGTGGCATTCCTTCACCAGTCTCATCCATGTGTCCTGCCCAAGCCAACTTGCTTTTAACCTTTAATATGAGGTCTATCATTTGCATTTGTTTCCTGATCATATGTTTTTCCTCGTTCTGTCTTGAAGAAAACAAATATTACAAAACGCTTTAGGAACAAAGTAGCGCTCTGATTAAGACGGTAAGGTAACTTGAAGACTCGATACGCGCATTTTTGCTTTGTGATTCATACATTGTTTATTTTGGCTTAGGTCGTATATGCATGACGTCATATATTTTACCATAACCCTCCACCACCCGACAGCAAAGAAAATCAAGTCGACACGTGGGCAAATGTGCTAATTTATTCGGGTTTTCAGCAAAACGTGACGTTGAATAGCAAGCAAAATTTTACAATTTTATGATAATTTTCGAGAAAATTACATCCAGCATAATCAGATGTAAACAAACGCTCGGCCTTCCTGTGTTTGCATTTTGTGATGATAACTTATCGGCCCAGTAACATGGACATCGACTTTATATTTTGCAGCAATCGCCAAGGATCACACCATTGCCCCTTTATGATCAATAGAATAAGTGCCATTTGGTGAGTAGCCAATAGGAGCTGGCCAATTGGGGACATTTGTCCTCACTATAGGAATCTGGGGGAGTGGTGGTGCAGCGGTTGACTGTTCTATGAAACTGGTAACCTGAGTTGTATTCTCAGGGACAGACATCAGATGTAAGATGTGATGTCGGCACCGGTTCTTGCTCACCAATATGTTCTGACAAGCATGGTGAAGTATGGTCAAAATAACCCTCATCACCAACATGGTACGGGGAGACCATCATCCAGCAGTGGATTGGCAAAGGGCTGTAAATAATGCAGGCTCCACGGTAGCGAGATGTTAACTGCCTCGCCTGGTACATAGCAGGTCGTGGGTTCGACACCTGTATATTTGTAGTGTCTGTGTTCTCTCCGTGGTCGCTATACATTTCCACGTGATAAGCCACTTCGTTGAACTATAATTTGTGGCCAGGTCGCTTCTGAAAAAGAGCTATTATATAGCTTAGTGGGCTTTACCAGGAAAATGAAAAATAGTAGTTAAAAAAAATTGCTCAGGACCACCACTGGGAGATGAGCACTTCACCATGCTCTCAAGCGAATGTGGTAACTCTTGCTGTTTACGATATATAAGTGCTTTGTGAACAGACCATGCAATGCAAACGATGCAATGCCCGATCCACAAATACAAAGGAGACATCACAGCGATACACTCCACTGCTCCTGACGTGGTTGTCTGGCTTGACCACCTGAATGTGAAATTGTAAGTTGTTGCACTGCATCTACCCCAAACGAGATCCAGACTGTGTAAGCGATGTTTTTCTTCCAGATCACTTCTTTTAGTGCACAGAAACGTGCTGTTACTGATGCATTGTGGTCAGGGACTATGGTTCACGCCAAGCACATTTTCCTACATTTCTGGCATCTTCAGATGCCTCGGATTCAGTCGATATTCTTAAGGGCCTTGTCAGCCAATCTGGGCCACTCTTAACAGAACTGAACAGCAACACAAAAAGCAAACGGATGGAACAGGAAGCACAAATGTCCCCGCTGAATAAGGTTTGTTTGTGTGGGCACGTGCAATGCATGTGCTTGGGATGTTTGTGCGTGGGCGTGCAGGTTTGTGTGCGCGCATGTGTTTGTGTGCCTGTTTGGTGTTGGCTTTATGGATTATTTGGGGGCAGCATTTGCTCCCCCAAGTCATCCCAGTGGGAACTGAATTAGTGACGATGTGGCTGGTTTATGCTCACCTCTTCCAGGTGTAATTCCTCATTCTTTGAAGAACCGAGAGAAAAAAAGTTAATATAGCGGCTTCATATTTATATATTTTTTTACAAAACTTGTTACATTGTGCAAACAAAATAACCTATCAGTTTACATTGCTAGTGTGCAATGTGTGAAACATTAGTTGAGCTATAAATATATATAAATAATGTTGACCAACTCTAAGCATTTAATAACGAAAGTGCAGGCGTTAATATTTATGGATCTTTGTTCACCTTGCTCAACATTTAAATTTTCAAGGGATGCTTGATTGGTCTTATAGCTTAATGGGATAGCCCCTTTTGTTAATCCACTGCTGGATGAGGGCCTCCGGACACCATTTTTGTCTTGAGGGTTACTTGACCATACCTCACAAGACTTGTCAGTTCGAATTGATGAAGGCAAATGGCGTAGCATTATTCGCTCAATAGTAAACCAATGCTTTTGTGGATAAATTCAATCCAGATGATGGTGTCACTTGATTGTCCTTCAACCCAACGCTACTGCATTCAGAATGCCCCTGCGTGTCTTATTCATGGCCCATTCCCATTAATTTGTATTTTGACGAGCACTCGTAAAAAGATGGTTATGAATAGACACAGGATCGCACGGAACATTAAAACGAAGGCATCAAAATTAACCTACGCATTTTTGATGATTTATCCCAGCCACGTTAAAATGCACCCATAACGAACACAAGTTCATGTTTGCGGGAAACCCCGCGGCTGCGAGGTAAGGGGAGATTGGCTTCTCGAGTCTTCATTGTGCTCGGCCATGTTCTGCCCCTTTGATGTCATAAACTGCTGTGCCTTGCCCATATATTTTGCCTTAGGTAAGCCAAAGATTAAATAATATGAGATGTTTATTGAAAAGAAATAGCCATAGTAACTAACACGGCTCGGGGTTGCTAAGGCGTCCCCCCCCCCCCCCTTGTTCCTTTCTTGTTTTTGCCAAGCCGTAATATGCAGGCCATGATATAGAAGGTTTTGATTGCACAGAAAAACCACAGTCTATTAGGGTAGCTCTAAAGAAGTGAATAATTATTGTGAAGCACTGGCTTCTAACGTTTCACAACGTTTGGTCGGCCCGTTTGTGTTTGTGCTACTTTTTTGCAATAATTTTGGAGCCGAAAGCCAACATTCACTGGGGTGGCTGTGTTTGAGTGTGAAGTGAAATTACATGCGTTCACCAGGTACATTTCCATTAATGAATGGTAAGGTGCCTTAACATTGCCTTTTGGCTATGCTAACCCATGTTCACACGACCAAAGATATGAATATATAGTGCCGCATCTGGACCCTTTGTGTGTGTGCGTGAGCGCACTTGTTGAACCAAAACCAATGGATTCGTTTGGTGTTTCAGAGTTTTTTTTGTTAGATCCAATAGATTAATGTGTATATTCATGTAAATGGTATGTATGGCATGGTTATTGCACTGGGCTGCAATTACAGTGATCAAGGCCTAAGCCACTAGCCATGCGTATCAGAAGCTATTGGTGTTGGTAACGAGAATCAACCCCCCCCCCCCCAACTCCGCGCCTTGGTTGACTGATTACAAAATAAATTGCAAAATTCCTTCTGGGTTGCGTTTTCGTAAGTGCTGAGAAGACAAAATGTGACCGGATGTACTGTTGGCTGGCTTGCCCCATCCTGCGCTAGGTTGGTCATTATAGGCACTTCCAGCACCTCATGAATGAAACAAGACTCAAATGGGAATGTTTATATGTGCGTAGGGAGTGGTGGCACGGTTGTTAACACACCACATTTCAAGCCCAGTGACCCGAGTTTGATTCCTGGCCAGAGCTCTAACATCAGTGGCGATGGAGATTTGAACCTGTCCTGAGAATCGCATAAGTTGACTCAGTCTTAAACGAGGACCTGGTGTGGCACAAACATGGCCCCAGGGGAGGCTATATAAGGATTCATTGGAAATGTGTCCCTCTTTCTGGTATATCCTAAATTGAAAATATCTTACAAGCAGCCCTTGTTGGGCCAACATATATTTCAAATATGTACATGTAACCTCCCACTGCATAGTCATATTACCAAGTGCACTGTATTGCGGTTAGGTCGTCTATTTTGTTGGTTTATGAGTTTTAATTCCTGGCACAGCTGAATTAATTGGCGAACGATATATGAACCAGTTCTGGGTCTCCTTTAGCCACCCCATACTGACCAACGTGGTGAAGTATAGTCAGACAACCCAAATAAATGACACAGAGTGGGGAGGATTTGAGTCAACAGTGGATTGACGAAGGGCTGTAAATTATTATCTGAAATGTACTATAAAATGTAGCACATAATATCAAAAGGATTGCATATGTAGGTGTTGAGTTATGCATGTTAACAGTCTGCAAGATTTTATTTTTACAGGATATATATTTTAGTAGGATCGAATTCATCTAGAGAACAAACATTTCTTCACCACTAGGCACAATTATGTTTTCCAAAGGAAATATTTACACTTTCTGAATGTCGACAATTGTTCTGTAAAGTATAACAAGGCATAAATAGAATGCCTTCCTGATAGTTTTTTGTTCTACAATTATGATGCAAATACCAAATGTGTACATCCTAACAGTGGCACCAGTGTGACTTTCAAATACCATTTATTTCACATCGGTTTACTACATCACCGTCAAGAAGCACTTTCAGCCTCTGCAGTGCATTTTTTGTTAATTTAAAGTTTTGATGAAATTGCACACCAAACTGAAATGTTACAAATTCCATTGGTCAGTCTATTTTGAAAATGATTTATTTATGAAAAAAAACTTCTATGCTAAAAAAAAGGCAAACACGATGTAAGGAAATGCCGAAATAAATGTGTAAACTATGTCTGCATTCCTTAAGAAAAATGGCACAATACATCATCACTAAGCAGTGCTTTGTAATCTACCGATTTGGAGATTGAGCTCTGCTTGCATATCCAGACTATGACAAGTGCATGCAATAAATAATGAAAATAGCAGCATGACTAAGAATGCAGTCATTGGTGCCGGTGCTGGGAGCACAGACTACCTCTCTGCCGACAGGCGCCCGCAAACACAGCCGTACGTGGGGGTTTTCCCACTGTAAGAGCCGCTTTAAATGATTAATTAGGCTCTTAGCGTAATGGTCAGCTTTGAGCAGGTGTGTACACATGTGCCATTTAGGAACTGGCTCAGCCCACAAGAGTCTGATTACTCTGTGCCCTGTGCCGCCCTGTTATTCTTGGGCAAATTAGTGAACAAGCGAAGAATTAATTAAACCTGCTAAACCCCAACACTAAAGCTAACAACGGTGAATTCACGAGATAACTGGTCTAGCTTCACGCTCGCGCACCAATGTTATGACGAGGGCTTTCTTCGTTGTTTAACAAATCATCAGCTGATCATTTTGACGAACAAAAAAAGCATTTGCCATATGAGTAATGGTAATGATCACATTATGACTTAAGAGATCTGAAGAAATGGTTTAAAAGATTAATTATGAGGGTGATGAACCTTAACTGAAAGTTGAATTGCAAAGTAATGCGCAAAACTATGAAATGTTAAAATTAGTCCATATCAATGCGCTATATGAGGATTATATCAGAATCAGAATACTTATTTATACTGGTGGAATCCGATGGGCTATAAAGCTCTTTCACAGATGTCCAATAGGGGCAGGTCAGAACGTTACAACAATAAATAATACACAAACACGATAAGAGTGCAAAGTATAGGAAATGTAAACAAATCACTTTAAACATACACATACAACGAAACTATTATTTTGATCTGACCAGCCAAGGCCCACTGAGCTATCAACTTATTTTTCAGAAGAAGCGACCTGGCCACAAATGATAGCTCAACAAAGTGGCTCGTCGTGTGGAAATGTATCGCAGCAAAATAATCTAAATGTAAATGCACGTTTCTAAATGTGCAGGAAAATTTGAAGGACCCGGGAAAAAAAATCACGCGATCACGGGGAGGGAGAACACGCAAACTCCAAATATACAGGCGTCAGGGTCCGGATTGAGCCTCCGACCTGATACGTACCAAAGTAAGGACAAAATGTAACTGAATTGCTGTTAGTATTTATTTGTAATTCAGGTAATAAAAAAAATAGGTAAATATCCCAATGCAACACATAACTCACCAATTCAGAAACCACCTTCGTGTGGTCTGGCACCGTGGTGTAGAACATAGTAGAACTCCTGCATGTACAGTATGTTGAACTTCTTTCGCACCGTCCGTAGCCAACTGTGCTATGCAGAGGTGCAGGGTGGGGGGGACAAACCCAATTACCCATGACTTCGGTTATCCGCGGCAAGTTGGCTCCGCCAAAACTACAATCACCCGCGGCCCTGTTCTAATTATCATCCATCATCCATAACTTTCCCAAAGTTCATCACAATCCCTCTTTAGCCTGTCCCGCCTGTTCTCCTAACTATTCACCATAACCACACCACCACTTTTAATAGCCCCACTCGTTATCTCAACCACTATCATCCTAATATACAATTGTATAATTGCTGTAAAGTGCCTTCGAATAAGGCAATATATCAATGTATACACGATAAGATAAGAACAGCATCCTATTGCCTGTGAATTATTCACGGATACAATTATCTGTGAAATTTGTCCTGCAGACAAGCGGAGTAAAATTCGCTGATAACCCTGCGGACAATAGAATCCATGATATCGGTGTCCAAAATCACTGCAGATAAGAGGAGTTATCCTGTAACACGTCATTGTCTTAAACTGTAGGGCAGAGTGGTGACACCGTGCCTAACTATACTTGAACCGGGCGACCTGCGTTTGATTCCCAGCGATGGCTATTAGCGGTTGTGAAGGATATCTTAATTAATTCAGGTCGTTTCCCTTCATCAACTTGCACTGACCAGTGTGGTGAAGTAAGATGGAAAAACCTCCACGACAAAACATGCCATGGGGAGGAGGACTTTAGCCAATTGTGGCTTGACAAACGGTTGTAAAGTAAAATCGTTATTATTTTGTTCAACTGTGCATGTATTTGCTCTCCATTGAGTATTTAACTAAATAAGGACACCCAGCCCCTAGCCGGTGGAAGCTGGCTTTGATGCACCCTGGAAAGTAGAGGTCTAAACGTGTTGGGCTAAGGTTTAAGGATGTGAATGGATGTTTTGTGGCCTGCTTTGGCCCTGGAGCCCCCTCACAAAGCCATCTTTATTGCACCTGGAGGCAGCGGAAGATAGGGGGGTTTGTTAGAGACGGGAGTGGGCAGTGGCTGGGGCATTGGGGGTGAGGATACTGCAAGGAATAGAACCACATTGTGCGAGTTAAAAGGCCATCCTATGCCCAGAATCACCTCCGATACTGAACGTCTGTTACAGTGAAGGGAGGGGAGAGGGAGCACTGAAAGGTGACATTTAGGCGCAGAACAAACTGGTTTTGTTTCAGGGCGAGTGCCATGCGTGAATGGCTCCACAGATAATGTGCCCTTAGGCACACACACTGGCGTTTTATCACAGGCCCCACTATTCTAATTAATGTTTGTCCATGATATTTTACCGTGATTTCGTGCTGTGAGGCGCAGACTTCATTACGACGCTCCGCTCCTTTGGTGCTGACACGGACATCGTTTCGACGTCGAGGATTTTTTTAAACTCGGTCTACTTCTACTTAAGCAAGATTTTCTTATTTTAAGGATGATTGTTACAGAAGGTTTTGTGATTCAGACTATTACACGGTATGTGCTAATTAAGGATATTTTTGTATGGAAGTGACATGCGTGGCTTTCGGACAGTGCTGTGCATATGATGTAAGGGCAAACATAATAATTACAACAATGCCATCATATAATATGTATTTTTTATATTGATTCAATAACGTATCACTTCTCGTTATGCTCATTGACATGCTGAATGGAAATTTTCAATTGATCAATCGTAAATCTGCTATTCACATTCTGAACGAATAACATTATAAAACGGACACTTACAATGTTTGTGTATATATTGAATTGGCCTGGCTTCCGATTGGTGAGTATATTTTTGGTTCTCTTTCTGTTCGCACCCTTTTCCTTCCCTGGAGAAGTGGTGCCGACTTACTGCTTGTGTTTAAAGCGCATTCACTAAAAGTGGATGGTGTAAAAAAGAATACAAATATTTCTGTTTTAATAGATTATACCTTTACATTAAAAGAGACATTTTAAAGGATTGTAACTTAAAGATGTTTTTACGCCACATATGGGATATAAGCAGGAAAATAAAGTTAGATGGTGTCTGATACGCAGGTTTTTACAATGATATTTGGACACCACCCTTTATATTTGGATCGTTATTGAGATATTGATGGGCACAGGAGCTTTATTTTAATATTAGCATAAGCATATCGACAATTGTGAAATTTTAAATTACTGTACCATTGTGATTGCGTGCCGTCTAAGCTAGTACGCTTAATCAATCAATTTTGGATGAAGACTATTTTATCGACATTTCAAGTTTTTTTCTTCTTGGTTCTTTCGGTAAAGTCACGTAGAAGGGAAGTAATAAAATAATAAAAATAAAACATAATAAAACAATTCTCACGACGTTTCGGCCACAACGCAAGCAGCCGTCCTCAGGCGCCTGAGGACGGCTGCTTGCGTTGTGGCCGAAACGTCGTGAGAATTGTTTTATTATGTTTTATTTTTATTATTTTATTACTTCCCTTCTACGTGACTTTACCGAAAGAACCAAGAAGATGAATCCCTGCAGTCACGAAAGCTTTAAATCGAGACATTTCAAGTGTTTATAAAAAAAGGCTCAAGGCCAAAAGCATATTTTACAGTTAGTTGCGCACTTCGTCCGAGAGCATCTTAATTGAATTACCTTAAGTTACGACTTTAAAACATTTTTATCCTCACCTCAAGGCACATTCATGCCCTGCGTGTGAAATTGAGCAAATGACATTGGATTTATGCTCCCACGTTGAAAACGTTTCCACATCATTACACTGGACATTAGTTGTCTGATTCCTCTGCCTTTTCTCTCGCAGGCAGACACTCGAGTGGCAGAGAGATTATTTGTGTTGCTGATTTATTTTATGCTAGACACCGCTTAGAAAGGATTGTTTAGGTATTCATGTGGATTCCAAGCCTATTTTCCCTGCCTCTATTGCCCCATTTTAGAATGGAGGGCAAGAGATTGATTGCTCTGTTCTGCAACATTTACGTTTTTCTCCAGCAGCTAGGATTGTCGTGGGATAGGGCCTCTGTGGCAACTGTCAAACGTGGCTGATGGAAAGGGTCCATTTGGCCTTGGCCTCTCTGCAGACTGGGCCAAAGGTGCTAGGGCTTGCTTGGTCATGATTTATATTTGGGGGAACTTTCAGTTAGAAGCTATCAGAGCTGTGTGTACCGGCACACGGAGGGGAATAACAGCATTTGCAGTTCATTCTGAGCAAGTGCATATCACAAGCACGAGTATATGAGTACAGTATAATTGATTAAAAATGTCACGCAATTGTAATCCAAATTTTGATACAGACGAGCACATTAGCACATGGATATCATGTAAAGAATCATTTATGCAATATGCATTTTGAAACACTTTAGTTGCAGAAATAATGTTATGCTAAAAAATGCCACCATATTGCACAAATATATACATCATTACGCCCTTAGCTCGTGTTAAAAACATGTAAAACGCATTTATGTGAATTAATATTAAATTAAAACATCCTAAATAGCTGTTATTTTAAGAGCATGACATTAATTGTTTCAAATGTTTTAATCGTGAAAATATTATTTTGTGATGAATGATTTAAAGTGCTTTAATATTTACTGCATTCAGCAACGATTATTTTTTACTTGTTGCAATAATTCCGTTTGAAAAGAGTAAACATTTCCTTTTTGGAAAACGTCTGTGCAGCACAGGACTTGATGCAATGTAGCTATTTGCATTTTTGTTTTAAGTTGTGTTTTCTCTACCTGTACCGGATTTGTGCAGGTGTGACATCATGTCTAACTCGATTCAACATATGCTTCTTACAGAATGTCTCAATTTTGTATACTTGTTTTGACCGGCGGTCAGAAACGTTCATTAAACTTTTATGCGTTGGGCATTCACAATGAGTCACCACGGCTTGTTTGTGTCCCTAATCCACTATTTGTGCAGGTGTAAGAGAGGTGCCACTGAGCTGCGTGAAAAAAAAAATACCGGAGTACATTTTTTCCATTTGTAGATATTAAATGTAATATGTTAGCTATTTATGAAAAGGCTGGAATAAATATTTTTAAAAATTACTACGATCATTAGTGGCCGTATGAACAACTGTGAACCGCCACTAAGCATGTGGAGATAGATGCAAGCAAGTGTATTAGCAATGTGCCATTAGATACAGTGGACGGGCCACGCAGTGGTGTTATTGTAAAGGAGAGTACTTGATATGTGCAGTCAAAAGAAACCTATAAAAGTCTCCCGTGATTTTCAACTTCAGTAAAGATCGTAGTCATCATCATTATCGTCACCACTATCCCTGCAATTGTCATCGTGATTTCTAATAATAATAATAATCACGAATCGTAACTTGGTAGACCGTTTTACTGGCACTAACCACTAAATCTACCAAGTACCGTAATCAATCATCTTCAATAGTAATAACATACAGTACATTGGCCATGCATTGAGAGAGCTGTTACCAATCTGCCGGTGTGATCAGCATGTCAAATGCTCGGACGAATAAAATGGAGTTGCAAATAACTGTTTGGGCCTGTGAAATGTACAAAAAAGTACATCAAATATAGGTTTTTTTTACGTACAGAAAAGTGTTGTACTTTTTTGTTTTTCTGTAATGAATACTGCATTGGCAAAAAAAAAGTCCCAAACCGCATTCCCTTTCTTAAAAGTGTAAAACCCTGCTGCTCACTCTTACCCCCTGCATCTCCTCCTCTTTCTCTAATTACATTCAGGTTACTCTTTCAGAAAAGGAAGGAAAAGGACCAACATAGATGGGGCAGGGGAGGGTAGGAGGTGGAGGATGTGAGGGGAGGCAGGGGATGAAAAGAGGGAGAATGAGGAGGACGTGGGGGGGGGGGTAATCTTGGCTGGGGGAGCCTGGGTGGTGTTCAGTGCGGAGGGGGTGAGGGCACAAAGATTATATGCCCTCGAGCCACTGATTATAAAGGCAGCAGGAAGGGCATTTTTTTCACGGAAGTTCTGCACAAGTCCCATCCCATGATGAATGATGCCCATTGATCAGGTTTCGCTGGAAACCAAGTAATATTGGCCCCCGTAACAATGGTGTTCACTGTACGTGCTCGCCGATTCCATCGTGGGATGATGGGCATCCACTGTTCCTCCATCCCCAGCACCCCGGCACCTCCCTTTGAGCGAGATACCCAAGCTGCAGCGGACGGCCTCAGCTGAGCAAACCAGATGGAGCACGTGCGTTATCGCGAGGCAGTATCTGATTAGACCCGTTTCCGGCCATATTCAGCTGGCAAAGCGGCTCATTAATGCTAGGGGACAGGTGTCCCCCTCAAGTATTTTCCTGGTGCCTGCTGCCATATTATTTTTTTTGGCTTCAAGAGTTACGTAGCAGTTATGCTCGTAATGTTGTGCACTGCGTACGGCGTAAACTACGATAACCGGATGCTTGTTTTGCGTTGCCAAAAGGAAAAAATTATGATTCCTGCGCATGTTATGCTGAGACAAGCATGGACACCGTAAGATCGCGCCGGATGAGATTGACGCCTCGGCGGATACTTTTTGATGAACCTCAGCGAGACCATTGTCTGCAAAGCTATTCGTGTGATCTGAGCAGAGACGTGTGCCAACAGAGACGACGGCCTTGTTCTCACTTTCAAGATGGCCTTTGCATAACGATTGCCAAATCCTCCCCCTTACTCGCTGAATATTCACTATATTGGCAATATAAGCTCATAATTAAAACATCACAGGCTCTTCTAACAAGATCACTTGTATAGCCATAGGAGGCTGAAGGAGCAAGTGCTGTTTGCGAGCACCTATGAAGGCTGGCACGGCACACGAGTGGGTGGGTGGCCAGCACCACGCCCGGCCGCCTTTAACTCCGTCGTAGCTATGTCTACACACTGCACCAGGTACTCATTTGAGGCTAAGTCTACCTAGGGGAGGCCCAGGACCAGTTCAGATAATCGTCACTGGTATTGACCGTGAGCGTAAATCGAACCCGGATCGAGCGGTTAGTGCAGCGCGCTAACCGCTACACTTCCGCACCCCAGAACTCTGCTAACCAACACACAACTATCCACATTGTCCCGTAGCAAATTATTTTTATGCATTTTGCAGCCACACTCCTGTAGCACTGTTCCCCTGTTCTACAAAGATACATAGCCTGCATGGACTGTTGGGGCAACTCCTATTCGCGAGCAGTCACAAAATCTGGCATGGCACATGAGGAGGTGGCAGAGGTGTGGACTCGAGTCATGTGACTTGGACTCGAGTCAGACTCGAGTCATGAATTTGATGACTTGCGACTCGACTTGGACTTGCATAACAATGACTTTGTCCCACCTATGAGATGTGGACTCGAGTCATGTGACTTGGACTCGAGTCAGACTCGAGTCATGAATTTGATGACTTGCGACTCGACTTGGACTTGCATAACAATGACTTTGTCCCACCTCTGGGAGGTGGTAACCAGCACACCAACATCTGCCATGTGCCACTCATTGGTGGTGATGTCGCCACAGTGCTTGTTCCAGGCTAGGCGTATTTTGACGCCATGTGATGTGTCAAAGGCCCTCTGACAGGAGGTTACAGGACTGGCCCAGGTTATATGGATCAACTGCTTGAGATTAATGGCCAGAAAATACACACACAGACTCACAGTTGGGTGTGTACAGATTATATCTTAAGTTTCATCCCTCCGAACCTCCACGTGTCCTCCATGGTGTTGGCGACGCACCGTCGTATCGAGATATGTTTGCCGGCATCTAAAGTGTGATTTAAAAAAAAAACAAATGCTTTCCTTGTGAGCTCTCGAAGATCGCCAAACCTCTCAGTTTAAACACTTTATCACGTATCTTTGTGGACATTTCCAGCCCTAGAACAGCCGACTTGCGAGACTCGAGGGGAATCCTTCGCAGAGTGGTGGTACTGACCGATTGGGGGCCGTAAGCACATGTTTTTTGTGGGCTCCCCTTTCAATTGATAAAATCCTATGAGATGACAGAGGAGATGTAGAAGTATCGAGATAAGAGAAATATAGACAAACACAGGGATGTTGTGAGACGAGAGAAGAGATACGAACAATAAATATACTGTATGAGGTGTGTATTATTCGGTGTTTAATGTTAATTAGCTTGTTTTCTTTATGAGGATTTTAATTGACATTTCATGCATGATTCCAGTGCCCTGTCAGCTGCTTTTGGGGCTCTAAGCTTTTATATGTATGTTAAAATTTTATTTTCGCACCGTATGTAGCCAACCGTGCTAATCGGAGGTGCGGGCGAAGGACAACAAACTTTACACAAAAGCAGTTCTAAAGAAGATATAAAAGTGCATAGCTCCAGTGATTTCCTAATATCGGAAGGAAGAGCATTCCAGACGTCTGCAGAAGCACATCTGAAAGCGCGCGATGCAGTGACCACCTTTGTTTGATGGCTCGTCAAAAGCCACTGCGAGAATGACCGGAGTTCGCCTGATGGTTTATGCTCCTTGCCAAGCTGTAAGCTGTTGTTTATCGCTTGTGTTATCACTGACCTTCTGACCTCTTACTTAATGGAGCTCTAGAACAGCATTCCAGGTCAGCCGTTACAACAATGTCGAGGCTCATGGGAAAAAACTTCTGAGACAATAATAATGAAAGTCCAGGCATCCGTGACCCTGAGTAGTTAATAAAGCAGAAATATGCTTTCCTTACTGAGGATGGTTAATCCAGAGGAAGGTCAACTGGTCGAAATTTCAAGTCTTCGTTTACAGTAATTTTTTTTCTTTTTTATGATTTAGATTTAGTCTACTTGGTCATGGTACGTGATGCAGGAAAATTTAATTTACTTTAGAAATACATACATGCATATGTACGCAAAACAACTATGAATGATATCAAGTTAAAGTCACGTAGATAGAAGAAACATAATTTTAAAATAATCACGACGTTTTGATCGTAATCGTCCTCAGGTGAAACAATATAGCAAGAGGGCTTCTGAAGCAGGGTGTTATATAGCAGTGAAATAACTGCGGACGATTGCTTGTGTTGCGATCGAAACGTCGTGATTAAAAAAAATTCTGTCTACGTGACTTTACCGAAAAACCCAAAGAGTATGGATTCCTGCAGTCACGCAAAGCTTTAAGTCAAGAAGGATATCAGGTTTTGAATATATATGTTTAAAAACATGTTTTTCTTACTCTGTATCCAATTGTATTTCATTTGTGTTATCAGTATCGTGTGAGATTAAGTAATTGCCACAAGCAGTGTCAAAGAATGGCCCTGAAGGATGATGTCACTGAACTACGTCTGAAGCCAGGCGACCTCTTTATCCATACCAGGAGCACGCATGTTATTGCTCTACAAAGATTCCCTATCGCATGCCATCAAACCAAGAATAAAAACAACGTAAACTCAAACGCATGCATCAACAATACCGACTTAATCGGCAAAGTTTCAGGCAATGGTCCTTCTTCATAGCTCATAAATTATGAAACTTCACGAATTTTATTTTTTTAAGGCAGTGCTGTTGACAAGTGTTTTAGAGGATTTATATATATATAAGTTGTGCTTGTGCACCACTACCGACAGCGTCAAAAAGCGTTTTCAGTTCACAGCTAGAATTTCTGACAAATTTGATGAAAAAGTACATTTAAAATTATGTTTATTGTGTGCAGTCATCGGTAATTGGGCAGAGATACACCTATTACACTTTTACACCCGGTTTAATCACAGGCGGCTGTCTGGATTCAAACCCAGGATCTCAAAGATGCCGACTTAATGCTTTGACCCCTTAGCCGCACGGTCACCTCCTTGGAAATATATAAGAATGAACACAAGGGATCTAATAATTTATATCCCTGAGGTAGAAATGTAAACCTCATAATATATTTAACTGCTTTACGATTGTATTTTAATATTACTGTAGGAATGCAGCTAAGTAGTACTTCTTATGAAAACCAAATAATTAATTATTAGCCATTTATTTTCGTATTGTATACGGCTTCTTTCTTTATTCATTTCATACTTGAACTGCTTTTCAAATAATATAACAGCAATTGCTGCACCTATGTGTGTCCACCAAAGAAATTGTCAGACATTGCAGAATGTTTACACAAACGTAGGGTGAAACTGTTTATCTGTCACAGACACACACACACAAAAACCGAGACGCTTTCGCAAAGCCAAAAAACATATTGTGTTTTCATTAAATCTTCAGCGCACGAGGGGGAGAAGGCTGGCTGCCGCTTACCAAGGGCAATGGAGAAGCGACCGCCTGCGTTTATGAGCCGATAACAAACACGAGGTCTTGTCCTTGTAAAAAAATACAAAAAATACTCGAACAAAACGCCGATTGAATAAAAAGGTATTCGTGCAGCCATCGTGTTTATTTGCATCACGTAATTGCCGGTAGAATCAGTATCAGCATCGCTTTTTAAACTGGAGGAATCCAGAATCAGAATATTTAGTTCTATCCGACAGAGGTAGAAGGGTCCTCAACTCGAGGAAGCTCTTGAGAGCCCCTCTAGAGGGATCCCTACTCTTCGACGCTGACCAGAGACTGTGGGAGTACGCACATTTTACCCCGTCGCACGCGACCTGCTGATCGTTAACTGTAGCGTACCCATTCATCCTGCTGGGTGGACAAAGGCGGCAGCGGCTGGGGGGGGGGGTTAAGAAACTTGCCCCATTGATTCAACTGCTGCGCCGGGAGTTCGGAACTACCCATCATTGCACCACAGTAGCACACTCCCTTTGTCCTTGCATCGTACAAATAAACCCATCTATTTACTGTAACAAATTTCTGACTTTAAAACAATTGTTATATTGTATGTGCTCTCGGCTAACAAGATGAATTTTCAATGATGTTTAAATGGTTGATAGCAAATTTATGCTTTTCTGCTTAAATTCAATATACTGCTGGATGGAGGCTTCCCCATGTAATATCAGTCAGTTATTTGACCATACTTCATCATGTTGGCAAGTGCATTTGGTGAAGGGAGGATACTCATGACCGGTTCAAACTTTATTTTTTTTTACTATTTGTATTTTACCAGGTCAGGCCCGCTGAGCTATTTCGCTATTTTTCAGAAGTGAGCTGGTCACAAATGATAGCTAAACAAAGTGGCTTATCATGTGGAAATGTATAGCAGCCAAATGCTTTAAAAGCATTTTTCTAAATGTGGAGAGAAAACCAGAGGACCTGGAGAAAAATCCATGCGACCATGGGGAGAAAATGTTAACTCCAAATATACAGGCGGCAGGGTTCAGGATCCAACCCATGCACCTCTGGATATCAGGCGAGGTAGTTAACATCTCACCACCGAGGCACCCCGATTCTCAGCTATTGTTAACCACCTCGGTTTTCGCAGCCAATAGAACGATTCAAAGAGATTTTTAGTTTACACCATGTAACGGCTCTGACCAAATTCGCGTCGTTAAGACCCTCCTCCACCCAATGATGCCAAATAAATAAATAAGCGGTGACGTGAACAAGCATTTTATTTAGTATGATTAATGTTGATGGGATTTTTTTTATCCACAAAAAATGCCCTTTGTGAATCATTGCTCTCATTCTAAATATAATAGATATTACATTTAATTAAACGCACACATATTTAATCGTTTAAAGCCTTGTTGCAGTGTTGATTATGGTAATGATTTATCGAGTATAGTCATTTAAATGATAAATACATTTTATTTCTATGAAAATAGCGAAAACATTGTTGTTCCTTCCAACTGGAGCGAAGTAGCCTCGCCAACGACCTTGAAATCGGTATCAATTACAGAAAGTGAAATGGGCTATAGTTTCAAATTATTGTTTGTAATTACATTTTATTGATGGTGAAATAGTTTTAGTGTGGACGGGCATGAATTTATTATGCCCATTCACACAAAAAAAACTTCTAGTTGAACAAGTAAAAGTAGAAAAAAAAACACATTTTAATTTTCATGGGAATATATACCTATAGATTAATGTCCCAAAATGTTAAATAATTTAACCTTCTAAGAGGATAGGTTTTGAGTACAACTAAAGGTATTTTTCCGCTCGCAAATTACTAGAATAATTACCATAAATTATTATATTTTGTTGTTGTTACTGAGTTGTCATGGAGATTTTTTTTTATTTTAGAGTAAATATGGCGAGCGAGGCGAGGGATGTGGATAACAAGGAGCAGGTTAAGTACCCACAAACCCTGGACGACACATTAATCTCTACACCTCCAGCTTCTTGTAAATCAAATGAAAATTCATGGAACTGGGTTAATAAAGACCCATGCCAATGTAATTCACTCCTGTGTATCGGTGTGTGTGTGTGTTTCGTGCACGTGCCATTGGCTGGCCACCATTGTGCATGAAAAGCAGCTCTTGTAAATGTGTCCAAATGCATGTTTGTTAATTTACATTTACAAATGTATAACATGTAATGTGTAACGTGATGAGCATTCAGAAAGTGTTATTTATTCTTCAAGGGAAACTTCAACGAAATATGTGCACACGTATACAGACCCCTTTGTCAATGCATCTCTGGATGACGGGCTCGCTACTGGGCACGTTGTGGAGGTCATTTCACCATACTTCACCACTTTGGTCAGTATGTGTTTGTGAAGGTATTGAACAAAGATGTGGGAGCATAGAAAATGCAGGGCAACACTGAATGTTGCTCAATTTCCCTCTGCTTCCCACCACACAAACCCCTATGACAATCTGTACATGGCGATCCACCCATAACAAGCACCGTCCAGGCTCCAATCTGCTTAGCTTCTGAGTTTTGTTGAGATCATGTGCATTCCATGTGATTTGGTCATATGTTTTCAACAAAAATATACCCTGCCCTAAACCAGCACATGCCGGTATAGACGATACAATTTCCATACTAGCAATACATACCAAAAATTCTCAGCTACACAAAATCTGATTGTGAAAAGTTATTGCTTTGAAGCACAGTTTAATTACATTGTAATGTAACATTACCAGGCTTGAATTATATTAAAAATATGCCCTGAATTGTGTAAAAAAATATAGGTAATGCTTTGGAATTGGCCAGTACTATTAAAATGTGTTTACTTTATTATCGTTGTATTAAAGCATTTACTTTGAATGGTCTTTTGATGGTGTGGTATTTAGTGCACGAACTACTTTGGGCAACCTTTTGCAATAGTAAATAAAATTACCCTTTTCAGGAATGTGGCGATCCACTGCTAGATGAAGGCCTGCCCACGTCTGTGTCAGTCATGACCAGGGGTCGGCAATTTGTGGCTTTGGAGCCGCATGCTCCTCAAGGACTGGTTCGTGATGTTATTCACATGCATTACGGTTCTTGAAATACTGATTTTTTTTTTACCTAATTTTTCCCGAATTCTTGTCATTTTGGTTGCCGAACCCCTGGCCATGGCGGTTACGTGACCATACTTCACCAAGTCAGTGCAGGTTGGTGATCGGGTTTCCACAGGGAACTCTTTCAGATCTCACTCACTGGCTAGAAATTTGACTCAGGTGGCTTTGTTCAGAGCGCAGTGCACCAAGCGCTACCACCGCTGCTGACACACCCTCATTGCAAAAACACGGTGAGCGGGTAATATAATGCAAGCGACATTGATTCAGCATTTAAGCTTTTGGAGATTAAAATTATGATAGGCATTATTTGGTCACATGAAATGCTTCTGATGATTACATATACTGCGACGTCATTAAACTTCTGCTGGCTTAGCAATGCGATGTGTCTATACGGGCAAAGATATAATTTCAAAAGTAAAAAAAATACGTATAAAATTTTTATATAACAAAATTTTTCGTAATTTGAAAACGTACTGGTACTTTCAATTTCTGTATCATTTGTACTTGACTTTGATCATCAAACCATGATTGTTAGGTAAAGTGGCGCCCAGTCGGAGATAGTGTTTTTTAAATCTCTCTCTCTGCTGTTACTTACGGCGGATAGGGGGATGGAGGGGGGTCTCCCCTTCTGCTCGCTGCACAAAAAGAGCGCTCTCTTGTTCCACCGCTCTTGTTCCATCTGGACCACGACCTGCATGGCGATGTGTATTTTTTTCAAAGCAAATTATAAAATAAATCACGTGGCTAATTTAAAGCAGCCACTGGTTACATGGGGGTTCACTCACTGAAGCCCAGTACAGGAATTAATAGCATACGCAGATGACTGTTTTTTTTTTCCCTCGCACTCAAATGTGTATATGCACTTCCAATTTTACTTAATTCCATTTAGGCTATATTTATGACCACAGTAATGAAAGCTTTACTAAATCAACAAGGCAATGAACAATACCAAGTCAGCAAATGCCCCAATAATATTGGGTTGTATGTTTGTGCTCTTTACAAAATTTTATATGCAAATTATTCGCAATTTTTTTCCTGATAAGATAAAGCGTTACAGTATTACTTATACAGTCACTATTGTGAAACAAAACATAATATTGTAAATATTCAGTGCATAATAATGATTTATGTAGATCAATAGTAAACATTTTAAATCGTACTAAACACCGCATCATTATAGTCTACGTAACCTATATGTGCATTTTTGCCTTGACACAACATTGTATAACAACTGGTTTAATCCATAAGTACAGAGGCGGGTTTAATATTTGACAACCAACAACAAAATACATCCATTCACATTTCAAGACACTTTTTGCAATATGGATATGTGCATAAAATCTATAAAAGAGAGATTTTCATCCCCGCTTTTTTGACTGTGGCAACTATCACTGCAACACAATGCACAACACATTGACTTTTCTATTTATTTTCGGCCCAGTTTGCAAAAGGATGTGCACAGTCAGCACGCCGCACTGCGTGCATGCTGATCACTGGGGTTCACCGCCATGCCCCCCTCTGGATTGAGTGGAAGTATGCCGCAGCGGTGCACACAGGATGAAAGGAAACACCCCCGCCAGCCCAACGTTTGTGGAATTAAACGTATGGAGTCACTTTGATTCATGTAGGTCACTGCGTGAAGAACAGCTCCTGTTATTCTCCCATTTCCATGTTAATTATTTATCAGCAGCGGTCATGATCAATCCACTGCTGGATTAAGATCTGTCATCGCCAGTTATCATGGTCCTGTGATGCAAAAATGCACCTAATATCTGTGCATTTTCTGATTTCATTGCTCCATCTCCACGCTATTCTCTTTGACCACTGGCTGACATTCCATCGAGCTTTGTGTTCTACCCAATCCCACTTATCTTAAGCGTTTGAAAGATGTATTTCACCTGCACGTGTTCGCTAATCCACGTGTTCCTCTTTCTGCCTCCCGATGTAAGTCGAAGCATTCGACTCTTCGTGCTTCTTTGCGCACCTTTCGGTTTTTGGTGCATAAAAAACACATGAATTCCGAAGAATACAATAAACCTGATTGTTTCATGAAGTTAATAGGATTATGCGACTTTTACTTATTTTTCATGATGTGTAAATATATTTGCATTTTGAAAAACTCATGTAGAATGCCTAAATACAACTGACAGTGATGTTTCAAAATGTACATCTGAAGTTATATTACTTGATGCTTTTGACGAAAGAAACACATGCAAAAGGTGTAGCATAAATCCAGTATAATTTTGTGTAATTGTATCTGCCAGTCTGTCGGCATATTCAAGCTTCGAGGGTATAGTGTGAAAGCTCAAATCCAGAGGAAGTATCGTGCTGTTTCCCAAAGAAACAGAAAAAGGTTAAAAAATCCTAGCTTCTGTTAAGGTTATGGGCTGCCACCTCTTTAAATTCCTTCATGCTATTCAAGTGGAAAGTTCAGATATGTAATTGTAGGAACATCACATGATCAGGTAAACAATTTACCATGTATGATTTTGCACGATAACACATCTTAAACATTTGTGTTTGTCAACATACCAAACGCTTCATGATGCGTGTGGCCGCGTTAAACATTTTACATAATTGTGGAAATATATTTGAAGTAGTGGAGTGATTTATTGGCTCAAGATAAAGGCTTTTTACTGACAAATCGATTTTCATTAGCAAGTATGTGGCTTTGTGGTTTACTGAAGGTAAATGTTGTTTTTATAATAATGGTAATTTACAACCTTTTTGTCAACCGTGAATTCGTTTAAGACCGAAACACGAAGGCTTCTTCACAATTCTGGCAAATTTTCTGATGAAGCTGGTTGTAATCACCAGCGAAACGTCATTCTGAAATTGTTAATGTTGCAGGTTTACTCTCCAACACACTGGTGTGCTGAAGCAGTAATTGATTTGCACGTTTTCTTTACGTGACAAACCTTTACGATGCATTTACATTTACACGATCTAACCAAACGTACATTTTATTATGGATAATATTGGTCGTGAACGCCTATGTGTTGTTAAACTATTAAATGTTAATTCACGGCTCTGTCAATCCATCTGCTGTACGAAAACCTGCCCACACAGTTCCTGTCACGGGGGTGGTTTGACCTACTTCACCACAATTATTATTTTGTCAGCTTTGTGAAGGTGAGGATGTGCGTGGCTTAGCTCCATCTCAGCTATGACTCGCTATTGATGTTAGCCTTGGACAGGAATCAAACTCAGGTCTTTGTTTTGATAGCACAGTGCGTGAACCATTGCATTACTGCTCCCATAAAGATAACAACAATTTTAACTTGAAACCCTTTGTTAATTCTCCGCTGATGAATGCCTGCCCCTCCAGTGCCACTCACGAAGGTTATTTGACTATACTTGACCATGCTGGTTAGGGTGGATATATATGATAGATATATAGTAAACAAAAAGTCACTCACTTATTACATGCAGAGGTAGTTCACAATATATGAACACATTTGTGTCAAGCACATTTGATAACTGGACATTTTTCTTTTAAAATTATTCTGGCTTCTTACATTTTTGTGGTTGCATAAAGGTGTGGTTATGGCGAGTGTGGAATCCGTATGAGCACGGACTGCACAAAGTCAAGGCAATATTTTCATTTTGGGATTAGAAACCAATGAGAGCATTATAGTCTTCTCTGGTTAAATTTAGTGCGCGGTGCGAGTCAAATGAACGAAAATGGGTTTAATTGGTACTTAAGGAGAGATGTGAAATTCCGATAGCTGTTTGTGCACCTCACATTTAGTCATTGAGTTTTAGCCACGGGTCGCCAATGAAAAAGGGCTAAGCTCAATGGGTCTTACCCAAAACAAATGGACTAACCGACTCTTTTACTGTTTTATTTATTGGTATATATGTATCAAGGCCGTAATTATAATATATATTGGGGAGGGGATACATCCAATATTCAAATATGCTCAAAATGTCCCCCCCAATATTATTGCTATTAAAAATATTAAAAAGTAATAATAATTGGTCTGCTATGTAAATAAAAACAACAATTTGCTACACCTTGGCCACAATATCTGGACTTGCCTTCATATAAATCAATGCATAAATTTCTGTTTTAATGATTGTGGTTATGGGTGTACTTTATTAATCCCTAATCTCAAACATTATATACAATGAAACAAGAAATGGTAAAAAAAAAAGTTAAACAGACCAATGCAATACAATACACTATTAGACATGATTGTAAAAAATAAATAAAAAGTCCATCCCATGTGTTGGTAAAATTTTAAATATTTTAAGCAGGAAATGAGTTTTCAAATTTAGATATTTTTCTGGGTTGGGACCCTCAGACCCCCTGGAAGATTGGGTCCCCCCCCCAATGTTGACTCCATGGCTACACCCTTGATGTGTATACAAACCAATATCTTAGACATGCTAACACAATCTAAGGGACATTTAGAAGAATACAGTTTGATCCAAAATCCTGAAGATAGTTTTAAAATAAAGTAGAATTTCCTTTCCTGTTTATTAAGCGCACTATAAGCATTCCGTGGGTACAATGTGGACTCCTAAACACGAGCGTAACTAAGAAAGTTACTATTTTTCCTGGCTAGATATATCAGGATAGTGTAGAGAAAAGAGGCTGTCCATCCGAAAATGGCCTTTCAAGTGGCATGTTTGTGTTCGCCTGCCAATCTCCCTTGCCTCTCTTAAGAAGAGTCAAGTGGATGTCGGAGTCAGAGTATGGCCTTGTACTTCTACCTCTGGGTGGTCCTCCCATCCAAAAGCCTCCTCTCTCTGTGTCTAGGCTCTTAAGTCTCCAGCAACTATGCATTTTGTTTCAAAAAAAGAAAAATAATTTTTTCCACCTTTTTTGTTGGTGGAGTCCACTGGGATATTTCCTTTTCGGTTCACCCACAGTGAATACTTAAGTTGTCAGATTGTCTTCTTGGAGTTAAGCTGGTCATATTGCTTTCATCAACAACCCTTCACTAACACCGCTGGTGCATCTGCAATGTAAAAAATAAAGTTTAAATACCGACGACGTTGGGGGTGGAGGAGTGACGCAGTGGTTCATGCCCTGCACGATCAATCTGGTGAGCCCAGTTCGATTCCTGTCTGTAGGATAGCATCAATGGCGAATTATATCTGAACTGGTCTTTGGCATCTCCACTCTCACCAATATACAGTTATCAGCATGGTGAAGTATGGTCAAGCAACCGCCATCATTGGCACAGCCTCGGTAGGCCTTCATGCAGCTGTGTATTAGCAAAGGGATCTAAATGACTATTGTTCATTATCAATCAATATCCTAGCATATGTAGTGAAAAAGAGCTCTTTAAACCTACGATGGCAATACTACACGTTATTTCAGGTGAACAGTAATTAGGTAAACATGGCGAACTTTTGTTTGGAGAATTAATTAATTAAGTAATCAGTACATTCCCAGGAATTTATTGCAGCTGCAGTAACAATGCCTATAACAATCGGCGAACTCATAAATTTGATTTTATTTCAAACATGCACCTATTACGATTGTCTCACCACATGGTGTCAACTTTTCCCATTAAACTTCAGTGCTGCCAATGATCCTTGCTTATAAAGTTTAACAAGGAATGCACACCATTCACCGCTCACGAGGGTGAACACCGTGCAACTTGTAGAAGACACACACAAAGCCACAGAGGCTCTGTGTAGCCGCTTATTTAACGGTGGCTGGACTGACAAATATATAGGCCATTTAGTGTGTGTAATTTAGCATGCGTCTTTTTTAAAACGAGACCTTAGAGTGGCTAGCCGAGTGTTTATGAGAGTAGGTGAAGTGTAATGTCGTGCTTATTTGTGGTATTCACGCAGCTGCGATGCATTGTAAAGATGCTTAAGGAAATGTATTACTTTGCTCGGTATATACAGCGGCGCACGATTTTCTCAACACGAGTGCATACCTGGATGAGTTAATCGAGCGATCAAATCATTTATAGCATTTATAGATTCTGCCAAAAAAATATTACGAGAATAAAGATGTGAAAAGTACACGGTCACAACGTTTTTAATTCATCCTCTCATAGGTGCTGCTCGCAAAGCAGTGTACTCGTCACTGAAACTGAACATTGCAATAGAGAATACAGCCTTTGTAATTTGACTGCTTTTTGTATGCAATGCACAATCATATAAATATTGTGATCATATCATATTTTTCCATCGGCATCGTCACTCAGCTCCGTAAGGTAATTTCTGTGTTATAAATATCTACGAATGTACAGGAGTTTATGCAGGATAGCCTCATTCAGCATCTTTTTTTTTGGGGGGGGGTCTTGCATAGGGAAGCTTGGTCATTTATTATTTGTGCACGTAGCAGAAAAGTGGTGCACCCATCAATAACCCACTCGTTCTGGGGCAAACCATTCTACAGCCCGCACAGATGGGTTCACAAATTCACTTGCTGCACTACCAACTCCTGGATGTGTCACAGCCTGGCGTGTTTTGAAGTTTCCCAAATCATGTGATATACCACAGCTGCCATCCAAATGATTGTATTACCAGTGTATTCCACAATCCACAGCTTCTACTTACTATTAATTCATGAACCATAGATATCTATATATACATAGTATAATTAACATACAATATTGTATTATCTTAGGCAATGTTATGCACGTACTTTTTTGTTGCTACATATAGTAAAAATAAATGTCACCATATATACGAATCTATACAAATTCAGCTTAACTCAATATTACTTTGTTACACTTTCATAAGCCCAACTACTGTATATCACAAAAATAAGTTTAAAAAAATCTAAACATAAATCGTACCATAAATTTTATTGTGCCGTTACAGTATTTCCATGCCTTGCTAATTTGCCACATGCATTACAATCATTCGGGAGGATATCTTGGTTTGGCTATTTGAGCTTATATTTCAACTAAATGCCAAGAATCTTAACAAATAACACACCTGAGTGCCATTAACCTCCTGTTAAAGAGGGGGCCTGGATTGGGGAGGGAAGAGTGTTGAGGTAGAGCAAGCACTCGCAAAGCAACAATTATGAAGCTCAAAAAGGGCCTAACTTGGCCTCATACAAACCTCAAATTTCCATGGGTGATTTGTTTTAAATTTCCATAATAATGCTACGTACTAATAAATGTTGGCAAGCTTTAAACTGCATCTAGCTCAACAACGATGGTCTTTATCAAAGTAACATGGAAAAATTTCCAAGGAAAGTTGTCATTGGAAACAATTATGCCAAAGTCGGTGAAATAACCTCATCTTGTCGTGACCTTAAAAGCCCATGTACAATGTGTTATTACACGCTTTAAAATAAGTGTTGAAATTTACACTTGTAAAAAAATACTAAATGCATTGTTTAAAGACATAACAGAGCAACATTTTCTGCTCAGGTGCATTCATGTTGGTCCGGTATCTGAGGAAGGCAAGCCATCACCTTGACCTGCCAGACTATCCAGACAGACACTGGTTTGGTGTGGGAATGCGCACGCCCCCACTCACACAAACGCACGTGTACACAACTGCATACACACATGCATTCAAGTGACCAAAAACAAACTCTTTCATGTTTAATTAAAAATTATGTAAGGAGAGAGAGCAATAACAGAAAATTTGACTTCATTTTCTCTGGACAACACAGTAGCATTGGTATATTCAGTTCATGCAACAACATGACCCGCAGAGGAATCCCTCCTTATTCCCTACCATTTTCCACATGTGGAAACTTGTATAAGCCAACGGGCTATGTACGTGATGCCAAAATGACAACAAAATTGTGGGGTTGCAATGTTAATCAAAGTGGAATAACGTGGAACTGAATTAAACGTTCGTGAATGTCGTGAAGATAACTTCATCTTGGGAGCAAATGAAATAAATTAGTAAAAATAAAACCCCATAAAGTGAAAACAAATTCTTATAGGGATTTGCAACATAAGTAGCAGATTTTTTTTGTATTTTTTTTCCCTGTCCAATGTAACTAGTCTCTTGATTTAGTTCATTGCATTGTTGTAGGTTTTATCCTCCACATCGCAGTAAAGTGTATTTTTTTTGTTTTACTGGGCAATTTAACTCATTCCTAGTCACTAGCATCTTAACAATAACAAACTATGTTATCTACTTTTGAGTCATAGTTTTGTAATTCCTCTAAAGAAGCCAAACAAATCTGTGTTTTTATCGAGCTGACCTGTGGGATATTTAGCACTCTAAATTCAGTGGCAGTCAATGTGGCTGAATACTGAAATGTAACATTATCTTTCATAAGTTATAGATCTTAATTTTTATACTTATGCTGTTGGTATGTGTTCAGTGAAACAGTGTGTAATTAATGTAGACCTTTGGCTTTTTACAAATTTTACAGTGAAATATTCACTTGGACACATATTTTCAGGAGTAAATTAGGAATGCAAACATTTAATCGCTACAAGACTTTTTTCTTTACCCACTATCATTCCAAAAGCATTAATTCTCATTTTGTGTCATTGGACTTCGGTTTAGCCATGTACATTGATCTATTTCAGCCTGAACGTGTGAAACGAAAGTGTTAGATTTATATGATATATCTTGTATAACAATGCATGCAACTGATATGTAGACATGTGCGACAATATGTCAAAACAGGAATATTCCTCATTAAATGCCACATGAGGAATACCTCCACGACTCTTTCACAAAATGGCAAGAATCTCTGTGGTGTGACTTGCCGGACATGTCGCGTTCATAAATCGTGCGGTAATCGAAACAAAATGAAACCAAAGTCGACGTAAAATATTTGCCGGTTTAATTTATTTTGTTTAGATGACTTCTGTTTGCCATAACCTTCAAGGAAGAACAGTAGTGTTTTGTGATAGATGCCCCACTTGTAGGCGGGAAGGTCCTTGGAGGATGATGGGCTCCCTGCAGGCATGGGGCCTGGTTCTGCCATGCACTAATGAAGCATGTTATGGTTGAGCCACAGAGGCTCTGGACGATGTAGCGTCTACGGCATGTGGTGCCTTGATGAAAGATGTCTGAGGTTAATTGTTCTGCACTCTCCGAATACGCCTTTGCCTGTTTTTTCCCTCAAAAGTCAAAATGTTTAAGTGTCTACATGCTCCAACGTGTCAGGTGGAGCTCATCTTCTTCATTGGTGGTTGTGACCCAGCAGTAAGGTTTCCACATTCCTCATGGACGATCAATGTTGACTTCCCACAGAGTAGTTTGCAGTCTTATATGAGGGGGGAAAACATGCATCATATGTCAATAAACATTGTTCCCTAGAAGTACTTGCATATCAATGGTAAATTGATTAAAAACACGTCTTTTTATTATCCATACTGAAATATATTGAGCATAAAAAATAACATAATATATGCACAGCCATATATTAGCTAATAATAACCATTTGAAACATGTAAAAAGTACGTGTGGAAAGTTCCTTTAAGCAGTCTTGATCAACATATGTTATGCCATGTGATGTGGTGAATGGATCTATGCCATTACATAACCGGCTCTGTGGATGGCTTGTCAAGCACTCAAGCTTTCTAACTTACCATTGTAAATGTGTTTCTAAAGGAGGCATTGTAAAATATATGTTTAAATCTTTAAATTAGGCTCACTGGCAAGCTGGTGGTGATAAAGTAAGTTAGGTAATTGGCAGGTTTGACAGAACACAATGTTTTAGAAGCTTGTGAAATTCATTGCCAATTCATAAATCTTCAACATTAACAGTGACAGTTGCCAATAAACACTTTAAAACTTGGGCCCATTATTCCCTTCCTGCCATCGCCTGCCTCACTGACTCCTCCACCCACCACCAGCTCAGGGTCTCCTCTCCCTCCCCACAATAACTCTGAAGTATTTCCCAAATGTTTGACTGGAAACATCTCAGACTCCATCCAAAGCGAGCAATGCCACTTAATTATTTTCACATTGCCAGTTGCCAAAAGCCACAGCCAATATATTTTAAAAAAAAAAACATGCTGTATTCAAAATATGTTGATAAGTAAATTGTATACTAATCATGGATCATTTTTAAAGGCTATGTTTATTTTAGTAATCTAAGGTTTTAAGATTGTGTCATTATTGTGTAACTTTTTATTTATTTAATAATGGTAAACACACTTTTAAAACTGCTTATTTTGTTTAAATATGTTTAAAAATAATGGTCAAAAATCTCTTTCCCCCAGAATTTGTGGATCAGAGGTTACAATTTCCGAAAAAAATTGATTACTAGCAAATTTGTTTGGGGAACAGAGATAAGAGTATTTATTAGGTTTTTTGACCTTGGGAAAAGCAACTTTTAAAAAGTGTTTTATGATGGAAGTCCAGTGTGTAAAACTGTGCAGTGCATTCCAGCTCAGATAGCTTTGTTTGACTAATGATAGAAACACGGGCAGTTGCTTGGTTCAGTCGGTAGTTTGTGGCAGGGTGTCGTTATCGATCTGCTCCAGGCTGGGCTTATCAGGCCTCATTAATTTCACTTGAGAGTTATGTTGCTTAATCTACATGAGCAATAGGGAAGTTAGATTGTAATTCCACGAAAGTGATATTTTGGAACAATTTTCTCAAATATTAGGCTCTGCTGCCACATTTATTTTAATTTTGGTTGTAAAAATACAATTGAGGCATTCAGAAAGCTAGAATAATTGTTCTTACTGGCAAGGAAGTTTGATATGTCAGGGAGGTGGTTAAACCCTTGCATCCTTTAAAACAGTTCCCTAAGTCAACCACTAGTCACGTTCAGCATGCGAATCAATGTGAAGTGATTGGATAGTGCGGTAAAGTATCTGTGCCACTGATGCTGGAATGGACGTCTGCCATTTCATTTATAAATACTGTCATGTAAAACAATGATGATAGTTGTTTTTTACCTGACCACTTGACTGATCAACGTTGTTCACCGTAGGAGCTTGCACAGGTGAGAGCTGATTTGCTTTAATCTAACTATGTACTTACTATTCTGGTATTGGGTTTTAGGATAAACCTCTGGACACAGTTCTAGATTTGAAGTTTTCGTGACTGCAATGATTCATACTCTTTGGTTTTGTCGGTAAAGTCACGTAGGTAAAAAATAAAATAAATGAAAACAACTAAATTAAATCACGACGTTTTGGGCGCAACACAAGCGTCCTTCTTCAGGTGGGGACAACGTAGTAGCGAAAGCACAACACAGTATATTAGGCAGCTGCTTTGTTTACGAGGTTAGAAACTAGCAATAGTGTGAGGATTATCAGTTTGCTGGTAAATCAGCACTGATAAATCACCTCCCGCCGCCCGCATTTATTACCGGTTGAAGGTAACGTGGTAGTTGACGGGGGGACAAAATCTCTTATTGTGGAGGTGTCTGCTCGGCATTGCTGAAGCCGGATTAAGCATGTTTGTTTGGATTTGGTGAATGGGTCACCAGCTGTCTTCCACCATGCAGAAGCGACACCTTGTGCACGGCTTATTAAACAGATCAGACGCTGTTTGTCATGCACTGGCTCTAGGATCGGAGGATCATCAGCTAGAGAAGGGCAAGCGAGTGCAGTTTGGGAGTGCCTGTAAAAGTGATATTACGTGGGAGTGAGTGTCATTGTTCTTAAGCTGTCGTAGTATTTGTAATGCCACCCATGCACGAAATGGTTTATGCTGTTCAATTGCGGTGCTAACTACTGTGTATAGTGTCTGGAGATGCGATTATATTTGGATGCTTTATCGATTTGCTTACCTGACGCAATTCAGCACAGGATAACACAAGGAGCAATGAGTAAGAGAGGAGAAATGCGCCAATAGAGGTTTGGCACACAGTGTTGGGACATAGAGGTCACCAACCTTATGTTGAAAGGCAAAAGGCAACGTGTGGATTTTGAACTCTGACCCTGAAGGGCAGATCACTTCCAGGTGGAACAGCAATCATGTTGAAAGGGAATCAAAATGATATATAGTGGCTATTATAACTAAACACACTTCTTGATTTGATGTGGATATTGGAACCGTAAATTATAGCTTCAGGGCTCACTTAGATATACATGCAGGGTCACTACGGAAGATGGTGCAGAATAACTAATGACCTCTCATAAGTTAACTTCCTTTTTTGGAACTCGAGATTCTAATTTAATATTAGAAAACAACAATGTCACTTGTTGTTAAACGATCATTCAGCGACTAAAGGTTTTAAAATAAAATAAAAATCACAAGTCAGGAAATCATTACACCATTCAGAGTTGCTGAATGGGTCCTTAGTGGAGATAATGGTAATAAAGAAAATGTAACGCTGCTGAATATAACATTTAATATGTGACTTATATCAGAGCCCTTGCAGCAAGGTAGACAACCTCAAAACCAATATTCCTACGTGCTCTATGGTAGATAATGAGTGATACCAATAAAAACACATGCATGATTATGATGGTAATACTAATGCTCCTCTTACTTCATTGGAAACGTTGATATCTTTAAATTAAATCAAGGTCGGTGTTTTTTTATAATTGCATATTTTTTTTATTAAGTTACTGTAATTATTGTTTTCAATTAAATATGCGATGGAGAGATGTTAACTACCTTGCCTGGTACGCAGGTCATGGGTTCGATCCTGATCCTGACGCCTGTATATTTGGAGTTTGCATGTTCTCCCCGTGGAATTTATCTCCAGGCCTTCCCCCCCCCCCCTCCAGATTCAGGAACATGCATTTAGAGTATCTGGCTGCTATAAATTTCCACGTGATGAGCCACTTCGTTGAGCTATCATTTGTGGCCAGGTTGCTTCTGAAAAAGAGCTGTATGGCTCAGTGGGCTTTACCGGGTAACATTGAAAGAAATGATTGATAGGATAACACGCAAATCTTATGGACATCTTATATGACTGGTAAGAAAATCGGGCTTGGGCAGGGACATTCCCTCCCGCCCCCCCCCCCCACAGGGAATGATAGCCGATGTACAAAAATGCTGATGCAATGGCAGCCACAGTTGAGAACATGCCCAAGTGGACCACCGCTAAGATGGAGCAATGAGATCAGCTTATGCACAGCAAGAGACAATTCTTTGTAGCATCATGAGAATGCGAGGGATGATGATGACATCACGAGGCCTTCATCGAGCGGTAGATTGAAAATAACTGATTATGATTTTATTTTTGCAAAAATGTATTTCCATGCAAGAAAAACAAAGCTCCAAATAAAGTTAAACCGTTGATAAATATACATTGCATTTCTTAGGCTTCTATGAATGTAACTAAAAGTTGCCCCAAAATTAAATGTAACTTGATGGTTTATTGGGTTACGATGATTTTGACATTCAATGTCAACGCATGTAAAAGTAAACCTTATCTGAAATGACCGACATCCTATCACACTGTGCATGTACCTGTCCCCCTGGCAGGACAAGATACAGAATACAGGGGTGTCGTGGTGGCAAGATATTAAATACCTTGCCTGGTATGCAGGAGGTCGTGGGTTCGAGCCCGACCCTGTCGCCTTTATATTTGGTCGTGTGGATTATTTTCCTCCACGTTTAGAAATATGCGTTTAGAGTATTTGGTTGCGATACATTTCCACATGATAAGAAACTTCGTTGAGCTCTCAGTTGTTGCCAGGTCGCGTCTGAAAAAGAGCAATACGGCTCAGTGTGCCTTACCTGGTAAAAGAAAAAAAATGTTTCGTTTAAGTTTACATTATTCGTCAGGCCGACGGAAACAGATTCATTGATGTGCATTAAGCACGTCCTTAGTATCGCGCAACACACACACGCGCGCACACACGCACGCACGCTTGCATTTAGTAAACTTCCACGAAACGTGGCAAAGCAGTGCCACATGGCGACATGGCCCTGCGGTGCGGGTGACCCGTGGCTACTTCGCCAGCGGAACAGCACCTGGCTAATCCCCCCGAGGCGTAAATTGTTGCCCAAGTTGACACTCAGGTCCTAGCGTGGGGGGCTTCCCTGCCGGGCAGGGCACAGAAAGCAGCTTGTGTTAATCGCCAACCAGGGCCACAGAGCGCCGCGCCTCCAAACCCCCCGCCGCCCCCCACGCCGGCCTGCTGTTTGTCATGGCTCGTAAACTGATCCATCATGCGTCACACGCACACACACACACGCACACAGTCACACACGCACACGCACACACACGCACACACACAGTCACACACGCACACGCACGCACACGCGCACACACAGTCACATACGCACGCGCACGCACAGTCACACACGCGCACGCACGCACACACACAGACACACACGCACTAGCACACAGACACAGACACACACGCGCGCACACACACGCAGACACACACACACGCGCACGCACACACACACGCACAGACACACGCACACACACGCACACACACGCACAGACACACGCACACACACGCACACACACACACGCACACACACACAGACACACGCACACACATGCACACACACACAGACACACACGCACACACACACGCACACACGCACTCGCACACACACACAGACACACGCACACACACACACGCACACACACAACGCACACACGCACACACACGCACACACACACAGACACACGCACACACAACGCACGCACACGCACGCACACACACGCGCACGCGCACACACACACGCTCGCACACGCGCACACACACGCGCACGCACACACGCACACATACACACGCACACACGCACACACAGACACGCACACACACACACAGACACACAGACACACACGCACACACGCACGCACACGCGCACACACACGCACACACGCGCGCACACACGCGCACAAACACGCACGCACACGCGGACACACACACACGCACACACACGCGCACACACACACAGACACACACGCACACACACGCACGCACACGCACGCACACACACGCGCACACACACGCACACACGCGCACGCGCGCGCGGGACATATTCCCTCTGTCACTGTACATGTGGAAAGCAACTCTGTAGCGGCAGCAATGGGAGGTCGACGATTGGGTTCATGTTGTTGTTGTGACAAAAATGTGACTTTTTGCTAAATCTTCCCAGACTGTGTATTCCTTGTTATGGAATAGTAAAAAAAATACACCTTAAGGAGATGGTATACGTATGCAATTTTTGTTCACTGCTGGATGAAGGCCTCCTCACACCGTGACAATCATGGGGGTGGGGGGGGGACAATGCGGTTTGGTGATAGTGGAGAATGCAGATGTGGGAGCATAAATGTATAATACAACAATGTTATTTTGCTGCACTGCCCTCTGCTACCTGCAATGTAACCCCACTTAGCCTACAGCAACCTCTCATGCATGGAGGTCACCCCATCCAAGCACTTTTGCAGGCTTAGCTTCTGAGATATGACGAGATCGAATGCATTCTAGGTGATTTGATCGTATCCATTTGGGTATACACTGCTAAAAGAGAACAAAGAAATCGAGTGGTGATAAAATATTGTATTCCAGCAAAGGTGCCTTTAAGTAACGAGCCATGCATGCCATTGAGCAAGTAAAAATCGTGTGTGGTGTTCTCGCAGACACGGGGATTTGGAGTCGGGGTAAATGCAGAGAGGTTAACTTTGGTTTTCAATTCTCATCACTCCCCCGAGTCATTCGATGAATGTTCATGGTTATGATCTTGATTCAAGAAATATTTACGAATGATATGCCTCATTTCTATAATCTCATGTGGATTTGTTTGTGTTTGTTTATTTTTGTTAATTTAATTAGCCTAAATAAAAAAAAACTTCATAGAATTAGAATATGTACACCATTTGCTTACAGACATTATTTTGTATGAAATATGTCTGATTTCATTTTACCCCCCCCCCCCCCCGGGTCTCTATTGTAAAAGTCATGCGACTATCTCAGTGGGCTCCTACCTGGTTTTAATAACGGATTTCATCTGATAAGATCAATCAAACTTTGCCTCAGACAGGAATTTGCAGAAAAATGCGTAGCCTTTTTGACATTGTAATTATAAACTTAAAATAGCATTTTGGCTTCATTTGGGGATTTATTTTCTCTCCAAAGAACACGATAGTTTTTCTAAATGTGTGCTTTATTGATTTTACTTTCATTACATTTCTCTTCAGAATTATTAGTTTAACAGACAATGCATTTGTGTAATACGCATTTTCAAATGTGCAACTAGATTTCTACAACTGATAGCAACATCGTTGCCAACTTAATGCAGCTAATTCGGCTGTGACGGTCCCACCTGATGACGGAGACTTGTGTTGCCTCCGAAACGTCGTGATTTTTGTTTTTATTTTATTTTATTTTCATTAATTTTGATGTTTTACCTACGTGACTTTACCGAAAAAACCTAAGAATATGATTCCTTGCAGTCACGAAAGCTTCAAATCTAGAATCGTTGCCAACAATGATGATGATAAAGATATAAACACAATATGGCAAAAAGTTACATGAATAAATTAGCGTTAATTAAAAGGACGATGAAGCTAAATATGTTGCATTTTCACGATCAACTTAACATGTGTTTCAACTTATTTATGTCTTCCCATACACTCAAAACATACAACATGGACTATGAATTGTTGAAATCATAACAATGATAAATCCACGTAGATTTTTTTAAACTTAATTTATTTAATTTAACTTCTATTATGCCATTATTAATGTATCATGAGGTGACCGCAACAATGAGAGTGGGATTACAATTCTGCACAAATTCCCATCACACGAGATTAATGCAGAGCCTAAAGACCCACGTCATGGTGACAACAGATTTACATTTTGATAAATCATTGAGGCCCTGCTGAGAGACCCTGAGGCCGTCCTCCTTGCTCGGCTTCCAGACCTCTTATTCGCTAATGTACCTTGCAGCAGGGCACGCATGCAATATAACCTTCGCCGTGCCTGGGAATATCTTTAGAAAACACGAGAAAGCGCGTCGCATGGGCTCCAATCAACAAAATAAAGGACGCAACAGTACCCACAATGCCTTGCTGCGTAAATGTCTTTCATTGCTTGCTCCATTTAATAATGGAACCCATCTGCAAAAAAAAAATAACAAAAAAAAACCTCTTCCCAATCGGGCCTGTGTTGTGCCTTTTGTGTGGGTGCTGTGGTTCCCACACGCTTCTACCATGCCTTCCCCGCAACTCCAAACACTGCAGTTCCACTCTTGTGCACCGCAGTGGCTGCGCTCTATATAATGGAAGCCTTTGTTATGGAAACCATGGTAATTACCATAATCGCCCCATGAGGAAATGGACAAAAGAGGAATAGAAAAAAATCTGCAATCATCTCAAGCGGTCAGGTGTTAAAACCCAGGCCTTCCAGGGCAGCCCTGTTTTGGAGTCTGTCCGATCTGCCCTTCTTAATTCTGAATTTGAGAAAATAAATGAGACGTTAGCTTTGTAGATAGTTCATAATACACGGAACGCTCATTCCATGTTTCTGTATCATGTCATTGAAATAATTTATTGGATTATGAGTATTAAGTAATTTATAATGCAGATAAACTCCTGCCACTTTACGTACGTGTCAGAGGTTTTAAGCGACGTTAACATTAACCAAAGAAAATGTTCTTATCATTAAGCACATGTCTCAACATAGGCATCCAAATATTAAACATTTACAGAGCATAATCAGCAGTGTAAGTTAACATTAATTAATATTAGAAGTGAAATAGTATGTTGCCTGTTGTCATCAATGGTAATAATCTTAAACAAAGTTTAGAATTTAAACAAACACCCTCTAAAAAACCCCTCATAAATCATAATGCACCGAAAACAAAAGAAAAAAGATCTGATATTTCAAAAACATGCCGGTTTTTTTTTGTCATATATATTCTCGCAGTATTTAAATGGTTTGCGAGGCAAGTCATCTGCACTCCACATTGCATTAAGGGCCAACTGAACAGGACAGATGCATCGGCATGTGTTTTGTTGTCGAGTTTGCACACTCGCGCCGAGGAGGCAAAAGATACGGGGTCGGTGGAAGGGGGCGGTGGGCTAACGGGGGGTATAGCTGTTTCACTGTGGCTAAGTGGCAGCGCGACAGGTGGATTCCCACACATATCAGTCCCGTTTTAATCCCCCCAGAGGATGGTACATTAAATATCATTATGGATCGCATGTCAGTCAATCACCCTGA